>NW_027635590.1:1100383-2300383 GCF_903797595.1 Erithacus rubecula
GTTAGCATTTCTGAGCAAGATAGCTTAGGATCACTAAGTGTTCAGGTGTACACAAACAATATTCTTGAATATCTGCTTGTTCCACATTGACTTGTGCATAGTGGATGATGGCTGCATATGTATTTTATATAATTCAGGATATTAGTTCTGAGTACCAAACCCATCACTATCAAGAAATCTCTGATTTTTAATACAAGTACTCTTGTTTGCCTGCATGTCTGTCTCCATTGAACTATATCTCTCTGTTCTCCTCTCAAAGAAATGACTATCAAACAAACAAAAGACAAGGAGGAATTTTAAAACAGAGAAGGAGAAAAGTTTTAAACTTGGAGCTTTTGTTTCTCTTCATCTCACTGTTTACAAAATCTGCCTGCCTAAGCATTGGTGTCAGCTCCACTGCAGATGGACCTCAGGGAAGAGTAGATGTGAAAAGAACATGACCAAATGGACTGCATGCTGATGAGACAGGATGGGGACATGCAAGCTGTTTGCACACAGAGATTTCAAAGTGCCGGCAGAGTGAAATGAGAGCAGGGAGGCAAGAGAAGTCATTTTCCCTGTTCTAAAACAGAGACAGTTCTCTCCCAGCTCAGGAGGAAGAGGCTGGTAATGTGTCTGTAGATCCAATGTCTCTCCTACAGCAAAGTTTATCTTTCTGTCAATATCCCAAAAGCTAGAGACATACAGGTGCTACAACGACCCTGAATTGATATTTTAGCTGGGTCAGCTGTGATACCACAGATAGCTGTAAGGGATATCAGCGAGCCTCCTTCAGCAGAATGAGAGTCAAAGGATCTATTCACTATGCTTCTAGCAAAAATCAGAGTCATCTCCTCTGCTAATGGCCCTGTTGCATTTGTGCCATCAAGATTATGCTTTCTCAGGAGCTGAATCTGGCAGAATCAGACCAGAGCAAAACTGTGGATTCTGCTGTTGCCTCCTCTGATTGATGTTCACATTCTTTAAGCTTGCAAATTCTCTGGAGGACAAATGGATAATGGTAATAATCCACCATCTCCTTCCAGCATTTTACCTGTGTATGCTTGCATGTACATTCCGTATTTGAAACCAGCTCACTGTTACTCTGCAGAGACCTACTTTGGGCCTGATAATTTTCTCCAGCCTCAGAGGCAGTAGTTTAGTATATCCATCTTTCATTGTGGCACAGCCTGTGGATCCCAGAATGTCAGCAGCTCACTGTGATGCTCCACTCATGGCTTATCTAGTCCAGTAATCATCCTCTGGTGAGTTCTGGATTGTCATGGAAAAGATGGAGTTCAGCAGCACATACAAATCCATGATATTCAAAGCTGAACCGCAGACCACCTGAAAATTAATGTCACTGCAAAGAGAGGACTGGCAGACTACGTTCTGTGTAAATATAGAACAAAAGAACCATGGGGGACACTGCTTTTTATTGGTCAAGGCTGTGTCAATAGGGGATGAGTCTTCCAGACTCTGAGGCTCTCACAAGTTACAAAGTTTGAGAAAAGCTTTTTACTCTGTTATTCAGCATTGGCATTAACTAAAGTGTTGGTTTTGTCAAGGAATTATGTACCAATAAGTATGTCTTTTTTATCACCACTATTTTATGAAGTGCTAAAAGAAGTAGGCTTTTTCTGTTGCTATTAAATGTGTTATTTTTCTGTCAAATTACTTTTTAGATTCATGACTCAGGAGTAATTTTGATGACACAATGATGGTCCATTTTGAACTTCATGTACCATTCTTCTCACCACAGCTTTAATTCTATTAAATCAAGTACAGACCGATTATTCTACAAATAACAAGAGATATCCTAGATGAAAATTGCTCTTTGATACAAAATAATTTCTTTTATCTGCAGCAAAGAAAACATGTCAAATATATTATTTCAATTTTTAATATTGCATTACTTTTCAGTGCAATGTCAAGAATATCAGTGACCCTTTAGAGCATGATTAACTCCATTAAACCATATTTATGTACTTGCAGAAATCTTGGTTAATCAGTTCCCAGAAAAAAAAAAATTCCCTTAGCAAAAATATTTTAATAAACACAAATTTTAACACAGAAAAATGGCTCTTGTTACTTTTAGTGATGGTTTATGTCTAAATGGTGTTTGTGGATAGTTACACCTCATTGAGTGGTTTGTGGGCTTGGCCTGAGATGTTCAGAAGAGAGCTGGTTTGCACTTTGAGTGGGGATAGCCAAGAAGTGATGAAAGGAACAGCTCACCTCCAAGAGTGTTTTTCAAGCCAGATCTGTACCTCAGACCATGCCACCAGCCGAAAGGTTTGGCTCATTAACTTCTCTTGTCCTCTAAGGCAAGGATCAGATCTCGCTAACCGGGAAGGATAGGCTGGCATTCAGTGGCACATGCTGAAGTCCTAGTGTGCCCTCTCAGCACTCACACTTTCCTGGAAGGATCTGCAGTGCAGAGAGGACAAATCACTGGTCAGCTGTCCGTCAGCATTCAACCGGGTGCAGGCTTCAGCTGCTAAATGACCCTCAGTTGTATCCTGCCTGCCCAAATAGGAGTCCATTGACCATGAGATCACCAGCCAGGTAAATGCCTGTGCAGGAGGGATGTGGCACAAGCCTGCTGCAGCCAAGAACAAAACTTCAGCCAGGAGAACAGCCCCTGTATTCCCTTTCCTACTGAGTGATTCATTGCTAGGACCAGCCACAACACAGCCCCTGTCCTACTCTCTTGTCAGCAAACAGAGCAAGCCAGAAAATCCTATCTGGCACACCACAGTGGCCACAGATAAGGAAAGAATCTAGGATGCTAATCTGCACATGCTTCTATTGCACCTTCAGGGCAGCAGAACAGAAGTTAGCTGTGGATATCCCACTGAGTCAATTCTCCAGTAATAGAGAGTGCACAAAGGTTTATTTTCTGGTGCGGAGGAAAAGAGCACAAAACTGATTATGTTGTGCTCTGGGAAGTGGTAACATGGTAGGTATGAACAGTTCTACTCCATTGACCTCAGACACAAAAAGTAGAGAGGCATAATAATCAGTAGTAGTGTGGGCAAGACTGAAAAACAGAGCTGTAATGAGGCTTGACAAAGTGTTGTGTTCTTCTGGACATGTGTTAGCACACAAATCTCTTGATAGTTCAGGCTGATAGCTGCTGGGAACTATTCCTTACCAAACAGACATGACTCTCCTAAGAAACTGGACAGTTTATATTGCATGAGACATGGGAAGAAACAGGAATGAAAAAAAAGAAAGTAAGCTGGGAACCTTGAACATTGTATGTTGATTGTCTGGCACTCCAGAACACTTGCAAATATCCCTAAGAACTAGTGAGAATAAATAATTTTACACTGACCTTAGTGGAGTAAGACTATCTCTGAAGGTCTATAAGGAAATAATTCTTGCAGTATTGGTGTTAAAACATGAAGAAAGGCTAAGTGGATAGAATTTATTCTACTAATGGAGGACTTCAGTTTTATATTTCAGAGAGCAATGATTAGAGTTCTGGACTAATTTACGGATGTAAGGACTGCAGCTGACAGCTGCAGAGGTCAGCATACTAATTCTTGAATACAAAAGCCTTTGTCCAAATTGTGAACAACTGCTGGTGATTCTGGAGTCTTTGAGACCAAGGAGACAGATGCATATACACTTTATATAGCACCCAATACAGCCAGATGCAAAGAAGACACAAACAAGAGTTCTCACCCTTACACTGAATATTTTTTACTTCTCTGTCTTTAATGACAGGAGAAATTCTCACTTTATCTGTAATATCCATGCAACATGCTGAAGGGTAAAATCATCTGTATAAGATCAGGTGGTCTTCTCCAGAGGTTTAGTCATTTTAGTTCCTATTTAGTTCCTTTAGCTTTAGTTCCTATTCACATTGGCTTGCTGAATCCAAAGAAGAAGATACATCAGAAGAATTTTATTAAAAGGCAGAAGCCTAATCTTTAAAATATGTCTTTCCATAAACTGTAGAGTCTCTCTGCATAAGAGGAGCATAAACTGTCCTGCCCTGCAGTCTGTTGTAGACCAGGTACAATTTCACACAAGAAAATTGCTCTGTGGAGTTGAACAACATACCCACTTTAGCTTGTTGCATGCTTTAAATACAGATAACGCTATAAACACCATGAAAACCAAACTTTATTTGCCAGGTCAGGGTTTCTTTACAAGAGATTGTAATGGACAAAGAAAAATGTCCCAGAAAGTTCAAGCTGACCATCTAAATTCTGTGCTACTTTAAATCATACACATATTATCCAAGGGGAAAAAAAATGTTTTTGGAGATATAAGTTACTCAGTTATTGTTCAACAGTAATTAATTGTCAACTAACACTTGTTTTCTTGCATTCATAATACAAATGGCAGAAGAAATGCAGAACCTATCCACAGCAGAAGTTTTCAATTCCTTTACGATAATCTTACAAAAAGCAAGTTGTTAATAATACAGAGTTTAAATTTTTAAAAAAATGTTTTAAATGTCACCAGATGAAAATGCAGGCAGGTGTATTACGGTCTTTACAAGATTGAGGTCCTCCTTGTAAAAAGCATATGTTGTTTATAAGAATCCATAACCATTTGCTCCAATATCTTAACAACACTAAATTCTGTAATTGAGACAACCACTGTGGGACTGCATTGTTTGCCCTTCACAGGCAGAGAAAGGATTCCTGTTATTTCCAGCAAAATGCTAAAGAATTCCTTTTAAAAGTAATTGCAAAATGAGCAGAAGTGGTTGGGAGGACCTGGGAATGAACTGGCAGAGTCCACAGGTACCAAAATGAGTGACTTGAACCTCAATTATGGACAAAAATAGCAGACCAGTCAGGAGCAGAATTTCAAAGACACAATCAATAGTGAGTCTGGAGTTTTAGACTGTATTGATTTTTTGATACATTCAAAGTTTGCCCTTGCAAAGCAGCCTGTCTGGCCTATGGGAAAACTAAGGAACAGGTGGGTCATCATCCTGCCCCTCTTTTCTTATTGTGGTGACCCAGCAATAAACTCCAAAGCTGTCTACTCACACCAAGGTCTCAGAAGAAGCTGCAATTGCTAATCCAGGAATCAACTCTTTCAAACTTACTGCTTCAACCCTCTCCAGGTACCTATTGACCATATTTTGGAAACACAGTACTGGAAGTTCCTGGAGTGATTGAATTGGAAACCTGAATCTGTTTTCCTGATCTCTCTACTACAGTTACCTGCTTGCCCAGATACATCAACCCAACAGAGGATGTGACTTCAGTGTCCTTCAAGGCAGCTGGATGTTGTACCATGTAATTACAGAAAATGAGGTTTCTTCAAGGTTACTCAATTCTTCTTATTTTGATGGAAAATTCCAATTAGAATTTGCAGGCACTTCTTCAAAATTTTTTTCTTGAAATCTAGTACTTTTCTTGGGCAAATGGCATTTTCATATACACATAACCTCTGAAATTTCTTCTTTGAACTGATCCATTTACATGAGCACAGTAGTTAGCAGTAAACAAAATATATCATAAGGAAACTTGAGGTTCTTATTCACCAATAGTTGGAGGATTACTTTTTAATTGCTGCTTCAGCTGGGCTGGAGACCAGCTGTAAACTTAACAGAGTACTAGCCGGAAATCTAGAAGGAAAAAACACCATGAACCTCGGTTTAGAGCATATAGAGAGATTTGCAGCCTGCAAAAACAGGCAGTCCTCAGCTACTCTGCCCTAGGAACAAGGGTATAGGACAAGGGCATAAGGTCCCATCTGCCCATTGTGCTCAACTCAGCTGCTTTCCACATCAGGTAAAATTAGCCTGGGATGCTCTACCATATCCCAACATTTAATCAAGAATCTAAATCCTTATGTTTTTATTTCTTGGTGAATATGCCTCAGGTGAACTCTCTAGCTTTGATCTTCTCAGGCTGAGATGAAGAGCGAGACTTCTTGCAGAAGTCAAGACTGACATTGTGAATAAGACATTGACAAGAAAGAAAAGAGATTTTTTTCCTTCATCTCATGCTCTCCCTTTCATCTGCTCCCTTGACTCATCACCTATTACTAGCAGCATGTTGTATTTACATTTTCTCCCTTGGAGGGAAGTGAAAAATACATAAGTTTAAACTTCCTTATAGATTTGGCTGCTCATCATAAGAACACAGCTTTGCTTTTATTGCTGTCCAATAAATATTTTATGCTTTTCTGACCTAGCAACCAGTTTTCCAGAGCACACTGTAGGCAATGCTAGTCAATTTTGCAAAGCTGTAAAACATCTGGTATGGCTGTAACATGTTGGCAGTGCTGTCCATGCTACTCAGCTCTCAATTAATTTTTTTTTTTCCTTTGTGTGCCAAATTGGAGTTGCTGTGAGCTTTGGGAAGTCTGAAGCTTTCCCTAGAAGGTCATGAAATGAGTCATCAGGCCTGAATGAATTTTTCTATTACATGGATTGCATGTTTAGTAGTCTCACTGAATACATTTTCACATCAAAAAAAAAAAAAAAGGGTAACATTTTGGCCCTCCCTTGTTCCTGAACAGACCCCATTCCTCCCTGGCAGAAGAATACAGTAAGTCAATTTCTGTGGTATATGCAAAGACATACCTCTTCTGCCATGTCTGAGGCACTCAGCCTCTTGCAATCTTACGATGCCTGTGGTCACACAGCCAGGCCACAGACAAGCAGCACTGTGGTTTCTCACTTGCATTCCAAGTTTCTGCATCAAGTGAGAGCTAAGGATGTGGACAGCAACGTCCAGCCACAGAAGAGGAGAAAGTATGAGACTTTGCAAAGCACTTGGAGACCGTGTCTTCTTCGTTTCCTGTGACAGCGCCACTTTTTGGTGTCAGAGAAAAAAGCCTTTTTTCAGGCCTCTTGGGAGCCTATCTAGTCTTTCCAACAGCTGAAAAGCATAAAAGCAGCCTAGGCTTTCAGCAACATGAGGAGCCAGGAGATAGAAGCCTTGTCACCTCCAACAAAGCCACACCTGAAAAGGATTTACAAAACCAGCAAAAGCTTTGAGCAAGGCCAGCTCTGCAAAGAGCAGCAAGAGCTTCAAGAAGCCTTCTCCTCTTTCCAGCTCACCACCAAGCAGATCTTGGGCAGAGAGAGAACACAGGACAAAAACAGTTTATTTAAGTACCAACTCTGCTAATACTTGATGCTTTCAAGTCCAGTAATATCTGCTGCTACATAACTCAGTGCTGAATAACACAGGCTTAAAAGGGAGGAAAAGCACAGGGAAAACAGCATCACTGTCTTGTTCATTACAGCCTGGTAGGCAAAAGTCTACCTCAATTCAGTGAGCTTTTTCTCCCTCATGTTGCCCTATTCTCTGACAGTAGTAACATATAGGTGTTTCCAGAGACAGGAGATGCAAGGTGGGCCCTGTGTCTCTTAGTGTCTAATCAGCATGAGGAAAGTTAGGAACAGCTCATGTCAGCTGATCCCACATCCTTGATCTGCTGTATAGTTACAACCATCTCTGAAAGGATTCTACAGGTTTCCTTTAGTTCTCTCTCCTAGCTTGGACCTACTAACACACAGTTTCAGCCTTCAGCCTGTGTGTTAGCATGCTCCTATGCAGTCAAAGCAAAAGAGCAAAAATGATGTTAAACCATCAACACACGAGATTAGCTTTACTGGAATTCAATAGCAAACAATGACATTTCAGGCTGAAAAAAATTGATCCATGGATATTTTGTAAATACATCACATCATTTTCTAGCTTAAGAAAGTTGTGTTAACACTTATTTGCAAGGGGTAGAAAATGGCTGACACGAGCATGTTGTGAATTCAGTTGACAAGATCAAGGAACAAATACAAGAAGACAGGTGTGCAAGTATGAATTTTAGTAAAAGCATGCAACACAAACATCCTTCTACAAATTTGAGCTGGACTCACACTGTTCCTTGTATTTTAAAACAAACTTTTCCAAAGCATTTTCTTAAACTTTAGTTTGTATTTAATTTTGGAAGGCATCTCTTTATTCTTGAAAAAAAATTTAAATGGATACCATGGACAATTCAGTCTGAATTTTTAACCCACATTTTATTTATGAAAAAATAAAATGTTTTGGAAATGTGAAACACTTAACTGGATTTCTCTCACCCAGCAATTCTCTTTCCATTTCCTCATCATTTTACTCAGCTGGAGCTTTCAATTTTCTTCTGTGGAGATAAAAGATCACCCTGCTTCCTGCAGCTACCTGTACTGACTATTGTTTGCTGGCAGGCAGAAAAACAGTAGGGCAGACAGAAAAATACATTCTCCCTCATCAATTTAAAAGTACAAGGCTTAGCTCCATTTACTTTCAGAAAGGAATTATGTGTTTCTAACAATTGTGTAAGTAACAGAAACCTGCAAGGTAAGAGCCACATCCTCTGCACTGGTCTTGCATAGTTCAGCAGGAGTGGGATATTCCCTCTGCCATTTCTAGCTCACTGGGAGAGCTCAGTGGAGATATGGAGCAATGCCCAGCTCATCCCTCAAACCACAAGGCTTTAATGTTGATGAGGATGAGGACAGTCCTCATGCTGTCTAAAACCTCGAGGGATAATGGCTTTTTGGAGTAAAGGAGAAGGATCTGCCTCCAAGCACTGGGTAGAGGGTGTAATAAATTAGTTAAATGTACAGTAAGGGGATTTAATGGAAGATTAGCTGTAAAAACAAAGTCATATGTTTGTCTTAAGGAAAGCAGTATCTGAAGAAGTAAATATTTCTCTCTTCCTCTGTCTAGGTTTTTTTCATACATAAACTAGCACGAGGTACGCAAAATACTTTTTGAATAATGTTCATAAACCACAACTGTGTAGAGATAGGGGAGGTAGAAATGACAAGATAAATCTTCATTGCATCACAGGTGCAGGCCTCTGCCTCTGATGGTGTACAGCATGGCCAGCATCTGCTTATGAAAACTGCAGCTCTTCACTGGGTCACCTCAGAATGACATGTGGCATCAGAGAATCAAAGCAGGATTTGAACTGACTGGACTGTCTCCATTTTTCCCATTCCTAGTCTGTGTTTCAGTGGAGGAGTTTGACATAAAGGCATACCTAGTAAATAATGGACAGGATGTGAAGCAGCAGAAATGCCCATAGGATATGCTTCCTTCTGTGGTAAACTTCCTTACCTACCTTTAAAAAGGGGGATTGCCTACCTTCAGTGCAGCTGCAGGAGCATGAAGTATCATTAATCTTTCCATTACTGATTTTCTTTATTCAAAACAGTCGTTTTGCCATTATGGAATAGACAATGAGATTCTTTAAGACAGGCTTTCAGAACACATAGCATTCATTAATAAGAGTAAGAAGTTCTTGTGTCAATGGAGAACAGGGTAAAACAACATTTCTTGTAGCATATTACTTTCCATGTATTGAGTTGGGTTTATGCAAAATAAAAGCCTCTTGAAATGTTGCTTTAATTTCTTGAAATTATATTTTTCCAAGTGGTTATAAAGAGAAACACGGCATTATATAAAAATGTATGAAATGGAGAGATTCAAAAATCCCTCCCACCAGAAAGTCAATTATTTGAAACTGTTCTCATCATCTATAAATAGCTAATTCATTTCCAGTGCTTTTTGCCTGTAAATCTCAAAGAACATCTGTAAGCACGAGACCCTATTCTTGGCCAGGTGACATTTGTCAATTCATTGAATGTAGTGCAATAACTCACAACAGAGTGACAGCTGCAGGAATTTACTAAATTGTCCATGTAAAGAGAGATAAGTACCTTATTATCTGCTCTCCTGATTAAGGCATCATCAGGATCTCTCTCTGGTAAGAAGTAATTCATCAAGATCTAAGCCATCAATAAAAAAAGACAGTACAAACATTGGGGTGCTGGGGAGCACCCATCCTCTTAGAGCTTTAACTAGATGTCTTATACAGCAGAGATCTCTCCCCACGAAATATACCACAAGAGTTTAGATGTTCTCTGCACAAAAAGTCTTCTTCTGGCAGTTCTTCCTGCTAATTACTTCCAGCAATTATGTAAATACATAGGGACAGATATAAAAAGAATCTCATGTGATGTCAGCTTCCCATATATTTAGTGTTTCACTTTTCATCTAAGGAAGGAGAGGTAAACAAGTAGTCCAGCAAAAACCACCAACGGACCATAAAGTATAATATAAAAAATGCAATGAACACAGAACAACACTGTTGAAGCAGCTATATGTTTGAAAATACAAGCCATCCAAGTGGAAAACATCAGCTATTTAAATTCTCTTTAACTACCTTTGCTTCTGTTTTCCTCTGTTAAATCTTTGGATGGGGCTTTAACCCAAAAAAAAAAAAAAAAAAAAAAAAAGGTGGGGGGGTTAAATGGTTTAATCAGCCTGTTTCTGATGTAGGGAGTAGGTTGAAGTAATGATAGCAGACTGGAAAGATGTCTTCTGTTGCCTAGCATTGTTGTGCCAAATATAGACACCATGTGTTACATTACAGCCCAAGTGATCCCAAAGCATCTTCTTCCATAAAGCCCCTTTTGCTTTGGGAAGGCAACACCTAAACACACAGTCAACTGATAGAGAATAGAATTTCAATTCCATCAAATATAGTGAATAACTGCTTATCTAAATCGTTCTTCTCTGAAAGAAATCTGTTGAGAAAAGGAGGTGTACATGGTGTTGGAAAGTTTAAAAAAAAATTGTAAAGTATTTTTGTTTTTCAAAAGAAAAAAAAACCTCTATTTGTTTTTAAAAGCCAGAAACAAAATATCACTTCGTTTTTCTCTCAAATATAAAATAAATAACAGCTTGGTGATAAGCTCTCAGAGGATGAAACCATTTTCACTGAAATGTTTACTAGTATAGGGAGTGAAATTTTCATTTAACTGATAATGTAGGATCAGTATGTTCCTGGAAAGTTCAAAGAACATAACAGTCAAGCAAGAAGTGGTAGTTTGTTTCTGAACTCACAGAAAAACATTCACACTTATAAACAAGCTGGAAATATACTGGAGGCTGTCTGTCCCTCAGTAACTGCTCCCTGATTTTGAATAACTCCAGGTCCACACTCAGGCTAACATCAGTCTGTACACAATCTTCGAAGAGCAAAATGCTTTTGTTATTCAAAATAGAGTGCAATAGAATATGGAACAGCATTATTTTTTCTTTAATAGTTCACAAGACAGATTTCCAGTTGTTGACCCATAGCAGATTTTTACAGATGTCTTTGATACTTTCAAGTGCAGAAGATATTTTATGGTACATTTTGGAAACTGACATCTTTGTCTCTTCTTAGGTTGTATCTAATTGACAAAGCCCAGATACTGAGCATGATTGTGATGAGAAATAATCTAAATTAATAGGAGAAGACTTGGGTAGGCTTAATATAATACTTGTAAACATTTATGACATTTACAGAAATCTTCATTTTTGATGGAACAAGATTCAGATCAACTCCCTGATAACTTCTGGGGTGGAAGAGAAGAGGCAAAGAAGGCAAAACTAAAACCAAGATCCTCTTATAACTGAAAACACATTAAAACAAACAAAACAGCTTGTTTGTTTTAAAAATATTTACAGAGTCCTCATTTGATGCACAAATCCAAATTCAGAATCCTCCCAAGCTATTCCAAAATGGAGCTGATTCTTCCACCCCCATCTAATCTACAGTGAGTCAATCACAGCATCAGGAAACTTTATATGTTTCATACCTACCTGGTAACAGAGACATCTCTGTGGCTTCTTACACTTAAAATTTAGGGTGCAATTTTTGTCTCTAAAAAAAATTAAGCTTTAGTTCCCAGGCAGCATGAATTGAGAAGAGCTTTCATGTCAAGCCATTGATTTTTCCCCACAGAATAGCTGATCCTCACCTTCTACCTCTGTCATACGCTGCAGAACAGAGAAGTCAAAATACCCCAAACACGCTCACTTCCTTTCCATGCTTGGCTTTTGGTGGAGCAATGTAAACAGGTACAGAACAAACACAGCCCTGCTATTCCAGACTTTTCCAAATGCAGCCACAGAGACCAGAGGACTTACTATTGCTTTAAGAACTAGTCACATCCTCTTGCAACTGAAGGAGGCAATAACTGATAAGTTTCCTGCATCCTAGGAAGCATCCTCTTGAGTCAGGTACAGGGGATACTTCATTACCACAAGACTCCAGCATTGTTCCTGTGCTTCTGTCTGACTGTGCAGAGCATTAGCCTGGGATCCAGGAGGCTGCAAGGCAATCCTGTCCTGCTGGTGACCTCACAGGAGTCACTTACTCTGTGCTGCTATTTTGCCACAGTGACATGGCAATAAGGGAGTCCCCTTTTTTAGCAAATTGTGTTTAGATTTAGAGGCATGGAGCTCTATTCAGGGCATAGAGATTATTCTCATTCATACAATGAAGTGGCTTCTGAAGTGACAAGGTATCACAGACAAGGTAAAGATATTTCCTGCTCTCTTTTGGTTCTCCTTCAGGTGTGTTTTATCTTGTAAAAAAAAATGGGGAATGAGCCTACAAGGTACTATTTTTTATGTTTAATCATAATTATTACAAGGAAAGTGAGATTATACCTGGAAAAAGGAGAGCAAAACATTTTTTCTTGCTAGCAGGATGAAACTTGAAAATTCTAGTTCTCTAGTAAAAATATGGAACTTATTTCAGGATGAGAGAAGAATTAGCAGGATCTAGAGCATTAATACTGCCATACTTCTTATTTCTCATTCATTCAGATACCTTCAGGGCTGCTGGGAGCTGGCATTTCCTGAGAATTTTAAGAGATCATGAAAGCACATTGTTTTTCTTGCTGTGACATCAAAGCACTGTTCGCAGGCTTTATTTTATTGGGAAGCAGGGAGAAAAAAAACCACAATCCAATCTCTAAGTCTGGAATCACTTCTTTTAAAGGTGTAGGACCCAACAAGTCTCCAGTGACAGCAGTTGAATGCAAGGGGCATGCTCCTCTGGTCAGGCTGCTGGTCTGGGAGTTTGGGTATTGATTTTGGTTGACATCAATTTTTGATGCTGTCTATTCTCAGACCAGTGGCTTAACCAAACATCACCCTATGCAGCAATCAATCCATCAGAGGGCAATAAGAACAATAAAAATGTTGTAGTACAGAACGAGGTTTATTAAAAGCTATATCATTTATTACACCAGGAAAAACAATAGTGCCAGTTTGCAGAAGCTTTTTAAAAATAAGCTGTGCTGACCATTGCCTCAAAAATAATAGAAAACAAGGTAATCAATGAGACAGGAAAGGAGTGGAAAACCCTGCTCTGAGAAGTCATAAACACTACAGTTAGTCCTATGGGAGAATAAATCAGTAGGAATTCAGTTTGTTTACTCAATAAAACCTGCTGCAATTAATTACAGGTGAAAATCTAATACAATCTGTTGTGTTTCAGAACATCTTCCCAAACAGGACACATGCCTTCCCTAGACTGTAATTCTGTATGTTGTATGTGGTAGACACACCAATCACATTAATACAGTTTATTCACGTGGCCCCCTAGCATGGGAAACAGGCTGGGATCACAGTATGAAATCCAATTCCTTGGCTAGAGAGGTGAGCTCCTTCATAGAGGAGCACAGCAGCAATATGGAAATCTGTACTTGCTTCATTTCCATTCAAATCATCACCAGTATCTCAGCATACCCTTGATCCTCCTTGCTGGAATGCTGGGATGAATGCCAGGTGCCCCAGTCAGGGACTTTGGCACATGCAATGTGAATATGACCAACATTCCAAAGCATCAAGGCTAAATCCTGAACATGTTGCTTGCAAAGTAATCCCACTGACAGTGGGAATGTGCTTACATAGAACTTCTTTCTCTTTATATGGAAATCTCTGCAATTTTGTCTTGACATCCAGAAGAGCAGAGGACAGTCTTTTATCTTCACTCAAAGACTGAAATAATTTCAGAGTTGCCATACCATTGCAACAAAAGTAGCACAATATAAAAATATATGAAAATATATGTTGTTAATTTCCAATAGAGAATATCTCATGAATATTCCAGATATTAACTGGCATACCAAATCCTGCTGAACAAAATATTGCTCTGACTTATTTGGAAAAAAAACCTGTTTTCTTCTGGAATCTCATATCTTCATTCCAATCATGGATTCAACCCCATAGATATCTCAAATGTCTCCTGGGATATGATGTGTATATTTTTTTCTACAGCTATTAACAAAAGGAACAGAAACAGCAAACACAAAGACTTTTCTCCCCAGATTGTCTGTTCTCTCTCAGCTTGAGCCCTCTGCCTCACATCCCACTCTATCTACAAGTGGTTATTTCCAGTTCTCAGACACATAATGCAAATAATTTTGTAGGGGCAGCTCTCGCAGTTTGGGTTTGAGGGTTTTTTTTGTTCCCTTAGGAGATATTCATGCTGACTCCCTTCCTTCTAAGCAGCAAATTTATGGTCTGTGACAAGAGGTGGCTTGAGATGAGTGGACACCCCTGGAGACTGAAGCTTTCACATCTCCCCAGGCTGTACTGCACCTTACTGCCTGGAGCTTCTGGCAGTGAATCTGATGTGCAGTGTGACCACCATTTGAGGCAAAGGAAATCACAGTGTCAGTATGAGAAATGCCAGCTGTCTGGCTGTCTATGGAGTCATGGACAGCAGAAAAGCAGAAAAGCTGTCCTGATGTTAGAACACTGAAATTTAAGACGAAATATTGCTTCTGCATCATGCAAAATTTAACTCTCAAATTTATTGGTAGCTCTCTAGAGTCATCTGTCTTGAAGGTGAAAAGTCACCGAATAGAAGAAAGACAGAAGACATGGTATTGATCTGTTCACATTTCACTTTTAACTGTTGTATTTTCTTACTTTAGGATTCAATTCTTCTTTTTGTGTTATTCAAATAGATATGACAGGTTTCTTTGACAGACCTACCATGGGAGCATATTATTGCAGATTTCCTTCATTGTTTTGTATTAGAACCCTCCCCATTCTACAATGAAAGCTTTGGGGGCTACAACTCTACACCCACAGCTTCCTCAAACAAAACAGCAAAACAAGTGAAGTAGGAGAGAAAGTCAAGTCCTGCAGTTGTGCTCAAGATATGGACTGAAGCTCTGACCCTTCCAGCCTCATCTGACCTTGCCAGACCACTTTAATTTTCCTACAGGAAAACAGACTGAGCAGAAGGATAAAAATCTAGTGTTAACAGGACTATAATGTATTGAGATAGATAACAACACCTGCTGCAATCAATGGGGATTTCTCCAGCTACTCCAGTGAGCTCTGGGAAGGGTTAGGCCAGGAGGGCAAGGAGTAGAAACTGAAGCACAGAAAGTTCCACCCAAATATGAGGAAGACAGAATAAGGAAGAGCTTCTGTACTGTGCATGACCATGCACTGGCCAGAGAGGTTGTGGAGTCTCCCTCACTGGTGATATTGAAGGATTGTCTGGATGAAATCCTGTGCCGTGTGCTTTAGGGTGACCCTGTTTACACAGGGTGGTTGGACCAGAGGACCCACTGTGGTCCCTACCAACCTGACCCATTCTGTAATTCTGTTAACTCAGAGTGAAAGATCTACTGTATTCTTTCTGGCACCAGGGAAGAAACACACAATCTGCTGCTTCCTAAACCCTCATTTTCTTTACTACATGGGCTTACTATGTTTACGCCTCTGCTGTCTCAGAAATGTCAAGCTCATCAAGAATTTGTAAAGCCTCATCACCTGGATGTGTGTGATTACATGGGAAACTCAGCTCACCCAGCTTCTAGACAGCACACTAACAGGCACAAAATACAACTCAGAAGCCAGCTAGCCTCACACTACTAATATTGACTAATATTGGTTGGTCTTGATGATCTCAAAGGTCTTTCCCAACCTAGTAGATTGTGTGATTCTGCAACTGAAACTTAAATCTCTACACTGGCATTTGGATCCTGTCATTGAACACACATCAGTATCTGTGTGAGTGTCTGAAAAGCACCACTGGGCATATTTGATGTTGCCTGGCCCCCAGGGCCCCTCCTGCCTGCCCATCATTGTTGCTGGTGTTGTTCTTGTCCTGTTCTGTAGGACAGAGCCCTACAGCCCCTGAGAGTGCTCAGCTCCCACCATGCCCAGACTGCCTGCACACTTAGGCAGGATGACTGTCTCCTTGTTCTATGGGTCTGGCACACCTGCATTCTGTGCTGACTCAGCTCCTGGACAGCCTGTGACATGACCCTGCATCCACATGGAGGAAAATAGCCTGGCCAGTCTCTCTTTTCAAAATGTTCCAGGTTTTCTGTCAGGAAGACACAGGCATTAATCATTACCAGCTCTCTCCTCTGGAGCAGACAGAACGAGCTGCTCTTATCTTGCAACTATGAGTCACCCCTTTGGACGGCGGCTAAGGGAAGACGGGGTGATGATGTAATCCCTGACTCTTTCGGGTTCCCCATCTGCCAAGGAGGAAAAAGCAGACTGTACTGCCAGGCAAAGCTTACAGACCATTTGTTCAGGAAGGTATCACGAGGGCAGTGGGCACAGAGCTGTGACTGAGCAGCCAAGAAAGCACAAGAGAGATGAGCCTTGGGAGAGCACAGACCTAGAGCTCTCCCATGCAGTACTGGAGAGCAATCTCTGCCTGCTCAGGGTAAGGACTCAAATATCATCCCAATTCTCCTTCCTCACCTGTTTCTTTGGCTTTGGGAAGGACACAAATAAACCAGGCACACATTCTTCCCTAAAAATCCTTCCAAGGGGCATCTTGTCTTCCAGACACAGAAAAGAAAAAAGGTAATTGTAAAAAGATGAGCTTTCACTATTTTCATGAGGTATGTTTAAAGGTGCAAATCCTTTGAACGTTCCACTCCATTACCGGCAGCTGAAGATCTATCTGTCTAGTGTATCATGCTGTTCTCAGCAGATATTTTCTAGACATGCACTTTTGTAGACCTATGAGATGAGAAGACAGTCTGTCCAAAGAATTCAGGGATGTTTTTTTAAGCTCTTTCCATTCCTGGTCCAGTGTCCTAACTTAACTAACATTTTTGTCTAGGAAGATGATAGTGAAATCAGAACAAAAGAAATCACTCTTCCCACCAACTTGGATTTCTCTTCTAAAATATAAATCTGTACTTGCAATAGAACCTTCAGAGTTTACATATTCAATAGATAACTGAAGTAAATAATTATTTGACTTTTAAAAGTAATTTATTTAAATAGTTCATCTATTTAAAGAGCCCATCTGTTATTTAAATTATCTACAACCATTTGTTGTTAAAAAAAATTGAACATATGTGGCTTTAATCTTTGTTTGGGATTTAATCAACCCTCCCAACCTTGCCAAGAGTATTTTAAATAAAGCTTCTTTTTGTAAATCAGAGGTTTTAATGAAGTATTACTAGCTGCCAGTATAATTCTTTTAATAATCAGAGACAGGGTTCTGTGTCATGACTTCAGAAAAGCTAGACAAAAATTGGTCTAAATTATTCTTCAAAGCAGCCCTAAAATGTCTTCAGAATCTGCTAAGTGTGTCTGAGCTCACTTCAGGAAGATGCCAAGGTAATCTATGTAGTGAAAAAAATAGTTTAACTGACAGATCAAAATACAAGTTGGAGAAAAATTGTCCCTGAATGCTGTCTTTTTCCTGAACCATGACCCTCATCACTAATCAGGATAATAGGCCATTCATTGGGATCCCCATTCCTCCACCCACATTTCAGTGCCAGGCAGGGGAGGCAGACAGTCCTCCTCTGGGAGATACCATAAGGCTGCAGGTGACACAGCAGTACCTAATTTTATACTTCTGCTTTGTTTCCCAGGTAAAGCATCCCAGATCTTCACTGGCTCCATGGTCAGCTCTTTCCACACCATGTCACCAGGCAACACTCTGAAGTGGTTTTTGCTGTTGTCATTCACATGGAGACCTCCAGTCTATCACTTCTGTCCAGACTTAGGAACACATTATCCTGTACAGCTTGCTATGTCCTGCCAACCTGTTCTCTGGTGCTGGCACTTACACTTAATTATTTTTCTATCTGACTCTGCTTACATTGAAAGAAACTTTCAGATGCAAATGCTGTCACACATCCATGAGTCCGAGTTGTGGATCTGCATTCAAGACTCAGAAGACATTTTACTATGGTACACAGTGCTCTTAACCCTTCTCAAATTTTGTAAATCCTGGTATCAGCAGTTTTATTCTCATTCTTATCCCTTTGTATTTCTGTAGCTTTTATTACAACAGGCTTGGGAAATCGAAATTACTCCCCCTCCCTTTGCATATTGGGAAAAAGTCTGGCAATACATTTTATGAGATCAGTCAGCCAAAGAAGGCTGTGTATGTGAACCTCTCAGTGCATGGGTCACTTACAGGACTTCAGTTTTCTGCTCTGTCCTAGAGGGTTTAAACTGTTGTTTCCGATTGTTGATGCCCTTCTGCTACTATTGCACTTCCTCAGACATATTGAACCATAGAATTCTCTCTTGCACTCAGCCTCTCAGTGGAATTTCAAAACTGGAAGGCCTAGGTACATTTTAGAACATTGGGTAGTAGGAACAGGGTTCTATGTGTGTGCTACCTGCTGGGACACCATAACCTAGATATTGTACAGTGCATAGTGGCAACACTGTACCATAAAATGCCAATCTTCAGACACCTAAGGTGTCTTTAAGTCCCTCATATGGACCCAGGAGACCTGACAAAGGACTAAGGGACACAGTCATTTTTTGAGATCTTCAAGGATACATGCCCCTCTAAAGCACCACTAGATGTCTGTTTAGAAGGGACAGAACCCTATACACACAGACCCAAAGCCATGTTTCTTCAATGAGATGTAATTCAAGTCCCAGTCTTGAGTGCTAGAATCAAAATTAGCCAAGAATGCTCTATTGTGGCCATTCCTTGTACACCTCATCTAGACAAGATGAAATTCCATTTTGTTTAGTTTCTGTTATTAATCTGAGAACCCCATGTGAGCCCCTCCTGAACAAATCTTCCTGGTATCCCTGCTGTCTGTACCCACTTCAGTGTGGCAGTGGCTGCAGTAGCTCCTACTTCCTGAATATTCTCTGCTGATCCACCAAGCCTTCTTGGTGCTTGGCTATTCAAGCTCTATTCAAATACCATCATATTCTATGCCACTTGATTTTCATCATTTGTTTGGGGGTTTTTTATATATTTTCAGCCTGTTTTTCATCCCCTTCAGTTTCTTCGTTGTCAAGCTAAGTGTGTATTTTGACTGGTTACAGGAATATCTAATGTATTTTTTATTCTGCATATCTCACACACCTTTGTTCAGAAAGGCTGCACTGGAACAAACTGAACAATTCCACTGTGTCTCTGTGTTCTGCTCTGCACAGTAGCAAAAAGCAAGTGACTGTGTAAGAATAGAATATATAAGGCCCTATAGGATACTGCACTTCAGTTCTTCCCCAGTTTCCAACAATTTACAGGCCAGACAAATAGTGACTACAGCCAGTGACATGACTATTTAATAACCCTCTAAAGATTTGTCTTTCTTGACCTGCCCAATATTCCTCTTGAAACCACATACTTTTCCAGCATCCTTGACATCCTACAGAATAGATGTCCACACTCAGCTGCAAACTAAATGGAGAACCATCCACTTCAATTGTATTAGAGCTGCTAGCAAATACTTTCCTATCATTGCCATGGATTCTGCACTAGAAAAACACAGTGAGTGGTCAACTCCTATTCATCTTCTGTAGGCAACCATTTATTGCTTTCCCCTATTTTCATCTAGTATTTCAAGAAAATCTTAGTACAATGTTCATTTAGCTTGGGTCATAGAAGTTTCTGTGAATTTGCTATTTTTTTCTACTTTTTGTCATTATCTGTGAAGTATACTTGAAGCAGAATGCATAGAATCAGAGCAAAAATGTAAACTTAATACCATATAATAGTTGTCAATTACCTAAACCATGCTAACACACAGATATGATCTTCAGCATTAAATGTTGCACATGCAAAGACGAGCAGGAAATATTAGAAATTTTCCTTCTGCACAGCTGTTACAGGCTGTAGGTGCACAGTCTGAATCAAGATTTCTGTTTTCTGGAAATCTCTCAATCCCCTGTGACTAGTGCCACATGTCATCTATAGATAGTGTCAAAACTGGGGGCAGACCTCATCTAGTGCTGGAAATGGGCATGCCTAAAGCACACAGGGCATGTATCCCTAAGTTTCTTGTAAAGCACTAACAAAGATGAATGGGTTTCTGCCTGCCACACAACAATGTTAGTGAAACAAAGAAAATGAAAGTTGTTGAGAAATTTTCTGAAGTAGGGGGAAGACATCAGGCTTTGAAAGCAAAGCATCTTCAGTTCCCTGAAAATTTGCCTCAAAAAGACTTGTTTCACATGGAGCAGCCTGAATACTTGAACTATTTTCCCATGGTCTTTCCCTATGTATGCACTGGGTTTCATGAGAAAAGTGAAAGACTCTGGTGGTCACTCTGTAAACTTTTGAACTCATGTATAGGATTCAAATTCCAGTTCCCACTGAGATACCAGACTAATAATTTTAATATACTGCCTATGAGGTTACTCAAATGCCATTTCCACTGAAAAGACACTGTTAAATCCACATTACAACTTTGTTCTTCAAGTTATTAATAGTTACCAGAGAGGCAGAGCATGTAGTTATTGAAAAATCTTTCAAAGCTGAGGAAATAATGTCACTTTTATTCAGTAATAATAATTTAATAGAATTATAAAATTAGACTTGTGCATAATTCAGGTTATTCCTAATATAACTTGGTCATTTTTAGCCACCCATAAGAAGGAGCTGCAGCTTAATTGGAAAACTTTTTCCTTTTATTTTTTGCTTTGTGTATTTGCAGTGTATACAAATGTGCCCTAGTAAAAAAAGATTAAATCTACTTTTAGTCATGGCAAAGTATAAAAGTATGAAATTACTAACTTGGTTTAGGTTTGATGTCACTAGAAAATTCTGTCTGAGGCCATAGGGAAGAGAGTGGGAAGAAAACAACTCTTCAATGAGCAAGTTGAGAAACTCAATTGGAGAAAAATCTGCCCAGACCTTCCAAGTACAGAGATATTTATTATTAAGTGGGAGAGGCAACACAAGAAAGGGTACCCAGAGAAAAAAGCTTGGAGAGAGGGAAAGAAGCCCAGGGAATGGTAAATATATCCCAAACAAGTATTGACTGCTCAGAGCAATGCTCAGCAGCAGCTCAAGAGGTGTTTCCATGTCAGGAATGATGGTGGAAGAAGACCTGCACGAGCTGAGTGTTTTTATCACTATAGCACTCACATGTTTGTGAGTCACCACTTAAGGTCTTCTACTGACCTGGAAGCCACCAAGGCAACATGGAAATTTAGCTGACTCCTTTTGTCTTTCAGATTTGGGCAAACAGGTTCAGATGTACAGAAGGAAAAATGTTTACCTAAGGCAGCCTTGCAAAGCCAGAGTGATGATTTGAGCTATATATTGAGAAAGCCAAATGAGCCTAGAAGCTACTAATATGCTGGAATTTGGTGTGAAGCTGTCAAAGTGCTCACAAAATCTGGCATCTATACAGACTGAATAACCAAACAATGGTCTGCACCCCCTTTTTCACTGTTCTCTCAGGACCAAGCAATTACTCCTCTTTTAAAGAAGGGAATTTTCTAAAGTACATAGATCCCAAGCAGTTTCCACACTGAGAGAAGCTTGTGTAAAGAGGTAGAAATTGAACAACCCTTTCTTACCTATTGCAATTTCTTAATCTTTTCAGAAAAATTCAACCCACTAAAAGAGACACATAAGGTACACTGACTAGGCAGATGTCCTGATTCCTTAAAAAGATAAGGATTCACTTAGCTGTCTGTCTCAATTTATTTCAGTCATGGGCAAATCCAAATAAAATTTCTTCGGGTTTCTTGAAAATAAGTAGCTTTTTAGGGAGCTGAAAATTAGAGCTCCCATTGCTATAAAACCAGAGGCATAATTCTAGCAATTTGTTCATCTGTGAGTCAGCCCATCAGCCTGTGTGGGTTTGCCAGCCAGCCAGGACAACAGGAGCTTACACTATCCCTGCTGGACAGAAAAGATCATTCTTTCTCTCAGTAAAAACAATAAATCACACTGGCACAGAAGGTTAGATGTCTCTCATGTTAAAGAGCTAGAAAGGAAGGAAAGATATGTGGCTAATTGGAAAATGACAATCAGGAACCAGAGTGTGCTGATAGATTCTGCAATCTCTTGCTACCCAGTGGTTTGGCTGCATGTGTGAAAATCCAGCTCTGCCAAGGTAAAGACTTTTTACTTGGGCCTGCTGGGTAGAAGCTGGATGAAAAGGGCTGTCACAAGCCTTATGAGGTATTCCCAGCTACACAGCCTTCACCCCATGGGGCTTGGGAGCTACACTGATCCTTGCCCAAGCTGCTTGGCAGGTATGCTTGTGCCCTGACCATTTATCTGGCTGGCTTGTTAAATCATGTACCTGGCTAGACTTCAGACCTACCTAGTCCCTGTGAATTTGTCTGCCCATTCTTGTTGGATTCTGGGTACTGCTCTCCTTCTTCAGGTGCTCCCTGTCAGGAGGATCCCTGCCTGTGCTGTGCTCACCCTTAGCTCCTGGATTTCCTTCCCTTATGAAACCATCCTCCTCTTGCTGCTCTTTCGACAACAAGAGAGCAAGAGGCATCATGAAAATTTCCCCTTTTCACCTCATTTACTGTTTAATTTCACTTATGAATATAACGGTCTTTTGAAAGGTGGAAATATGTCTCATGTCATCCTCACATCAGTCTCTCTGGTTTTCTCAACATTTCCCTGAAGCATGCTAGTCTTTTTGTGTTTACAGAGTAGAAAATTAATTCACTTAAAAACATTTAATGTCCACAGAAATACAGAGCAAAATGGGGGAAACAACTTTGCTTTCATGATGTTTACAGCTGAAATCACAAGCTGGGTGATACTGGGGTTCATTGCTGAAGGATTCTGTGAGTCCAAAAAGTTGGCATATATTTAAAAGAAGAATAGTTAGGTATTTATGTGAGACTAAATGGAAAAACTCCATCATGTTCATGGATTTTATTGAGCAAAAAATGGAAGATGGGAACTCTCAAGGGAAAAATCAGATATTTGTTCAGCTTTGCTCAGCACTGCACATGTTTAGAGACAGGCTGCTCAGCTGGGGGGGCTTCATCTGATACACCTATGTTCCTCTATTATACTTAGATTTGCAACTGAGAAATTGAATTGGTCTGCAGAGAGTAGACACATCTAGTAAAACTAAATCAATTACAGTCAAAAAAAGAACAGAACAAAACAATTTTTGTGCTAAATCGGTGTTGCAGTGGAAAAAATTCAGATCATTTTTAACAGCTTGAAGACACATCAGCAGACGGCAAGCACAGCTTAGCAACTGTGATCAAAATGCTTGTCTTCCAGCTTCCCCCTGAGGATAAAAAAGTATGTAAATAAGACTAAGTTATTAGTCATGGCTAAATTACATAAATTGTTATACGACTACCCCATTGTCCCTACTAGGAAGAGAATAATTCCTGTTAAAATGAAAAACCTGTAGAAGTAGTAGGAACACAATGAAAGGCAGAATATCCCTCTGCCACCTGTTCTCTTCATCACTGCAAACTGAATCAGCCATTGCTGTCCTGATATAAGCCTGAGGTTCCTAAATCACTGCTCCCTGCTGTCTAACAAACACCTAATAAACATCTAATAAACACCTGCAATTAAAATCAATATGAAGATTCAAAAGAATGATAATTTAGCCACCATGTAATGTCCCTTTCTCATAACTGAGTTTCATTTCGGAAGTATCCCACTCACAAGAGCTCATGGAAAAACACAGCGACCACATAATTTTTTGTGGTGGTCCCATGTGGTTTCATCATAACTCTCCTTATCAGCAGGAGTAGCATTATGGCAGGTCACCCACTTGGAATTCTTGAGTGGGTGCTGATTCTAGATAAGGTACCAGCTCCCCACTGAGGGACTGAACCTAGCAGACATTCACTGAAGCCCCTCAGCAGCAGGATTTGCTCCTCAGCACTGAGCCCAACTCTGTTCTGCTAAGTAACATTTCTCTTTATGGCCCTACTTCAAGGTCACTTGAAAGTCAAGCTGGGAAACAGATCCCGTGGTGGCATCTCCTGCTCTGCTTTGTCCCTGCCCCCAAGATCTGCTCCACCTTACTGAGTCCAAACAGTAATAGAAAGAATACAGCACCCAGCCTTGATTTAACTTGCTGTGTAATTTCAGTTGCCATGAAACACCATGAGGATTAGCTCCTTGGAGAAAGCAGACAAAAAAAATAAGATTAAGTAGTATTAAGGTAGCAAGACTAAAAAGCGCAGTTTAAAGGTCAAAGACTTGAAAATCTCTTATCCTCTAGGATTCCCTATAAGGGCTCTGTCTGCTGTGATAGCAAAAACACCCTCAAAAAATAAGTATGAGAGTAAATGAAATCACAGTAGCAACTTCTATGTCAATGAAATAAAAAGAAGAAAATTGTCCACAGTGCTCCCAAGCTAAATGAGTTATCAGTTAATAATTAATGCTGCTTATTGCATAAAGCTGTATAGAGATCCTCTTTGCCAGAGGCTCAGAGATGGTACTGTGTCATGGAGAACAAGATGGCTCTTGTTTAGTTATCATGCAGATATATTTGCACATGAAGGACAAAGGAGCAGAACAGCAATTTCTATATGAAAACTAATTGTACTCACTTGCACTCACTAGCTAAATGACTTCACTTTCCAAATTTATCTTTTTAGAAAGCAGCAAAGGTATATGTATGAGTGTGCTTGTGTGTGTTTTTGTGTGTGCAACACACACCTAACTGAAAAGATGCAGAGCACAAGATTTAATAGGTGGCTGCCCAGCTGCTCAGCTGACTTATCAGCACACATTCCTGGCATAAAATTTCAGAGGAAAGTTCTTTCTTTTGCATACCCCATGGCTCCAACCGCTTTAGGAAAGAATGGTTTGCCTTTTTCATCATTTGAGATTAGCTCAGTTGGTTAGAGCATGGTGCTTACAATGCCAAGGTAGTGGGTTGGAGCCCTACATGGGCCATTCACCTAGGATCTGAACTCAATGATCCTTGTGGGTCCCTTCCAACTCAAAATATTAGTGAGATATAACACTATTTTCTTACAAGAAAACAATTTTATTTGTAAAACCTGTTCTCAGGAGAACTTCTTGCTGCTCTGCTCAAGGCAAGGTGTAGCCAGCAGGTGTAGCCACCCCTGCTGCCTGCAGCTGCGATGAGCTGGCTGAATGTATGCTGCAGCCAAGGGATTGTGCAGCACAACATGTGTGCCCAGGTTAGCTGCATCACTGCCTCCAGAGCATGCAATGATCCTCTGGATCATACACCCCACCCCGCCTCACACACAGGTCACCTTTCTCTAAGGTTTGATGACTTAGGGATTGTGTCAGCAACGTGTTCAGCTGGCAGTGTCCTGACAGGCTCAGGTCTCTGTCACAGCACCTCTCACACACTGTGAGCACAGTGCAGCACTGGGCCTTGCTGCAGGTTCCCATATAGCAGCTATTCAAGCTGGTTGGTGGTCACTCATGCCTTAAGGCTGAGTCAAATGGGCAGATGTGGCCTGTTCCAGACCACTAACTCATCAAACACAATGCCTTTTGCAGGGTTCCCCAGACACCACACAATCCCTATGATAGCTCTCCAGGCTCACCTGCCTTCCTACTCCTACACACTTCCCTACTCCCAGTCCATGACTGATGGTGCCACATTTCAATTACAACATTGTATTTCTCATTCTAATCAAGCCAACCTGCCCAATATCAAATAAAGTCACATCACTGTATCTTTTGCATATTAGAAATATGCTCATTGTTGGCTTTCATAGAGACATAAAAGTCATTCAGTTGTTCTGCTTTAAAACTCCAGAAAATATCTTGATTTCTAATCACAGACAAAGGTAAACCCATTTGCTGCGGTTCTTTTCTCTTTATAGAATATTTGAATCTAAGATGTTCTTGGTGATTTCTTTCTTTCTTTCTTTCTCTTTCTTTTTCTTTCTTTCTTTCTTTCTTTCTTTCTTTCTTTCTTTCTTTCTTTCTTTCTTTCTTTCTTTCTTTCTTTCTTTCTTTCTTTCTTTCTTTCTTTCTTTCTTTCTTTCTTTCTTTCTTTCTTTCTTTCTTTCTTTCTTTCTTTCTTTCTCTCTCTTTCTCTCTTTCTTTCTTTCTTTCTTCCTTTCTCTTTCTTTCTTTCTTTCTCTCTGTGTTCTCTCTTCAAACAGTAGCCCAGAGAAACACGTGCTTTGCTAACTAAAAGCAGAAACAATACAACTAAAGAATCTTACTCCAGACACCAAGGGATTGTCTTTGCCAAATCAGGACTCTGAAGCACCTGCCAGTGGCCTTGACTACAGCATGGAGATCTTTCTATAAGGCCTTGTAATACCCTTTTTTTTAAAGATTAATCTATTTTCTTGTACTTGTGATTGAGATTGAAAGCCAGAAGAAAAACAAGCCCTAAATTCTCAGAGTGGTAAGAAATCCCAAACAAAACAAAACAGAATTAAAATCAAAGTATCCTATCACATAAACAAAA
Source organism: Erithacus rubecula (assembly GCF_903797595.1). NCBI lineage: Eukaryota > Metazoa > Chordata > Aves > Passeriformes > Muscicapidae > Erithacus > Erithacus rubecula. The sequence continues at coordinate 1,126,812 of NW_027635590.1, forward strand.
ACAAACACACATACAGACACATGCACATACAAAAACACAGAAAAGACTAATCCTCTGTGCTGCAACTGCACCAAGGTAGAACTTTACTAGACTTGGGGAATGGCAATAACAATAAAAGTCAAACACTGCCTTCCTGGTAAAGAATGATTCCCCTTAGAAAAGGTAGAATGAGGACATTTAAAAAACAGCTGTCAGCACTACTTTAGAAAGAATCAATTCTGCCTTGAAAAGCTACAGGCTAAATCAGCTCTTGTCTGAACTTATACACCAAATATCAGTCATCCCATCCACACACCTTTTGACACCATAAGGCAGACCAGGATCTGCATTTCACATGGGGATGGCTGCCTGATGGGATCCTAGTGTTTGTAGGCATGTCCTGGAGCCAAGTGCTTTCACAGCAGACCAGCCCAAACAATAAAGCCCTGATGCAGCCTCATCTGGTGGCACTGTTGGTCTCGATTAGTATGGCCAGATCAAACCAGACACTCTCAGGCCTCCCTCAGCAGTGGTTGCCTTGCCTCTGGAGCCTCCTTTGTGGAATTCAGGGGGCAGAGCACATGCACAGTCAGGCCTGTACCCTCTCTTATCATCTGCCTTATCATTACCTGCCTGTAGTGCTCCTCTTCACAACATCCTCTGTCTCCATTTCCCAAGGGTTCTGCTATCACACCAAATATGTTTTTCTCTATACTACATCACTATGTTAGTGACTAAACCACACAAAGCTAAGAAAAAGTTTAAAAAAATAGCATCTAGTAAATCAGAAAAATTCCTGTTACAACTGAATTCAGTGAAATAAACTGCAGGCAGACCTCTTAGGGTTGAGGTGAAGTAAACTTGACTTATTTATTTACTACCAAAGGCTAGTAGCAATGGCAATACCAGATTATAGAACTATGCAGTAAAGAAGTACAACATAATATCTAAATACACTTCTTTGATCATGGTCATCTGTCCCAGGATCTCATCTTATATGATGGCCAGAAGTGAATATCTGAAGAACAGTTCAAAACCAATTCTTCAAAACCATATTTTTTCAGTCTCCAAAACTGTATGTGTCTGGGCTTCCAGCAACAAAATTTACACTTCATTTCCAGCAATAAAATCTACATGTCCTAAGTCTGCTGGCATTAACATTCCCTCTTTCAGTGGAGGGAAGATGATAGCTAAGAAGCAATCTCAAATTTGGTACTTGTATTTCTTTCAGGACTGGAAAATAACAACAGTTGTATCACTTTCTTGTGCCAGGGAAGTCATTGCAAGAAGACCTATTTGGAGTTCTTTACCACTTTTTTCTTTGTTGTTGTAGATATATATGCCTAGACAGTGCCAGGAGCACCGCACAGGCTCTTTGCTGGATTTAACCCATGTGCAGTTTCAGAACAGAGTGCTCCCAACAGGCAGCAACCCCTCAGCAGAGAAGACAAACAGAAATAGCCAGAGCCTATATTTTGCTGTTAATTTGCAGATGTTTGCAGACAGAATAACCTAAGTTTTTGAAGAGCCGAAGACGCTGAAGTCCCAATCTCCTCATCGTTTTTCAAAGTACAGAGTTTCAAAATTTGCTTTCAGAAGGAATCTCTCACAAATTATCAGAATGTATCTCACTTTGTATCTTTGTCCTCAGGCAACAAGTGATTTCCCAGCCGGAGCACAACTTTCAGTTCTTATAAAAGACTCTTGATACAGTCTATGAATTAGGTAGTTTATATCCAAAGGAATTTCACATATCAACCCAAGTATCAAAAATCACAACCATAGTAGGATGTTAATGCCCTCAATATAAAAATACAATAAGGTGTGGTGGTTGTCATGGTGACTTTCCATCACACACTTGCAGCAACATGAGAATAATAATTCAGAAGTTTACATCTAAGGTGCTGTTTCAGAGGAAGATAATCTTAAAAAACACTTTTTCTTTGAGTTAAATAAATTCCTGTTTTTCAGATTGTCTTTTCTGTTTTGCTATTGTGACTTAAAAATAATAGAATGAATGTACTTGAATCCCAATCCCTTTTTTTGTAAAGAAGAAAATCCCCTCTTTATGCTTCCTGACAATAGATCTCATCTTCCTGAGTCTATGAGTTTTCACGAAGTTTGTCTTGTCAAAAGACTTTGGGGACCTCTTGTATTTCTTGCATGCAGCATAAAAATTTATTGCATAGTTCAGTTGAAGAACACTAAGGCATAACAAATAATATTTCCTTTTGAAAAATCATCTAGATTTTTTGAGTTGGGAGCAAGCTATTCTTTCCCTTCAGAGAAAAGACAGGGATTCATGTACAGTGGTGTTAGGAATCAATTGTACCAGTTTCAACTCTACTATGAGGGTGACCTTAGGACTAATCCAGATTTCTGTAATGATGCATCTCCTTGAAAAATTCACGAAGCTGTTAGAAGTCCTCTAAACTATTTCACTAAAGATATGTGTCTTTCTGTATTACCAGAACTCCCCAACGTGTGACTTTGTTTCCTGTCTGGCCACTGCAGGATGACCAAAGCTAATGTTGCCAAATGCAGGTTTGCATATCCATGGCCATAACAGCTGCATGTTTGTCTGACATCCACCAGCATGGGTTGGGCTGCTGCCAGGAACACAAATACAGCAAAGAAATTTATCATTGAATATAGGATTTAGGATCACTATTTGCAAGCTGTTGAGGAACATATTCAGTGCAGGTAGCTCTGGGGGCAGCTGCAGTGGGAGCTGCAGGTTGAGCTCTGGCTGGGAGCCCAAGGAAAGAGGCCAGGAATTGCCAATCCTTGGGACAAAAAATGGTATGGGGACCTGTGGCACAGGCCAGGGGACCAGACAGTGAGGCACTGCAGGAGCTGAGGACTAAGTAGGAAGATGGTAGACTTTCACACACACAGACCATAAGGTATAAAAGCTCAGGGTTTCCTCGGTTCAGGGTCCCTCCTTGGAAGTGCCAGGTCAAGCTGTTTTGCTGCATGAGGATTAAATTCAAGATTTAGAGGTCTGGGATTCTGCTGTGGGAAACGTGGAGTCAAGCCAGTAAGAAAACCATGTCCAGGTGTATGAGTATGAAGGGTGTAAGGAGCCAAATGAGGTGCCTGTCATGTCACTGGAGCCCTCCGTTGTGAAAGCGCCTCGGTTCCAGCTCAGGTGGGGAAAGCATGACTGCCAGAGTGGCCCATGGGTGGTCAGATAGGAAAGTTTCCTTAAAAAAGCTAGTGTTAATCTGATGCTCTATGCCCCAACAGTTCTGTATCAAAAGGCAGCCTGTCCTGTGGAGTGGGAAAAGGAGAGCCTCACCTTGTGCTGTTTCACCTAGTGCTGGGTGACCAGGACAGAGATGAAAGGAAAGATGAGGCTGAGTCCTTCACAGAGTTGTTATTCTGTTCCTGAAGACATCTTCAATACCCATGTCCCTTCCTGGCAGGGATGAACTCAGGGACATACAACAGGTTGTCAGCTTGTGTGGGAGCAGCTGTTTCTCAAAATATCCCCAAACTGAAATGTTCACGCTTAAGTTGCCTTGGCACTTGACTTGTCAAGACGCAATCATCCAGGGAGAATATTCAGGCTCCTCACAGAAGTGGGGAATAGACCTGTCCTGTTGCAAAGGGGAAGCTAAGGGAATCACCCTCCCACAAATAAATATCTTGCAGCAGCAACAGAGTCAGATGGAAGGAAATGAGGTCACCCACGGTTTCCATACTGTCTTGAGCCCTAGCTCAGAGCACTGACTACTTTACCAGGGGCAAATTTAGAAACTGGTGTCAAGATTACACTTGCCTGGGGTCTGATTTGCCAGAACACTTCTCTGCCTAGTGACTGGAGAAGTAAGAAGCAGTGAGGACACAAGCCAGGAGCCAGCCTCAGTCAGAGATCACAAGACAACCACTGCAGAAAAAAGCTCCCAATTCAGTAGGAATTGCACAGTGACCAGTAGAAAGCAGCAACACCACCTCCCTAGGCAATCTATTCCAACACCTAACCACCTTTTCCATAAAAAAATTTCTAGTATCTAATCTGGACCTCCTCTGGTGCAACTTAAGACCATCTCATCTTGTCCTGTCACTTAAGACATGGCCAAAGAGACTGACACCCTTACTGCAGTCTTTTTTCAGACAGCTGTAGAGAGCATCAGCCTCCACCAGGCTAAACACTCTCAGGTCCCTCAACTTCTCCTCATGAGACATATTCCCTAGATTCTTTACCATCTTTGTTGCTCTCCTCCTGGACATGCTCCAGCACCTCAAGGTCCTTCTTGAAGCTAAGGGTCCAGAACTGGTCACACAGCTTGAGGTATGGCCTCACCAGTGACAAGCACAGCAGGACAATCCCTGTCCTGGTCCTGCTGCCCACACTATGCTGATACATGCCAGGATGCCACTGACCTTCTTGGCACCTGAGCACATTCCTGGCTCATGTTCAGGACCTGGCAATTCACGCCATTGAACATCACATCTTTGGCCTTGGCCCATTGATCCAGCTGGTCCAGATCCCTCTGCCTTCCTGCTCTCCTGCAGAGCAACACTCCCACACAGCCTGGTGTCACCTGCAAACTGACTGAGGGGGCACTCCATCCCCTCATCCAGATATTACACAAAAAAAGATATTAAACAGGCCTGGCCTGGTACTGAGCCCTGGGGAACACCAGGTGACCAGCCCCCTGCAGAATTTAGTTCCATTCACAGCCACTCTCTGAGCCTGGACTTCCAACCAGTGTTTACCCAGAGAAGAGTGCACCCATCCGAGCTGTGAACAGCCAATTCCCTCAGGAGAGTGCTGGGGCATGCAGTGTCAAAGGCTCTGCTGAACTCCACACAGACAGCCTACACAGTCTGTCCCCCATCCATTAAGTGGGTCATTTGTCATAGAAGCACAGGTTGGACAAGAAGGACCTGCCTTTCCTAAATCCCATGGGCTCACTTCTCAAGCTTGTCCAGGTTCCTCTAGACAGCATTCCATCCTTTAGGATTTTCAACCTCATCGCTAAGCTTGGTGCTGCCTGCAAATATACTGATGGTGCACTCAATTCCTTTGTCTATGCCCTTAGTGAGGATATTAAATAATGCTGGGATGGATCCCTGAGGGACCATTTTTCACTGATGTCAGGTGGGACTCTGACCACTACAGTCTGGATGTATCTGTCCAACCACCTTATCCAATAGTCCACTCATCAAAACCATCTCTCTCCAATGTACAAACCAGGATGCTGTAGGAGGCCATGTAAAAGGCTTTACAAAAATCCTGATAAATGACATCAATAACCTTTCTCTTGTCCACTAGTTCCCCTTTTTCCAACCACCTGGGACGTCACTTGACCAGTACTGACCTCTGGTGTTGTTCCCTAGATCACCATTTTTACCCCTCTTATCAATAGACTCTAACTCTACAAACTTGTAGCCTAATATGAGGCCACATCTCTGCAGGTGTACCTTTCAAGGCTACAAACAAGAAAACAAGACACAGGGCATTTTACAGTTTATCAAAATCAATCCAGCTATTATGGGAAAACATACTACTGGATCCTTTCCTGATTCTATGGAAAGGAAATGAGCCTTATGCCATCTTTCACCATTTGCTTGTCCCTGATCACAGCATCTAAGACCTAACAAACCAATGATCACAAGACATTGCAGAGAGAATAGAGTAGCTTGGTTCAAGACCCACATCACAGTCAAAATGATAGTCTAGAATTAAATCTGATTATGAGGTCATGTGTCAAAAATTGAGCTTAAAAGAAACTGCCCATGCTTCTTACTTTCCACTACTGTTATAAAAACTGACCCCTTTGTTGTGTCAGCAAAAAGCATGGTTTCAAACACATGGACAATTAGAGTCAGGAGCGTGATCTGGGTGAGTGTCTGGGACAACCACTTCAGCTTTGAGTTCCAGTCCATGCCAGTTTAATGTGTTTGTGTGAAATTGCAGCAAACATCTCAAAAATTTATCTAATACAAGAAAAATCTGTACAAGGAAGACAGGGAAAAAAGACAGAATTAGAGTCTCTGTAATAGGTGGATTTTAGAACAGCAATTCACTTCTGGAAATTCAAGTTCCAATTTCAGACAACTCCAAGCTCAAATCTGTGTGGGGAAGCACAAATCTGAACAAGGCTACCACAAAGGCAGTGAGTGTCCTCTAAACAGCTACTCAGATCAGCACTAAGATTCCCTATCTGCTGTGTTTAGCTTATCCGAACTCCAACTTCACATGGAAAGTGAGAGCAAGGGATCATACAACAAAGATTTTGATAATCACTTTCTTGAACTCCCTAAACTCTTCAGTCATGCAGCCATTCTAACCATGCACCATGAGCCTCTACAGATAAGTTTGCCCTAAATCATAAGTGAGTTATGAAATTATTTTTCAACACACTGCTTTTTAGCTTTATCAGATGGGCTGTACTAAAGAAAGAGATCTTCTCAGTTTTGTCATGGCAGTTTTTGTGAAGCAATTTAATTCATCTGTAGCACTGTGCTCCTGAGTATCCCTTTCTTGCTGGGAATTTCTTTTTTAATGCAAGTCATTTGACTGAAATAGCTGTTTCTGACTTTCTTGTAGGTTTAAAGTATCTGTGACTAGTGACTTCACAACATTGCATTTAGACATGCAGAATACATGAGGACAAAAAAAAAAAAATCTTTAATTAAACCATAATACCGCATGAAAGGGAAAGTTTAAGGGCAAGTCCTTCACACTATGACAGCTGTTTCAAGAGACAGAACAACAGACACAAGAAAGAGAGAGACAGAAAGGGGCAAGGGGTGTCAGTAGGAGGAGAAAGAGAATGGAAAGATGAGGGGCCAAAGAGGCTGTGATAGACTGACAGAGGAAGGTAGAAATACAGGTTAGAAAGAGTGCAAAAGAGAGAAAGCCAGGCTGTGAAGGAAGAGAAAGGCAGACAGCAGACACAGAGATCCAGGCTGGGAGAGAGGCTGAGACAGAAAATAAATAAGCCGCAGCAAATACTTTCATGTTCACTTTTTATCAAGTAATATCCTCTCTGTAATTTGCCCACATTCCTTCACAAGTGCCCAAGAGTTTATTTGTTATTCTAATTATTTCTCTATATTTCAGCAATTTTTTACAACATATTTTATCTAAAATTATTAAAGTTCAACTTGTTTTTCCATAAATACTCCTGAATCAGACTTCAAACTCCATTTATGGAGATTAATTTTCACTCCTATATGTAATGATCCCTTTATTTTCAGAGATCAAGCATGCGTATCATCTGAAATTCTCATAAACTCTATTCACTATTTCAGTCACCTGAGAAAAAACTCATATATTCCTATTGGGCCTTCAGGACTGATCAAAGAGGGCTGTGAATATTTATAACGAATCAAGATTAGGTAGTGAAGTCTCAGAAGCACATGCTAAAATAATGAGGTTTTCATTATCATTTCACAGACAATTCATAAACTAGAGTGGGGGGAAATGAGTTTACTTTATTATACATATTTTACACTATAAATAGTTAGTTACGCATATCTGGAAAATACAGTTCCGGCAGGGAGAAATGACAGGCAGGTATTAAAGAGTTAGAAGGAATATCAGCTCCCTCTATGGAGCATAGCAAATAATTCAGAGTAAATATTATAGAGGATGAAATTTATTTTCTTCTTCTGTTTGCAAGTTGCTTTGAGCTGCTTATAGATAATTACAGTTAAAGTTATGTTCTGCCCATCACTAGTAATAGTCTTTTTAGGCCTGAGATTTTTCTTCTTTTTCAGTAAATAGAGATATTGAGGAATTTGGTTGTGGTCTGCATTTTTTTCAAAACAAAATTTTATGATATTTTTTAAATTATTTTAGGCTGCAAAATCATATGTTTGTGAAATACTTTAATCTGCCTGGGTAACAAACCCAAAGCATGTCAGGAGTGACTGCAGACCTTTGAGGCAAGGATCAAGAATTGCCTTTGTCAAGAACTTGCCAACCTAGTGAGGGGTGCCAGGCCTAGGAGGGTTAACCTGAAGGAAAGAGGGGGAGCAAGGAGCTGACAAAAGGGGGGACAGCATGGCAGGGGAAGCTCTCTGGCATTTCTACTGTAAGAGCAGTATGAGTTGCAGCCTATCACAAATGCTTGTACACAAACGCATGAAGCATGAACAAGCAGAATTAGAAGTCTGTGAACATAGCATGGTGCTAACAATGCCAGGGTTGTGGGTTGGATCCCTAAGTGGCCCTTTCACTAAATAGTTGGACTTGATGATTCTTGGGGGTCCCTTCCAGCTGAGAAGGTATTCTGTGAAATCAGCAAGTGTAGTATGTAGAAGTAGGTGTCTGCTATAACTTGATTGGGAAAAGGAGACAGATGAAACCTTATTTAGGCAGCTTGAGAAAGCTTTACCATGAAAGATACTGATGGATGACTTTAATCTCCTTGACGTGTGCTTAAACAGCACTACAGCTGGTGGTAAGAATTGGCAATATATACAAACTGTGCTGAAGGGAACTTCTGTTGCATGTGGCCAATGACCTGCGTGAAAAAATGACCTGTACAACCTGCAACTTCCAAACAAGGTTAAACCAGTTACAGGTAAGGACTTTGAGGCTATTCTTAGGCTGCAGCATACAAGGTCCTAAGAGGAATGAACAAAACAAAGTGCAGAATCTCAATCCTGGACATCAGAAAAACAGAATTTGATCTGTTCAGGGACCTGCTTAGAAGAATCCCAAAGGAAGTTGCCCTGGAGGTTAAAGGAGAACAGGTTGAGAATCGTTCTCAGGAAGGCCTTTGGCCAAAGCACACCACAGCATCTCAGCCCTTTCTCTTCCTGGTATTCACACAGGAGGGGTAAGATGGAAGGGATTATATACCTTGGCTTGGTCCAGCCTCCCTGCTCAAGGCTCAAGCAGAGTCATCCTAGAGGATACTGCACAGGACTTCATGCAGGCAGTTCTTGAACATATTTCCAGTGAGAAGGCTCCACAGCTCCTCTGGGAAGCCAAGACTAGTGCACAATCGCCTGCACAATTAGGAACTTCTTTCATGTTTGAGTGGAGCTTCCTGTGCATCACCTTCTGCCTGTTGCCTATTATCCCATTGCTTGGCACCTCTCAGAAGAGCCTGGCTCTACCTTCATGGCACCCTCCCTTCAGATACTGATAGACATTGATGAGATCCTCTCAGAGTCATCTTTTCTGGAGGCTGGACAGGCCCAGCTCCCTCATCCTTTCCTGGTTAAAGAGATGTTCCAGTCCCTTAATCATCTTTGTTGCCCTCCACTGGACCCATTCCAGGAGGTCCCTGTCTCTCTTGTCCTGAGGAGCCCAAAACTGGACACAGACTGAAGATGGACATTCACTGTGCTTAAGATCTGTCTGATGACTCTATGGCTCTGTGTAGGAACACGGATGAACAAATATCATTTTCCTTATGATCCAAGCAAAAACAAGAACAAAAGGACAAGTTAGTCTGTTGCTTCTCTACAGTAATAAGTGATAAACTATTTATTGTTCCTTGCAATATAAAACCAGAAGAAAATGTCATCTCGGTCCTGAAGATCATTTAAGCCTGAAGCAGGAAACGGCCTGGGGGTCAGCAACAAAATATTTTTAGATAGTGAGTTTCAACAACTGCAGTCTCAGTATAACACCAGCTTCATCAGTGTTAAAAGTATCCATTTCAGCTTCCCCTCAAGCAGCAAGAAACTCCTTTCTGAGGAGGACTAGGAACCAGTGGAATTGTGACCAAAGAAGAAGATACATATGCCACATGATCATGCAGGGGTGGGAATAGAAAAGCCAAAGGCTCTCTGGACTTGAATTTCATTAAGAATGTGAGGATCAACAATATGGGGTTATGCAAGTACAGAAATGAAAGAAAGTCAAAGAAATTGTGGGCTTGTCACTAGATGGAGCAGAGACCATGGTAAAAAAGGAAAAGGCCAAAGTACACAAAGCTTCTCTTGCCTCAGCCATTACTGGTAAAACCAGCATTCAGGAATTCTAGATTTCTAAGACCAGGAAGGAAATTTGAGCAGGGAAGACTTTAGGAAACAGACAAATTGGACATGCAACAGTCTGATATCTTGAACTCACTGAGGGAACCTGGAGACATTGAAAGACCACTCTTGGTTGACTTTGGAGAGCAGATGAGACAGTTTCTTAGGACTGGCAGAGAAAAAATATCTTCAAGAAGGGAGAGAAGAATAAGTCAGAGAAGCCCAAGCCAGACCAGTCCTCCTCAGTCTCTGGAAGGTAATGGAAGCATGTCTAGACACATGACGGATGAAAAGGTGATCAGGTGTAGTCAGCACTGACTTACAAAGTGGAAGTAATTTGATTTAAGTAATTTGATTGGCTTCTCCAACAAGTTGAATAGCTTGGTGGGTGAGGGGAGCACGGTAAACATTGTTTGCCTTGTCTTAGGCTGGCTTTTGACCCAGTCTCCCAGTCTCTTCTAAAAGAGAAACTAGAAGAAAAAACAACCAGGTTAAATAATTGGGTACTGAAGATTAAAATCTGGTCAAAGAGCTGACCCAGAGGGTTATGGACAAAGTCTATCTGCATGAAGTTTGCAGAACAGACAAAAGTGTGATAAGCAGGTAATACATCAGATGGCTTTGCTGCCATACAGAAGGACATAGACAGACTGGAGAAACAAAAACCCTGTTAAGAGTTTAAACCTACTAAACTCAACAGAGGGAAACATGAGGTTCTCCATCTGACACAGAGTAACCCTGAGCATGTGGAAGGGCACCTGAACATGTGGAAGAAGGTGATTCTTCCATCCCTACATAGCACTGGTGATGCCACGCCTGGAGTACTGTATCCTCCTCTGGTCTATACAGTACAAGACAAACATGGACATACTAGAAAAAAATATTAAAAAAGGCCCACTAAGACAATTTAGCAACTGTGTCATGTGTCATATGAGGGAAATCTGAACAAGCTGGAACTGTTCAGCCTGGAGAAGAGAAGGTTTGGGGAATTATATCAATCCTCATCAGGGGAGTAGACATGACACAGCAAAGCTTTATTCAGCAATGTTGATAAGAAAAAAAGACTATGGACACAATTTGAATCACATTACATTCTACTGCACACAAGAGCATAATTTTTAGCTGTGAGGTGGCTCAACCACTGAGGTTGTCGAGAGAGGTTTGTAATCTCAGGCCCTGAAGCTCTTCAAAATCTCGCTGGATAGTCCTGGAAAACCTGCTTCAATTGGCAGTGCTTAGGAGGAGGTGTTTGAGTGGAAGTGATGTGTGACAGCCTCAACATTTCCTTGAACAGGTGTAGACTAGGGAAACTGCACAGAATCTGTCGGTTTAGACACTGATTTTGTAGAAAGGTATTCTCCTGCTTGGAGAGACAATTTTCTCAGAGTGTAAAGGAAAAGGGACAAAATCTACTGATGATCAGACAATCTGTTGTTAAATACTTGCCTGCTAATGCAAGGATAGGTCTGTCTATATACAGCTCAGTGCATCTCCTGTCTTCCTCGAGGTTTGCCAAAATGTTTTGGGCAGCTTTGTGGTACTTTGCTACCAATTGCCACCATTTCAATCTTTTGCTTCTTGCTGTAGATTATAAACTGTGTACAGCTCGCGTTTAGGGGAGTCACTTCCTTTGCCTACACCCTGCTGCTCAGATCTGACCTCAGATCATCCAGAGATGTTTAATTCTCCTATAGCCTATGGCAGGCACTTGATTCCACAGTTCCCAGGCGACCAAAGAAGTTTGTTGCTCACGGTTTGTCTTCAATAGCTGAGAGAGGTGACAAGGAGCTGAAGGAGTTTGTCTGCGGGGCTTGCAAATGTCATGTCACTACACCCTGTATCTAATGCACCCGCAAATGCACCAAGGGTGGGGAGGCAGGCAGATGAATGTGGAATTCACCTGGGAAGTGTTTTCCGAATTTATTTAGTGGCCACTGGGTGTCACTGGTACACCGCCAGAGATGATCGCCTGCGTAGTAATCAGGATCTGTAATTCCAGCCTGGAAATTGAACTGTGCTCATGGTGTCACCGTCAAAGAGAAGGAGAAACGAGGGGAGAGGGAGAGGGAGAGGGAGAGGGAGAGGGAGAGGGAGAGGAGAGGAGGGGAGAGGGAGAGGGAGAGGAGAGGGAGAGGGAGAGGGAGAGGGAGAGGGAGAGGGAGAGGGAGAGGGAGAGGGAGAGGGAGAGGGAGAGGGAGAGGGAGAGGGAGAGGGAGAGGGAGAGGGAGAGGGAGAGGTCTTTTTTTTTTGAGGGGCACAGGTTCCCAAGTCCCTCACTGAATTTCCCTCCTTTCGCAGGGGTCTTCCTTCTTGGTCGAATTTAGAATAGCATTGGCTACACCAGGGATAGGTTTTTTTGCATCTGGGGCATGGCCTGCCAGGTCTTTTTTTCCTTTACTCATTCTTTGGGCACTGCTTTCTCACACGACTTTCTTCTCCAGAGTCAAAGAATTTAAATTTTGTCCAAGCCACTTGTAGCTGCTAAGCCAAAGCATTTGCCAACAAATCTGCTCTGTGTTGCTCTTTACCAATATGTGCACAGGTTTTGATAAAGTCAGTTACAGTAATATCAAGTTTGTTTCTGGTTGGATCAATTGCCTTTTGACAGTCAGTGTTAGCATTTTCATAGGCTGAGGATTTCAATAAAGTTTCTGCTGTAGGTAGTAACTCAACTTGCCTACTCATCGCTATTTGCAAATGATCAGTGAAGGTGATGAAAGGCTCTTGGTGTCCTTGCCTTATGGTGAAAAAGCCAGGCACTCTTCTTAGAGCTTTCAAAACCAGCCCCCTCATTTGGTTAAGTATGTCTGAGGGCATTCTTAACTATAGATGGCTGAGTTCCTATCTCTGCCAGATGATCCCTAGTTATTACAGCATTACAAGTGTTCATATTTGCCAGTGCCTGTTCTTGACATACATCTTGGTATTCAGACCACCAAATTGAGTGGTGTCATAATCAATTTAAGAGAAGCTTTCCAATCAGCAGGCAACATTATATAGGCTTCTGCAATAGACTCTCTAAGTCCCGCCATGTAGGAAGATTGCAGACCTTTTACACTCATAGACTTTTTTAAGTTCTTAGCCATATCATAAGAAATTTGTTCATAATGAGGATCCTTGTTGTGATAAATTACAGGGATAACATTGGGCATTTAAACATGCCCTTTATCAATCGCTTGGTTTTGGCAAGTATTTAAAAGTGTTTGGCCCAGATGACAGCAAAGTTTCATCATCAGCCACATAGGGTGGATGAATTAATTGCTGTTTTAGCAGCTTTGTGTCACTAGATGGTGGTGCACCCATAGCTTTCATTAGCTGTGGTTTTACAGTAGGACGGAAATAGCAGCCCTTTAAATTTATGGGATCGCACTCCATTTCCTCCTCATTAATTCCCTCCTTCATTTGCAAAACTACCAGATCCTGATGCGAAAGTGTGGTTTGGAAGAAATATCTGCTGATATTTCTTTTGCGGGCTGATCAATTTCATCCAAATCATGAAAAATCACAGTGCAGAATAAACAATATGCCATGTAATAAATTCATCAGGATGAACCTCATGATTCTCTGATTTATGAGTCTTTAAAGATCACCCACTTGCTTCCAGTTTTCAAGACTATACAATTACTTCACCTCATACTCCAGACAGTTAGCCTTTACTCATATAAGGAGTTGCATAAGCTTACTTTCTTGAATTCTATAACCTTGCTCCCTTGTAATATGTAATAAACAGTTTTTTATCAAGGGTTTATAATTTATTTCTATTATTCCCCATCCTATATCTATCTATCTATCTATCTATCTATCTATCTATCTATCTATCTATCTATCTATCTATCTATCTACCTATCTATCTATTTATCTATCTATCAATGGTTTATAGTTTTGGGTTTTTTGTTTATTTGTCTTTTGTTTATCTATAAAATTTGATTTTTTTTCCCAACTGCTAGCAAGGCAGACCTGTAACCGTTCCTTAGCCCACGATGAGAGGATGTCCTCAACAGTTCTTGAAATCCACCCTTCAGTTTGGTTGGAAATGTGCCTCAGGTCCAGACTCATGTCAGAGATTTCAGGTCCCTGTTAAGCAGGTGCCGTTTTGTGGTGCATCAGTGTGCAAACTATGGTCCCCAGAGAGTGATAAGGCCAGAAACATTTATTGGAAAAGCATACACTTTTTATAATATTTTTACCATCAGATTAAAACAGCATGCCTCTAGACAGCCAATATAATAAATTATTTGAGCATCAGACCATTTCTTTCGGAACAAGTTTTTGTTATAGCTTAGCTTACTGCATATTACTGCGGTCCTATCTGTTACATTTTAGAAATTTTGCTACATCTTCTCCCTGGCTTCTTTCATTTAACCATGGAGTCTTTGTTCTTCTTTTACTAAGCCTCCTTTGTTTTCTCCCCAGACAAGGTACCTTTTTTTAAAAAAAGGTGACAGCTTGATGAGAAGTGAAGGTGAATTGGAAAGGAATAACACTTTCCAAGGAAAGAGAGCTCCTTATGAAATAGGAATGGTCTAGGTGGATTCCCTGAGAGCACTGGATTTCAAGGTGGGGTAAATGTTAACCTTGGTTCAGAGAATGGGGGTTTCAAGCAGGTCATCAGCAGATAAACTGGAAAGACAGATAGTTTATGAGACTGCATCAGCATTGTGCAGTGTCGTGTGTGTGCTTGCACCTCCCATCACAGCACAGGCTATTGCTCAGGCTGGCCTTTTCCTCACAGGGACACAGCCTGTGTCTCCTTAAGCCCAGATCTAGCAACTGTACCAGCCTGTCTGGGCCATGGAGCCAGAGACCCAATTTGCTCCCCAGAACCCTGCCATTTCAATGACTCTTGCTGAGGCCTCACAAGATGCATCTGACATCAATCATCATTGCATCTGACTGTCAATCCACTATTCCTTACCTGTGACCTCCCATCTTCTTTCAATGTATCTTTCTTTAACCATAAACATCCCCTCCTTATGTCAAGTATGACAACAAGGGTTTCCAGAACCCTTCCATAATCTTGGGAAAGAATGGGTTGCAACAGTCTAGAGATGCCCATCACTCAGGTGAGAGTGACACTGACAAATTAAGTATAATGGTATGCAGGACAGCATCTTTGCAATCATCATTTTTATTTGTACCAAGCAGATCTCAAAATGGCATTTGGTTAGAGTGAGATGGTAGAATTTGCCTCTGTGGTGAATGAACACTATCCTGAGTGCTGTTTCTGAATTTTTTTATGTGATAAACTAAAGATGGCTGATATTGGAATGTAGATTGGATACTCTTTTCTGAACAACAGTTCAGTTCCACAGGTGTAAACCTCATTTTGGAGGCCAAAGGCCATGGGGGACCAGAGGTGACTACTCTACTAAATAACAAAGCATAAGGAGGCAGAAGAACCCAAAATATAAGACTGAAATCCTTGATGGAACACATACACCAAAATTGTCACCTCATAGAAGCCAACCTAGATTCAGTTTCACAAGTTTGGATCAGCTCAGCCTTTCACTCCAGTATCTCCTGATTTTTATTTACCTACAGCCTCTGTCAGTATATGTTTGTCTAGTATAACTGAAGTACTTTGCTAAAACCTAGAGCTTTGACAAGTACTTCCACTACAAATAGAAAGGATGTGGGAGGGAGGGTATCTCAATTTCCAAGGGAGACACAAAGAATGCCTATCACAACAGGAGATAAGAAATGGGAGTGTTAACTAAAATCACTCACTTCAGCCAGCTCTTAAACCATATCTCTCTGCTTCTTCTTGTTTCACTTCCCCCACCCCTACACATTTTCCAGGCCAGGACTCTGTGTGCAGTCCTGCCTTTCCCAGAAACTGGCTGGGCTGTGGGTCAGTTCCCAGAAACTGGCTGGGCTGTGGGTCAGAATGTGCTCCTGTCTAGCGCGGATGACACGCTTGTTCCAGTTTTCTGACTCCATCAGGGAGTGTGGCTGTCAGAACAGGGTGGTGATCAGAAATGCCTTGAAGCCCAGTCTAGCCATTACATGGTTTGTTAAAGGTCATGATCCAAGTATTCTTCAGGGCAGATCTTCAGGATGATGAGTGGATGAAAGTCTGCTGTCCAGATTCTCTCCTTCCTCCACCTCTTCTACAGCAGCAGAAAACCCGAGAAAGGGAATGGTTCTGCACTGCCCTGAGCTGTCTGGTTTCTGTACCCACTTTGTCTTGACACACTGTTCTGTTGCACTTCCTCAGAGTTGGTGAAAGCTGAACCTGCCTGTTTCTCTTGGCTCCAGAAATGAGGATTACTTGCTTGTTCCTTCTGGTTGGAAGCCAAATGAGACATCCTCAGACTTGGTACGTCAAGGGAGGAACTTACAGGAACTGAGTGAGTCTTACTTTTTCTTCTGTCTGAAGTGCCTTACACCTCTCCCAGTGCCCCATAAGCTGCTCTGTCACACCCAGGAGTCTCTTCTCTACAATTTAAAAGTTCATCTACAGACATTTCCTGTGGTTCCACACCCCAGCTCCCAAATCCTGGTGTTGTTTAATGTTCTCAAAGAATAGCTAACACTTGAAGGAAATAGAACCACCTTTTCCAAGCAGAGAACTAAGACACACACGCTGTCCCCTAAAAAAATGACATTCATCTGTCTGCAACCAGTTTCACAAATCACATACATTTTAAAGAAAATCTCAAGTCCAGTTTGGAGAACAGCTCTACTTTCTCAAAAACAAAATTAACTAACAAACAAACAAAACATTAAAAAAAAAAATTTAAAAAAAAGAGAGAGAGAGATAGAAAGAGAAACAAAAATAAAACAGACAAGATTTGTCACAGCTGGCAGTGGACAGTAAGTTTTTGAGACATCAGAATTAAGTGGGCTGAATGCCTTTTTTGAGCACTCCTCAAGATTTTTTGAAAGGCTGAGGTGGGAGGAACTACAAGTTGCCATCTGGGCAGGAAGTCAGCTTTCCCAAAGCAAATAAAAAGTTTCAGCTTTATCAAAACCAAAAAATATATTGACTCAGAAACAAACTGAAAAGGACAAAAGCAAATTTCTAATCAAAGTGTCCCATTTTGCTAGAACTACTCCTTAAAATTATTTTAAATTCAAATACACATTTAAACAACCTTCTTAAATCAAGGAGAAAATAAATCTCTGAAATTGTTCCCTCTCCCTCTTGTTTACAATACAGAGGTTTGCTGACAGCCACTCCCCAAAAGTCAAGCATTTCTCAGATCAAAATCACAGTGAATTGATGAATTCCCTCAACTTTTGAGGTCTTTTGCATTGAACACTATTTCTGTCCCACACCTGCCCCCATGGCGTGTGCTTGTTTATGTGCCCATGATGATAAAGTCCCAAATGAGCACCTCTCCCTCTAAACCACACCCCAACACCAGAAAACCAGAGTAGCATTCAGGCACTTAAGCAATTTCTCCTTACTTGCTAAACTGAAGTAGATTTAGATCCCCTCTGACCAACACACCCCCAGCACCTTTCAGCCTAGAGAAACATCTGTGTCCATGTGGGCAGTAACCATCCCTGGTGGTACAGCAGGGTTAAAAAAGACCGACACTAGAATCAGAGAGTGGCACAGTAGGAAACACTCCTGTTGGAAGCATCACTGGTTTTTCCTTCCTCCTTGTGTTGGAACATACAGACAGCATGCAGGCTTCCACAGGTCTGTTTCCCTGTGGTCACTCTCTTACTTTCATTAGATTAGGATTTTGTTAGATTGGGATACCATCACATTGACGGTATCAATAATGCCTAATAATTACACTAGGCTATCGTAGACCAGTTGAGCCAGTTTAATTACAATGACAGTGCAGTGCATGTGATACTTCTACACTCTCTGCACACACCTCAGGTTTTACCTTTGTTGGACATGCACAAATTACTCGAGGCATTTTCTGCAATATTGAGCACAACTGCATGCCATCTCTGGCCTAAACAAAACCACCCCCAAATTCCAGTCACACTTCTCAAGCAAATCTATAATAGCAAACAGACTTGTCTGCTGACTGAGTAGGAGAAATAAGCTGCAGGAAGCAAAGAAGGAATAAGGTATCACTGAAAATAAGACAAAGAAAAATAAACTCATTACCTAATTTTGAACATATTTTCTGATTTAAATATCAGCATTTCATGGCAGATAACATTTTATAAAAAATGTTTAGGTGACAAAGAAGAATAGATGTTTTGAAAGAATCCCACTACTTTGTGCAAAAAAGAGGAATAAGATCAAATTCGATTAAAATTTAGGGATTTCATTCTCTCAGAACCCCTCAAAAGACTTCAGGTGGTACATACTGAGTGGGTTGAGATTGTTGTGTGACTGGATAACTGTCCATCAAAAGCTGAAATGAGCCTTTTGGATTTGGATATCTGGCTAAAAGCTGGTGTCCTGCCTACAAAAGTTAGCTTTTCTCTGGGCCTGTTCCAGATAACCAAGTATTTTCTCTTGCAACATCTTCCTTGATTAGATATATGAGCAATATGGTGTTTTTTTTTTGGGGGGAGGGGGAGGGGGCGGGGAAACAAGGAGGAAAATAAATACACTTTGGCCCATACAAAAACCACCTCCATTTGTGTTTCTGAAAATTATTTATGCATAAAAAGGTGTGGGCTGTCAGCCACCAGTCCCTGCTATTCACCAAACACCAACAGCAGGTTCCTAACCCAACCCCTTGCACAGCCTGAAGTCTGCTGTCCATGCTGTGCTGTTATCTCTATTTTAATTTGATCTTACACCTTTGGACTTTTGCAATCACTTGAAGAAGCCTGCAAGCTCTAGCTTCAACATGCAGGTGTAAAACGTCAGAAAAAGCTCTGCTTTGCCCAAGTGTGACCATTCAGGACTCATTGTTGTCAGGATCACCTGCAAAAGATGATCCCAGTGTCACTTGAGAAGTACTATCCAGGCTCTTCCAGTATGACAGACTCATATATTCACATCATTGCCATCACTGTCTAGCCTGCCTGCTTTCAGCTGAACAAGAACCAATGACAGCCTCATTTTCTACATGAGTAGCTAGTTGGAAATATCATGCTGTGTGCTACTGCACAATACTGTGAATGTTCTTTGGCAAAAAAAGAAAAATCAAGCCTCACTTGAGTGCTTCCTTCCTTACTCAGAGGGCTTAGCCTTTCAGAGCTTAAAAATTAATTCTGTGTTAAGTATGCCTTACAACATGAGACAGTTCTTGCAACGTTGCTGTTATTCTAAGTGTGGTATGGTGAAGTGCTGCACTGGACTTTCATTTCTAGGAAAGCAGATGGATTTTCAGGGTACCCTGCTATGCTGACTTAGAGATACAACAGAAAGAAAACTTTGGGAAATGCTTGACATTTCATATTTCATATTCATATATTCACCCCAAACTGAGATAAAAGACATCTTTTAGGAACCCTATCTATGTTTTTATTTTCTGTAAATTCTAAGCACTTTTCTATAACACTTGCCTACTTACTTATTTCTTCAACTGAATTTGGTTAAATAAAACTGAGTCACATGAAAAGAACACAGCTTTTAGGATCAATTTATATTTACATTTGTTGTTTTTTTTTCTTCAACTAACTGTTATTGAAACTATTCCAATTTAGTGGATCATTTTACCTCCCTTAAAATTTTATTTCCCAGAGCGTATTACTTCAATGGAAATGGACTACAAAATTCTGCTCTGTGGTCTCTCTGTGGTAGAAAAAAAGGCCACAAAACAAAGGTAGCTGATTTCCTGCCTAGTCAATACGGTGACATTTCTAGGCCATCAAACACATCAGTTTGATTTAAGAACATAAGTGATTTTTTAAGTTGAATGTGTTTACAGTGGCTTTAGACTCAATCTCAGTTATTCATCAATATAGCATTCAGACTTCTGTTACAAGCATGAAAAAATAAACTGCTGCACTGGAGACATTAAAAAAATCTTATTTATGTTTCTCTGGACTTGTCTGAAAATATCTCATGCACACATTGCAGAACATTTTGGAGGGAATCCCACTTATTTTTCTGGGAATGGCCCTTTCCCACTCTTTCTAAACTGAGTTTGAAATGAATGAGGTTGTCACTGAAGAATGTAGTAGGAATGGAAGACTGAAGTAAATACCAAAGAGCCTAATCCTTCTTCTATAACACCACAAGTCTCTATCTACCATCCCTACTGTGTCTGCAACAACATAGTACCCGGGGGATGATAAGAGAGGAATTATAGGAATGAGACTCAAATTAGAGGAATGGATTCCTCTCTCAGCTGGGGTGAAAATGAAAGAGAGAAAGTTGACCCTATTCTCCAATTCCCCTACAGACTAACAACAAGGTCAGTTCAGCTTTCTCTTCAATACTGAGAGTGTGTCAGGGTTTGGTTGGCTTTTTACCACAGCCAAACAGGAATGTCTGCCTCGTATATAAAAAGGAGTGCTCTGTGCAGAGTTGCTTGATTTGTGATTTATACAACCAAGCTCTGAGGTACATTGCCTACTGAGCAAATAACTCAGGCCGTTCCAGGAGACCGATGTGGAGCCTCACAGACACAGCAGTTACAGTTTGAAGACAGAGGATTCAACTAAATATACTGGCAATTTCTCTGGTTTTGCCTTAAGACCCAGATAGGACAGTCACATTATCTGACTTCCTCCTTATTAATAAAAAAATTAAGATTCTTGTGTTCAGAGTGGCAGAGAAAATCTTGAAAAATAGAGGCACACTAAAGACTCAAAACACAAAATCAAATTGTAAGAAGACATTGATTCATGATTTTAAGTAAATGTCATTAGCTTTTCACTGTAAAAAAAAAAAAAAAAAAACCAAAAAAAAACTTAAGAAACTTCTCAAAGCAAAGAATTTAACACTACTTCACAAAATAACTGACTTTTATGAACTCTTACCAATTAGAGATACATAGTTTTGCTCAATTTCTTTAGCTGGGACTGAAAGTTAACTTCCACCAGGAAATTCTCTTAGCTGACTCAGTTCATAGATAAAGGCTTCTAGACCAAATTTTGTGATACCCTTAGAACAGGAGAATAAAGCAAAGTTTTAATACCCTTTTCTGAGTGTTTGAAAAGTTTTCCCTTGTCGGAAGGACAAACCACAACAGACCCATTCACAAACTTTGAGCAATACACTATTTTGTGGGACATGCTCTCTGGGTTAATACTGATAAATTAATGTTCTTGGAACATCTTGCACACAAACCAGTTCTAACACTAAAGGATCATAAACTACATTGAAACTCCTGAGTCAAAATATACCAGGCCTGTCAGAAGGTAAAAAAACCTCTTAGGATAAGCTTCCTATTACACTTGAAGAAATGGGGATTTGGGAGAATGCTGTTACTGGCATAGTGCTTCGGGTTACAAAGGTGTGCTGTTCAGCCAGCATGTGTAGGACTGGCTCTTGGGATTGTCACAAGACTGTGCATCTCCTGCAGAATTTCCACTGCAGGAGCAAGGAACACTTCTTAAAGGAATACCAAGGTGCTTGCTGCACTTTTTCCCAGATCTGGTAATAACAGTGGATCTTCTTTGTGTCCTTTGGCACTGTCTCCTTTACACTACTCGTTCCTTCAATCCTCCAGACCATTCCCCCTCTGGAACAATCACAATGAGCCAAGCCAACCTGGTCCACCAGTAAAACAAACAAAAATAAAAAGCCCAGTGTTGTATGCATTGGTTTCTCCTTGACAATTCTTGGTGCTAGATTTGAAATTTTAACAGTGTTTAGCCAGGATTTGACTACAGGACATGGAAAGAAAGTCCTTGGGGATATCCTTGTCCTGTAATAATGTATCATTTTTTCAAAGAGTCTCAACCAGTGGAATTTTCTCTGACCTCCCACTGTCTCACTTGGTAGCTTAGTCTCCTGAACAGCAAATCCTATGAAATAACTTCATATGTTTGGTTTGGTTAATTACACATTATTCTTTTCATTGTTGAGAGACAGCTTTTTATATCAAATCACCATCCCTGAATATATTGAGACTAGAATATAGTTCAACTAGGCACACTTAGATTTGCCATGTCAGGCAGGCTTGTTCCAGGCATGTCAGCAGCTGTTCCCAGAAGGATCTTGTGAATGTTTTCCCTAAGCCCCAACTGAAAAGTGGAATGAAACAAAAATATCGACTGAACAGTTTTTTTTCCTTCCTGAGAAAGGAAAAAAATAGTTTGTTCAAACACAAATATACATGCTCTGCAAGCAAGAAGTTTTTGGTTTTCTCCCAAGATGTTAAAAAAAAAACTGTCTTCAGGAGTTATTGCTTTAGTTCACCTGAATCTTTAATGAACAAAACAGGAGAGACATGCTGTGTTTTTGACTGTGCTTTGTTCCTGAAGAAAACTCTTAATGGGCATGGGCTGGTCAGCAAGACAGAAATTTTTATTTGGTTCATGAGGTGTCAGTCAACATTAAATGGAAACATTTTTCAGCCTGGCTGGTATATCAAAATAAAAATCTCTGTTGAGTTTTGAGGATGAGTCATAATTTCACTATGAAATATTCCCTTTGCAGTAAAGTTAACCAATCCCAGGTCAACTGTGGTGGGTTGTATACAAGTCTGAAAGCTAAAAATAAATTTCTTTCTCTGGAATCAGGACTCCAACCTGCTAATTCCCAGAAATACTATGGGGACCTCAAAGGACCTGTAGTGGTTACAGTGAGAATACAAGTTTGAAAAGACAGTATGAATAAAATAATCTCATGAAATGTCAAACCAACCACACAGGAATAGAAGGAGTAGATGAAAAGGGCAAATATATGCCCTGGAGCTTTAATGATATAGCCTCAACCAGCTCTGAATACCTTACCAAGATGTGATCCAGCCAACACGGCCAAGAAGAACCATTCAGCATTTCTGACTTTAGACATACCAACCTGACTGCTGCTCCCCAGGCACAGCCAGCCAGATGGTTCATCTGACCCTTATCTCTGCTCTGCTTGGCGTGAGAGAGGAGCTCCTGCCCTCCTCACCCCAGCAGAGGTACAGGATGTGGGAGGGAACTGCTGCCTGCAGGGTGGCACAGCTGCTCTCTGCATAACACAGGCGTGGCACTGCCTCATCTCCCTGTACGGCCAGGAACAAGATGGCAAAGAGCCACGCTCAGGCCCAGAAACTACAATTAAACTTTCACTCAAACATTTGCACAGAAATAATGACCTGTAAAGATTAGATAAGGCTATCTTGCATAGAAAATTTTCATGCATGACAGCCATCAACTT
The DNA here is from genome assembly GCF_903797595.1 of Erithacus rubecula. Classification (NCBI taxonomy): domain Eukaryota; kingdom Metazoa; phylum Chordata; class Aves; order Passeriformes; family Muscicapidae; genus Erithacus; species Erithacus rubecula. Next base: position 1,149,934 of record NW_027635590.1, read on the forward strand.
GAGAAACACCTTTTAGTCACCTTGTTTAAAACAGATGGTGTTCCCAGAACTACTGTAACACATTTATTTTTAACTCAAGGAGTTCAATAATTGACTGCTTTAAGAAGGTGGATAGCAGAGTGGAAAGATTCCTGCAGACACAGTAGCCCCAGCAGCTGAACACTGTTCAGAGGCAGGAATGAATGTGCAAAACTTAGCACTTTGGAGCCTCTTTGGAGCACTCTTTCTAAACAACAGATCATTGTCTGCATGGCCTCCTGCCAACATCCATACGTTATTTCATTCTCTTCTCTTCATTTCACATCTGGCCTACCCCATGACAGTAGCACTAATACTGAATATGATTGCTGTCTGAGATAGGAGCTGGGCCCTGATCTCCACAGACTTAGATGCAGATTTTTGTATGAAGCACTCTGCTTTGTTAGAAGGTGGAGTGGCAGCTCCTGTTTGCAAATCTAAATTACTTATGAGTGCTGAATTTACCATCTACATATACAGTTCCATCACTGCTTTGCTCATTAACTGTCCTGGAAACAGAAGAAAGGTTGTGAAGAAAGAATACCTAGCCCATAAGATCCAAGCACACATTGTTCCACCCTTAAGTGCCCTCCAAGCATTGAACTAGTGTCACTGAAGTTTTCCTGTCACATGGTGCTCACAGCTGGTGTTGGAACAAAATCTTGGACTGGCAGATGAAAGGAGCAGTGGTAAAGTGTTAGACCTCTCAGTATGCAAGCCCCTCAACAAGCTGCTCCTCTCAGCATCCTAGGCTGTGAGTCTCACCATTCTATCAGTGAACAGAGTGCATGCACCTGGAGTGCATGAGATCTCTTCCATATCAGAAGGATATGGACAAAGGTCCAGCACATGGATTCCAATTTTATCTTGAAGGTCAGCATTTACTTCAGTCAGAACTGCAACATATGGACAGGAAATGAGGATTAGTCACCCAGGGATGCAAACAGAATAGGATCATAGAAATGCAAACCACTGTTTTTTGCTTTTTTAAATTATTTTGAGTCTTTTTAGGTTCTATCTTTCCCTTTACCTTCAGAGAAGATTTCTCAAATCCCAGGCCCAAGAGCTACAAGTGCATTTTTACACTTTCCTTAAGTCCAAATTCAGATATTAAGTACCATGAGACTGACATTTAGATCTCTAGTACTGGCAATACTATTGTTGCTTCTTGGCAACTCAACTTGGAAGACAACTCACCTAACCCAACCCAAATTTCTCAAATGTGAAACACTCAGCTTGATTCAGGTGAAGCTGTCTGCAGCTTTCCTTGATAACTGGCTTTCTGTCCATAACCAGTCCTCAGATCTTCTGAGGATGCTATGCTCACCTTGCTGTATCATGCTACCCATGCTGGTTTCAAATGTTGCCCCCATAGCAGGAAGACCCAAATTCCCAGGAAGATCACATTGACCTGCACGGATCTGTTCAGCCGTGTTGAGAAAAAGGTACCCAATTTAAAGGGTTCTTGGCTTTTTCTATTTCAAGTAATTTCTTTCTGGTCCCTTCTCTGCTGCTGTGGATGAATTCTGGACACTTGTCTATAACTCTTCTCAGTCCTTGAACACTTAGTTTTGCCTTGACTTCTTACATTCCAGCACAGTTGATTCGGCAAGACCTGAATAAAGCACACCATGATGCTTCAGAGAGACACCCCAAAAAACCCAGACAAGTACCTCCTCTGCTGATTTGCACTAGTTGTAGTCCATTATACCAGTTGTTTTGACTAGTTCAGAATACTTTGTTCTGACAGAGAAGTCCCCACCATAAGTTAGCACACAGCATTTCTCAGAGCAACTTTTTCTGTAAAAGGTCATTGTGAAGTGGTCTTTCCTCACTGTCCCTAAGCTTAGCTGATTAAGAAGTCACTGAAGGACTCCTTTGCTCTTGCAACTGTAGGCATGCAGACTCCTGAGACACAGCACAGGTTTTGATAGTCTGCTTAGATCATAGTGTCCTGAGGAAATGTACTTTCCAAAAAAGAACAAAGCACAAACAAACTGAAGGAGAGCAGTGGAAAGTGAAGAGAGGGGAGAGAGTCCCAGATATTTTATTTTCACTGTCTTATTCACTAAAAACACAATGGAAGATTTTGATGACATGTATTTTAGATTTTCTTACTTTGATGTTCTCCCTCCTGAATGTTTGAGGCATGCTCTGTAAGCTATTTTTGACTCATTTTTATCTGTATTTTCAAGAAGGGAAGAATTGGTCTATGACAAGTATTCTATGCCACAGATTTTTGCTAACTACTGGCAATCTTGAGTGGTTTAGTTCTAGGTGTGATAATTCTCACATATGTATTACAGCTTTCCCTTCCCTGACATCAGACTTTTACCATACAGCTTATTCTTTGCTGCTTCTCCACTGAGAGAACTGTGTGCTCTTGAGTTCTGTGGCTTAGACAGAGACCTAGGAAAAGCCAGTCACAGACCACAAGCAAAAGCACACATTTCTATTCCAAGCCACTAGACTGGCTGCAGAACACACTGCAACAGTTTGCTAAGCAGAGTACTCCTGTGGGACTACGTGCTCTAGAGGGTGGAGTTGTGGCTTGGAGTGTGAACTGTACCTCTTTGTTAAAATAACTATGTGACCTAAAGGGAACAAGGAAGCAGAAGACGAGCTGTTCACCACACTCTGCCTCCTGCTGTGCCATGATGTGGCACCCCTGAAAGTCCTCTGACACAAAAGAGGCAGCAGCCCACACAGGTGGTTCCAAGTCCCAAAGTCTGGCCAAGCATCCAGCAGGTTTGCTAATACTTTCCCTACCTTCAGCCAGGGATGAAGTCGAGGATGATCACACTCCTAGTTTCTTAACAGTCTCAGAACTTTCTGTTCCAGGAAAAAACTGGACATCACACTGTCAGCTTCTCAAACACACTGTGGTCCCTATGAATGGAGAAAGGTCTTGGTTGAGTTAGATCCCAGCTGGGCCGACACTGGAAGGAAAGGGAGCTCTGAATCTTACCCCCTTCCAATGCATATTCAAAATTCCCAGTGGTGTCTTCATACATTTAAAGTGCTCAAGTGCCTCTGAAAACTGGCCTTCCTCAGTTAAAATCCAGGAAATCCTGCCTGTCAAAAGTGGCTTTCAGACTAGGCTGAGAAGAATCCAGCTAGGCCTTTTACGATTTTAGGCACCTCTGACTTTCTTTATGGTTCATAACTTCCTCAAACAAAATATCTTTTGGTCTCTCATACTGCAGTCTACTCTCCCAAGGCAATTTATTTTCCTGATTTATGAAGAATTTCAGATTGGTTTTTGAGGGGATAACTATGTAGAACTTTTAAAACAGAATATTTTCAACAACCTTTCAGATATCAGCAAGCCAATATACAGATAATTGCAGCACATACAAAGCACTAAAACTCTTCCATAGGCTTAATGGTAAGAATTTTCTAAACTTGTGCACTCTACACATGCTTTCTGGTACTTTCTAGAAGCATGTGTGATATTTATGAAGATGGACAGCCTGAAGCACTGGGAAAAGATTCTGCGTTGAGGGTTTAGAGGGAATTTACCTTAAGATTCTCTGTGCAGAGGGTCTGTACAGCAGTGTCACTGCAGAATTTTTAAAAGAGATACCACTTGTACACTACATCTTTGCTTCCTAAACTCTCTATAGTAGGTTGCTGGCCTCACCCAAACAAAGGAATCCACTAGGGTACTCACTTGGAGTAAAAATCCAATAAAAACAGAATATACACCAGCATGTCCTCCAGAGCCTTCCTGTCTCTCTTTTCTTTTTGGAGTAAAACAATAAAAGTGTATGGCACATTGGCTCACAGAACTGCATTGATGCCAAAGCACTTTGCTAGCAGAGCATCTCATAATTTGGATGAGCAAAGTGCTGAAGTTAGTAGGGACTTACTCATTAGGTAAACTGAAAAAGACTAGCCTCAGTATGTAAGCTGGGTTTGTATTTTCTTTGCAGAAGACTGCCAGCTACACAGTTCATTGCAAATACATTTGCCAAGAACAAAAACTCCTGCCTGTCCCCTGTACATTTCAAAGTATGAACTCAGCTTCAGGGCTGCTCTCACAAAGTACAATCTGTGTTGCCCCCCTCACATTTAGGAAAAACAGTGACTTGCAAAAGATGGCTCTCTCTTTTTGCCTTCCAAGGAAAACTTGCTTAAAAAACTTTGAGTTTGGCTCCACATATTCCCTACTGTGTGATGCCCACAAATATTTCTACTTTATCCTTTTTATATAGGAAATCTAGATAATTTACATCTTTTCCTACCTCTGGATTTTCAAAGATTTGTTGCAGCTGTGAATCCAGCACATTTCAGACCCAACATATTTCAGATCCTCATTTAAACTGTCACATCAGAATTCAGCCTTTTTGGTTTCGGGACAGTAAAAAGTGGTCATCCAAGCAAGGATGTCCCACCAATCATATTGACAGAAGGCAAATCAAACAGCAATCTACCTTTCTTCAAGAGAAGAACCCAGTAAAATGATACCTGCAATAGCTGTTATAACTTATCTTACTGAAGAGAAACAAGCAGGATGAGACTGCAGGTGATCTGGGATGGAAAAATAGCATGCCTACTGCCAGCAGCAGAACAATCCTGGGAAAAAGGAAAAAAAATAAAAAAGAAAAGAAAAAAGAAAAAACAGAAAATAAAAAGAAAGTAAAAAGTGGAAAAAACCCACTGTAAAAAATCCATTCCTGAGGAAAAAAATACAAGAATTTCTGTATGCATCATTTCACATACAAAGCAAGCCAACACCTTTAAGACAAATATGCTCTTCCTCTTCAGCAGGATCCACATCCTGCTCCTGCCCATCCACAGATACGACATTGAAGGGAACATGTTTGCTCTGTGTAGAATTTACTGCCAAGACACTAAACAGTAAAACAGGCATTTAAACACAGTCGTCTGTGATATAGTTTTAGAGACCTTTAAGCAGCACTCATGGCCTTCAATCGTCTGTACACAACCTGTAGGAAGTTTTACATCTTCAATACTTTATGACGTCTATCGTAGAATACCTGATGTAAGCAATTTCTGGAGGTCACCTGGCCTAACCACCCTACAGAAGCAAGACCACTTCAGGATGATTGCCAGGACTATGCCAAAATGACCTCTGAAGATCCCCAAGGCAGGATGATCCACCACCTTGATCATTACCTCTCACAGTAAAAAAGTAATACCCAATGTTCAAAGGAAAATTCATTTCAGTTTGTGCCCTTGTCTGTCACCAAAAAGAGTCTAGCTCCTTCTTTTTGCTCTCCTTTATAAGATTTCCCCCTGAGCCTTCTCTGAAAAAGTATTCCAGGTGTCTCGGATTTTCTTAATAGGAAAGATGCTTCAGGCCCTTTATCATCTCTGGAGCCCTTGTGGACTCTCCCAGCAGCTCTGTATCTCTGCTGTACTGGGGAGCCCAGAGCCCACCACAGCACTCCAGGTGTGACCTTACCAGTACTGAATAGAGGAGAAATATCACTCTCTCAGCCTGCTGGTAACACTCCTTATAATGTAGCTCAGGATACTGTTCAACTACAGTGACACATGCTGATGGCTCTTGTTCAACTTGCTGCCCACGAGGAGTTTAGGTCCTTTCCCACAAAGCTGTTTTGGCCAATTGCCCTCCAACAAGTACCAGTGCATCTGTCTGCTCCTCCACAGATGCAGAACTTTGCACTTCTCTTGGCTGAACTGTATGATGGCAAAGTCCCACTAAAAAGCAGAACAACCCTCTGGTGTATCAGCCATTCCTCCCAGCTTGGTGTCTTCAGTGAACTTGCTGTGGGTGCACTCTGTTTCATCATCCAGATAATTAATGAAGGTGTTTAAAGAGTGTTGGACCCACTTTCAACCCTGGGATGCGCTGCTAGTTACTGGCCTCAGACTTCATGCCATTGAACACTACCCTCTGAGCCCAACCATTCAGCCAGTTTTCAATCCACCACACTGTCTGCTCATCAAGCCCATATGACAGCAGTTTATCCATGAATTTTATGGAAGTATCCAAAGCCTTACTGAAGTCCAGGCAGGCAATATCTACTGCTATCCTCTAATATATGAAATAAGTAATTTCATCATGGAAGGTTATTGAATTCATTAAGCAGGACCTCCTCTTTATATATCCATGAGTAATCCAAATTACCTTCTTTTCAGGAATAAACAGTTTCAAGAAAGTTGTTCCACCATCATGTCAGGAAACAAAGAATCATATAAAGGGTTGAAAGGGACATTAAGTATCATTTATTTTCAAACTCCTTGTCCTTGGCTGGGACACCTTCCCTGTGACCAGGTTGCTCAGAGCCACATTCAGCCTGGCCTGGAACATGCCCAGGGATTGGGCATCAAGGGTTTCTTTGGGCAACCTCTTCCAGTGCTTTACCACTCTCACAGGAAAGCATCTGTTCCTAACATGTAATCTAGACCTACCCTCTTACAATTTGAAGACATTGCCTCTGGTCCAGTCACTACATGCCCTTGTAAAAAGTCCCTTTCTTTCTTCCGTTCAGGTACTATGAGATTATAATTAGGTCATCCCAAAGCCTTCTCTTTTCCAAAAGGAACAATCCCAATTCTGTCAGTCTTTCCTTATAGGAGAGATTTTCCCTTCCCCTATTCATCTTGGTGTCCCTCCTCTGGACTCATTCCAGCAGTCCGATGTCCTTCCTGTGCTGGGACCCCAGTGCTGGGTGCAGGGTTCCAGGCAGGGTCTCACCAGAGCAGAGCAGAGCAGAGGGGCAGAATCCCCTCCCTCCCCTGCTGCCCACGCTGCTCTGGATGCAGCCCAGGACACGTTTGGTTTCTGGGCTGGGAGTGCCCATGGCTGGGTCATGTCCAGCCTCTCACCCACCAGCACCCCCAAGTCCTTCTCCCAGGGCTGCTCTGATCTGTTCATCCCCAGCCTGTGCCAGTGCTGGGGGCTGCCCTGACCCAGGTGCAGCACCTTGAACTTGGCCTTGTTAAACCTCATGAGATTCCTATGGGCCCCTTCTTGAGCTTGTCCAGGTCCCTCTGGATGACATCCCATCCTTTTAGGAGTGTCAACAGCACCACTCAGCTTAGTGCCATCAGTAAGTTTGCTGAGTAGGATTAGTTATCCTACTAATGAGTTAAGATGTGGGTGACTGACCTATAGTTGCCTGGTATTCTTTCTTGTCCTCCTTGAAGATAAAAAAGACAGAAGTGACATTCTTCTTCCTTCAAGTCTCATGAACCTCTCCCAGCCACTAAGATCAGTCTAAGATAATTGAGAATGGCCTCATCATTATATCTGCCAGCTTCCTCAGCACTCATGGGTATGCACCATCAGGGCCCATGGCCTTAGGTATTTATCTATTTAAGTATTCCCTAATCTGAATCTCTTCCAACACAAAGAGTACTAAATCCTCCTCCCTTCAGACTTCCTCTCAGTCTCATCAATATTTAAACAAATTAATTCCTATGGTGCTTGACAAGCAAGCAGTCATATGGTGGCCAAACCATCCCTTGTAAACCATGAGGAAACCATTGTTTACTGACACAGATCAAGACAGAAAAGGTACGGAGATGTCTTCTAAATGTTGGCATCTTCAGTCTCCTGTGTCAAATTCAGAGCTCCTTGGCTTGTTATTTGGCACCCAAGTGAGACAGTTTTGATTCTACCCAGGTGCTGGGAATGGAACAAATCCACTAGCATCAATAAGTCAATTAAACAGCAAGAATAGAAGAATAGAAAGGGTTGTTTCTTGTGTATGCCTGTGTTTACTCAGTATGACACTTTCCAGATAGGGCTGGGACAAGGCTTATTGCTAACTGTGATGACCATTCTGTAGAGAAGAGATCTATGTATGGACGTGGATCACTGTTGTCTTCTGATGGGAATGTGTTTTTTCTCTTGTCTATCTGCTATTATCCAGAAAACCCTATGTTGTGTTCCTTAGCTGTCCTCTCCTGCTCAGATAATTTAAGCTGTGGAAGAAAATCTCATGTTTCCTCTTCTCTGACCAAAGACAGAGAGTGAGCAGTTGTTTGGGTTATAACAGAACAACTGGCTAAATCTTCCCAGGGCAACTTTCAAGCCTAAACATATGATGACACATCACAGAGTGGGAGCAGAAGCACTCAGTGCCTCTCACTGCTCTGTCAGGGAAGATATGACAGGCAGGTCTGAGCTCTCTCATGCTCCAACACCTGACAACCACGCATCCTTCAGAAACAGCCAGCTCTGCAAAGAACTAGGGTTTATTGGAAAGTGCTGAATCTTGACTGATCCCCCAGGTACACCTCATTACAGCATTGAGGTAAAAGGCAGATAAAGGTATTTTCCCAAGATTTGGTTTAAGCACAGAGGCTGTCTAAGGACCCCTAACAGGAATGTTAGTGCACTTTTCTGTTAAAGGTCAGATCTGAGCTGGCCTAACAGCCATATGGACCTGTTTCCTTAATTAGACCTCAAGACTCCTGCACAATGGTCACAGGACTCCTCAGAAAATTTTAAGACCCACATGGCTTTCCTGGAGCTAATCACTCACCTTCCTCAGAATGTTTGTTGCTCTTGTTTCCCTTGTGGAGCACCAAAACAAGCAAGAATCTAAGTCACCAGGGGATCTGAAATCTTCACAGGTAAAAATCTGTAAGTAAAATGTGATCTTCTTTAAATATAGGACACCAGTTGGCCTTTCTTCTTTTCAAGCTAAACATTCCATACCGTCTCCAATTAATCTACCTTCAGCCTGCTTCCACACATATTTAGCTATACAAACCCAGTGTTTCCAGACTCCTGCTCCAATAAAAAGTAGCAGGGACCGTAGTTTATTTCTGCCTGAACAGTCAGAAGATGATCACCATATAAATACTTCACTGCACTCCATCTGTGCAGGATCCTTCAGAGCTTGAAGCATTTGAAATAAAAAAGCAGAGGTACATGTTTTTCACTAACACTACATAGCTTGTGCACTAAGCCTTTATTCTTGAGAACCTTGTTACATACAGCCACATTATTGGGATGCAGCAGAGGACTTAGCCAAAAACTGGCAAAGGAGTAAGATCTGAGTTCACTGATTGTTGCAGCAGGCTGCAAACATGTAACAAATGTGATGTTGCTTCTGCTAGCAGAAAGATGCTATTATACAGCAGAGGCTACTGGTTTTCTTTTTAATGTGTTGTGTTTACCTAAATATATTAACCATTTACCATATTGTATGCACTAGCTATAGAAACTCTAGGGCTTTTACCACATTAACACACTTGGACTTTTAGATGAAATACTGATCTTTTTCTAAGCATCAGTAAGGTGTTTTAATCATCATCTGCTTGAATCAGTGTAAAGTACTGGGTTTTAGTAAGCCTGCAAATGTGGGGATTTTCTACACAGAGTTTTCCCATTCATCTCCCTCTTGACCCAGAGTCTCTCCTCTTGTGAATCCAGGATCCACACTCCACTTCTTTCAGACAGTCTCGTCAGGCACTCATGTAGAGGATGAAAATGGCAGAGGAAGCTCCCAGGTAATCTGCCTCATCCACAGTCCCTCATGGCAGTGGCTGCTAGAAATTACCTTTATTTCCATCATTCTGGAGGTTCAGACCTTTCTTTCTCCTTCAGCAACTTTACCATACTAATTGCTGTACTGAATTCCTCCAGTGCTTGTGGTGACATTATCAGCTGAGCCTGAGTGCACTACATAACAGCAGTCTGCTCTTTTCTTAGTGGATGTTCTTCACATATTTTTTTACAGGAACAGCTTGGAGGAAAATAAAGGAGGGTAGAGCAAGAAAATCTAGTTAAACAAGGTTAATTGTTTAATCTGAGATTATTTGAAGAGTTCCTTCTGTCCGTCCTAGCCCTAAAGCAGAGAGAAGTAAGTATATCCTGGAAGGGGTCAGAGGACTTAACATTTATTCTCAGCTTCCTGCAGCACGAGGTCAGTGCTCTGAATACCCACAAAAGAGCAGAAAAAACTTCTGCAAATCATCCATGTCCACACTTTGGCCTCCTCCACACTTAATACCCCATCACTTGGGCAGGTTATAAGTCTCCAGACTTACAAAGGAGATCAAGTGAACCTGTAAGGTGTTGTTGAAAGCCCAGGCAGCACTAGCAGGAAAAGGGTGATGCTATCTCCCTTTCAACAGGAAAGGGAAGAAGTGTGGAAAACAAATATGGGTGTGTAGTCATCAGTGTGTATCTCACACATCATTGTTCTCATTTTAATATCACATACAACTTCACAAAGGCAAAGTCCTTTTTTCCCCTTTCCTTATCAAGAAGCCAGGCTGCTGTCAGCAATGTGTCAGCTGCCCCAGCAGGTGAGCAGCAGGCAGTGCAAGCAGCTCAATTTGAGTTTCCCGTGCAGTTCCCTCTCAGAACACTCTGTTCAATGGGGTTATTGCTACTTGCAGGTCACTGGTCTCATCAAAGCAGGGGAAGAGGGGAAGAAACCGAAACTTCTGCCAAACTGATAAAAATTGACCAATATGTTATTTAAAATGCAATAATCTTTTAGACTGTAGACCGAGTTGACACAGGGCAAAAGCATTTTACAAAGACTTGTTCCTTAAAGGAGAGTCCAGAAGACAAGACACTTGAAGGTCTGGCTTTGTGTGAGAAGGTAGGCACTCATGTCCAAGTAGTTTGTACCTCAGGTGGTTCACATGCCTACTGAAGATTAAGGAGAACACAACCCTCTCCATTTGTCTGGTGTGCAGAGAAAGAGAGAGATGGACTGTCGTGGTTCTAACCCCAGTTGGCAATGAAGCACTGCACAGCTGCTCATTCAGTCTACTCTCTCATCAGGAAGGCGTAAAGAATCAGCTGACTCAGACTTCTGGCCTTACATAAGGACAGTTTAACAGGGACAGAGAACATATTAATGATGATGGTGGTGATGATTAATAACAACAACAACAATAAAACAACAACAACAACAACTATAACTATAACTATAATAGCAATAATAGTCATAATATATTAAAAAGTGATGCACAAAGCAATTGCTCACTGCCTGCTCACTGATTCTACCAAGCAGCAGGCCCCAGACAGCTTTCCTCTCCAGTTCATATACTAAGCATGATATGATATGGAATATCCCTTTGGCCAGTTGGGGTCAGCTGTCCCAGATGTGTGTTCTCCCAGCTTCTTGTGCACTGCCAGCCCTCTTGCTGGCAGAGCATAACAAGCTGAAAGTTCTCTGACTTAGCATAAACACTACTATAAAGTTAGTAACAACTGAGAATGTGAGTCTGCTATCAACATTACTCTTATACTAAATCCAGAACACAACACTATACCACCTACTAGGATGGAAACTAACTTATCCTTCCTAAAACCAGAGCAGGGATGTATCACAGAAATGCCCTGTTGCTGTTCTAAATCAAGAGATAGTGAGGGGACTTGTTAAAGTGTCACTTTATGCACCTGCCATCTCCCCTGCATAAAGTCTTACAGTTATGAATTACCACACCTACACAGCTATGCCTGTAGAGACTGCCTGAGAAGAACAATCATCTTTCAGCCAGGGAGGCCAGGACAAAGGCACATGGTACTGAAAGCCTCAAACACCTTGGGGATACTTTACAGCACTGCTGAAGCCATGATTTCCTGCAGGCTGGGTAAAACATCAGTACAACTCACCTGGCACAAGGGACCAGGACAGGAACACTTGACTGTCCCTACAAGAACTCAGGTGTGCTCATCCGTCTGAAGGAGTTGGTGAGTTTTTGGAGCAGAATCAATAAGGTCTCAGGCTGACACCCCAGACTCCCGGGCTCCTGCTTTTCCTACGTTTCAGGAAAAGTAAAAGACAGTCCTGTAGCACAACAGACAGAGTTCATGGAAGATGTGAATTTTCCACAGTGCTACAGAATATAGTACTAAAGGGGAAAAAAAAAGTTAAATAAATGAACTTGAATTTGTATCAATTCAAAACAAAGGCCTATTTGTAAGGGTACTAATCATCAGTAGAGTAGGAAGTAAAGGTCCCATGCCAAACAAATGATGAGTGATATTTGAAGAAGCAGGATGACAAATGTTTGCAAAAGTGGAAAAGTACAGTAAGAAAGGAATGCTGTTCAGAGAAGCCCAAGGGAATCTGGGTTTTTCTTTTTAGTACTGCCGTCCCAGAGGAAAAAAACAGAGCTTCAAGTTCCAAATCTAAGGTCCTCTTTTTGTCAACAACAGAAAAAATTTAGAAACCAAGTATCTCACAAAGGGAACTTTCAATACAGCTTGTTTTCTCCCACAACTGGCAAATACATTTAAAACCTATATACCTACATATATATTTATGTATATGCCCACATATATACACCTGTGTAATGCAGCCCTGGGAGAAGAAAATCTATTAACTGGATGTTTCAATGCTGAGAAGAAATAAGAACTGAAAATACATATGTGCAGGATGAAACTTCAGTAGAACTGAGTGTAATACTGCTGGGTTTCAGATTAGACTAGAAATAGAAAAAATTATGTATGTTACTGAGACAAAGAAGAAGACAGCAAAGAGCTCACAGTGAAAATACATAGAAAAGAGAATCACACAGATTTGCAAGCTGTATAAAATGGGAGGGGAAATGCAATATATTGTTTACAGCAAACTAAGAAAATGTTTCCTTCTTCTCCAGCTCTACAAATGACCAGCTTTTTAGAGTCTTTTGTGCTGCTTTATTGTGCTTCCTTTTGTTCTGATCTTTTATTTCATAATTTACCTTGTAGATATTCAACAGGATAAAATGAGCAGCGAGGAACATAGTAACATAATACAGAAAATTATAAACTGCCAATCATAAACTGCCATGGTTACAAAGGAGGATTCAAAACAGAAACCAGTATAGTACACTGATGGAAATTAAAATAATATCACAGCAATAGTCATAGCTACCCACTACTGTTGAATTGTTTGTGTACAAGTATAAAAAAGAGAAAAAGCCAGTCAGTAGAATTTACAGGTGCTGTGTGCTGACCCACTTACTGGAATGAAGTGCTATAAATTTATGTGTCACTTTGAACAGCTATGTTCCAGGAAAAAAGGAAACAAGAAGCAGGAAAGAACAGCTGGAGATATGCAATTTTTCTGCAAACGCTAGGGCGCATATCTCAAAAATCAAAGATATTCACGAAAGAACTGCAAGTACCCTGAGATGACCCAGAAACTGGTGGTCACAGGCGCCTAGAGCAGCTGGGGGCTCTGCATGAGAAGGGTGGATTCAGGGCTCCCTTGGGACAGGGACACATGCAGGCCCAGCACTTCCAAGGGGCCAGAGGTACAAGACCCAGCACGTCACGGCCTTGAAACATTGTCTTGAGACGGGAAGAAATTGGAATCAGACTTGTGAAGCTCTGGCTGCTGCTGTCTTCTAGACCTGTGTTTGGAAGACTCACTTGACAGGTTCCTTGCCTTGAGCCTCCGATTCCTGTTGTTCTGGCCGGATTTGGGTAGTCCTGGTGATGTCAAACGCACTAGGACACGAGCGGGTAATACCCACAGAGATGCTTGGCAGCAGCAAGGCTGCCTGCATTTCCTCACCGCTGTGCTCTGAGGGCACCGAGCCGGGGAATGGCTCCCGGAGGCAAGGGGCAGCACTAGCAGGCGATACCGGGGAACACCCGGAGCCGGACCCCGCTTCCCACGCTGCCGTGCAGCCTTAGCTTAGTGACGGCCGCACGCAGCGGGTCCCACAGCCTCGGGCCCCGGCACGCCTGCATCACCGGGAGCACCGACAAGCCGCAGCACAGCCCCGCACCCCGCACCCTCATCCCTCCGGCGCCTTGCACCGCCGCGCGGACCCCTCCCGGCGGCGGGCGGAGGGCGGCGCTTGCGGGGCGGTCCCGCCGTGGCCCCGGCCCCGGGCGCCTCTCCCGCGGCGTGGCCCCGGCCCCGGGTCTCTCTCGGCTAGGCAGCGGCGGAGCCGGCCCGGGAAAGCGGAGGGGAGCGGCGGCCGCCATGGGGACGAACGCGCCGCTGCGCCGGGATCCGCTGGCCCGCGGCCCTCACGTAAGTCGGGGCCGGGCGCGGGGGCCGCGGGCGGGCCGGGGGCGCTGCGGGGCCGTGCCGCGGCGGAGGAGGCAGCGCTCCGCCGAGCCCTGCGCCCAGCCGGCTCCGGCACGGAGGGAGCTGCCTGCCCGCCCGGCGAGGATGTCACGGCGGGCGCCGTCTCCAGGGCCATCGCGGGACCCTCCTCCGTGTCTCCGCCGGGCACACGGCATCTGGGGCCGTGCCCGCTGGGGCCGTGCCGCTGATGTTCTGGGCGTTTGGAAGTTCTCGTGAGACCTGTGCTCAATGGTTGCCCATTTGTGCCCTTTCTCTCGGGATTCTCTTTTCATTACCCCGTCCACAGCAAGCTGTGGGGAGTCGGTGACCTTCCCAAAGCTAGCACACTGTTTCTTATTACTGTGACTATCTTTCTACTATTTGGGAGACGAGAAATCAGATTCACCCACATTAGGTTCACCCGCCCTGGAGGGTGGTCTCGGCAAGGGTCTAGACTAATTTTCAGTTTTATTTTGTCTGTGTACCTGTGGTAATGACGAATGGCCCCAACCTACCAGGTGCTGTAGAAGCACTTTAGGAAGAAGGGCATTCACGCTCAAATGATTCACTTTCAAGCAGGATTTGGAAAGGGTTTGGGAGAAGAGGCGTGAATAGGGTGGGTTAACGAGGGGACTTGAGCTCTGCGGGGTAATTTTTTAGGTAGGTTTTCTCAGAAGGCGTTCAGCTAACAGGTGAAGTCACCGCAACATTGAGGGGAAGGCGGAGGAGAACTGTACAGCATGGAGGATAGCAGGTGCAGGAAGGCTGGGAAAATGGCACTGGAGAGGGGGCCAAGGCCTGGGATGGGTCCAGATTCTTGCTCTTTGGCCAGCAGTGCCACTGCAGGAAGTAGCCCTGCTGGTGTTGCTGCCCTAGGCCATTCACTTTGCCACCTGTAGAGCAGGTTTTGTGGCTGACTGCCAGCTGGTTTTAACTACCAGGAGCTATGGCTCTCTGCACGCTTGAAGGGTGTGGAACAGATACCAGAGGTGATTCTGCCAAAATACAAAACAAAAGGTGTGTGCCTATCATGCAAAGAAGGCTGTTCCATTCCAGTCGGAATGTCCGACGTGTCAGTTCTTTCTCTGAAGCTTTTCTTTACATATCCTCCCTTTCCGCTTGTGTTCCAGCCAGCTTTGATTTCAGATTTGGCATCAGGTCTCCCTGAGATCTGGAGGTGTTGAGAAATATCACCTTGGATATTCACCAGTGAAGGCATCCATCTAGAACTCAGATTTAGGCTTTTAAGAAATGGATTTCAAAAAAGCACTGAAAATGTATCTGTTGTATTATTTTTAAGTAAGAAATTAATTGACATTTTTTTGCCCTCCTGTAGCAGTGTTTTCCTATGGTGCTCTGAATCTAAATCTGAAACCACCATGTCAGCACATAAGATACTAAAGAGTAAATTAATCAGGGACAAAAGTGAAAATTAACAAAGCTCCCCATTCATTTAAGGAAATCAGGGTGCTGATGAAAATTATACAATGTTTGCATATCCCCCAAGGTTTTAAATGAGAATGTCAGTACACAGGAACTATGTGGACTGTCTGACTTGGGAACACTCTTCTACCAGAAGATTTTCACCTCTGCTGCATTGCTCCTTAAGCATACCACACTTAACAAGTCTACCTGCAGCCTGGAGAATTTTACCTAGTAAGAAGGTTGGTGGCCCACACTCGGGGACATGATTCCCATCAACACTGTGCTTCCTGGAGAAGGCAGATTTTTATGGGCTATGTAAAATTGACACTAGAGCAGAGTTGTGGTAGAAGTCAATCATAGTGATTTTTCCATTAAGTATTTAGCTCTGAAAATACAAAATCATGTTCAAATGGTATGCTTTTTCTTACAATTGTAGTCAAATTTTAATTCAAATTAAAAGATTGAGCTGGATCATTGGATCTTTGTGTGAGAAAATAGAGGCATGAGAGCATTCCACATAATGCCAGGATTTCATAACTGCCTTTCAGAGACACACAAAAGGGTTTCAAAAAGCACAGGAAAAGTAAGAGGGAGAGCCTCTCACAACCTGGAGTCTCCTTGTCAGGGACATTCAGGCTGAGTTTTTTATAAATACTGCCTCAGATAGGCAGTACTCAGTCAGGCCAGTCAGAAGGTGGTCTGTGTCCACATGATTCTGAGTAAGTTCCTACACCCTGGCACACAGAAGGCCTTGGGAAAATAGGTTGCTACCTCTTAATGGTGTATGGTCTTTCCTGAAGGGACTCGACACAGCCTAAGGACATGGGTGTTTGTTGGAAGGTCTGTTGAAGAGTTGCTCTTCCTGCAAAAATCAGAGAATATTTTAGCAGTTACTTATATCTTTCTGTAATTCTGGACAATTTTTCATTCAAACATCTGGTACTAAATCAAAGCCATAATAAAAGGACATAAATAGCAAATCTAGCTGGGAAAATTAGACTATTCTAGAATAACATCTGACTCAGATGCTCTTCATGTGACTTTTTTTTCCAGTATCAAAAAGCCGGAAGGAAATAACTAAATGGCAATTTAGCATGTGAGGTATTTTGGGGTTTTTCCCTAAATATCATCCTGAATTCCAAAGATTTGCTCTTCATCATCAAGATCTTGATTTACTGTCCAATCAAAGCACATTTACAGAAGGTTTGTTGGTGGAAGGCTTTAGAAACAGAACCTCTTTTTAAAATTATGTGCTTGTTTTCACTATTCCTTGACATCTATTTGTTGTTTGGAAAAAACCAAACTTTTTATGAACATTTCTGGTAATGAAGATAAGGGCTACAGGCACTTCAAAATCAAGATTTTATTCTTGATCCAGAATTAAAAGCACAGATGTACTTTTGTGGAATACCTGATACCACTGTGCTTTTGACTGGCACTTAAGTCTTCTGTTACGTCTCGACAAGCTTCTTCAAATGGAAAATCTGAATTTGTTTCAGGGAATTATAGTGGTCATGTAATAGGTTAGGATTTGTGGTTCCTCTGAGAGTTACATGATTAAAGGAGACATTTGAATAACTTACCTAATAGTATCTAGTTGTTAAAAGACAGGAGAATGCAGACTTAGTGAAGGGTAGCTACTGCTACACTTCTTTGTCCATTTTTATATTCTCTGTCTCATCTTTGTACTGTAACTTTAAAATCTCATTTTCTTCTTTCATCACATTTTTTTTATCTTAGTGCAGTTAATAGCCAAAATCCACAAACTGCACATGAAAGAAATTATTTTAATATGGCATAAAGGGTGGAAATACTTGTTTACTATTATTTACATATTTACTATTATTTTTAGTACTGATATTAGATCACTTCTTGATGGTTTGGTTTTTTGTAATTATGTAATAGAATTAGTATTCCTTAAAATTAAAAATCAGCAATTATCAGATAAGACACAATATTTCAAATATTTGTCATCTGATGGTCACAATGAAAAACACAGTTGCATTCAAGTAGGACGCAAAAAAGCCTCTAAAGGATTAGGAGAGATTAAAAAAAAAGCAAAAACAAAAACAAACCAGTTGGATAAAAAGAGCAAAGAGGAATCTGTAGATGTGTGTGCAACCAGGAGGTATTTACTAATAGTGAGAAGTGGCTAGAGTTTGATTCCTCCTTCCTGCCAGACTTCTAACTTTCTTTTCAACCCTTCATGTAAATTTAAAGTGAAAAACTAGGCAGTCTAAACATAAGAACTGGGAAAGCTGAACAGAATTTTCTTTCCTAACTTTCACAAATGAGAGACATTTGCATCTTTGGCAGTTGCAAACTTGGCTGTTTCTTCTGCAAGGTTCCTTCAAACAGGTATTCATATATACATATAAGAATATTATATATATATATATTCATGTATAACAGATAGTTCTTCCACCTGTACCTGAGATGGAAATTGGATCTTGCATTTGGCAGT
Organism: Erithacus rubecula; assembly: GCF_903797595.1. Lineage (NCBI taxonomy): Eukaryota > Metazoa > Chordata > Aves > Passeriformes > Muscicapidae > Erithacus > Erithacus rubecula. Next base: position 1,167,820 of record NW_027635590.1, read on the forward strand.
TACCCACTGTTTTACCTAGTGATGACAGCTTCCAATCAAGTGGTCTCTGTGCTGGCTCAAGTCCAAATACTCTGAGTATGTACAGCAACTCTACTCATTCAATGTTGTACATACCCCAAGCTGTTTTAAGTGAACCACATTGTCTGCTGATCAAGGGGTGGAGATGCACAGCACAGTAAGAGGAAGAATTACACCACAAGAATCACCCCAGCCTAGGCTGCCATCACTGTTTAAGACCAACTGGTTTGAATCCAGCTTGGATATGTTGAACTCATATATGAACTCAGATTTCCCAGTGGATATCTCATGTGTGTCAAAAAATCAGCAGCAGCAATCATTCCAGCAGGGCTGAACAAGGAATGGAGCTTCAGAAGAAGCAGACAAGCTGTAACCTTAACAGCACTGAATACAAGTGAAGAAAACAGATCCTTTTGAAGAATTAAACTGATCACACAGGCAGAGTTAGTCACATGATGACAGCAAAAAGTGGGTCAGTTCCACTATTTTTAGTGGCTTGGTGTTCTTTTTAGCTGAAATTAAGATAAAGGCTCAAGACATTGAATGAACTGGGGAAAAAAATAAAAAACAAACTATTGAGGTTTTGCGTACTCTTTCAAGTGCTTTGCATGGGTTTCAGATGAATATTATCTTAGCCCACACACACACTCCTGATCAAGGAATTCTCTAGAACAGAGGTTGCTTTTTATGCCATGTATCTATCACATTCTACAACTCTAGCTAGTTAAAAACAAATTTTACTCACATTTTATAGGATACATGCAAATGCCATTATTTTGTAACACACTAGACACCAGAATATACCATCTTTCCAATCAGGAAAAAATGAAGTGTAATCTATTATATAGTATTGGAAATTCTGAAAAAAAAAAATGGGATATTTTTTCCTAATTCCTAATTATGTCAGTGAGATTCACAACTCTGCTTGTTACCTGGGTTTTTGAAGCACCTAATTTTTACACTGACTCATGGAATATTTAGATGGGAAAAGAACCTTAAGGTCATCAAGTCCAACCATTAATACAGCACTGCCAAGTCCAATATTAAATCACAAGTGCCACATCTATGTGCCTTTTAAATAATTCTAGGGATTGTGACTCCAGTACTTCCTTGGGCAGCTGATTATAATGCTTGATAACCCTTTCAGTGAATAAATATTTCTGAATATCCAAGAATAAACCTCCACTGGTAGATCATTTGCTCTTGTCTATCACTTCTTACTTGGTAGAAGAAACTGATTCCCCACCTTGCTACAATCTCCCTTCAGGTAGATGTAGAGAGTGATAAGGTCCCTCAGCTGCTCCTCATAAGATAGTTCCCTGCACCAGCTTCACTGATTTCTTTGGGTAGTATCTTTCCAGAGACAAAAAAAAAAAAAAAAAAAAAAAAAAATCATATAGCTACTGATTTTATCTCTCTTAGCTGGGAATTCTGTGTCTTACAATCTTAGCTATATGTAGATGCCCATTTTGTGTTAGCATAAGACCCTGAGCAAAGATGTAAGAGATCTGTGTTGTGATGAGAAGAAAATAAATCCCCAGATTTCTCTCTTCATAGCATCTATGGCATTGTCTTATGCCTCATCTCTTCCCCTTCTCTGGAACATCAGATAGGAACTGTGGTTCCCCACAGTTGCTGTTAACTGCACAGCTCACCTGGTAGTTTTAACTGGGAGGAACAAACAGAAACATGCAGAAAGGTAAAAACTTGTTAGGCTTTCCCTACTGTGTGCAACTGTTTATGTTCCCCTAATATCATGTAGTACATGGTACTTGGTCTCTTCCTACAAGGCATATTTGTAATGGAATGCATTTACAGCAGCTGAACACTACTGTGTCAGAATATTCATCAGTTTGGCTGTGTCAGAAGGACCTGCTTTTCTGAAAGCCCTGATCTCTAAAATTCAAGTTGCTTTCAGGTGTTTTAGGCTGGACAGAACACAATTGATATGGACAGCTGCTTTTGAAAATCTTAGTGGAAGCGTCTTTGACATAAATAAAATGGACATAAATGAAAAATTAAGAGGAAGTAATACAAAAGATTCACATCATGTAGATGTTTTTCAAAAGTCATAATGCTCTGCTTTCAGAAGAGAATAAGCAACACAGTGCTTTATCACCAGTGCAGATCAGATTGCTGCTGATTCTGCTGTCCACATTATCCATGTCCTGGGCCCTGTCAGGCACAGACCATTCCTGTTCAGCACCTTTCACCTCTTGCAGGATAGGTTTCCAACAAATCCAAACCAGCTGCAAACCAAACCCACTGATCTTGATTCTTCTGTTCAGATCTTAAGCAACATGACCTCTCCCAAAATTAGTAAGCTCCTATATCCAACATTTCCCAACACTTTTGACACTAATGTCCATTTAATGGTCTCTGCAGAGCCTTTACTCTTCCTGCAAAGCTTTCTGATGGGGGAAGTGCCAATGAATTATCTGGATATCAAGACTCCACTCCTCTAATGAACCCCTTCACAGCCACAGGCCTTGTCAAGGCTTCAGAGTGTCATTGGAGATTTTGAGCAGCAGAGCATAAAACTGACTGGAGCATGGGCTGAGGCTCCTCCTTCCTCTCATCTCTCTGCATAGCATTTGTCTCTCTGCTGAAAGGCCTTGAGGCAGGGCTCAGTAATAAGAAAAATCTAATCTTGTTTATGTAATATGTGAGGTCTGTGAGAGAGAAATAACCAAAAGGAGCTAAACTTTCTTGTTTCTTCTCCACCTTTTACTGCAACATGCTGAAACACCATTAGAACATTTACAGAAAAATCTCATGAAGTGATGCAGTGATGCTGTTGTAAGAGTAATTAACTCTCAGTGTAGTTGCTTTTAGCTGTGTTAGTACCAGTATAAATTAGTGTCTGTCCATATGTTCTCCTTCCATACACTCATGCTCAAATATGATTCAGGCTCTTCAACATTTTGTTTCAGTGAAACCAGCCATAGATATGCTGTTAAGCTTAACCTGAAAGCATTTACAGAGGACAATTCAAATTTATTTATTATGACATTTCCAGAATGTAGACTTAGGATTTTTAAACAATGTGCTTAAAGGAAGAGAACAATGAAAATAATTTGAATGGACACGAATTGAACCTAAGGTGCCTTCCAGCTGCTATTACTACATGTGGTCAGTATTGCAAGCAAAGATGCCTGGTAAGTTCTGAAGTGGGTATGCTGCAATATTCTCAAAACTCTGAGTCTTTGAGGTGTTATGACTCACTGAAGCACAGCTGTCTGAGGACTTTCTGAACGTCAGCATAAGATCCTTTCTAGCTCTCTTGGGGAACAGTCACATCATCATTTCAAATTCCCAAGGGCAAGTCTTAAAGGGTTTTTACTTTAATAATTGCTATTGAAGATATTTTTTCTTTTAGCTGAAGACTTAAGTAATTATTTCTCAAAGTCTTTTTTAACAAATCTTTGTAACTGCTAGGAAAGTCAACCTTTTTCTCTTTGGTAAAGGTCAGAAATACAACTATCTCATTCCTTGCACCTACCTTCTTCTAGGTATGTCAGACACAAGAGTCACTCTTTTGGCGATTTTTTCTAAGAATTAAAGGGAAAAACTAGAAGGGATTTGAGACCCCTCAGGTATTATATGGATGAGCAAAGATACAATCAGGATAGAAAAACTGTAGCAAAATTCAGGTACCAAATAGCTGAACGTTGTACAGGCTTATTCAGAAATATGGCCCTACCACACTAGACTCAGATTTCTGACCTCACAAATGTGAGGTCAGAGAGATAAAAATGGGTGAAGAATTGTCCTTCTACTGGGACTGTGTGACACCAGCTACTGAAATGTTTTAGGTAGTTGTTTTCATAGCAGAATGTAGTGGGCAAGGTTGCTGTTGTTACACGTGGTGCCTGAGGTATTGAAATAAAATCCAAGTCACAGTCACTTTACTAATGTGAGACTTGACCTCAAAACCCCTCCAGCATGAGAAAATGAACCACATCTCTTCTACAGTCCACTTGGAACACAGATGTCAGCAACATCTGGTAGTTGGTTTAACAGCTTTTTTGATTGTTCTGTGTACAATGAAGTTTTCATTTGGTGACACCCTGGGCTGAATTAATGCCAGAATTATAATATTCTGCTCACGCCCAGGCCCTCTTCACGAGCTCCTGGCAGGTGCCCTGAGTGGAGGGTCGCAGTTCCTCACGGTCTGCACGATCACGCAACTGCCTTCTTCTTCCAATACACCCCTGCAGGCTGTGTTTGTCCTACCTGTGCATCTCCTACAGCAATCCCACTTTAAAAGCTCTTAACACGATGGCAGCCGCCACTGAAGCTGTGAGATATCCAGCAGTTTTAACCGGATCGCTCAGATGTGTATCTATGGAGTATTCCACATACAAACCCACAAGAAGAGATGTCCCACCTCAACGATATGGTTCCTCTTTAGGAAAAATTTCTTCAGAGAAAGGATGGTTAGACATTGGAATGGGCTGCCGTTGCAATGGAGTCACCATCCCTGGAGGTGTTTAAGGAAAGACTGGATGTGGCGCTCAGGGCTGTGCTCTGTTTGCCAAGCTGGTGTTGGGTCCTGAGGTGTACTCGATGGTCTCAGAGGTCTTTTCCAGCCTGAGCGTTGGTGTGACGGTGCGAAGGCGACGCTGCCCGCGGCCGTAGCCCCCGGGGCTGCCCGGGCGCGGGTCCGGCGGGGCGCGGCAGGGGCAGCGCCTCCCCCGCGGTCACTTCCTGCGGGCGGGGCTTGCCGCGGCGGATGCGAGCGGAGCGGCGCCGCCGCCGCCGTGCTGGCGCAGGGCAAGGTGACTGCCAGGCGGCGCGCAGAGCCCGGGCCGGGCGGGCCGGGCCGCCGCAGATGTGCGGGGAGGCGGCGGGGCCGGGGGCGGGAGCGCGGCGGGGGCGGGGCAGCGCGCGGGCCGGGGCGCGTCCCCGCGGAGTGTGCCCCGCACCCCGGAGATGCGGTGCGGGCTTTTACCGGGAAAACGGGGATCCAGAGCCCCCGGGGAAAGGTGTGTCCAGAGGAACGGAGAGCGGCGGGCCGCAGGCGTGGCTTTTCCCCGCGTGTGGGGGTGCGGAAGCGGGGCAGTACCATGGCAGACCCTGCACTTGGGAAAGAAGCGAATGGCCTGAAGCGTCAGGGCGGGTTTGGGCTGGGTGCTAGAAAAAGGCACTTCACCCAGAGGGTAGCTGGGCTCCCTGGGGAAATGGTCACAGCGCCAGCCTGACAAGGTTCAGGGAGCGTTTGGACAATGCTCTAGGGCACATGGATGCTCGGGATGTCTTGTGTAAGAATAAGAGTTGGACTCGATGATTCATGCGGGTCCCTTCCAATTCAGCATTGGAATCATCATATTCTGTGATTCTTGGTGTATCAGTATTCTGGAGAAGCACAGAATTCCTCCCACTAGGAAGGGGTCTGGTAAAGACATCAGCCGCATTCCTGGGGGGAATGGTGGGCAGCATTTTTTTCCCTAACAGGTGCAGGGTGATGGATGCTTTTCCACCCTCACAGAGGTGTTTGGGGGTGTCTGAAGGAGCTCGGTTTAGTGTTTGGTCACCTGCACTGAGCTCTAAGAAGAGGCCCCGGGTGTGTGCACACAGGCGATGCAGAGCTGGTGTCTCAGCCCATGGGTGGTGCCAGTGCACATACCGGTACAGGGTGTGGGAAGAGCTCAGGGCAGAACAGCAGAATATCCTGTATGCCACACAACAGAGCAAGTGGGAAGGTGAAATTGTCCTCGACACGTGGGCATACACAGAGTGTAGAGTCCAGGGTGTTTGATTTTATAACCCAGTGCTTCAGAGGTGTGAATTTAGAATGTAGGATATACAGGTGGTGTCATTTGTTTGTGAAACAGTGATCAAGGGGTGTCTCATGCTGCAGGGGCTTCTAGCAGAAATAGTAGCTGCTTGACTGCTGTAAAGTCTGGCTCACAATTTCTCAGTCTTAAAAAGTCCTTGAATCTGTAATAACCTAAAAGCTTTAGGATGGGATATAGAAGAGCAGTAGACCAGAGCACATGGGGATTAATGATTTCAAGTAGTCCTTCATGGAAGACTGTTTTATCTCTTCTTTCTGCTAAAGATTGCTTGCACCCACAGGGTGCAAGAGGTAGACCTTGGCACAGGAGGATCTCCCAGCTCGAGTTTGATGTAGATAAAACTCAGTATATAATCAAACATCTAGAAACTGAGAGGCAAGTGTTAGTGATTAGTTATTTCAAATAATTTTGGTGAACAGTTCTGAAAAGAGATGACTTGCCTGCAAAAGTTGATAATAAATTCTAAAACCACAGTGGTAACAAAATTTTGTAGCTAGGGAGGCCATCACAGCTCTGCTTGAAGGAATTCATCCCAAGAAGGGACTTGGCCATTACTTGTTGACAGTGAATACTGTCTGAAAATACAAAATTATTTTTGCATTTAAATTCTAAAAAAGTCAGAGTCCAGCTTGAATAATGTCTGTTATTAAACTGTGATGTAGCAATACATCACGTTTCTGTAGGAAACATCCAAGTTATCCTTGAAAACAATACGCCACTTTAATTAGTGGCAAATTTCCACATTCATTTGATACTTACATTGCATTGTTATCTGCCTTATGCTGGGGTAAATATTTTGGTTCTTCAGATAAGCAGGTGTTCAAAATTGACAGCAATAGAAAACATGTCTGCACCAAGGCCTGTGCATGGCTCACTTGGCAGCTTTTTGAAACTATTGTGTTACAGAGTTTTAAGGAAGTACTGGAAATAATTCTTCTTTGAAATACAATGTTAACAGAAGTTGAAATAGACAAATACTAGGAATTGCTTTTGGTTCTAGTCAGTTCAGACAGATTTGGAGTGTTTCCACATCTACCTCTAAAATTATTTCAAGAGACCATTATTACAGCCAAATACCAACTGTAATTAAATGTAATCTTCATGGCTGGAAAGAAGTGTGTGCTAGTGATTCAGTTCTGTTGGATCTGTAGTTATTTTTTGGATCTGTATTTTATTTTTTGTTGATTTACAGGCCTATTGTTTTAGGAGACGGTATGTTCTGTGTCTGGATGGAAGGTTTTTAGAATTTTAGACAATGCTTGAAGAAAAAGGAAGGACAGAAAACTGTTCTGCTTCTTAAAAGCCTGCTTTGCATAAATGAAAAGAAACCACTTTGTTAGAGGGGTTGTGGTTGTCCTAGCTCAGACAGGTAACTTAGAGTTAATAGGCTTTGGTTAAGTTTGCTTTGTCACTTCCTTATTTTCCTTTATTACTTTGACTTCTTGTTTTATATAATATGGAATATGTATGTGACAGTGGCAAACTGGGAAGAGTTTTGTGAGAGGTTTACCTCTAGTTGTATTAATATTGTTCATGCAGTTTCAAAGACAAGCTTATAGGTGTATCAGAAGTGGCATTCACATCTTGATCACCATTTTATTTGAACTAGTGGCAGGTTTTGCGTAAATAATGACAGGATGTCCTGCTCAGAACCACCTCCAAAGAGAGGTTGTTTTAGAAATGAGGAAAAGCAGTGGGTCTGTTAGATATGAGTCTAGCTAATGTCTGTGCCAGTCAGTTTTGCAAAGCCATAATGGTTGCAGATGAACTAGAGATACCACTTTACCTTTGACAACTTGGCATAGATTCCTGATCACCCTAATATTGCTATTACACCAAAGCATTGTTTTGCAAGTGTGATGAAACCTAAACTAATGTCTTAAAAATGGAAAAATCTTGGAAAGTTGCTGAATTTTGTAGGTTTCATGAGAGTGTGATTTCAGAGTAGCCTTTCTTTTAGAACTTTACTGAAAAATCAGAATGCAAACTAAAAGGAGCATGGAATTGCTCCTCTTAAAATTATCATGTACTGTCATGCTTTTCTAGCTGGCAGAATCAGTAGAGTGATTGATACTGCTTGAGTCAAGGATAAGCAAGCCTTGTGCATTACCCAGAAAAAATTCGGTCTGCACAGTGGAGCAAAAATCTGGCATAACATTAGATATATACCAAAAGGATGGTACTTACTTTACATTTAAATTTAATTACATTAGTAATTTCTGTTTGGGAGGACAGGAAATTTGTGTTATTTTGGGGTTATTATTGCTGTATTCTTTTTTAATTGGTTTATTTGAACCTAATGCTGTATTATTGATTTTCTTAATGTACTTTGGCCTACAATAGGATATGCAAGGATTTAGGAGTAAATGTTTAACTTGCTTTACCTCGCCAAATGTGTTTAATGGAGAAACATAAAATTTTTTGTCAAAAACTTCCTCTTTTTGTTTACAGAGTCTGTCAGTGAATTCTTCCATTCTGTAATTTGAAATATGAGACTTCCTTTCTTTCATTTACTAAGGCAAAATAATTTTTCTACTTATGCAGAGGTTTCCATCACAACAGAGAGGTCATTTTACTGTTTAATTACAGCTGAATGTCATCATACTTAAATGTTGCTGATAAAGAATATTTGTATTCAATTTGTAGAAATAGAGAGTTTTAACTAGAAAAAATATATTTCTATTCTAAATTTTGGAAACAGAACTTTGTTCTATTAGGTACTAGGTGTCCATTATCAGTGGAGTAGTTACTGTGTACCCACAGTTTTGGCTGCACTTGTGTATAGTGTTCATGAAGTGTATACCACTTGCTGTAAGTAAATTACTATTATTAATGACACACTTATTTTTTTTTTCTGTTATGTCAGGAGGTGTACTTCAAGAATCTTTCAAAACAGAAACAGAGGGAAGTCATGGAGAAGAATGGAAACAACCACAAACTTCGTGTTTGCGTTGCTACTTGCAACCGTGCTGATTATTCCAAATTAGCTCCCATTATGTTTGGTATTAAGGCTGAACCACAGTTTTTTGAGCTTGATGTCGTAGTGCTTGGCTCCCACCTGATTGATGATTATGGGTAAGGTGAATTTTTATCTACCAGTATGTTTCTGAGGTGTTAGCACTAATAATATGAACATTAGGTAAAAAGAAGTCTTGGCAAGAAAGTTTTACTTTTTTCCCCCCAAATTTTCTTTTGCAGCTCCTTATGAGATTGCATATTTCTGGGATTTTTTTCAGCCAGTTTTGAAATTCTATAAGGTTTTGTGTAAATGCTGTAATTGAGACCCTAAACAGGATCACAGACTGTATGAAGTGAGAAACTCGTGTCCTGCATTTTTCCTGAAACCTGGTGATTGTCAAATGTGCTACAGTTTTTTGTTTTTCATGGAGCAAAGAGCCTCCTCGGTCATTTTAAATTACAGCTCTTCTGCTTTACAGTTATTGGAGAAAGTACTTACATATTGCATATCCCAGGAGAACACTGTTAGTTCTTAGTTCCAGTATTGTGGAGGCAGCAAAGTGTGGTTGTATGTTTCTGACAAAATGAGTAACAAAATGATAGGTATGTGGTGTATGGGTAGGTGGGACAGACAAGAGTCCCTGTCCATAACTCTCCATAAGTAAGCAGTCAAGTAGCCTGCCTAGGGGGATGAGATGTCTTGGTCCAAATCCCTTCCTTTGGGAGGACTTCCCACATACCAGATGTATATTCTTCCGGTTGCTGGGGAAAAGGTAGAAGGAACAATATGGATAGCCTTTCTGGGATTGTGGTTGATTTTCCTTGGGCTGCATTTAACAGATTGGACCCAGTAAATAAAATAGATATGAAAACAAGTATTCTGGAAACAAAATCAGACTTCAGCTCAGGTCTGCAGTATGTCAGCATTGTAGAATTTTTAGAAATGTAAAAGTGTATTTTCAAGTAGAGATACTTTTTGGACTTTGCAGTGAGAAATCTTGGCATTTTGTAAGCTAGGGCAGGAGGAAGTTATATTGTCTCAAACTAATAAGACAGGATGTTCCACTGATGACTGTTCTCTTTCTGCACATTATAGTGCTCTGTTCCTTGCTTTGTACTGGACATTGTTTCCATACAGTGACATGGCAAGGTGTAATCAACATCACAAAACTAACTAGACCCAAAAAAAAAACCAACCCAAAAACAAACCCAGTTGAACTTCTTGACAGGTTAATAGGTTGAATTGCACCTGTCTGATTGAAGAAATAAAGTAATCCCATTTCATTTGCTAAAAAGGACAAACATGGCCCTGATTTCTCTATATCACATAATTCTTTGCTGTCTGGGAGTCTGTGGGTCTTGTGCAAAGTAATACAAAATACTACTTTTCCAGTTTCAAGGTGTTTAACATTTGTCTCTGTATTGTGAATGATTTGCACAAAGCAAACATTAGAGATTTGGATCTGGCAAATGTTTTTGCAGTTAGTTACTTTGTGGTAAGTATTCTAAATTCTTGGGGTTTTTTCAGGGCCTAGCCCTGCACCCCTTAGTCTGGGTCATCCTAGAAAACGAGTGGGTCCTCAAAACATGCATATTCTAGTGATGTGAATGGGGTAATCAACAGTAGAAGAAGTCAGGTAACAGTGATCCTGTGCAGTGTCTGTTATTGAAATGCTTGGAGGATCATAAAAGAAACAAAACCACCAGAAATGCACAGTCTCGTTTGTCTCCTAGATTTTCACATTTCAAAAGGCAAAGAATACAGCAGCAAAAAGAAAAACATTTTATGAAATAAACATACATAATCAGGAAAATGGTACTTCTGTGAAAGATATTTGTAAATGGAGTTGGAAATGTAATGAAGTTATAAACACAAGCCCCTTCAATCAGTAAAATAAAAAGTATTTGCCTTAAAAAAATACAGAATCTGAAATAATATATGCTACCTGTGGGATGTTTTCTTTAAAAATACAAGTCTCAGCTTTGCATCACATCTGTTGTATTTATACAGTTGTCCACAGAAAAGTCAATAAACCCTTTCTGACAGGAAATCATGCCACGTCTATTCTCTGAAAGGCTCTGCAGACACATGGACAAGGAGCTTGATTTCTGGGGATCTACAGAATATGTTCAGTTCCTCATTAAAGGTGTCTAGAGAAACTGGATGTTTGGAACACTAGATTTTCACATCGATTAGAATGTTGTGTTAAATTTTTACCTCAGTGAAGAAGATGTGAAAAGCAGATCTTCTGTCAAACACCAGTACAGCTGTTGTAATTTGTGGTTTTTGTGTGAAGCAATATTGCTGTAAAATCAAGCTGTATTTACTCTAATAATCCTTTTTCTCTGACCTTCAGTAATACCTATCGTATGATTGAGCAAGATGACTTTGATATTCATACAAGATTACACACCATCGTGAGAGGGGAGGATGAGGCAGCCATGGTGGAGTCGGTGGGCCTTGCGTTGGTCAAGTTACCCGATGTCCTCAACCGCCTGAAGCCTGACATAATGATAGTTCATGGGGACAGATTCGATGCTTTGGCCCTGGCCACGTCTGCAGCCCTGATGAACATTCGCATTCTTCACATTGAAGGTGGGGAAGTCAGTGGGACCATCGATGACTCCATCAGACACGCCATAACCAAACTGGCCCACTACCACGTGTGCTGCACGAGGAGTGCAGAGCAGCACTTGATAGCCATGTGTGAGGACCACGACCGCATCCTTTTAGCAGGCTGTCCCTCCTATGACAAGCTTCTTTCTGCCAAAAACAAGGACTACATGAGTATTATTAGCATGTGGCTAGGTAAGCGGGCCACTTTTTATGTTTTTCATATGCGCCTTTCAACATTAGAGGAACTCAATAAGGAGGTTCAATAAGTAGGTCGAAAAGTACTATCTTTTTTAGTAGTAGCCTTTTGGTGTTTCATACTCATTGACTTAAATATAATTCCTTTAAACAGTGGAGTTTAATGTTTGCTTTTTGTCTCTGACAAAGCAGTCTCCTGTACAGCTACCGTGTGTAGTTGAAAGCTGGAGTCTTTTTCAGTCAGTATGTTTTGCAGATAAATGTTTATCAAATATACTAGGACAAGTATGACTTGTTATTCCAAGTCTTAGTATTCCAAGGAGTTATTCCAGATTTACAGTGGTGTGAGAACAGTCTTTCAATCCTGGTCTAGTCTTGGAAAGCTTCAGAAGTAAACTTGCTAGTTAACAGTTTGTTGACATTTAGGTAATGGTCTCTAAAAGTTATGAGATGTGCTTAGAGAGGCAAATAACATGTTAGGTTACCCTGTAACTCCCTTGATTTTTAATCCAGCATTGATCCCTATGTTTTAGATATATCCTATTCACTGCCTTGACTTTTCAAGCCTTCACATCTGTAGTTCTAAAAGTATGTCCTTCCTTCCTCTTGCTATTCTATGCCAATAAAAAAACTTTTCTTGCCCTCCATTTGGACAGGTGAAGATGTCAAAACCAGAGATTATATAGTTGCTCTGCAACATCCTGTAACCACAGATATTAAACATTCCATAAAGATGTTTGAGTTGACACTAGATGCACTCATCTCCTTCAACAAGAGAACACTTGTCCTGTTCCCTAATGTGGATGCAGGTGAGTAGAATACCTTCATGACAGAGTGACACCTAACAGATTATCTTCAAAAGACTGCTTTTGTCCCAGGTGCTCCAGCCAGATGGAAATAGCTGGATGGTGGCAGCTTCATGGGTGCATCTGCTGCAGCTCCATGTTCACAGTGCTGGAGGACAATTTCAGCTTTTCAGTGTGGGGCAAGGAAAACGAGGAGAAACCACATGACATGTAGGAGCAATATTAGTGCCTATTAAATTAACTTAAAACTACAAAGATATGTTTGCAGTGAATGCTTATATCAAACTTTGGCATATGTGCTGAGCTATGCGATTTACACTGTTAACGATAGAGAACAAAACCTATTCAGAGCTGGCAACTCAGTGAATGGCTGGCTGCTAGATCCTTTGTGTGTCTGGACTTTGATTTTAAAATTAGAACTTAAATCACTTATTCTACTTTGTTTTTCTATAGGAAGCAAAGAGATGGTTCGTGTGATGAGGAAGAAGGGCATTGAACACCATCCCAATTTTCGGGCAGTAAAGCATGTGCCATTTGACCAGTTCATTCAGCTAGTTGCTCATGCTGGTTGTATGATTGGTAACAGCAGCTGTGGTGTTAGAGAAGTGGGTGCATTTGGTACACCTGTCATCAACCTGGGGACACGTCAAACAGGAAGAGAAACAGGTACATGTTTGCTTAACTCTAGTGTTTTGTAATGCAGGATAGTGTATCAGAGGTGTCACTGTTGCTTTAGTGGAAGCAAGAGGAGGCACTTAACTGATGAGGAGTGATAGCAATCTGATGGGCATCTTTCCCTCACAGAGGAAATAAAAACAGGTTTTTTTTCATTTCTGAAGCAGCTTATACTCTTACCACAATTTGAGGATCTGATCTGTCCTATTACCTTAATTTTTGTCATCTAGGTGAAAATGTTCTTCATGTTCGTGATGCTGACACACAGGATAAGATTCTTCATGCTCTACAGCTGCAATTTGGGAAGCAATATCCATGGTGAGTATATTCATCCTAATTCACTGGAGAGGATGTTAAAGCACTAGAATAAAAGCCATTTAGTCCTAAGGTGTTTCATCATATTTGATTGGAGTGCTTTTAATGCACTGATCTGAGGTTACAAATGATTTTTCATTTCAGAGCTATAATGCGATGTCTGGTATGCAGTAGTATTTACAGAGCAAAATGTAATGTTTCAATACAAGTAGTCATTTAACATCCAACAGAAGGTCAAGAGGACAAAATTGATATTAACTTAGATCAGTGTGATTAAGAGAGCTTGTTCTCTAGAAGCAACATGGGGGAGAGCATTCTGTCTACCTACTCTGACTTACACCTAAAGAACACTTTTTTGTGTGAGTACAAATGACACTGAAAGCTGAAAAATGGCCAGGATCAAGGGAGACTATAAAGCTGTGGTGAAGCACATAAAAACATCACTGCCCAAGTCACTCCTCTTCTGTCCTACCTGTCAGAGAAATCGGGACAGCCAGAGGCAGACACATTGTGAGGATCAGTGTCTGGGTTTGTGCCTGGTGCTGTTGAGAAGGTTTTGGCTTTTACAACAGTGGGTTGTGTTTTAATGATTTTTAGCCTATTACAGTGGAATGGGATCCTCCTGGCTAAAAAGGGCAGAGAGTCTGTGACAGCACACTGGCCAGTTTGGTGAGATGAGCTTCAAACTGAAAGGGTCCAAAGGGCAATGATTGTGCCATTGCTTCCTCGTAGGGAACAGGTCATAACAACCAATGCAGACACAGATATTCCTTGGCTGCAGCTTCAAATTGAATATCTGTCTTGTTCTGAGGCAATTTAATAAAGTGGGCATTCTGAAATGAGTAACCTCCCCCTTGATTCCAACCAATCACTTTCCACCAGTAAGGAACAAGACACAAGATGTAAGTGAAAAGATAACAGTTTATTAACAAAAAGTATGCCAACAGGCAGCGGGGAGGAAAAAGTAAGTAACTGCTAGATTCCAAACTGCTAAATCTCACAACCCCAAGGGAACAAAGAGAGACCTGAAATACCAGAAATACCTGTTCCCAAAGTGGTGCCTGCCAGAGGCAGCTGCCTGGCTGAAGGACTAAGGGAGGGTGGCATCACACCCTTCCCTTCCAAGATGGTGCTTCCAGGTGACTGCATGTTGGCAGGGACAAAGAGGCAAGATGGTGACAAACCCCACTGGGGAGGCAGGAGAGCTGCAGAGCTATTCTGGAGGCAGATGGATACTTGCTGATTCATGTGCAGTCCGTGATGCTGCTGCTGCTTCCTTCTGCTTCCTTCTGCTTCCTTCTGCTGTCTGTGGGCTCTGCTGGCACTGCAGCTGTGCTCTGCACCGTGTTTTTGGGGTGGGGTGGAGGGGAGGAGCCAGTTCATCAGTGTTGGATCAGGGTGCCTGACCCCAGGAGCTCCATGGTTTTTTTGCTGCCAACTGACCTTGCAAAGTTCACATTGAAACAGTTGCTAACTGCAAAATGCAATTTTTAGAATGGCAGATCCAAGTCTGCCACAAAAGGAAGAGGCTCTACACCCATAGTCTTCTTTCCTGGCACAGCTCAGACGTGGACAGGGTCTGTCCCTCCCTGCAGTGGTAGGAAGGCACCTGTGGACTTTGCTCCAAGACAGCCCAGAAACACCATCTGGAGTTCCTCTGAGATAAGGGTCGAAAGAAATGCAAAGACAACCCGAAAAGGGAAGGGAAAAAACCATCTGCCAAAACAAAGATGAAACAGCCCACAAAGCAAATATCACGCAGCAAAAGGCAGGAAACTGCGAGGGTGAGGCAATTTTAAAAATGCTTGCAGTCCCCTCCCACTACCATATACACACACAAGGTCCCCATCTGCAGGGTCTTGAAGAGACAGTAATGATTTTTGGGCACTGATAGATGGGGAATACAATAACATAGATCACTCCAGGACAGGATTATAGGGCAAAACGCATCAAGTGTTTTTATGGCTATAGTGTTTGACTCTTACTCCCCTTCAAGCAACCTTCTTGCTTGATCTTCTGTATACCAATGCACACCACAAGTGGTATAAACAAGATAATCTAAAACTAGAAATCTGTGTGAGGTTGCAGAACTGTGATCTCATTCGAATTATGGTGACATACCTGGAATGTTGTCATGAGTGGCTATGTGTTTTTTAGAGAGGACAGGTCAGAAAAGCAAGGTAGTGAAGTTGTTCTTTGTGTGAAAGAGCAATTGGAATGTGTCAGGCTTTACTTAGGGACAGATGAACAAGTTGAGAGTTTATGGCTGAGAATTAAGGGACAGGCTAATATGGGTGACACTGTTGTGGCTATTTGCCAGAGGCCATCTGATGAGGAAGAGGACGTTAATGAGACTTTGTGTGGGCAACTGAAATAGCCACACAGTCGCAGGCCCTGGTTCTCCTGGGAGACTTGTACCTGATATTTCTTAAGAGTGACAACACTCCTTGGCACACACAGTTCAGGAAGTTCTTGCAGATCAGTGAAGATAATTGTGGTGCAGTGGTGGAGCAGCCAATGAGGAAAGGTATGTCTGGACCTTGTACTAACAAGCACTGGTCGGAGATGTAAAGGTTGAGGACAGCATTGGCTGCAGTGGCAATTAGATACTCAGAATCCTACATTGGGGAAGCAAAACAGCAAGCAGGATTAGAACCCTAAACATGCAAAGAGCTAACTTTGACTCTTCAAGGACCCATTTGGAGGAATCTGATGGATTAGGACTCCAGATAAGGAGAGTGTCCAGAGAATGCTGTGCATCCCTATGATCCAGAAATCAGGCAAAGAGGGCTGGGGACCTAAATAGTTGAAATTCTATTAAATCTCAAACAGACAAAAGAAATTTATGGGATTGGAAAAAGGGCCAGGCCACATAGGAGGACTAAAGGAACATTATCAGAATATGCAGAGATGTGTGAAGGAAGGCCAAAGCCCACTTGGAATTCAGTCTGCTGGACCGTATGGATGTCCTGGTGATGAAGGACACAGAGAAGGTAGAATTGTTGAATGTCTTCTGTGCCTCAGTCTTTACTATTGAGAACAGCCCACAGGAATCCCAGGCCTCAGAGGCAAGAGAAAAAGGATATAAAATGGAAGACTTGTTTGTAGAGGATTGGGTTAGAGGCAGATTAAGTGCCTATAAGTCTACAGGCCTGATGGAGTATACCCATGTGTGCTGATGGAGCTGGCAAATGTTGCTAAGCCAGTTTCTGTTATCTTTCAAAAATCAGAGAATGGGAGAGATGCGAAGCCAATGATACTCCCATCTTCAAAAAAGGCAACAGAGAAGGGCTTGTGGGAGATACGGTGGTTGGGGGCCATGTGGGATACAGTGATCATGAAATAATAGAATTCTCAATAATTGGTGAAACAAGCAGGGGCATCACCAAAACTTCTACACTGGACTTCCAGAGGGCAGACTTTGGCCCATTCAAGAAGCTGAATGAGAAAGATCCTTGGGAAGCAGTCCTTAACAAAGGGATCCAGGAAAGATGGATGTACTTCAAGGAAGTAATCTTGAAGGTACACAGACTGTCCCTGTGTGCCAAAAGATGAGCCGTTGGGGAAGATGACTAGCCTGGATGAAAAAGAGTTCTGAAGGAACTAAGGAAGAAAAAGACAATGTATCACTTTTGGAAAGAGGGGAAGGTAACTCAGGAAATGTTAAGGATGTGACTAGGTCATGTAGGAAAAAAATAGGGAGGCAAAAGCCCAATTAAAACTTAATCTGGCCACTTCTGTGAAGAATAATAAAAAATATTTTTATACATACATTAATGACTAAAGGAGGGTCAAGGATAATCTCCAGTCATTATTAGATGAGGAAAAGTTAGAGATATTTAACACCTTTGCCTTCATTTTCATCAGTAAGACAGTCCTCAGGACAACTGTCCTCCTGAGCTGGTGGATGTGGACAGGGAGCAAAGTAGCCCCCATATAATTCAGGAGACAGCAGTCAGAGACCTGCTGAGCCACTTAGGTTTTCACAGGTCTATGGGACCAGCAGGGATCCACCCAGGGTGATGAGGGAGCTGCAGATGAGCTTGCAAAGCAGCTCTCCATCATTTATCAACAGTCCTGTCTCACTGGGGAGGTTCCAGGTGACTGGAGGTTGGCCAGTGTGACACTCACCCACAAGAAGGGCAGGAAGGAGGATCCAGGACACTACAGGCCTGACAGCCTGACCTCAGTTCCTGGCAAGATTATGGCACAGATCATCTTGGGTGTGGTCACATGGCACCTGCAGGATGGCCAGGGATCAGACCTAGCCAGCATGGATTGAAGAGGGGCAGGTGCTGCCTGACCAACCTGATCTCCTTTTATGACCAAGTGACCCACCTGATGGATACAAGAAAGGCTGTGGGTGTTGTACCTGGACTTCAGCAAGGCCTTTGGCACTGTCTTCCACAGCACACTCCTGGAAAAGCTGCAGCCCATGGCTTGGACAGGAGCACTCTGTGCTGGGTTAGGATCTGGCTGGATGGCTGGGCCCAGAGAGTGCTGAGAGTGCTGCATCCAGATGGGATCAGTCACCAGTGGTGTCCCTCAGGGGTCTGTGCTGGGGCCAGTCCTGTTCAATATTTTTATTGATGACCTGGATGAGGGGATCAAGTCCACCATCAGTAAATTTGCAGATAAAACCAAGCTGGGAGTGAGTGTCAATCTCTTGGAGGGTAGGAGGGCTCTGCAAAGGGACCTGGACAGGCTGGATAGATGGACCAAGTGCAAAAATATGAGTTTTAACAAGTCCAAGTGTCAGATCCTAGACCTGAGTTACGAACAACCCTGCAGCACTACAGGCTGGACAGAGTGGCTGGACAGTGCCCAGGGAAAAGGGACCTGGGGCACTGCTCAACAGGTGATTGAAATTGAGCCAGCAGTGTGCCCAGGTGGCCAAGAAGGCCGATGCCATCCTGGTCTGTATCAGGAATGGTGTGGCCAGGTGTGGCCAGCAGGAGCAGGGAGTTCATTCTTCCCCTGCACTCAGCACTGGTGAGGCCACACCTTGAGTGCTGTGTCCAATTCTGGCCCCTCAGTTTAGGAAGGACCTCGAGACACTTGAATTCATGCGGAAAAGAGCAACAAAGCTGGTGAAGGACCTGGAATACAGGTCCTACGAGAAACGGCTGAGGGAGCAGGAGTTGTTTGGCCTGGAAAAAAGGAAGCTTGGAGGGACCTTGTCACTCTACAACTCCATGAAAGGAGGCTATATCCAGGTGGGGGTTGCCTCTTCTCCCAGGCAACCAGTGACAGAATGAGGGGACACAGCCTCAAGCTTTGCCAGGGGAAGTTTAGGCTAGATATTAGAAAAAAAATCTTCACAGAAAGAGTGGTTCAACATTGGAATGGACTACCCAGGGAGCTGGTTGAGTTGCTGTCCCTGGAGGTGTTTAAAAAAAGACTTGATGAGGCACTCAGTGTTATGGTTTAGCTGGTAATGTTAGGTCACAGGTTGGACTAGATCATGTCAAAGGTCTTTTCCAGCCTAGTTTATTCTGTAATTCTGTTATTTGGGGTCTTGAGCATTTTATGAGGGGGGAGAGAGAGAGATAATGTGGAAGCTGGCCCTGTCTAAAAAAGAATAGACAAAACTGAAAGGGAGGATCTCTTCAATACATAAAAATATCTCCAAGGCACGTGCCAGATGATAGTGCCAAACTCTTCTCAGTGGTGCACAGCAACAGGACAAGGGTTAATGGCCATAAACCAAAATACAAGTTAAACCTCAACATGAAGAAGAGCTTTACATTGAGGATGGCAGACCACAGGCACAGACTGCCCAGGTATGTTGTGGAGTCTCCCTCACTGGAGACATTAAAGTCCCACCTGGATGAGTTCCTTTGTCACCTGCTCAACGTGACCCTGCCTTATGGGGGAAGTTGGCATATATGATCTACAGAGGTCACTTCCAACTCAGTCTGTTCTGTGCTTCTGTGACACAATACTGGATAGCTGATTTGATCTCCTGATATTTAGAGTCTTGAGTGCAAGCTTTCAGGGAAGGGCGGAATTCTGACAAGGTGCTTTCCCTCAGCTCTAATGAGCATTGACCCTCATTTCTCTAACATGTAAGTTCTTATAAACTTTGATAGATAATATTTGTTCAACTAGGGACAAGAATAAAAAGATTATTTCTTAAGAATCTAAACAGCAATAAAATTGAATTCTTTAATACCTAGTATCTGATGCCATATGCGATACTTTAGAAACAGACATGTTGAAAACTGACATGAATGTGCATACAGTTTAATATTATATAGTTGGCATCTGTGTGATAAAAAATCCTATTTTATTTTCAGCTCATTCATAAACTGTCCATATTTTTATTTCTGCCTTTGGTGTGGGTCCCTTCATTAAACTTAATTTTACAGGGGTTTTGGCATATTTAGTTTACAGTTTTCTACATTCCAGTTTCATATTTCAAAATGGAGCTGGTGCCAGACTCGAAAGATCTGTGTGTGTTCTTTAAACTACTGTCACTATGTGTCATATCTCAACAAACTTTCATAGTGTGAGCTGCAGTATTGGCAGAGTAACCAGATCATAATATTGCAATGACACTGTTACACTCTTCTGTCATACAAAGAACTTTATAGATTGCAGTGTTGTTTTCAATTACATGAATTCTTTTTTGTATTATAGCTCAAAAATATATGGAGATGGTAATGCTGTTCCAAGGATTTTGAAGTTCCTTAAATCTATTGACCTCAAAGAACCATTGCAAAAGAAATTCTGTTTTCCTCCTGTCAAAGATAATATCTCTCAAGATATTGACCATATTCTAGAGACACAGAGTGCTCTGGCAGTGGATCTAGGTGGAACAAATCTCCGAGTAGCAATTGTCAGTATGAAGGTAAATATTCTGTTGTGCTTCTAGATATTCTGCAAACTCTGCTGGGCTTTGTGGATATGGGCTTGTGATGCAGAAGAGCTCCTAAACAAAGCATTCTATTGACTTTTGTTGAGGGATAAAGTATAGTTCTCCCCTTCTTTGTTGCCTCTCATACAGTCATAATACAACTTGCCGTACTGGTTTGCTCTTCTAAGACTGATGTTAAACTAGCAGTGCTGATTTGCTGGTGCAAGGTTGTAGCTGCTTCTTTGTGAATGGACTACAGACTTTCAAGGATAGAACAACTTTCCCATGCATTGGTTCTCCTTAAAATGTGACTCAGTTCAACCTGCAAATTTTTGTATGTCAAGCAAAACATGGAAGGCTCTGATAGTAGACTCTTTGCTTCCCCACTGCCTTACAGTGCCATGTAATGGGCTCACAAGACCATTCTAAGCAACAGCCAGCATCTAGCAAATCAATTTACTGAACTCTGCAGCATTTCAAAGATGCGAATAAAACTCATTATGAGAAGCTTTGGCTTTTATTCTCAACAGTGTTGGACAATTATTCCTACAGTTACACTCCACATTTGCAGAGAAGTAGATCAGTTCAATAATAGTTGCCCATAATTAGGCACCCAAAATAAGGTGCCTGCAGAAGTATGAAGGGTTATATATAGTGACCTGATACAGTCCAGAATTTTCACATTCATTTAAAAGACATCTGACAGATCCTCAAGGTCTTATAGACAGCTTTTAAAAGTGTAGTATTTTTAGGAGCAAAATTGACACCACATTTTTTCCTATGAGTCAACACAGCCTGGAGAAAAATAATTCTGAGAAATTCTGCCCACTTTACAGAGCTTGAAATGACATTTATGAAAATTGAAATGCTAGCAAATCAGAGGGAAAACAATCAGACTTTCATAATAAAATTTACACAACAGATGTAAGCATTTAACAGTCAGTGGCAGAATATGAAATTTAATTTTATTTTCACAAAAAAAAGGAGATTTCAAAAATTCCTTTTAGTAGCTGTTATGTCTTCTGATAATATTTGCTGCAGCCTCATCTTCTAAAATAAGTTCTCTGATGTTCCAAACTAAAAATGAAAAAGAAACTAAGCATGCAAAATCCATGAACTTTATTGCTCATGTGATGCTCAGATGGTGGGATCCAATATTCAAAACAATTGTCAGTTTGGAATTTTCCAAGTTCTTTGGCAGCAGTGACTCAGCCATGTTGCTTATAGACTGTCTTTGTTATTCCGCTTTGCTCAGTTGCATTAATTCCGTGCAGTTCACTTAGATACAGGGGATTTAATAGGGAGAATAACACTGTTTGGCAGGATACCTTCAACAGTCTCCTGCTGTAATCCTGCAATATGAACACTGAATCAAGATCAGTTCCTTAGTACCCATAGATTCCAAGCACACATCATTAATACTTTCATTACCACTGCATGGCAACTAAGGTTGAAAGTAATTTTCATGGCTCCTCCTCACCCTGTCCAAAGTATTTACAAGGGCATGTAGTGACAGGACGAGGGGGAATGCCTTGAGCTTGAAAGAGGGTGGGTTTAGATTAGATATTAGGAAGAAATTCTTTATTATGAGGGTGGGAAGGCACTGGAACAGGTTGTCCAGAGTAGTCTGGGATGCCACATCCCTGGAAGTGTTCAAGGCCAGGTTGGATGGAGCTCTGAGCAACCTGTTTTGGTTCAATGTTCCTTCCCAGGGTGTTAGAGCTGGATGATCTTTGAGGTCCCTTTGAACCCAAACTATTCTATGATACATCACACTTGACAGTACTCCAGAGATACTGAAAATTACTCAGAAGTGTAATTGCTTAAAAGATATTTCTGATAGTAAATTTTGCCTTGAAATTTCTAGCATTTCTCTCTGTCTGATTCTACTTTTTTTTGGTGAAAAGGCATTGTCTGTGAGACCACAAAAACCTTTCATTGAGTTAGGTTGGAAAGATTTTGTTTTTAAGGCACTTTGGATTTTCTGTCCTTTTTAGCAGTTGTTACCCTCTTCTCTTTTTTTAACACTTCAGTGTTGAGCTTAAGTGCATTGCTCTGTCATCATTTAAGCTGAACAACAATTGCAGCAGCTCTCGTGATACTTCCTCACATGAGCTATGTGTTCCTTAAGATGTATACATAATTTCAGATGGGAGGTTGATTACAGAAGCAGAATGTAATGCCTAATCTTACAAACTTGTTCCCCAGAGCTGTCAAGAACCTTGCCTGCAGGCCCAAGATCTAAACATAGTATCTGTATATTTTTTAAAGTGATAAGTTATGGCTCTCTATTTTCAAATTGATCTGTAATTTAAATGGAAAGGACATTTCATCATGATGTATATTTCTCTGAGGCATGTTTTGTTGTTTTTAATTTCTAGGGTGAAATAGTTAAGAAGTATACCCAACTCAACCCTAAAACCTATGAAGACAGACTAGCATTAATTCTGAAGATGTGTGTAGAGGCTGCATCAGAGGCAGTAAATGTAAACTGCAGAATTCTGGGAGTAGGTAAGTTAACAACTGCTTTTTACATCTATTTTTTTCAACATGAAATTAAATCACTACTTATTAATTTAAAACACCTTTCTAAAATGGATCTCACGTACTTTTTTACGTATTCTTAACAAACAAACTTTTTAAAATGGCTGAAAGTGAGAAGTTGACTATAAAGACTGAAGTTTCTCCCGTTTGTTACAGCCATTAAACATAAATCAAATTATAGTAAACTATGTCTAAAATATGGTTTTGTAGTTCTCTGGATTTGAAGCTCTCTGCTGTCTTGGCCTTGTGAATGAGATACTCAAAACAGCTCTTGAAACAACTCCAGCTGAGTGATGTTTTCTCTGCTGTCTGTAAGCCTTTCTTTAGGGCTCGGATCAACTGTGGGGCAGAATTTTCAGATACACCAAGGCAGACTAAAAAGGCTAGAATGTTAGGAGTAAATTTGCAGGTAACAGAGACAAAAGCAGCGCTTCTGCTGACTTCTAGTTCACTTGTGACAGTTCTGTGTTAAAGTGTGCTTATATCAGACAGGATTTCTTCAGTTTAATGGTGACTAGGAGATTTGGCCTTAGTTATTAGTTATTTATGAAGATGTTGATTAATGTGTTCTGGATTTTTAAGAAGGACATAGAATCTTCATTTTAGCTGAGAAATGTTCCTAAAGAAAAGTAGTTTGTCCAGGAAGAAAACTGAATTACACACTACAAAGAAAAGTTAACTTAAACATGTATTGTTTAAAAACAACATTAAGTACACAAAGCTGTAAGGAGAAATGTTAGCCCTTCTAATCAGATATTTCTTACACCTTTGATGTTCAATTCAGCTGCTTGTTTTAGAGCTTTTATGGCTTCTTTCCATTACAGTGTTAACCCTGGAACCATCTTTGTATGTACATCAGTTATGTAAGCTCTGTACAATAAAATGTTCAAACTTTATTGTCTAGAGCTCAATACCTCCAGAATAGAGACCTACTTTTTAGTGTTCCTGAGAGACTCTACCAAATCAGGAGCCCTGTGCTGCTAGGGAAAACTAGGTTGGCTAATAGAGCCCTTTACTGGTCTACTCTGTTCAGCAGACAAAACCTCTGCACACAGTTTTGGTCCTTCACAAAAGCAGTGTGTTTTTAGGTAAAAATCACTACTCTAGGTCTAGTAATTATTTTTAGTCATTCTAAATCTTGGGAGTTACAGCCGACTTCTGGACACTAATAGTGTTCCAGGGCTTGAATAATTTATTTTTGCTGTTATGTCTTTTGTACATCACTAACAAGAAACACAGCTATTAAGTGATTTGCTGCAATCTTGCCTGAAGTAAGAATATTAACTCTCTGACTAATATTAACCACTACCCATCTAGCTAGCTTTAAGATACTTGGTGCATTGTGATTAGAGGCATGGCATTCTATGAATTATCTTCTTTACTTTGAGGGTGACTGAGCACTGAAACACACTGCCTGGAGAGGTTGTGAAGTCGTCTTCTCTGGAGACACTCAAAAACCATATGGACAGAATCCTGTGCCACTTGCTGTAGGTGAATCTTCTTTAGCAGAGAAGCTGGACTAGATGATCTCCAGAGGTCACTTTCAACCTGAACCATTCCATCATTTTGTGACTTTTACATGTCAAAAGCTGAACTGCCAGTAATACTTCAAAAATTTTTACTTTCATGCTCTGCTTCAAAGTGTAATATTAGGGGGAAAATCTAGTCATTAGAAAAAGAAAAATAGATTTTTACTCAAAGTCTGTTACTCAGACTTAGTTTTTGTTTTTCTCTCCTGTATTTCTGGGACTTAGGTATTTCCACAGGTGGACGGGTAAACCCTCGAGAAGGAATTGTGCTTCACTCTACAAAACTCATTCAGGAGTGGAGCTCTGTGGATCTCAGAACTCCTATATCTGATGCTTTGCACCTGCCAGTCTGGGTGGACAATGATGGAAATTGTGCTGCTCTAGCAGAGAGGAAATTTGGTCATGGAAAAGGAATAGAAAATTTTGTAACACTGATTACTGGTACAGGTGGGTATGTTATGGTTCAGTGAAACCTGAAGTCCAGCACCAGTCCATCACTTAGAGGCTCAGCTGTTCTATAGGCATAAACATTACCACTATCCCTGGAAAACCAAAAATTCTTTTGCTACACTATTTGTTTGGTTTAGGATGCTTTTTAATTTATTCAGGCAAATAAAACCATTTCCATAGTTTAAACTTTTTTTTATGAAAGAGGTTCTGGTACTGCTGCATAGGCAAGTAAGGAAAATCTGAGCAACTTCAACTGGAATAATTTTGCATTTTTTCAGTTCTGTAGCTTAATTCTCTTCCAACTTCAGAAATACAAGTCAGGTCAGAATATGTGTCTAGAAGATAAGCAATTGAGTATAAGAAAGCATGCTTAAATCTTTAATGCAAATGTGGGATATCTTTTCTCATTTGTTAAGTATATGGTCCTTTAGGTGGTGGCAGTAAGAACTAGCTGATGAATGTACCCCCAGTTTGGGAAGGGGCAGCAGAGGCCTGCACATTTACGTGTCCTGGGCTTTTAACACACAAGTTTGACTGTCTTAAGTGTGGCATTAGGACTTCTCCTCTGAAAAACAAAATTTTAGGGCCACTTGGCTAGTTTTCTGCATAAGGAGCATGACTCACAAGCTTAAAAGATGTCATAGTTCAGTACCATCCATAGGTTTAAAGAAATCCCAAGCATTATATACCATTTTGATCCATATATGAATAGGAGGGAACTATGTGCTTGTGTATTAGGTGTGTCAAAATAGACAAGAGATCTTTAACAACTAGTAATTCTTGGTTTCTAGTGTAGATGATCACTGATGCAAATTATTTTATCTTGTCTCTATCAGAATAAGCAAATACCAGTGTCTTGCAGAACTGAGGCCTTTAAAAACTGCTGGGAAGTCAGGGGTGTTTTTTTCTTTTTTTCTTTTTTTTTTTTTTTTTAAATAGAAGTCTTAATATCTTTGCAGGAATTGGAGGTGGAATTGTTCATCAACATGAACTAATCCATGGCAGTTCTTTCTGTGCTGCTGAGCTTGGGCACATTGTCGTATCCTTAGATGGACCAGAGTGCCTGTGTGGCAGCCAAGGATGTATAGAGGCATATGCTTCAGGAATAGCATTACAGAGAGAAGCTAAGAAACTGCATGATGGTATGTATTTACTCTGGTTTTGAAAACACAGTTACTAAACTGCAGTATAGGAAGAAATTGTCAAAGCAGAAGAAAAAAAAAAAGCATTAAGAAAAAATAAACCTGCCTTCTTTTTCCAAGGAGGAGACAAGAATAGGTGTACAGGCAGCCTGCATAGTGCAGGTATTTTTCAGGGGCAACATTTGGAACCACTGGTCTCAGATTTTCCAGAAGCACCACTTGTCTCTTCTTTTTAAGCTTGGTGACTAATCTGACAGGGATTCTGTGATGTTTGGTTTTACAGTGATTGTCTTTCAACAAAAGCTTCTCAGTCTTAAATAAGTTTGAGAATATTTATATTTTATTTATTTTTGGGTCCAACAAGACTAATGAATTACCACACTCCAACTGTTTGAGTTTGATTCCCTGCTTCTGCAAGTAGTTTCCTGAATAATATGGATATGATTACTTCAGCTAAACTGACAGTTGGGTCAGATTGGGTTGGACACATTGTTCAGGATTCAGTGTACAAGTAAAAGAGATTAAAAGATATTAATTGCCTATTTTTTACCCTCTGACTTGCCACATTATCATGTTTTGCTCTTGGCTTTCTCTCATTTTCAGACGATCTGCTTTTAGTAGAAGGAATGTCAATGAAGGAAGAGGAGATTGTTAGTGCTGCACATCTTATTCAAGCAGCTAAACTTGGGAATACAAAAGCAGAGAGCATTCTCAGAACAGGTGAGAACATATCCCAGAGAGTGAAACACTTCCATGATTGTATTTTAGGGGGGGTAGAGAAATGGTAGTGCACTGTAACACTACAAACAGCCTGTATGCATTGAGGCCCTCTCAATGTAGAAATTGCTAATATTAATGAGATTTTAAATACAAATGTTGGAGAAAATGTCAGCAGAAGTGTTAAAAGTATCAGTTTCAATTAAAAAAAAAAAAAAGATTAAAAGGTCAGCAAAGATCGATATTTTTAAAAAGTGAAGTCTCAACATTGTTATATTAGAAAATTCTGGGACATTTCATAGTAGGCAATGGCTTGTCTGAAGGAGCAAAGGCAATTTATATAATGTGTTACTTTACATGGGGTATTTTACTGGTTTACTAGTTTTAAGCATAGTCCTCCCTCACACATAGTGGTTAACACTAAGGTGCTAGAGTGATGTTATTTTCTCTTTGCTTACAAGCATGCTTAATGCCTTGTTTTGTCTTTTCACATCCATAATGTTGAATAACGCATTATTGTGCAAAAAAAACTATTATGCCTTTTTTACTTTCAAAAGAAAAGTTAATAGCAGACATGTATTACCTGATAACATAAAACTCTGTGGAACAAAACACTTTACTGACTTTCCAGTGTTACTTGCTGCGAATAGAACTGTTTCAATTACTGATGGCAGAACTGCTCTGAGTATTCCACTCAATTTCTTTTTACTTGATCTTTTCAGCTGGGACTGCACTGGGCCTTGGCGTTGTGAACATTCTACACACCGTGAACCCATCTCTTGTGATTCTTTCTGGAGTTCTAGCTAACCATTATGTTAATGCTGTCAAAGATGTGATAAATCGCCAGGCACTGTCCTCTGTTAAAACAGTGGATGTAGTGGTCTCAAATCTAGCAGATCCTGCTCTTCTTGGAGCTGCTAGCCTGGTACTGGATTATACTACACGTAGAATATACTAGAAGAATTAGAGAACTGGACTGTTCAAATTCCTAACGGGTGGAGGGAATAGTTTCTCCCAAATTTTTCTTTGATGAGAGCAGCTAATGAATCAGAGTAGTACCAAGCAGTTAGTGACTACTTCAGCCTTTCCTAATTGACATGTTATCTTTTTGTATTTTTCCTAAAGTTCAGCTGACTTCATTGGAAGTAATGTGCAATTCTGGTTTTTTAAGCACTTCTGTTGGT
Source organism: Erithacus rubecula (assembly GCF_903797595.1). Lineage (NCBI taxonomy): Eukaryota > Metazoa > Chordata > Aves > Passeriformes > Muscicapidae > Erithacus > Erithacus rubecula. The sequence goes on from NW_027635590.1 coordinate 1,195,630, forward strand.
AAGCCTATACATTACTTTTGAGTATGGCTGAATTATTTTGAGCATCTCTTGCAGTATGGGGATAATGTGTATGGTATGTAAAACTATTATAACTCTTGGGGATCCATATCTCATTTCTCACTTATGTGAAATGAGAGGTTTACCAGCTTTTCAGTTTCCAGCACTCCACCCACAAAGTAAAGATGATGTAATCACCAGTAGCATGTAGTAATTTCAGTGGGTGGAAGTGAGTGCCTCTATAATAAAAAAGGCTACACCTAGAATTTCCTTTTCATGAAGGATTTGGTAGAGGCAACCAAGTTTATTTATTACATCATCTCTAAAGGGCAGAGTCCCATTTTAGAAGCTTTGCATATGAAGGAAAAAAACCCTACAGTTTAGTGAGCTTATAGCCTGCAGAGGAATCCAAACAAACTGATAAGTATAGCAGTGAGCATCTTTGTCTTCAGCTATGGTCAATAGAAAACTGAATTTTAATCTTGGGATATTTCTCAAGAGGCTTAATCTACTACTTTCAGGGAGCAGGGCTGGTTATTCTTTGGTAGCCAAGTAGCTGAAATTCAGCTACATGGCACAGCTGATCATAAAAAATGTACCTTTCAATGCAGAGTGACATGGTGCATCTCCTCAGCCATTTGGGTGGCTGCAGGTACACTATTCTTGTCCTGCTTTCACCATCAGGATGATGGTGATGGAAAGTCAAATCTTTCAGGATGGAAAGTCAAATCTGACCCTTATCCTCGCCCTCCTTCAGAGGCCTAGGAGAAAAATATGTCAAAAACCAGTGAAGGCTTGCCTAAGTAAGTTATTGCTTGTATTTCTTTAATGAGTCCTTGTTAAATAGTGCTGTCTTTATCCAGCTGCTTTTTTAGCATAATTTCAAGATGCTGGAGAAATTAAAAAAACAACCCATCTATCCACTAATTCAGAAAGGTAGCTCTGGAAGAACAGCCACAAGACTGTCTTGTCCTGAATTTAATGACCTATTTTAACATCTGACTCAACCACTGATTTTCTCAGAAGTCCAGTAATGTGTTAGTACAGGGGCTATTTCCACACTTGAACTTCTCCAATTGAAACAATCTTCTGTAAGCATTGTCCTCTGCTATACAATGAACTTGGACTGAATGGCTTCTAGTACACTCGCTAACTCTGGGATACAATCTATATAGACTGTCTTCTCCCTCTCTTCCACAAGGAATGCTTACTGGTAACTCACATCTTTGGAGCAGATTTCAGGAACACCACCAGATCTCTCTCCTCATGTCTCCAAGAACAATCACGTAGCCTCTACACCATAGTTTTCTCAGGCTTGGCAAATAACTGTTTCTCAGCTGTTTGTCAAGTTACACTAGGCTTTATTTAACCAAGGAGTTTTAGTTCCTTTTCCTACACATCTTGATTTTCTTGATGATTTTCATTACCTTCAATACCAGAGCATTAGCTCTATGAGCAGGTCAAGGAGAAACTGGCATTTCTCTGGAGTGACAGTAGTTTAAATCAGGAGTACTGAGGTTCAAAAAGTGGGGAAGTCTGCCCTTTGATCTTTCCATCCTCTGCCATCACAAGGAATGCCTGGCTAAAACTGGGACTAGGCTTTTGCTTTCCAAACTCTCTGAAGCTCTGTATTTCTGATATCTCAGACTCAAAATATTTTTCCAGCAGCTGAAGGGAAGGTGCAGGCACAGAGAAAACAAAACAGACTAAAACACAGTTGAAAAGTTTTACAGCTTAACATCTAGTCACTTTAAGAAAAAGATTCTTCAAATGATTTTGAAAATGCTTTTTTCTCTGTCAATTGGCCAAGAACTTGCTGCATATGTACAAGTGGTTTCTAAAATCAGAAAGAATAAAAAATCATATTTAATAGCGGTTTTGTTTGTCTCTCCTTTCCATGTTCAGAGGCATCCCTTGAACTTCAGGTACTTCAAACCTGAAGTTACTTTGGACCAGAGATTTTATGGGCATTAGCCCCCAATTGTATCCAGTCCCAGAAGGAGCAAACAGATGTTCACAGAATATCTGCAGTAATGTGCTTACTTGATGCTGGCCCGGTGTCCTTTAGAGTAGCCCATACCATGAAGATCATGGACTCAGTAAAGGCAAACCAACTTCTATAATCAGTACTGGGAAAAGAAACAAAATCCCTTTCCCCAGCTGTTATCAGTATTTCAGAGCCTAAAGCAGCAGGGCATTCTCATTACCTGCACTGGCAGCACCTGCTCATACTGCCTGTTGAGTGTTGGTTGGTTTTGCAGCATCTGTGGTAAGTGCTTGTGGTATCCTAACTGCAGAAGCCTTGCAAGAATGCCACCCTCCAGCCCTCCAAGCAGAATTGCATGTGACATCAACAGTTGGGCACAAGTCCTCTCATGAACTTGGATGTTTATAATCAGCATTACATAAGCAAGTGGCAGCAGCAGAGTGCCAAAAGGTTGGAAAGTGAACTGAAATGGGTGTTCATAGTTCTGTAACTTTTAATTAATGTAACCAGTGTAAGACCTCTACAAGTTCCTACACCTCATTGCTTCCTACAGCTGGTGGAAAAAGACTGCTTTGTCCACAAAAGAATCCTAAAGAATTAGGACTTGGGATCACGAGGAGACCAGCTGAGTTTTGATAACTATCTTTTTACAGATCATTGCTAGTGTTTTGCAAACCACATAGCTAAACCATACAGAATCAAAGTTTAGAATTTCTTTTTGGTCTCCTGACCATCAAATTTAGTTATTCGGTATTTTGACTTTGATCTGCGACCCAGACACTTGGAAATAACAAATTCATTGGTTTTCTGGTGGTCTTGAAGCAGTAGTTTTCATGCTCTCCTTTCTCCAGTTAATTGTAACAAAATTGTCAAAAACTTACACATATCACCAATGGAGGCAATGGCAATTTTGTATTAGAAAAACGCAACACAGAGTAAGGTCAGACAATTTATACCTGAATTAATTGAAATCTGATCACAGTGTCCCTTTCAAATGCCATGGAGACATAAGAGGCATTTGTAAGTATAAAACACCTGGGCTGTACACCCCTTGGACCATTCCAGACAATTACATTTTGATTAGAACTACTGCCACAGCACATGGTTCTGCAGAGGAACATGCTTGCCTGCATGACAAGTACTTCTGGAGGAATCCTCTTGGCAAAGACTATAGACACTCATGTTGTCCATTCTGAAATACAAGCCAGTAATCTGTATGTTTCCCTCTTAACTGGTTGCTCTGGAAAAAAAAATCAGCAAGAAACAGATAAGCCACATCATGTTGTTTTATGGCTGCTTAAAACTTAACCATGTTCCACAGGCTAAGAGGATGAATGCACAGTGCTGTTGTTTCCAGGCTCCCTGCTTTCCAATGAACCCATGACCTCTCCATCCCCCTTCTTCTTTACAAATGCTCATTGTAATTGCAGACTCCCGGGCTGCTGGCTGCCACCTGATCAGAAGCTAAACAAAGCAAGTTTTATACCAGGATGTATTCAGCAGGGGTCCACAGCTTCTCAATACTGCATGAGATCTTCACACACATGCAGCTGGGATTATGTTTGAAGTGTCCAGGGTTTTTTCCAGATTCCACTGACTAACGCTATGGAGATAAGCAGCAATAGTGGGAAGTTAAAGCAAGGAAACAGGATTGAGCACACACAACAGGCCAGAGGTAGTACAACACTATCACATGAAGCTACAAAACAAAATTATAAATGCTGACCTCTGAAGTAAACAAGTCAATGTTTAGAAACACAGACAAGGGAATTGATTTGCCCAAATAAACCTGAAAATTATTTTGCTCTGTCACAAAGTCTAAGTATCTAAAATAATTCTCAGACACAGAAAATCTCCTGACTCCTGGAGTGCTGTGTTTGGTTCTGAGCTCCCCAGTACACGAGACATAAGCACACCAGAGAGAGCTCAATAAAGAGCCACAAAGATTACAAAGCAACTACAGCATTTCTCCTGTGAGGAAGGGCTGAGAGCTGGAACTGTTCAACTTGGAAACAAGAAGGTTTACAGGAATCTTATCAATATATATAAATACCTGAAGCAAGAGTGCAAAGAAGATGGGAGCCAGGCTCTTTTCATTCATGCCATGACAGGAGACACTGAGCACAGAATGAAACACAGGAGACTCCATCTGAACATCATGAAACACTTCTTTACTGTACAGGTATCCAAGCACTGGCGAAAGTTGCACAGAAAGGCAGTGGAATTTCAGTTCTTGTAGAACTTCAGAGGCTGGCTGGATATGGTCATGAGCGACAGGCTCGATGTTTAAGCTTGATGCTTAAGCAGAGGAGTTGAACCACTCTAGAGGTCCCTTCCAACCACAGCCAGTCTATGATTTTGTGACAGCACTGATAAAGGAGACGGTGAGCTAGCATACTTGAATGTAAAATTAAGGCAGAAGAGGTAATCTGCAAAATCTCTGCACCAGAGTTAGCAGAAGTAATCAGAACACGCAGAGCTGCATTTTAAGTATTCCAGCAGGATGAAATACGTTAAAAGCATATAAACACATTCTTACACTCTACAAACCCAGCATATAAAATACTCCTTGTGTAATTTGTGTAACATTGCTTTAGCCTTGATTTTAAGCCTTTGCCCATTTTCTTGCATTGCAGCTCCAAGCCACCTCCACAGTCAGATAAATTACTCTGTAAGATAGGAAAATGTGATGATCAATAAAAACCCATAATTCAGTACGCAGGAACCCTCCTAACCTGTTCTTTCAAATTTTCCTAAATTATTGTTAACGCTTCAAAGACTATATATTTAATGTAGTGGACTTTTTATTAACTTACCAGCTCATTTTGAACATCTTTCTTTTCAAAGCTTTTGAGTGTGCAGCAAAAAGGAAATTTTCAGTCAAGCTGAATGCATAACTAGTCAAGGCTAGCAATCAGTATCAGTGTTCTATGGACTTGCTCCAGGTGCTTCAGTCCTGTGGGCTCACCTGCCATACCCCTGTGCAGTTCAGAAGACATTTTCTTGCCTTCAGCTTCCATGGAACCAAACTTTCAGACTTGTAATCCATTCTTGTCACCACCCATCAGTAGTGTGTCAATACAGTTGCAAACATGAGAGTAGCTCCAGTCACCAGAGACAACAGTAAGGTACAGTTTAACTACTGCAGCCCAACTGGAAACCATTTACTCACTGCCTTACCCACCAAAGGGACACAAGTGCCAGTGAGACAGCTGCTGTGCAGTAACAGTCTGAGCCTTGGTACACTGTAGTCTGCATCTGCAACCCTTTTCAAGCTGCCTGGGCCAACCTTCCAGCTTGTACATAAGAGGCATTAAAGTAATTATGCTACACAATAGTTAAGCTACTGTGTCTTTGATAAATATGGTGAAATAATGTAGGAGATTGAACAGATTAGTTTTAGAAGACAGACAACTAAGGTAAGGTTTAACAGAGCAAGGCTAGAATACAGCTCCTGTGACGGCTGGGTGAGCCACAGAAGCAGAATAGAGATTTTTTTACATCAGTTTGTTTCAGATTCAACCACCTTGGCAGGCAGAGCTTCAACCTCTAAACAAGCAGCAGTAAGAGCAAGTCTTCCCTTCTCTTGCTCTTCACCTCACTAGTTCACTACCCTAGTGGGAGAAGTGTCTGTAAAGGTCAGTGAGGACAAGAACACAGTTAAAAAACATCCTAACCGCCTCTACAACACAGATCTTTGCATATGAAGACAGCATTGAAAACCTAGTGGAACAGAACGAGCAGTAGAATACCAAAGATTTTTACTGCTCAGTGCTCTCTCCTGTGTGTTCAGCTTCAGGTAGGCAGCCAGAGTGACAGCAGGAAACTATACAGAAATACCTACCTGCAGAGGCAGTGTCCTCAGTCCCACTGGAAGCAAGATAAGCACCTTAACAAGCCTGCTGTTTTAGTTTTCTTGAGCTGCTGTCTACTGTGATAAACTGGACAGGGGAGAAGTTTTTAAACTAAAGCTCTCAAGAGCTTTAAGAAAGCTTAAAGAAACAAGCAGGACAGATTTGCAGAGACCAGAAGCACTGCTGGCTGGATATTCATCATCAAGGTGAAATCATTAGCAATCAAGAGAAATGTTTACCCACACTTAATTCAAACACACTCTGTCAAAAGGAAGCAGAAGACCTTCTCAATTTATCCAAAGTCAACACATTTTGCTGTTTAATAAATCTTTATTATCAGTAATGCGGGAAGTGGCACCTCAGTGCACAACAGCACAGAGACTACAGATTTGGAGGTTCTCCCATTTCAGACACAGAAAGGAAACATCAGGAAGAACATGCAATCAAACAATGATCAGCTCTAGATACATCATGATGTGGTCCAAAAAAACACATTGAAACAATTAAGCAAACATAACTTCTCTGAGTAAGGTTAAGATATTGCATTTGTAGTGTTTCCATCGAGCTTTCCTTCAGCGAACCAGAGGAGCCTGCTTGAGTGAAATGAGGACTGAACGCATGCGGGACACATCTTTTGCCTGCTTACTAGACTTGGGATTAAAGTCACAGAGCTGAGCCACACGTTCCCACTCAGTGCCTGGAAAAACTTCTTCTGCTTCGTTCACAAAGGCTTCTTCAGCTGCCCTAAAAGCAATGCAATGCACCTTGTGTTAATGCCCAGCGTATAAGGCACTCCTTCCCTCTTACAGGATGCAGTTTCTTTCAGCATGTTTTCATTAAAAATGTGACCTGACAGTTGCTTGTGGACATTATGGGCACATAAGCTCCCACTGCCCCAGTCCTGGAGATGAAAGTAGATTGCAGTAATATGCTATACACAAGCAGTGCAGAGGATTGTGTAAAATGTTGGAATACAGGTGTTTGGTTTTAAGAATAGTTATTGAGTCTTGGCCTAAAGAGTCGCCACACAAGCTTCCAAGAGGTAAGGTACTTCTATGTAGGCATTTTATTTCTGGAGAAATGCCCAGGTCTTAACTAGTTAAGCCTCTGCCACTTGATGGCTTATACTGGACATTTGCCAACTGGAAATTTACAACTGCCTGCAAGCATGTCTTAAACAAATTCCATTTGAGGATTTAAATCAGCCCCAAGGCCTACAGGCCATCATAAAACTATCTGCTGATGATTCCCAATGCTGTAGTGAAGCAGCATGAATCATAAGGAATTTAAGTCATGAATCCCATGCTTGTGAGTGCAATAGACTACAGCACATCTTGGCAGAGGAGATGACTTGTTTGAGGTTACATCATAGAACGAATGTATTTCCCCTGCTCTCACCCTAAGGAGACTCTAAGGAGGCTTTGTACATTATGTACTGGACAGTGCTAGTGGCTTCACAACTGTGTTATTTTGGATTTTCTATGCTGCCAATAGCATTGCTTCAATGCAGGGATAACATTCCAGCATCTAGTTTACATGAACTGTGGGGCCCTGGTAGCTGCCTGAGTGCAGAAGCAGTAAGCATCAAGAGATCAAACCAAATCCATCTACTCCAACAAGCAGTACAGAGAAAGCAGTGAAAATGACTCTCCCATGAGGGTTCAGCACTATTCACAGGGATGATAAGGTTACAGACACCACTGAAGACAAGGATCACTACAACACTGCTACTTTATGTGACATGACACTTTTAGGGGGCAGTGAAGATTTTTTTACTTAACTGTTCTAGGCTGTAGCAAGGATGATTTATGTTTGTGCTTAAAGGTGAAGAGAAGAAAAGAAACAAGGAGAGAAAGTTTAAGTCAGATATAGAAAATGAGAATGAGTTTAATGCAGATGATTAGCTGGCTGAACATGCACTAGTAGCTTAGCCTACATTCAGGAAACAGGCAGCCAGTTTTACTTTGCAGCACTTACACTGCACATTTGCATTGGACATATGAAAATAAGGATTTTATTGAAAAAAATCTAACAAAACAAGCTCCAGGAGATTTCAGGAAAGTTAAAGACCACCTGTAAATCCATCATTTCACAAGTCTTGGTTTACATCCACCTACAGTTAGCTGTGAATTTCACACCAAACCTTCAATATTAATGCTCTCAAAGCCACAACACGGCTCACCAGCACACCTTCTAAAGGTGTCACCTTAGAATCTGTGACATGTCCATCTTTCAATTCAAGTCTACAAATTAAGGAAAGAAATTAAAATACATGAACAAGCCCATGAACATTGCAATCCTTCTATGCCTCAGGAATTCACTCGAGCTTGATAGTCACAGCTCTGTTTTCAGTGACCTATTAGGCTAGTAAAACATCTACACTGCTCCTAAATATCTTCCCAGCAGTTTACACTGATTTTCCAATACCACCTTCTTGTTCTCTAACAGCTTCCTATTTCTGTATGCACGCACATTTTCTGCACTGATTTATTTAAGGCAATTCCTTTCTACGTTCCTTGGCTTGTGACCTTGTACGTACAAGCAGTGCTTGAAAATTTTTCTGATACATAGGCAAAACAGGTGGTCACTGCCTATTACAGAGTTAAACATTGCTTGTGTGTGCAAGGACTAAATACAGCACCCATGTGAAACTGCAGGCACTAGCCCACACCCCCAGCAAAGCGTTTTGCTAAGCAATGTTCACTGGCCTGGAAACAACTGTAAACCCTGAGGTCTAAAGACTACTGAAGTCATTACCAAAATTCCAGTGGAATGTACACTACATGACTTAATCTGAAAGTGCTAGGCTTTGTGCAGTGCACACAGGAGAACTGCACTTCACACTGCAGACCAGAAGCGGTCCAATAAGGGAACATTTGGAAGGCACCCTCAGACATTCAGCACTGTTTCTGATCCTGCTTATTGTCGTTGACTAGCAAACAGAATTAGTAGTTAAGCAACATACACATAACCAATCACGTCAGCGAAGGGTTGTTTGTAGAAAGCTTCATCTGCCACCCTAGGTAGCATGTAGTCCAACAGGCAGGCAAGCAGGCAGGAGAAAAGAGATAAGGATGAGAAGTACGGAACACAGCTGGAAGTAGTTTTTAAAAGCACGCTAACCTTGCATCACCTAGACTTACTGTAACAGGAAAGCAGTCACCACATGGAATGTATCAATTAAGCCACTGGTCGGAGGGGCAACACAGAAATCCTGCTACATCCTAGAAGTTCAAACCAGCTAGTTGATGACTAGAGGAACCCCAATGTTAGCATTAGACTACTCCCAGAGGACAGAAACCACCATCAGGCAAGAGATCTCATCAGGGTGATGAGAATGCCAAACATTTCTGTGCAACACTTGTTTAATGAGCTCTGCTCCAGACTCCATACCCTGCACTGAAACACTGGCCATAATAAAGCTCTGTGGTACCATGAGCTCTGGCTGTCAACTACAACAGTACTAATCCAGTTCCCCTTTCTTGGCCCAACCCAAAGGTAGTGAATGCCTTAGTGAATGGCAGTGGCAAATATATAATTTTGAAGGCAGTGTAGGCCTTCTTTCCTCCTTTACAAAGAGGAGTAGTCTACCTAGGACTTTACTTAATAAAGACAAACTTGATGGCCATTTTGATAAGAAAAGTGGTATTTAAAAAAAAAAACAACAAAATTAAGAAAACGGCAGTTCATCTTGAACCCTGTGACTTCCCAAAATGTAAAGCAGTCTTGATGATTACTTGGACAGAATGTTGTAGAGATTTAAGAGGCATTAAGCCAGTTCTATCACATTTACTTTCATGCAGCTTGAAGTCACAATTCCATAGGGAACTTCTAAGAAAGTGTAAGAGCTTACTATTCCAGCAACCAAGTCATCACTTTCTGCCACAGGACCCAAAATTAGACAATTCAAACCACTACAGATAGAGTCAGCATTTAGTTTTTCACTAGTAGAACTGAGTCATGTTATTTCTGAACTCCTTCCAAAAAGAGCAGCAAGAGGTTTTAAGATATTTAATGCAGCAAAGATTGACTAGAGTGCCACTTCCATATATTCCAAAATAAGCAAATAAGAATGCTAATCTCAGAGTAAGCAATTGCAGACACTGAAGGCCTGTGCAGCTGGGAGCATGACAGCAAGTAGTAAAATATTTTCTGGCCACGTTCAAGCTTTATGCCCTAAGGAATCTTTAGGAATACTTGATTATATCTTAATGCTTCCTGGATATTAAATCTATATCATTACAGAAAACTTAAAAGGATAGATGGTTAGGAGCATTTACTTGAATGATCTGAAGGACTATAGCCTCAAGACATACAAGAAATATTCTAACCTCCCTCTCCAATTATTTTCATAATTAGAACCATAATTCTTTTGAAACTTTACCTGTTACTGGCTTTTGTTTTCTCAAGCTTTTCATCTTGCCTTGCATACCACTCTTCCAACTCTTTTATTGCTTTCTCTTTCCATTCTGCTTCCTGTTTTCGTGAGTTTGCATCTGAAAATTTAAGAATTGTTTTGTCAGTCATGTTTGTATCCAAATGCATCTTGCAAACATTTCAATGATGATTCATGTTGCACCCTAGTGCAGACAGCTGCTTCAACTCAGGTAAGGGTTAGGAGATTTCCTGATTTAGGCTAAATACTGCAAACATTCAAAGGATTAGCTAAACAGAATTCCTGTGCTATATAACTGGGAGTGTCGTCTTCAGTTTAGGATAGGTATTTTGCAGAGTAGTTCAGATTCAGTAAATCTGTTGGTCTGCAAACTGCTCAAAGCAGAAACAGTCACCTTACTAGGCCAGTGCTGGAACAAAGTTTAATAAAGCCTCTATGCTTAGACAAAGTGAAGGAATCTGGCACTCCACATATTTTACACATAGCCTACAGTTCAGGACAACCTTATCTGCTGTAACTAGCCCAAAAGAGGAGCAAAAGGGTCAGCTCTATCCAGAATTACATTTTACAGAAGGTTCTGTCCTAACAATTTCAAGCAAAGGCTCCTCCACCATGTAAGTGAGAAGCACACCAGTTTGTAGTCTTTTAGACACTGTCCATGGGTAGGTACCACTGCATTTGGCAGCTATATTTAGTTTAGTTAACAATCCATTACTTTCTTAATTTAGTTATTAGATTAAGATCCATGTGACAACAGATGGCCTCAGCAATTACAAAATGAGTAATCTTTATCCTTTGAAATAAACTACTAATGCCTGCAGTATTTATTATCATCTTTTTAGATTAAAAAGGCTGTTCATTTTCTGTCAGCTCATCTGTAAGTAGAGGTTCAGAGAGCCACTTGTTGCTGACTCCCAAAACAGTATTAAGTCTGCTTACTAGAAAACTCATGCAGTTGAGTTTTGCCCCTTGAATTCTGGAAGCATGTTGAGACTCAGAAGAGGCAGTGCCATGGTTCAGAATTCTACTGCTTAAGAATCATAGAATGGCTTGAGCTGGAAGATGCCTTAAACTTCACTTTGTTCCACCTCCTCTGCCATGGGCAGGGACATCTTTCATTAGACCAGACTGCTCAAAGCCCCATTCAGCCTGGGATGGGGCATCCACACCATCTTGTGTCAGTGCCTCACCACCCTCAGCACAAAGGATTTTTTCCTAAAGGCTAATCCAAACCTCCCCTCTTTCTGTTTAAAGCTATTACCCCTTGTAAACTGCACACCCTTGTAAAAATTCCCTCTCCAGTTCTTCTGTAGGCCCCCTTTAGGTACTGGAAGGTTGCTCTAAGGTCATCCCAGAGTTTTCTCTTCTCCAGGTGGAACAACCCCAACTCCCAGCCAAAGAGAAGCTGACATTAAGTTACTCAACAAATACCACGCTTACCAAGTTGCTCCAGACGCTCCTTTTGCTCCTCTCTCCACTTTCGAATACTTTCTGGTTCTGACTGCAGTCTATCTGCTTGGGAGATGGCAGCATAGCAGTGTGTTGTGGGACCATTACTCTCCTTAGAGGAAAGGAATAGTAAAGTCATTTGTGCATAACAAGTGAATATTTCAGATAACTGCCTGCCAGCTATATAAAATTAGACTCAATTTGAACTGAACCAATAATACATTCATTTGATGTTATAACATATTTCCACCACTAAAACATATTGCTACAAATTACAGTGGAACTGAAGGAAATTAACACAGGACTTGCTCCAGAAATCAGGGATCAAACTAAAATTTAAGACAACTGGAAATACAAGTGCCACAAACACTTAGTGTCAGACACTAAGGCTGCAGAACACAGAAGACAATGCCTAGCACCTCACTACACACCTGTAGGCCAGATATTCTCTGAGTTTATCTCACTTTAAGTATTTGCTGTGGAAGTAAATTTTCTTTATGGATTTGTGCACAGGAGTATAAAACATTCATTGCAGCTTATTTGTCTACTTCAAGAGACATTTGCATACCACATTACCAAATCTGTATTGCTGCATGCAGCTTATAAGACAAGAAGCATTTCAATATTCAACCATCAGAACAGTGAAAGTACCAGCATCCTTGTCACAATGGAACATCTCAAAGACTTGAATTAATTAATACCCCAGACTTACAAAGCTAATGAATATTGTGGTATTTGCTACAGAAGTTACTCTAAGTTTAGCAACTTTTATTGCTTCATCCTACCCCTAACAGAGTTAAGAAATAGCATTCCTAAGAGTACGAGATTGACTGCAGCTGACCACATATTTGACTGTGCCTTGCCCTTCTCTGGACCTCCTGTAGTCCTCAATGAAGGAATAACGCAAATACGAAGACACCAGGCTGGTGCAACACCACCAGGCTTCACATTTAATCCTAAGCAAAATAAACTGGCCAGCTGCAGGGCCAGCTAGTTGCAGGCAGCTAACAGATAGGTTATGCATAGCCCATTCAGTCTCTTCTTTCTCATTAAGAGGAAGCTCTGTCAACCAAAGCAACTGGTTTCTTAGAATTCCAAACTCAAAATCAAGGTATCTAAAGAGGGCAATCTACCTTCTGTTGTACAAGGAAGCGCAAAGAGCCTGTAAAATACGAGTTGTCCCATCAATCTCACAGTGATGCTGAGGATACAAGAATGTCAGCAGCAGTGAAAGCTGTTTGTCTCCACAAAGCTCAGAATTCACTTAAAACTCTGAGGAGAATTACATTGCTCATATGTTGCTTCCTTCCCAAGCATTCATTTAATCAGGGCTAACGAGCCAACTGTGAAACCAGGCAGTGACCATGCCTTGGACACACTGGTGTGAAATTCAGTTACAACAAAGTGTAGCATTCCTCATTTCTCCCTGACACCAATAAAGGAGGTATCTCCTCTTTTGCCATTACCATGGCTGTCTAACATGCTTTCATACTGCAATTGAGCTTTTTAGCCATCAGCTTAATTTCATGCAACTTCATGTCACTACGAAATGTATAGTGTTTTCACTCTGTTCCTTGTAAGACCACCTTGATAAGACAACCAGTATGCATGAATTATCTTAAAAGAGCGATCAAATCTGAAAACTCTGCTTTAAACCAGGAAATTAGAGCACACTTTCAGTTTAGCAGAGAAAGTCAGTGTAAAGTCATATCAGAGCCTATCAGTCTGCTTTACAGTGTTTATGTATCGTTAAGCCACATTTCAAAATGTTCCACTGCTTTAAGTTGCCTCCACGTTCAGAGGTGGGGCATAATCAAGACTGACAGCTACCAGAATAGAGGACCCTCCTCAGATATGAGACAAATTTACTTTAAAGACAAGAAATAGGAAGTATTAATCTACATTAAGGTAAAGTTCTCAGAGTAGAACAGCACATTCTAAGTACAGAATACTTGTATCTTACCTGATAGACATCCCCATTAACCACTCCATCAACGGCATCTGTAAAGAGGCGACTTGTTTAGTCATTGGAGAAAAGATAGAACAGCCAGATTTACTGATTTCTGTAACTTGTATGGAAAGCTTTACTAGAGTAGGTAATGTGGGAGTTGTGAATGTTACTTGATACCCTGCAGGGACACTTCCTTCTCCCTGCACTTTTCTCGACAGGCATGAAAAACAAAATGAGCCACCATTCTGCAAAACCAGAAATACAAGGTTATTTCTGCATCATAAGCTCTTGCTTCTAACAACATAAACAGCAGAGCTGATACTGCTGAGAGGCTGCTACAGATTGCATTCTAGAGCTACTCCCACTTTGTCCTCCCTCTCTTAGAAGCTGACTACTATACAACTGTTCTGAAGTTAACACTACCACTTTTTTAATGTCTACCTGGAATATTAGCAATTCTGCAGTCAACAATTGGCAATTCTTATCCTATCCTACTAGGAGGTGTTGTTACCTCCTAATTAGCTCAAAAGATATAGCTAACATTCCTAGCAAAGTCACATTTCTGTTACTATCTGTGATGACATGCTTGATAGCTTCCTACTTCAGCTGCAGTATTACTGTCTCTGAAGTGACAGTGGCAATAGAGCCTCAGGAACAGGCTCAGGTACAAATCTTTGCCACAGAAACCTAAAATTTTCTATTTTAAAACACAGCCGTAGGGAACACATGCCAGTTGTAAGCCAAACTTTTAAGTTTTTGAAACCATTTAAATCTCTGGACTATACAAAATACACCAAGATTTTCAGTAACTGCTAAATCTCAGCAGGACATCTCTCTGGAGCAATGCCACATAACATCTGTCTGCGTGCTGTACCAAATAGTCACGTTACTCATGCCACCATGGATAAATCTATCACACAGGAGTGTTTCCACCACAATACACCTCTCAGTGAAAGAAGTGATTATACCAAACAGTAAGCAGAAAAGTTACTTTGCACCACCTTCTTAAAAACAGATAGCTGACTGACTGAAAACTAAGCAAGCTATGCTGCTGTATCCTCTTGTTTGTGGCTAGGTATGCACCAGCTTCATAGTACTAGCAAATGGCACACAGGAAGTTCTTCATTCTCCTTCAGGGAACTAGACAAGTGTTTTAAGTCTTTATCTCTGAGCCCTGAAGAGCAGTCATTAGCTGTGTTATGTAGAGGACTGTAAACTCATTAGTTCAAGAATGCAAGTTAAGTTGAAGGATACTAGTCCCCAAGAACATAGTTACTAACTTTTGCAGAGGAAGATTCAAATTAAGAAAAAACAGCTTTTATAACAGATATTTTATAACTAGACTCCCATAACTGAAGAGATGGTTGCTACTTTGTCAGAGTCCTACTTGTCTGCAAGGTACAGGAGGCCTTTACAAAGACAAAATCACCAGCTGGGCAAGAGGGCTCATAAATCTTGAGGATGCTTCCAGGAACAGTGATAATATGTTTAAGTTTTCTTTCACACCAAAAAACATTCATGATGGTCTTCACTACTCAGGCTGGTAGTCTGCTCAGGTAAAAGCAACAACATCATTGCTTAAGGCTGTGCCCAAGATGAAACACATAGGTTTGTTTGAGGGCCATTTTTGTTCTGCACAGAAACACCACTGAACAGACACTGAACTAAGTGTTTCCAGAGGGCACCCAGGTCAGAAGCATTAGCAATATTAGAACAAATTTTCCCATCTGTTCTGAGCTCCCTAGAACTTGCAATTAAGCTGCAGAGTCAGCATGCTGACTGAGCATATCACAAGGAGAAGAGGAAACAGAACTGCACCAGCATGCTGTCATATGCCAATACAAGTGTGCTAACTGGAACAAGACCAATAGTCAAACATTCCTTCCTTCCAGCTCTGCAGTCTTTGTGCTTGCATAATTAATTATGAAGTATAGAAAAACTACCTGTTTGCCAGCCTTCATATCAGTAATGAATGCTAGTCATGCATCAGATTTTTCTGTTCACAGAATCATGCTATAAGCTTCCCACAGAAAAAGTCTAAATACTGGCAGTGTCATCATAACATTTTCAGCAGTCATGAACAATGAAACCCTTCTACTGGCTTCAGAGTCCATCCAACTCTATCACAGTATTGTATCTCCTGAAGTTAAAATCAACATTTAGAACCATCTCAGGTAGTAATGATCCACACTCTTTGTTGTTTGCTTTTCAACTCGGGGTAAACTCTTATTTTTAAGGGCACTGTTGCAATGAACATGCCCAAACATTTACAAGTCTGCATCATATGCTGACAATATGGCAATAATGAATTTTCATACAGCAACACAGATACCTCTTACAGTCTAGAAGAGTCTGAAGAGGCTTATCAGTTGCCTTGCATTCACAGGAGATACAACACCCAAGCTTGCCAAAAATAGAAAGCTAGCATCAATGCCCTCCATATTTACTACAGCTTACAAAAGAAAAGGCTGGCTAGTTTGAAGATAAATACAGAAAACATTTTGTCGCTTCAGTCCTAAAAGTCAGTATGGCCTCAGAGGTTTATCACAATCATGATCAACTATTCTGAAGGCTACTTCTGGCATTATTACCACTCAAAACCACTTGGTCTAGAAGGAAGTTAGCTTAGCCTTGTTCACCAGCCTCTCTGAAGTCTTACTCTCCATGCAAAAGAGAACTGTTGTCCAAGACATCAGAGGCAGGGCTTTGCAGTCCATTGAAACATTTTTATTATATTCTTTTAAAATAGAAGTATTTTTATGAGTTACCTTCAGCATCTCTTTTAAACAAAAAGTACTCTAAGTACTGCTACTTTCAGTGAGCTAGCAGCTCTAGTTAAAGCAACAGAAGAACATAAAGTTTAATATATTCTGACATAAGGTTAAGTAACTTCACCACTTGAGGCCTCATATCCCATCCTTTTTCTTTTAGGGAGTTATGCTTTCCTTTTACCTCTCTCTCTCCCACATAAGATGATAAGAAAGAAGAATCTTATACAAAAGTTTTGTTTGCATAGTTATGCAAGAACCAGGAGAAGAAATATTTTTTCTAGCCGTAACTCATTCTTGTGCCTGTGTGCAAAATAAAGACAAGCAGCCCAGGAGGAGTGCTTCTTTCTAGTGTTTCAGTTCTAATCTGCTGTCCTATCAAAACCCATTAGTTCCCTCATTTTCAATATAATCAATAGGCTAGAACTAAAACACACCTGCAGTAATACTGTGCCATAACAGCTTCTGTAATTTTCCAATGTAAGAGCTTCTGTAATTTCCACCTTCTGTAAATTTCTACTAGTATTCTCTTAAAAAAAAAAAAAAAAAAAAAAACCAAAACAAAAAAAAAACCACAGATTTTTTGTGTTCTGACTTCATAATAATGCAGCATCACTAACACAAGCTAGAGAGAGACCATCCCTTTATCATTCCTTTCTCAGTGCTCTTATGGGGCTCTGAAGCCTCAGATGCTGATTGCATAGCAAAACCCAGATCAATGG
Source organism: Erithacus rubecula (assembly GCF_903797595.1). Taxonomy (NCBI): domain Eukaryota; kingdom Metazoa; phylum Chordata; class Aves; order Passeriformes; family Muscicapidae; genus Erithacus; species Erithacus rubecula. Next base: position 1,212,754 of record NW_027635590.1, read on the forward strand.
CTGTTCAAACAATTTTTTTAAAAAAATCAACAATCAATCACAGACAAGAATTCTTTCTGTCTGTGCTGCTAACTACTGAGACAGAAGGAATCAATTCTTTCCTAAACAATTTTGAAGCAAATTGACTCTCAGTTCCTGAAAGGCTATTAAATTAAATACCTAGACAAACCACCAGACACAATTAATTTTCTTAATTGCTAGAGGCTCATGAATGACTTTCAAAGACAGAGAAACATAATTCAGTCAAGTTCATATGAAACAGAGCATGAAAAAGTGAAACCAATGTTTGACACTAGTCAGCCTACATTAAACTTGTGTATTTGCATGATTGTTAACATACATAACTGCTTGTCTTTGAATGAAATTTCCCATAAGAACCTATTTGAGAAACTGCCATGAAGATTTTGTAATTGCTATCTAGAAACCACACATTTCCCCCTGAACTCTCTCTCTCTTGCTCAGAGAACATAACTAGCAAACTGATACAACCTCAAGACATACCACTGTCAGAATCTCACTGCAAATACATGGACATTGATTCACTGAATCACTGAGAAAGAAATTTCATAAGACATCACACTAATAATACCAAGGCAAAAGCATTGTGTACTCCCTGCTTTCTGGAGCAGGGATTATGCTGCACCTTCCAAGGGAAATAAGATTAGCTTTTTGCATGCTCAGGCAGCTTGAATGGCATAGCTATTTACATAATGAATGGCCTACAGGATGCGGGCTGAATCAGTATTCCAACCCTGATCAATATGAAATTATGTTGTGTGAGACACACAAACTTGGCAACATTCTGCCATTCCTCCCATACTCACCCAGTATCCATCATTACAGCAATTAACAGAATTTCCAATATTGATATTTTCAATTCATGAAGCTCACTTCTGTCCACGTATTTGTCTAATCATTTACCAAGAGACTGAAACTGAAAGACTGCTTGTTGATGAGACACTATGATTCGTAAAAGTGTATTTCAAGAAGCTGATGACTGCTTGTCACTATATCTGAATTTAAGATCTTCAAATTTCAGTTGAGAGCTGCCCAAGTTAGTACTTTTGGCCCAGTATTTAGAAAGAACTTATCCACCAGACCTGTAAATAAGGAGTTCAAAAAAGGTTACAGTTAAAAAAAGTAAATCCACAAATCCCTGATCACAATGCTTAAGGATTTACATAAGAACTTGCATTGTTTCAAGAAGACATTTGCATTCACCTATTCAAGTACAGAAGAGTTTAATGGGCTAATATGCCCGAAACTGCAATATTTATTAAGGTACAGATCAGATGATAAGAAATGTCTAACACAAATGGCAATAGAAGTCATTAGATCATTTGTCACCATGCCTGCACCAGTACATTTCGCACAGCTGAAGTCTGTCATTTTTAACATGGAGGGAGAGAATATAGGCACTGACAGCCAACAGAGATCAATGTTCTGTTAAGAAAAAGGACCTCCAAAAGTCCACAAGCTTTGTCTTATTTATAAATAGGCTTTTGCCTATTTAACAGGCCAGAGCATAAATGCAATCCCAGGACTTAAAACAAGATGACATACACATCCTGCCTAGCCTTCCCAAATCCTTGGACCTTATTATCATATTTATTATTTCATTAACTTTTTTCTAAAGTTCTTCAATAACCCTTTTGCACTTCATGACAAATCAATTTCCATGACTTGAGAAAAAAGGGCTTGAAAGGCAGTTTAAGAACTACTTTAAAAATATCAAACCAATCTAGAAGCATTGAACAAATCAACTGTTTGGAACATAAAGCCCACATAAGGCATGATGTTTGCCTAAGGCTTCCGAAAATAAGAAGGGAAGTGTCCATTGTGTCTGTTTCTGCACTATACATAGAATACGGAAGCCAAATAATGTATGATACCAAAACAGGATGGTGTTCTGATAAGAATTTTACTCAAGTTCTTGTGCTGGAACAAGATAATACCCAGTAAACACCTTTTTTTTTTTTCAGGAGTATGTAATCCATATGTTTTAGACCTTATGAGTAACCTGATATTAAAGGCAGTGCTATCACTAAATAAGCACAGAAATGTCTCCATTACCCAGTTTATCTCAATGAGCTTTATTCACAGAGATACTACAAACCTGCCCCCTCATTCATAAGATACATCAGTAATTTCTGATATCAGGTTGCAAAATGAAGACTTAATTCTAAAGAAGTTCTGACAATAAACTGGGGAGCAGTATTCAACTTAGTCTGAAGGAGAGTGGCATCCTACTGCAGTGACAAAGGGATGTCATTTTGAGCAAATATGTGCCTTGGCCCTGGTGACAAGTAGAAGCAAAGTCTTCTGAGAGTGTTGCAACACTTTCCACTGAGGCTTCAGTCAAAGTCTTTCATAAGGAGAAGTGTTTATGTAGGGCTGCTGTGGAGACCATCAGACTAACTAGAAACACACTAACCTATACTTCTTAACACACAGTTCCCACCCTTCTCCAAATGCGGGTTCTGCAGTGTCAGGTTTGCTACACTTCAGTACAAAGGTTACCAAGGAACAAAGGCTAAAGGTTTAGTAAAATTAAACATTAGCTTAATTGCTCTTACGCTTTAAGACTAAGATCACCCCCGCTGAAGACAGAAACCCAACTGGCGGATTTATCCAGCTTCCAGAAGCCTTCCTGCAGGCAGGCTGCTGGATTAGACGAGATCAGCACCGCTCGCATTAGGACATGGGCACGCCTTAGGCGTCTTCAGGGCATACAGACTATAACCGAGGAGCAGGGAGGCAGCTCGCCTTGAGGCACAGCGCGCAGAACGGCCCCGACCCGCCCCGGGACTACCCCGGCAGAGCGCCGGGGCGAGGGTCCCGCCGGCACCGCCCCGGGGCGCCAAGGGGAGCCGGGACCCCTCACCCCCAGCCACACCCGCCGCCCCCGCAGCGCGTACCCGCGCCCAGGCCCTCGGGACGCTGCAGCGCCTCGGGCACCTCGCCGTTCTCCAGGATGCCGTAGCCCTCGTCGTTCTCGATGCCCGCGATCTCGTTCTCCTGCTGCGCCAGGAAAGCGGCGGCGGGATCCTCCTCGCCACCGTCGGGCGCCCCGTTCCCGGCTGGCGCCTGCTGCGACTGCTGGGCACCGAAGAGGTCCATGTCGGCCATGGGTGAAGGCGGGCAGGCGGCTGCGGCTCCGCACCGCGCCTACGCCGGGCAGCAGCGCGGAAGGGGCGGGGGCGCCCCGCCTGCGCCAATGAGCGCCGGGCGCCGCCGGCTCCGCCCAATCAGCGAGCGGTCGTGGCGGGGTCTGCGAAACGCGAGCCAATCAGCGCCCAGAGAGCAGAGGGAGGGCGGGGCGGGGCGTGGCCCCGGTGCCCGGGCGGCGCCGGCGGGCTCCGATCCTTGGGGCTGCGCCCCGACGGGATCCGCTCCGTCGGGATCCAGTCCGTCGGGATCTGCTCCGTCCGGCTGCGGCGGGACCGCGGTCGCTTCTGCCAGGCTGCCGAAGCACAGGTGCTCCGCTGCGACAGGACACGAGTCCGTCGGCAGCTTGGAGACAAATTCGAACCCGCAGATTACGGTCCAAACCATCGCTTCTGTCAAACATCTCGCTCTCGTGATTTTGACAGTCTTCTGTCTGGCACAGGGAAGCTTAAGTCACAGACACACAGAAAGTGTCAGGTTGGTAGGCACCACGGTGGGTCATCTGGTTCAAGCTCCCTGCTTAAGCAGGGTCATCCCCGATGGTTTGGCACAGGATTGTGTCTATATGGTTCTTGAATATCTCCAGTGAGGGAGGCTTCACACCCTCTCAGATCAATCTGTTCCAATGCTCAGTCACCCACGCAGTGAAGTTCTTTCTCATATTCAAGTGGAATGTACTGTGCATCAGTTTTTGCCAGTTGTCTCATGCCCTGGTGGTTGGCACCACCAAGAAGAGCCTGGCTCCACGTTCTTGACACCCCTGTCTTTTGATATCTACACACATTAATGTGTAACCAGTCAAACCAGTGTGAGTTTGGGAAGTATGTGTTCCGTTGACCATGTGTCAACAAAATGTTCATTGGAAGGGGCAATAATTTCTGATACAACTTTTTTGACAGTTACTTTGATCAGTTCCTGTATCTGGCTCATAACACAGATAGAATCATATAGCTGTAGAATGTTAAGGGATTAGAATGGACTAAAAGATCATCTAGTTCCAATCCCTGCTGCCTTGGGCAGGGACACCTTCCACTAGAGCAGATTGTTCCAGGCCTTATCCAACCTCTCCTTCAACACTGACAGGGTTGGGACACCTACAGCCTCCCTGGACAACCTGTTCCAGTGTTTCCCCACCAGAAGACTAAAATTTTTTTCCTAAGATCTAACTAAATTTCCCTCCTTTGTACTAATTACCTGTGTGTACCCATTACCCTTGCCCTGTCACTACAGTTCCTGACATTGACTTCCTCTCCAGTTTCCCTGTAGTACCCCTCAGATACTGGGAGGTTGCACAATCTTCTCCAGGATGAACAGACCCAGCTTCCCCCGTCTGTCTTTGTAGGGGAGGTGCTCCAGTCCTCTTACCAACATTGTGGCCTCCTCTGGACTTGCTCCCACAGTTCTGTGTCTTTCTTATGCTGAGGAAATTGGAGCTGTGTGCAGTACTCCAGGCTTGAGCAGAGGGGGACAATCACCTCCCTTGACCCCGCTGGCCATGTATGCAGTTCACTGGCACAGCAGAGAGGGGAGAGGAAAATATTGCTGTAAGAAAAGGAGAAAATTATGCTGGCAGCCCTCAAGCTGATGCAGTTGCTGCAAGAGGTACTTGTTTAATTCCACTTACATGTTGCTTATAAATCTATGTGTACATTTCATGAAATATTAGAGGTAATGCCATCCAGGCTTTTGTTATAGTCCCAAAAAGGGTTCAGATATATTTCAGAAGGAGGCCAAATCCAGAGAAAATTTTGACTCTGAAACACGGTTGTTTCCCATGTGAATTTAATGGGTGAGACAAACCACATGCTGAGTTAATATCATTTGCTAGAGAAGAAAGCACAAGCAAACTCCTGTAGTATGACAGAGATTCACCTCATTTAGGTCAAATAAAATATGTGCCTAGTTTCTCCTATGAAAACTCAGAATCTGGTATGGCAGGAGGTTAGACTTTCCTGAATTTTGTGTCTCATAGAAGCACAGTAATGTTATTTATTTTAAATAATCTATGTCTGTCATGGGAAAGTGAAAAAATTAAAAACAACAGCAGTAAGCAGACCCATAACTCACAACAGGAGATTATAAAAATCAAATACTATCATGAAGTGTATGCCATGGTCTCACAGAAACTTGCTGACTTTGTTCCACAAGTTCTTCTAAAACCATACTCCCATGTTCATTTTCTTCACTCTTCCTTCCTTATATGTAAATAAAAGTGATACTGCACTGCTTCCCTTTAACTGTGACTAGTAGATTTTGGATGACTGTCTAGCTATTTCCTCTTTTGCTTTACTACTGCCTCTTAGCCCTCTGGGGGATTTCTGATGGCACAAACACAAGTAGGACATTGTGATTTAAAATGAAAAGCAAATCCGGTTACTTGCTTGTCTAAAAATTGCAGAATGGGGATTAAGGAATATGAAATATAAGCAGAATTGCAATTTTTCAAATGGGCCAAGAAAATTATTTTCTGTGTTCAGAATGAGTGACTGGATGTTATTGCTTTAGATGCAAAGGAAAATCCATTAGATCTGTTTTGATGATGAATTCAAAAATGTTTATGTTATCTATAATTCAGATGCACTATGAAGTGTTCTTGCACTGACAAAGCTATTATTACTTTTCTGCTTTCTTACCCTAGAAAAGAAGTCAAGATACTTCCTTTTCTAAAGGCAGGTGTTACTCCTTAGAGAGAAGTACAAAACATAAGAGTAGCATGCCCTTTGTTATTCATCCATAGAGGTTTGTTGGTATGTCACACTGGGGAGAAGAGTTTATTACAGAAATATTAGATGAATAAACCCTCATGGAAATATGAAAAGGCAAACAGACTGCAAACGAGTGTCAGGATTGTTCTGTCTCTGTCCAGTCTTTGAAAGACTATGACATTTAATTCCAGTTTCTATGTGTACTGAGATTGGTTTAGAAGTAGTTTAAAAATATGTTTCTGAGGATTTATGAAAACATGGATTCGCAACTCTGCTCTTCTGACATTAAGAAAGTCATTACAACATGGTAGTGGGATTTCTCTGACTCATAATGTTTTTGATATAAGAAATTAAATAATTAGTAGAACAGATGTTTCTGGAGAAAAAAACCCCAAACTTTCAAGCTGTAGACAGAAGTTAGGAAAACCTCCCAGCTTTCCACCTATGAGCTGTATCAGAAAGATGGTGACTGCTTGGGGTCAGATTGCCTTTCCTTTGCAAAGTACAAAGAGCCAAAAGGAACTGGTTTGAGAGACACATAAATCTACCAGTATCAGTCTGCTGCACAACAGCTAGCCTGCACATCACTTCACATCAATCTGTAAGCTCCCTCAAAGCAGATTTGTAAAGGTCACTGCCCATACATTGACTTGGGCACTTACAGCTACAATTAACAGTTCTACTAAATGGGTTTATGAAGACTAAAGCCACAAAGAAAACATTCGTACATGTCACTGCCATTCAGGTCAAGCTCATCTGCACTGCAGACTCATACTGCAGCTGTTCGCCTCGTTTTGATGGGGATGGATTTAAAGCCAAGCCAGGGTCTATAACTCATATTGACAGTAGCAGCTTAAATAAGCCATCTGCCCACTCTGACTACCTCAGAAGACCAAAGGCAATTCTCTATTCAGACAAACAAACTGGAGACATGTTTATTACTACAACATGCAAAAGAAGCCAGTCTTTAAATATATGTAGTTCTCATCCTCAGAAAAAGGCAGGTTCTTCATGAGAGAGAGACTCCTTGGGTGCATCAAATCACCTGCTAGGCAAGTGGTCCAAACTTCCTTCACATGTATACAGACAAACATGTCTCCTACTACAAGGCCTCCATCCAGTACCACAGCAAGACACACTGCTTTCAGTTTATCAGGCTGATTTGCTGCCATGAGAATTTGATTAGGTGGAGAAATGAAGAGACACTGCTGGTAGTGCCCATACTGTTAAACACAAGCATCTCAAGATAAGAAGTGCAGCTGCTTTCTAAAAACACCCGGTAGGCAGTAAAATAAGGAACATACCTACAATTAATAAACATATTGTACTTTGCTGCTTTTTTGTTGCTCCAACAGCTGTATCTAATCATCACAGCTGTGCATGATATTCAAACAGAATCTGAGTAAGCAGAGAATAGACCTACCCAAGGGAATGAGAAAGCTGCACAAAGATGGACAGATTGGAGAGTTAGACTGTCAGAGCAGAACAGTAGTAAGTAACATGACAAGAATAGTATAAAGAGCCACGTTTACAAATACAGGGTCAAGACACTTGAAATTATATGAATTATAGAGTAAGCAATACCACGAAGGTAAAGTCTTGCCAACATTTTGTACAGATAGAATGGGCCTCTCCATAACACAAAAATACTTTAGTCCTTTAATAATCATTGTTGTCTTGCCCTGGATTCACTCCAGTATGTCCATGTCTTCCTTGTTCTGTGGGCACAAAACTGGATTCAGCATTCCAGATCTGCTGAATGCAGAGGAAGGATCATTTTCTTTCACATGCTTTCACATTTTTCATTGTGAGGGCATATTGCTGGTAGATGATAAGCTTCTTGCTCCCAGAGACCCCAAGGCCCTTCCTTGTCAAGCTATTCTTCAGCCCCCAGAATGTACTGATGACTGGAATTATCCTAGGGTAAGACTTTGCATTTCCCACTGTGGAGATCTGTGAGATTCCCCCCTGCCCAATTTTCCAGCCCACCAAGGTCCTTCTCAGCTCCAGCACAACACTCTGATGTAGCAGTCACTAATCCTGACTTTGTATAATATGTGAAGTTGCTGTAGCAGCACCACCATCATTAATGAAGAACCTCAGTAGTACTGGCCCCACTATCATTCCCTGAAGTATAATTCTAGTGAAGTTGCTTCCAGCTTGATTTTGTGCCACATATCACAACCTCTGGACCTGATTGTTCAGATAATTTTCAGTTCACCTCAGTATCCATTTATTTGTCCCATTCTTTGTCAGTTTGTCTTGTTAGAATGTTGTGAAAGATGGGATTAAAACCCTATTACAGCAAAGATAAACAATTTCTCACTGTTCTCCATTCATGCAGCAGGCAATGCAGCTCATTGTGGAAGGTCAAGTTGATTAAGCATGATTTTCCTTCTGTAAGTGTATGGTGGCAACTTCTGATGACTTTTTGTCCTTCCTGATACAGGAAATGGTATCCAGGATTAGTTGTTCCATCTTCCCAGAGGTTTACCTGAACCTGGTTGGCCTGTAGCTCTACTGTTGTTCTTTTTTGACTTTCTGGAAGATAGGTGTGATACTTGCTCTCTTTCAGTCTTGAGAAACATTCCTAATTGCCATGACATTTCAAAGACTATCAAGGGTGAACTCCCAAAGACATCAGCCACTTTTGTCATTGGTGGAGTATGTAAAGCCTGTTTACGTGCTCCTTAAACTGGTCCTTCTCCACCCAGGAAAAGTTTCTTTGCTCCAGATAATTTCTCTGGTTCAGCCTGTTCCTCTGTTTGCAGAGCCTTGAGATTCTTGAGGTAGGATTGTTTTATTGCAACAGACCTAATAAGGTGCTCCAAAATAAGGTGCTCATAATCCAAGCTGGAGAGTTTGATTCAAGTGCATACAAATCCAGTGTAGAGACAGGTGTCTTTCTGATATTTGAAACAGTAGTATGTCCTCCCATAGACTCATTACTTCCTCAGAAACACAAGAAAAATTAGAACTAGGTTTTTGATGCCTTACCATTTGCTTTCTTAAGAGCATCTGCTTTGCTAAAAGGAGTCAGAGGAAATACACAGAAAAAGCTCTTATAGCATGTTTCATTTCCATAAAGACAGTGAAGTCAACATTTTTGTGGTGTTCTAAGAGGTGTGTGAAATAACATGGGAGAATGTGCTCGAAGGATCCCTTTCAGTTCTTGGAACAAAACTCATTCATTATCAGGAAGAAAAAGCCCTGTGTAGGGATAGAAGAAAAATTTGCCTATTTTCAGTATTTCTGGAACACATTTGCAAACCAGGTCATTTGCAAACCCCTTTTCAGGATAAAGGCTTATTACCAAAACAAAAAAAAACATGTTACCATGTAGAACTGCTGAAGCCTGCAACAAGCCTCAAATTTCTGCCTTAATAAATTTGCTTAATCTAGTCTTGTCTGGCATCCATGCCAACAAGGAAGATGATTGATGTCATTGTGAGCTACTCAATTATCTTTGAAATGACAGTTGGGAGGGTTCCTTAAACTTGGGGCAATTATCATTCATATCTTCAAGAACAAGTTCACAGAAAAACATTTTTAATTTCTCACTAGAGAAAGATTAAACAGAATCTCTGATTCCACAAAACAATGGCATGTATGTTTGACTTCACATTTTCTTGTTGCTGTAGAATGTGCTGCATGCGAGGTTCTTACATCTAAAGGAAGACTTGTCAGCCTGCCTAACAGAATTTTTCTTCTGAGAGAAAAATTAGTTTTCCACAGATTATAACTTCCTAGCCTGTCTGATCAAACTGATTGCAACCCCTGTAGGTAATAAACTTTTTCTGTATTATAATCTCACCCTCATCTTCTCTGACATAATTAAAGTGGCCTATTTAATTTGCAGCAGAAATTGTAAATTCCCCCAACACCATCAGAAGTATTCAGTGAAAAAATTTTTCTTTGGTATTATATTTGAAAATGTATTCAGCAAATTAGTTTTCAATCAAGTTTTCTGGACAATCTGTATTACATCTATGTTCTACAGTTTTGATTCCCAAGGCTACTTCATTGTACATAAATTGTCTTAGTATTTTAGAATCACTTCAGAATGTGGAACTTCTGCAACTCCTAAAGTAGTAAAACTAATTGAAATATTAGCAAATAATCTATCACTTCTTTAATGTACTGCAGCCCTGCTGACTTCTTTAGAAACAATGAAGCAGTGGCCTTTTCTGTATTTGATTTAAAGACACAAAAGTATTCCATGAGATACAGAATGAGTATTTCAACTTGCCCAAACCCAACACAGATCGCAAAATGTTGAGAAGAATCTGACTGCATGGAAACAACTCATGCAAAGAAGTATAAATAAAAGTAACATTTTAATTCTATTTCTGCTGTAAACTGCTTTTCCAAGTGTCATTTTTTAAAGGTTTAATTGAACCTGAAATAAATGGCAGCCACTTCAAATAAAGGGATTGTTGAAACATAAACTGAACAGAAATCACAATTTACTGGAGACTGTAAGTAAGGAAGTTGCATTAAGAAGGCTCTGGTAGAAGGGAAAAGCCATTCTTTATTGACATTGATTTTCCATTTTGCCTTTTTAATTAATCACCACTTTTAGAAGAACTTTGAAAAGTAGTTCGACTAAAGGGAAATCTGGGTAGTCAAGAGCTTCTGAAGCTCTTTTGAAGCTCTTGAATCAGTTAAGATTTTCTCATTTCCCTCCTAAACCATCAACAGGTTTATGACTGAATTCCATACAGAGGGTGAGATATTGCACCACTTTCCCCTGTCAAAGGTGGAAAAATTGTCAAAGTAATCTATATTCTGAACACATACAAAGCACCCACTCAGCTGCCATATCACAGAATACATTAACTTGACTTTTTTTTTCCTGGGTAATCAAGGCAGTAGCACCTATGTGAATGCTTATTTTTCCAGTCAGGGTTCAGTTTTCTTTCTAATGAAAAATGCTTGCAAGTGTTAGAGATCTATGTCCTTGCAACAGCACACCTAGACTCTGATCTGCTGGAGGAAACCTGTCCAGATGCAAGATGTGCCTCTTACAGCAGGAGCTTGTGACTAGCACGTACAAACCAGCTGGGAATGGGAATGTGACCTCAGCTCACAGATTGAGTGGGGAGCAGGTCAATGATGAGCAATGTCAGCCAGGCAGGCAGGGAGGCTGAGATGTAGACTGGCACTTACAGCCCCACGGAGGCAGGATTGACAACCCCGAGCTAAGCTGACGAACAAACATTCTGTTTATTCTCAGTGTTTTGTGTGTCACGGGTTTCTGCATCACACACTTTTCAACTGTTCCACTGACAAGAGATGTATTATTTCTATGGCTCTCCCTTATGCCTTTTACGATGGAGGTTTCTTAAAATAATAATTTACATTTACACACCCCTCAGAAAAGTGAGAGTATTAGTCCCCTCCCTCTCTGCCCTCAATTTACAGAGTGTACTTTCCTCCCTCCTCTGCTCCTACAGAGCAGAAATGAAGTACAACCAGACTAGAGTGGATGGTGTCTACTTATTCCAAATGCCAATTCAAAGATGCCAAAGACCAGACATTTTATATAGGTATCATGTTAGGTCAGCACATTTCTCTTACTGATTTGTAGCTGCAAGAATACAACGGATCTGTAAACTAAACAATAACGCCTTGAATAAGCCTGCTATAAGGATTCAGTTTGACAATTAGATGTGAAGGCTTTATTTAAGTGATTAGAGCAGTATCATCCAGCAATCTGGTGGCAAAAAAACAGTGAATTAGAACTGGTTGATTTAGGGACTAGCTTTCCCTCCCTGCTGTCTTGTAAAACACAGGATATACAGAGTAGGACAGTCACCTTCACTAAAGCTGGCACAGTCTGGGGCAAGATAGCACTTCAGGGGGGTGTTTTACTGTCTGTTCTCTAAACATGCTGAAAAAGGCAAAAATGATGACTGAAAAATCTTAAAACGAGCAGCCACTATCATTTGAGGGTTGTATACCCCTAAACAGATGTGACTTTGTGTCATAGCCCTGATCCTGTGTGTTGTCACGTCAAAAACTGCAAGCCAGTGCACCCCAGAGATACACACAGAATTGGAACATAGAGATCTCTGTTCCTTCAGTTCAGGAAATAACTGTGCAGAAAGAGGGAGAAAATATACTAATAGGAGGCCTCTAGCTAAATTCTAAATCTTTACCAATTTTGAATGTGTCACGGTCTTTCAATTGTGATTTTTAGATAAAAAAGATGATGTTTAACATCATCTGCCTTCTTCTCATGCAGACCCCTTATTTATAGCCCCATTTGTCTCACATTACTCATAGCACTAGGGAAAGGCTCGGCTCTTTGAGTTTCATAACTCAGTCCCCTCAGCTGCTATTTCCAGCAGCATTTCTCATGAAACCAGTATCTTTCAAGTTCCCCTGTTGCTCAGTTTTCCGTCCAGCTTCTTATGCTCCTCAGATTTTTGGGCTTCATAGCATTCTCAGCAATCCACTGGCCAGTATCAGCCAGTACCACTGCATTCTGTCACTCTTCCCTAGTTTCTCCTTATATCTTTTACCTTCTGAATTGCTTCCTGCCTCTGTAACCCTTAGTCACCCTTTGTCAGTAAGAGTTGTCTTGTTCACATCATCCCAGCCACCCCTCCCAAATATTGTATGCAATCTCCATCTCTTACTTCTTCCTGTGGAAGTTGTTTAAACAGTTACTCAAACTCCACAAGATGTGGTGAAAGGACAAGTCAGTCCATTACTGCAATTTACTGAACAGTTATAGTTAGCACGTCTGGGCTCATTCACAGTACACAGGCTTGCTCTCAAAGTTGGATGACAAAGTTTGTCAGAGCAAAAGGGGAATATACTGCTAAGAAGAGCTTGTCAGAACTTGTGTGGAAATAAAATTCAGACGTTGGGCTAAAATAAAATCTGCAGAAATCAAGTTCTTACTGTCACCACAGGAGATGTACTGCTGATCACTGTTGTCTGAATGGCCCAATAAAAAATTATACTGTCATTGCTAGTAAGAAAACTAATGCTAGCATTGAAACCACAAGAACTGGTGGGCTGTTAGGTTTGTTATTAGTTTGAGTGAATTTATTCAAGTGCAAACTGTAGTTGGGTACCAGGTGTCTTTTGCTATGATGTAGAGTTTAAGTGTGGGATAATAGCAGAGACCTTAAAAACATGTGCACAGGCTAAAAACAGAAGCCACAAGACTATAAACATCTCACTTCCAGTCAGCTTCTTGTCCTTGAGGAATCACACTGCTTTAGACATAACAGGGAGGACAAGAAAGCATCAAACAACAAGTGCATGTAGTTTATGCACGGTTTATGAATAAGACAAATAAATTATGTGGCCATGGGAAGTTAACATCCCCAGAATTGCAGAGCAGATCACCCAAGGAAAGGAGACCAGCGAATTAAAATTCAATTACAAACTCAAGCAATTTTGAAATGTATTAAATACTGATATTTGAAAAGAATTGCTGCTGGCAAATGGTTGTCATCACCATGGAATGTGGATGGACCATGGATCATCATGGAATTTTCTTCCAACAAACTATTTCAAAGCTGCAAGCACATAATCTGTTTCAATGAACAAGGCTCTTCAAATGTCTTTTGTCATGCCAGTCAAGTTTTAGTGGTGTATAGGAGTCTGTGTCTGAGTGCATAAACTACATGCACTTGTTGTCTCAAGTTCTGTAATTCCTGGATAAAGAATTACTGCACATAAATTCAGTTTTGCCTAGAGTGGTAACCACCAGTGTAGCAACCACCACACCAGCCAGCCCTGAAATGGTCAAGCAATTTCACTAAACAATCATGATTGATCCCTTCCAGCTGGAAGCATTCCACTGTGTTCTATGTATGCTTCTCATTATTGTCCATAAATACATCCATTAAATCCTCAGTGTGAGTTGGCTCTCCCACTGAAATAAAAGACAAACCTGCAACAGAGTTAGGGTTTTAGACATTACACAGGAACACAGAGTTTCACAGAATACAATGTTGGAATTGCTGTGGCCAGGTCTTCATTAGGAAGTGTTAGGGAGTGTAAAACTGCATGGGTTGGAATAGTTCACAGATTCTATACTATTATTATTTGTTTCTCACAGTTGTGGTTTACATTAGAAATACATATATATGTATGTATCTATATATCTATCTATATATATAAACCTTTATAGAGATATCGATATATAAATAGATTAGATATAGATATAGACATATCACTGCATATCATCTTACCTTCAATTCTACTGCTTTAATGCTGAAAAAAAATTAAAAGAACAGAAGCTTCTGTCATTCTTAGGCTATAATATGCAAAATGTTATGCTATCATTGCAAAATTATTCCAGAAGTTAATAGCTTGTGTTCTGGAGGTATTCTTTTCCTGCTTCTTTACCTGATGATTGAGCAAGGAACTTGCCCTGGGAAAGAAGGGTGGGTCTGTTCTGTGGAGCTGGTGGTAAATGTTTGTGCAGGAAAAACCTAGAGAAATAAAGAACTACAAGAACAAGCTGGGCTTTTGGCTTCAAGCCATGTAGCTTAGTTGGAGAAATGTCTCATGGGGTAGGTGATAAAGTGTAAACTAAAATTCAGTGAGACATAGAACCGTAGAGGCTTGCTCCAAATACTACAATTAAGAAATGCTTAATGAGCTGCTTTTTCAATCGATGAGCTTTTGGAGTAAATGTCATTATAATTATTCTCAGTGTTTATATGCATGCAGTATTAAAGTTACATTCACAAATTGTTTTGCATAGCCAATATTGGGTGCTAGGTGTTTTCGTAAATTGTTAGTTAATTTTTAGTATCCTAAAGTTCAACAGACTACAGTATGGCTTTCAACTCTATGTACTTCCTGAAATTATACTGTTATAGCCCATATGGGGTATAATAGATAGGCAGTATAGTGTCAACCTTCTGCTTTTTCCCTGGAAAATTTTCATAAAAACATTAAACATGTATTACTCATTGCATAAATGAAGCCTTTGTTATAGGGACTGTATTTTGCTCAGAACTCTTTCTGTAACAGTTGAAAAAAAAAAGCTACACCTGCATTTGTATCCACCTATGACTGTAGTCAATGTAATCGACCAGAAATGCTTAGTGTGAGTTCTGTTGTCAGGAAACTTTCTTGCCTGTGAGACAGCCTCAGGCAACTGAACTGTTTCTAAATAACTGGCTGGTTATATACGGATACAAACATTTTATACAGTCTGCAAATTTTTAGTCACACACACACAAAATTATATTTATACAGTGTTCTCAATCATAATTTAAAAAATTCAATCCTTTGTAAAAGCATCTTTTTCAAGAGCTACTGGCATACTGCAGTATATCACTCATCAAGGCCATTTCTGATTTGAAATTGAGGCAATTTTTTAGGCTGTCTCTGATGTCGTGCTACACAGCTTGTAGTCTGCTGGCTGTGTTCAATCAGTCACTGCAGTCTGCAGAAGGATGCAGTTCTCCTTGGGGAACAGTCAATACCAGCAAAAATAATTACTGTACTGTAACTGTGGTATTAACATTGTGTGCCAATGCAGCCTTGTCATTGCTGTGAACTCAGCTTCACATCCCTCACCAAAACGAAATAAACCAGATCAAATAAACTAACACACACCAGAGGTACCATAAAATTGGAACAATTGAAATTACTGATTTTCTGTTCCACTAAAACCCTCACAGACAGGCCCAGAATGTCGCAAATGTATCTGCATGTCAATCAGAGGATTTTGGAGTAAAATAGTCTCAGAAGTCGCCTTAGCCATTGTTTCTCATTTTACCATTTATTTCCATGTATCGTGGAGAGTCTTGTCTGAACCAAGTCTCTACAACTCCTGAAAGGAGAATGTAGCGTGGTGGGGGCCGGTCCCTCCTGCCGCGCCTGCAGTGAGACGCCAAGAGGAGACGGCCTGGAGGCAGGGTTGATTCAGATTAGGTACCAGGAAAAAAAATTGTCACTGTCAGGGTGGTTAGGCGTTGGAAAAGGTTTTCCTGGGAGGTGGTGGAGTCACCATTCCTGGCAGTTTTTCAGGGTCTCTCGGATGGAGCACCCAGTAGTGCGTGTTCCTCGGGAAGCCGCTGGCGCTGCTCCGCGCGCACTGCGCCGCGCCCTCAGGGCGCGGTGCCGCGGCGCCCCCTGCCGGCCGGAGGTGGCCCTGGGGGAGGGAGGCCGCGCCCAGCGGCGGCGCCGATTGGCTGCGGCGGGGAGGAGGCGCGGCGGGGCCGGCAGCGGCGGCGCCGATTGGCTGCGGCGGGGAGGAGGCGCTGCGGGGCCGGCAGCGGCGGCGCCGATTGGCTGCGGCGGGGAGGAGGCGCGGCGGGGCCGGCAGCGGCGGTGCTGATTGACTGCGGCGGGGAGGAGGCACGGCGGGGCCGGCAGCGGCGGCGCAGTCGCGGGCGGGTCGTGGGTCTGGCGCCATCTCACCATGGCTCGGGAATTCGAGCTGTGCCCCGGGCGGCGCATCGGTGGCGACCAGCCCTGCTTCATCATCGCCGAGATCGGGCAGAACCACCAGGGCGACCTGGACATCGCCAAGCGCATGATCCGTATGGCCAAGGTGCGCGCGGGGGGAGGCGGGGGAGCGAGAGCGCCGGGGCGCGGCCGGGGGACGCGCGGCAGGGTTTATTCCAAACACACGTTGTTTGCAGGGAGACCCTTGCGTTTGACTCTGATGAAGAGTCTGCTTGTCCTGTGAGGAGCAGCTGAGGGAGCTGGGCTGGTTGCGCCTGGAGAACAGGAGGCTCAGGGGTGACCTTACCACTGCCTACAGCTGCCTGAGAGGAGCCCGTAGCCGGGTGGGGACCGGCCTCGCCCGGGAGACAGCTAGTGACAGGATGAGAGGGCATGGCCTCAAGCTGTGCCAGGAGAGGGCACGGCTGCACATCAGGAAGAATTTCTTCACAAACATCGGAATGGGCTGCCCGGGGAAGCGGTGGAGTCGCTGTCCCTGGAGGTGTTCAAGGAAAGACTGGACGTGGCACTTCGTGCCATGGTCTGTTTGACAAGGACTCCGTAATCTCAGAGATCTTTTCCAGCTAATTCATTCTTGTGACCTTGTGTCGTGGCTGCAGCCCCTCAGTTGGGGCATGAGCTCACAGGGAATTTTGGAAGTATCAGGCAACTGCTGAACCTTCTCTAATGAACTTCCAGTTTTACTTGATTGGCATCAGGGCTTTATTGCAGTAAAGCTTGTGTCATCCAGTAAGACAGCCAGGCTGCTTTCAAATTTATATCCATTCGATAGAAGACCACACATCATCATAGCATGGAGCATGGTGTATTCTGTTCTGTGACTGGGGGGTAAGTGGAGACTGCTCTAATGAGGATGTGTCTTCACTGTGTGACTCCAAATTCCTGGAGGTGTTCAAGTGTCTGGTGCTAGTGATGTGATGCTGGGTGGATAGTTGGATGGATGATCTTAGTAGTTTCTTCCAGCTCATGATTCTATGAATTTCAGATTCATACTCCTTGTTCCACAGAATCCCATGTCCTTTTTTAATGTAAAGTTACTAATGACAGCTAATCTGGGGAAAAAACACCACAGAAGTCAACTCTTTGAATAAGCAGCATGCATAGCTAAGTAGTGTTGTGGGTTTAATATGACTTCTCTCATCTGCTGTTCTACTAAGTGTATCAGGACTTTGAAATAAAAGGGTTCGTGTGTGTGGGGGTCCACAGTCACTGTGTTTGTTACCATTCCTGTGACTGCTGTGATGATAGTGTGAAAACTCCACAGCAGATGGGCACATCAGTTACTCACTCCTTGCATTCAGAGGTAGGGTGAGTGCAGCTTCACTTGCATTTCCACTCAGTGTGCACCAACTTGTTTTGCAGGACTGCGGAGCAGACTGTGCTAAGTTCCAGAAGAGTGAACTGGAGTACAAATTCAACAAGAAAGCATTAGAAAGGCCCTACACCTCTAAACACTCCTGGGGAAAGACCTACGGGGAGCACAAGCGCCACTTGGAGTTCAGTCATGACCAATACAGAGAGCTAAAGAAGTATGCAGAGGAGATTGGCATTTTCTTCACAGCTTCTGGCATGGATGAGGTATGTAAGCCATACTGGAATGACAAGGGGAGTCTGGCTGTTGTGTCTGTTGGGCATTACTTAGGTGTGATAGTTCTTGCATAAAAAGAATATGTGGAAAATCAATTTCTGACTGAGAGACCTAGAGTAATTTAGCAGTTCACCTGTGTCTCTACAATGGTTGATAGAATATTTTGGAAGACTCTCCACATGTGTTGAGATACTTATATACAGTAAGTAGTATTAGGAACAAGGATTCATTTTGATCTTCCTAAACAGTGGAGGCTTTGAGGGTAGATCAAGATGGCATTCAGACTGCTCTCTGGTGTTGTCTGGTGTGTTGGTTTCAAGCATATTGAACTTCCTTCTGTACTTAAACCAGATTTCTTTCTTGATCTAATCCCTATTATTTTCTTCTTTTTTACTCCCTCCTTGTTGTTTATAGTCCTCTGTAGTTTTTCTAAGCAGAATAAGTGTTTATGCCCCTATTTCTTTTACTAATCTCATTGAGGGACTCAGCACCTTGGCCTTTTACTGCTGAATCATTTACTGATTTTTGCCAGTGGCCTGTTGAACAGTCAGTCACCAGCCTCACAACTCCACAAAACATCTACTGTTGTTGTCCCTTAAGACTTGTATACTTCTAGCTGTTGCATGTTGCTTGCCTCAGAATCTTGGTAGTGACAGCATTAGCAAATGCAGCATACAGTTGAAATGCATAAGCTGTGAAAGTCAGGTAACACTTGAACTTCAGTGTAGATGAGAGATCTATACTGTTGAGATTTTCTTTGTTGCCTCGAAAATAAAGAGAACCAAACTAAAAGAGGCCCTACCAGAAGTAAGCTAGCCACTCTTGTATATGGCCAGCAGAGCAATGTCCCTGGCTTTCTGCAAGTAGACATATCCAGGATTGGAAAGGTAGTGATTTACTTAATGTTCTAGGGCAGTCTGTTCAATGTCTCACTCTTGCAATCAGAGATGATTCCTGATATGTCAGTATTGTTCTTATTTGTTGTAATTTGTTCTCCCTCTTCATCTGACTATAGACAAATACGTTTTGTGTATCTGGCAGTAGCTCAGTGCCAAGGATTTAGGAATAGATCTGTGAAAGGAGCGCAGTGATGTTTCTTCTGTTGCTCTCTTCACACCTAGAAGACCTGCTGTACTCCTTTAAAAAAGAAGTAGATAAACCCGAAGTCTTGGACTTCTATATCTGGGATCTTAAAGATCCACGTGTCTTTGGGGAGGAACAAAGCCCCACCTTCCTTCTTTGATGTTAAAAGCTCTGGTTTCTAAAGGCTGTAATGCAACACAGAACACTTTCTATAGGCAGCAGCTAAGATCGCTTTCTGCTGCTGGGATCCCTCTTTTTCTCTGCTGTGCTCCTTTGTATGTGGCTTCATCAGCTAATTAACAGAACTGATACATGTTTGTACCTTCTATTTGAGCAGTAATTACATTGAACAACTCCTAAGATTTTTGGTGGCATTTCTACAGTACGTGGGTTTGGAACTTAAGGATATTGCATCATTTGACAAAAAAACTCTTTGAGAATACATTAACTTCTGTAAATTTAACATGATCTCCAGAAGTTCAGTTGTGTCAAAGAGGTTAAATTGTGTGTTTAACTATATGAGGAAATTATTGAAGTGGTGTGTGACATAAATACAAAGGTTATGAATAAGTTCTTTATCTATTCTGTTCCAGTGTGTACTGGAGACAAAGCAGGATCTCATTGAGCCACTCCCTTTAATGTAATTTCTGTTGTTTGAAATTACTTCCTGGTTCTTGAATCTCTTAAAGAAGAGCTGCTGATTTCAAGAGATACATACCTGATGAAGAGTGGCCTTAGATACAGGGTCTACCTGTCATATTTAATTTTTTGCCATCTCCTGAGATAATATCTTTTAATATAGAACACTTACTGTATTTATACATAATGCATCTGAATAAACTATATTAAATAGTGAATAGAGAGATGTAATAGTTGCAGGTACAAGAAATTGAATCTCATCATACTGATGATAGAAAAATAAGACCAAATAAGATGTGATTATCTGTGTGGGCATTAGCATTCTTTCTCTGGTACTAAGTAAATTCAACTGCAACAAGGAAAGAGATGAAGAAATTAAAACTGTTTGTGGGAGGTTGACTGGGGACAAAGCTAACTATTTCATTATTTTCCCCAGAGGTGAATGGAGGATTTAAATACCTCTTGCCTGTGATAGATTTGGAATTTAATTTTTCTTCCAATAAAGCACTAATTTGTAAAAGGCTACTTAATGATGTAATACCTGTTTTTTGAAAGCCTCTAATAATTCTTGCATTCTTATTTTTAGACAGAGTATAATTGGCATTTAAATAAACAGTTTTACAGTCTATGTTTTGGTGTATTTTATGTATTATTGTCTAGTATCTCTCCTAAAAGCAAACATACTTTGAATTTCACTTTTTGGGCACTCTTGGAGTTTTTTTCATGGTGCTTATTTAATATGCTCATACAAGTTTTCAGTGCGATGAATCTGTTCTACCTGTAGTTTTAAGCACTCTGTGGCTTAATATTTCTGACCTGCAGGACATGTGTGGCAGGAAAACTGTGTGCATGCTTGTAGCACATTTCTTCTTCAACAGGAAGACCTCCATCTGCAGGTGGTTGCTCTCTCCGGTGGTGTATGAAAGAACAGAGTAAAAAGCAGTAATGCTGTGGTATGCTAGTTCATCTTTAAGCTGAGTTGGAACTCACTTGTACTGAGCAGCAGAATGTACAGCTGGTGTGACCAGAGAGAAACATGGGAGATGAGATACTGCCTTGAGACAGTGATCCCAGTCAAAAACCTGCACTAAAATGGAAGTATGAAAGAAGGCATCATAATTATACTCCACCTGGAGGGAAATCAGAAACTAATATTGTCAGGGTAGCAAATGTTATTTCAGGAGCAGTGGTTTTTGAGGAGATGTCTGTAGTACCAACCTGTTTAATTAAGCTTTGGGTTTGCTGTGTTAAAGGTTGTGTATTTCCAAGCACAGTAGTTCTTTATCCCTTGATCCAGCTGAAGTGAAGTGTTAAAACACAGTGATCTCTTTTCCTTGTAGATGGCTGTGGAATTTCTACATGAACTGGATGTTCCATTTTTCAAAGTAGGATCAGGAGATACAAATAATTTTCCATATTTGGAAAAGACTGCAAAGAAAGGTGAGCATTTCCTTTGAGCCATCTTGGTGAACATCACAATTTCTCAGTAGCTCAGTTATTAGATTTTTCCTCCAGTTGATTTTTGGGAAAAAAATCGGAAGTTTCTTTTAAAGAAACTCACCCTCAAACTTTGGGAAAAAGTTTTACCCCACATTCTTTTCTAGTTTTACCAAATTAATTTACTTAAAGAATTTAATTTAATCTTGAGTAGCTTTCTTGTAGCCCTAGGACAAACCTCGTGCATACTTTCTCTTGGCTAGGTCGCCCAATGGTGATTTCCAGCGGGATGCAGTCGATGAGCACAATGCATCAGGTGTATCAGATTGTGAAGCCCATCAACCCCAACTTCTGCTTCCTGCAGTGCACCAGCGCGTACCCGCTCCAGCCCGAGGATGTCAACCTCCGTGTCATACCGGTCAGTGGCAGCCCAGAGCCCGCAGGGAAGGGCCGTGCCCTTTACTGGGATACACTGCCAGGTCTTAGGGTGTGCTGGGATTCACTTCTGAGAAGTTACCGGGTGTGTCCTGTTCCTCTAATTCACAATGCAAGCGCTGGATAAAAAGAGCCACAGGGTCCTTTTTTAGCAGAACTCATCTTTGAGGAATATGATAAAGGATGTTTCTGGAGTATTCACAGTTCAACAGAGGAAAACATTCTGAACAGGTTAACCCTGTGGTTTATAGTGCTCAGAAAAATCATGTAGACTGTTATCATTAAGAAAGTGCTTGAGGTGAGTCTAATTCTAAATAGGGAGCTAGACCAGAAATTTCGTTTAAAAAGCTTCATGTGACTATCAGAGCAACGAAGAAAATTGATTAGACCCTACTATAGTTTCCTCAATTTCAAATGTTATTTGGATACACCAAATAGTAATATAAGGAAGTTTTCCCAAACTGGCCAGTGGACAAGCAGTACCTTAGATCTATGCACACAAGCATATTATTTTTTATAGAATGATACATGGCTGCATTTAAGTGCCTTTAGGATTTGGTGACTCTTCTCTATGCATGGATTAAAGGATTGCTTCAGAATTTTAATACAATGTTGAAGAAATCTGTTTTGGATAGGAGTTAAGTTTAACCAATCCACTGGGTTCTTGGATGAAAATAGGATACTGTTACTGTTACACTGATACTGACTTTGAAGACCTTGAATTGTGGAACTCGATTAAAAGACAGCTAAGTCGTAGAAGAGAACATGCTTCCTTTTTGTTGTCAGTATTGGTAATGTTAGTCAGATTTGGAATGTGGTGATTGGTAATGCAGTGTGATTTGTTGAATTTAAAAAGTTGTGTTCTCTGCATAACCAGCTGCTTATACTATGGCACAGTATTGATCCACTGCAGTTATCATTGTTAAATTTGCTTTGTCTTTGAAACTGCTACCTTGGTAATTCAGACCAACTCTGTTGTGATACCAGGCATACCAGTCAGCTTTTCCTGATATCCCCATTGGCTACTCAGGGCATGAAACTGGCATAGCCATTTCAGTGGCTGCTGTTGCTATGGGTGCTAAAGTACTGGAACGCCACGTGACTCTCGACAAAACCTGGAAAGGAAGTGACCACCAAGCATCCCTGGAGCCAAATGAACTGGCAGAGTTAGTGAAAGCCATCCGTACTGTGGAAAAAGCCATGGGTTCTCCAATCAAACAACTTTTGCCCTGTGAAATGGCTTGCAATGAAAAGGTAACTTTTGATTTTGGTCCGTGTAAACCTGCAGCTAATTTAGACCTATATTCTATATTCAGAAAAACAGCTTGAAGATTGTTTATTGCAGCAGTGTTTCTTCCTCTGCCCTTAAAAAATTTCACATTGCCTAATGCTGGCAGTTTTGATTATAATAGAGTTCTATGTTTATCATTCAGTGGTTGACTAAGCTGAGTAGCAGTGTGGAATCATTTAGATTGGAAAAGACCCATGTGGTTGTTCGGTCGAACCTAACACTGCCAAGTCAATGTAGGTTCCTAAGTGCCATGTCTTCACATTTTAAGTAACTCAGGGGATCATGACTCAACTGCTTCCATGTTCTATACTGCTTGAGTGCTTGATAATCCTTTCAGAGAAGAATTTTTTCCTAATATCCAGTCTAGCCCTTCCCTGGCACAGCTTGAGACCATTTCCTCTCATTCTGTCACTTGCTGCCTGGGAGAAGAAACCAACCCCCACCTGGTTACAGCCTCCTTTCAGGGAGTTGTGGAAAGCGTTAAGGTCACCTCTGAGCCTCCTTGCCTCCAGGCTAAACAATCCCAGCTCCCTCAGCCACTCCTCATAGGACTTGTGCTCCACACCCTCCACCAGCCTTGTGGCCCTTCTCTGGCTCTTCCACTCCAGCACTTCAGTGTCCTTCTTGTAGTCAGGGGCCCAGAACTGGACACAGGACTCCGGGTGTGGCCTCACCAGTGCCAGGTACTTGGCAATAGTAATAGGAGTAGTATCTCTTATGATCGTAAATGAGCTGCTTTTACACTAAGCTAAAATACCAGTCATTCTAATCAGATTGCCGCCATAGTGATTTTGAAAAATTCCAGTGAGCCGCTGTCCCGTTTCAGAAAACATCTGCATGTTCCTGGAAGCCTGGTTACAATGAAAGTAACCACTGTTAATTAATCTTCACTTGGAATAAGTAATAGAGAAGGCGGTTCTACACAGCCTGTTCTCAAATGACTGTAGAATATTTTTTATCCTTTTTTGTAATACTAAGGTAGCAATGTATTTAACATTAACTTTGTTTTTTTTTTTCCCCTCCCCTGTAGCTGGGAAAGTCGGTAGTGGCGAAAGTGGCAATTCCTGAAGGTGCAGTATTGACACTTGACATGCTGACGGTGAAGGTGGGAGAGCCAAAGGGATTTCCCCCAGAATCCATCTTTGATCTGGTGGGCCAGAAGGTTAAAAAAAGTATTGAAGAAGATGAAACCATCACTGAGCAAGTAGTGGAAAATCATGTGAAAAAAGTGAAGTGCTAAACCGAAGCACTCCATTCCATATTTCTCAGTGTACTACCACACAACATGTTTGAGAATAGTAGCATGATAGATTAGCAGAAAGAGGTGTAATTATGAGAGTGCAAACAGGTTAGTATTTTCAGGTTCTCATTATTAGGAAGTTTCAGAAACAAGGGGATATAAATTATAAAGATTTTATTAGAAAATGCATTGCATTGTGCCTAGGAAGTGCTATGAACCTTTCTTCTCCATTCCACTTAATCTACATTAATTTAGAATTTTGCCAAATATAAGACCACATTCTGCTGCTTTCCAGCTTTCCTTTTCTGTTAAGAATGAATCATGAGAATTTTGTCTACACTTTGAACTGTTCTAGCCCTAGACCTTTGGATATTCCTCTCTTTTCTGCCATTTGCCTCACACCTGTGACAGCAGTACTTGGTTGTAGTTGAATACAGATAAATGAAAGTTTACATATACTGAACAGAAAGGTACAAATGCAACCTGGATAGATTTTTTTTTTAAGATGAAAGTCTTAAAAGTGTCATGATAAAACAGTGGGTTGCAGGAATCTGTATTCTGTGGAAAAATGGGCTTCTTGAGAAACCTATGTTCTCAAGCAACAGTAAAAGGAAAAAAAGTATATGGGATATTTAGAAAGGTCCCGTCTAGGGGGCGAGAGAATCTTGTGAACTGGAAGGGCAAAAGGCAAGCCAGAGAGACTGAGCAGGGAAGAAGTGCACATCTGAGATAAAGCTTAACCTATGCTTCAGAAAATGTGAAAAGCATCTATTGTGAGTTAAGTCTGGAATATTAAGTCGATGCTGCAGAGCATTTGGATGCCTCTGTTTGGACCTAGGGCGCAGCTTCTCAGGTGGGAAGCCAAATGCTGGTGAAGCTTGAGTAGCTTTTTTTTTTCTGTACTAACCAGCAAATCATCTATGGGGTTTTTCTCTCAGCACAGGTGTTTGATTACATCACACCATTGTGCTTCAGCATGATGGTCAGTACACCTTTTGTGTGCCCTTCTTTTGCATCCCAACTTCTCACTTTTCAAGTGAGAAATGGAATCCCACTACGATCACCTGCTGCTTTTCCCTTTGACCAGAAGGGAGTCATATAGCAGCAGCTGCAAACCAGTCATCCTTCAATTACCTTCCTTAGCACAGAACCTCTTTGCAATAATTCATCTGCTTTTTTTCTGTGGTGGAATCATTTATTAGTGATGGTTACTTGGAACTTGCTACATTTGGGTCATGAGTTCGTGAAATATCTTGAATTTAGTGGTGAGTGGTTTTGTACCTATAAACTGTTTACTTTCAAAATGTTTACCCTTGTGCAATTCTGAGGAAACTGTATTCCTATCTTTAAATGGGGAAGCAGAGGTTGAGTCATGTACTTGGCCATATGTGAGCTGTGACTGATGCAATGTGCTTGCCTTACATTAAAAAATTATTCAATTGTTAAAAGATTTTTTTTTATTATTTCAAATTTGAAAAATAAATTTAGCTTATAAAATAATCTCTCGTTTCTGCATTTCACCCTTTGGTCAGACCCTACCTTTGCCAGCTCTGGTGATACATGGCCTTTAGTATTTGAATACTGTAACATTACCTGACCAGTTTCAAGTAGCAGTAGTTTTTCACTCCTAACTGGGCTGCTCCTGGAAACTGCTGTAAGCAAAGGCTCCAGAAATTTCCAGGACTTTAATTAATGTATTGGTGGAAGCAGAAAGGTCCATATACAGAAACTTGCAAGCTGTGTCCCCTAGTTTTATGTGAATGTTGCAAATTGGACACAAGGATAAATGAGCCACAAATGCACCTCTGGTCTGGTGTTTTTATTGCACCTGTGAGCCCTGCAGACATTGCATCCTCTGTTAGGGGCTGTACACAGCTTTTTCCCATGCTTCCACTCAGTGGGAAGAATAGGGCCACTCAGAAGTCCAATTCAGTTTCTGTCATGTGTGAGACCAGCTAATGACTATTAAATGTGTCCACGGAAGCACCAGCTCCAGCAGAGACTTTTCCAAGAGTCAATGCCAGTCTTTGATTTCTCCAAGATGACACTTAAATATGAGCTAATTCACTTAGTGCATTTATTATCCAAATCTGACTTTGTCAATGATAACCATATGCAGTATATAATCTTGAAGCTTGAACCAAACTAGGCCTGTTGCCATACACAACTGCAGCTTCTCCAGGCTGCAATGAGGGGAGGGAGTTCATTTTAAAAAATTCAAAAAGTCAATATCCAGATTCCAGTCTGAGTTGTAATGTGTTTCTTTGAACCTGACTTCTTCCATTTTGCAAGTTGAAAAATACGACATAAAGCACTTCAGGTGGTATAGCAACACCATTTATAAGTCAAATCATCTTCCCCATTGAAAAATATATATACATTAAAAAATACAGTTGGTTTTCTTGAACTCACTGTTACAAGTTGAAAAAAGTGCAACAGTAGTACATTGGCACTTTAAATGGTCCATCAACATCATTTATAAAAACCAGATCACCTTCCCTCATTGAAAAAAGAAAAAAAACCATTAAAAATGACACTTCATTTTCCTGAACTTACATTGCCTTCTACAAGCATCAAAATTGCAACTTTGATAAAACAGAGATGAATTAATGTAGGTAATTGCTGAAATGACATTAATAGAAAAAGCATGAAAGTAGGCTTAATTTTCTTTGTTTCTTACGTTAGCTTGCATGTTCTGATGGACCCTTCCCAGAGTCTCAGAGCTGGATAAACAGGCTCTGTGAAC
The DNA here is from genome assembly GCF_903797595.1 of Erithacus rubecula. NCBI lineage: Eukaryota > Metazoa > Chordata > Aves > Passeriformes > Muscicapidae > Erithacus > Erithacus rubecula. The sequence goes on from NW_027635590.1 coordinate 1,239,538, forward strand.
TTGCAGCGGAAGGTGTGCAAATGAGCCATGCCATCGCTGACGTTGTAGAATGAAAGGATTCCTGCTTCATAGTCTAGAAAAACGCCAACGCACTCAGGGTCGTCTTCTATTAGGATGGGGATTCTCTCTCCCTTGTGAAATGCCCAGTATTCCAAATCAAACTTCTTAAGGCACCAGGATGCTCTATTCCAGCCCAGCCGACAGGCTTCAGAGTCTCCTTTCCTGCCAATGGTGGGGTAGGCTGCGCCAATCCACCATCCTGCTCCAGCATGGAGCAAGTCAACTTCCCAGTAATGGCTCCCAGAAAGGAATGCATCTCTGCTTAGCACTTGCCATAATTTATCAAATCTCTGCGGGCTACAGGGGTAAAATATTTTCCTCCAGTTACAGATTACTTCAAGACGGTCATCAGACAGTTTCAGCCGCGGGTGAATGCTGTCATATTCCCAGGTTGGTGATCTTGCATCTACAGTCAAAGCCATAAACATACTTGCTAAATTTCTCTTAACCCTTGGAAGAAGTCCAAATTACAAAATACCTGCAATGGAGCCCACAGTTGGCAGTGTCTTGGGACAGTGAGAAAGCCTGCAGTCCCAGGAACATGGACTGGAAGAGGCATGACAAGGGAATCAGCAGGGCACCAACACTGACTCCACACATTCCCAATCTGGGTCACTCATCATGATGGGATAAGGAGAAATAGAGAGAGTTATGGTCCCTTGGTCTGTTCTGCCTGGAGGAGACTGAGGGGAGACCTCATTGCAGTTTGCAATTTCCTTGTGAGGGGAGGAGGAAGGGCAGGCACTGATCTCTTCTCTCTGGTGACAGTGACAGGACCCAAGGAAATGGCCTGAAGTTCTGTCACGCAAGGTTTAGGTTGGATATTAGGAAGAGGTTCCCCAGAGGGTTTTTGGGCACTTTCCAGTGCCCCCAGGCTCCCCAGGGAAGTGGTCACAGCACCAACCCTGATAGAGCTCAAGAAGCACTTGGACAACTCTCTTGAGACACACGGTCCTGTGCAGGCCCAGGAGTTGGACCCTAGTGATTTCTGTGGCTCCGTTCCAGCCCAGGAGATTCCAGGACTCCAGTATAATCATACTTACGTTTTAGGAAAAGCAACCGATCAATAGGAGTCATGGTTTTCAGCATTGTCCCAGGCTCCCTCTTTGCAGTGGGATTAAGGCTACTGAAAACATCTGGGCAAAGATGAAAAGGGATAGTTTAGGAAGTCTGCCAGCTTTTCAACTATCATTTTCCAACTTCATGGATAAATTGAAGGGGCTACTCATTATGCTGGACTAGTGTTGCCAAAGAAATCCACAGTTGAGCACACCACCAAGTAATCACACCTGGTTTCTTAAAAGGTAGCCGTTACCAGAAGAAAACAGGCAGCTGAAGATAGCTGCAGGTGCTTGCACCTTTGCACCTTGCAGAGCACCTCCACGATGCTCTCTAGCAATCCTACACACATCCTGCCACTGCAGTGGCCTTTCAGATCAGGTCTGACCATTTGTCCCAGCAGCCTGCTACTGTGGCAATTTTCTGATAATGGATTAAAAGGCAGCTGGGTGAATTGTGATGGCCAGTGTTGCCTGCTCACTCAAAGAGCAGCAGGGTTTTCCCATGGTTATTTAGGCTTTGCAGTTCTATGTCCCATCAGGAAAATTCCTTGCCTTAATCATGCCAAAGGTAATTTAAGGATGAAATAACAGCTCAAAAACAAAAGGATTTCTAAATTGAAGATGTTAGCTCAGCTCTATAGTACCAAAAATCATCAATTTTTTTCAGACTGAGGCAGATCACCAGGCAGATCAATTAGAAAAAGCTTTCAAATTTTAGAGGTACCCCAATGCCAGAGCACTTACACGCAATTGGAAGTGAGAGAATAGATACATTCTGTAGGGGTGATGGACTACATTAAGTTGTATTGAAATACCTGATAGAACCGGGGGGAGGGGCCATGCAGGGAGGGGAGAAGCAGACAAACCAAAGATCATTTGCAGACTTGAAAGAGAAACTTCTTACATTCCTAAATCACCACTGCTGCCTCAGGATTACACCCATGCTATCAGAAAACAGTACCCATGCCTGAAACACTGTTTTTACTCCAGATAATTTGGTAAAAAGTCCTTATCTTACTTAAAAAAGTGTACTTTATTTGCAGAGAGAGCAGAAGAAAGTAAAACTCAGAGCACTCTCCCAGGTACCTTCTTTTAGCCGGGCTTCCAATGGTTTCTCTAGAATGGACTGAAGAACTCTGATGAAGTGTTTATAATGGTTAAGTAAGTGCTCAAAAGAGAGAGGTATTGGATGCCACTCTTCTAACTGGTGCCTGGATTCCTTAATTTCCTTCGTAATTTCTGTGTACTTCTGAGGGCAGAAAGCCAAATGCTACAATTAGCAAGACTGTGACATGAACAGACCCTCCCAGCCCCCACACACCACAGAGCAAGGACATCACTGGGTAAACCTATGGGCCAGAACAGCCAAGCTTTGCTGAGCTCAGCCTGCCTTTTAGCTCATTAGCCTGCCCATGACCTCCTCCTGCCACTGGGGCCAGGGGCCACCTCAGTCAAGGAGAGCCCAAGAGCCATGGTTAAAAGAGATTCCTCCAGAATGGAAATGAGTTTAGCCTGGCCAGGATCCTTCGTGGGAAATGCCAGCAATGGCAAAATCAAACCATTAAGTTTTAAAAGCAGTCTGAAGAGTCTGAAGAAAATCCACACAAAACCACAAAGAGCAGATCCTGTGTGAAGGTGTGTTTCTAGCACACACAGCAGAATGCCAGGACCATATCACAGCAATGGAAACTCATGTCTGACACCAAAATGAAAAAATGCACCGGAAAGAAATGGCATCTTTTGGCTTGCGTCAGGGCATAAGCACATGGCAACACACTCTTCCCAAGGAAGGTGAAGGTCATTAGGAGTGAGAAACTGATGTTTATCTATAGGCAAAAAGAAAAGTGCTGCCCCTTGCAGTGAAGTTATGGCTATTGCTTATTTTCATTATGATTTCTTGTAGTTAACATTTTAACTTCCCTCCTGAGATTTCCTGAGGGCTGCCTTTTCTCAGATCTTATTACACTGGACAAGGAAAGACTTGATACAGCATTTGTCTTCAAGATTAAGAGACATGTATCTGTCTTTTCCCTCTATGACTAAAACTAACATGAACTTCATACAGACCTGAAATCAATGCCTTAGTAGGAATACCTAATAGCTCAAAAATCAGGAACCAAATTCATTCACCAAAACACCATCACAAAGATTAAAAAGCAGTTAGAAAGATGTTGCTTACATACTGAAGGATCTGTAGAAGACACAACTACAAAAATTTACTGAGGACTATCAGGGTAAGAGAGAAAGAGACCATACAATACCACCTCCAGCAAATTAATAGGATCACTGTCCTGTTGTATTTGTCTGATTTGATGTGTGAAGGTCTCTAGGACTGCAAGCTGTTCTTGACAGGACCTCAAATGCTGATCATGTGCTCCCAGGGCTTGCTGAGTCTTCTCATCAATGAAGTTTTTTGCCAAACTCTCTTCTTCCCGAAGGAGTAACTGAAGCTCAGTCATTTTTTCTGACAGCTGCCGTTTGATCATACCAGCATGTGCCTATGGATGAAGCAGAAGAATGTCTTACCTCTGATCAACAGACCATAAACATTTCAGACACTTCTCTTTTGGGCTTTAAGGCTAAGTTTTGGTTGAATTTTACTGATTCTCTCCATTTCTTCAGAAACATGTCTGTACCCCTTAAGGGAGGGCAGACATGATCTACCTGCTGATGGAAAAGACTGAGGAAGTAGCAAATCTTTGCTTTTAAAGCAAGCTAGAGAGGATTAGCAAGTAGGAAGAGAAAGCCTCCAAAACAGAGTGACATCAGACCAAGTCTCTAAAGCCCCCTCAAGCTCTTACTGACATTTCTGTAACAGAGCTGCTTAGAGATGCTCTTTAGAGCAGAAGTCCTTTCACGCTCTATAAATGAGGTTCAGCTTAGCATGCATTCCCATTCTTAAGACAGAATCAACAGAACTCTTATTGTGTTTACCCAGCTTTGAATCCAGAAAATTCAGCAATGCAAGATATATAAGTGAAGCCAGAATAACATAGGCAGGTACCTAGATTCCTGTGCACAAAAATTTCACCCTTGGTCTTCCAGAGATGTTCAGCTGATCAAGGAATGAGGACCAGGTCTTTGGAGACTATCCCTCTTTCCTCTCTTTGATAGTGTAATATATTGTGATGAATACAGGGAATACATTCTTCTCCTGAGAAGCAGTAGGTGGTTGGGTCTTTGAATAGCTACAGAGAAAACAAAATGTGTCCCCTTGGAAAATGACCATCCAGTGGAGAATGAAACCAACTTTACCTTCACATCATTTACAGCCTGCTCTATGCTCCTTTTGTTACCAGACTCTTGCTCTTTTCTCTCTTCTAGATTCTTCAAGTGCAATTCCATGAGTTCCTATACAAAAATAAAACAAAAACACCCACTGTTTCATAACAACATCTGTAAAAAAACAGAATCAACTCTCCATCTTGATTTTCATATAGGGGGATACTGAAATATTCAGCTTCTGAACCATAGAATATTCTGAATTGGAAGGTACAGCACTTAAATGAATGGCCTTTGACGAGGCTTATTAAGGCCAGTAAAGTGATGAACCACAAGGATTTCAGCATTTCACCCAGTGGTTATACTCATAAGGTTATACACATAAGGTCTGTGCAAATTAGCATCACCTTCTTAAAGGCATAGGGAAACCCAGAGTGAAAAAAAAAACATTTTCATCTTTAAATCTGAGGTGCTGCATATTTCAAGACCATGTGCTAATGCATTTAGCAGCTGAAGAGCAGCTAAGTACTTTTATTTAGAGGTTAAGTGGAAGGCTCCATTTAGAATCAAAATCCAGTGAATATTCAGGATGCTTCCCAGTGTAAAAATGACCAATCAGATACCCCTACTATCACCACAGTGATGCTGTGTTATGAATGTCTCCAACAGCCAATAGAGTCAGGATGGGTGGTAATCACAATATCTGTGACACTTGGAGTGTGCCCAGCACAGCATAATCAGTGTCCTACTTATGTCTTGCCCCAGTTCCTCACCCTGTACCCCTATGAAATTGGCTGCCCACTGCTCAGCAGGTTGAATAGTCTTGGTGTTTATTTTGCAGCCAGACCTCATTCCCTTCCTCAGAGACTGACAAAGACTACAGGGAAAAACCCAGTCTTCCCTCTCTGCTAGTAACACACATCACTTTGTGCACTCACATCAGTGACCATATACAAATACTTACATAAATCCCAAGCATTTCTGGTTAAGCATTACTTCCTTTACAGAGGTATATGAAAGAGCTCCTCCCTGCAGATTGAAGACCATGCCAGCAACTCATGTCATTCACCCTGAGCAATCAACTCCAAAAACCTTCCTTAAGGGATTGCCTGGGTGCTTTAACTCATTCAAGTGAAAACACTGTAAAAGCAATGATTTCTGAGATGACACTCAGAGCTCCAGTCAGGCTCACAGGACACATATCAAGTGCAAAGGGTGCTGATCCCATGTGCCGCATTCAGGAGCACAGGGAGCATCCTTTCTGATGATTTTAAACAATCCCTGATCCAGGGATGACGCTGCTGATGGTCCTTGCTGTTTGGTTCTCATCTCTTCTTAGCACTCACAGTAGGATTTGCTGAAAGAGCTGTGGAAGACTCTCAGTGCAGGGCGTGCTGCCTGGCTGATGTCATGCCACAAGGACTGTACTAATAACTGCTCACAGCAAACAAAATCACTAGCTAAAATACCATCTCTTAGGCTAAAACTATTGATGATTTGTGCCTAAAATCTCTGCAGCCCTAAGCCAGTAGATGTCAGCAGATACCTCCTAGGGACAGAGGGTGACATGGGAGTACAAGTTTCTACCCCACTCACTTCCTGATTGGGCACAGAGATAAGTCTTTATCAACTCCATCAGAGCCCCAGGGAAGCAGCACAGTTTGTAGATTTGTGCACTTTATTTTGCCTCAGATCAGGTTGACACTGTCCAATATGTGCATCATGACTTGTGTACCAGCTCACAATCTGTGTGAAATTCCAAGCAGGAAGTTCTGTAGGAACTCTTTCTTCCTAATGTTTTCTTTAGGAAACCTAGTAATACTGCTCCAAAATATCATACAAGGAGCGGGGAAGAACTTTCTAAAATTGTAGAGGGAAAAAAAAGGAAAGAAAGAAAAGAAGCTTCTGAACATCAAATCTGTGTGTTACAGTATTTTAAGTCTTCCAAGCTTAGCATCACAGTATGCAGGTCTCAGCAAGTCTCCTGGCAGGCTCTCTAAGTAAAACAAAGCACAGACAGGAGTGTTGGCAAGCTTGCAAAGCTTCCTGACGATATTTGGTGGACAGCTACATTGGGATGAAGAAAAAAAATCTTAGGCAAGAACCCCTGGGCTGGCCATGGCTAGGATGGAGCTAATTTTCCTCTTAGCAGCCTATGTGGTGCTGTGTTTCAGATGTGGCTATACTGTGCATGCACAAAAAACTAGGAGGGGTCACAAGCAGGAGATGACCCCTACTAATCAAAAGGTAATCTATACCATGTAACATCATGTTCAGCAAACTGGAAGTGGGGTGTTTGGGTGGGTAGCTGTCTTTTGCTCAGGAACTGAGCTGTCTGGTGAGTGTCTGCCTTTGCACCATTTTTGGGTTTTTTCTCTTCCCTTCTTCTATTAAACTTATTTTTATCTCAACCCATTAATTTTCTTGGTTTTAGTGTTCCTCTTCCCCTTTCCCACTGGACAAGGAAGGGGAATAAGCAGGCAGCTGTGTTGTTCTTAGCTGCCTGCTGGGGTTAACCCACAACATCCCAGAGAAGTTTTCAGAGAACCGTGCATGGGCAGTCACTGTGACCTAGCCAGCTGCAACGGTGGGGCCAGGCAGTAAACAGAAATTACCTTTCCCCTTCCCCTGGGTCATCTATGGTTCGGTCAAAGGTTCTTTCAACCTGGCAATAAAAACAAATTCCCTGTGGCAGACACACTGCTCTGATTCCACATACAAGGTCTGAGGATAAAGTGCTGCTGCATGTGACCTAACAGTCGAAACCACTTCCTCCTTGTCCCTTGATTTATACACCTGTTGTGTGGACGCTTGGGTGTGACTAATGGTTTGTACACAAACCATATCCTTGTGCGGCGGCATCAGGCTGACCCTGTCTATATAGGGTCTACAACGTACAGAAAGTACAGAAACTTTGTTCTGCTATTCAACCCAGCCTACAAACCTTGAACTTCAAAAGGTCTTTATAAGGCAAGCAAAGCAAGGCTGAAGAGCTGTGGCACTGCACCGGCACTCACAGACGCCACCACCACGCCCTAGCCGAAGGAAGCCCAGCGGCACAATGTCAGGAAGGAGGGGATAACGGGGAGCATCAGACGATCCCGGCCGAGCTCCGGCACTCACCTGGGAGCGGCGCACGGCGTGCGGCAGCAGAGAGGCGCGGTGCCCGCGGTGCGCGCCCAGCGCCGGGCACAGAGCGCACACGCAGCACCCGCAGTCCTCGCAGAACAGCTCCAGGGGCCGCCCGGCATGGACACGGCACAGCCGAGCCCCCCGCTCCGCCTGCGCCATGCCCGGAGCCCGTACACAGGGAGGCGCGGCCGGCGGGGCAGGAACCGGGGAAGCGGGGCAGGCGGGGACAGGGAGCGGAGGATGCGGGGCCGGCAGGTGCAGGAAGAGGCGGATTCGGGCAGGCGGGGACAGGGAAAGGCGGACTCGGGCCGGCGTGTGGAGGGTGTGCGCAGCCCTTTGGTCGGGCGAGCCGTGGCCGCGATGTCTTTCAGGATATGTTTTGTCACTTTCCTTTTTTCAATTAGAATTTTGTGCTCTGAAGTTCTCGTTTGTAGAAGTCGAAATAGATTGCTCGTACTTTTTCAGAGTTCGCACGCTTTCAATTGGCTGTAACTCTTGCCTACATTCAACCAAGTTCATACTCGTTTTTTAATATACTGTGTTATTCCTGTAAATAAAAGCAATACAGAGTATTCATACACACACAAGATGTGAAAAAATAAGAAGATACTTAAGCCCAAATAATTTTGGTGGAACATTCCAGACTCAGAATATGTATTAGTACATAAGAATATGCAGCACTGAGGAACAAGGGCAGTCCTGTTGAAATCGGGCAGAATTTTATGCCTACAAAAGAGCTGCTGACATAACTAACTATTTAGAAAGTGCCTTGTACATAGAAAAGTCAGATTTTTTTTTTCTTGGAAAATATTTCATACAGACCTCAGTCTACAGTTGTGGAATCTTAGGGATCTTTATAGATATCTGTAGATTGTTTGCTCTTCCTCTACACACACAGAAAAAAGTGCTAATGCCTGCTTTAATAAAACAAGAGTTTTATATCTTCTTTGGGACCATGTTCTGGTGCTTGACCATCCTCAGAAAGAAAAATTTACTGTGGTAAATTAACATTTTTCTCATTACAGTTGGACCTGTGTTGTTTCACTGTGCCTTTCCAAGGGGAGTTTCAATCACATCTCAATCTACGCCCATAGAGCAGCTGTAGGCAGCACTGAGTTCTCTGACAGAAGCTGAACAATTCCAGTTCTGTGTGTGTTAAAATGCTAAGCTTCAGCTCCAGTACTGTCTTGCAGCTTTTGCAGGAGGGTTTGCCTGATGGAGTCCTTGTGGGTCTCGTCCAGACGAATGTGTGTGCTAGGTAAATGTTCCCATCTGACCATTCAGGAGCACTCTGGAAGCCACACCACCAGAGACTCTAACTGCTGGCACTGAGGCCCCTTCAGAGGGTTCACAATGAGCTAGAGGGTCCCTGCCTGCCTCCCTACACACCCTGCACTCACACAAGCACACAAGGCTTCCTTAACAGTTCAACCCCAGGTTTCCAGTGACAGAATCTCAGACCTCTGGATCCCTGAAGAGATTTATGTATGGTTCAGTAACAGAGTAACAGGTCCAGCTGGTGGCTCAAGGAGGAACCCTGAACAAAGGATTACCTGGATTTTTATATCCTCACACTCTGTGTGACAGAAAGTCTGATGTTTTCCAGTTCAGTCCTCAGCTCCTGCTGTGTCTCAGTGTCCAGTCCCCAGGCTGGTGCCAGAGGTCCCTGTGCCCTTTCCTGTGCCAAGGGCTGGCAGTTCATGGCCTCTTGCCTCAGGCTCCCATCCAGAGCTCAACCTGCAGCTCTCATTGCAACTGCACCCCGAGCTACCTCCACTGAGTGTGTTCCTCAGCACATGGCCAGCCTTCATCACCATGAAGCCACACAATGCTGATGGAAGATACCCAGCTCAGGACCCTGGCTCCTTTTCTGACCCCCACCCTGTTGGTGTCCAGTCTCAATGGTTGCAGAGTCACTTCACAGGTTGGATGAGCCCAGACACTTGCCTTGGTCTTTGTGAAGGTCCTGCTGGTGCATTTCTCACCTCACAGTCCCTCAGAAGACTGACTATTTCCTTATCTTCTGCTTCATACCCTCCTGGTTTGCAATGACAGCAGACTCTGAGGGCATATTCCATCCTATTGCCCTGATTGCTGATAAGAGCATTAGGGCACACTGGGCTCATCTTGCACCCCAGAGGAATGGCACTGGTCCCAGCTGCCAGTTCAGGTGTTCTAGTCTATCTATCAAACAATGCCATGAGTTTATCTGTAAGGACATTTCAAGGCCTATTACTTGCAGCATTAGAATTTGCACCTTACTAGTACCTAGAGGCGTTTCCTATTTACAAATGAACTTACTGAGTTAGATTCTCTGTGCTTTCTAGTGTTTTAAATTGTTTATTGTGGAAAAAGTGAGTTGTGACAAAACTAAATAATGCTTGTGTAAATGCAACTGGATAACCAGGTGCTGCTATAATGCTCCAAAATAAGATGTAATTTCTCCCCAGTACTTTACTGTCTAACACTGGGGGAAAGTGCTGCTCCACTGTGGCTGTGAGAGGTCTGAAGATTCTCTTTGCATCCAGCTCCCACATTCATCTTTCTGGAGGGAACACCTTGAGTCTTTTAAAACAGGTTTTAAATGTCTCAGAGTGTGCCTCATGCTGTTTTTGCCAAGAAGAATCATCCTCCAGCCCAGGCAGTGGAGAGGAGAATTAAATCAAAAGAAAACACGAAGTAATAATGTTTTCCTCATTCAGCACAGCCTCTGTGTGAAAGCCAGCTGAGGATGATGTGGGTGGAGTGTGTTGGTAGGGTCAGAATGAGTCTGAGACTTCATCTGTTAGTTTTGAGGTGAAATCACACTTTCCCTCTCCTGACTTGGATCCAATGTAAGCCTTCTGCAAAATATGGGTGCATTTCTGAAAAAATTTTGGTGTGAAGTTGGCAGCATGCAATACAAGAGACCAAGCTATTGTTTAGGTGTAGCATCCTCTACTTCTTTGTACAGAAAATTTCTTATACAAGCTCTGATTTCATCTTCACACTTGTGTGTAGCACTAAAGGAGGGAAGTCTGTTTTAGTGCACGATTTACAGGCTTGGGTGCAGATCTGGATTTCTTTGCAAGACATCTACAAAAAACAACCAAACAACCAACTCAAAACCAAGTGGAATCACCACTTCATCAAAGACATTGAGGACTGTGATTTGAATGGCACTAATACACCATCTGTACACACTGAACACCCTTTGGTTGCTGCCACACAAGGGCTGAATGTTAAATAAGGCTGAACTGAAGAAATCTGTATCAAAATAATGATACAGATAAAAATCTGTAAATACAGATAAAAATCTGTATCGAAATGGGCTGCTTTCAATAGAAGTCACCCTTCCCAGTGGCTTAAGAAGAGAAATAATTTTTACCGCAGAAACCAGAGTTTATCCTGGTTTGGTTTGCCTCAGGGCTACCCATTCCCAGAGGGTCCATACAGGAAAGATCTATTTCATTCTGAGTCAAGAGAACATCCTGGAAACTTCATACCTTAATGTATTTTTAGTATTTTAATTGTACAGTTTGAAAAATATCTTAGCAGTGCTACATGAGTTCAGTTTTCATGTTCAAGTCTTTTTTTTTTTCCTGAAAAACAAATTAAATTTTGAAAGTCTCAATTGTACTGATACTGGATACTCTTTTGATATTTTCATTAAGAAACTAAATGAAAGTAGAAATTTTCTGTCACTTAGCTGTTCACTATTTAATTCAAAAAGACAGAAGATCATTTTAGGCTTTCAAAAAAAATTAAAAATCAGTGTATATATTTCTTTCTAATTTTAGTGGAATACACTTTCAAACACATACTTTTCAAAATATACTTTCTCCAGTACTGTGGAACGGTAGTACGCATTAAAGAAATGTCAGAATTACTACAAGCTGACATGAAATTTTTGCCTTTCCTTAGCATCACTGAGTTGGCTGGCAAACCCTTTCAACACCCACATTTTAAAGCTCTGAAAAGTATCCCAGGTAAATAGGGATAAAGATAAGTAAGTGCATTTTTTTATGCCTCAATTCTTAATAGTGACAATAAACCTTGTGCTGCCTGGTCCTCAGAGCTGGGAGGACCATGACAATGGGAAGTGACTTTCTATCTGTAATTGTCAGGGACCAGTTGTACCAGCTGACTGTTTGTAGGACTGTGTGTCCAGACAGGTTTCATCCCAGAAGGATGAAGTCAGTGTTGGATGTTCCAGCAGGACCCCTCCCATCACCTGCTAAGTTCTTGGGAGCCTGGGGAGGTGCATGCTGAGTGGCAGCTAGTCAGTGTTATCCCCATTTGCCAGGAAGGATTACAGGAAGGACGACTCAGGCAACTGCAGACCTCTTAGTCTAACTTCAGTACCTGAAAAAAAAATTAAGGAAGATCCCACTGGGTGCTGTTGAAAGGCATTTAAAGGATAATCAGGCAAAACCAGAAGAGATTCCCAAGGAGAGAGTCCTGTTTAATTAATGTGCTGTCCTTCTATGATGATGTCACCAAACAAGGGGATGGAGGAAGGCAGTGGATGTAGTTTTCCTGGGTTTTAGTGGGCTTGCTGTCCCTCACACATCCTTCTGGAGAGGTTTTCCAGCTGTGAGAAGATCAGATCGCGGTGTTCCTCAGGGGTCAGCACTGGGAGCATTGCTGCCCAACATCCTGGTCAGTGGCGCAGCAGTGGGACCAAGGCACCCTCAGCAGAGTGCCACTGACACCAGGCTGTGTGACACGCTGGGGAGAAGGGATGCCACGCAGCAGGACAGGCTGGGAATGCACTCTCCTGGCCTGTTTACTCACCCACCCAAAGCTGATGTCTTCCCTCAAGGCTGAGCTCCAATGCAGTCACCTTCAGATGGTTTACCAGAGGAAGACAAACTCCTTTTTAGGCAGCCCAAATTACAGTTGTTTTCCTGGGTTGTAAGTGCACATTGCTGGCTCATATCTAATTTTTCACCTACTGATATCCCCAGGTCCTTCTCTGGGGCTGGTCACAACCCCATTCATCCCCCACCCTGTACTGATAGGAATGACTCCTCCTTATTTTTCTTTTCTTTCCTGGGTGGGCTTTGGCTTTCCCCATTTATCTGTCTTTATCTTAACATACAAGTTTTACCATTTTTACCCTTCTGATTCTGTATCTGATCCCACTGGTGTGGGAGTGAGCTTGTGTGGGGCTTTGCTGATGGCTGGGGTTAAAGGAAACACAGGGTAAGGGACAAGCTCTGGAACAAGCCAAAATGGGCATAAATATGGTTACAGGGCAGAAGACACGCAACCACAGCCTCTAATTTTGCATCATGAATGGATGCTGACTGCCCTGCTGTCCTTCCCCAGAGTTTCTCACTAATCCAGATCCTTCCTGTCACAGGGGAGCAGTGTTCACCTCACATGGATTGAAACCATCCAGAATCAAAGCTGTTTATTGGTTTCTCAGTCACACACAAATAGCTGTCAGTGAACTTGCACTTCTGGTCTCCCAAGAGGGCTGCAACTGGGCAGGGCAGTGGGGCAGACCCCACCTTAATTCCTGTCCCAGAGTTCTCCCAGAGAGGACCAGAGCTCAAGGCAGAGCTTTTTTCTGCCATTGCTTCCTGTGACAGAAAGAAGACAAATTCATTGTTTTTCCAACACAAGTTCAGGTACTCCCTAATAACACAGAGAATAGAAATTTTCAGCTGCTCTGAAGCTGCTGAATTGAGCTTAAAGACTAAAAAAAAAATATGTAAAGGTATGCTCACAGGATGATAAATGTAGCTGGAGCCAGTGGAGAAACAGATAGAGGCCTACAGTGGTTTTGGGGAGTTATGTAACAAGAAGCAATGCCCAAAGAAAAAGTTTGAGGGAAGGTCACCTTTAATATTGAAGCATTCAGGGAGTATGAACACCAGAGACCCCTTTTGATGAACCTCTAGGACCTTACTAGCCTGCCTTCTAATGCTTCAAATTGTGTTAAAAAATTTATTTGGTCTGATTCCAGTATCATCCTGAGCCATGATGAGAGACTGCAACATGGCCCAGGAGTATTATTTCCCTGGGTTTAGGGCTAAAACATGTGAAAATTTCACTCTCTGCTCCAAGCACATCTGCCTCTGCTCCAGAAGAAGCTGCTTGCTCACAAGGGATGGGAAAGATTGTGCATGCACTAGAGGAGCTCCAAACACGGGCTCCTGTCTTGGCAAGCATGCTGGTATTCAGGCCTGGGCACTGCTGGGAGGGTGGGAAGCACAGAGAACTGCTCAGCAAGGGCAGGAGGGTGCAAAGGTACAGCCAGAGCACTTGGGCTCTTCCCTGCTGGCAGGGCTGGGCCATCTGGGCAGTGCAGAGCCCAGCAAAGCCCCTGGCAGCTGGCAAGGCTGGGAGCTGGATGGTGGCCCTAGAGAAAATCCCTAGCACGAGATGCTGAGCTGCAGGTGCCCCCTCAGACAGCATGAGGGGCAGCTCTGCACAGCCCCAAGAGCACCAAGTCTTGCCTTGCCTTTGGCTCTTTTGGCCAGGGCTCCTCTGGCTTTGGAGAGACACACAGGGACCTGAGAGCATGGGGCTCTGCAGGACGTGCTGTTTTCAGACTGCTGGGAGGGCTCACCAGAAGGCAGAGATACTTGAGCAGCCCTGAGAGCACTGGCTGGCCCTGGGTCTGTGTCCTGCAGCTGAGCCTGGCTGGGGCACAGGGGGCATTTGAAGCTGGAGCCAGGGCCCTGATGCATGCTGGCAGCAGAACAGGTTTATTGTGCACCACAGCCAGGCACTTGGTGCTTGAAAGCACAAGTGGTTTTTAAAATTAAATCTCCTTCCCCACCTGTTTGCTACCTACAAATAGGCAGGTGTTTGCTACACCGTGGCACGTCAGCAACCATCCTTCATCATCTCAGTGGCCCTTCGCTGGACTCTCCAGTATGTTCATATCTCCTTTGTGCTGGGAAGCCCACAGCTGGGCTCCTTGAGCCTTTTCATCCTGGTGCTGTATGGCCCTTTCAGATGCTGGCACCCCAGTGTGTGCCATGTCCACCAGCTCACTGAGCTGCTTCTCTGGCTGCTTGTACAGAAACAGGTACCAAACACCAAAGCCTCCCAGTTTGCCAAACACCATGAGACTGGAAACAGTGGAAGACTTGAAAAGATTTCCTTCAAACCCCCAAGTCCCAGTTCACCAGCTGGTGAGGGAAGAAGGTCAGAAGAGACATGGGTTTTCCTTCAAGGATGGTATTTCTCCAGAATAACTTTGGGAGAGGCAGTAGCCTTGCTAGCAAGTGCAGTCAGCCACCCTGTCTGGGCAAGGGCTCCCCAAAGGCACTCTGACATGCCAGCACTACATGCCCGCCCATTCTGGGTGGGTGAGGGCTGAGAGCAGCTCTCTGGCAGTAGGCTGGCACCTGGGAAGGCATTCCTAGGTGTTCCTTACGAGCTTTCCCTGAAACTAGCAGAGTTTCAGGGCAGAGGTGTCCACAGTAAGACCCAACAAGTCCTTCTCAGCCCTGACAACAGCTGCTGATGGCACAGGGACCTGAGACAGAGGATGGAAAATTAAAGACAGAAAAAGGGGAGAAAGAAGAGTGTGAGGGCTTGGAATTAGTGCCCACATCCTTTGGGAGGCAGCACACATGCAGGGAATAGGGGCACATTAGCAGCCTCAACTGTATCCCCCTTCTCTTTCCCTGTTTCAAGGTTGGATTTAAAAAAAAATCTCCCCAGCTAAACTTAGAGGGACATGTTGCTCCACCCTGGGCTACTTGTGCCAGTCGGGGTTGGGTTAGCATATGGTTATGCCTGAGTGTCCCCAGTCATGCACTCAGTGTCTCAAAAGAGCATCTGTAACCCTACTGCTCCTCATCCCTCTTCCTGCACCTCCCTACAGCAAAAAGTACTTCTGTGCTGACAGGGGACAAGTGAACATCTCCTCTTGCACCTGGGCCACAGTAAAAGCCATGGATTTGGCCTTAGCAGTATCTGTCAGAGTTTATCCTTAGCTTGTGCACTGAAAGCCCTCAGAGCAGAAGGAGCACAGTCCCAGGCTCCCTGTGAAACAAGGCACTCAAAACTTAACTAAAATAGACCAATCATAATTCTTTGCTTTCATTAATCTATTGTAATTCATTCAGATTTGTGATGCAAGCAGAACATTTTTATTACACAGGCTCTCTGGTCTTCCAGCCATATTTCAAAGCATGGTACCACAACTAAAAACTAGCTGATGGGAGACAAAGTGTAACTGGCTCCCTTCCTTCCTCTTCAATCACATGCTCTTGCTTCTCACATGACACTTCCCCAGCACCCTGACAGACTTCCCACTTGTTGCCTTTTGATGACAGGCAGGAGTTTCAGACCCACCTGCCCACCTGTGCAAGGAATGCATCATCACCCCCAAGTGACAAGCACTACGGCCACCAGGGTGGGCAACCACACCCTGGAGCACAAGGAAACTGCTTCACTCTCCCCTGGCTGGTGTGAGCTGAGGGCTGAGGAAGGTGGCATTCTGCTGAGGGCTGAGGAAGGTGGCATTCTGCTAAGGGCAGCTCCCTCGAACTCGCCCAGGTTCAAGGCAAACAACTCTCAGCAAAGCCCTGGTGATGCTCCTGCTTTCACAGGCAGGGGAGGGATTCTCTGGCACCTGGTGTTCTAAGTCCAGACAGGATTGAGGCTTACTATCCATGGTCCATATGCATGGAGATGCTCAGGTCTGGGAAAACTGGTTTCATGTGCTTTGGTTGGAAGATGACATCTGGGAAGAGACAACAAGTTTCAATGTAACGACACAATTGGGATACGCAGCTGGGAATGGGATTGACACTTATGGATAGGAAATGTAGAATTTCTCTTGGCATTCTTATCTCTGCATTCCACATGCCCACTTACCCTATTTCGTAGTGACTTGGTTTTGTTTTCTTCTTTTCTCTTGCTACTATTGTACTTCAGTCATGGATTCTTTCTTTCATTGTTTGCTCTAACTGGCAGTAAGGCAAAGATCTTTTTTTCCCCATTATCTTTCCCCATTTCTCCATATCTTTTCTCTATTTATGACAACATTCTGATTTCACTTTCTATTTTTCTATTTTGCTTGTTATTGACGAACTGTAGGATCAAAAATACTCTCCTAGCCCATCAAAGGCTG
Organism: Erithacus rubecula; assembly: GCF_903797595.1. NCBI lineage: Eukaryota > Metazoa > Chordata > Aves > Passeriformes > Muscicapidae > Erithacus > Erithacus rubecula. The sequence continues at coordinate 1,256,098 of NW_027635590.1, forward strand.
AAATCCATTTGCATTCGTTGGGAATTGAAATTTTATTAAAATAGGTCTTCTCTACGTCCTCTGCCCTTTGCTTACCCACATTATCCTGGTTATCAGTTTTTTGTAATACTTGCTCAACACTGCTGATTGCAGAGCAGGTGGTTCTTGCCTGTGTAACAGATGGTTGCCTTTCAGGGACCAAAGTACAGCAGGTGAAGTTCCTACCTAAAAGGCAGATAACACATCTCCCCAGAAAATTTCCAGGGAAATAGAAACTGCCCCACCAAGTTGTGGCAGATTACAATCTGAAGATTTTTGGAAAAAGAGTCCAGGAGTATCAGCATTTACCTACAATATGAGGTATAAGAGGTGATTTCTATGTAATTATGTAATTATTGTAGAATTATAATGTAATTATTACTGTGCAATAATGGTAGCCACAAGTGCATATACATACTTAGGTCAACCCTGCCTTAGCTGTATTAGAACTGAACCAATACATCTACATGCCAATCTGCCATTATTTACATGCCCTGTCAATGAAATGATGCTGTCCATGAACAACTCACATAAAATCCACCCTTTCAAAATGAAATATCCTCCTACACAACACTTTCCTTTTCATGGAGTTTGGCTTTCATAGAAAATGTTGGCTCCCACAGGGCAGAAAAGATGCCAAGCAGAACACTCCCTGTTTGAGGACTGTGCCTTACATTGCTTGCTGTCAATTTGCAGCCCGTGTTTGTCACAGTGACCCTGCCCCTCTGCATAGCCCACTGAGGAGAAAAGCACTCCCAGTCTCATTCACCTAGCAGCAAAGACAGCTATTTCCACTCCGAGGTGGAAAGGTATTACCTAATGTCATGGCTGTGCCCCAGAGCTACAGCAGGACTGTAAAGGATTCAACACTTTCTGCAACATTCACACTCAATAGCATCTAAGAAAGAGCTCAGAGACCAGTTTCCCCCAGCAGTACCATGTGGCAGCAAGGCTGAGCTGCCTGCACAGCTCACAAGGAGCTTTGTCATATTGGCAGCAATATTGTCCTTAGCTGTGTCTGCTCTGTGCTCTCATTGTCACAAAGGGCAGGAAATTGGTTCAGCTTGGCAATAAACCATGATCCCTCCCACTACTGAAGGTGAAACACACCATGTGGAGAGGTGGGGGAAGACAAAAGAGGGGAGGAGGACTGGGAGTCTGCAGCACTTGCATTGTGTTTTAACATTTTGTGTTCTGAAACTGCAGCTCTGAGGCACAGCCAGATTCACAGGGCAGTGGAGGCAATGCCCCATGCAGAAACAAATTACTTGTTGAATTGCTGCCATCTGCATTTCCTCGGGAGACTGAAGTATTCTGGTGGTCAATGCATTTTGCTCCATCCAGTGGGCACAGCAGGGGCTCCTTGTGCTTGGGTACAGTCTTCTCAACTCCCTTTGACTCATTTTTTCTTCCAGGTCCCAAGAAAAGAACTAAATGGAAGCATATCATTCCACTTCTACTCTCCTACAGAGCCACCTACCTAACAGTCCATGAAATGAGGGCAGAAATTCCAGCTAACAGACTCAGCAGTGTTTCTGAAGCTCAGGGATGCTGTGATGTGTAAGACACTCAATGCTGAGATTCCTCCTGGCATCAGATCTCACAAAATTCCATCATAAGCAGAATTATGGACTCACTAAGACAATTTCCAGGAAGATCAGAGCCCAGTGTATTTGGTGAAAGTGGATTCCCAAGGAATAGTCTCCTTAATTAGCAAATAGTTTCCTTAACTCAGCAGATCTTGCCTGTGCTCTGAATTTCTCATCCCCTGAGAAAGATTTACCAAAGATCGTTTCTTTTCTTAATGAGTTCAGACAGATTGTACCTTTCACTTCAGGTGTGGAGTCTGTCAAAATAGCACTCCTACCTGCTACCTCAGGACGGATTTAGCAGCTAACCATTCCACATGACCTCTAGTTAACCTGAAGGCTTGTCTTTCTGGCCCTCATCCCTAGTCCCTCCCCTGCAAAAACTGAAGCCACTCAACAATTCTTTATCTGCATCACTCTTTTTCTATTAGTAAATTGATGTAACTTGACTTGTTGAGGACATTACACAAAAATGAGGGCATGCAGAATTGTATGACCATACAAATTTACTATTGTGATTGTCTTCTCTGTGACTTCTTCAGCATCTGGTATTGATATTCATCAGTAAATGTCAAATCCTACAGTAGTAGTATAGTTTCCTGTCCTTCTGTGTAAAGTTAATGCATTGTGCATTGTAGAACACATTCATTTTTTGAATGGGACATCCCATTAATAACAGACAGATGGTCTGGTGATAGAATTCATTTTAGTATGTAAGAAATCATCCAAGGTAAAAACGGACAACTTTATTTTTTTGATGCTGTGTCATTTGTAGTATTCCACTGCATTTATTCCTTTTATGGCTAACTGATCATTCTCCATCTGAAATCTTAAAGATGAAGTTCAATCACTTCTTTTCATGCTCTGCAGCCTCCTTTCCCTGCTCTATTTCCTTAAAACTGTTCATGCTGGCCCAAGAGGCAGGAAGATGAAAAGCAGTTTACAGTAGCTATTTTTTTAATTTGGCCTTACTCTTCAGAAGAAAAAGACAGCAAAATGTCATAAGGCCAAGCAAAATTAAATCACACAGGCCCAAAGTGCTCCTAGCTCTGCACATTGGACTAGATTTGTGTAGAAAGGAAGTGTATGTTGCAATAGGGTAGTGATAACCTCTGTACACAGAAGGGATATGGTCTATGATCAACAGTAGGTCAGGAAATCACACAGCAAGAGCAAGCTGTAAGAGAGCCAATACTTCAGATATTACAAAAATATGTTTTAGCAGCATTAGTATGCATTATTACTTCTTTCAATTAGCACAACTGTTTTATCATTTTTTTTCTAATTACTGTGAAAAACTATCACTTTAGCCACTCGCTAAAGATGTTGTTTCATAAGATGGCAGACCCTATAAACATTATGGTCTATGTACTTAATTTCATTACTAGCCTGTTACACCTGAAAAAAAGATTTCTATTCCTTGTTTAGCATAAAGTTCTTTCTTCTCTTGTCAAACTCACAGACTTATTTATAGTTTTTTTAGTAAGTCTATATGATGACCCAAGCTTCTAGTACTCAAATGAGCCATGAACTGCTTCTTAACTCCTCTCTCCATATTCTTCCCTTTACTGCCTCTCAAAAAAAAAATCAGACATTCTCCAAACTCTAGCAAATGCGATTTTGTGAAAATTATTCTCCTGCATGCACAAATCTATGGGAAGAAACAGTGAAACAGAGGAACTTGGTGGGGTATCTCCCAGGACATTTATCATGGAGGACTCTGCTGGCCTGGGCATCTGCACAACTGCTAACTTTAGACTCTCCTAGTGGTGCCAGGATGAGCCTCTCCAACATGTCCATTTCAAAATCATTTGCTAAATTTTGTTCTAGGTACCAGAAGTGTGATGGTACCCGAGTTCTTTCACAATTGGAAACTGCACTTTAAGACACAGTGATGTGTTAAGTGGTACAGTGCAATCTACTGCAAAAGCCAGCATGTGAAACTGTGCTAGGCAGAACATGCATTTCAGAACTGATGGCTCACATTCTATTTGAATGTTTTGAAAAGCACAGCAATTGTGGATGCCACAATTCAGAGACTCAGAATATCCTGAGTTGGAAGGGACCCATCAGGATCGTTCTGTCCAACTCCTGGCCCTGCACCATTCTGGAGAATCACACCATGTGCCTGAGAGCATTGTCCAAACCTTTTCTGAACTCTTGTCATGCTTTGTGCTGTGACCACTTCCCTGAGGAGCCTGCTCCAGTGCCCAAACACCTTCTGGGTGAAGAGCCTTTTCTGCTAATTCAACCTAAACCTCCCCTGACTCAGTTTCATGCCATTTTCTCAAGTCCTGTCACTGGTCACAAGTCAAGAGATCAGTGCCCGCCCCTTCACTTGTGAGGATGTTGAAAACTGCAATGAGGTCTCCCCTCAGCCTCGTGCAGGCTGAACAGAGCAAGTGATCTGCTGCTCCTCGTACAGCTTCCCCTCCTGACCCTTCACCATCTTCACTGGCCTCCTTTGAGCATTCTCCAAAAGCTTGATTTTTTTTTTTAATATTGTGGCAGTGCCCAAAACTGCCTCCAGCACTTGAAGTGAGGCTGCCCCAGCTCAGAGCAGAGCAGGACAATCCCCTCCCTTGCCCAGCTGTGATGCTGTGCCTGATGCAGGACAGGGTTGGCCCTACTGGCTGCCAGGGCACTGCAGGCTCAAGTTCAACTTGCCAATGACCAAACCCCCTGGTCATTTTCCATGGAGATGCTCTCCAGTCTCTCATTCCACTCATTCCTCTCATTCTATACACACACCCAGGGTTGCCATGGCCCAGGCACAGAATCTGGCACTTTCCCTCACTGAACTTCATACAATTGATGCCTGTCCAGCCCCCTCATTCATCCAGGATTCTCTACAAGCCTCTGAGGGACTAGACAGCTTCTCCCAATTTAGTGTGGTTGGTAAACTTAGCATCCCTTCCAGTCTTGTGTCCAAGTAATTTATGAAGATGTTGAAGAGCACAGGGCTGAGGCTGGAGCCCTCTGGAAACCCACCAGTGACAGGGCACCAGTCTGATGTCACCTATTCACTGTGACCTTTGTGCCTGATCTGTGAGCCAGTTGCTCACCCAGCCCATGATGTGTTTACCCAGGTGTGTGCTGGATGTTTAGTGCATGAAGTTACTGACAGAGATAGTATGGAAAACTTTACTGAAACCCGAAAAGATTTTATCACCTGGCTTCCCTTGTTCAGCTTGGTGGGTTATGTTGCTGTAGAAGGAAATCAAGTTGGACAAGCAGGACTTTCCTCTCACGAAGACCTGCTGGCTGTGACAAATGACTGGGTTGCTCTCCAGGTGTTTTTCAGTACTCGCAGAATCATCTTTTCCACAATTTTACTGGGCAGTGAAGTGAGACGTCACTGTAGCTTTTAAGAGTCTTCTTTTCCTTCTTGAAAAGTGGGATAATGTTCACCAGCTTCCAGCCAGCTGGAACCTCTCCAGATTCCCAAGACTGCTCAAAAACCATTGAGAAAGGATTTCTGATGACTTCAGCCAATCTTTGAGGATTCCTCGATGACTCCCAACAGACCCCATAGATTTGCAGCCACCCAGCTGGAGTAGATGATGCTGTACAAATTTAGGGTCAAAAGGAAATCATTCTTTCTCGAAGCCATGGTCCTCCAGGTCAGGTCACTGACACCCCCTGGATCCATGCTGAAGACAGAGGCAAAGAATGCATTAAACACCTCTGCCTTCCCCATCCCTGTTTGCACCCTCATCCTGTAACATGCTGATGTTATTTCTACACTGTCTTTTGCCACTAATATATTTGAAAAGACTGTTTATTGCTCCCTTTTCTGGACAGCTTCCACTCCAGCTGAGTTTTGGCTACATAAATTTTCTCACTACAGTGGGAAGCAGCATCTCTGCATTCTCCCCCTGTTACCTGACCTTACTTCCACTGGGCATATACTTTACTTTTTGCCTCTATTTCCAAGAGAAGATTCCTGCTCAGCCAATCTGGCCTCCTGCCTCATGTGTCTGACTTCCAACATTTAGGAATTGCCTGTTACTGTGACCCTAGGAGGTGATGTTTAAAAAGTGACCATCACTGATAGACCCCAGCATCTGCCCAAACATTTTCCCAGAGGATTTTACTTAGTAGGTCTGTGAGCAGTCCCTCATGTCCAGAGCTGAGGTTTTGCTGGGGTTTTCCCTTCCATCAAAGATTTTAAATTAAACCACTACGTGGCCACTGTGGCCAAGAGGGACACCCATTTCCACTCACAAGATCCTCTCTGTTGGCAGGTCAAGGAGGGAATGTTTCCCAGCTGGGTCTCTTCACTTCTGTAAAGCTGTCTCCAAGGTTTTTAAGCATGTTACAGCCTGTATTTTACCACCTGTATGATGGCTTCCAGTTGATTTCTAGTAAGTTGAAGTCCCCTATAAGGATAAGGGCAGTTGATATAAGTGTCCCCTAGTTCCTCTAAGAATCATTGATAAGGGAAGATCCGTATCAATGTTAAATAAAAACTCTACACCTACCAAGGTTAGCAAAGGCTAGAATTGGACAAAACCTGCAGCAGCGCCACGGCTCCTGAAAAGCCAAGCCCATCGTCTATTGCACATGTAAGGCTAAATAAAAAATTAGGAACTCCATCTGTTCTTAAGCATGCTGTCATTCCTAAATCAGTTGATAAGCACTGCGGGCATGCAAATCACAAAAGAGTTGCAAGGAAAATACCACATCTGAAAGTCAGATGGTCGTGTGCACCACAGTGTGAGCTGTGGGAGAAGCAGGGTTACAGCAAGATAGAGAAACTAGAGTTGTAGGCAGTAGTTGAAAGCAAGACAGGAAAACAGAATCACAAGAGAGTACACAGGATGCAGTGTCTGGTGGCAGTGATATGATTTACTAGAGGCTAGCAACAGAAATTGTCAGCTAATTATTGAGAACACCAGGAGACTCACAAGCAGTGATAACAAAGGCTTGTGAGCAAAGATAGACACTGCACATGCTGAGGAAGTGAGTGAGATGCTGTGACACAAAGGCAGGGAGCAGATCAGGAAAGAGGAGAAGGGCAGTTCTGCTCTTCAGGCTAGGACTGGTCATGGCCAAACTACTGATGATCCAGGAAGCTGCTCTGCAATATACTCGCATGCAAAGAATGTGGCTTTGCAAGTATCCGAGCTCACAGATTGATACCTTTCCCTTTCCCAATGTCTCCCAAATCCAAAAAGTATGCCTGTGAACCTGTATAAGCATTCTCAAAAGCACAAATGAATCTTCAAATATGTCTGAGTACCGAGAACACCTGCTACTGATGCACCTATTAAATGTCCTATGTAAATGAAAACCTCTTAAGTAACTACATCTGTTTACTCAGTTTACATTATCTTAAAACCAAAGTAACACAACTCTTTTTTTTTTGTTTTGTTTTGTTTCATTACCAGTTTCTTGTGTGACCCTGGCTAATGAAACCATTATAATTCAGGATGCATCATTTACTACTGTTAGGGCACTGCAAAAGTGTAACATATATTCAGCTGATACACAGTACAAATAGTATGCCTAAGCAGCACCTTCACCCCTGCAAATTTTCTTCCAGTTAAGTAAATAAGATCATTAGAACACTGACCTTTAGGCAAGCCTTTGAGTACACTGAATTCTCACACTCTCAAAAATATGGTACAGCATTTCAGATCTGTTTCTTAGGCTCTCTCAACATAACAATAAAGAAAAAGTTGCTACAGTTAAGGAGGCAAAACACCCCCTACAATACAAGTGGCTGTTGCCAGCACAATTGCAATTTGCATGATCACACAGAAATACGCCCAGTAATAAAAGAAAACAATACACTCCTCAGGGAAAGAACAGGACAAATTTGTGTAAGTGTACATCATACATTTATTACCGAACAACTCTCTCAACTCCAAAATTGGGCACAGGGATTAAAAATAAAAATTCATTGCACTACCTAGTAAAGCATTACTAGTAACTCTCATAAAAAATGTACAAATTTTGTTAAAAATTTATCAAGCCTTCAAATGATTTGGTTACAGATATTTATAATACATTTAAAACTACATGTTAAATGATACAATAGCATATGATTTAAAGAAAACACTTAACAAAATATGATTCCAACAAAAACCATAAGCTTTCATAATAATTAGCAAGTCTGAAACACAAGTAGCAAAATGAGGTAACAATGTACCAAAGGAAAAAAACACAGTTTTTACAAAGGCCCAGAGATAACTCAGTTGAAACTGTTTTCTACAATTAAAATAAAAACAGTTGGTAAGTCTCATCCCAAGTATCATGCATTGTATTAACAGCTCTGAAGTCACATTCAAGAGCCTATAAAAATGATGTACAACACATGGCATCACTTCTTCTTCTAAAGAAAGCCGAAAAATGAGATACTAGAATTATCTGTAGGCCTTGATATCCACCAAAATGTCAAATTAAATTGACAGTTTATGCAAAAAAACACAGCAGTGCCAATATGATAAAGCAAACATATTGGAGGTTGGAAAGTTTTTTTTTTTCTTTTTTGTTTTTTTTTTGACAAAAAGAATCATTGGATGGCAGAAAGGCAAGGAACATAAAAGAAGTGTTGCTGAATTGAGGTGCTGTCAGGCACCACGGCAGCTGTGCATAATACATGGCAGTTAAGAGCTGAAAATAAATCCCCTGCCCTTGACAGTCACCACAAAGGATGTGGTTGTAGCCTGTCTGAGCTGATTCAAAACATAAGCATGTGTGCTTGTTGTACACACTAACTACGGGAAGCAAGTCCACATTCATCCATGCAAACCAAAGAACCATTCCAGAAGAGATGAGCCATAAGAGTGCAACAATTAATTGCAGGATTTTACCAGCCTAGACCCTCCATCTCCAAGATCTCCCATGGTCTCACTGAATTTTAGCAGGGGGAAAAGGGACATTTCTCCAGTTCCAGAAAGACAACTACTTTCCCTTGGCTTCAGCAGTATGTGTCTTGTTCACTTGTATCAAGTTTAGAAAAAGTACCCTCTTTCCATGCTTTGAACTGAATACTAAACACAGAAACATTAGTCATGTTTAAATCTGTACATGGATTTTTTTTCTTTTGTAGTTATATAAAAGAGGCTAAGTTTTGTAAGACATACGTGGCATATGCTTTTTAAACATGATTTTATTTGTTAAAAAAATAAATTTTATTACATGTAATTTCACCTGCTAGGTGCTATTGTGAAAAGTCTATTCTTTAACTCCACTGGAAGAGAGGAAAAAAAAATTCTAATATTTTGAAGTGGAAGTAACAGCATTTTTATTTATTTTAGTGTTCCTAAGTAAGGTATGGAAATCTTCACTGTTTTTGAGAACTATCTGCATAACTAAACATAGGAAAAAACATCTGAAACAGGGAAAATTTGTGCTTTTATTTAGCTGCACCAAGAGCTGTAACTAGTTTGTAAAATCTTCAAAGAAGAAAACGAGCATGGAGAACATCTAACACTGTTTAAAATTTTAACTGATACTAAAGCATAGCAGCATACAAAAGCATCAGAAATGATAAAGAATAAACTTAAAGCTGAAACTGACAGCAAGTTGTAGCAATACAGGTAATTATGCCACTTGTGCTGCTGCAACCAAAGTAATGACACTAAACTTATGACAAGAGTTTCATTGCAAAAAGTGCATACTTTTAATAACTGGAATATGCAGACCTAAACATGCTAGAACACATTGGACACATTAACAGTGTGAATGTTACAAAGAAAACTCATTTTTTTAATGGCCCAAATAAAATATTATTCAGAGCACTTGAATAGACATTATCCCCTCATTTCACAGCACTGTTCAGGAAAGTATTCCAAATTTCTCCTCTAGTGGAGCACTCTGGAAACTTGATTGCAAAAACTTAGGGAGTTCCTTCTTCCTATTACACTCATCATGGAAGAAGGAAGGGAAAGAAGCAGCATCAGGGCAACTGACTTTTGCAGGTAATGACCAAAACCTACCTCCTCTTGTTATAGGATGAAAAAACTATGAAATTCTACTTCTCTGAGAAAACGCTAAAAATGTATTTTATTAATGAAGTTGCAGGAACAAAATTGTAACTTTTTACAAGTTATTTTAGTTACATACCAGCTTCCTTGTAGATGACAAAGACTGTACGTGATTAAAGCCAATGTTTATAAGCTAAAAGATGATGTCCTTAGCAAGTACAATGGGTAAAAGCTAAGAGCTGTTCCACAAGACCAGGACACCCTCAGTGAACTTTCTGCTTCCTTTCATGGAAGAAACACATAACTGGCAAACCCAGCTAGAAAAATTTAGAAGGGAAACAGAAAAGCATTGATATTCATATTAGCAATTGAAAACATCAATATTGCTAAATGTGATATTGCAAATCTACGTTGATAAAATAACTTGTAAATCAGCCATTAAAAAATCTGGCCTTTGTAACATATGATAAAACCCCCAAAGTCACTCAGGTATGAACAATCAATGCATTCTTTAGTGGTACACACTTAAAGCCTCCAGTGAAGGGGAAGCATAACAGCTGTTTGTTTGAATAGTAGTAGGTAGAAAGGTCTTTACACCTGTAAGTACGTTGGGGACAAAATACTAAAAGTCTGTAATTGCTGCACCCATTGCATTCAGTGTGCAACTGCAAACACAAGGAAAGGAACCAGTGTACAGTACTAGTACTGTTTAAATAACACACAAGATTATACATTGCAGCATAATTATTACTACACACATACGTTCTCAGTACATGCTGGTATATAGGTTCTCAAACACCCAGGCACACCCAGTCACAAGCACACTGCACTCACCTTCCCACAGGCAAACACACACTCACACTGTTCATCCCCACTCACAGTATCTGAAGGCTCTATATAAGGTAGATTGCTATATTGTTTGGAGCTACCACTTTTTTTTCCTTTTTCTTTTATATAAAAGCACATGCTAAAAGATCACATCCACAGTAATCTCGCAGCAATACTCGGAATGATCACACAAAACCCAGGGAATGTTAGTGCACACACAAAATTAAGCTAAAAAAAAAATCTTTGGAGTTCCAATCACACTTGTTAGTATAACAATCCTGTAACTGTGAAGACTAGTTATAAGCTTTATAATTGATTAAGTCACACAGTGCAAAGTAAGGTCCATTGACCCTTTTGTGTAAAGGGTAGGCTGGAAGCCACATGGGTAGGTAAGTTCAATAGAGAGTTCATATATACATGTGACCAGAAACAGCCAAACCAGATTTGTGCTCTTAGATTGGTCATTCTGAATCACGATGCACTTCTGAAGCATCAGCTCTACAAATCGGGCAGGTACGATTTGCCTGTAAAACCAGAGAAACAAGAAGGTCAACCAGACAGGCAAATACATTGTTAAAGTAATGTGTATGTGATACTGACAGCTGTGACTGCTGAAGAGCAATTCAAGAGAAGGCAGAATGTGCTTATGCCTTTCCTTATTTTGTTTTGTTATGTTTGAATGGTGTCGTGAGTTTGCCAATTGAAAATTACAAAAAAATAATTGTACCTTTTATCTTTAAAGACAAAGGGAGACAGTAAATAAGACTCTAGCTAAGTGATGGTGGTTTCATTAATACAGATTCACATTTATAGTATATTGGAGTCAGATGGATGCAACTAACAACCTGTACTGTATGCTGCAGAGAAACCCATCAAAACAAATTGAGACACCTTGGGCTGCTCACTTTGTGTGAGCATGTCATATTGCCACAAACTGTATTGATCAGGAATGACATCATACTTCATTTATTCAGTTATCATCACAGAAACCATCATACAGATTTGGTCAAAACTGAAAGCAAACCAGGGGAAAAGGGAGGGGCTTTTAGTAAAGCAGAAGGGGAATAAAATAAAAAAAAAAATAAAAAAAAGAAAGAAAAGATGACCCAAGCAGGTATTCAAGTAACACACACCAGCAGGCCTAGATTCTGCTCTTCAGCAAAGCACACACCGAAAATGTGTCCTAGCTTCCTTAAAAAGTAAGACAGATAAGAAGTAATATTCCTTAAGGAACTGGAAAGTACTTCTGCCTTCTCATTCCCCTTTTCAAATAACTGCTAATTTAATATTAGCAAATAATGAGAGAAAGCCCCTGAAAAATGTGTAACATTTATGAGTCAATACTTCCCTTTCAAAGGGAAGAGTGAAGAGAGTTCTTCCTTGTCCCAAATTCTCAATTTCCTAGTTACCAAAATTGCAGGACCAACCACTGTATTCCAAGTCTTCTAAGGCAATCAGATTTTTCAATGAAAGTACAAGTGAAGAGCATCAATAAATATGAGTCTGCTGGCCAGAATTCAGAATTCTTTGTCCAATTTTTAAAATCCAAATAGTAACTAATCCAATGAAAGCAAATATGTTGTTTATTACTGAGAAACATTATTCAGCAATGCAAGTTAAACTGACAGTGTATTTTTCCTGCCAATTTTCCTGCTGTAAGCTGTTAGCAGTGTCCATAACTTTTAATGCTTTGTAATTTTTGTAAATCGTGGATTGGAGTACATCAATTAAAATTTTCTTTCTCTTTCACTTATAGTTTCAAAATGCACTTCAAACTGTCCTCATTTAGTCAGTTCATTCCATATGCCTGATTCTAAATATAGCCTGGTTAATATAACATTTAAAATAAAAAGGCATGTTCTTAAACATTCATTGAATTAATGAATCAAGAGCTATTTGCTTAGATGGGTAGTGAAGTAACAACCACTTGCACCACAGAACAGCATTCAGTAGGAATAATCTCCTGAGGGGAATTGCAGAAATAGATCAACTGCGCCAGGATAAAATGAATACTCATGGACACCATACCACTGCTTTTAAAGTAATTCTTCAAGACACTACATGAACATGTTTTAAATTGAGTTGAATTCTTGTGTCTTTCATGAAATGAATTCCCCCTCTTGGCCTTTAATATGATTCTTGGATGCCAGAACAGGAGTGTGGGGCACATAATATAGTAATTGTAACTTGCCACCCTTCCAGGCAGACTTAATTTTGTGCTGTAACTACAGAGTGCTGCACAATGAAACTTTTTTTGTATTTTATAGAAATTTATGGTTAAATTTAACTGCATTTAGGAAAATGAAACTATAGGGCTACCAGAGTCTTAAAAACTATTGCACTACTTAGGTGTTAGTCCATTAGAAATAAGTTGAAATATAGTTAGAGTTTGCCTTTTCTTACATATAATACAGTGTTTCCTACCTAGCATTTCCTAGTAAATTAAACATAAACACAGGTTGTCCTTTTAAGGTTGCTCTAAACGCTGAGGGTGAAGACAGGTCATGGTGTCAAGCTCTTCTTTGGAATAATGATTTTTATTTTAATGAAGAACACATTTCTCACATGTTCATATTTGACTAGAGGATATAGTGTAAGAAGGAGCCAAATACTGTGAAACATGAGAATTGGGAATACTACAAAAAATAAAAGGATAACCTCTCCCTTTTTAATTCTGTTGTTTCCTCCACTGTATTACACCCTTTCTCCTTGAGTCTTTAAGTTTGCTTAAATAGGAATGTATTTTAGCTGAAGCGGGCAACCTTACGCACTATTATAGAACATTTCCTCTTACTTGCTCACCACCTAAAAGGATAGTACTGCCAAATATTCCATGCAGGCCACAAAAGTGTTTTAGACAGTTTTTTTACTTCTCCATCATCACCAACAGGTAACCCAAGAAGAATATTTTTAAAGAACTCAGATTCAATTACTAACCTTTTACTTACATCTGTCACTAAAGTGACATATGATGGAACTTAAAAAATAATTAGACTCCACAGTTCTAGAAATAGTCCTATATAACAAATACACTCTTCAAAGAAATGAGATTAAATCAGTAAAAAATAGCAACTAACTGATTAATTTTTTTTTTTCATTTTTTCTACCTTGTGGAATAACATTACAGATACTGAAAGCTACAATTTTAATCTTCCCTTGTAGAATTTATGAACTGATGTTGGCTGGATGATGTGAATTAGGTGGATGTGGATATAATACTACAATCAAGATATATTACAAAAAGCTCTCAAATTCATAAAGGAAAGGACAGAAGCAAAACTAAAGCACAAAATATTTTCCAGTTATCATCACTTCCAGATGTTAGCTTCTTAACTGTAACCAAGTTTAGACAGAGGCCGTAACCAAAATAGACTGGTGTTACAGGTAATTCGTTACAGCTTCCAAAACAAAATAATTTTTATTTCCATATACCATCTTTGTACCACTGTAACTGAAACCACAAGGTGTAGAAGTAATGTCTTAGTGATTCTAAACTAAGATGGTTTAACCTTGTCTATCTTGTTTTGCACTCAGTTCTGGAATAACAATGGCAATGCAAGTTTTACTAAGTTTAACTGCACCCCTCTACATTTTGATTGCATATCTTGCATCTCATTCTAAAGATAACCTGTAGAAAATACTACATGTGAAGATCTGATAGAAAATACAGTTTCTAAGATGGGACAGAAACATTAGTAAAACTATTTTACCACAAGAATAGCACACCATGATTATGAAAATGGGACAAACTAAATCTATGTTTTTCACTTTGCAGTTCCAAATTCTATTGTCAGTTCATTAGCAATTGAAAGGACTAACTCTTAACTTTAAAAGAAACACATTCAGTCCCAAAAAAGATTAACTCAACACACTTGTCTGACTCCTGAGTACAAAGACAGGTAAGAAAAAAGCATTAAGACAAACACACAAGACACTTTCTTGACATGTTCCTCTAACTTCAGAAATCTGCAGATCAGGGGTTCTATGGATCAGAGGTGTATTTTTTTGCATTAACAGCCTGCAAGAAATGTCTTTAAAAAAGTCCACATAATAAACCTACAGCATCCACTATCTCACAGGCCATGTCAAGTGACATTTTCTTGTTTTTTTCTTTTTTCCTGTAAAGTAGAAAGAATACTATTCCTGGATACTCACTGTCCACACCACAAGTGACTTAGAAAGACTCACGCAACAGAAAATTGACACATGTAGTGTGGGTGCTGCTCAAGAAGAGGAGGGAGACACTGAAGAACACCACTTTGATACATATCAACTCTACTCTTTATTTGTAGTAAGTGAATAAAACTGCCTATGTCTAGCAGAGAAAAACTAGTAATATTACGTGGAGCGTGGCTTTTCAGTATGGCAATAAAACAATCATCCTCTTGCTGATTCTTGAGCATGTACATGAATTCAGATAGTTTTGGACCATTTCTACCAAAAATTATGAGCATTACAAATAGTTACACTGGCCCTAGATTTTGTAGAAGCTTTAGACTTAAGACTACCATGGGTACTGTAGCCAAAGGGCAATTTCACATCTCATTTTTTCAAGTATTTCTCATTATTCTAGGTATCTTCTCAGAAAAAAAAAAATACTATCAATATTAATTTGACTTTTTCATTTTCAGCACGCAGTATTTTAGGACTTGCATAAGATACAATGTCATATTTATGATGCCAAAAAGGCAAGGGACTTTTATCTCATTTTCCAAGACAACAAACACCATCTGTAATTTTCTAGGGACCACATCAACATAGGATCACTGCAGATCCCAATGCTCCACAAAAGACAAAAGACTAAACAGATTAAAGCAGACTAGAATAAAATACTCAAAAAACTGAGGCAAGATGGGAATCAATACCTTGCCAGCAGCAGATATGGCAAAATGCAGCCTGCAGAAGTGTCTGCTATTTTCTACTTGTATTTCTTGTTCTTCTCACCTTCTGCTGCTATTTAATCAGTGCTCTTACTGGGCGGTCCTGATTCTTGAGCCTTTCTTTTTTGCTCAAATTCTCTTGGATGGATAAATAATTTTTACCCATAAATGTACACAGGTAACCCTCTTTATTTGCCCCAGAAACGAAAATTAAACAAAACGTGGGTAAGAAAACGTGCTGGTACTCATTCTTCCTAGGCAAGCTAGGTAAAACAGTTGAAGCCACCATCATTATCAACCTCTGTATCATAACTCCTATATTATTTACTTTTTTCAAGTATTCTTTCATGTCATGTATTACTCAAATGCACAGTTATTGTTTTAAGCAAATGGAAAACACAGAAAGAGCTGTCAATGAAAACAACTGTATGCATATTAGTTTTTCCTTGTGCCAAATATTATGAAGAAACAATCTTCATCAGCTATTAGAATAATATAATATCTAGGCAGTGCTTCCATTCTGCTGGCATTTCTGAATACCAGAAACATGAAACAAGATGAAATGAAGTGGAACAGCAAAATATCCCCACCCTCTCCTACAAAACTACATAACCAATTTAATCTAAGATAGGAATACTTTGCTTACCTTCAGCCATTTATCAACACACTTGGCATGGAACTCGTGGTTACAGGGTAAGACTCTAAGTAGCTGCCTTGACTCAAAATCACACATGCATACCACACATCTAAAAAAGACAATGAAGTTCAAATGTATTTGCTATGTAAGTATAATAAATATGCAATTCCATACAAAACCTTACAGTTATGATTGCAACAGAGTAGCTATTTTTCCCCTTCAGTAGCTACAGTGATCTATATCTAACAATGGAAATTGAGAATAGACTCTGTGGGGTTTTATGGGTATTTAGTGCTTTTTTTAAATTTACTATGCTTTCACTTTATACAGCAAATATTCTTGCTCTTCTGACCTAGCTGTGACTGCAAGTTAAAGAAATTAAAATCAAGCCACCTAAACTATGGATTTTTGAAAGAGACCAATATACTTACAACGTCTGCTCTGACTGGTGATTGTTTGGATTGAACCTGTAGGATGGAAGCTGCTCAATGTCTGCTTTTGTTAATCCCCGTGGTTTGGCTTCTCCCAGACGTTCTGCCAAATTCAGCAGTGCCTGCAAGACGTGGAAACTAGACATTTAAAAATTCACTGATCAAACAGGCTTTGGTTCCATTAGCGTTGGGGACTACCATCACATCTCACTACCCCAGCTCCTAGCACAAAACACCCTTCTACAAAGAAATGTTTAAAACTTTAGTTCTCCCATACAATACAAGCTCCTTGGAAAGTCTTTCAGAACTTAACCATCTTTATAATTATGTAAGATATCTCTGGGATTTCAAAACCCACTTCCCAAGGACCCAATTTCCAATTAGTCCTGTGACTGCATGCACACCTCAGTAAGTAATTCCCTTCTGAGGGATTGCCTCACCCTTAATTAACTGCTGACAACCAGAAAAAAACTGTCAACTAATTTATTTCATAAGAATATGTGAACTTGATCTTATGAGAGAAATCATAAATTTAATGGGACAGTTTATGATTCCCACTCCATGTCTTGGGCTAATTGAATTAAAATATGGAGATTTTATGCACAATCTGGAAAACAAATATATATCATCAAACTTTAGGTGCTCTTTTGGCTGCTTATTTTTATGTCATTTTCCTGTAAGCCAACGATTGCAATTAAAATCCTTTAATGTATATAATTTGCAATCTGTTGTGTATTTAACTCACACTCCTTCATGGGGGGCCTAGGAAACAACATCAGTGTGATAGAGAATCAATGTACAGAAAAGATCCTATGAAAGCTGCAAATGGTATTAATTTCTTACACTATTCAACCTAGGGCCCAAATTTTCAGAAGACATTGCTTCTGAACCACCACAGAAGTTTTTACAGAAGTGCTCATTGTTAAACTGAGGACATGCAACTACACAGACATCCTAACGGGAGTACAGACAAAGGGATGAAAAAGTCAAGGTTAATGATGAAAACTCAAGAGAAATCAAAAGGGATCCATTCACTTCAGAATCAGCAAAGAAGCAACAGTTGGAATACTTAAGAGGGTTCTGGGTCTTTAGATGTGAATTACCATCCCCTCCAGAGGGCAAGAAGAAAAGTCAGTAGGGCAATTTTATAAACATTACATTTAGATTAATTAATTCTATGACATTAAAACTATTCTGAAAGTTACACTCATAAAACCAGTAACTTACCCTTTTCTTTTGAAAGTGCTTCACTTCTGTTTGGCATTTAAAATTAATTAAATTTTGAAAGAAGAAGACTAGCATGGAGAACATAAAAGTTGAACAATTTAATGATTACTAGCCTGCAAAGGTGAATTCTGGGAAAGAGCAATAGACAAAAAAGAAAGCTAAACACTTTCTAATATCCAGTACTACAAACAAAATCTGAAAGGGCAATTTTTGGATTCTGTCTTCACAGTCACAACATTTATCTGGAAGGCAAAACCAGGATTAAAAGCAAAATATAATAAAATTTTATCTAGTGCTTAGGCTAAAATCTGTTCTTTAAAGGTAGTTGTAGTTCACACACCAACCTCGTAGTTTTCTACCTCTCCATCTTCCACATCCAACTCAAAGCTGAAAGCTGGTCCAACTGCTGGTGGCACTGGGAGCATTGATCTACCATGAGAGCAAACAAGGATAAGGTTCAGCATCTTGCTGAAGGAAAGCACAGAGGTAAAGTAACCTTTCTGATGACACTCAAATCAACATGTTCTCTGAACTGTTATGTTTGAAGTCATAAACAGGCATTTGAAGTGAAAGAGTTACAGGAAAAAGCTTTTTCTGCTACTTTCTGATATTGGGAGTGCTGACTTTTTAACAGCATGTGCATTTCACTTGGTACTTTTAACCAAGTTCAGTTTTACTACAAAAACTAATTTTTTAATTATCACAGGCTATGGGGACCTAAAACTGACAAAAATTGACATTCTGGTTTATAATAACTTTATTTTTTTAAGAGAATAAAAGACCATCAAAGAGGAATTCTAAGTTCATTTAGATCTCCAACATCAAAGTCTTGCAACTTCTGCAAGCCTAAATGCACAGTGAAGATAAACAGAATTTACTACTGGACAAACTTCCATCCTGAAGGCAAGCACAAATTCACTTTCTCATGTACTGTGATGTTCATAAAAGCAGATTCCTCTTAGACTAAGAGATCAGAGAGATATTTTTGATTGTATATTCAGTAAGTCTTTTTACCCCCCAAGGTAGTACAATGGGTCAAAACTTCATCCACAGACATGGAAATCACAAATTCAAAGCACTAATACAGTAGAATCAGGAATTTCTGTGCCACATTATGTCCTCAATGAAAAGGCAAGAAGCTGTAACATTACTCTCCGACTGCAAGATGAAAAGTTGAACAACTTCGCTGAATTAGATTTCTGGTGCCATTTTCATGCCACATCTGACATTGTGCACAGAATCTACAGATCTGGTGTCAGTGCTTGATTATTTCCTTGTCAATGTCACCTTTGCCACCAGAAACTTTGTTTTCCAAATGTTTAATTCTTACTTCCAATACAGAACACAGAAGACTAGCACATCTCATGTCATAGACCCAAACCTTCTTCCAGAGAGTCTACCATAACACACTACAGGTAATTCCTAAATTTTAATTGTCCCACATCTTTTCCAGAAACTGCTAATCAGAGGCAGAACAGAAATGTGACAGCTGTGACAGAGCAGCACTTCAGCCAGTAAAGAGTAACACAGCACACAAGTCCCCAGTCTTGTGTTCTATAATTAAGAACCCAAATCAAATGTATTCCCTAAGTGAAGACTCCTATGACTTGATCCTACAGGTAATTATGCCTCTGTAAGAGTATCATAGAACTATGGTTTAAAATCTGTTGAAGATTTTATCAAGAGCTCAGAAACAAGAGGCTACTACACCTCAAAATATCTACAAAACTACACTGGACAAAAATTGTTCACTTGTATTTTTCCTTGCTCAGTTGTGTAAGGCTATCCAAAAAAGGCTGGAAAATTTATACAGAAATGATAAGTTTTCCTCTGAGACAGGTGAAATATGCCTGGTTTCTGGTAGAGACCAACCATAAAAAGTGCCAAGATGTTTGCTGATTTCTTAATAGCCTACATGGAAGCAAATGTACTTTTCACTTACAGCACATAAGGTAATAGGCTGGGATGGTAAGGGTGTGGTGGTATTGGCTGCTGTGATCGGTATCTGCTGCGCCCTGTGAGTCTTCGAGGCATAAAAGGTGGGTAAGGCTGCAAGAAAGAAGAAAATAAGCTTCAACTGAAACTTGTGGAACTGGAACTTGTGTCCAGTTCTTGACTACCCAGCACAAGATAGACATGGACATACTGGAGAGAGTCCAACAAAGGGTCACTAAGATGGAACTGGAGCATCTCACATGTGCAAAAATGCTGAGACAGCTGAGCCTGCTCAGCCTGGAGAAGAGAAGATTTGGGGATCCTGTCAATATAAATACCTGAAGGGAGGGTGCAAAGAAGACAGAGCCAGGCTCTTTTCAGTGGTGCCCAGTGGCAGGACCAGAGACATTGAGCACATACTGAAACACAGGAGGCTCCATCTGAACATCAGGAAACACTTCTTTACTCTGAAGGTGACTGAGCACTGGCACAGGTTGCCTAGGGAGATGCTCTCCCTTCCTGGAGATACTCCAAAGTTGGCTGGACACCCAGTTTTAGACGACCCTGCTTGACCAGATGACTTCCCCTCCAACCTTAGCTGGTCTGTGAGCCCATGATTCAAGATGTTCTGTTCTTTATCTCTCTGCCCAATAATGAAATCCACTTTGAATAAAGCATTATTTTAAAAAAATCCAGCCTCTACTAAAATCCAAAAGAATCTCAGCATCAATTTGAAATTACTATTCCCATCTACAATATACAATTGTATCGATTCATGTGAAAAAGAGGTAATATACAACAGAAATCCTTACAAGTTCTTGTATGTTTAGTCTACAGTCAGTATAGTTTGGGAAACAGGACATGAATTGCTGACCCTCTTGTAAATATAAAAGGTACAGGTACTATTATGCAGGCCTGTGCATAAGCAGTTGAGTAAAGAAGCCCTTAAAAATCCTCTAAAAATGAGAACGTTTAAAAAAATCTCTTTTAAAAAACTTGATAACTTTTAAGCAGTGGTATGTATTTACATTTAGGCTTAAAGGCTTTAAGGCTTTCAGGTGTATGTCGATGGTTTAATCAGTACAATTTCTGCAGCTGGACCACTGAGAGAAACTCAAGCCCAAAGTTTCAATGCATTCATTCCATGGATAAATCAGGGTGCTTTTTTTTCATCTTTTACTGAAATGTCTTTGTATTTTCTACAAGTGAAATTCATGTATGCCTATTGAATTCATATTTGAGGGCCTTAAGACTTTTTTATTTTTTAAAAAATATGCTCTAAGTCTTTACTAACATGTTTGAAATTTGAAAGCAGAAGAGCCCAACACTCCCAATAACTAACAAAAAATCCCCTAATTTTACAATGGAAACATTACAATTAGGTAGCCATGGTCACACATAAAATTAAGATATGAATATAAGCACAATGCAAAAGAGCCAGGCTCCTTTCAGTTGAAGTCTCAAACTAGACATATCAAATATTAATTTTACTGCTTTGTGAATTCTACGATTCCAAAAACATAATTAGAAACTGTTGTGTTCACTGAATGAAAAAGAATCAGAAATGCAGCTATTCCATTCTAATGTTAGTGCAAATAAAGCTTTATAAAGATTTAGTACTACTTTATAAAAGGCCACATGGTTACTTGTAATGTCTGTATTCTACTCCTTAGCAATAAACAACACAAGCTGAAGCATCGGAGAGGACAAATGCTGCAATCTGCAGAAAATGGTACTATGTTCCCCATCTACTTTAACAACCAGACTTAAAAATGAAGGAAGTCTGACTCCAAGCAAAACATGTATGATTAGACTACTTAATCTAACAAGCCTACTGAATAAAATACAAGCAGTTTATGGAAGAAAGTGTCTAATAGTGCCTGAAAACTTCATTGAAAATTTATACACCTTTAGATAGCAGTAAGTTGGTCACCCTTTGAAATGGTTGGTGTTTACTTGAACTTTATAAAAACTACAGCAAGCATTTGACTAAGTTCTGTGATTCCAAGAAGTATAATTAAAGACAAGCTATCTGTATATCCCGCAGCCACAGGGCCTAAAATTTAATTATTATTTAAAATTTAAATAACAACACACCCCTAAAACCAGTGACAACTTGATGCACATGTCAAACAATAAAAAATTTCAGCACCTATACTAGGGATCTAGCTATTTCTCCCAGAATCACACAGGCAGGACAGGGGGTATTTTGTTGTTTTTTTTTAAAGAAGTGACCCGCACAAAACAATAACAACAGCAACAACAACAAAATCCTGACCCATTTCAGGACTAGTATAATTGCAAATTGAAGTACAAGACAAAGATCCCAGAAGTACCACCACTGGACACATCACAGAAGCACATGATTCAACTAAATCCAACACAGACTATTCTGCACCACTTTTAATTTTATTTTGTGCTGCTGCAGCTGAACTGCCCGATGATCCCCTGAAAGCTGACATAAATCATGCTTTATAACATGGTTTTCTCTATAATATATGGCATGGTATACGCCATGGAAGCACTCTAACAGGTGTTTAAAGTTTTCTAAGTATTCTAGCTTTCCCGAGTTGTAGAAACTCAGTATATGATGAAGAATTCAATTAAAAGTGACAACAGTTTTTCTAAACTGTACTGACCAATTCCTGCAACAGACTATATGACAACATGGAAAGTATTCTAAGTAAATGCTGCTGCACTCTGCACATAATGCTACTGGAAATAATTCGCTGACGTCATTAAATTACCCTTAATTAACAAAAGTTTAAAGAAAACACCACACAATGCAGCTATTACAACACTGGAATATGCAAAAATGTGACTTTTCAACAAAATGTACTACAGAATAAAGATCAAGAATGTTAATGCAGTATGAAAGAGAATGTAACATAGGAAACAATACTTACTACCCCAAATGACACCTCCTGGTGTAATGGATCATGGGCTAAGAATTGAAGAGGAGCTGAGGGAGGCAACGTTGGTGGATGGGCTGAGGGAGGGTATGTAAAACCTCCTACAGGAAGATGTTCTCCAAGCAATTCTACGTCATTTTCTATCCTTTGAAGTGGCTACAAAAAAAAACAGAGACAGCCTTTGTCGCAATAATAGAGATTAAATTTTTCCCCAATAAAGAACTGCAGTCTCAGCTGTATACTCTATGCTGCTGTGATCAATTCTATAGTAACTCTGTGAACAATTTCTAGGCCATTAACACTACCCAAAAAAGCAAAGACAACACTACACATTTGATATAAGTTCACCTTTTCCAGTTAGCCGTGCTTATAGACCAGGAATTTATGTGATCTAACAAATATAGGAGTGGCTGCAATTTTCTGTATCTTGCATTTTTCAGGACAAATATTTGCTCTTCCCTCTTGCCAGCCTGCTCTCATTGTATAACTATGCAATAGAAAAAAATAAACAACCATAGACAAGAACTGAAATTGTGCCAGAAAAACTGAAAAGAGGAGAGGAATCATGGTGATTCCACAGACGAAACTGACAATGATATCCAGAAAGCAGATGCTTTCCTAGGAGGGTCATCAAAGCAGTCCTTATAAGCAGTCCTGAGGTTTCAGAAGCATGAGATTCCAACATCAGTTTTGTTCCTAGTCAAATCTATAACATGAGTCCAAAAGTGTCCAAGAAACAACCAGGAATTCTTACTGTTTCATAAATACACCTTTCTGTTATTGACACTGAATTCCACCATTTCAAGAAATTCAGCTGGAAAGCCACCTTGAAGAACCAAAGTAATATTCCGTCTTTTTCTTACAGAATGAACAAGATATTCTTAAACCACTACAATACAAGCTTTTTGGCAGATCTGATAGCTTAGAGGCAAACCTTGTTAAAAACCTAAGTAAGCAACTCAAGCTAAAACCTGAGTCCATACATTTTCTAAAGCTAAGTATTGTAAAGATTTCTACCACAAAAACCCCACTTTGTTAGGATAATGGAAACTGTTCACCCATTACTGTAATGATGTGATTACAATCCTACCCACACCGGAGACATGGCATAAGGAGTCTCAGCAGTGTTTGCAACAATAGAGCTGTATCCTCTGTTACAGAAAGATCTATGTCTTCTACTCACCTGGGCAAACTAATGGACAAGTACTCAGATAACCACATATAAAGAGTGGTAGGCCAGAACTATAAACCTGATTTCCCCCTAAATCCAAAACAGTCACATCTTCCCATGTTGCCACAGTCCGTTTCACTAAGCCAAATCTGCTTCAGGGGCAACATCAGTAACTTTCAAAAGTGTAAAGGAAATGTCCTAGGGAAAGGACTGGTCATTTAAAAATTAATCAAGAAGTAATACTTCTTGTATTATTATGTAAAAAAAGAAACATGTAATAAAAGCGACACTGTGCTCTTTTATCTTCTAAGCTTTTCTCTGAGATGCCTACAATGCTTACACAACCTCCTTTGGATTCTATTCTGCTTCCTGGGAAAGAAATACCTGATGGTGAAGGAAATACCCATCTTTCTGACAGAAGTAAAAGCCTATGAAGAAACAGCCCAGCCAATGATGAAATCTGATGTGAAACACTGAACTACAGAAGTATTTTTTTATCTTCATACCAAGCAGTTACAATTTGAAAGAAAACCCTTGTTTCCTGAATCAGGTGCCCATCCAGCCCACCAGTTCTACTGAGAGTGGGGTAAGAAGCATTACTTACCGACCGTGACTGCTGTGCTTGGAAAGGAACAAATTGTCCTGGAGGAGGTAAGTGAGGAGGGTGGTGTGTAGAGATATGAGGAGGATGCAAAAGGAATGGGTCACTAGAAATGAGGGGTGGAAATGCTGCATATGGTACAGGTAGGTGCTGGACTGAGCACGCCTGAAGCATCTGAAATAAAATGAAAACAATACATTTTTGTAGCACAAATATTCCCTACACAATGTTCCATATTCTATGCATTCCTTATGGAAAGATATAATTGTAACAGAACAGTTCTTTAGCCTTGTTGAAAAAGCCTCGAAAATACACATAAATAGTAACTCATTCAAAAACCCAAGGAACAGTGATTACTATAGAAGAGGCCCTAGGAAACAACATAGTGTGACATCTGCTAGGTGCGCATGAGGTCACTAGGAGTCTGGATTTTCAATACTCCAGGATTAGACAGGCTCCTAAGTGAAGAGCAGATACTGTTATCCTAGTTAATTTTATTTTCCCCATATATCACCATCTAAACAACATGCAAAGGAATGGTCTTGCAACCACTTTAAGTTTTAGATGCAGCTGAGGGACTCAGCTGTCAGACTGTGCCCAAAGACCTTTGTTGCCTCATATACCAGGAATAATTCATACAGTCTGCTCCATTTTGCACTTTTGGGTGAGTCTGTGCTCTAAAAGCAGGTCCCTAGAGACAGATATTACAGGATATAGCTCTCTTTCTCTCCTCCCTTCAATTCCTGACACATAAGCAACTTCGGACACTAATGTTTGAAAAATCATGAAGGCACTGCAGGGCAACAGGAATGTGCTTTGTGGCATTGTTCAGTTCTACTTCCACCTTTACAGATGGAGGAGAAAGGAACCTGTTTCTCTTTTTTGTTGTGCCTTGATCCAATATGAGACTGTCACACATTTCTTTTACAATTATAACAGTTACAAGAGCATTCAATTAAGATATTCATTATCAAACCTTGAAAAGAACAATTACCCAGTTTTGATCTCTCACCTTTTTTTTCTTATTAGTTTTTATTAGCATACATTTACATATTGCCTATAATAGCATGAAATGGTAAAGGGAATTAACTTCAAATTAGATTTCAGTAGTGGAGGTAAAACTACCATCTCAATTTGCTGTGATCATGACTAAACATAAACCTCCAAATGCTCAAAAACCTTAGTAAAATAATTTGATCCAACTACTATTTTTAATTTAAATTTTGCTGACTATTCTTTTCCTTCAGTTACTACATAAGTTTTCTAAAACAAATAACATAAACAAGTGTTTCTATGGTTATAATACACTTGTACTTTACTAAATTTAAGCTGTCCTCTGAAAGAGCTGAAGATAAATCCACAGGTAGAACATCTCACAATCTCCTTTAAAACATGACATTCTTTGGGAAACACTGAAATAGGATTCTACGTGGTAAAGATTACCATAGCTCCTATATATGTTTGGAAATGTTTGATTTGTGCTATGCCCATGCTACTTTTTAAAGTTAGAGCAAATGAAGCCACACTAACTTCTAAGCAGAAAGAAATGTAAATTACCTGTTTATTCATTCAAGTTTTTTAAAAAGTTCTTCAGTTTGCACATATCATAGAAATTACCTAGGTTGGAAGGCACCTTAAAAGATCATTTTGTTCCAACACTCCTGCCATGATTAGGGACACCTTTCACTAGACCAGGCTGCTCAGACCTTCATCCAACCTTGAATACTTTCAGGAATATGGAAAACATCATTTTCCTGGGCAACTTGTTCCAGTGCCTCATCATCCTCACAGTAAAGATTTTTTTCCTTCCTATTATCCAATTTAACCCTACTCTTTTTCAGTTTGAAGTCCCATCTTGTTCTGTCACTACATGCCCTTGTGAAAGTCTCTGTTCATTATTCTTGTAGGCTCCCTCCAAGTACTGGAATTAGGTTTCCCCAAAGCCTTTTCTTTACCAGGCTAACAAACCTAGTTTTCTCAGCCTTTCATCATAGAAGAGGTGCTCCATCCCTCTGATTATCTTGGTGTCCCTTCTCTGGACTCCCTCCAGCAGTTCCGTGCCCTTCCTGTGCTGGGACTCCAGAGCTGGGTGCAGGGTTCCAGCTGGGGTTTCACCAGAGCAGGGCAGAGGGACAGAATCCCCTCCCTTCCCTGCTGCCCACGCTGCTTTTGACATTTGTTCACTTCATAGTTACGCATGCAGTGAGAGAGACAAATATTGTTAAAATAACAAAAGGAAACTGGGGAGTTCACAGAAGAAGCTGGTGAGCAAGACGATATGTTCAAGGGAGGACATGGGCTAGCTTTGAGATGTACTTTTACAGGCTGGAGAAACTGGCCAACTATTTAAAATTCAAAGACAAATGTTAAGTCTGGCACTGGAAAAGAGTGGATCCGCTCCATGGATCTGGACACTCTGAAACTAACTGTCTGCAGTCAGATTTGGGAAAAAGAAAAGTGGGCTTGTGATGGACATGTATACAATATTCATAGTGTACTTAGCCACAAAGGCACATGGCATGCTGGGCTGCATAGCTAAAAAGCAACTGGTGAAACCAGTGAAGTGATTCTGCCTCTCCATTCAGAAACTGTGACATTAATCTCAAGTCTTGGCCCCAATTTTGGGGGTTCCAGCGTCAGAGACAATGACAAGACGATGACCAGGTTTTGGTGAAAGTGCTCTTGATGAACACTGACTTCAAGAAAACTGCACAAAAGACATGGTATCACTAAACTTGCTCTTTTTTAAAAAGAGAAAACTAAGCAAAAACCTTGCCCCTGTGTCTAACTACTTCCTGAGAGATGACAGGAAGAGTCCAAGTTCTCCTCAAGAAGCCAAGTAAAAGAGCTCAAGGACCAAGGGGACCAAGATGCAACAAAGAAAACTCAAGCAGACATACAGAGGAAATTCTTCATCACAAAGACAGCCAAACACTGAAGCAGAAACTTAGAGGCATTGTGAAATCTCCATACTTGGAAGTTGGTATCTCAGCAGGTGACCACCAGACAACCTCTAGAGCCCCCTCCTAACTTAAAACTATTTCTCAATCTTATGCTTTAACAGAAGAAAGCATAAAGTCTGCCTGCTGATGCTACAGAAACTTAACTGTTTATAATGACTTGTACTGGATCTATTCTCTCAACACACCTAATTAACTGTTGCACATTCAAAACAAAAAACAGAGATTTACTCCTGTACTCCTATATGTATTAAAACGACAACTGCATTGTCGAATTACAAAATATTTTATGAATTGCACAGATAATACACCTTTTCAAAGCATAGGGTAAGATTATTAGTAACCATAGGAGGGATTTTCCTAAGCCCCAATACAGTTTCAGATTTTTTTCTGTTGTTCCTTAGGACATGTTGCTTTTTTCCTTGCTGAATATACTTTGTAAGTATTGTTCTGGTCTAGATATTGTTTGCTCCATGACACCACCACTAAACAGAAGAAAACGGCTGTCTCTCCTGCTGCCTCAGGGATACACACCAGCTTAGGTAACAGACTTTCACCAATTGACAGGCAAGGGGAACTGATTCTCACAAATACTCCAGACTAGCCAGCAGCATGCTGCAGACTTGTTGCTCCTGTGGGGATAAACAGTACCCGGGCACAATAAATGCAGATTACCCTTAATCTTCAGTAAGTAACCTACACAAATAGACGGGTCATATCAAAGGTTTTATTTCAGTGCCATAAAGGGTTATTCATGTCACACAATGCACCACAGGAAAAGCAAAGTTACATACTGCTGGCAGAGACCAACATTATGGTAACATCAAAAGTGTTCACTAGATACTGTACATAGTACTGTGTATGACATTATAGATTTTTACTAGAGAAACAGTTCAAAGCTGGTGTAGTTAGAGAGATCCACTTACTGGGGGAGGCACACTGCAAACTGGAAGGTGCTGGCCACTGAAAACCACTGAGCACCCTGGGACCTGCTGCGTGTTGCAGGCTGGAATGTGCTGGCCTGTGCAAAGTGGTATCCCATGTGGAGCCACAGTTGTCACTGTGTATGAAACAGGAACTGTGCCCTGATGGATCTGCAGCAAAAGAAAAAGAAAATGGATTTAATAACTTACTGCAAAGTCTTAACATTGTTGTACAGCACAGTAAGCTAACAAGCCTCTACTTACAGATCAGAAAAATAATATATTCACAAAGAAACTGCAAAAGGAGGCACAGGGTTGTAATTTCCATTCATTAAAATGTTTTTACCAATGGAATATTATTTATTGATCAGAATTTCTGGGCAAGAGAAATCTCTCAGCTTAACATGTTAAAACTTCAGTGGCACCTTAGTCACTCAGAAGCACATCAGACTACTAAGCCTGCCTACCCTCTCTTCTTTCCCACAGGTTAATTTTATCAAATAAGAAGCCAGTAACTCCAACATAAAAGGCAATCTACAAGAAGCTCAGGAATTTTCTCTGTTCTGAATATTAACCCAAGAGACTTGTCTCTTTTAATAACAAAACTATATTCCAGATTTTTTCCAAAGAGACCGCTCTCGATTCACTTTCAAGCCAGAATTTAAGCTACATTCCTAATTTAAGTAACAGAACAGCTAGCTAGAAAGCTGAAAAGGAAAAGTTAACATGTCTAAGAGGCAGCAGATGCTAACTATCCAGATTTATAATAGGAAACCATGTAACACAATTTTCTAACTAGTGGCAATCCCTAAAATTTAATCATCAAACCAAGATCCAAAGGTATTCTGGACCTAGAAACTACATGAGATGTTTGTTTAAAATTTTATTGTTGGTTTTGTTGGATTTTTTAACACTGAACAATCTTTTAACATCTTCATGCTCTAATAAAACTGAATAAGCTTAAGAGTCAGGCAGCACAGATTAAATGAAACTAATTATTTCAAAGCTCTCTCCTCCATCATGATCAGCCAAAATAGAACCTTCTTATTTAAAATGGAAAAAAAAAAAGCTCTTCAGGAAGGTGAGAATGAGTAAAGAGAGCTAAACTACCGAAGTGGTAGTGTACAGCCAGAAAAAGAGACCAAAATAGATACACAGATCACTGAACACAGATTAAAATCTCAAATATTAATAACAGAGAGAAACCAGTCTCAGGAAAGACACTGAACTTGAACCAGTTCTGCCTCTGCTACAAAAGCTGGGCATAAGTGCAATGCTGTGTGTGATGCTCGAATGTTTATTGGTCACAATAATAAAAAAAAAAGACTTCTCAAAATGTCCATGAATTGTAAAGTAGAACCATAGACGACCTCAGTCAGCCTTGAAACACTGACATCCGATCACAGATGGTGTTTGCCAGTGGGATGGAAAACTGTTCAGTCAGACTTGTCATAAACTTACAGCATAAAGCAAGAGATTACCTGATCTCCAGCAGAACTGTTAAAAATGGGAGTTCATGAGACTGCTAGAATGGCATTGGCTTATATCCTTTCACTTGGTCCCAAATACAAATACTTCTCTGCTGAGAACTGCTCTGCACACTTAGTATGACACACCAGGGCTATGTTACTGCACTGAGTGCAATCCAGCTTTTAAGCACAGATCTTACAGCTGCATTCTGTGCACATGCAGCTTCCAATGTGGACATTGGAATTCGTGCCAGGTCTATTCACGACTATGTAGCAAGTGTACTTGTGCTGTAGCCTGTTAGTTTAGTAGACGACAACAAAGGTTACCTCAACAGGATCACAGAATCATTTAGGCAGGAAAAGACCCCCAAGTTCATCAAGTCCAAACATTAACGCAGCACTGCCACCCCTACATCACGTCTATAATTGTCAACCTATGTGTCTTCAAAATACCTCCTGATTCCACTACTTCCTTGGGAAGCCAGTTCCAATGCCTGGTGATCCTTCCAGTAGATATTCCTAATAGCCAATCTAAACTACCCTTGTGCAATTTGATGCCATTTATTCTCATCCTGTCACTTGTTACTTGGGAAACCAATGCCCACCAGGTTACAACCTCCTTTCACGTAGTTTTAGAGATTGGTAAAGTCCTCCCAGAGCCTCCTTTTCTCCAGGCTAAACACACACAGCTCTCTCAGCCACTCCTCATACAATTTGTGCTCCTGGCCCTTCATCAGTTCCATTGCTCTTCAAGGATATGCTCCATCAGCCCTATGTCCTCCTTGTAGTGAGAAGCCCAAAACTTCTTTTACAGGTGCTCAGTTACAGAATTCTATACAATGTGCTGTCACAGAGATGAATTATTTACTTTCTGGACCAACTACGTATATAATTTTTTCATATAATTTAAGAAGGAGTTGATTAGGCTTGGAAGCTTAATTTAGTTATGCAACAAAACTACCATGAGTTCTGTTGCTATGTAAACAACCAACTATACGCATTGTGAGTTCTAAATAATGCATTTAAACTATTTAATGACTCCTAAGCTGAGGTATTTCATGTGAAATAGAATACATAATTAGTAAGTATCCTAACACATCTTTATTGCAAGAAACTAGTTACAAAAGCAAAATAATTGCATTTCAAAGGTGTGAGGCAAAGACACAGAGAAACATGCCAATTCATGCATTGACAAATAGTTGAGTATGAATTTTTAAGTATCAATTTTCTTTATTAGAAATCTGAACTTGGGTAGTTTTCACTGCCTACTGCAATGCTTCACACATGTAATACTCAACGAAAAACATCACCACCAGCACCACCAGTAAGAAGTCAAATAGACTTTAGTCGTGACTTTCATTGGCAACTATGAGATGAGGTGAACTATTTGGAGAGGAGAGGGATCCTGAAAATCCCCCAAAACCAAACACCACATCTTGAACAGCCTTCTGTTTGTGGTCTAAAAATGTTACCTGGTCATGAATGTCAACCATCACTGCATTCTGCTGTGGTGGGTGAGCAGCTGGGTGCAACATACGAGGAGATACATTCGGTGGGCGAAAGGCTCGAGGCTCTTCTATTGCTTGCTGCTGTCCGTAGGAGAGATGGTGATAGTTTTCATCCTGGCTAATAGAATTATGTCTAGACAAACGATCTCTCCTTGCTCTCTGACGTCGAACAGGAGGACTGGAAATGTATTTAAAAAATTAGAGGTTACATAAATGACACAAATCCTTCTTAACTAAAACCTCAAGAGAATCAAATATCAATGAATTTTTTAAACTGGAAAATTTTACTAGAACAAGTTTATTAGTTTGGAATAAAAATTTTCACTGACAGAATGGCCGGAATCCTTACAAATGGCATTTTTTTTCATTGGGGGAATGTTTAACAGAGCATAGCTTAATTCTGCTAAGGAAACCAAGAGAAGAACTCCTATGTAAATATTACCTTGTTAAAAAAATAACATTTGGATTGCCATAGTAGTGCTCAAAAGTCAAGACAGCAATCTTCATGACATTCCCATGCCTTTACTCTGTCTAGGTAAAAATCCTTCATTAAATGATCACAGATTTCCCCAGGGTCTTTGTTTCAACCACATCAGAGAATGATTGTTTGCCTAGTGACAGCAGACAAAGCAGTAGACTTCTCTGAAAAAATAAATTAATTTTTCAGCTCTCACATGTTCATAACTGAGTGCATTCTAAAATTCCCTCCAGAAGATCCCATGAAATTATGATTACGGTATTGTTTCTTTTTAATAGTGGAGAACTTCTGTAGATAGATTAAGACCAGAGCATATTGATCAACTGATCTACAGGTGTAGGATTTGATTATGCATTCTTATATAATAGTGTGCATGTTCTGAGCAGAGCTGCAACTACCTTGAGCCAAAACTTTTAGAAATCAGAGACCATTTGCTCAGGTTCAGCACTCAGAAAATGATGAACACAGATGTAAAAAACTCATTATGAGAGGTTTTGAACAAGTCACTTCTCATTTATTTGGAAGGGGAAAGTATTGAAAAACATAAAATTATCTTGCAGCACTTTCAGCACATGCCTTCCAGTCTCCACAACACACAGAAGTTGCAGGTTCCAGAAACAACAGCAAATTAAAGCTACGTGGGGTAAAATGGTTTCCCATATATGAAACAGGATAAAGGACTCAAACTGCAGTGAAGAGACAAAAAGGATCTGTGATCATTATTAGAACATGTCCTCTCCAACACTGCATGAAACAGAACTTCTGCAATTACCAAATACCAATCAAATAAACCTGCAACCTGTTGGCAAACCCCAGACACTTCTCAGGTTGAGTCCAACTTTTGTGCTGCATAAAACAGACATCCTTGGGGTAATTGAAACCACATTACCAGTGACCCAGATGCTACTGTGAGTATATGATACAATGTCTCAAGCCACCATTTTTCTACCTGACCTCACAGAGATTTTATGACATTACTGCCATTCTTAGAACAGAAACAAATAGTAATTCTCAACAGGTCAGTCAGAAGGCATAAGGCCAGGTTGTAACACAGCAAAGAAAACCCCTAATAATTTAAAAATGCATAGCTGCCTTTATTTTTATAAAATACCATGGCAGAACATACAGGTTGTGTTTTCTTCTAACCACTGAGAACCTAAATTTAAGCTCTTACTAATGTATTTTGTCTTAAATCCAGTTTTCTTTCCTGAAGTTTTTGCTGTACCCTGTGCTGCTTTACTGCCAATATGATACAACTGCTACATTCTTCTTAGGCAAAACTGGCATATATAGCTTCTAATCATGGAACTAGTAATGCAGAAGATGTTCTACTGTTTGGAGTACTCAGGTTGTTTAAATTTGCTATTTTCTGCTATGAAATACAAATGGTCTGAATAATTTAACATAAAAATGCCTATGTGAGGATTTTTCTTTGGAAAAGTTCCAAAAATAGAGGAAAGTTACAAAAGACAGCACCAGGGCTTCAGAAGAACAAAAATACTCTTAACTGCCACCAGCCTTTACACAAGGTGGCTTAGACAAGGTAGTTCTTGTAAAACTAATCTTGCCTCTGTCTTGGTTAAAAGGCCTGGTTTTACTTTTCTATCAACCCAGAATTATGAAAAAGCCAATAAAGGCTGGCAAAACTTCTGGAGTGTCTTTATAAATGACTGAAGAAATACCATTCTCTGGTAAAAAGCAAAGCTGGATTTTTTCCTGTAAAGAATTATAAATGTACTATCCTTTCAGTCAGCAAAATTCAGAGCTTTATCAGCTTCTGAATGATTGGAAATTACTTCAAAATAATTGTCAAAACATGGGTCTAAACTATTATTAAACTTCAGCAATGAACTTGTGCTTGAAGTCTTTAAAAACAGCCACAAAAAAATCCTCTGTTACCACATGCACAGTATAAACATGGTAAATGCCAGGTTAAAACAAAGCGACAGGATGAAAGTGGTGAAAAAATTGCAGGAATTCCTACCCTCAGGTAAGAACAGCCATCAAAAGGTATCCAAAACTGCAGAGTTAGTATGTGCAGGTCTTAGAATTTCTAACAAGGGTGATTTCTTTGCAGTAAGACATTCTTGAATCCCTTTAGTTCAGAATTACATTCAAGACGAGGAAAGGAAGCATAGATGAAAGGTAAGGCACAGCAATGGTACAGATCCCCCCCCTTCACAATGGCTGATAGATTGGAATGGCCTTCTATTTCACATAGGCATGCATCATGCTTTTTTACATTCATAATTTATCTGTACATTATATAAAGTATCTAAACAAAATCCTTCTGCAAATTCACACCACAAGGCTATATTTATCAATGCAGTATTTACTTGCTTACAATGAATCAGAATAAAAAACCACAACAAATTAGGGCACTCTTGTGTTAGGCACAGCACA
Organism: Erithacus rubecula; assembly: GCF_903797595.1. Lineage (NCBI taxonomy): Eukaryota > Metazoa > Chordata > Aves > Passeriformes > Muscicapidae > Erithacus > Erithacus rubecula. The sequence goes on from NW_027635590.1 coordinate 1,290,005, forward strand.
AAATCCCTGATACCAAGAGGTAAGGTCAAAATAGTAAGGCAGGTAATGAAAAAAACAAACCAGGTATTAAAAAAAACCCAAGACAGACTGTCCTGACCAACAGGAATCAACTGGTAGGACAAAAGAGTTAGTGTTGATGACACTGGGGCACTGATGTCCACAGCAGACATATTTCAAAGGTTTTGCCTGCACTAGCCCTAGCTTGTTTCCTTGAGCTCAATGACAGTTTGCAGTTGGAGTGCATCTTTCATCTTATCTTAACCTGAAAACCTGGTGAATTCTGAAACCATTCTGCAATGAAAAACAAAGCAGGGAAAACAAAGATTTTGCTTCAAAAGCACAGGCATAACCTCACCTAAAGCATCAATAACAGATGCATTCATAATGATCTTAAGGAATCAAATTTTGATCAGTGAGAATGGCTATTAGCTCTGATATAATTCCAGAGCACTCTATAGACTCAGCAAGACTGTTGCAAGACAAGAAACATGTATGAATTGTTCTCCCTAAAAATCCTGCTTCTAGAAGAAGAAATTAGGAACAATGCTATTCTGGAACTGACCTGGAGCTAGCTCAAACGCAACATTGCACCCAAGCTAAAAAATGCCCTGACTGAAGTGCAGGGAGACAAAGTACTGACACACAAATGTCTCTGAAGAGAGCAAAAACTTGTGTTATTACCCAGGAGCAGGCAAGCTGGCCCTGGAAAGAGTAAGGCTTTTGCCCATGAAGCTGCGGCCAACCTAACAGCTCACATCAGACAGAAGATGGCTTTGCAAGGAGATGTCTCCCTGTTTGCAAACAGCATACTTGCAAAAGCCACAGGCTACTACCTTGGTAGCACTTGATTGCATTTGAATGTAAAGACACGTATCCCATGCACATTCAGCCCTTACACATTTCCATTCTTTTCCTCCATCCCACAGTGTATCCAAGCTGTCCAGGTCCTGCTATCTAGCATTTAGCTTGTTAAGCACACGGCTAACTCTGCAGATGTTAATGAACACTGCAAAGAAATTTGTGTAAGCTGACTGGACACCAAACAAAAATGACTGAATGCATGTATTTTAGGCATCTCAGTTCAAACAATCTGGGGTCAAAATAATTTTGTATGCCAAATGCCCTTAACAAAGCGTTTTTGTACCAAACTACGTGAAAGGTCTGATCTTCTATCTTTACAACAACTCTTTCAAGTTCACAATTTAGCCTCTTTCTCAATTCTGACAAGCTACATTGAGAGATAAATGAAAGCTTTCAAATTCATCAAGTTGAAGCAAAGATACAAAACCAGCATACTCTAAACTCTCTTGCTTCAAAATGGATCATTGTTGACAAATATGATTTGTGGAATCTGCAGAAAACTAGCTAAATAAATATATCTTAAGCCTAAATGTCATACTAATGGAAAAGGACAGACACCTTTTTTTTAAGGCACAAACCAAGCTAAAACATTTCTTAGAAGCAAACAAAGACAGTGTGTTTTAACTTGCCTAAGATGACTCAGCATTTTTGAGGCAGAATGTGAGGCAATGAAAGCTTCTGGTTTGGATAATTTGTTTAACTAGAATAGCAAAAAATTCTGTCAGTTTATGTTTTGCTAGAGTATCATCTATCCAGGCCCCAGTTCCAATCTCTCTCTTCCACGACCACTGGAACTTATTTCAAAATCTCTGCTTTGAGAAGTTAATGAGCCGCAAGGTAAAACCAAAATGAAAATCTAATGACTATTTCATGTGAATTACTCAGCTCAGAAAACATTTGATACTATGCTAACCTCCTCACCTCCCCAGCTGGTATATCTCATCTTTATTTTGTTTGGTTTTAAGTACAAAAACAATTGTGACTGTAATGAAAATGATGGTATTACATGCCTAATTCTTAACACCTTTAAAAGTACCCTGATGAGAAAGATTTTTTGTTGCACTTTTCTACATGCTTTTTGCCTGAGTGCAGAGTAATAGAGAATTAGGTTCATAATGAAACACATTTGGAACATTCTTTTCCTCAAGCTGAGTCTTCACATAAATTACAAGATGATGCACAAGCCTGAATTACTTTCAGTAGCTTTTTACTCACAACTGCATTATCTTACAGCTCAAAGGAAACGTTAACATATTTACCATGTGTAATCTAGCCAGTGCTGCCCAAAACACACCTTTCTTGAGCTAAAATCAGAAAGAACAATAACTTGTTTCCCAAGCTGCACAGCGTGCTTACCTCCTCCTGTTCCGTGCAGGTGTGTTGCATCGTTCCCCTGAGAAGTGGTGTTGGCTGGGTCGAGCCAGAGGAGGCTGCCTGTTTGAAGTCATCTCCCATGGTCGCATTGGTGGCGATGGGGCTGGTGATGCTGCCGTGTAGTCAAAGACTGAATGGGAAAGGCGCTGCCGCTTGGGACTGGGACTGTCTTCGCTCTGCGCCAGTGCAAAGAGAACCAAAACAAAACAGAAACAAAACCCACCTCCACATGAGTGAATTACAGTCCATACTTTGCACCTAGCATTAGGAGTGACTCACTAAAAACCAAAATCTTACAACACCATGAAATTTATCACCTGCAAGTATTCATCTTTATATTGTGTTTATGAACACAAATTTTTAATGGTTCCCTAACCCCTGGAAGAATTACCACTTAAATTATACTTTAGCAGCACTAAAATACAAAAATTCCAACATCCATGCAAAATCAATATTAGAAAAGAGTAATATGAAGAAAATAAGGCATTACCTATTTTACATTCCTCTTGCCTTAGCACTTACAGGCTACGGAAGCATGGGAAGATGCATAAATACAGTCTTCCCAGTTATGGAATCTGTGCTAGTCAGTAAGCAGCTGCCACACAGAGTCTGCTCTCTGCATTGCAACCCCTTCCTATCAAGTCTGTACTTAGCTAATCAGACATCTGCTCTGTACTGCAGCCTACTTTAATTTTGCTAGCTCAGGACAGAGACTCTTCATCCTTCTAGTTATTCATGCTATGTTATCATAACCACTCATACACATAACTTGAAGGAAAAAAAAATAAAAAAAAAATTAAAAAATCAATCTCTGGTTAAGTCTGTCTACTTAAAATTCCACAAGGCTTACATAACACCTGAAGTTTCCAATGCTAGTGATGTGAAGGTCATTCAGCTCCAAGCAGTATTTTCCCACTGGTTATGAACACAAATAACTTTCACTGTGTGTCCATGCTATCAAAAAATTTAACAGAGCTGTCATTCTTCTCAGAAGTTCTCACCAATGCCTATGAGGGCAGCAACAAATGCAATAAACATCCCTCCCCTCCACCCCACTATTCTGCCAAAACTAAAACACATCATGCTCTAAATAGGCATGCAACTGAAAACACAGAAAAGTACACATCCTACTTCAGAGATCACCAACAGAACTAATAAAAAACTAGAAACACATGAATGACCACTGGAACCATCCTTGAGTCCAAGCATCATGTGAACTTCTCTGACAGAATCCCTACTGCAAGCAAACTTGTAGTATTTAGTTGCCCTCCAGCTTGTACTGTCACTCCACCACCTCCTTTTCAGTCCACCACAGCACTATTTCAACTACACCTGCATGTAATTGCAGATAGCTGAAGCACAGAAAACAACTTGTCCACAACAGCTCTGTGTTCCACAGCTGCCCTCTCCCCATAGACTGGTCTCACTTCAGACTCAACTGTAGACTGGACTATGGACCTCTCCCAGCTCTTAGCTTTACATTTATGTTTATATTAAGTAGCTTCTTGGTAGGTTTCCATCAATATATAGTTTGTACTCCAGCATTCTTTCTAGTGCAAGAACACTCCTTTTAAGAACTAGAAATTTTGTCCAAGTGTTCAAGGGAAAAAAGGTATTTTTTCTCTCTTTGACTTGTGGCCATTTTTTACAAAAATTTAGAGCTTTTCAGTCTCTTGCTTTCAAATACTTTATTATTTCTAATATACAGGTTGTAGTTGTTCCCTACTACATCTTATCTAAAACAGTCAGCTTTCTTAGGGAACTAGCCTGATAATGCAAGCATCTGTTTGTTCTCAATCTCTTTTTAACTCCTTGACAAACTGCACTTTAATTTTTTAGAGAAAAAGAGGTCAAAAGGCAGGTATGCACCTGATGGCTCATGACAGTAGATGTCCAGGTAAAGGGTGACTCTTTAGAGGGCTGCTTGCCCTGAGAAACTCAACACCAAAAAACTGGAAGAGACTCTGTGAAAATGGATTTTATTAGATTTTAGAGAACACTGCCAAATGACAAATCTTAAGGGAACTGTGCAGTAAGAATCAGAAAAGGCTGATTTGTGGCCCAGTTTTTTACATTATGATGACTAAGCCTATGCAAAGAGAAAGATGAAAAAAATGCTGGTAAATTAGGTATGCTGCAATTTTGTGAGTGCAAAAGAAAATGTCAAATGGAGGAAGGAAAAAAAGTGGATTTAGTGAGCTTGCAGAAAACAAAACCTTGAAAGAATAGAATAACCACTCCTGTCCTAATACAATCTATGGCCTTTGGCTGGGGATCTCCCACTGCTACTGCCCTAATTTAAATGTGACACCCTTCCCAAGCATTAGCACTGCTATATCTTGCCCCATAGAAAGCAGTCTACTTTGGAAAAACAGTCCTATTACTATTATTATTGTTGTTTTCCTTTTGCATTAAGAATACATCACTTCAGAGACTGTAGAGATGCAAACTGCTGAGTAGTCTGCCTTCATCATCACTCCAGATTACTAACTCTCACAAATATTTCAAACTCCCTCTGCAGTAAGCAACAGTAATTTTACTCAAAATTGTTTCCCATTAGAAAGAAAATAAAGATGAAATAATTTTTTGGAACTACATGTACAGAGATTTAAAATATAATTGTGTGTTTTTTCTGTACTGAAAAAGAAGTAACCTAAAGCTAAGTCCAACTTATTTGCAAACAGATGTTATAAAAAATTCAAATACAAACCTAATTAAACACTTAAGACTTGGTGTTTTGTCTTAGTTTTTATTAATCATGTAGAAATTGCATCAAGATAATACTAGCATGCAGGAAAGTACAAGGAGCTAATAAGAGACACATATCCTGTATAATTCTGTTTTCATATTATTTCCAATCAGCATGTGGAAAACTATATATTGACAGTATGTTTTTTCAGTCTACTATTATTGGTCATTAAGTTCAGTAATTTATTTGTGGAATACAACACTTTCCACAATGACAGGATCTCTCCAAACTCCAAATCACTCTTACTGTTTCTTGTTAGTACTCAAAATTTATTTTCAGGGACTACTGGTACTTTTTCCAGCCATACACGATGTATTTTTCTCATGTCCAACACGCAACAAGAGCAGACTGGATGGCAGTTATCAACAACACTCTACCTAGCTTTTAACTAACAAGATAAACTCACTGCCCTTCTTAAAACAGCAATGAACCAAAAGAGCACGATGAACAGAAATACAGATTGCTTCGTATTTAAAGGAAGCTGCATCAGGGCAAAGTGATCAAATTATTACTAGTAAAAGACGCAGCATATGTCAGGCCACTAATAAATACCTACAATCTCGTCCATAAAATTCAGCATTTAACTGTAATTTCCAAAAGTTATCATTTCACTGACATACTTAATAGAGTTTTGTCTCATTCTCATCTGTGTACTCATTGAATCCCATAAATGTAATAGTAATAGAGGTGAATAAAGAGTATGACTGCTTGTAAAATACCCTTTAGAAGTGTTTGTTCTGCCTATGTTCCTTGTAGTAATGTTTTATCTGAAAGCTTTTCCATCTTATTTGGGAAAAACTAGGCGTTTTCATCAAAACAACACCCTTTGAGGTGTGCCTTCTTCACTGTTCTTTTCCTGTAAAATTATAAATACTGCAGCCACACATTGATTATTAACCATTACAGGAGGGAATTATTACCAAAGCAAGTCCTGCAAATATCTGAAAATCACTTTCCTCTCCAACTCCCTGTATATTTCCACTTAACGGTCCTGACACAAACACAAGAAACTACTCCATAACTCCCATCTCAGATTCAGAAAATAAACTACATCTATCCTGTATCCCACAAAATATCTGTATTTTAAAAGTAAACTAATATCTCAGGAGTGTGCTCCTGCATAGTCCATGGAAGGCATACACAAGAACAATCTGATGGGTATACCCTATAAAATCCTACCAGGCTGACCAGAAATCATCAGCTGCATGTTTCCTCTTCATGCATGCATACTGAAAAGGAAATTATTTTGCCCCCGATACACTTGGTAAACATCAACATTTAACTATAGGCATCTAATGAGCTAGTAAACTGAGAACTCTGCATATCCTAGTTGATCCAACAATTCTAACAACTATAATTTGAATTACATGTCAACATTTCTGTTAGCCTGATCATGCCTACAATAACAGTAAATTCTTGGGCTGAACAGTTACATCCAAATGCAATGGCTTATTCATTATCCAAGACCAACCTAACCTTAAGTACATTTTTGGCATAGGTTGAGCGAGCTCTGGAAGAGTTGTACCCCACAAACCCAAAACCAAGACAAGGGAAATCACTGGAAATGTGACTGGATGTGACTGGATGGAGCGACTGCAGGCCATATGGCTTTGTAAGCATTACTGTCTTCCATCTCTCCCACAGAAAGCAGCAGCGACAGAAGTTTAACTTAGGTGTGGCATTACAAGATAGAGTTTACAAGCTCATACAACCCCCCTGTAGCTGGCACTATAGATACAAAGTCTGTAGGAAGCCACAAAAATTATTGACATAGCTACAGCCCCTCCAGCTCCTGCCACCAAGAACCTCACTCACTTCCACCATTGGCACTACAAACCTCGTTGGTACCAACATCTCCAGGGAGAATCCAGTTTCTGGCCTGGTTACTACTCAAGATGGTCTCACCTAGTACCTGCAACACCCACACACAGAAAGTGAAATTACACAGACAGGCAGTTAAGAAAAGATTCAATCAAACAGGACAGACTGCAGGGATCAGGCACAGGGCTCAGCCAGGCAAGCATAAAGACTGGCCACAGTTTACCTGTATGAGCACTTTTTCTGTCTGGCCCCACCTTCTCAGATACTCCCACTGTCCTGTCCCACCATCCTGGACCCTCAGGTTTGCATCATTATCACCCAGAGAGTCCTTCTTTGTGTGCAGCTTTCTGACAGCTCATCAGTTAGTGTGACAGACTGGGTTTTGTTACTTGTCTTCATCTCCATTAAGTTTGTTTGGTAGGTTTATATCTCTCTCCATATCTTGTTCATGGCTTCTTCCTTTCTCTAATAATGCCATTTAATGAGGCATGCAATCAAATAATCTCATTGAAATAAACATTCCCACTTCCACATATGCTCTTCAATTGGTACAACAGATTTGTGCCTCAAAATGTTCCTATTTATTACTCCTTTTCTTTTTTTATCCCCTTATGGCACTCACACATGCCTTGACCAGACAATTTGCACAAGCTGATGGTGTCTCCTTCCACGTTCCCTTACAGATGACAAAACTTTTTCACAAACAATACAGAGCACAGTTGCAACCACACTGTTAATCCAGGAAGAGAGAAATTAAATTACTTCTGAAAACAGTAAAAACTAAGAAGAATATGGGAATAAAAAACAGCCCTTCACCCTTGCCCTAAACAAGAATATTTAATGAACATGCAAAGGGCTGGTGTAAGGGATGAGAAGAATTTGTTATGGTAAACCAGGAAAGTCTGTCTCTCCTATCTGGGTATGTAAAGTCCAAAGGACATTTTATCTCCTTTCCATGATAACCCAGGGTAGTTCACACACCCCCATCTGTATGTACTTTAGCATAAGTACACATGACAGAGGTAAGCTGCAGGTCTTGGAATCCAGACTGCAGCACCTGCACTACATCAGCCTAATGAGCAAACAGGACACTACATATACATTGTATGTTAATAAGTCCAGGTTTTATCATCCTTCCCTGCGTTTTCCCTTGAGCTTCACTCCATTTGATTAACACTGGTGTCCCAAGGCTCCCACAATGGTAACTCTCAGCTTTCATATACTCATTGTCCTGCCCTATTCCTGTGAGATCCACATCTACATTTTGTGTAACAGTGAAAAGAGGCGAAAAACAGGGGAAAGAGACAAACCTGGATTAAAAAGGTAGCATCATATTAACTTGTAAATTGACACATGAAAAGCTCTCAGGGACCATGCAGTTACAAATTTCCTTTATATACTCTTGAAATTCTAGCTTTAAATAAAACCAGAAAAGAGCTACCATAAGAAGCCACTAAGGGGCAGTAAATTAAAAGCCCTGTGCCACAAGTAGCAAAAAGTAACAGATTTTATGAACAAGTGGCCTACTTCCAAGCCTAATTGGCGTGCTTTTCTCAAGACAAAATAAACAAGGATTATCTAGTTGGACTCAAAGCTGCATAACAAAGGACCTGTCCATGCATAAAGATTTGCCAGCAGAATCATACTGTAATGACACACATCTTTCACTGGCAAAAGCTCTTTAGAAGAACTTCAGCTGACAAAATAAACACCAAAAATAAGAATCTTTTGCTAGTATAATTGGATTTGCCCAAAGAATTTTGCTGGCTTAGCTGCATGGGCCAACATAGTGATATTTTTTCATCCTGCCAACTGTGGGCCAGTCACCCTAAAGCACATAACACTGCTTGTTCAATTTCTGCAGAGTAAGCAGGAATCAGAACCTTTGCTATAATTCATCACCATTCACATAATCATTATACCTCTTTTCATGAATAAGAGAACATCTGGAAAAGATACAGTGACTTCTCTAGTAAGAACTGCAAACTGTTACAGCTGTTGATGAGAACAATCTTGATATAATATAATCATAAAGTCAAGGTAAATGGGTACATAGTAAGAAAATAAAAATTCTAATATTAATGTCCACACTCTACACCCCCCCAGGCACTAGATATAAACCCTAGACTGTAAATAATGCTTCATCTGTTGAAAAAAAAAAAAAATCAAATTTTACCTAAAAACCTCATTATCAATAATATACAGAGCCATTTTTTTCTACCCAAGCTTTGACTTCAGAGTTGTGACCAAGACACTACTCGGATATGTGGCTGTCCGGGCACATACTAAACTTTCTGATGAAGGAACAGTGAGGGAAATCTGACTATGGTCTAATAAAAAAAAAAAAATCGGCAAAGAAACACAGACCTTTCCAAATCTGCAAACTATTTCAATAAAAGTAGATAACTGAAAGGAAAGAGAAAATGAACCAATTCTTGCAAAAGTCCTAGGAGATAGCACCTGGAGTACTGTGTGCAGTTCTGGTCCCCATCACAAGAGAAACACTGACATACAAGAGAGTCAAATACAGGGTCACAGGGATGATGAATCACCTAGAGCACCTCTTGTGTACAGAAAGGCTGAGACAGCCTTGGACTGACTGATCAGCCTAGAAAAGGGAAAGCTCAGGACTATCTCTTCAGTGAGACACAGCAGGCCCCATTTGAACATGAGTAACACTGCTTGATTGAGCACTGGCACGGGTTTCACAGAGACTCTGGAGTCTCTCTCCTTGGATTATCTCAAAAGCCAAGATCCTCAGCATTTAGCTCTATCTAGCCCTGTTTCAGCAGGAGAGCTGGACCAGATGACCTCCAGAAGTCCTTTCCAACTTCAGCCACTGTGATTCTGCAGTTGATTTTCAAGTAAGGTTTAAACACAAGGCTTTTTGAAGCCTTTTTCCTGTGAAAGAAGCAAAGTGCAACTCACACAGGACTTCGGGTATTTCAAGATGTATCCTGGACACACAAAGTATTCTACAGTTTCGAACTGAACATCAGATACATCAGATACATTCAAAAAAGAAAATCAGTTCTTTCCACACTTCAGAACATTTTTCTGGTTTTTTTTTCCTTAATTCTCACACTGTCAAGAATTAAGAAAATTCATCAGTAACTAGTACTTGGGATGAAAATTCCACAAACAGAGGAAAAAAAAAAACAACTAAGCATGACACTGCTTCTTACAGCCACAGAAAAATCTAAAAAAGGGCAGTTAAAAAACCCACCCTCCTGGTGACATGTCTGTTGACTTCTGAATAAAGTTATTTCATTTCAGAGAATAATGCTTATCAAGGCACATCATTTTGAAGACAAGCCTACAATATTTTTTTTAACTTGCTTTTGATATATGGTCATGCGGTGAGAAGAAAACTGGCCACTACATCTACTACATCTTAAAATGGAATCCAGTGTTCAATAGCCATGTCAGGTTGCTAGTGCACAATTTTCTGTAGCAGCTTTATATATATATATTTGGTTTCATAGTAATTAATGTGAATTAAAGAGCCCTTCTGACAGTGGAACAGCAGAACTTTCCACATATTTAGTAAAAGAACACAATTTGTAAAACAAAAGCAACATTACCAGACATGGTAAAAAGAAGACGCAAGCTCATTCCTTTTTTTTTGTCTTTCAATGCAATGATGGTATATATCAATTACAGCTGTAACTATAGCTAACAACTGTACCAAGAACATGCCTCAGTAATCTTTCTGGCAATGCATAATTCACTCCTGGCTAACAGGATGAAGTAATAATTTACTGATAGTGGGCACAAAAGCCAATTTGTTCTTCAGCAATCAGAACTGACAATGAATTCTCCATGCAAAGTTTAATTGTAAAGACCTGAGGCATGCAATAGTAAATCACACAGCAGTACTACAGAAATGTTTCAAAAAAAGCAGGTGACTGAAAGAAAGGCCAAACTGAGAGAATTCTTGCAAAAGTTCTAGGAGATGGCATCTGGAGTACTGTGTGCAGTTCTGGGCTCCTGCTGCAAAAGAAACACTGACATACTGGACAGTCCCACAAAGACTTGCTTTACTTGTGGTCAAAACACCATAAATAAGATGAATATTTAATCTATTGCTTATTCATTACAAGTAAAAAACCAACATCACACTCTTTCCACCTCAAGTTTTTTTTCCCTGTATTAAACTACACACATAGAAGCACACAGTATGCACACACACACATATGAAACACAGCATATGTAAATGGATGAGCTATCACTTGAGCAGTGAAGACTGAAATCTTTTATTTGTGTGAATGGATGTTACACTGGTGGTATTTGTTGACAAATCATCAAAAGAACATCCAAGTACTTATACCAATAAAAACATTACTCACACTACTATAACTGATGTCCACAATAGGCTCAAGGACAAATCAGCACTTGACATCTGTTCCTAGTGAGATTACTACTGGCTTCTCGCAGTAATAGTAACTCGATCTCTATTGTGGTAACACATAGTCATACTTGGCTGTCTTCACTGTTGTTACTTGTCATCACAATGCTGAACTGCATTACCAAAAAATGGAAGTATCTGATCAGCACATCATACCGTTAAAAATTTCTGTATGTAATGTAGTTTTATGCATTCTCAGTTCATACTACAATTTTCTCTCTACATTGCTTAGCATTCTCTGTATTGCTGAAAATTTGAAGCCCCAACAAATACCTTTCACCCAATTTAGAAATTACACAATGAATCCACAAAAGCCCACCTACCTACTTATCTGATCAGTACAACCTAACTGTCATGTTACCAACAGAATGGTCTTCAATATACCCACACTGCTATTGGTGAAAAAAAAAAAAAAAAACCACCAACAAAAAACCCCCAGAAAATAACAGTCTTAAAGGATATAGCTTAAAAGAGTTGTTTTAAAACACAGGCTTGAAAACTCAGAGGTCAAGATACTTCATTCTACAAGTAAAGCACTCTAAGTTCTACCTTTTCCAATTTCCTTTTTCTCTGAGGAGATGCTACTGAATGAGGAAGAAAACACATCCCTCATGGCACACAGTACAACTGCAACCCTTGTCCTTCAGCTGTCATAGCAGCCTCCAACACCAAACAGGGCTCCTGTCACCCTGTGTATCAGTTCTGTCCTTCTATTTATGATGCTTAATTTATTCTTTCCAGATTCTACAGAATTTTCTACGTGAATGCAAATTTTCACAGGTGAAATTAATACCAAGGCTTTATTCTCCCCTTCACACAGTTCACAGAATCACTGGGCTGGAAGAGACCTTCAAGATCGAGTCCAGCCCATGCCCCAGCACCTCAACTAGACCATGGCACCAACTGCCACATCCAGTTTTTAAACACATCCAGGGATGGTGACTCTACCACCTCCCTGGGCAGACCATTCCAGCACTTGATCACTCCTTCTGTGAAAATCTTTTTCCTAATATCCAACCTGTTACCCTTGACACAGCTTGAGACTGTATCCTCTGGTTCTGTCAGCTGCTGCCTGGTGAAAGAGACCAACCCCACCTGCCTACAGACACCTTTCAGGGAGCTGTAGAGAGTGATGAGGTCACCCCTGAGTCTCCTTTTCTCCAGGCTGAACAGCCCCAGCTCCCTCAGCCATTCCTCACAGGGTTTCAGTTCCAAGCCCCTCTCCAGCCTTGTTTCCTCCTCTGGATGTGCCCAGGTGTCTCAAGGTCCTTCCTAAACTGAGGGAACAGAACTGGACACAGCACTCGAGGTGTGGCCTCACCAGTGCTGAGTGCAGGGGAAGAATGAGCTCCCTGCTCCTGCTGGCCACACCATTCCTGATCCAGGCCAGGGGCCATTGGGCTTCCTGGCCACCAGGGCACACTGCTGGCTCAGGTTCAGTGGCTGTCAACCAGCACCCCCAGGTCCATTTCTGCCTGGGACCTGTTCACCACTCTGTCCCCAGTCTGTAACACTGCAGGGGGTTATTGTGGCCAAAATGCAGGAATTGGCACTTGGACTTCAACTTCATCCTACTGGACTCTGCCCATCCATCCAATCATTCCAGGTCTCTCTGCAGAGCCCTCCTACCTTCCAACAGATTGTCACATGCTTCTAGCTTAGTGTCACCTGCAAATTTACTGATGGAAGACTCAGTACCCTCATCCATGTCATCAAGAAAAATATTGAACAGGACTGGCCCCAGCACAGACCCCTGAGGGACACCACTGGTGACTGATCCCATCTGGATGCAGCACTCTCAGCACTCTCTGGGCCCAGCCATCCAGACAGTTCCTAACCCAGCACAGAGTGCTCCTGTCCAAGCCATGGGCTGCAGCTTTTCCAGGAGTGTGCTGTGGGAAACAGTGCCAAAGGCCTTGCTGAAGTCCAGGTACAACATCCATAGACTTTCCTGCATCTACCAGGTGGGTCACCTGGTCATAAAAGGAGATCAGGTTGGTCAAACATGACCTACCCTTCCCAAACCCCTGCTGGCTGGGTCTGATATCCTGTACAGGGCCATCCTCCAAGTGCTGTGTGCTGGCACTCAGTATAAACTGTTCCATTACCTTACCAGCTACTGAGGTCAGGCTAACTGGCCTATAGCTACCAGGATCCTCCTTCCCACCCTTTGTATGAATGGGTGTCACATTGGCCAGCTTCCAATCACTTGGAACCTCCCCAGTGAGACAGGACTGTTGATAAATGATGAAAAGCTGCTTTGCAAGCTCATCTGCAGCTCCCTCATCACCCTGGGATGGATCCCATCTGGTCCCAGGGATTTATGAACATTTAGGCAGCTCAGCAGGTCTCTGACTGCCTCCTCCTGGATAACAGGGAGACCATTCTGCTCCCTGGAACCATGTACCAGCCCAGAACAGCTGTCCTGAGGACAAGCATCTTCCCACTAAAGGCTGAGACAAAGAAGGAGTTAAGCATTTCTGCCTTCTCTTCATCTGCAGTTACTAAGTTCACTCCCGCATCCAATAGAGAACAAAGGCTGGACTAACCCTTCCTTTTACCATTAACATATTTGTAAAAACATTTTTTATTATCTTTTACAGAAGTCACCATTTTAGTTCAAACAGAGCTTTGGCCTAATTTTTCTCCTACATGCTCTAGCAGCTCCCTTAAATACTTCCTTAGAGACCTGACCCTCCTTCCAAAGATGATATATCCTCTTTTAATTCCTAAATTCCTTCAAAACCTCCTTGCCCATTCAGGCTGAACGTTTGCCTATTGGCACAGAGGGAGAGTTTGTTCCTGTGCCCTTAAGATCTCTGTTTTGAAGCACACCCACCTTTCCTGAACTCCTTTGTTTTTAAGGGCTGCTTCCCAAGGAACCCTCTGAATAAATCTCCTAAATAGGCCAAAGTCTGCCCTCCGGAAGTCCAGTGTAAAATCTTATTGATGTTCCTCCTAATTTCACCAAATATTGAGAACTCTGTAATTTAATGATCACTGTGACCCAAGCAACCTCCAACCACCCCATCTCCCACCAGCCCATCTCTATTTGCAAACAACAGATTTAACATAGTCCATCTTGTTGGGGGTTGAGTGTTTTACTATTACTGTGTCAATTGAAAGAATTTTTCCCATTATCATGCCAATGGAGCTGGCCGGGTTACACCCAGGGTCTCTGATGACTCCAGACAAAAGGGGTGGGTGGCAGCAGCTCCCGGAGGGGCCTCTGAGGCTTCCGGGAGGGCACTCGGGTTTCCGAGGAGCTCGGAGGAGGACGCCCGGATCTTCAGCCCACGCGGCCGAGCACAGGAGAGCCAGACCCTCTGCGATCACCTGCCCTGCATCTGCCCCGTTCCAGCCTCCTGCCTCTGCGGACACAACTGATCACCTGGACACACACGGTGAGCGAGGAGCCACCGCTCCAGCCCGTTCCCACCCGAGACCGGCGTGGCCGCTGCCGCCCGCTCCTGCCTGCACTCCCGCCTGCCCTCGGCAGCTCCGGGCTGGGACTAAGCACAGAAACAGCGTGCTTGCATCTAAAGGGACTGACACCGAGTTACCTATTCTGTTCTGTTAGCAATTTTAACAACTGCTGTTGTTTTCTGCTTGTACAGTTAGATGTATTAGTAAAAGAGCTGTTATTCCCACCCCCTTATCTCTGCCTCAGAGTCCTTGATTCAAACAATTATAATACTTGGGGGGAGTGGAACCAAAGTCTCTATTCCAAAGGGAAACTTCTGCCCTTACTGGCAGACACCTGTCCTTTCAAACCAGGACACTTCTCCTGGTGGGCTCACCCACCAGCTACATCAAAAAGTTGTCCTCCACATACTCTAAGGACTTTCAGGACTGTCTGTTTTCAGTGCCCAGCAGATGTCCGACAGTTTGAAGTTGCCTACAAGAACAAGGGCTGATGATCCTGAAACATTCTCCAGCTGCTTATAGAATAAGTTGTCCACCTCTTCTTCTTGGCTGAGTGGAAAATAGCAGACTCCCAGTAGGAGTTAGCCTTGCTAGCCTTGTCCTTAATTCTTGCCCACAGGCATTCAACTTCATCGCCATCTGTTTCAATATCTATGGCATCAAAAGCCTCCCTAATATAAAGGGCTACCCCTCCACCTCTTCTTCCATTCCTGTCCCTTCTGAAGAGCCTGTAGCCATCCAGTGCAGTGCTCCAGCTCTATGAATTACCCCACGTTTCTGCAATGGCAACTACATCATAGCTCCACTGGTGCACCATGGCCGACAGCTCTTCTCATTTATTACCCATGCATTGGTGTATAGGCACCTCAGCTGGGCTCCTGATTTCACCCTGAACTCAGGCTTACCACCCTGCTTGGGCCTGCTTCTAGACAGCCCAGCTGCATCCTCTTCCCCCTTCAAACCTAGTTTAAAGTCCTCTCAACAAGGTCTGCCAGTTCATGAGCTAAAAACCTTTTGCCCTTAACTGAGAGATGGATCCCATCTGGTTCCAGCAGGGCAGGTGCCATAAAAGTTGCCCCATGACCAAAAAACCCAAAATTTTGCTGATGACACCAACTTTTGAGCCACTTGTTAATGATGTGAATCCTCCTATTCCTTTCACTGTTTATCTCAGCCACCAAGGAGACTGAGGAAAATACTACCTGTGCCCCTGTCCTATCAACCGCTTGACTTAGTGCCCTAAAGTCGCTTTTAATTGCCCTGACACTCCTCTTTTCAATCTCATCACTGCCAGCCTGGAGTATCAGCAGTGGGTAATAATTAGAGGGCTGGATCAGCCCAGGGAGTATCTCTGTGATATCCCATACCCAAGCCCCAGAGAAGCAGCACACCTCCCTGTGAGATGGGTCTGGTCGACATATGGGGCCTCTGTTCCCCTCAGAAGGGAGTGACCCCTAAAACTACCCTTCTTTACTTTTTGATGTAAGAGGTGGTGATCCATCTGACAGATGAATCATAGTTGAGAGGCGCACTGGGCAGATAATTCATTTCTGAATCATCTAAATAACCTGAATTCAGTCCAGGACAAGTAAATTCTTTATCACCTATGGCAGAACATAGTGGGTCACCAAGCATGATGTTATGATTAGCATTCTGTTAAACTACATTTAAAAAAAACATATTTATCTACACTACAGAATACTACATGTTGGTACACTGCAGAGCTATCCCTAACAACAGCACAATCTAGGACTCCTGATCATGGCTGCTCATGACTTAGATGTCCTATCTCCTTGGTAAAGAACTGGCTGAATGTCCGAGCCTAGAGAATTCTAGTGAATGGAGTTATATCCAGTTGGTGTGCACTTACAAGTGGTGTTCCACAGGATATAGTACTGGGGCCAGCCCAGGATAACATCTCTATCAACAAACTAGACAAGGTGATCAAATGACTCCTCAGTAATTCTGCAGATGACACTAAGCTGGACAGAAGCTGACCTGCTGGAGGGTAAGAAGGCTCTGCAGATGTACCTGAACTGGAGGTACCAATGTGCTGAGGTCAAAGTTCATAAAGCCCAGTGCCATGTCCTGCCATTGGGTCACAGCAACTCCATCCAGTGCTAAGGCTGGGGCAGTGTCTGGAAAGTGCCCAGCAAAAATGACCTGGGGCTGCTGACTGACAGCCCCTGAACATGAGCCAGGAATGTGCCCAGGCGGCCAAGAAGGCCAATGGTATCCTGGCCTGCATCAGCACAGTGTGGCCAGCAGGATCAGGGCAGAGATCTTCCCCCTATAGTTGGCACTGGCGAGACCACACCTTGAGTCCTGTGTCCAGTTCTGAGCCCCTCACAACAATTGAGGTGCTGGAACATAGTAGGTCTGCAGCAAAGTCTTGTGAGGAGCAGCTGAAGGAGCTGGAGTTGCTTAACCTGGAGGGAGACTCAGAGGATACCTTGTCCCTCTCCATAGCTACCTGAAAAAAGGCTGCAGCAAGGTGGGAGTTGATCTGTTTTCCAAGTAATAGGACAAGAAGAAATTACCTCAGTTTGCACTGAAGATAGTTTAAATAAGGTATTAGGAAAATTTTCTTCAACAGAATGATCATCAAGCATTGGAACAGTCTTCCAAGGGAAGTAGCTGAGTCACCATCTCTGGAGATAATAAAGAAGATGCATAGACATAGGGATGTCCTTTAGTGCTAGACTTGACAGTATGAGGTTGGTTAATGGCTGGACTTGATGATCCTAAGGGTCTTTTTCAACCTAAATATTGTATTATTCTTCTCAAAGCTCATCCTATTTAGACTATGCGCTATATATTAGAGACTAAATGATTTAAATATACACATGCAATTTAGTTTTTATTAACAAGTTCACTAAATTAGTATGAGTTGCTTTAAAAAGCTTAGGGGGCAAAAATGTTCTTCACTAGAGCTGGGATTTGAACACGCCTTTTACCCTGAGCAGCTTGCAGAACTTTTTTTTTTTACATGTGTCAGACCCAGTACAGGCCCTGTAAACATATTAACTACTGCAGTAGTAGTTGGTTCCTCTTCCCCTACAAAACACACATGCTGGGAGGCTGTCATCAAACAGGCTATGTCATGGGTAAAGAACTCACTCATCAATGCAAGTGACAAATTATTTGAGATTACAAAACCAAGAAAGAATTGGCATTTTCTGCTAAGTTAAACAAAGTAAGGATTATATAACAAAACACTGCAGGTTCTCAGCTTCAAAAAACAGCTTCTACTTGTGTAGGTCTTTTTATTTGCTTTAGAAAATGAGACTATTCCCACAAAAGTCAAAGGAGGGTAAATAAAAAACAAACCACTTGATACACATTAGATGATATGCAAAGAAACAAGCCTCACTCCCCCAAACACATTCAAATAACCACGGTTTGTTCACTTGCTTCTTAAACCTTATCTCACAGCTTTTATAAGGAGAAAAACCAAAAGCATTAAGAACTTAAAATCATATAAGAAGTTTGGTGAGATGTGGGTTTTTTAAAAACATTCTCTAATCCTGCCCAGTGTTGAACAAACAACAGATACACAAAAACATTCACTTATAGGAAGCACAGCCAAAGAATACAAACACTATACTAGGTCTCTGTACTTGAATTTGAGAAAAAGTGCTCTGGCTGTTCTTTGATACAGTAAGAAAATTAAGTATAGAAGAAGAAAACTTCACATATGATCTGTAATCTATGCTCAGCAGAGTTTCACATACAAAATTACTAAAGTTTGTTAGTTTTACCAGGTCCTTTATGCCCACATCTGAATGTTTTTCCCAAAGCCATACTCACCCACTTGGAACTTATCTGTCTTCTCAAGTTCCTTCCAGAACACTATTTTAAATGAATTTTCTAATCTTTTGTATCTCTTCATTTCCCATCTTGCTTTATATTCAATTTTCTGAAGACAAAAACTCAAAGACAGACCAAAAATGCCCTCCCTCAGCACTTGCTAACAAAATAATCTTAAATCTCCTTGCAAGAGATTATCATCCAAGAATCAAATTCTGAAAAAGGAGCTCATCAAAAATATCCATCCCATCACAAATTTTTTAAAGAATAGTCCCAACACAGGTAACCTAAACAACCTAAATAAAGAAGTCCTAAATTTTTGCGCAGAAAGCCATCTCCTGAAGCTTTCATGAAGACTGCCAGACAGAGCATCTGCTCAGCAGCACCATAAATTGTGCCATGAATGTTCTCATCCCTTCTCACACAATTTACTGTTAGTTACTGCAATGTGACAAAAAAAATTTGGCCACTTCTGTAAGAAATTAACAAAGCTGACAAAGTCACATCACAAGGCTAAGGTGAGAGGTTCTGTATAGACAATGTAGCTGACTTAATGCAATTTCTGAGTTTTTCTAGGACAGAGGTATTCACAAATTTTGCAACAGGAACAAAACTGCAAGACTGATAAGATAAAAGAGATTCTTAAACAGAAAGTAAGCAAAGCACAGCCTATGTAGTGGTGCTCACATGAAGCACTGGGCATTTTTGTAGCACCTGAGTTAGTAGTGGGAAATACAAAAAAAGCACAGTTACTGAAAATAAACAAGGAAAAAAAATTCTAAGAGAGCAAACCTGGAATGCATTTACTGAGAACTACGAATTGCAGACATTAAAGAAAGAATGTCCCCATTTTCCTGAGAGGAAAAAAGCAAAGGAATCAGTTGTTCTACTGCTACAAATGCCATCAAAAGACACTGAGTCAGATATATGCTGCATTACTTACTTTTCTACCAGGTGAGGTACAGTTGCAGTGCAATCCAGACAAACTAGCTGGAAGGCAAACACCAAAATATTCAAGATGTAAAAGGGCTTCCTTTCCCTTCTTTCCCTTTGCACTGCTCTTAAAGAGCTGCTGTTGTTAGCATTCAGTGCCATTAAATGCCAAAACCAGCACCAGCTTTCAATGTTCTGACAAAGTGACATCAGTAGAGGGCACCAAAAAGCAGAACAAGTTTCCTTATCTTTGAGAGCTTAGTAAAAGAGGAACCTACCCGCTCCCATGAGAAGCACTCTTCCACAGTCAAAACAACTTTCTGACTGAAAACAAGAAAAAAAAATTTCTGTATCTTTCCTTGACCCTTATTTCGGCCTTTCAAATCCTTCTGAGTCAAGGGAAGGTGGGAATAGTAAAGCTACACACAAAGACTGCATGAGAACTTTTTAAGTCAAAGACCTGCTCCGTACAAACTCTCATTAGATCCCCAGCAATTCAGCCCGTGTAGTCTTTACAAACAAGCATGTGTGACAGCTTTGACTTATGACAACACTCCAGTTTCATAGTAAAAGACTACAATTCAATAGCAGACAGGTCTGAAGAAGCAACTTCCCTCCTACCACACAATTTTTATATTTTAGCAAGACCTTGCATAAAAACCATCACAACTCTTAAAGACTTTCTTAGTAAAGAGTTTAAAAAGCAATTTGACTTCATCAGCAGTCCACTTCAAATCACAAAAGTTATCTCTTATTACAATGTCAATAAGCCGTGTTAAAAAAACATATTTAGATAAGCTGACACATAAACCTCACAAATTGTTGTGACAAATCACAACAGTAACTGATTCAACTAATATAAGTTTCTGAGTCATATCCTTGTACTTCAGAAAAAGAAAAGACAATTACATACTGTGACTTCCACACCACTGCGGGTACAAAGCAAGGACTGATCAACATGCAATTCAGTTTAGTGTTTATTATACTTTTATTAATTAAAAAACCCACAAAGTGAACCAGATGAGAATCAAATGACGTATAACCTACTCATTAAGTCCATGAGATAACAAAGTAAGATTGATAAAGGAAATCATGAAATCTTTACTTTTTAGGACCCTTTTATTTACATACAACTTTTCACAATTAACACTTTCCACAAGTAGTGTAACTCCTAGTAACAATGCACTGAGAACTTTCTTCTCGTTATTCTATGTATGCATACATTTCATTTTTGCCAGAGATTTGGTGATTAAGGAAGACCAAAAACATTGTGAACTATCACTAGACAAGAAACCTGCCACAGAAGCTATTTGCTCTTCCATCTCATAATTAATTGTCTAATGTCTGCAGCCTCCTTTTTCTTACAGCACACATTAGTATCCAAATGGAGTTTTTTTCCTCTCTCAGAACAGTAAGTTTCTAATATCACAGCCACAATACCCACGTGAAGGCAAGAAAGGTAATGTAATATAATGCTGCGAGAAGCATTCTAAGGAGCCTGTTGGGTCAGCAGATAACAAGATTTCCCGGATGTGGATAAATACCAAAAATTCGGCAAATGAAACCAACGCAGTTGCTTCAGTGAATGATATTTAAGAACAAGCACATCATCAGCAACACCAAATCAAACTGTGCAATGTAGTTCTATTCAACACTTGAATAAGGCAGACTTCTAGCAATCCTGTTCATCTTAACATTATAGTTGCCCCACTCTACATGTAAAGAACTTCCCAGAAAATGCACGTTCTGCTTCAAGCACTACCTTTGAAAACCTCAAAATGCAAATGCTATACATTCATAAACCTTGTAATGACTTCCAGTTCAATGAACTTCTGTGTAAATAATAACTAAGCTACTTGCTTTACACAGTTGCAATTTTAAATGGATGTACTCAGTTAAGAAGATGTCAATGCACAGTTAGTTTAAAAAACTTCTAATGAAAAAGAGATACAACTGTACTGTTCAAGCATAAAAAAAAAAATCCCCTCTGTGTTTCTTAGGAATAGGTAACTCACGCGTAGTGTAAAATACCGGATGCCCAAACCATATATGCTCGCTAAACCAGTGTTTCCTTGAACAGTTTTTCTTTTGACTAATTTAAGGGCATTACAGATACCTGGAGACGTCATATCACTACACGGACAGGAGGACGTTCAGTGCTTCAGAAACACTCGCTACCGCCTTGCACATTAACCTGCCTGTCCTGAGAATAGCACAGAGCATTTCTGTCCTGAAAAGTCTGTTAATTTTTACGCTCCAGTTCCACCTTTTGCCAAAGCAGATAAAGCAACTCTAACAAGATCAGACAATTACCCTTCCCCAGCTCTCGCCCACCTCGCGGGCGAAGAAGCTCGGCCCCCCGCCGGCCCGGGCCACACGGCCTCCTCCCCTCTACCTGTTCTGAGGGCGGCCCGGCGCCGCCGGCAGATCGCCCCTTCCCCTCCCCGGCTGAGGAGCCGTGGGCACCTGGCGGCGCCGGCGAGCCCCGCCCCGCGCTCCCGCCGCTCCCCCGCCGGTACCTGTGGCCCCGCCGCCTCCGCCGCGGCTCCCGCGGGTGCTGCCCCGCCTGCGCCGCCCCTCCTGCGCCGCCCCGCCTGCGCCTCGGGGCCGCCGCGGCCGCCCCGGGCCGGGCCCGACCCTTCCGCCAGCGCTTCCGGGAGCGCGGCCCCCGCCCCGTGACGTCACTCCCCGCTGGCCGGTGACGTCACACACGGCAGGCGCGGCGCGTCCTTTGTCCGCGCCCGCGCGCCCAACGCGCCTGCGCGCCGCGGTGAGGGCGCGGCCTCGCCAGCCCCGTTTTAGTTTCGGTTTCGCAAGATCACGGCGCTGGCTGAGGCGGGAGGAGCGCCGAGATCGCGGGGGCCAACTGGGGCTCATCTCCTTCAGCCACACCGCGGCACCGGGTGTCACGTCCAGTCTTGCCTTAAAAACCTTCCGCGACGGCGACTGCAGCGCCTCCCTGGGCAGCCCGTTCCAGTGCCGACACCCGCCGAAGAAATCCTTCCTCGTGTCCCAGCCGAGCCTCCCCTGGCGCACCTTCAGCCACGTCCTCTGGTTCTGTCCATTGAGGAGACCGACCCCCAGCTGGCCCTGCCCTCCCTTGCAGAGTCACTGGAGTAACAGGATCAGCCTTCTGCTGACGGGGCCACGCGGACACGAGCTCAGGATGCGGCCCCGATCAGCAACGGGACCAAACGGAGCCACGCAGAAATTAATAACTCCAGCTCTTCCCCTCAAATAAGATATTATCGCCTTATTTATCACCTTTCAAACCTCCCTGCACTCTCTACCTCAGCCTAAGTAATTTTTTTCCCAGCTCTGAGCCAGGAAAACAAACCACTTGCTGTGGTTTGTTTTAGATATAAAGAAGTAAGGTTCTAAAGGAGATGACTCACTAGGCATAAAAGTGGTTGAAATTTGGTAAATTACATCCTTTCAGCTGCCAGAGGAGAAATGAAAAAGACATAAAGCTGCTCAGTAAATACAGACAGAACGAACTGAGAGTGTGTGGGTGGGGGGATGTGACAACAATACACACCATGAGGAATGAATCTGACCTCTTACTAATTGGATGAGAAAATTTTCTAGCTTTTAAATTGGAGGGGCAAAATAAATTCCTCCTATTTTTCTGTGTACTGCCCTTCACACATTCACCACAAGAGGTGCATGCAGTCCTATTTAATACATAATATATAAATGAATGTGATGGGTCCTTCCAATACCTGAATTTGTGAATCATTTTTTGTTCAGCTATGTGTGAATGTTGTAGGCTTACACTAACAGACACTGCACTATCCAAAGTGAAACACAAAGCTGATAATTTTTTCTTTAGGACTAGAACTTAAAAATACTTCCCTTGTGAAAACACCTTTTTTATGAGTTGCCAGGCTGAGCACCCGATGTCCATGATGATGTCATTAAGACAGGGAAATGAAAGTTAAGTTCATAAAGCACAGAACTGTTAGGGTTGGACCTATGGAGATCATTCCCCTGTCAAGGCAGGGTCACCTCAAGCAGGTGACACAAAACGTGTGTGAACGATGTAGTAACTAAAGCTGGAACATTTAAAGGTTAGAAATAGTAAAAAATTATGTAGCTATGTATTTCAGTCGTAAGTACCAAAAAGCAAAAAAAAAAAAAAAATTTCTTTACATACTGTGAAAGGAAAATGAAAATAAGCTAAAAAGGAGAAAAGCAAAGTACAATTACCAACCCCTAAGTAGCAGTGGAAGAAAATCTACTGGATTGCCCCATAGTGATTTTTTTTTTTTGTCATTGCTACTAGGTGGTCAATTTGGTTTTTAACTGCTTGGAAGAGATAACTTGGTAAGATCTGTGAAAAGAGATGTCTCAAGAGTAGTAAAGGGTTGCATCATTGGACATTCTTTTCAAGATGAGTTGGCATTTTTTAATGGAAGCACATCACTGGTGAAATAGACACCCAAGGGACAAAAAAGTATTTTTAAAGCTAAGTAAACTTAGTATAATTGAAAGGCTCTGCAGGATGATATACTTGCATTTATCTCTAATGCTAGTAATATACCAAGAAATACCAGTTCCTTCTTACAAGTACCTTTCCCTAAATGCTGTGCTCAGTTAAAGAAACTCATTCAGCTTTTATTTAATACTTTAAAGCAAAAATCAAAAAAATTACAAACATGAAACAAATGGTGCCCTGACTCACACACTATGGTTTAAAAGCTCCCACCACCAAAACAACAATTATTTTTAAATAAATCTCAATTCTAATCACTTTGCTACGCCAGGTAAAATGGGAAATGTATTTTATACCTGTGCAGTTTTAGATTTCTCTGTAAGACAAGAAGCACTGCTTTTGGTGCTACAAAATAAGACAAGTTCTTAGTTCTACCAATAATGTTCTCAACAATGACACATCCCTCTTAATGCAGTGAGCCCACACATGAAAAATCTTAGACTTTGGTTTCCTGCTGATGTCACTGAACATGAATTCAAGATTCTCATGTGCCAAGTCAACAAAATCAAGTAATTGGGGTGGAAGCCTGGGAATTGTTTTCATTAAGATTGCAGCATTCCTTTAGCATGTGTGGTGTAGAGCTTTTCTCATGCTGTGGTCCATAAAATGACAATTGGGCTTGTGGAGAAACTACTGTAAAATATATGTAGATTGCAAGTCAAATATGGACCTTTTTATTTCCTCTAAAATGCAAAAACCAGTTATGTGCAATCAGGCAAAAAGTAGTAAATTATTTTGCTGTAATATGCCTGTTGATTAACTCAAAGACATGTCAAACTATTTTAAATGCATCCCTTTAATAAAGTTTCTAAATTACAAAAAGGCCCAACAATTAATAAATTTGTAGATAAATCAATTTAATCCTGCTTTTAATGTAATTTAAATTACATTTACAGCAAAATGAACAGGTGGTATATCTCAGTAATGGCAGAATAAATCAAAACCCAATTTTCAAAGTAATTCACAGTGGAACCCGTGACCAAACTGACACAAGAATGTAGGCATATGTGAATACAAGCACGGAGTGATAGGGGACTGCAATTGTACCCTAGTACAGATTACTTTCAGGAAGCATTACTTACGATTTTAAAGAAGTATCTCAATATACACAAACCCTTTGGAAAAAAACCAACAAACCAAATCAGTGGGCATCCAGAGGATAATGACCAAAAACTCAGAGTCCCAATGGACATCAGTGACAAGCTGAGTCCCACAGGGATCTGGATCAGGACCAATGTTATCCAATACCTTCATTACTGAACAGATGAAGGGATCGAGTGCACCCTCATCAAATTTCCCGATGACACCAAGCTGAGTGATGTGGTTGACACTCCTGAAGGACAGGATGCCATCCAGAAGGACTGGACAAGAGGACTGTTTATTGTTTTTCCAACTCGTTATTTTAATCAAGGAATCAACAGCAATTTCCTATAAAATCCAAGTCAGACAGCTTCACACATTCTTACAGAAAAATCAACATCCTTACCAAATAAACCTGACACCTAAGGGAAAAATACGTCTTTTAGACAGACCCAAACCCACATTAATTATTTTTTTCTTAGTAGTTCTACTTTACTAAAATTTACAGTTGGAAGTTCTTCCTCAATTGGTGCAGAATAAACCCCAATAAGAAAGATTGTTTTCTTTCACCACCTCTAAATATGCAAAAAAGAACATTCCTCGTAATTCCTCTATTAATATGGAGGTTGGGTGCCAAACAATCACTCTGCTGAAATTTATACCAGATAAGCTGCCACATTCCTACCTATTACCCTGCCCCAAACCACCTAGCAAACAGATTTTCCAACAAGATTTAAACCAGTTTTAATTATCGTGATAAAATTTTTGAAATAAAACTAAGGGAAGACAATCAGTGTAACACAAGAAATGGTCTTCCATGTAATGACTCATATAAGGGGAATGGTTAAGTTGGTGAACTAGGATAGCTCTGAAATGAAATTTCCCCCACCCTTTCTTCACTAAACAATCTTCCACTGAAGAGTACACCAGGCCCCCAAAAGAAAAAAAAAAAGCAGTGAATACTGTTGAATATAGCTAAGCAGATAATCAAGTGGAAATTTAAAATAATGTTGGCTATGTTGGATAGCATGTGAGATCAGTAAGGTGAACCAGTAACCAAATCTAGGGTGGTACCAAAAAAAAAAAAAATTAAACTAAAAAACTAAACCACATCAAAGAAACACTTAACCCCCTCCAAAAAAACCCAACAATAAAACAACTACACATAAACACTAAAAAAAAAGAAAAATCAAACAAAAAACCCCAAACAAAAAACCACCCCAAAAAGCCCCCCCCAAAAAACCCTAAAACTCTCACAAAACAAAACAAATAAAGAAACAAAAAAATCCCCACAAAACTGGAGGAAGGAGAGTGAGACAAGGAAAACAAGATAATAAGGCAGTAGATCAGTAAAAGCAACTCTTTCTGAAAACAACTCTAGCTCTAGGATAAGCTAGAACAACTATAAAATTAACTTGCTCCAGAATTTCAAAGCACAATGATTAGTGCACTTATTAAGGCAGTGTCATACAGGTTGCATTTCACTTCCCAAGAAAAATTATTTAGAATTTTACCAATACTTGCCCATTTCCAGGCATGTCAAGCCAAGAAGTTAGTTTACTATGATGTGTTGTATTTGCATACAATGTAAAGAAAACATTACATGTTGAACTAAAGTTAATCAACATTTACAGATAATAAAACTTAACGTAAAACCATCAGC
The DNA here is from genome assembly GCF_903797595.1 of Erithacus rubecula. Lineage (NCBI taxonomy): Eukaryota > Metazoa > Chordata > Aves > Passeriformes > Muscicapidae > Erithacus > Erithacus rubecula. The sequence goes on from NW_027635590.1 coordinate 1,316,625, forward strand.
AGCCAGCCTCACCAGCAGTTCAATGTCAAAACTATTCCTTTCTGTATGCCACAATTACAGTAGTGATCCAGGTATCACTGAACATTGAGTACCCAGTACTCTACTGACCCCAAGCAAACTCATCTGCAAATGTGCCAAAAAAAATGGTTAGGGAAACGCATGCACACAAATATTCTGAAGGTGCACCACTGAACAAAAAATTCCAGTCTGTAAAATACAGCTTCTGTGAACAAAGGGGAAAAAAAGAAAAAAGGGAAAAATAGAAAGAAAATAAAGCTTTGAGCATTTAGCTAAATCAGAATCTAAAGTCAGAAGAAATGAGACATCCTACCTTATCTAGAAATTGGCAAAACAATTGCTGTTATTTATTAACTGATGGTGTCAATATGGAATATCACAAATATTTAGAACAGCAAAGGAATAGAAACAAAAATAAAAATACTAAAGACAAATTTTTCATTAACTACCTAAAAGATTGTCTAAAGAAAAATATATATCTTATTATGTTAGAAGCAGTTAAAAAAAAAAAAACCTCTTAAAATTGACTGCTATATCTGCAAAACAGTACATCTTTGTGTAGTAAAAGCAATATATAAAAACCCTGCAATGCATATGCATCTTGTGAATGAAACATTCACATAAATCTCACCTTGTCACTGTCATCAGTACAAATGTGATCTTGATGGATTGAGTGGCATTGAAACGATGTACCAATACTACCTGGAAAACAAGGAGGGAAGGAAGAAAAAAATAACTAAAATGATAACCCAATTTCTGTGAACACAAAAAAATAAAGATAAATTTAGCAACCTTTCTTTTCTCCAAGATTTAGTTGCCAAACAGCTAGGTTTGATAACAGAATAAGCATCAGAGAGACATTTTACAAGTGTGCCAATGTCTTCACATATATTTTTTAAGACGTTTTAACAGAATAAAATTATAGCTAGTTCTTCAATCTAAAACAAACAAATGCAGAAAAGTACATATGCAAATATACAAATAAGGAGAAGCTATACAATTCAAGTTTATTTACTATACTACAGAACATTTGCAGCACCCTGGGTAACCACAAACCAGCTGTCTCATTCCACCAATACATTAAGAATAAAAAAGGAAAATTCCAAGGTCAAAGTTTTAATTGAGTCCAGATTTCTTATAATGAGATTTCTGCCTGCTTAATGTTTCTATACAAGTTTCTTTATGCCTAGGAATAAAAGGAACAGTACATCCCTACAAAGGTTTACCCCAGTCCTGAAATTTCAGTCCAAGGAATATATGAAAGCTTCTTTCTGACTTATTACTTCAGAAAAAAGATTGTTTTTCCACAGGAGTCATTGTACTGGCTTGAACAGCAGTAGAGCATGATCTTACTATGTATTTTTTGTAGGAAGGTAAGGCAAAGAAGAAATCACTATGCAGTTAAAGTTTCAATGTTAAAAGGGAAAAAAGATCCAGTTTTAAACTGTTAGGAATATGCAGTGCTCCCCCCTCCCACTTGATTTAGAATTTGTTTTAAAATGTAAACTACAAGTGTTTCACTACAAACACTCCACATATTTTTTTTTAATTGGAATCAGTAGAAGCCCAAATGCAACCTACACAACCCAGAAGAACACACTGTTAAAGGGAAAGTTTGATATCTTTCTGCCCATTACCCCAGAGGAAGAACTGATATAAAATATAACCTCTTGAATTGGTTTAAAATAAGGAAATAGGCAACAAAAACTAATTAAGTTAAGCCAAATTACAATAAATACCACTTTTAAAATATAAACTTTTTTTTCAGGTATCTATGCATGTGGATAATGAATTTCCAGAGGTGAAATTCCTAAAACTTACTCCCTAACAAATTAAAACTCATAAATGTGGACCATGCATTACAGGCTACTTTATATGCTTTACAGAAGGCTTTGATCACACAAACCATCACAATTACGAGCTAACTTTTTTTTTTTAGCTATAAAGGACACCAGCAGTAGCAACACAGTTCCAATAGCAGAGCTTCCAGTTAGTGCAATATGAGACAGCAATCTAGCTCGGGTTTTATCTACATGTTTCAGTGAAACTCAACTAAGTGCAGTTAGCAGAGAATATGGCAATGTTTTTTTTCTCTTTACAGGATTATTCATGACCTTTATGACATGTTCGTTTCATTTTTGTACCCTACAGTACAAAAGCAAGACATGACACAATTCCTAACTGCAAAAAGTGAAGGCATGACACACTGCTGCTGCCTTGCACCAGTGAGCTGGCTGACCTCATCAACAGCCTCACCAAAAGCTGTCTTCAGGAAAGGGTTTACACTAAAGACAGCATTGATAATTTAGTCCCTTGAATGGGGCCAACAGAAGTAACAGACCTGAAGATACTGACACAGCAGTCATGACAGTGCAATCTATAATGCTGGGTTACATGGTCAGGAAATCCTGTAGGACTTTTCTGATCTTAAAAATATTACACATATATATATACACACACACACATAAAATATAAAAGCAGTTTTTAATAAGTGAGTTATTATGTTTTTAAAGCATTTTCTTTCTGACAGATTGCACTGAGACAAACCTGAAGACCTTTCACCCACCTGCAAGGAAGATCAGAGTCAGAATCTCAAAAGATGACCTCAGCAGCTCTCTAGTCTGTGTCAAAGACTTTTCAACTGTTGTTTAACCATAAAGATGCCAGAGGACTGAAAGGAACAAAAGGCAATTTGCATTGCACTGACTGCAGGGAATAGATACAAACTCAGTTAAACTCTCTTATCCCCAAATTTACAGGGAATTTCAGACCAACTCAAGACTAGCTACACTCCAGGGCTAGCATATCTGAGTGCTACTACAATCAAAGCTTTAATTCTGACTGAAGAATTATTTCTGCAAAGCTGACAGAGTGGGAAAAATGCCATCGAGACTTCTACATAAGAGGCAGAACGTGTCCCTGCCCACAGGACCTTCCCAAATGCACTTCCTTGCTACTGTGCTCAGGAGATGCAACTGTGAGGTCTAATGCCCATCATTTTCTCAAGCATAATCCCAGCTTGAACTTCCTCTCTCCCACAATTGAAGGCAATTTCCACACTGTGTAAGTAACAGGGCACTCTGTAACAGTTAGTTGGTTTTCTCAGACTCACAGCTTCTAAAAGCTGAGTGACAAAAGAGTAGCTTCATGCTGAGACACGACCAAAACACAGCAGGCGTACACGAAACATCAGATCAGGCATCCCTTCACCATTACCAGCATCAGGCAGGGTAGATGGTAATGCCCTGCAATTGATGGACTATATGTATATATATATAACCTCTTTACCACTGTTCAATTCTTTTTCACACTCTTCTTCAAATAAAGTGAAATACCCAGGCTAGTATTATGACTTGCACTCCAGGAAAAACATCAGCTCTTTTGGCACAGGCAAGAAGGAGTGTGCTGTGCTCCCCAGCTACCACAGGAAAGAGAGTGCTTTTCTTCTAAACCCTCATATTAAACTGAACAACAGAAAGAATCTTCAGAACTTTATGGGCTCTGTCTAACTTCTGCATTGTAATAAAAAGATAGTCAGTATCAGGTTTGAAAGGCCTGCTTCATGCTTGCCAATTTAAATCATCCAAACACACACAATGCTAGTCTAAGGGAAAAAGAAGTGTAAATTCAACTTTTTAGTTCAGTAACTTCAGAGCCACTGGAAGTATCTCATTGCTTAAATGAATAACACTGATTAATACATTCACTGACTCTCCAGCACCAGTCTCATTAGGAAATTATTTGGGTATGACACCTGCACTATTAAACCTACTTTATCCAGAGTGAAGCTGTTGAGGTCTTGCTAACTTGCATGAATCAGACAAGTCCTGGGCAAAGCATTTCATTTGCAGACTAGATTTGGAAAGTAGGAAATGCATGGAAGCAAAGTCTGAATTGCATCAAATTGAGACTCTTAATTAAAAGAGTCCCATTAAAAAACCTGTGAGTTGAATAGAGTACATATATACATGTATATATATTTATATAGATGTATATACAGTGAGATACAGCCATGGATGGCTAGTCTACTTGAAAAGATAAAAGGAAGAGAGGTTAAATTATCTGATCTAGGAACTTCAACTTCCAACAAAATAATGCAAACCTCTCCTGCAGGTTACCATCATGTGCTAGTCAACAATGTTCCTCTACCTGTGACACATTATTTAGATTTTAGGTGCTCCATCTAAATTCAAGAACCTTTCAAACTGCAAACAAGTTAATGAGTAAACAGCATGCTTTGCTGTTACAACAGAAAAGTTAGAGGTAAGTTCAATAAAAGACACAGCTACTCATGCTGGTCAAGTAAGAGCAAGGCCACAAATTAAGTATATTATAATACTTTCAAATTTTCTCCAAATCAGACCACAAAGAAGAAACATGCTACACTGTATGCTAGCTGCATATACAATGCATGCTAGGATTGCCATTTCTCCCTTCTTTCCTCCACTTCGTTTTTTATGAACCCCAACAAAATGAAATTCCCATGGATTTATAACCACTTTAACTCAGGCTGTTGAAAGAATTTATTACACTCTAGGGAGAACTAATATTTTTCAGTTGCGTGGTATGGGACACAACACTGATAATTCAAAGCAACTCCTCATCATGGAATACACCTATCTAAGATGCTGTGACAAAACTCTGGAACACATTCCAGCCAGGAAGCAGCCTAAAGTCAACAGAGAAGAAAAAAAAAAGGTAAAATGCCTCCTGAACTTCTCTCCTTCCTTTCCTCTTGCTTCCTCTACTTGTTAAGAAGTAGTCCTACTGTGCTGCACCCAGCACAGGTTTGCTGGTGTTTTCTGGGTTCTGGTGTTCCCTTTCTCACCGTGGCCCAGTCAGCCTTACTGATAAACCTGCCAGCCCCTTTTCCCCACCACAACACTTAGCCAAAGAATTCTGTCCTCAATTCCACACACCCAGTGAGAATTTATATATCTAGTAATCATCAGGAAGCATGGTAACACTCCGCAAGAAAAGCTCCCCCAGGTTTTCCTTTTTCTGCAGCTATCAGAGAAACACACAGCATCCTTACTAACTACCAAGAAATGGGATGAAAATGACACAACTGAGAGTGCAGAATGAAATCTGGACTACATTAATTGCATGTAAGTTAAGTGTATCTTCCAGTCAAACTTCTGATTGAGTGATGCCTCTCTGACATTTTCAGAGAAAAGAAGAGGAACCTAAAGGGAAGAGTTTTATTCTAAAACCTTCAAGTCTGACGTATTTTAACAATACCAGAGCTTAAAAAAAAAGAAGAGACAAACTTCCTTTTTGTACAGCAAAAAGCCTGAATATGAGACAGGCCTCAGCTTCATAAGCAAAACTCATCTATAAATCAGAACTGAAGAAAGAACTTTTAACCTGAGGTGTCTCTACTAGACTGCATAAACACTTTTACTTCAAGGACCATCTAATTTAAATTTACAGGTACAAACTGTTCACAAAATGGCCCTCATAGCAGCCACCTGAATATAAACATACTGTTTACCTTAGTGTTTAAAAATTATTTGAAAGTAGGTATCAGTGCCTGGAATTGTCAGGATGTGAGCTGAACTTTATTTGAACTATAAGGCTATGTTGTGTAAATCAAAGAGGTATTATAGTGAAACCTGGAGCTAAACATCTGAACATTAATAATAGTACAGACAAACCCAGCAGCTAAAATATTATATAAAAATAAACAGCTAGATTGTGATTTATGAACTTTAACAGCCATATTCAACATGGACTATAAAACCAGCAGAAACTCCCACCAAAACCAACCTAAGATAGCGTGAAGATGACCACATGGCAACTACTTAGTAACAAAAGATGAACTGCTGAAGAGCACAAGACCCCAGACCCTAACACTGCTGTTTGTCCAGACTCTCGCATGAGAGATGGCCAGTAAACCTACCCAATGGAGACGAGAACACAGTGTCAAAAATTTCTTTAACACTGTGCTTGCAAACACACTTATAATAATGTCCCCTTCACCTCATACCAGGAACTACTATGACCTAGCTGTTGCCCTCTTCCTTCTCCACTAACTTTAGCAGCTACACGTTTTTTAGTGAAGAGTGAGAACAGCTAAACCTCAGATGGACTGGTAACCCAACAGAGTCAACCATATGGTTTCATCCAACCCAGAGAAGTCTGGGAGAAGAAAAGAGGCCACTGCTTTGGCAGCCATCCAACTGCACCTTGCAAGGTCCAAATTCTGAAAAGATCTGCATATTTTTAAACTAAGCACATACCTGCAAAAGAATGTAAGTCACTTTCACACTATAAAGTATCTGAAGGATTCAACTCATCAGCAACATGCTTCCCACATACCCATAAGTTTTGCACCTCAAGTCAGGTATCAAGTGCAACACCAGAACATTTTTTTCATCAACTAACAATGCAGCACTACTGTACAACCAAAAATTCAATAACCATGAAATATTCTAAAATTTGTGCTTTCATATCTTTACAGTGTGCATACAAAAGCAAGGCATGTTTTCCATAGGCTTACTGACAGCTATTTGCTTTGGGGAATCATTTTTTCCTGCTTATTCAAGGAGCTGTTCAGCAAGAAATCATCTGGTGAAAAAATTTACAGTGTCAGTAAATCTTCAGGAAATCAGCTTAAAGCAGAAATACTACTATACCCATAAACACAGTACGAGTATTTTACTGGTGCTCTTAAAACTCAAAATGTCAGACACAAACTGTTATCTGAGGAGACTACACAGCTGAGCATTAACAGAATGTTAGCAGGGTGCTAAGTCTGGTTTCCAGTCATAAGTCACAACTGGAGAAAAAGAACTATTTAAACAAGTAAGGTAAAAGCACTGTCTATGTCAAATAAGCTATTTAGACCATTCCCTCTCTATTATCTTTGTATCCTCCTCATGTTTGTATTCTATGAACCAAGTTCATAAAAATCAGTTTTCAGCTGTCTCATACAAGAGTCAAACATGGAGGACTGCCAACAGATTTGGACCAGGAAGTCATTTAAGAACTTTGCAACCAAAAAAACTTGCATCAGATGACAGTTCAAGTCCCCTGGGAAAATTCACCGCTCATTCAATAGGGCACAAGCTAATGTCAAAGAATCATAGAACCATCTGGATTTTAAGGAACCTTTAAATACCATCTAGTCTATCTATCATTAGACCAGGTTGCTCAAAACACTGTTTAACCTTGCCTTTAATACTTTCTGTGATAGAAATGAAGGATTGCACCAACCCAGGGGCAGGACCTTGGACTAAGCCTTGTTAAACTCCATGAGGTCCACAAAGATCCACTCAATACCATCTAGTGATGGATGGCATCCCTTTCATTAAGCCTATCAATTGCACCACTCAGCATGGTGCCCTCCACAAACTTGCTGAGGTTCTGCTCAATTATTTTATGCCACTGATTAAGGCATCAAAATGTATTTGTCCCAGTAAAGACCCTAAGAAACAGCAGTCATTACTGGTTTTCCCATGGATACTGAACTGTTGACTGCAATTCTTTGGACATGGCCAGCCAGCCAGTCATCCATCAAACAGTACATTCATCAGAATCTTCTCCCTCCAATTCAGCAACAACACTGTGTGGGACCATGTCAAAAGCTTTGCAAAAGTCCAGGGAGATTTCTCCAGCTGTTCTCTTGTCCAGTGATGCAGTCAGATCTCCATTACAGAAGGCTGTGAGATTAGTCAGCGTGATTTGCTCGTGGTGAAGCCCTGCTGGCTGTCTCCAGGCTCCTCCACGTCTTCCTTATGATTTGACATACCTACCAGTGGGATCTGTTCTATGATCTTGCTAGGCATAGAGGTGAGGCTGACTCATCAGTAATTTCCAGGGCCCTTCTTTTTTATCCTTTTAAAAAGCATATGTCCTAAAGAAAGCCAAAAGTGTCTGTGGGATTATTGATTGTAGATACATTAATCTGAACCATCTCAACTGCTCTAAGGACATAGAGAAATAACACCTATTATATAAACCAGCCTTTGTGTGGGGAAAGGAACAATTTTCCAAAAACTGACTTGGTCCCACAACCAGTAGATGTTTCTTAAGAGGTGATCTACATGCATACTCTGCAGATAATTCCATGCAGACAAGATGTAAAGATTCAGAAGAGATTACTCCCATGGGCATGGCAGTCAGGTACCTGAACCAAGGGAACAACACACTCACCAGTTCCTCCCTCTCTAAGCTTAGATCTTCTCCTATGAAAAAATCATTATGAGGCGATTTTCTGAAGAACTGACATAAATTTAAGTTGCATCTTGAAACATATTACCTCTGCAGCTAAAGCACAAAAACAGATTTCCTTTTAACTGCTGTACTACAGGACTCTTATAAGACCCACCTAGCAAAGAGTACTTGAGACACAAAGCTCGACACTTTAAGACACAGACATTAAAGATAAGTAATGTTCTATTTTCCATTCTGTTTCCCCGTGTACAGTAAGATTCACAGCTCCAACACTGGAATTCTCTCTGATGCATAACAAAAATAATTCATAGTTTATTAACAAGCTACGAAGAAACTACCTTTCTGCATTAAAATTCTGCAAGAGAAGGACACTATTGCTAAGGAACTCTGAACAGCATCTCCAGTTTGTGGTGTCTGGTCCCTGTGGCTGCTTTGCTTAGTAGTTAGTCACAGTTTCCTTGCTGTTCCCTGAAGGCTGTTTCATCAGGATTGCTTCTGTGCAAGCACAGTCCAGTAAAGGATGCTTGCACCGTTTATATGCACATTTAATGCCATTCCAGAGAGAATGATGACATCCATTTATACATAGAGTGAGGTGAAACTCACCACAGAAAATAGTATCTAACGGCCAAAATATAGCAGTGCCTTTTCATAAGGAGCCTCTCCTCCAGGAAGTTCAGTATCTACTTACAAAGAAGGAAACTTTTTGCCTGTTCTTGTCATCTTTCAAAAGGAGGTTAACAGCAGTACCATAAGCCCAAAAGGCATCCAAACACAGCTACTATAAAGCATATGCAAACAGCTAGAAAAGGACAGAAAACAGGTATTTCAATAACTCAAGGCTGACTTTTGCTGAAAGTAAACCAATTGTAGAACAAAGAATAAAACTGGCAAGCCACAAAGCATTTTAAAAAAGATAAAATCTTTTAATCTTGTTCTGGAATTCAGTTTTCATCCAGCACTGTGTGGGAGCTAAAGCAAGAGATGCAAATACCAAGCACAACTACATTAAAGGCCCTGTATGAGCATAAAAGATCACACAGCTCTCCTCTACACTGTTCTATTTCCATCTTTATAGGAATTTGAATTACTGGTTGTGATAATTCAGATGACTTGAATTTCTGAGCCTCCTGAATATAAGTTATTTTTTAAAAGCTACCTGAAATTTCAAACCGTTTGTTTTTTTCTATTTGCAACTACATTATTAAACTGATTTTCTTGAAATTCATCTTCTCTTAAGAATCTCTCATTTAGTCTCTAAAAACAATCAAAGACTGCTTATACAAACTTTCTGAATGCAACAAGGGCTCTCTATGGTTTACATTTATTGTTACTAACATAAATCAGCCATCATTACCACAAAAAAACCCAAACAGGCATAGAAGCACAATTTTAACTCTAAACCTTAGCTTGTTGCCCCCTGCCTGTTTCTTTATGGTATCACTCATCAAATTTAGCATTAATTTGCACAAAGGCCATGGTTATCGTTTGGTTGGGATTTTCAGTTTTGATGAGGATTTTCTAATGAAAGCCTTAAAGTTCCCACCCAACCTAGCCTGGAGAAGATGATGCTTCAGTGCTAAAAATATTGTTGGCACCAATGCCTGTAGTCTTTCACAGATACAGGAAAGAGCAATGAAGTCCAATGTCAGTGAAATCCTAGTAACAAAGTTGTAAATGCACCTCAATTATTTATTCTTTTGCCTTCACTGCATATTCAATCTAACCATAAAGCAAAGGGTAATAAAGAGGCATTTCCAACTTAGAAACTGACCTTGCAAATATCTGTTTGAAACAAAACAAATTCTGAAAGCATAGTTAAATGTGCAAGAGAGAGCCCAAGCTTATTTGATAAAATGTGAAAACCTGAACACAATCAAAACTGGTCTAAGAGAGAATCCAGAGAAGTGAGAGTTAAGTAGTGCTCTGTTACTGTATATGAGTTCTCCACATCCTTCACCTCCCTGAAGCCTATTAAATGCTTACAACTGCAACTTAAATTAATAATCAGTAAGGAGTGACTTGCCTCAACAAAATTGGAAAGTTAACTTATATTTGACAGGCCATGAAATAACTTTTTTCTTTCTTCCTGTCTTTCTTGGTTTTGTTCCAATAAGCAAACATTTGTTCCAGTCTTGTTTCAAAGAAAACTATGTTAACAACCAACATTTTATATCTTCTTCTCATCCATGTAGAGTATAGGGCCATCAGTAGTCAGAGACACCACACCAACTTATCAAAAAAAGCATAGAAAATGTTTACTAATATTTCTGTATCCTGAAAACCAAGCTGTGATAACATAGAAGCCACTTTGAAGGAAAGGGAGGAAGGGAACACAAGGTCAACAAAACACCTCTTTTAACCCAGTGCTGCTTGTAGAAAATTATTATAATAGAGATTTCAGTTCCACAATATCACAGTTCTCCTCCCTTTCTGGATATATTCTGTCTCAAGCTGACAAGGCTTTTACAAAGAGAGAAACATCCCAAGGAACCTCAGCTTGGTTTATCACAAGCAGCAGTATCACTGTCATCAACAAGACAAAGCTTCTGAGAAAATATGAGAATTTGACATCTAGATATTGTCAAATGCTCAGTGTTTCTCTGGAAAAGCAGTTTTCAGAGTAACATTCAGTAAGTAAATTACATTAAGCTTTTTCTTTGCTAATTCTGTCATGGGGAATTCTTTACAACTCCTCTTTTGACTCTGGACTGATTTTGGTATTCCTTCCCCAAGATGCCTAGGCATCTCCACAATTCCCAGTCCTTGTCATCACCTATGTCCCACTGGCCCTTGTCCATGCTCCTCTATGCTCATTTCCAAAACCTTTTTCTTCTATACTGCCTGTCCTGAGGAAGGATTTCAATTGGTATATGATCCCCAGTTTTAGTTCTGATGCAAATATTAGATAATTATTACAGGCATAACCCACAGCTAAAATTACAAATAATTCAGCCAGCAGTCAGGTATGCAGAAAGCATCAGGTTCCTTGCTTTCAGTTTCCAGCCCTTCACAAATTTGGTTTCTTTTTTGATCATTTTGAGTTTTAAAGGTTCTTTAATTTAAAATGACATTCATAAGGAGAGTAAATCAGAACACTGGCAACAGGAGACTAGGCCTGTGCAAAGTTTCAAATCTGAAGAGCATATTAGGTAACTAGAAAGTTTTTAATGAAGAAATACTCTGAAAAATTTACATTTAAAACCTTTGCTCCTTGTCCTGTCACTACAAGCCTTGGCTGTAAATCTCTGTTCATCTTTCCAACTTCCTTTTGCAAGGTCACAGTAAGGTCTTTCCAGAGACTTCTCCCTCTGGACTGAAAAACCCCAACTCTCAGGCTCTCCTCAAAGGAGAGGTGCTTCAGCACTCTGACCATCACTGTGGCCCTCCTCTGGACCTGTTTCAAAAGGTCTCTGGCTGCCTTTTTGTTCTGAGGTCTCCAGAATTGGTGCAGTATTCCCACTGGGGTCTCGTAAGAGAAGAGAAGAGGGGCAAAATCACTTCCAGGATACAGTTAAACTTCCTGAGCCAAAATGTATTTCTCTCTGTCCTGGACCCTGGAGATTGCAGAATGTATCTTCTAAAGTCCTCCCAAACTTAACACAGGAAAAATCCTTCAGTTTCTCCAGCAATACCCATAGACAGAAAAACACTTCTGAAAACAACCATATACCCTAGGACAGAAGTGAAAACCTTCCAGGGTTAAATATGCTACATTTTCAGTGTAAGAAGAACACCCACACTTCCCTCTTGAGTATTGTAAATAGGGCAACTTTTCAGTATGCTTGCATCAGTCATTATTTTTGCACAATGTTGTCTTTTCTCTTTTAAAAATGGAAAATTTGGTAAATTCATATTCCACAGGCTACCAGGACTTACCAAGATCATTAAATGTTAACAGAAGCACTCTCCTGATACATATTCAACACTCAGATTAGAAATCTGTCAGCCATGGAATAAGTTAAGCTTGTAAATAGAGACAAATGTTTACATTTATTTTACGTTTGTTAGATATTATTAATAACTCTAGTAAAAAATCTCTGGAAGCTTTGATACTTCAGAACAAATGGATAATCTTGTAGCAGTACTGGTCAATAGAAAAATCTGTCTAAAGAGAGCACAGAAGACAACACTTTATTTCTCCTTCTTTTGGCACAGCCACAACAGCTCACAAGAAACAATAGTCCTGGGACCCTGGATCTGCAGGTTGCACATGGATGGTGTTGACAAGTAAAGAGTGACAGATCCATTCCCCATAAATTTGCCCAACTGTTCTCTGTCCTCTAATTTCACAACTAATTTAAACTCCACTCAGTTTTTCACTTCTGATAATCCTTGTATTTTCCAAAATCCATCTAAAGTTCTCGACAGAAAATAATCTTTTTCTCTTGGAAAGAGCACATTAACAAAATTAGCTCCAACTAACATGCTATTCTGAAATCTCTGCATGTAATATCCATCAGAAAGGTAATTTACCTTTCTGTCAAGTATCTATTCAAGCAACACCCATCTGTCTATGTTAAATATTTGAAATCAAATGGCTTAACATGACTAACATCAAAACTAACAGGATGGGTAATACCAAGAGGAAAGTTTAGCTCCTTTTGGCTCTATAAAACATGCAGGCAGTTTCTCATTAATTCACAGCATACAGAATACACATATAGAAAGATTCTTCAATCTGGAGGTCCACTGAGACTTAAATAGCCACACTTTCCCATTTTTGGATGGAACATTCTATCTGTCAGTATTTTTAAAGATAAGATTACTGAGTTCTCAGAAGAGCATTTCTATTCCAAATCCTTTCATAACAAAGGACAAAATTGCAGAACAATGAAATGCCATAGTAATACATTTTCCAGGAAAAATCATGATGGGCCAATATAAAAATTATATGCACAACCTTGATTACAATCCGTGATCCAATCAGGAGTCTTTGAACATTAGAAACCAGCAGGTAAAAATATGTAAGTTTAAATTAAGATACTGTATTTAAACTTAATCAAAACTATTTTCAAATGTACTTGAAATTAAAACCTTAAGTTGTCTAGAACAAAAATCAAAACAGAGAGTTAACGGTAGTGCTGAACTTTTAGGATCAGTCAAGCTTCTGAAGGAAGTTCTTGGCCAATCAAATGAAATCAGAGATGTTTAGGGTGTTCTTTCAAAAGTTAATGCCTTTTGTTCCTCTTCCAATTGAAAGGAGTTCAAGAGCTTGCTCATTCAAAGTTAGAAAATTTATTACAAATTGTAGGAGAAAACAGACTAATTTTTACGTATTGGAAAAAGAAGGCAAAGTGCAAGTGAATATTAATTCTACAAATGCTACATATCAAGAAAAAATTCTTAAACTTGCATCTCCCTCAAATAATTTTATTTCCATTTTCCTGATTTCTCAACGCTTCTTTATTTTCAGCATACTAACAAAACACATCTGCCTTTCAACACTGTTTTAACAAGCTTGTTGTCTAAATTTAATTTGTTTCTATTAAATAGAAGCCCAACATCAATTAAGAAATAAAATCAACTTATAAAGGAAAATAAACCGTAACATTTTCCAAAAAACTAAAACATGGAATATAAGATGCCAATAAAATGTGCAGCTATATAAATTCCTTAAATGTGCCTGTAAGTTACCTCATTTCTTCACAAAATTTAGCAAATAAGACTTCAAATGTTACATTCAATAGGATTGACTACTAAGAATCAAATTCTCTCTAGATGATTGCTCCAAAGTTAAAACTGAAAACCATAAATCAAAGAAGTATCCTAATTGGCAATTTAAATTAATCAAAACCAACCTAACTCAGTTTCCCTGTGAAGACTTTGTTCTGGCCTATGGGTTTTGCTTCAGGATTTTTCCCTCCCCCATGTTAAAGATCAGCAGAAAGCATGAACAACTTTTATGAATTCAAAAGAAACACGATGTAAGACACTAGTGTAAACATATGCTAAGTAAAACCAACAACTAAGTAAAAGACATCATAACTTGACTTACAGCACCATTTGTTTTCAAGGTATGAAGTGGCAAAGCCTAAGTAGACTGTTTCTCTGAAATGTAAAGCAACTTGCTAATTTGTTTCTGGGGCTGGGTGGTTGCTGGAAGCACTACTACAAATAAACAAAAGACCTTTGAATGGAACAATTAAGAACCCACTGTATAAATTATTTTTAAATAACTACAGGATGATTATTTAAAATGGTCTTGTAAAAATGTTTGACCTGTTAACTGTATCAAATATTTAACCCATAGATGCCTGACATTTGATATGCCTTCCAATTACCAGCCTCCTCTCATACAGCCTGTCTGTCCAACAGTACATACCTTCATGGACAGGCACCACACATGTACTGAGCCTTTTTTTGCTAATTCATAACTCCTACACCCATCAGCAAAAGCAGCATGGGTCCTTACACAGTGACGAGAGAGATCCAGGACCAAGAATGTGCAAAGAAAGTCCAGGATCATGCAGCTTCCCTGACCAGTCTCCAACAGACCTGCTTAGTGGCTCCTGACACTACAGTAGAAATATTCCTCTCCACGTATTCACAGTCTTCTCAGCATCCTTCAACTCAGGTGCTCAGAAGTCACCAAATGACCAAGCAGGGCATCACCTGAAAAGCTGGCATTACACTACTAAGCTCAATTGTAAGTGGGATTGTCTCATCTGGAGTGACTTTGGCCAAGGCTGCTACAGTGCAACTTAAACTGCTCATTTTGTAAGCATCAAAAGCATGATGGATATAACAATTTTGTTTCTCTCTATCCTAAGGACTGCATCTACTTTAAGTCTATAACCTAGAGAAATTGACTGACAAAAGTTTCCCAAAGCAGTCCTTTGATGTAATTAAAATATCTTAGGAATAATAAACATACTTAAGCATACCTGGGAAAAATAAAGGAACAGAAAAATCAAGAAGCCACAAATGCTTTATTCACAGAAACATGCAATGTACAGTTTGCTTATGAATCCTTCCCAATGCTGTTCCACGTGGCATTACAAGGTAACTAAAACCCAGTAAAACTAGAAGTAGTATGGTATGTACTGGACAGGCTTATCGACATTAGGCTGAGAGCAAAGTGCCTTCAGCTACCAAAAAAAGTGAACTAAAATCCTAAATGAACTAGAGGGAGCACATGTTTTTCTTTCTTTCTTTCAAAGTGTATGTGTAACTACACCTGCCTGATAGTTTATAAAATCTGTGAGTTGCCTCCACACAATGCACAGTGGGACACAGATCTTAACTTTATTATTTTAGCATCAGCTTTAAAAGACCAAGGCAACACATAAATATTAACATAATTTTTGAAAGAAATAATTTTGTTTCAAAAGCAAACCTAGGTTAAGGATAATTTTTATATATGAGACTGAGGCAGATTTTCCCAGCAGAATATGCTTTTGCCAATTGTTGGGGGTTGAGTGTTTTTCTATTACTGTGTCAATTGAAAGAATTTTTCCCATTATCATGCCAATGGAGCTGGCCGGGTTACACCCAGGGTCTCTGATGACTCCAGACAAAAGGGGTGGGTGGCAGCGGCTCCCGGAGGGGCCTCTTCTGCTTGTACAGTTAGATATATTAGTAAAAGAGCTGTTCTTCCCACCCCCTTATCTCTGCCTCAGAGTCCTTGATTCAAACAATTATAATACTTGGGGGGAGTGGAACCAAAGTCTCTATTTCAAAGGGAAACTTCTGCCCTTACTGGCAGACACCTGTCCTTTCAAACCAGGACACCAATATAAACTGCCTCAGAGCTGCAAGCTTGCTTTCCTAATCACACCAGGAAATTAATTCTAGCTGCACTATCACAGAACACCCCCACAACAAAACAAAGTATTGTTTATAGTCCTACTCTAGCTTTCTCTCCACAACCTGCACTCTGAAGGCCACTTATGAGTACAAAAGGTTCACCTGCACTTCTCTAAAATGGTAGAAGCTAGCAAACAAAACTAGAACTTGATGCAGAACTACCTACCATTATACAGTAAACATCTGCTGAATAGGCTTCTCTCAAAAACACCCTCTTTCAAAGTAAGTCACAAATAGAGACTTTCAATCACCTGCTCAAATCACTGGGTCACTGCACAATGTGTGCAGCAAGAAGAACTGAAAAGAGTGAAGAACAATCACAAATTGCACACACTGAGATGGCAGGAGATGCAGCCCAGGAAGGCTGAGCTATGTTGTCAGTCTCACTGGAATCAGTCAAGAGCACTCGCAGGCAAACTGAAGTTGCCAAAGTCACAGCTCTGTTTCTCCAGCTACAATGTGTGTGTATGGTGTGTTTCTGTGTTTGCGTGTTTTAGAGGGAAGCATTAAAATGTATTCAAATTGGTATAAAAAAAAACCCTAATACATTCTCGATATAAGCTTTACTGTTAGTTAACAGTAAACATTCAAGTACAATTTTAACACTGTATACATATAATGGAAACAAATTAGATCACATTATTAATTATCCAGCAATTTGTATACAAGCAGAATATAGCTGCAGGAACTATAAACACCAGCCAAATACACAAACCTCTGCTACTCAGGGTCTTTCAAATAAAAATGAAATTATGTTTTTAAATTTTAAAAGGAACAAAGGTACCAAACAGTAACATTTACTTGGGCTCTGGCCAGGAATGCCAAATTCTATTGCCTGCAGTATGTTTTCATTGAAAACGGAAGAGGTTATAATATGAGCAGCAATCTCTAATACAACCCTAATAATAGGAACAGCCTTTAACACATTTCATGAAACTGTTAATTTTATTTTAAGATTTGAAGTTGGTCCCCAAACTATCTTCCTTTTCTTGAACAATCTCAATCTCCAAAAAAACCCAAAAAAACCAACAAACCACGCACCAACCAAAAAAAACAAACCATCCCAAAAACCCACAAGCCAACACACAAGATTTTTACAAGAGAGGTTTGCAACAGGCAGAAGATAGTCACTGTGAATGCATATTATGCTGTCCACTTACTTCCTGGCACAGCAGCATCCGTCAAGGCAATACATCAATTTTTACCGGCTAAGTTACTTTCAAACTCACATAATCTCCAACTAGAAAGAGAGACTCACAGGTAAGGGAAGAACTGGGATATAGGAGCTGAAAGAATAGAGGACCCTGAGTGACAAGAACAAGAGGCACTTAGGCAGCAACACTGCAGACTGAAGGGGCCCCCGGTGTAAAGTGTACATGCAACACATGCAGCTTGAAAACACACAGGAGGAGGAACTAGAGCTCTGCATCCAGTCACCACACAACGTGACTGGAATAACTGAGATCTGGCAGGAATGACAGAGCTGTGGTGGATAAACAGGTGCTCTTCAGGAAATGCAGACAGGGAAGATCAAAGTAAAGGTCTTTATGCAAAAGACCAGTTTGGTCTTTTGGAGCTCTTTTGGGGGACAACAGGTGGGTGAGGGTTCGTGGATCCACATCAGAAAAGATGTCAGGTAATGTGGCATCATGACAAAAGACTTTTTACAGACCTCCCACATAGACAGAGCACCCTAAACAACTTGAGGGTTGCTTTTGATCACAACCTTGGTTCTTGTGAATGATTTTAATCTCCTTGACAAAACAACAGAGCAGGTGGGGATACACACTAAAAATATAGAATAGAATAGAATAGAATAGAATAGAATAGAATAGAATAGAATAGAATAGAATAGAATAGAATAGAATAGAATAGATAGAATAGAATAGAATAGAATAGAATAGAATAGAATAGAATAGAATAGAATAGAATAGAATAGAATAGAATAGAATAGAATAGAATTTCTCTAAAGAGCATGTCCTCAATATAGGCACTGGACAGGCTAACCTGGACTGGTGTACAGCTAAGCAATCTGCAATTTGCTAGCTGAGAAGCACCAATTAAGGATACAAAAATCACTGCAGCCTCAGTGGCAATGACCATGACATGGGGGAATTCTAAACCCTGGGGACAGAGAGGAAGGTGAGCAGTAGAGTACAGATCATGGACTTTTGGAAAGCAAATCTGGGGATTGGTAGGTATAATCCAAATGAAAGTTGTAATGATGGGTAAAGGATCACAAGAAAGCAAAGAGGTCAAATGACATTCTCCAAGCCCAGGAACAGTCCAGCCCAATACTCAGGAAATTCAAGTACACATATTAGAAGACCAGCCCAGACAAAGAACTCGTGGTAGAACTCCTTTGCTAAAAGGCAACATACAAGAGGTGAAAGCAAGGTTGGGCTACAAAGGAAGAATTTAGATACATTGCCTGGGCATGCAGGAATGGCATTAGGAAAGGCAACGCTCAGCTGAAAGTAAGATCTGCAATCATCAGAAGGATAACACAAAGAGTTTCTACTGCTCCATGAGCAGTAGAAGTCTGACCCCTGGAAATGTGGAATACATACTGAATGGAGTAAGTGATTTAGTGTACTCAGGAACAGGTAAGTGAGAGGTACACACTGTCTTCTTTGCCTTTGTTTTTTACCTGCAATATACTCCTGGTTCTTATAGACAGGCTCCAAGGAGGTTCAAAGAATGGCCATCAGTTGCTGAGGATTTAGTCAGAAATTGTTTAACAGAACTTGATCCATACAATTCCATGGGATGAGACCTGTTGAATCCAATGGTACTGAGAGATGGGCAATGCCATGTCAAGCCCCTCTCTCTCTCACAGCTAAAGTCATGCAAAAAGCATTGAGATTGGGGAAGGCCCCTAATGACTGGGAAAAAGCAAATGTTGCTCCAGCCTCGGGGAGAAGGTTAAAAGGTCATTGGGGAACTGCAGAATAGTCAAATTCACCTTGAGGAAATAATAAAACCAGTGAATTCTCTGAGCATTTTTCTGAAAATACGAAAGATGACCATGAACAGTCAGCATTTTCTCCTGTAGCCCTCACTCTTACCACTAGTCAACAGGCTGATGTTAATATGGAATCTCAAGCAATTAAGTAACCAGCATACAGGGGGATGAGAGAGGAGGATGAACCGGAGTCAAAAGCACACACCTCTAACTCGAAACCTACACTTAAGAGCTGGCTATGGAAGTATTAATCCAGATCCTAAAGCTTACATTCTTCACTCTGAACACCTTTTTTAAGCAAACAGATAAAGCAACACTGAAATAAATGAGACAAATTTCCAGAAAAACTAGTTTTAGAGAAACATGTTTATCACAATTTTTACAGTAAAAACAACAGAAAAACCTCCATTGGAAGCTCATGAAAGTCTCAAGTTTTTAGGAAAGTGTTCTTTTAATTGCCAAACTGTCAGCATTATTGCAAGCCAATCTTTGCCACTGAAATCCACTGATATACAAACACCAACACATCTTCTTAAACAGAAAGAATGGGGTTTCATTTTCAAAAAGAGGAATATTTGCAGGTGTTCCTGAAAATTACTATCTCTGGCAGCTGTAAGTAGCTCTGAAGAACTCAGCTGGAACTGAGATGCCCTCAGCATCAGCATCCTCCCAAGCCTCAGAGCATGACATGACAGCACTCCTTGTGTTCTGACACAAACTACCCTTCACACAGAAGAGGATTGCATTCTACAAATGCTAGCTTCTCCATCATTACAGTATTATTGTCCAGAAATATTCACTAAAAGCTTTTGAGCAATTTGCAGCTTCAAACAGATCCTCTCTCATTCTACCTCTACATTGTTCTGCTTGTGTACCATACTGGCTTAAAATTACTTTCTGAAAACCCATGCTCATGTAACAGAATCTACGGTACAATATCCTTTCTAAAGTCTCTTCTCTGTTCCTACCAAGGCCTCTTTGAAGCTACGCAGTAAAAGTAAATTTTGGTATTTTGTGTCGCTCACACAGACTTCATAGGACAATTAAGGACACAAAGATGATTTTTCTAGTAAAAGTGACATGTAAAGAGATCTGGTATACTCAAGAACTAGCAGGAAAGCCCTGTAACCCTGTGTAGGGCATGAGAAAACTATGCTGTGGTAACCCAGGGTAGCTCACCTGCTCTGATCAAATCTTACATTGTTGTTACAGTAAGCTGGGACAGTTTGCTTCCCAGCATTCCCAGACTGAGCATACAGAGCCTCAAGCATGTTTTATTTTCTCACAGTAATCCACTATAGTTCACCCACCCCAGCTGCACATACCCTTGCACTGCTTCACACGATGGAGGCCAGCTGCACATCCCAGAATCCAGACAAAAGCATATGCACATCTTGCATCAAGCCCCTCAAGATCTAAAGCCACCTTCACAATATTTTCTTGATGTCAGTCAGAGGATGTTGCTAGACAGTTATGATTAAACAACTGCACTGTGAACATTATATGCTTGGCTAGTGTTTGTTTCAAGGAAAAGGGAAGACAATCCCAAGATGAATGGGCTGTCTGGATGAGAGCCACCAGGAGTAAGGTCAGGACTGAGCTGGAGGAAATTCCAGCAGTGGTCCACCAACCCAGTGACCACTGACTCCAAACAGACCCAGAGTCAGACAGAGAGAAGAACTGCACCTGCAGACTAATTAATGCGGCAAATAAGGGGTTGAGTACTAATTAATGAAAGTCACGTGATCTGTCAAGTCAAACAATGGAAGCTGCTGCTTTGTTTGTTAAAATGCACAAATGGTGCAAAGTTTTGATGACTGGGGAGCCAGCCTTCTGCCAGCTACCACCCTGCTCCCTCCTTGCACAAACCAGAATAAGAGGTAGAAATACCTCACCTGGCTGTGTGAGTTGGCACTGTGCAACAGGGAAGCAGCCTGCAGCTGGACAAGTTTTTGGTAATCCAAGTGGGACAGATGGAGTGCCTTGCCCAGGCTGATTGGCCACTTGGAGCTAACAGGCTCAGTCAGACAAATTCCAGTGCACACCAACCTTCTGACTTCAGGAAGCCAACCCCAAAGCCAGGACAACCAGCACAACACTGTAGAGAGGTTTTCATCAATAAAAGAGGGTGCTTGGGAACTGATAAAGAGGCAGGAGGATTTTTGGCTGGAGCTCTGCACAAGCTGCTGGAGCAAATATTTTATTTCTGCACTTTGCTGACATGCATCTTGAATTTTTTGGTTTTTTGCACACTTGTTGGCAGTGTGAAAACTTATTTTAAGGTGTGTGCATTTGCACAGTTTATGAAACATTGGCAATTTCAGTATTGAAATGGGATCCTCTGCTTCTAAGAAAAATAAATTTCTCTAATTTGCTCTGCCCCGATGGATCCTAAAGAATAGGAGTAAATTTCAGGGTGAGCCCATGACTCAGGAGAAATTGAAAAGATACTGTAATCAATGGTGGCCTTAACTAGAAGTAGATGCTAGTGAAAAATGGCTAGAAAATAGGTCTCTGAAATATAATATGATTTTATAGTTGATGTTATTTTGTAGCAGGCAAACCAAACGAGATTCAGTCTATTATGCAGTTTTGTTTTTTGCTTTAAGAAATAATTGGTATGCAAAAAAACCACATCCACACCTGCTTTACATACGCAAAATTTCAAAAGTAAGTATATTCATCAGGCTGATAAACCTTCTTAGTTCTTATGCCTTATCCTTCTAAACAGAGTGCAAATAATCCTTTCATTATTACAAAGGGAAGAAAGGAGGCCCAAGATGAAGGTCCTCATGTAATCATACATAGCACCAAAGGAAAAAACTAGAAGTACAGCAGATCCAACATAGATGTACTAATCAAACCAATAAACTGGATGTCCAAACACAAAACTAAACCTTGGGGTATCACAGCTTCAGCAGACTAGGCACAATGAACCATTCTTAGCATCGTGTCTTACTCAGAAAAACTGAATGAAACTCAGCTAACATTCAAACCCTAAAATGACAACACTCCCACACACCCCACATGTTAAACCAAATAGAAAAGAAATGACAGAATTATATACCCATAAAAATAGAAAGGTCTTTCCCAGCAGTGTATGGAATTTCTGTTAGGCCTTGACTACTACATTTTTCAGTGATTAACTGTAAATGGAAATCTCACGCACACACAGACACACACACAAATATTCTTGCATTCAGGACATGCTGACACTTAATATGATTTCTAATCTAATGTTTGATGCACACTGGGATTTATAAAGACGGGAAATCTAACAACCCAACTTCTAGCCAGTAAAAATCACTCTAAAAGGAAGCTGAACTATATTTCCAAATGATTCCAAATTATTTGGAAAGGCAGAGAATCACTTGCAAAATTAGATACTATTGTGACTGAAACCAGTATCTACAACATTCAAGGACAACACTGTGGATGATGCTTGGCTGTTTTTAGATTAGCTATTTGGTAATTTCACAATCTGAATGCCACTAGCACTCAGAATTATTTCTCAAGGTTTTCACTTCTTCCAAGTTTCCCTTAGCAAAGGCAATCCAAAGACATCTTCACTATATAGCTTGCCAGTATTCTACTCAGCAGGAACAGCAAGACTGAAAGATACACACAGACACATATACAAAGAGTACAGTCCAGCTCCTAAGTAAGCAAGGAATCATGAGGACATAGCTAAAAAACCAGGACAGAAACACAACTGAATGCAGTATACAGACAAACAAAGAGATTATGTATAGACAGATATATAGATATATATAGATATATATATATATGTACATGTCAGACAGATTATGTATAGATGTAGAAGCCCACTGAAAAAACTACACTGGCACCTTGCAGTAGTTTAGTCTCTCAGTGCTACTCTAAAAGACCATCTAGCATGTAATAGGAGCCTGAAGAAACATCTGTAACAATAATTTTGTTATTAGGTTTTATTTCTAAGATACTCTCTCGAGGATTCAGTTCTGAAAATTCCTTCCCATGTTAATACATGAAACAGATAAAACAAAGTAAGTGAATGCAGCTCCATTACTAAACGACACCCTAATCCCTTCTACCTTCTACAATCAGAATAAAACAATCTCATTTCTTTATGAAAGGCTGAGAGAATTGGGACTGTTCAGGAAAAGAGAAAGCTGAAAGAAAAGAGACCTGTTCACAGTCTTCCAGCACCTAAAAGAAGTCTTCAAGACAGATGGAAAGAGACGATTTACAGAAGCATGTAATGACAGAACAAGGGCCAACACTGTGAAATTAAAAGGCAGCAGGTTCAGATGAGATATCAGGAAGAATTCTTTACTGTGAGGATGACAAGGCACAGTTAGCCCAGAGAAGTTGTGGATGCCACATCTCTTACTCAAGGCCAAGCTGAATGATGCTCTGAGTAACCTGGTCTAGGGAAAGTTGTCTCTGCTCACAGTAGGGTTGGAACTACATGATCTTAAGATCCCTTCCAACCCAAGCCATTCTATAGTTCTCTCATGCTGCATCAGGAATAACCTAATTCAAACTCTCTTTTGTCATCCCAGCAGTCTTCAAGTAAGTACATACATAGCCTCCATTTAGAGTTTTATGCCACATTTATTTAGTCTCCTTGTGTGAAAAATGCCCTCCTGCAATTGCCATTGAAGGGTCTCAGGGCTCATAGCCCTCACAATGCTCCCTGCTGTGTACACAAGCTGCAGCCTCTCTGCTAGCAGGCACCTGTTGTAGGCAGATAACATCAGTAAATGGGCCCACAGTGACACCCACACTTGACACACAATTCAGGCAGCACTCAAGCACACTGTAGTTCTTTATAATTCCTTTTTCAAACCTATAAAATGTCAGTGAGATCTGTACACTAGGGTCAGGATGCCTTTTGTCTGGGTTAAGCACAAAGCTACACATTTCACTAACTCTGTAGGTAGAGAAACAGCAAGGAAGTTTGACTCCCTGTCTTTTCAACAGTTAAATGCATTTCAGCTCTTAAAATTCACTCATCATACCTCAAGACAGAACAATCAAGCAATTTTTTAAAACTAGGCAATTTTTGCTATGGAATTAGAGAAAAATTAGTGAAAACCACTATTTGATTTCATATGGGTATCTACTCCAGCTGCTGAGTGGGTTTGTAGCTGTACATATAAGCATTATTCTCCTTGCTCAAATGATACAAGAAAGAAACACACAAAGATATCACCACAAAAGATCTGAGGAAGCAAATGAAAGTATTAAAAAATAGACCCCATAAATCAATTGTCATCACATACTTAAAGTTAACAAATCAGGTTAACAAATTAGGAAAAACACTCCAGACTCTCCCAACTGCTTTCTAAATGTGTCCATTTCAAATGTTACACATAACAGTTCATGATTACAGTTCATAGAAATAGTTCAAATAAATACAAAGGTCACAGAAGCAACATCTGCATTCTGTCTATATGGCACAACAAAAGGTATGCTTAAAAACAAATTGGAAAGAGTAAAATAATAAAGTCTTAACAGTAGTGCAATTTGGGGAAAAAAGCTACCCTTTCTCAGGCTTTTTCTGATGAAGAAGTGACGGATGTATTCAGGAAGGAGTGTTATTTAGTTGATTTGGGTGGTTTTTGTTTGTGTTTTGTTCTGGGGTATATTTGGTTGTTTGCTTTCGGGGCATAGTTTCTTTTTTAGAGGCTTTGCTTATTGGGGTTTTGTTGGGCTTTTGTTTGGGTTTTTTTATGTTTTTTCATAACACTGAGTGAACTTATTTGGACTACTTGACTCTTAAGTAGGTTTTTTCTACATGAGTGTCACTGCCACTGAGAGGCCCTGTTTCCACATCAAAATTCACAGTAGCAAACTATCTTAAAATAATTTTCAGAATCTGAAAATATTAAAAAAATCCACATGGACACTGTCCTGGCCAACCTGTTCCAAATGACCCTGCTTCAGCAGAGAGGTCAGACTAGACAATCTCAAAACATGCCTTCAAACATCAATGCTTTTCTCATCAGTGTACAATGACAGAGCTTACTTTTGGCTGACTCAGGAAGCCATCTACTCCAGAAAAAGTTACACTATCCCAAAGCTACACTATCCCAAGCAAATGTGGTATTTTAAAGCTTGCCAAACCCCTTTAAGTACAACACTGTATGAAATGCCATTATTAAAAATAATATTTTTTTTTTCAAAAAGAGCCTAAAAAGCTATTATTAAAAATATTTTATAGTATTCAACATACTGATTGAATTCACGATGACTCTCTCATTCTCCTGCTCTATATCCAAGTACAGAGTCTGTATCTGTATTTTAGGCAACTTCTTCATAGATGTAGGCAGACTATTACTACATATCCCTGCTCTACAGTTGTCTTTCCTCCATGCCAAATAAGCCCCAGTCTCTCAGCCTCTCCTTGGAGTGCCATCATCCCAAATTCAGTGGTGCTTCCTAGTTCTCTACTGAGCTCAGTCCATTTCTGCATAATTTTTTCTCATACTGGGGCATCAAAAGTGGATGCAGTATTCCAGATGCAATTTAACAAGTGCCAAGTAAGGAGGAATCACTTGGTCTGATTTCTTTGTTGTGCTCCTGTTAATACAGCCCAGGATGCTGCTGGCTTTCATCAATGGCAGAGCACACTTTGGTCATGCCTGGCCACTGTCACCCAGGATCTCTAAGAGCTTTTCAGCAGAGCAATTTCCCAGCCAGTCAGCTTCTGTCTGAGGGAAACAGCATGTCCTGCTGCCTAGTGTCTCTTCAATGACACAGCATGCCTGCTGGTCCACTCTTCTAGCCTCTAGATTGTTCTGGATGGCAGCCCTTACTTCAAGAGTATAAACTGCAAACCCAGACTGGAGTCATTCACAGATTTTAATGATGTGCATGATCAACAGCTGAACAAGGAGATGTGAATACATTGAATAGATTTCAGGACAGACACCCATGATATTATCATCTGGAAGCCAGTAGTATTACCCACTAACTACTACTTTCCAATCTCAAACATCCAACCAGTTTGTCACACATAGAGTCACAGACCAAGGAATCACAGAATATGCTGATTTGGGAGGAAATGAATCAGGATCATGGAGTCCAACTCCTGACCCTGCACAGGACATCCCCAAGAGTATTGTCCAAATGATTCCTCAACTCTCTCAGGGCTGGTGCTGGGAGAGCCTGTTCCAGTGCCTAACCACCCTTTGGGTGAAGAAATTTCTCCTAATATCCAACCTAAACCTCCCCTGACACATCTTCAGACCATTTCCTTGGGTTCTGTCACAAGTCACTAAGGAGAGATTATCAGTGTCTGCCCCTCCTCTTCCCCTCATGAGGAAGTTGCAACTGCAATGAGGCCTCCCTTCAGTCTGAACCAAGCAACCTCAGCCATTCTTCATTCAGCTTCCTTGAAGCACCTTCACCATCTTTGTCACCCTCACCTGGTACTTTTTCATCCATCCACACTTTACCATCCCAACTTGGATGCAAGGATGCCATGGGTGACCACAGAAAAAGCCTTGCTAAGAATCAAGGCAGATGACAGCCTCTACTCTCCCATCATTCATATAGATCTTGTCATTTCATCCCAGAAGACAATCAGGTTGGTGAAACCTCCTACATAATGTACCCAGAAATGACTTTATCCCACTTAGAACAATGTAGTCTACTTCTTTCAAAGCAGGGACTACTGTCCTGTTCAGTTTCTTTTCTTAACTAATTAAAGATCTATATCACAGGGAGAGAATGTACTCATTCTCCAGTCAAGGTGAAAGGAAGGCTGTAAATGTTTTATGAGACTTGTCTGATATATAAGTAAACTTGTAATATGTAAATAATAGTAAAAAAATTTTTACTAAGGAGACTTGCCAACACTGCCTTATACCTTCTAAGTATGCTACTCTGACAATTTCACAGAACCCATATTTGTTGGTATTGCAGGGTATCTTCTCTTGGAATGTCATGCGGACTTTAATATGATCTTGCTCTGCTTTAATTTTACCATCTGCATTTAGAAGAGTGAATGCTTGCCTTTGGACAGCAGACATTGCAAGTGAAGGAATTCACTCACAGCACTGGACAGCAGGGTTCAGCTATTTAATCCCCTTCAGTTATTTAGTCCAGTGTGTTGCACTGCACACATCTACAATGTAGGCTTCAAGTAACACAGGTTGCGTTATGGAGCACTTTGGGAATATTTTAAATTGTTTAATGAAGCACCCGAGTTTACCAACAGGTCTACAATCCCAGGTAGGCTGCTTACTTAACTGCCCTGTAATGAGTGAGAACTCCCTGTACAAGCCAAGACTGGTACAATAAACACATGCTTGACCTTTTCTAGTTTTTCGTTTGCATGGCCTCCAAAGAAAAATCAGTGGTCTTGATTTTCATAGCTATTGCTGTCAAGCATACTTAACATTTAAACAATTCTGAAAAAGACGTGATTGAGCTCAGCTTCTTCAAGCTTCCATGGATCTTTCTTTTAAATGTGTTTTTTCCTTGCACGGAAAACTGATAATAAAAAACAAGACTTCTAATCAATAAGAGTAATACACAAACTTACACCATTCCAGTACTCAAAATTAAATATAAACCCATGGGATAGCTACCAGCTTCAGGACAGTTCACTTAGCTAAGACTCGATTGACAATTAAAAACATTTTTTCCGTTTTCTGCCAAGTAGAAAACAGTAATCTGAAGAAAAGAGCGGTGGAGGGGGAGAGAGAGAGACAGGGAGAGAAGGACTTCAATAAAAAATCCAAAGGATTTAAGAGTTGCAAAATGGTGTACCTGACATAGAAAGAAAGCCCCACATATTATATGAAGGACAATGGAAGTCAGTTACTGAAGTCAGCTGTTTGGACTGATGAAAAGCAGAAAAGCATTAAAGACAAGAAATGAAGCATAATTTGAGGGTTACAAGTACAGCAGCCTAGGAAAAATTCAGCATTATTTAAATTGGAATCTGCCAGTTAGTCAAAATCATTTGGATCATTTGGTTTCAATGATGTTTCAAGTGAGTTTCATTTGACCTTTGGGGAAACACCAAGATTTTCTGTGCTTGTATCTTAATGCTAAACTGGCAGCCCCTAGGCTGTTTGGAGAGTCTCTTTCACTTTGACAAAAATTTAGAGCACTAAAAAAGGCTTTTTTCTAACACAGACCAGTATCAGAAGCACCTCTACAGTAATGCAACCTATACTGGTGTTTTTCACATTCACTAATGCCTCATAAGTGTCTCAGATATTAAACTAACATTTTCTAATAAAATGCACAGACTGTTGCACTGGAAGAAGTGGAGTCTGTGTAGCTAAAGAGCAATAAAATGCTCTACAAATAACTTCAAATCCTTTTAAATATAAAGAGACACACACAGCATTAAAAGCTGCTATTCTATGGCAGTAGTCAGTCACTGCTCAGCAGCTGTGGTGTACAAACCTACAGGGCTGCTGGCAATTCCACAGGTTGATAAATCTGTCAGTGAATCTGACAGGACTGCAAAGGAGGACACTGGCCATTAGAAATATAAACTGCTACTGGGAAATCAAAGAACCATGTATGTGACATGCCTGTCATCAGGAAAAAGATTGCAGAGAGCAATCTAAAGCAAGCTTAGTCAAGCCTTTGTCACTTAGCTGGAGCTCCAGTTTATCCAAAAAACAACTAATATTCCTTAACTGTTGATGCAGAATTCCAGTGGCTTGTTGTTTAAGAGCTCAAAGAAAATACCAGTACAACAGAACTACAAACCACTTCAGTCTGCTCAATTTCTGCTGTAGGATGTGAGCAGTTTGATACAAACCTTCAAAAAGCTGTTGCAAAATACGAACATTTGGATTCTAAGAAGAATAAAGTGCTTTAGATTACTTCTAAGATAAATTCTACCCTCACCAATGTTTGATTACATAGGTTAGACAACATCAGAAAGTTGGAGCAAAGAAGCAGAAGTTCAATAATCACACACAGAGAAAAATGCCCTGCTCTCTCGTGTTTTCTTAACAACTTTCAGAGTCACAGTACCTGCAATGGCCAGTTACCAAACACAGGGCATCCAGCTGATTTTTTTGACAACAATCCACAAAACAATGAGGTCAGAAGCAACCACTGGATTTCCACAGCACACAAAAAGTGCTCCTTTTATTCAGTAGCACCATCTTTGCTAGCCCTGGATGAATTTGTTATGATCTCTATGGCTGGAAACCATGTAGGTGTTGCAAGGTGTGATGTGGGTAATTTTTCTGAAGAGCTTCCCTTTTGTCTAGCTGTTCTTTTGCCAGTGCCCTCTGAAAAAATGTGCAGAGTTCATTTCTGTGTGAAAGCCCTGGTGAACAGACTGCTCATACCACCTCCAGATGGCAAAGTGCCTCACAGACTGCCAGACCACCCCCCTCCCCACAATCACTTTTGCTGCTAAAATCTAAAATTCATATATGGTACTTACAAAAGCTATCTGGAGAACTGGCAGTTGGTAAAAGTCACCCAACAGATCTTTTTGTCTTGTACATTACTCTGGAATGACACGAGCTTATTTCCTGGCAGCTCTTCTTTCATATTCAAGAGGGAAAGTTCTTGCAAGGTAAAGTACTACCTCAGCACTTAATTAAAGAATGTATGAACAGATTTTCAATTTATCAGCAATTTTTACTGCTGACACATCTGGAAGTGTGCCTTGGTTGGAACACCTCATCTATTTGGCACTCCAGAGGAAGAATATGGATTTTCACTTCATAGATTCATCAGAAATATCTAATTTTTCAAATAACTTCTTTCCTTCTTTCTTTCTTCCTTTCTTCCCTAAAATCTGCTTTCATCCACACATAAATTTAAAGAACTTTAAGACCTTGTTCTCTCAATGGGAAAATAAGCATATGGCCTCACCTTCAAAAAGACTCTCACAACAAAACAAGATGTTTCTACAATAGATCTAGCTGGTTTATTTTGGAATTTTTTTTGTTTGTTTTGCTGTTTGGTTGGTTTGGATGGTTTTGGTTTGTTTGTCTGGGCTTTTTGGGGTTTTTTTTTGAGCCAGCTAAATCTTGGAGGGCTGCTGTTGTCCCAGAGAAGCTGCTCTCACTCTCACTATAGGAAACTTTGTGTCACTTCTTTTCTCTTCTTGAAGTGGACATTTTCCTGGTGTGTTGCAAGTTAGACTACACTTGCTTAATGTTAATGACACAGCTTTCAAGGGCTTATGCTTCTCAGCAACATGCAAAGTTATGAAAAGCATGATAAATTCAAATCAAAGCCATTTAGTCAAAGAATACCTCTCACCTTCCTTCATAAAATTCCTCTCATATCTAACAAAAGACAACTAGAAAATGATATTTCCAGTCTCTGAAAAGCTGTCATTCTTATTTAAATTTGAAATTAAAATAACAGTTTGAAAAAAAAAAAAAAAAAAAAGAAGTTTAAATTTGCCAAATGTATTACTAAGATAGAAGTGCTTTAGCACAAATACTTGCTTCAGGTGTCCCTCCCCTCCAAAGAGCTTACTATGGGAACATGCTTTTTCCAAAACAGAAGTTGGGATGTTCTGCTAAACTGACTTTCATCTAAAGCCCACAACTGAAATTTAACAAATATTTGATTTTTACCTTCTGAAGTCAGTATACATCAATCTTTGGTAAAATGTTTTTACTTGAAATGCCTTAAAAGTCACTTCCAAGAATTAGAAAAGAAAGCATTTCTGGAAGAAAGATAATATTTTTTGGAGGTAGGAACCTCCCATTCCATGCTTCAGAGAAAAATGTTAACAGCTTTTTTAATGTGGAAGAAATAATTTTCCATCATTGCTGATTACTATGGAAACGAGTCTGCTGTGACAAAGACAAAGAATCACAGAACACAGAATAGCTGATGGTGAAAATAGAAGGGGCCACTAGAGGAGGCCATCCTGTCCAACCTCCTCGCTCAAGCTGGACTGCCCAGAGCAGTTTGCTCAGCACAATGGCCAGATAGGGGTCTCCAACATGGGAAACTCCAAAATCTTCCCAGGCAACTTGTGCCAAAGTGCAGTCCCTCTGTCTGTTCCCTGATGCTCAGAAGGAAGGTCCTATGCTTCAGTTTGTGCTCACTGTCTCTAATCCTCGATCCCTCAACCAGTGCTGTCACACCAGAAGGAAATACAACTACTACTTTTTCTTTTAAATTTCAGGTATTTTGGCCACTTCCCCAAATAGCATGCAACCCACAAATGAGGATGCAAAAACATAATATATTGTCCACTTGATTTAGGGTGAGAGTATATTGAGGCCAAAGAAAATGAAGTTATAAAATCATATTGCTGTCTGCGTGTTTGGAGAACAAGGAAGAAAATCCATGAAGTCTTTTTTCTTTTTTTTCAAATGCGCATTTGCAACCTTCTCAGTTGCAACATGAAAATATAAAAAGGCATTTTTATCCTCAGTAGGAGTTAGTATACCAGTGGAAAATAAATGTACAGTAAAAGAACAGTTAGCTCCCCAACTACATACATTCACACAATCAAAAGCCATGAATTTAGAAAACATGCTCCATTTAAAAGCTAACTTAACTTAGAAAAGTTCAATGAAAGAACTAGAAATTACTATGCCCTAACACTTTTTTCCTCCTAAAAAAAGGTATAATTTTGGAAAAACTTGCTGAGTAAAAGTTCTAAATCCACAATTTTAACAATGCCCAATCAATTAATTCTGGCATGTATGTGACAAGAAATAGGAAGGGCTACAAGCCTTTGAACAACAATTGCTCATTAGAACCTGAAAACCTTTTAAAAGCCTCCCACGAAATGCACCTTTTTTCCAGCTTGCTGTTTTCTGTGAAGTTTAAGAGCAGCACAGCTACCAAGTAGAGGACCATACATAACTGACTACAGAACAAACTGAATGTACTGCCAAAGATGTAATCATGGTAAACACAGAACTGACATACTTATCCAAATGCTGTTCCAGCAGAGTGATAAAGCCCATGGCACAATTTATTCATATCAAGGAAATTGATTACAACACTGTTCACTATCTGTGCTCTCATCTGAAGAAGCTGTAATACAACACAGTGATCAAAACTAAGGACTAACTACCAGAAATAAGCAAATTAAGTTTTTTGAATAAAAATGCTTCTCTTCCAGAAAATCAACTATATATATATTGGTGGACTCCTGCATCAAAGTTTCTGTTTCTCATGAACTTGAAAGTCTAATTAACTTCAAAGAAAAAAACCTGAAGATATCACATGCTCAGAGAAGACAAAACATTAAGTTTCAGCAGTGCTCAAAGAAGGGAGTTGAGTGCTATTTATTGCACATACTGATGGCTGGTTCAGACTGTCAAAACTTTGTTGGGAGGTCACATAAAAGTGACAGAGACATGGCCTTCACTATTTATTACTAGGCAAAATGAGAAAGAATTCCAAGATCTTTTAAGTACAATGTGAATTTTGCTTACAGTCAGAACAGCCTTTATACCCTCCAAATGATGATATTTGATACAGAAATTTAGCAACACAGAGAACCCAACTCTACAATTTTTCCAGCTTCTGCTTTCTGAATCATTCCCTACTTGAAAAACTGTACAGCTAATGAAGCTAATTATCAAAGTAGTGGGATGAGCACTTGTTTTTGTAACAGGTTATTTGCTTAGTGTTCAGTGTAGCATATCTGTGCCAGACAAAGTCTACTACCTAAAACTAGGCTAGCTGAGAGTAACAGCTTACCACATTCACTGAGAGGCTACAAAGGGGATGTCAGAGCAAGGCTTAAAAGGTTAGGAGAGAGTAAGCTGGTAGCAGCAACACACTTACAGCATATTTCTGTTCCACACAAATACATTTCTACACCAGCTTTCAGTGACTGAGGTGTGAAGATTACAAGAGAGCTGAACTTGTCAAGGAGGTAAATTATGCAGAGCAGTAAGAATCAAAGGC
Organism: Erithacus rubecula; assembly: GCF_903797595.1. Lineage (NCBI taxonomy): Eukaryota > Metazoa > Chordata > Aves > Passeriformes > Muscicapidae > Erithacus > Erithacus rubecula. The sequence continues at coordinate 1,349,467 of NW_027635590.1, forward strand.
ACACACACCAGGTTAAACTCAAACCTGACAAAGAGCACAGTGGCATGGAGCAAGAATGATCAGGACATGAAGAGATCATAAAAAGGCCAGTATCTTTTAACTTAGAGAAGAGGTAACAAAAGAACACTACACTTAAGCCTAAAAATATGAAGCCATGGGTTTACATAACAGTATGAAAGTCAGAAATCAGACAGGAAGGAGTATCTCTGAAGACTACAGGAAAGACACACTGAAAGAGAAAGCAAAAGTCAAGTGGCATAATGTAAATTAGAAAGGAAATTCTGCAAAACTTCTAAAAGAAATTACCCAGAAGGAGCTTTCACACAGGAGAAACTGGAAATAGCACTAGGTGTATCTTGCATGAAACAAAATAATAGAAATATATGGTTAATAATATTACATAAAAATATCATAATAATTTTTGAGATGATCACACATCAGAATAATTATCCTGCCATTTCCTAGCCTACAGAAGATGTTTCAAAACTTAAGACTTTACAGGGACAATAAGCTGCACAGGTTGCTCTCAGGAGAAAAACAACAGTGGAAAAACTTCAGGTAACTGTTTGAATACTGAGGAGCTGAACTGCAATGATTAAACAGTCTTTTCTAATTCAGAATGGAGAAACAGGTGAGCTGTTGGTTTCATGACCACTGAAGAAGTTAAACCACAGGACACAAGTTTTTTAAGTATCCTTGGAAGCCCATCCTTTAAGCATGTATGGTTCAGCATCACACATAATTGCTTTAACTGTTCATTTTTCTTTCTCAACCTCAAATGTGCAACAGCTCTTCACTACTATGACTAGATCTGCTATACCATTGCACAGAAACATCAAAACACCCATTCTCTCACTGCAGCAGTTTTAAAAAAATTTATTTCACTCATCATCCTTTGTACCTGAGGCATATTGCCAAAGAATACAAGACTGACAACATGAAGTTAAACAGTTAGCCAATAATCTAGACCAACTATCATGCTAATGATAATGCACAACTCACCAAATACTTCATTTTAATTGAAATTTTAATTGAAAGTGTTAATGCTATCCAAAGAGAACGCTTCAGCTTCCTCATCCATCAGAATACTCAAACATTCACTCATTTCTTAAGTTGGACAGCAGGATGTTATGTATCAGAAAGCTCAGAACTTCAGTCAAAGCTTATTTGGAAAACATGAAGGACATGGCTGACACATTAAGTACAGCAACTCCCCAGGGTGAATCCTTTTGCCTTTTCCCACCACTCAACTGCAGATGCAGTTGAGATATGAATATATGAATACTGCCTCCAGCACTTCCACTTCTGCAAAAGCCCGTACGAGCTCAGTCCACCCTTCATTTGTGACACTACCTCAATGAGAAGTCAATATATTTACAAGAACATTGTCAGAACACAGTACACTCTGCTTCTTGAAAAACAAAGTTCTTAGAACAGGGAGATTGTCCTAGGTGTACTACTACCAGTTACAGTATTAATAACTACTTGTAGTACTACTAGTAAATAACTAATAGTAGTAGTAATACTACTAGTTGTCAGTTACATTCAGGAGAATTTTCCTCAACTGCATTTTCCTCAATTGCTCAAATCTTACTTAAGAAATTTACAGTAACTTACAGTTATTTACCCTGAAGTGTAATTACCACCTGCCTTTTGTTCTGTGATCAGAACACAAACAAAGCAGACATGAGACATACTTTTTGGTAGAGTTAATTTCAAGCAACAAGTTGATTTAGCTAGTGGACAGAACCCAGACTTCTGAAGCAGGTGCAAAAACACAATCTCAAATCAGAATACAGCAAACAGCTGGAAGCACTCCTCAAAGAAAACCACTAGATTTGTGGGGGCTTTGTAAGATCTTCCAAATTCCATCTCACTTTAGTGCAATTACAGCTTTGTACACTCTGGCTTAACAGCAAGATTTTCTATTAAGATATCTCTTGGGAATGACATGGAAAAAAGGCAATCCCAGCAGTGGAATATGGAGTGAACACGTTTGCAGAAAGCAGGGAAAGGAGAGATCAGGAGATTCGCTAAGTCATCTTGAAGAAGCAGTGATGGGTTACTATAAAAGCTTCCTAATTATTCATAGCAATTAAAAATCAAGGCTGTTGACCTAGTTACTTATCATTTAAAGAAAAATAATAATTTGAGTAACTTTGTAAGTACAAGCAGGGAGAGGGCCAAAAAATACCTTCAAGGAGATGAAAAGAGGAGCAAGAAGACAAAATCATTATTGAAATCAGAGGGAGTTACTCTGTGCAACCTTTGTTCCCATTGCCAGGGCACAGCCTCCACATTTCCAGAATATCCTCAGGACATGCTCTATTCAGGAGTAAGCAGAGCAGCACACTGCCATAAAAAAAATGTGGAAGACACGACCCAGCCAGTTCCACAGACAGGCAAATATGCTTGATTAAGTGTGGGCAGAATTGTTCAGCTAAGGAGTGTTTATCCTCATCTGTCTAACATGGTTCTGCAATTAATAGACAAGGCCTTCAAAGTTTCAAAGCAATCCGTTTCAAAGCAATCCTCATTTTCTAGTCTATAAAAATCAAGCAACAAGCATGACCTGGGGTCAAATGGAAGAAAGATACACAACAGAATTATGACAGTGTTTAACAACAGCAAGTGAGGAGCAAATAAAGTCACTGATGAAGTTCAGTGCCAGTAACTACAAAAGAGTCCACACAAGCAGAAAAATCATGCCAGCTACACTTGTGTACCAAAAACTTCCTTTTGCCTTCTCCCCTTAAGTGGAAACATTTTATTTGTTCATCTTCTAATTTTATCAGAGGATCTGCATTGAGAATAATCAGAGAAAGGCTACTGACTGAAAAATACCTCAGGGCTTTCCAGTACCTTGATAACTGTGTTTTTAAGAAACTGTAATGAGTCAGAGAACACTGACAAAATAGATAGTGTGGGGAAAAGCAAGAAGACAACATACAGACCTGGACTCTTCAGTTTTTAAATAAACCACTGTTCACCTTCTACAAACATTCCTCCAGACTTCTAAGTCCAGGTGTAGATAGGTTCCAGATTTTGGAACACTTTTCAGTACTTTGGTGTGCTTTCAGTAAAGCTGCAAGAGCAGGGTATGACTGACAGCAGTCCTTTTCAGGAGAAGAAACCCTTAATAGATATTGTGTGGTTATTGGGGACAAGCAGTTTTTCAGTTTTATGAGACCGGTAAGTGCCTGAACAGGACAAAACAACATTCCTGACCTCAGGTCATATAAAGTCTATATAACACTTTCTCCTCACTCTGAAAGCAGTCTGCTTAATTATTGTTTTCCTTTTTCACACCATCAATTTGCAGCAATTTGCAAAATACAGCCTCTCCAAGCACAACAGCAATGTAAGCAAAGGGGTTCTGCACCATGAAGAAAAAAGCATGTTGCTTCCTGGTTCAGAAGCCCAATACCAACCAAGCCTATGATTTTCCTGGAACATAACCAAGCATCAGTTGTCAATCAGCTGCTAATTTCTAGCAGTATACAAGCACTGAGGAAAGATTGAATTTCTTTAAATTGCTCAACACTTAGCACAAGAGAGACCCTTCTGGGCTCAGGTACCTGGAAACTGAAATCAGATAGAAGAATAGCAGTTAATATTAGGGCTACAGAAGTCAAAAGAGAAGAAAGAAATTCCAGAGAAAGTGGCTTTCTTATTCTTCTTCTTCCTCAAGATACTCAGAGGTGATGGATGGCAAGACAAGCTGGAACACAGGGAAATATAATTAGGAACGAGGATCTAAATATCAGGGAAATACACAAGAATATGTGGCCAAGACTAAACAGTTGGGAAAAAATGAAACTGGAGAGAACTCCTGCCAGACACAAGTTCAACCTGTCTAATGCTAGAAGATTTCCACTTCTTCTACTCTTCAAATTATCCTTTCAAGAGAGCCCAGCACAGAGCAGCAACTAAAGTGCTCTCAATACAATCTCTAATAAAAAAGATTGAAAGGCTTACTTAGTGCTCCTAATAGACATAGGTCCAGATCTTCTTTCAAGAGCTACTATGAGAGAGAAAAGCACAATTCAGATTGTATCATTCGCCTCAATAAACAATTTAACTTGATGTTATTTCTCCTAGAATCAAATGACTAAGCCATGCTCTGGACTTCTAGACATAGATCCTTGCTTGTCTAACTGCCAATGTGTCTACATTGTTTTCATAACAGAAGCAACATCTCATGATGTTTTTTTGATTTTTTTACAGGAAAAATTCTCTCCAAAAATGTCAACCATACTAAAAAACTTACAAGAATTAGTAAGTTGAAAATAACTGTGGTGCTAAAATGTTTTTAATGAACAGTTCATCTGGGGGAGGAAGTGCAGTCAAACGCTGAGTTCTGTATGAGAGGGTCAATATATTTCTGCAAAATGATAACCTGCTTCTGGGTGATAAGGGCAATTCAGGTTTTCTTCTTTTCATTTGATATGAAAGAAAAGCTGTCTAATATTCATTATATGCCTTGTACCTGCTTTGCTTGTGCATGTCAAGTACCAAACAAAAAGCACCAACCCAGTACTAGTACTGTACAGGAGGAAAGCACTGGGGCTAGATAAGCAAACCATACAGCAGTCAGGTAAAGATTACATTCAGCAGCTGAGATGGGCATTTACCAGCCTGCAAGTTTATGCTTTGCAATATTATTTGGGGTCAGGCAGGAAGGATCAGTACCTCAAAGTGAGAAGTCTCTAGCTTCAGTCCCCTGATTTGTGAGGATTACTCAAAATTGCAGTTACAGAGTGCATAAACTATTCTCTTTGATTCAAGAACAATCTGGATCACATGAATGAAGGTAAAGTTCAAAGAAATATCTGCACATTGAGGCCATTTTGTATGTGGAATTTTTCATTCACTTTACACTACTGTAGAACAGTATTCAATAGAAAAAATACTTTTCTTCCTGAAAAAACAAATTTGCTTTCTTTTTTCTCTTCTTCCCAAGTTCCAAGTATATGTACGTTCATCTCTGATGCTATCTCTATCCCTATTTCCACATAAAGAATTTTTTAAGAGCCAAAAATACTTTAAAATGCCATCACTATTTACTTACTTTTACAAAGCACTTACTTGTGTTTGCATATCCTAGTAGCCTTCTAAAGACTATCAAAATTGATTGCAATAGGTACAATGGATGACAAAAGGAGTAAACAAATACCACCTGAAAGGTGCTACACAGGCAGAAAAAAAGTATTAGCAATGTCTTAGCTTTGCTTTCATTTCTTGATCCCCCATTAGAGCAGCACTACCAAGAAGGGAAACACTTCCATATTTCCTGCATACTGTAGGTATGTATCTGTAAGGACATCCAGTGAACTTGGACAAGTGGTTTATCTCAGATAATACCTACTGCTAGTGTTAAATTACAGTACAGCAGTGCATTCATCCATTTTAGGAGTACAGTGGTCAGAAGCCAGGTGATAATGTGAAGCTACTTCTGCTAGTCTCAGCTGCAGCTTAAGAATACATGAAGTTATTACTCTAGAAACAGTCTTTGGGATATTCCTTATATTGTTTCTACATGGCTAATGTAAGGCTGGATGCCTGATTCAGAGTTTCATGACGTGACTTAGAGAAAACGTAAGCCAAATGCTTCATGAATTCTGAAAAGACCAAAGCTGTCCTTATCTCCCTTAAGCAAGCAATGCCAGCCTAACACTCAAAAATCTACCACAAACCAAACCAGCTCTTGCAGCATGCGTTGATTTCACCTTATTCCTCTGTTCACTCAATAAAAAGAAACACTGAAACACTTCTAACAATGGATTCAGATGGTGCTCTTTAAAGAAACTGTGCATCACCACTGAAAGCTTCACAGATGGACAATCTACCTAAGAGGTCATGAAAAGACCCCACACCCACTCATTCCAGTGAAAAACAGATCCCTTCAAATACAAATCAGAAAATTTTCTTCAATCAATGCAGATGTCTTTGATCACTTTGGAAAGGCTAGAAATGGGAACACTTCCACCACAGTACAAAATACAAGATGGGTCACCTAGAGCAACACCAACTGATGCTTACAAATACCAGTTTTTCCTTGGTATGCAAACCAAGTGCTACTTGGAAAGGAGCAATTCCTTAGAAGCACGAGGACTTATATTATTTCCCTTTTCTTCTTACTCTTAAATCCATGCACTCTTCCAGAAACATGGTTTCACTGCTGAGTAAAGTTTATTACTCTCTATTCCTGTCAGCAACCTTGCTGACCTCTGTTCTAATATGAAAACAAGTTATCCCCTCTGTTCTTGTGATGGATGTGACTGTTCTCTAAAGTTTACTCTGAACATCACAGCCACTGATCTTTTACCAGAAGAAGGGTATTAGATAGACATAATCCACCTAAAAGATTGTTGCAAAAACACATTCAAAAATCTAGGTACCAGATTAGCAAAGATAATAGAAAAATTGCAGAAATCTCCATCAAATGGCAAGGCAGCATGTCAGTCGTAAGCAGATTTTACAGAGAACCACAGATTAGTCTGAACATTACTGTTTCCATTCCATTTATGCAGCTGGATTATTTATGCATCTTTGTTAGCTCTGTAGTTGCTTTCTCTCTGATGTGGGGGCAACCAACACAAAAATAAAAAAACAAAAAAAAAAAAAACAAAACCCACCACCACAAAACCCCAACAATTTTCTGAAGGCCTCCAAGGTAAAGTTGAGTATCTGAAATCCCTGAAAAACTAAGCAAAAGACCTAATACAAAAATCTCTATCTATGTCAAAAAGTTGTGGTATAGTGTTCCAACTGGAATTTCATTATTTTATTTTTTAATAATTCCAGACCTCTCCCCAGTGGCACACTTACAAGTAAAAGAGCATCTTTATTTCTGACAAGTGAGTAATCTAGTAGGATTCATAGCCTTTATCTAGATCCTTCTCTATATTTATACTTACTTTTTCAACGGAATAGCTGCAATGCAGTCCATTTACAATTTTATATGCAAGCTATAGGATTTGAAACCCAGAAAAACCTGCCTTTAGGGTCAACTACATTACCCTTTTCAGCTGTAGAACTTTTCTAGGCAGCATACTGTTTAAGCCATAAGCAATCAAAAACCAAAAACTACAACAGGCTGAATTCACTCTACTTCCCCGCATTAGATTTTTCACCCAGTTCGTCACACAACTCATCTTGCTCCAGGACACCCTATGGAAAGAAGTTTTGTTTCCTTCTTCGAGCAACTGTCTTGGAGCTGTGACAAAATCAAGACATGAAAATCTTTCTGTAGCCAAAGGTCAGATAACACTTACATACAGGCAATGTTTGTCTGGACTGGTTACCTATGCAGACAATTACAGACTTTTTCCACACCATGTTGTGTGGCAAGATCCCTGGCTACAGGGATAACCTCTGTCAGATGATGCCAGAAGCTTCATCTATGTGCAAGAGGCAATGCAGCCAGCTCCAAAACAGAACTACCACAGGCCAAGGCCAATCCCATCAATGACAGCAACTACATCTCTAAGATAACATATTTAAGAAGGGCAAAAGCTGCTGCACAACAGCAGAAAAACAAATCTCAAGGTCAGTGAAAAAGGTGGGAGAGGAGACACTCCAGGCACTGGAGAATAAATTCTCCTGCAGCCTGTGCTGAAGACTATGATGAGGCAGGTTCATCCCCCTGCATCCCACTGAGGTCCATGGTGCAGCAGAGATCACCTGCAGCCCATAGATGACTCCACATCTGAGCAGGTGCCTGAAGGAGGCCACAACTATGCCGGAAGACATACTAGGCCAGTTTATGAAGAACTGCAGCAGGGAAAGAATGTGAGGAAGGAGCAGCTGCAGAGACAAGTGTAATAAACTGATCACAATCCCCATTTCCCTGAGCCACTCTGACAGAAGAGGAAGAGAAGTCTGGATCTGAAGCGAACTTGGGAAGAAGGGAGGGGTGAGGGAAGGATGTTTTAAAGTTTGTTTTTATTTCTCATTATCCTTCTCTGATTTTTCATTGGCAAGTATTTTCTCCAAATCTGGTTGGCCTGTGACCATACTTGCTGAACCTTCTGTCATACTTTTTCTTCACCGTCCAGATGAGGAAGGTGAGTGATTTAGAGTGGCTTTGGTGGGCACCTTACATTCAGCCAAAGTTATCTCATCACAACATAACCTCCTTTCTCCATTGAATTTTACTTCAGTTTTATATTGTCTCATCATATATGTTCTGCACAAATGAACTATACTCTGGAATTTGCTTCATGTCTCCTAATTCGGTAACATGCTACAGGACCAATACACAGATTTAGTATTTCCTTCTCTGTAGTTGCCAGTTCCCAGCTTATGATATCCTCTTTGACTCAGTAAGGTAAAGTATCTCATTGGTGATCTTGCCTGGCTAGTTAATACCCATTCTCACTCTGTTCCATCAGGAATTCCCACAGCCCCATCACACTCTTACCTTTCTCAAGTAAACAAGACCCAGCTCTCCCAAACACTCCTACTACCATAGCTCCTTGTGCTCCAACTGATACTCATGGTAACATCTGAAAGCAAAAGCAGCAACACAGATGCATGTCAGCCAATACCTGTGACATATCTACACAGCTCAGCAGTTTTCAGTTGTTTGTCTAGCAGCCAAAATACCCCTATGACATGAAAATTTTAAGAAAGAGGACAAGTTACTGCAGTTACAGCCAGGCTATACGGTCATTATATGAGACTAACTTCTTTTGATGGGGATTGTTATCACCATATTTTTTATACAACCAAACAAACTACCACTTTTGCTCATAATGAAGGCATATGTCCATGCAGTCCAGAACATAGAACTCCCATATTTACACAAAAAGGACATACACAGACTTAGACACATATACAGTCCAGTTTTCTTTTAAGCATATTTCAGCTGAAGACAAGATCTCAGTAAGAAGCATACAGAACTGAAACAGAAGTTTCAAACTAAATTGGTCATTCAGTCCCAATAGCAAATCACTAGCTATACCACTGCATGCTGTAGACAATCTTCACAAAAAGACCCTTGTAAGTCCACTGTGCATTCAACACCCATAATCTAGGAAACCACAGAGTCAGTTTCAGCAAACCTTTTTTTTTAATATCTTACATAATGCACCGAGGCAATGAGAAGTAGAGGACTGTGGCCACTGCCAAATAGCATATCTTTTTAAGAGATACAGAGATGTTTATATATATGAGGTATCTAAGTTTGTGTTTCTGTCTGTGAGCATTCCCACATGCATGTGCTGTTTGTCTCTAGAAGCAAACAAACTCAAAGTATGCATGTCAAAAGAAAAAAGGCTAGAACTTAACAGATTGGATTTAACATGAGTCAGCTCGTCACCAGTTGTGAACTCTCAAGCCTTCTTTAAGATCATCAGGAAGTTAATAAGAGTAATAGCCAGTGGAAAAATAGAGAATAGTCAACAGAAATGTATATGTAAAGGAGACTTAGAATGAATAAAAAACAACCTTGTGACTTGAGATATATCAATTTTTTGTTGCAGCACAATACCCTTTTCAATTTCAACAGTTTCTGTGATATCTTTAAAGCTAAACCAAGATTTCTAATAGCCTCTAATAGTATTGATGATCAGCCATTGCCCTTCTCTTTGCAAATACAGATTTCAGAGTACTATAGCACATGACTTGTTAAACACAGGCATAAAGAGTGAAATCAACACAGACCAGTAGATCAGATATTAATTCTGTCTTCACCACACTTGATTTGCAAAGTTGAAGCATGACTATTTGTGGTTGATGGTGAAAATTATGTCTACATTTCCGAAGGCAATAGAGCAAATCTGCTCCTCAGAACCTGCCTCCATCTGCTCTGTTTCACAGTACTTTCTGGAAAGTAACATCTGCAGTGCTTGGGTGAGTAAATTTAGAATTTAAGCTCTCACTGCCCAAGTTTTTCCAAAACAAAATATGCTACAGCTGACACAAAACTCAACAAGTTCAGACTTAACCAGAGATCAGACTGTCACATTTCTTTTCAATATGCACAACAACCAAAATCCACTTCCTCTTCTTTCACAAGTAACACATTCATAACAATAGCAGCTTGCTTCATGTGCAGAGGTCTTTCTTGGTAACACCATAAAAAGAAAGTTCTGAGCCCAGTTTTGCAATTCATACAGAATCCTCACAAGGAATCCAAGCAGTTGGAGCAAGACAGCATTTTGTTTACCAGCACTGAGAATGACTTTCATGTCCCAGAAACGTCCCAGGATGTGATTCTTCACCCTCAGCCTGCTAGCTGTATTTTCTATTGAGCACTCTGGGCAGCCCTGGAGAACAGGTAACCACATGTCCTGGCTTCCCCTCTCTTAAGACTTTGTGATAGCTCTCCCCTTTTGATGTCAATGCTCTGATGGAAACATAAAAAGCTTCAGTGGTCACAAGAATGCTGAACATAATAATCTGCAAGAGGTGCAATTCAGCCCACCAAAGGTTTTTTACTGCATTTTGAAATTTGTTCCTCCAGCAATAGCCTTGAAAAGGACAAGCATAATTGGTCTGGGAAGTAGCAAAAGCAAGGAAAATGCCTGGACAACCATAAGAACAACCCAGGAGGTTCCAGCATGACTCCTCAAATGAGGGGAGCACAAAATTTTTAAACACAAGGAGCAGCAAACCCAAGACAGCAAGAGTTAGGAAAAGCAAGATAAAGGCTTAAAACACAAATGTTTTACAGGAAATCACCACTTAAATTCATCACATAGACTGACTGCAAGGAAGAAGCAGCTAACACCCACACACCAAAAAGGCACCACATGGGCCCCAACATAGCTTTCTTTTTAGAAAGCCAAAAAATTTCTCTTCAGTACCACACATAGGTGGCAGGAACTTGAAATTTGAAGCATCTATAAGCTGGTGGTCTACATAAGAGAACACACAAATGTATTGGTAAGTCACAATTCTCTAGAAGTACTGTATCTACAATCCAAGAACAGTGGGGTTATCAGAGCAAAATGGTCGTATTGATGCGTTACCCTGTTTCTCAAAATAGGACAAACTCTCCCAGAATGAGCATTTCAAAGTCACTTTTATGTCTGAGAAGACCATCCTTGCACCTTTGGATAAACTGATTGTTATTCAAACATAGCATAACCTTCTGGCACAGGCAATCCCTAAGCAGTAACTCCAAAGATACTTCCTAATAAATATCAAAGCATGTCAGTATACAGATACTCAACAATATCCATACCAACTGTACTAAGCAGTATTAAAGTATTCTCACATACTGCTCTCTACAGAGATCATAAAATATTTCATAGTTATGCTAGACATTCCTCTGAAAGAGATGCAGTAAACCTTAGAAAATATTTCTTCTTCAAATTCTGTAAATTTAAGATCTTTAGAAGACCAAAATTAAAACCACTCAAGGTGGCAATCATTCAGGTATCTATTTTCTGGACAATCAACCATGTTTTAAAAAATCCATAGAGACATAAAACGAAGCTCTCTTACAGCTTTGCACAGTGGTTGTACAGAATGATCTCATATGTCTCACTTTCTAATCCTAACTATTAGACTACTTCTTTACCTCTCTTGTTACTTGAGGCAAAAAAAAAAAAAAAAAAAAAAAAAAAAAAAAAAAAAAAAAAAAGGGGGATAACCAGAACACAAAGGTGCAGAAGAACTGAGTTACTAGAAGGAGTTATTTCTCTGTGACATCAGTCACAAACAGAAAATGCAGCATCCAAAAAATACATGATAGGAAACAAAAACTTGACATAATGCAGAAATGTAACACTACAGAATAATGAATGAAACAAATGGTTTAAAATGCTTTAAAACCACTTTTGCCCCAATCTAGCTGAAGACTGAGCAACTCCAGAACACTGTCGTCCTCGTTCAGCTTCACTACCCAACCTGCCACACAGCCTTCACACAGCCTGTAAACAAGAGATACAGATGATGCTCCAGTAAATTCACAGTAAACAACTCCATAACAATATGGGCAACTCATTTGCTTTGAAAATTCTTTTTTATGGCACAGATGTTTTAAAAGTGATCCTCAAAAGAAAACGGTTGTTACATGAACATCAGAAATAATGAAAATCTATGTTCGCGGAAATTTTTTATGTATTTTTATGTTTTCTCCCACAGTAACACTGTTTGCCTCCAAATGCTTACAATTCCCATTCCCTGCAATTCCTTTGGTTTTCCTAGCCCTCAGGATCCACTTTTATTTCCTGTGTCCTCTTCAGAGAGACTTTACACTGCAGCTGTTTGGAAGCAAAACACTGTCTAGCTGCCCAATAACTACCTGTGTCCACAGATCAAGTCAGACAAAACAGTTTCAGGTCCCTTCAAGATGTTTGCTTGAGAGAGCAGACTAATTTATCTGATACTTAACCAGTGATTTTAAAGAAGTCTTCTTAAAAAACTAAAAAGCCTCCCTCAAGTTCAAAGCTATTTACAGAGAAACAGAACTAAGCAAACAAGTATGAAAGCTTTATTTAAAAATGCCAATTTCACTTTTACATGGGAAGGCAGCCTAAGGAGCTTATATACCAGTTTTTCACTCTTTTCCTACTTTCTGCTTTGTTCATATTTTATGGTATTGACTGAATTCTTGTTTGTATCATTCTCCCTTAAAAATACTATAGAAAATGCATACACTAGGAGAGTCATCATATTAGAAACACTGGTTTGGTAAAGACTAACAAAAAAGGATAAGAATGCATTAGTGAATATATTTTTTATATTTTTTAACATACTTTCAAAGCTTGGAAAAAAAATCCCTCTAACTGCTGAACACATCTCTCAATTAATTTATCTGGCACTTTCCGAGTATGATAGGAAAGAGAGGATCCAGCATCCTCTGTACCTCTAGGACTGAAAAATAAAAACGGAAGTGCATACTTTTGTCTGTCAGATGAAAACAGACTGTACATAAACCAGCAAGTAAGTTAGGAAGACAGGCTGAGAGGCAGAAGTGTAGCTCTGCTTTAAATATAAAGACCTATTGGTGCTTTACCCAGAAGCATTTATACATTAAATACCGATCACAAAAGGTATTTTTGGATGTGTGGGGAGGAAGCATGTGAAAAAAACCAAGGCTAAAAAAATGCACTCATAGGACTGAGGTGATACTCGTATGCCAAAGCAGACTGAGTTCTCATCATCACTTCTGACTTAAAGTGCAACTAAATTGCTGTCCCTTCTCTATTTGCAATGCCTGAAGCAGGCCTCCCCAGGCTAAACTGTACACTAAACAGTAATAGAAAGTTTTTCAGCCTGCAAGAGTCTGGTGGATATCTGATAATTCAATCCCCCTGCTCAGCCCAGGCCAATTTAGAGCAGTGCCTTGTCTGGGGAAGTTCTGAATCTTCCCAAAGTTGTAAAGTCCATAATGTCTGCAGATCTCTGCTTCAGAGTGAGGAAAGATTCTTCCTAAAAATATCTGCCACATATTTATTTAGGTGTTTCAGCCTGAGCCCTACCCCAGTGACTCGCCTCACCAGCATGCAAAAGCCTGGCACTATCTTTTTCCTCATCTGCCATAAGAGGAGGACAGAGGGCATTGAGGTCTCTTGGCTGGGATCTTCCCTGGGCCATCTCTTGGGCAATCCTACTGTCCTCTGTGTCCCCCACAGGTCCCGTGCTCCAGCCCCTTGAGCAAGCCAGCTCCACTGGGTCAGGAGCTGCGACCCACCCTTCAAACAGCTCTTCTGCCCCAGCGCCTCAGTCTCCACTGGATGCCACAAGGTCCCAAATTCTCCAGGCTGCCAAGGTCCCTTGGAATAACACATCTGCACCCCAACATACTGACTGGTCCTCACCATGAAACGGAATCAGTGAGATAGCTGAGGATCACTATTCCACCAGAGATAAGTTGTTCCACAATTGTATTTTTTCCAGATCTGTAAGGTGACACTATCCTAGTCACTACTGAATAATTTTTTACCATATTTACCACTTTAATTGCTTTTTCCTAATCCTTCATGGTCAGAATACCTCATCAAATAAAAAGCTGCCAAAATGCAACATATCCTTTCAGTAACTTTTCCTCAGTGTCCAAATTCTTCATTAGTGGTATTTTTTGGTATCTCGTTGCATAAAAGCAGAAGAGACTAAGAGCACAAGAGACTGAAAATAAATAAATATTTTTTTATCTCATTCCCTTTTTCAGCCCAACTCAACAGTCCCTTACAATGAACAACATCAAATACATCTTGACTTTCACTTTCTTGAAATGTGTCCCTGCAGCATGTACCTCAGTTTACTGATCTTCAGAAGCATAATCACATACTTCTTAAGTTTGAAGACGCTTGTCACACTGCTGGCTAAAAGCTTTCACTTCCAAGCCTCCAAAAATCAAATGTATTTCTGAAACAGCTCAAAAGTCTAACCTGTACTCAACCTCCAAAATAAGCTGAAAAAGCAATTTTCAGATCATATCATAAACACTTTATGTAAACTTGCTCAAAACCACACACAAACCACGATTACAGACTCACAGGGTTTCTGTGCCAGAAGGCTCAATATCCTACTACTAAATCTGCATGATAATTCTTTCCAAAAACTACTGCTTACTCTGCTTGGCTTTGGGCCATTTCAACTTATAAACAGGAAAAAAGTGATGCCACGGAAAAGATATATACAGACAGCCTGCACACATTAAAAAAACCCAGATTTTTAAAAAAACCTGATTTTTAATGGAAATTCAAAAAATCACTTTAAAATGTTGACTTGTAGGTAGGGATCCCACAAACATTTGCACTTTTAATGAAAGCAGAAGAATCCACGTACCTAAAAGTCAAAACTTCACAGAGCAAGAAGCCAAACAGAGAGTTAACACAAATCTTTGATATTTCCACTCTGGAACCTGATATACTTTAGGTGCCAAGCAGCAAAAGACAAAGAGGAGATAACTCTCAGCTGTGCTGAAAAATCAGGCTGCGAATGTTTTCAAACTGTTGCTGTTCCGTGGTGCAGGTTCAGTCACACAGCACAGGAGCTGTTCCAAGTATTCTCCAACAGACCCAACTGTTCTGTATCCACAGCCAATGTCTCTAGCCATACTTCGTGGCTTAACAGCCATCCCTCAGGCCCTTACACCACTAGAAGTCATGCAAACAAAGACAGTGCAGGGCTTTTAGCAATTTTTAGACTATTTAAGGGTAGTATTCCCAACAGGGAGTTTTCCAGGCATGCGGACTATGAAGTATTTTAATAAGACTCACAGAATTCATACTTTACTCCTTCACAGGTTGGCAGAAAATTTATACCCTCACTATGTTCCTCATAACCTTCTTCTAGAAAAATGTGCAGAAGCACAGATACATTTTTTTGGAAGTAGAGACTGGTAGTATTACAAAAAGAAATGCAATTCCACCATCCATAAAGGATACCAGAAACAGCTTAAGCAATATTCTTTACTGATACTGGCTGCACATCCTTGTGCTACAGTGGTGTGCCTTACACAGAAGAACAGAAATTCAGGTAAAGACTTAAGTAAGGTTTTCAGGGGGTTATTTTGCTATAACTTTTTTCTTGTTGCTTGGTGGGGGGTTTGGTTTGTTTTTGTAATTGAAATGCTAGACTACGTTTCCTTTAATATTTTAATATCCCATTTGAGATTGTCCTAGAAGCTGGTGACCAAAACCAAATTCTTAGAGATGTGAGCTCTGAAATACTACAATGTTGCATTGAAGGCTGGTTATTATGGTTATTACGTTCAAGAAAACCACATCAGCTGCCAGACAATGCAGCAAGCAACACAGATATTTGTCTGGATGCAGAACCCCAGGCATTACAGAAGGCATTAGAGAAACATCCTGAGACTGAGAGCAGATGTTACTTTTTCATACAAGGTGGTGGCAAAGGGCTTGCATGAGAGGGATGATGCAGAGACTCAACCTAAACACAGTGCAGGGATAATGGGAACAGCAGCTCAGGAGCTTAAAGCTGGGATGCCAGGCTCTTCATTGAGAAAATCTAAAGAAGAGTGTTTTAAGAATGAACATTTGGAGCATGTGTGTGCATTTCAGAAGCTCAGAAAACACTGCATATAGTGCTTGCTTTAAACATTGTGAAAATACCTATGACTTAGTATTTTAAAAACTTCCTGCATCTTTCCTCAAGTGAAGTATGCATTCTTTGCCCTATATTACATCAAGCAACTTCCTGAAGGAACCTTTATTTGAAGTCATCAAAGCACAAGAATAAAAGTATTTTTCCTATTAAGAATGGAGGTTCTTTTGTTTATGCAAGGAATTCTAACAACCAAGCATTTACTGTACTTCACATACAAAAACAAGAAAACAATGGTTTAGAACAAGCACAGAAGAATGCAATCAGAACGTGATAAGAAAAAAAGGCACCAAAAAACAAGCAAAAAACCAAACAAAAGCCAGTAAAACAAAGGTGGGGAAAGCAGCACTGTCTTATTAAAATATTAGTGTAAAGGGAGCTCTCAGTGTGCCATGATTTAACCCAAACTACCAGCAGCAGCTTTCCATCACTCTCCCTCTTTGCCAGTGGAATGTGAGCAAGAATCAGGAAAGGCAAAACTTGTGCACCGAGATAAGAACAGTTTAGTAATTGAAGTAAAGTAAAATACCAAAACAACGTTAATGACATAGTATTATAATTATAATGAATAGGGACATGAGGGGGTGGGGGGAAAGGGGTGACCCAGGAATAAAACCCAAGAGAAACAAGTAATGCACAATATCAACAATCACCACACACTGACTGATGCCCAGAGTAACCACCAGGAAGAAAATTAACTCTATTCCACCAAAAACCAGGGTGCTGAAAAATTTATAATGTTATCTCATATTCTGGTACCCTGCCTTCCTGTTAACCCATGCACATCTTGCATCACATTAACAGTGACAACCTTATGTTTAGATGACACATCTCCATTTGAACTTCTAATATGAAGCAGATGCCATAGAAGACCATTTAAAATACGCAAGGTGCAAAAACTAACAAAAAAGTTGCAAAGCCATTGGTTGAAAAACATTTAAAGCCTATCTTTCTAAGGGAAAAAAAAATAAAAGAAAAAGAAAAAAATGATCAAAGTATTCTGTCTGCATATGGATTTCATTTTGCCAAGATAATTTGTGGGTGAAAAAGGGCTGTACAAGCAACAAAACTAAACATAAAAAGGCAAAGAAAAAAACTCCGAACCCCACCATTATTTTTTAATTAAACACAGCCTTTCCAAGAATTTACAATGCTCTCAATCATGCTTATTAATATTCTTTAAAGCAGTTTCTCATTTTAACCTTTCTGTGACAAGGCAAATATATTTTTCAAGCTCAATATTTTGATGACTTAGACCAAAAGGATAATTTATATTATTCCATAAACAGATGTTGCAAAGCAGAGCATGCATTTCCAAATTGAAGACATATCTCTTGTCTTCTTGCTATTATCAAACTGAAATTTGTCCTTAAGAGAATAATACTTAAGAGAAAAATAATACTTAAGAGAAAAATATGCTTTTGCATATTTTACATCTAAAATATGCCAGATTAGACAAGGATAAAGTTGTTCATGCTCTATGAACTACAATTAAAATAAATGTATAATAATTCTATATTATATATTTTTTTTAAAATAGATTTATTTCAGTCTCACATTATCTTTAAATACTTATGCTGGGGGTGAGGGTGGTAGTATATTACCACTTGTTAGCATCCAGATGAGCTGCCTTGATGCTGGCACCTAAAAGGCACACCTCCAAAGAACAGTATCAGGCCACAAAATCATAATTTCCACTTCCTTTAAGTATTACAACATAGAAGTGAAATAAAAATATAAAAGTGAGAGTCACAGAGCATGACTTAATATGAATGCAACTTACCTGAAAATAATTGCTAAGAAACTACATTTGCATTTATTTCCCAATTAAATCAAATAAATATACAACTCGTACCTCTCATAACCAACTTCTCGAAACAAATGTTAATTATATGTCTGTTTACATTAAATCTGTAATTACTATAATATATTCAAAGTGCAACTAATTTATGCAAAAAACAAAGCCTATCTTCCTTTATAATTCAAAAGCAGCAAAACTAACATACCAAAATTATAATAAATAATTCTGATATTCTAAAGGTAATTGCAATCTTATGTCCAAAACAGATTATGTTCAAACATGCAAAGTAACAGATTTACAGTATTGTGGTAATTCTAACCAAGAAGTACCATCAAGCCATTTCTTTACACTGCACTTAGACCAAATTAAAATTGAGATGCTCCAATTATAGTTTCTGGTTTAGGTGGGCTTTTTCTGTTTGTTTATTTTTTTCTTTAATCTAACAAATCAATTGTAACTCTTGAAAAGTCTCCACATACTGAACATGCTTCACTTGTTCCTACCAAGGAGCTATCTTTCTATCTCACTTTATATTACATGGTTATAAAGCTGTGAAGGCATCACATCATAAATAAAAAAATTAGTGCATTTCACCAGGCATGCCAGAATTAAATATGACTCTCACTGTAAAGCCACATTAACTGCTCTCCAGTTTGAGAACAAAACCACAAATACCACACAGAGATGGTATAACTATGCACAACTGCTAAAAGCACAAAAGTTTATATGTGTTAATATGAGCATAGAATTCTACTACAACTGCTCAGCATTTACAGATTTAAGCAGAACTACTAAAAATTCAGCTTTCTACTGCACTTAATGGACACCTTGATGCCTCATATTATCTTCACAAGAAGTCAAACTCCTCACTTTCTACAATCAACTAGGCTTGAAAATTGGCACTAATCCTTTCAGCAGAAATTTCAGCCTCCCCATGCTGAAAGGCTTGGCAAATGCAGTTAGCTGCCAAAACAAGCATCTTCCATTACCCCTCTTAATATAGGACTTGACCTTGTATGCACCTTAAAAAACAACTAAACTAACTAAAGACTTAGCAACAGAATGAGAAAAAGTGATATTAAGTAGATTCAGCAAAGCTCATCAGATGACATCCAAAGAGCTGATATGAGTAACGAAGATGTTTAAGAGAAAAGCTGTTTTCCCCAGTTATGGACATAACACCACGTCTTAAATACAGAACAACTTTCAAAAGTAATCTTTCCAGATATTGCAATACCTGAGAATGTCAATACAGACTTAGAAACAAACAAACAAACAAACAAACCAAAACAAAACCAAACCAAAAAACCACCACTCTAAGAATTTCCAGTACAGACACACTTTTCCTAGCTGACAACACTTCCTCTAGGTGAGTTACTCTTTTTCACCAGGAGATGCAGGTACACCAGTGGAGGCAAAATATTTTATGGACAGGGAAATGCCCTCTAAGATCTGGATCAATTTTCTAAATGAAGTAAAGTACCAGCAGCATTTCTAGTCCAGTATCCTTCCACATTTGACAGCCATGAATGGAGACTTTGCATTCTGTTGACACATGCTGGAAGAAAAACAAAAGAAACAGCACCAAAAGAGAACCAACTATCACTGAACATTTTTCTGCTGGAAGAAAAGACATATCAAACATTCTCTTAACCTTGCAAGTAAAGTACAGCAATTTCAATGCCCCTCAACATTTGAAGATTAGATCACAATACAGGTTTTTACCAAAAGTTAATGCATTAGGATCAAAAGTATAACTAAGAGGATGTTCAGCAAAACAATCCCAGTTCAGCCCTGATGCCTGAGTTTAATTCATAATTCTTCCCTCTGGTGACAAATATTTGACTGAAAAAGACAGACCTTCATGAAGAGTCTCTCCCTTTGGGTAAGAGCAAGCAAAGAAACAAACAGTCCTCATGCCCTATCTAGAAATCTCCTGAATTTGTCAGTAAATTATGACACTATTTCTAAATTAGAAGATGAATCACATATCATATTATCTGAAAATGTTTTATGCATTTTTTAGACAATGACTAGCAACAAGCATTCATCTGCTACCGTGACATAAGTATACTGTAAAACAACCTTCCAATCTGGGTGTCTGCATGAGCTCTTTTGAGCAAAACAATTCTGACTATTGCAATTATCATTAAAACACAGGACTCTAAAGGGCTTTTAAACACAGAATCTGTGCTAGCAAATACCAAAACTTCAGAAAAAAACCCTAAAAAAGTCCATTTCTGGAGAATAAAAAGTTCAGTACTCCCAAATCCTGCACTAAGGTCTTCAAACACTAAGCCTGTCATGAATTTATTATATGGTAGAGGTTATAATTCTTTTCTTCATCATGATTTTCCAAACGATGGAAAATACAAAAGCTTTTATCTCCCAACAGCAGCATACTAGGTCAATTTGTCTACAGGATTGCTAAGAGCTTAAGAAGATTAGGAGAGGTTTTGAGATCAGGCTTTAAGATAAGGTTATCATCTACACCAGGAATGTCCATGCAATTTTAAAACCAAAAGTTGAAACTGAGCTTCATCAGATAAAACCTCAATTTCCAAATAAACTATACTGAAAAAATATTTTTCTCCTATATATTTTATTTGGAAGGCCTGGGAGAGACTAATCTGCTCCATGTACTCTGTGATCTCAGGACATAGCAAAAGCTGCTTATGAACAATACAATACAACGCAAAGGTAAAAATTCAAGTTCTCCCTCAACTTTCTGCATTGTAATTCTTTACTATGTTGTCAATCACGAATTTCAAGAGCAGCTGTAAAACCTACTTCATTTCAGAGCAAGATTTTTATCAGTAATAAACACCCATACCACATACTCTGGTAAATCACCCAACTAAATGCCCAAAACATAAGCACCACTAGAAATACACTCCAAGAAAAGACTTAATTAAACACCTCGTTTCTTCACCCTCCAGGCCCAAAGAATGATGTCTTGTTTTCTGACCTTCTCCCATACCACTTCCTAATTAGTAACTGCATATACGCATAAACAACTTTATTCTGGCTGCTATTCACAAAGAACAGCTTAGGAAAACATTTAAGGCCCTGATCCCAAAACCACATAGACACGCGTTTAAATATAAGCATGTGGGAAACTCCAGCACAGCCTTGGAAGCGGCTCTTGTGTTTGACTGTAAACAAGCACATCAACCCATATGTTGGGACCACAGTCCTGAAAACATCGAAGCTTCAGGATGAACTAACCACATGTCCAAAACCAGCTCCTCAGAGACACCCTGCTATGGGGCGGTTTCTAAGAGGAAATCCAAAAACACGTCTGTAGAACTGGCTATGAGAGCCCCGAAGGCACTCACCGGGGGTCTCACAAGGCAAAACCCTGAACTGCAATCAGCATGTCGGAGCACCACGCAGGAACTTGGTACGACCGGTCACTGCGCCCCGTGAATTCCCGCAGTTACCGGCAGCGTGCTGCGAGGGGCGGAGCCTGGCTCCGGGCACGGATACGGACACATCGCCCCCTCTCTCTCTCTCACACACACTCACACACACACAAAAATCCTTCCAGGAGCGGGGCGCAGCCGGCAGCTGCAGAAGGCCGGCGGCCGCTGCGCAAGGAGGGAGTTAGGGCGGCAGATCGGCCAGGCCCCGGCGCTGCCCGGGGCACATCGAAGTGTGACGAGACGCAGGCGAGAGGGCGAGCGCACAGAGCGCCGCACAGCGCAGCCCCTGCGGCTGCCCCGGCGGCAGCGGCGCCACAGCCGGAGGCGCCCGCCGAGCGCCAGCGCTGCGGGCCGCCCGCGCTTCGCCCGCCGCATCCCGACCGACCGTCGGGGAAAGAGCCGCCGCCGCGCCGGGCACCGGCTCAAAGGCGGCCCCGAGCACTCCGCTGCCGCCCGGGGGACACATGGCCTGCCGCCAGCCGCCGCCGCGACTCGCCTCGCCGCGCTCAGAACAGCGAGAGTTTGCCCTCCCTCCCGTCCCGTCCCGCCCGTGGCCCTCACCCGGGGACGGTCCCCGGGCGCTGCGGGGGGCAACTCCGCGGCCCTGCGGGCCGGCTGCGCTGCCAGCCGGGGGTGGGACGCCCGGACCCGCTCCCAGTCCCCCGGGGCCCCTCTCCCGCTCACCTGGTGGCGGGGCTCTGGCGCCCGGGGCGCCGCGGGGTGCGCCGTGCCCAGCGGGGCTGCCCCGGCCCTGGCTCCGCGCTCCCGCCTCCGGCAAGCTCGGCCCGTGGAGGGGCGGCGGCGGGCAGAGGGCGGCGGACGGCGGTAAGCGACCGGAACCGCCGCTCATGGCGAGTCCCGGGAAGCCGGAGAACGAGCGGACACGGGCGCGGGTCTGGGGGAGTGCCGGGAGAAGGGAGGCAGGCGAGGGGGAGGTGGAGGCGGCGACGGCGGCCCCACCAGCGGGGGAGGAGGCAACGGAGGAGGCGGGGGGCGGCGGAGGGGAGGAGGAGAAGGCAGGCAGGAAGGGGGCGGCGGAAGAAGCCACCCATCTGCCGCGCCGGCCCGCCTCGCCGGCCTGGCGGAGGTGCCGCTCGCCGCCGCTCTCCTCGCCGTGCGGAGCGGCGCTGCGGTCCCGCTGGCGGGCAGGGCCAAGGAACCCGGCGTCGGGCTGCGCCCCGGGGGCCGCCGAGCAGGCCGTCGCCGGCATCGCTGCCCGCTCCGGCCGGCCGGCGGGAGCAGCCCCAGCGCGGGGACGGCGGAGCGGTCAGCGCCAGCGGGGACGCGTGGGCGGCATGGGCGGCGTGGGGAGCCTCCGGCCGGGGCGCAGCCCGCCGCCGGGCGGGGGGGCCGGTGCCCAGCCGTGCCGCCGCTTACTGCGGCCGCCGAGGAGGAGGAGGAAGTCTCCCCGCCTGCTTCCTCCCTCCCTGCCTCCCTCCTTCCCTCCCTGCCTCTAGCCCCAGCGGCCCGCCGGCAGTCCGGCGCCTCCCTAAGGGCTCTCGCCGCCCGCAGCAGCGCTGCCGCAGGGCGTGCCGCCCCGCACTGCGGCGATGCCCCCTCGGGACAGCGGGAGCGGGGTCCGTGCCGGCACCCCCGGCGGGCCGCAGCCCTCGCCGAGCGGCCCCGGAACCATCTTCGTCCTGTCCCGCGTTCCTCCCCCCGGGCAAGGGCACCGCCGCGGGCCCTTCGCCCTCGCGGTCCGGCTGCGCGCCCCCGAGTCGGCACGGCGCTCCGGGGATGGGGGCGACGGCCCGGAGGCGGGGGGCAAAGGTCGCCATCGACGGGCGAGCCGGCCCCCACAGGCACGTGTAGGGAGCGGGGACCGCCCCATCCAGGCGTCAGCGGGGGCGGCGAGTGCCGGTCACTCACAGGGACACGCCGCGCCTCCCGGTGCATGCAAAAAAGTCAAGGATGGCGGTAAAGGGATAGGTTAAGGGCAGGGATATCCTAAAGCTGTCACGGTGACGCCGGTTTCATTGTCAGGTGAATAACATCCGTTGGCGTGAGAAGACACCAGGAATGTAGCTAAGAGTTTCTGTGAAAGTGAGGAAAATGCCTCTGTGCCTGTGTCCATGCATCTCTGCGATGAGGAGAAACAGCCGCGTGTGCGGAGCGAGCCAGCGGGTTTGGTTCTCGGGAAGAGTGGAATAGTGGGAAAAATGACATATGCATTTACTAAGAAAATTCACAGCGAAATTTACTATCTAGAGGGGTGCACTTGCTGTCCTCCGTGGAACAACAGTAATTCTCTGAGCTCTAAATGTGCAAACAGAGACTTTGTTTCATTTTGCACATCACAGGAGCTGCCTTCTCCTGTGCAATGCTGTGAGTGGGAAATGTTTCCACAAATCCTGCATCAGCCAGCATTCCCTCACTGTGCCAGTCTTTACCCTGACTCCATGTAATTTGGTTGATGTTTTCATCCAGTGTGGGAGCAGGTGAGCAGGATTAACAACTCTGGGGTTTGTAGCAGACTACTGGTGTGATTCTTGTGCCCCAACAATTTTGTAAGGTCATTCAAAGCCTTTCTTGATTTGTTTGCTTAAGCTTCATGGAGTGTTTCAGGTCTCCAGCCCTGAAATCAGAAACACTCTCAACAGCTCCTGTCTCTTGATGCTGTGAAACATGAGGGTCTGAAGTACTTTCCTGTCACATCTTCCATTTCACCTTTCTGAGGTGTCTGCACTTTTTTTCTGATATCTGCTCTCTGGCATGCACGTACAGCATGAAGCCCTTGCCAGTTCACAGCTGGCAGAAAGTGATGATCAGTGCAACTATTGCTTTTGTGATGATTCATTTTTCACTCACTTCCTTGGGAGAAGTTGCTTTTAAACTACTCCCATGCTGAAGGTAATACCTAAAAGTGTGTTGTGGGGCAGACTTCCTTTTTTGTAAGCCCTCCAAAAATGGCAAATTTGAATACTAATTATACACTGCAGGAAAAGGTGTGAAAATAGTACCAGTCGTTCAGCTAAGACAATCTTCCTAATCTTTCTGTATATAGATTGTCTTTCAGAAATAAGCAACGAAAATATACTTTTGTATTATGGAGTTACTTCAACTGTTAGTCTAACACACATTCCAGACTACAGGCTGGCTGGAAGTTTGGGAAGGCTGTTTCTGTGCAATTTAAGGCAGAGGTCTTGCAGACATAACCTGACAGTTGTGGTGCACTGCACTTCATTTGCTTGTAGAGCTTTGGTTTCCATTTTCCTGTTAGTTCTGAGTTTAAATAAAGCCTTTGCAAAATAACATCATTGCGAAAGCTAGATCCAGATTTTATTTTTTCCTGGGGTCATTTTACTCAAGTGAAAAGTACGGTAAGATATACTACCTCTAGTCTAATACACTGTTAGGGTAAGTGCCATATTTGGAAAAGGGGCAAGCTTTTAGCAGTGTACAAAAAGCCTTCAGATCTGCTTAAGGTCTTCAGGTACTTAAAGGCAAGGTTTTGTCTAAGGTTTAAAACAGCTATTAACTCATTTTTCTGAACAGAAACATACTGATGGCTGTCCAGAATTACATTCCTTGGTAGTTTGTATCAAACAGATCCAGAGGAAAGTTATAAAAAGCTTTTTATTCCTCCTTTGTTGTGATTTTTGCTTTAAAGTTTACAAATTTGTAATACTGCCTGAAAAACAGTACAAAATTGGAGTTGAGGTTTCCATACCTCTCCCAGTGGTCTGGAAAGATCAGTTACTTGTGTGATTTTCAGGGTTCTTACTGTGATACAATGTTGAAAACTATGGGATTAGATATTGTTTCACAAAAAAATTGAAAAGTTAAACATCCACTGTGCTGGAGCCAGTCTTCAAAGCTGCTAGCCTCTGAAGTGTTTAAGGCTTCACATAAGCTAGACTTTGCAATGGGATGATTTCTACCATTAATCTTTCATTATCTCTGTTTTGTTTCTATTGGTGCTGCTGAAGTCCCTGATGATTAGGAAAAAAATTAACACAAATTAAGGCTGGCAAGATGGAAAAAACTTATCATGGACCTGGAAAATTGATATGATAATTTACCTGTGGAATGCCTCAAAGGCAGTGGGGAGTATTCCTCTAAAGAGGTGAGACAATCTGTAACCCAGGAAGGTGCCCATGCAGCAGTGCCCACACATGGGTAACAGCAGCTGGAAACCACTGTGCAGCTGGAGCCCTTGGTCTAATACTGCCACTGAGATGTGGAGGGACAAGTTGCATGGCTGGAGCACAGCACCAGTGGCTGTAAACTGCTCAGAAGGGACAGGAAGGAAGGAGGAGCGGGCAGCAGTGGGGGTGATGTTACCCTCTGTGTGAAAAGTGGATGAACTGCAGAGAGCTGCCATGGAAAACCAGCAATGAACAGGAAAAATGGGTAAAAAAATACAGGTAAAATTGGGGTCAGGCCAACGAGGGAAACCTCATGGTTCATGTTCACTACAGGCCACCAGGTCTAGGGGGGAGGGTGTTAATCACATGTTTTTACTTCAGCTACAGGAAGATTCACACTCCAGGCTCTGATCTGGATGGGGGGCTTCAACCACTCTGGCATCTGCTGGGAAAGCAGCACAGAGAGCTGTAAGCAGCCAGGAGACTCCTGGTGCATTGAGATCTTAATCCAGGTGATAGACAATCCAACCAGAGGAGAAACTTTACCACAATAATGAGAATAATGAGAAGGACTTCTGCAAGTATGTGGTCAGAAAAGAAGACCAAAGAAGATGTAAGTCCCTACTAAATAAGACAGGATAACTGGTCTAATACAGAAAAGACTGAGGCACTCAATAATTTTTTTTTTTACCTCAGTTTACCACTGAAAACTCTACCCACATTTCTCAAGCCCCTTGTACCTAATCTAAATTAATGCTTCTTCAGTTTAGAGGAACCCTTATCCAATAAGCTTTTATTTATACAGAAAAAATATGCAGTTCAGATGAGTATGAGAAATACAATGTGGAAGGAACAGTGCAGGCAAAAGAATAGGTGGTTTCATTATGCATTTTACTTTATCAGCAGCAGGATGTTTCTCATCCTTTCAGTAGCTGCTCTGGATTAAGCCTGATAGTCAGGCTTTATGTAGTTTACTAGATTTTTGCCCTGTGGTGGCACAGATTTTCCACAAGAAATCCAGGTAAAACAGTTTTGGTCATTTTAGATTTCTTAAACTGTAGTCTTCAGATATATTAAAATACAAGCCCATCAAAGTGGGATGTTGTGAAGCTCTTCCATGTTACAGTGGAGAATATGACATTGTACTAGATAATGCAGCTTTATCCCTCGCTGTAAAATATCATGCATACATCGCTCTGTTTCTCAAGCATGCATCTCTGTTTCTCATGCATGCATCCCTAATTCTCATGCATGCATCCCTCTGTTTCTGAACAAGCAGTAGCAGAAACATGGACCAGCTTTTTCAAATGGCTATTAGACATATGGCTAACACTTAAACCATATATAAAGTTGCATTATTGTTATAGATCCCAAATGAGAGTAGAAGAGTGTAGCCAGACTGAGCGGGACATCAAACTGAAGTAAAGTAGACCTGCTATTGCAGATTTAAAAGCTAACCTGTACTGCATTCACTCATCTTCTGATTAGCTTTTAGCTAGCATGTATTCAAGGGACAGTCATGGGTGGTCTCAATAGGGAAAGTGGGAAAGGGTGCACCACACCCTTTAGCTCACAGTTTGCCTCATGGAAGTGCATCCCTGTCTGTCAATCTATTGTGAACAGCTGCTGCTTTATCCCATAGCAATCTAGTTGACATTTCACATTTCAAGTTAACTTCTAATGCTATTCATCCTGTAGATTGATGAAAGAATTAGATAATTGAATTGATATGATTTTGAATTTATATTGGTATAAGAACTGATATATTAATATTATGATAATGGACAAAAAAAATAGAGGAGTGGAGAATTGTTCTCATTCTCCCTGCCAATAAAAAAAATCTCATAGCATGTGGTAACTGCCAGTAAATCACAGAGCCTTGAACAGTGTTCCTGAACCACTCACTGCAGCTGTTCCCAAGAAAAGTGATATAGTTAATATTCTTAATGAATAAGAAGCATGTACTGAGCAACATCAGCAGTATACTTTATCTTGGTGTGGTATTCAGGAAATCAGGAGAGGATTCAACACCTATCACTCAAAAAACAGAGTCACTTTGCTGGACTTTCAAGGGAAAGGAACAAGGGAAACTGTGAGAATGAAACTAGCCATTACTGAGGCTTGGATATTTAAGTCTTCTTTCTCCTCCACTAGGAGCTGGTAAATGAGTAAGTGAAAGCTGTCTTTCAACCTGCATTCTACAGAAAGTATACTGAGTATTCCTTGGAACTTTATTAATGCAATGATGATGAGGTGTTACAACTGGAGACAATGTTGGCAACATATGAAAAGATAGGAAGCTCATGTGTCAGAAAATGCTAACCCTTGCGTTGAGAAATTTGACATTCTATATTGTAAATCCACAAAACTTGACAAACTCTGCAGTAACTTGGACAATGAGGTCCAAATATCAAAAATCTCATAGCAATGCTGGCAGAATTCTGGACTTCAACTTGTCATGTAAACTTAGAACCAGTATGGAGCACAACATACTCTCAAATTGAAGGAAACCTGCAAAATCAGATATGAAAAGGCTATTATATAACAAAAACAAGTGACAACTGCAATCAACCATGATGCCTGCTGGAATTTTTTGAATCACAACAGAAATTGAACAAAGTGCTGGACATAATTCATGTGATGTTTTTACGGGATTCACACCATCTTATGTGCTATGATCACTGTATTACTGTGTTCTATTAGCTTTTTTTTTTTTAAATTCTTATGCTGGTATATTTGCATATTGCTTTTCTCTCCGTGTCAAAAATATATCACATTTAACACATCAATTGTTAAATGATCACCTACCAGTGATAATACTATCTCCTTCTAGATGTTGCATTGTAATGTATAAAAAATGTTTGTACAATCAACAGCAGACCTGCAAGGACTACTCTGAAAGCTAGGTTTACATTTGCTTATTTACTAACAGAGCTTCAGAGCCTAGTTAAAAGAAATAACCAGTATGCAGTCTTGAACTGTGGCCAGATTTCAGATTTTTTTTTCCCCACAAAATGCCTTTAAATATCATTGTACCTTTCCTAAGAAGTTAAAAGGTACAAGAAAGGAGAAAGGAACAAATAGCCATTTGATTCAGAGCAAAGATGTAATCAATTATAGTGGCTGGAGTTTAGTTACAGAGTGAGAAGAGGGCAGGCTAGAGTAATACACCTTCAGCTAGAACATTGACAGAACATTAGAACTGGTGCTTTTGTTTAGGTAACAGAATTTATTGTCTGCCTTGTTTAATGTTTCACAGGCTTTGTGTGCACCTTCCATCATACACACTCTGATGTAATTTCTCCTATCCCAGGCTGAAGTTTTCTGGAGAA
Organism: Erithacus rubecula; assembly: GCF_903797595.1. NCBI lineage: Eukaryota > Metazoa > Chordata > Aves > Passeriformes > Muscicapidae > Erithacus > Erithacus rubecula. The sequence goes on from NW_027635590.1 coordinate 1,378,145, forward strand.
ATAAAACCAGAAATTTAAAAAATAGGTTTGAATGACAGAAACCATCATTAGTGACTGTGTGTCTCTGAGGCACAAGAGAATTTACAAGATGTCTACATTTGGAATTGACAGGCTCTGGCGCTCAGTGCCTCTGGAGGCTGCATTTCACTCTTAGGCATATTTAGCAAGTAGTAGAGAAATCCACCAAAACCAGAGAACACACCTACAGAGGCACTGATTACACTGTGATATTTATCTCCTTACTTGACAGAGCTATATATTTCATTGATGCACATGGTTTGTTTTTTTTTTTTCTTTGACATGCCGCATCACATCAGTGAAAAGAAAGAATTCTGCCAACAGAGCAGAACATCTTTGTTAATGGAGAATCAGTACTGAGTTTCCTTCTTTTCTGCAGTTAGACTCCAACAAGTGAATTAGCATTTCCATGTGAATGTCCATGCATACTGAGAAGCAAATCTAGGAGGAGGTGGCAAAGATTGATGTTGCTTGTTTAGTCTTTGTCTTTTGGAGGGATGAGACAGAAAGACCCCTCAGGTGCATGTGGAGAGACTTAAGAAGTGAAGTGTACAACAGCTTAAATGTGCTGTGTCTTACCCAACTTTTTAATGGTTCTCTCTGTGGACAGCTCTGTTTCTTCTGTAAAATCATCTCCAGAGCAAGGTGCTACCTATAGCTTGATTAAGGACAAGGCTCTAAAAGGAGACTCCTTCACTGGATAGCATGCTTGAGATATAATGATTATTTTAATTTTGCTTTGACTAAGATGCCTTTTCCTCCTGATCAGTACAACCCTGTCATATTTCACAATAGTAGGTTTTCTGGATGAGTTTGACCAAACAAATGCCTTTTTGCCTGAGGCAGCTGAAATTACTGTCAGCATGCTACTGGTCTGCTCTTCTACTGAGTCCTTTCAAAGCCACTCTGCTAACCAGAGGAAAGAGACACTCTGGAGGACCACAACTCCTTGATTAGTACCTAAAACAAAATGTCGTTTGTGTCTTTATCAGCATGTCTTACGAGTAACACAATATGATAGTGGCTGGTGCTGAAGCAGATTGAACAGCTCACACCCCTCCAGTGTTTGTTAGAAGATGTTTGCTGGTGTTTGATTTGCAGCAGCCCGGAGTGACTGATAGTGCAGGGCAAGGTACTGCTGTAACAGATAGCAGATAACAGACAGATCGAGTCTGCATGCAGCAGAAGTGGGAGCATGCAAGTTTCTGAGAGGGTATTGTGACAGAACACACAGTATATCCAGAGAGCAGCAAATACTCCCAAGATTTCACTTGTGCATCAATTCAGAATACAAATCTTCAAGGGTCTCCAAAGATCAATTTCCTGTTTCAGTGGTCAGTAGGATATCACAGAAGAGACCAGAATCACTGCATCAAGCATATTTTTCACAGAGATTAAAGAACCTTGCTGAAATCAGAGGCATTGAGAGGTGTCTGTGAGGATTGATGTGGGGAGGAGAGTTCAGCTGGTACTCAACATTTGTCCTGCCAAGAACAGTGTCAGACTTACTTGGTGTTTGCTATAGTGTCTGTCTCTCACATCATCATGTCCAGGAGACAGAAAATTCAACTGTTGTGGTTCTGAATTAACTGGGTTGGGAAAGTGTTGGTGCTTGAATCAATTAGAATTCCTGCAGAAAAGTGCTCATCCTATAACACCTGCCTGGCCAAGTCATCCCAATGCATTAGTGCAGATTACCTCACTTTGGGCTCCAAGTAGGTCTTAGAGCAGCTGTCTACAGAGAGAAGGGTCATGGGGATGTGTAGAGCAATAGAGAGGACAGAGAGACAGATCATCCCAGTGTGCAGTGAGAGGAGGTGGAAGAAAGGATGAGGTCAGCCATAGATATGATTCTGGCCATTTGATTTGATTGTAACATATAGCCAAAAGATTCCTGAAGATAGGCCTGTCTTTTAAATCAGTCCTTACCTAACTGTAACCAGAGAACCGTAGTCATTTGTAATGGGCATTTCATAGGAGCACCACGGGACCCATGAGGTGCACAAACCCTCATGGGGGTTTTCCACTGAGCTGAAACATGGGCAAGCAAGAAGGCAGAGCAAGGACTGGTGAGTGTCTGAGCCACAGTCTTGCCAGGCTCGGGATCACCACTATGATTGCCGTGTTTGAAACTTAGGTGAAAATCTAGCACCACATTAAATGGGGTCAGGAGCACCAGTATTTAATTCGCTGTGTCTGACATAACAGCTGAAAAATCTTGACTGAGTCTGGGAAGAACAAGGTCCTAAAACTCCCTCTGATCATAGATATGTGCAAGGATTCTGGCTGGAAGGTCAGGATGATGGTGCCCAAGATGGCATAAGAATCCTTTAGCCCAGCTATGAGGCAGAGCTAAGATCCAAATCCAACATAACATATACGTGGTAACATCTTCCATTCTACAAGCTTCACTGTACTTCACTGCCTGTGGACAAGATGCAAATGTCAGGCGCTTGATATTGGAACAAGATCCAGAATCCAACAGTGCTGGAGGAAGAAAAATTTTGGGAAATCCTCTTCAGCTGAATTAAACAAGCTGTACTCTGGAACTGCTGCTGTGTTGGCCATGTCTTCTGCAGGTGATGAAACTATGAGACTTCGTGTTGTGTACCAGCTGTGTGTATCCACTCTCCAGCCCTGTTCTTCCCTCCTAGTTCAGGAAGATTTGTGTCATGGAGGACTATGAAGCCCTGAGGTATTGTGGTACAACATTCCTGCACAAACCAAACAAAAACAAAGGGACCCATGCAGGTTTACCAAGTGGAGGTCTCTGAAGCAACTTAAAAATCTATAGGGATTTCCTCTGGGTTGCGGGAAGTACTGGTGAATTATTTGATTTGCAGCAGAAAAACTGAAAAAGAGGCAAGAAATGTCAGTGCTAGATGGCACAAAGAATGAACTATCACACTTTTAACAGGTGATACTCAGTTTTTGAACTAGCTTCAAAAAGATCTAATGGTTTCTTTTGAAGACTCCAAAATCAGATGAGATTGTTTTCCTGAGAAAATTGTAATACAAGCACTAAAGGTCCAATATTGACGTATTTGGAATCCAAAGATGAAGGCAGAACTGAGGTATAAAGTGACCACCTCTAGTCTGGAAATTTGCAGTGTGTTCACTAACTAATGGAGGTTAATTTATTGTGTTGTAATGGAGGTTAATATATAGTGTTGACAAGCAGTAGCTGGGGGACTGTTGTAGGCATTTGCTCCTCTGTATTTGCTTCTCTCATCAAACCTGCAGAGCTTTCTAGAGTTATGCATATGACCACAGGAACTCCTGGCCCTTTTCTTGAAAGAACTGCACAGCAATTCCAGCAATCCCAGCAATAACAGGATATATTCCTGTTGTGTGTACACACAGATATAGAAATATATATATAGGCATTTACACGTACATGTGTACATAAATACACCCAGAAGCATAAGAGGATGAAACAAAGGATTTTTTAGGAACTTCACAATCTCTGAAACCTCTGTAAATAGGATGTCAGCCCTTTTTTGTTAAAAAAATCCAAGAGTGCTTTTGCCAATAAGTAGTCATGATCACTGCTGACTGGGATATAAGATCCCACTCTGCTTATTGCTGCTTCTTAGCTCATCACTAAGAATGGCCCAAACAGATGAGTGCTGCTCTCTGCAAAATGCAAATTCCAAACCTAAACTGCTGGCTATAGCTTAATGCTAGGAATTCTAATGTTTGTCATGCTTTCAGCACATACAAGAGCATCCACCATGTAAGTGACTATGTTACAGTCTTCATTTTGCAGATGTGGGCTGATTATTGCAGTGGAAGCTGCATACTCCCCCTCCTTCTGCTGTCCTCCATACAGGCCAAGCAAGATCAAATTCTGATTTACTGATGAGAAACTGGAAGTTGTTGGACAACCCTCCTCACATGACAAGTTTATTTATTAGTCTTCCAAACATCAGAAGCAGGATTGCATTTTAGCAGATTAAACATTACAGGAGTAAAGAAGTCCAGACAACTGGAAAAGATTTATGAAGGAAATTTTAATTTATGTTTTGTGTCTTGGTGATGATTATAGGTGAAAGATGCATGATGGAGCCCTGTTTTCCTGGACTCTGCTAAAGTGAAGTGATGAATGAATACTTCAATTTTCTTTGCTTGCCTGTGCAGAGTTTGCTTTACCAATTAAACTGTTTTCATTACATGATTTTTCTGCCTTTAAGCCTTCTGTGTCTTCCCCATCCCACTGGATGGGAGTGGTCATGTGTGGTTTAGCTGCCTGCTGGGGTTAGTCCATCATAATCTGCCAAAAGTAAGCTCCTGTCGTGGTTTCTGAGGTGGGGAAGTTTCAAACAAATCAGAAGAGCCATAAGACATGGATATGTGCTCTTTTTTCCAGATGTTGCTAATTTAAACTTTTAATACAGCCCTGTAATTTCTGAGCAGAAACTGTGGCTGTTGTCTGCTGACACTTGTGGAGTTGTGGTGACATTCTGGCAAATCACTGGTTCCAGATTCTTCAAGCAACTTCAAAGGTGTTTTCCTGGGTAAATACACAGGTCCAGACCACAAAGTAGCATCTTCTCTTTCTTCTCCTGGAGAACAATGGCACATACTCTCATATCTTTTTCATCAGTATTATTAGTTCAATTCCTTCACATGTGCAGAGCAACCTGAAATCTAGCACTTGTGGCACAATGATCTGTTGAGCATTGAGACTCAGTGTGAGTGTTAATGAAATAATTCCACAGGAAATCTCATATACCTTGTGAGATTACTTACTCAGGATTGACCAAGAGGGAACTTTATAGGCCTGCCTGCCTTTATAAAAAGTAAAAGATTTAGCTGGAAGTGCTTAAATGCCTGCATGACTCAGGCATCGAAGTCCTGTTCAGAGACGTTAAGGTCCAGATCTTCAGTGGCTGTCATGTGCCAAGCTGAGATTTGAGCAGTGATTGTGTCTAGCAGGAGTTCATCACATTGGCTAGATGAATGCACAGCATTAAAATTATGCACTTGAGAAATCTCACATAACTTTGTGAAACTGGCATTTTCAAAATAAAAAATAAATAATTTTCTACTGCTTGCTTTCACGGTTATCTATTATAAGTATTTTTTAAATCTATATAGAATATCCATTCAGCAAAACACACTTAAATGTTTACCATCTTCAGAAATCATGCTTTAAGGAGCTGTAATAAATGGAATTATTAATGTTAATGAAACATTTAATGTCTTTAAACAGGTTGGAAATTCAAGACATGTTTAAACTCTTAATGACAAAATCCTGCAAAAATTAGAAGTGCTAAAATTTGGGAATTTTACGCATTATCATGGAATCGTAGAGTGGCATGCATTGGAAGGAGCCTTAAAGATCATCTAGTTCCAAACCTGTCCACTATGGGCAGCCATGCCATCCACTAGATTGTGGTGCTCAGGGCCACATCCAACCTGGCCTTGGCGTGGGGCATCCACAACTTTTCTGGGCAATCTGTTCCAGTACACTACCCTCTGAATAAATAATTCCTTCCTTCCACCTAATCTAAACTTACACACACACAAGATTTTTTTTTTCTTTTTAAATATCTTTAGAGTTTCAAGCCATTTCCCCTTGTCCTATCACTGCCTGTGTAAGTTGCCATTGGAAGTGTGGTCTGCCCACCCCTGACCTTTCCTTTGGCCCTCTACAGAAGTACATTGCATCCCTGTCTGTCATAGGAGATGAGGTTTTTCCTCACAGACCATTAACCTTCTTCATCTTATATGATGGACCTGCTCTGGATGTGAATAGTGGTTTCCCCACCCCCCTACCCTTTGAAAAAAAAGCTTATGACAGCATGTTTGTCAGTTTTTACCATTGTTATACAAGCCTCAATTATCCGGTTAAAAATATTAATTACACAGTTCTGCATTGTCCTGATCGGCAGAGATACTTTTGCATTTTCACTGAACAGAGAGTATATTTGAGGTAAAAAAATGTAGTGACATTTATATGTAGCTGCTCAGCTGGCACTGGAAGCTGTGCAAAACATTTTGCATTTCTTCTCCATCACCTACACACTCCTTTCTAAAGATGAGTGTTGATTATGCAGATCCGATTTCCCTTGGTACTAGTTACCGCCTTTTCCTGGTTTCTCTCTGTTTCTGGATTCTGATTTTTTTTTTTTTTAATACCTGGTGTTGATCACAGAACAACATTGTGTGGGCCTTCAGCATAAAGAAAACTCTTTTGAGTGCCTTTGGTGGAGCTGTACTTTACCTTACATGGGAGTACAGAAATCAATTAATGCAGCAATACTGAATGGGAGGCTGCACCAGAAATGTTATGGAGCATGAACACACCTACATATAGAAATATATAAAGCTATTGTATACTGTCCTTTGCAGCAGTCAGACTTTTCTAAACCCATTAAACTTTTATGGCTGCATTTTCTTCAGCAATAGAGTAGAAATACCTTAGACTGTGGATTACACCTTACAAGATGCTTTTGAAGCTACCCCGTTGTTTGGATGCTGTAGTAATAGAAATGAAGGTCTTCAGTGCATGGCAGTTCACAACCCCTTGTGGTTTATGATAAACACAACCAATCAGCAAATCAAAGACTAGAATAAACCACAAATTTTTTTACAAGCTGTGTTTGGTAAGCTGAAAATTTGCTTCAAGCAACAAATAGTTGTGAGCCGCAGTGTTAGACAAGAGATCAGTTCTTAGGAGATATATTTCCAAAACTGGTCTGTGTGTTGGATGTAGTACCACAGAATATAACAGTAAGTTGCAAAGAGAGGACAGGAGCTTACTGGTGGACCAGTATTTTACCTGTGCCCAACACTGACTACAAGATAGATTCTTCATTCTAATAATATCTACATTTATTCTACTAACAGCATTCAGGGGGGAAATGGGATATTTGGCTCAAATTTTTAAAAGCTGGTAATTTTGTTAGTATATTAGAGTATTTCTCTGTCAGTAGCTGTGTGGCAGTATTTTCACAGAAATGTCTCAGCATAAGAGAAAACTGCAACAAATTCTTGCACAAACCAGGCATGCAGCACTCCTAAATCATTGAAAATGCAGGTTCAACATAGTATGATTCTCTGCATCCTGAGATTCTTAAAGCGAAGAAAGTGTGAAAAAGAGTAGCTGTTAATATGAACTAATTGCCACTGTTCTTGTATTCCCACTACCAATATGCAGTTTAACATTAGATGTGAACACAGCAGTCAGGTGGATGTGACTGAAAGTCTGGTCCCTTTTTAAAAAGATAAAAAATCTACAGTATAATAGATCTTGGTAAGGCATCTGCCAACTCTACTAATTTGAAAGTTATCAGTTTTCACTCTCATGACTGGTATTTGCCTTGACAGAATAATAATGGTTTGATATTTTTTGCTCCCAACCTGGGGGCTTAGCACCTTGCTAGACCACATTCCTAACTTGCTGTACAGAAGAGGAGATGCAAAACACCTTCTTCAGGCAGCAGCTGTGCTGTGCTCCATAAATGGGAGACAACTAAAGCCTGGAAACCATGAGTTTAAAACCAGGCATAGACAAAATGTGTGTTACAAATACCTCTGGGTAGGTCCAGTACCACAGGACAGTGCATCAGGACTGGTATCTGCTCCCCTTGGAGCAGGTACTGTCAAGTACTGGCAGTGGAGACTTGGCAAGAAGTGATGCAGACTGCCCTGAGCACTGGACTGGTAACTGACTCCACACAGTGCAGAGGCTTCCAGCTTCCCTATCAGTTCTTGGACTTCTTGGGATCTGAATGTCGTGTTTCTCAAAACTGTGCCTGATTTTTCAAAGTGGACCTAATTTCTTTTTCATGGGGCCCTGGACTCTCAGGATTAAAAAAAAAAAATCATAGAATAATTTGAGTTGGAAATACCTTAAAGATTGCCTAGTTCCAACACCCTGGCATGTACAGGAATACCTCCCAGGTGTCTCAAAGCTTCATCCAATTTTGCCTTGAAATGGAGCATCCACATCATCTTTGGGCAACCTGTTCCAGTCCCTCACCACCCTCATGGTAAAGAATTTCTTCCTCCTATCTAATCTGAACTTGCTGTCCCTAAATTTGAAGCCATTCTCCTTTGTCCTGCCACTGCATGCTGTTGTAAAAAGTCCCTCTCCAGCTTTCCTATTGGGCCCTTTTAGGTACTGGAAAATTCTGTAAGATCTCCATGGAGACTTCTCCAGGCCTAAGAAATGCAACCCTCTCAGCCTGTTTTCATAGAGAAAGTGCCCTGTCCTTCTGATAATCTTTGAGCCTCTGCTGGTCTCATTGCAACAGGCCTGATTCTTTCTTGTGTTGGGGGTGTTGTGTTGCATGAGTCTAATAGCTGTCTGGCAGTTTGCTGCTGGCTGAACTGACCTGTGTTCTTCTGCTCAATAGCTCAGAACCATAAATTTGACTCCACAGTCAGATCTTGTAGGAAATCAGCTGGGAAACAGCTCCAGGGCTTATCTTTCAGTCATGGATTCATTATTTGCACCACTGTATTTCTGTAGGCCACATCACTAAGATGATTATTCATCCAGCAAGAAAAGTTAAGGAGATCAGGTATATTTTAGACTTTGCAAATAACAAGTTCTTAGACAACACATAGTTTCAGACCAAGGATTCATTGTTAAAGACCTGAGTTTTTAGGAAACTGAGTAATTTGCAGATATTTTCACTCACTACTTGTATAAAGCCTGTGCTTCATAGAAGAGATGGTACTCTTTGCAAACTGCTTCCTTATCTGCCTCTTAAAAACACAAATGTCATCACCTATTTGAATGCCTCTCTTTCAGAGGAAGAAAGCCTGAAAAAAACTGCAAGATAATCCTTTATGATTGTAGTGCTGGTTTGAACTTTTCCTTGGACATTACAGTTTTTGGAAGAGTACGGTTTAGATACCCAAGAAGTGTTAGGTGTTAGACTGGATTTCAAGAAATTGGAGAATTTTGTGTGTTGGCATTCTTGTGGGAATTTTTGGCATGCAGGAGCAGGCTGTCTTCAGAGAGTAATGATGATCAAGAGTCACGTTGGTATTTGTTTTTAAATTTGGTCTTTCCTGAGTTAGTGACCATCTATATCTCAATTTGTATCAACAAGGCAGAGTCCTTTTTTATGGATGCTTCAGGCTGTTTTTTCTCCAGGATATGTCTTTCAGCTGGCATAATTTTCATTAGGACATTATTTCAGTATGTCAACAAAAAAAAAAATTGATTTGTCATTTTCATTTTGTTATGTCATTCTGTTTACCCCTTCAGATTATTTTTATACCTGGGCTTTTCCTCCTTGAGTACAAGTCAGTCAGAGACCCTTCTGCCATATCATAGCAGCTAAAGAAAAACCTGAAATGTATAGTGAAACGTATAGTGCACGTAAGTAGCTTTACCTGTTCAGTCTTGAAGAAACTCTTGTACTAGATCTATGTGTGTGAAGAGCAACACAGAAATATTCCCCAAAATTCAGAGTTTGGCCAAAATAGCTCCTTCTCATTTTTGCATGAATTTACGTAATTATCCAATTGCAGCAAAACACAGCACTGTTAGTCAACTTGCCTACACCAGGAGTTAGTGTTTTCTCTTGCTCTGAATAAATCTGATTGGTCTGCTCACTACTTGCAGAAGAAGTGGCTTTATAGCCTGATTGAGGACTATCAGTACTTTTGTCCAAAATACAAAAGGAGGAAAAGATACCCTGGCAGTCATTCATGAATCTTGTTCTTCCAGTTACACTTGCATAGAAATGAGTGTGGTATTAGAGACTGAAAATTACAGGTAGCAAATGAGACAGACTGAGGCAGATTAGAAACATCTCTTTGCATACAGATACCACTTTCTGGCAATGGGCAACAAAAGAAGTAGTAAGTTGAGTGAGGTTTGGTAGCTGTTTGCTTGCCTGTGGTACTGGATCTCCTTTTATGCTCAGGCGCTCATGTTCCAACTTTGAATAAAAATTTAGATTCTCTCTCTAGTTAAAGAAAAAATGCTGGACAGAAAATGGCACAATATCTGTGGTTTTCCATATTGATACTTAGGATAGACCTGCAAGCTGCATAGTCTTTTAGAGAAAATAGGAAAAAGTATGAGTCACTTAGGAATGAGAAATACATGTTGTTTAAACCACCCATAGTCTGGCAAAAACCTGCATTACAGTTCCTTTTTTAATGTGAATGCCATTGAAAATTATAAGCCGAGTCAATTTTGCAATATTGCTCTGTTTTAACACAGCCATGCTAAGTGTAAAACAAAACCTCTGATTCCACAGCAGTATTCCAGCCTTCCTCAGATGATTGTCATTTTACATAGAACCTCTTACACATTTCATCTAGAAAAATAGAATGTTCTCCCAAGAATATTAAAATTTTGTTCCTCCTTCTAGACCATTGGCTATTAAATGCTACATACGTTCCAAGTGGGATTTCTTTTTCTTTATCGATATGAACAATATATTTTTTTCCTACTACTTTTGTAAAAACCTTTTGTTACAGTCAACATGACCAGTCAAATACTGCTGTTGTAGATAACATGGAGCAGTAAGAAGTTACAACTTTTGTACTTCATCTTCTGAATGAAAATACCACTGTTTTCATGTATCAAATCCCTCACTTTCACATTTGGAAAGTCCTTGGTAAGGTAGCATCCTAGTCTCAGGTAAGTGGTGAAAATTTCCTATTTCAGTACTTCTTGCGTCCTTTCCCTGGAAAAGGAAAATTGTAACTTCACTATTTTTTTTCTTCCTCTTAATTATAATCTGCTGGTTCTGTCTTGAAATATTCAAACAGAATAATTTTACAATTGAGAAATTATATGTGTGCTTGCTGATCTAGTCAAGAGGATATTTACCAATTACTGCCATGGAAATCAGCATAAATCTGAAAGGACCACCTAAGGACTATTGCTGTTATTTGATTTTGGAAATAGTTTAATTTTTTTTTTCCTTCATTTCAGACGGTGGGAGAAACTTGATTGCTTCAGGGCTGCCAAAAATTAAAGAGGAAAAAATGTGAGCAATTCCTTGGTGTCAGCCTTTGCCCTGCACATTCTAGTGGCATTACTTCTGCTGGGGATGGAAATGTCTGGTAGTGGTCACTTTGATCTGGAAATCTGGAGATTTTGGTTCTAAGTGTGAGATTAAATTAGAAACTTCTTGCATAAAAGTCTTCCTTCATCTGTCCTGCTAGCCTGGTTCATGCAGACACACTCATGAGTGAATATGAGGAAGGAATTTTCCAATGTGAGTCTTCTTAGCCAGTAAATTTCTTATTACACATTACAGGTCTGCTAGGAAGAGCAAGTTAAGGAGAGCTAGTTTGTAAGTAGAAAATGAACATTTCCCCTTTTATTTTTCGAGAAGAGAAAATAACTATGATTACTCAGCCAGGGCTGGCAGAAAGAGCACAATGCCTGAGGAAGTGAAAAGTGTTGAGGCCACAAGCAGTCCGACCAAGAAAAGAAACTTGGAGCTTCTCCAAGCAGTTTCTAAACTGCTGTTTCTCCAAGACCAAACCTTCAGCTAGCACACCCTAAGGACCCAGCATCTGGTGCCTCCCTGAGGTAAGCAAAATTCCTGAGTGGGGCCGCCTAGCCCACCTACTCTAAGGACACAGTTTTCCTCTAAGATTCATCCTGAGGACCTGCAGACCTTGCACATCACCTGTGAGAAAAAGTTTTTAAAGGCAAAGTTTTTTGTGGAAAACTCTCTTTTAAAATGTGATGAGAAACCTGCACCATGAAAGGGAGTGTGAGATGAGCTGTACCTTGTTGTGCTCACATTGCTGCAGAAAAGAGAGGCAGACTTTGGCTACACAGTAATCAGTGTCATTTTCTTTTTTAATACCAAAAATACTGACTTGTGCCATGCTCACAGAGGCATAACAAACACTTCTCCACTCACAGTGTTGAAAGAAATGTAGGTCTTTTACCCAGAGAGATTTCAAAGCTTACATCAGGGAAATCCTGTTACGCTTCTTCTGTTTGTTTTCCCTTACAGATTGGTAGTGTTAATTCTGTAGCTACTCTGACAGAGGATTTGCAAAATAACTGTGAAGACACAAGAATAAGCACATGTCTGTGTCAGAAAATATATTCACTGCTTGACCTTTACTAGTGTAGGCTGCCATCATTGCCTCATGGCTGATCACAGTAGCTGGACAGACTACAGGCAGTAAATGTGATCAGAGGTCTGCATTTCAGGCTGCTATTAACAATACAACCTAGGATAAACCATGTGTGAAAATCTCTTGTATGTGTCTTTTCCAGTTAATAATTCCTGGAAAATAAACCTGTTACTTCAAATGCTCAAACTATGACAAGGAAATAGTGCCTCATCTCCAGTTTAAGTGATGTGTTCTGGATATAGGAATTGCCATATATTGGAGTGCCAAGCAAATGATTTATAGTCCAGAGATGCCTTTGCTGATAAGCTTTGAGGTAAACAGCCCAGACTGGCACTGGTTCCTGGTTTAGGAGGCCTCATTCCTTCTGGCACCTCATCAAACTGCCCTCTGAAAAATACAGCTATGCTTCTGTCAAAAGCTAGACTGGCAGCCTCTCTCCATCAGTCCTGGGGGCATTGCTGGAATCTCCCTGCTCCAGTGACCTTCCCAAAAGTCTGTTCTAAACTTATTGATAGCAGGTCTGTACTTATTTGTTCTTAGGCAAACATGAGGTTTTAACTCAAAAATCTCCTTACCCAACACAGCATTTAGTAATTTGATATTTTTCAGAAAGTAATCAAATGCCTTCAAGCTTTCTCTTAACTGGGAGAAACAACCATGCTGACTTTGTCTTCTTTCAGAAAATCTGTAAGTCTGCCCAGAACCCTGACAGTAGCACTGTGCAGTACAGGAGGTATTAGGAATTGTTTGAGACCAGGTTATCTTCAGCCTGAAAGTAGAGGTTTCTGAGTCTCACGCTTTCTTTCAATTTTGTAACTGCTTCTTCCTCCACTGAATTTTTGTCTCTAATCTCATATTTCAGTATCCAGGATACTCTGGGTCTGTGAGTGGCATGAAGAAGCAGTTATATCTCAAGCTGGCTTCTTTCAATGTCACAAATAAGTCATTTAGGTAATTTAAAGAATCACCATTGAGGGTATTGGTAAAAGGATGTTGAATACAAATAGGCGAAAGTGTGACAACAATGTTTGGTGGCAAGCTTCACTCTATGACCTAGTGTATAGATAAAGCAAACATTAAAATTGCACTATGAAGCATTCTTAAAACAATTGGGCTAGAATTGGTTTAGAATGATTAGAATGTAGTCTGAGGATGCAAAATGATAAGGATGCAAAAGGGAAGGGGAGACCTCCCCACTGACCCATGGAATTCAAAGAGGACCCCCTTGCTTTCTGAACGCATGATAAAGCCTAGTGCAGCTGAGCACAGTTTTAGTCCCAGCCCCTTGGTCAATGGTTTATGTCTAAAAGATTTGGCAGTGCATGATCACTGACAAATTTAACATTTAGAAAGAGAAGCAGCAGAATTGATGTGACTTGATAACTCAAGATGGCAAACTCATACTATACTTCATAGAGGGTATTTGAATGAATTCAGACACACACCAAAACAGATGTGTATATGGATATATATGTAAGAGGTTCTTGTTAGGATTGACACCAAATGCTTTTGCATCTCTGAGGGTGAAGGGTTGAGCCTCAACAAGGTGGGTACCAGCACAGGCCCTGTTTTCAGCTTTCAATTTCTGTTCTGTGTTCTCAGAATTCTGTAAATTGGTGAGCTCTGAGAGACCTTGTGCAAGACACTGGTGCCAGCCACTGCAGCCCAGGGGAGCTCAAAGGGCCTCACTTGGGACTGCTGTTCATAGGGTTGAAAGTTGCTTGGCTTTAGCCATCAGTCAGTCTCCACCCTGGCCTCAATCCAGACCAGTAATTTTCCTTAAAATTTCAGTAACAATAATATTATTCCATTTAGGCTATGATTCAGGCAAGTTAAGTTCCAAGGCTTTTAGGATTATCTCTTGTCCCTTTCCCTGGTTAGGCAACAGAATTTCCTGCTATGGACCAGGATAAGATGATTTTGAGAAGTTCAAGGGGAGATTCATCACCCAAGAGCAATTTATCAAGGACAAAGCCTAACAAGAATTCCTGAGGTCCGAGAGCAGTTTAGGAGACAGCAGGAACGTACCACCATATGTGCTAGAAGTTTTTTTTTATATGGTGAATTTCAATGACCTACAGATTAGCTGATCTGAAAGTAGACAGAAAAACTAAATTACACTGCTTCATACCTGGACAGGTATTTTGTACTAATAGCCTGATATATTGGCCAATAACTTTATTCATATGAATAATCTCTGGTTGTATCCTTTGTGCAGTCTGGACAGGGAATAAACAGAATGAAAATAAGACAAAACCTAATAAAACAATTTATCACTGTAGTATTAATTCCCTGGTATTACAGATCTTCCATTCCTCAGTACATCTTGTTTTGTGAAACACTTACTCATGCAATTGCAATATAAACAATAACCCAGAGATACATTGACAGCCAGATTTTAAAAGTCCTGGCTATTATAGTATCACATTTTCTCCTGAGAACAGGGGAGGAAGAAATAATCTCCATTGATTTGAGTGGGAACCGCTAGGTTCTGAGTTAAAAACTATGGTCTGAGTTCAGCTCTGTAAAACTGAGAACTCTTTGAGAATCCCTCGGCGCTGATTCCCTGGCCCTGCAAATATATCCACTAAATTATCCCAAAACTTTTGTGATCCAGGAAATGCTATAGTGCATGCCTCTGCTGGAAAGTTTGCCCACTGAGCTGGTCATTCAGACTGCTATAAAGGGGCCAGGAGGCAATAAGAAAATTTCACCACAAATGAGGTGTACCATGAAGGGAACTTGCTCTTTTGATACTGTCATGGAGTGGAGTTTCACTTGAACTTTTCTGTAACATAGCTCCTACTTAAGTCTTCTGATTGCATTATGCAAAGTCAGGTTCATGTTTGTAGCAAAGGCAAAGGTTGGTAGGGAGGACCACCACCACAACAGGCAGTGCTTCAACCTGTCCAGCTGGTTCTCCTGCTTCTCCATGGCATGAAGACAGTAAATAGCTCGCACAAGTGTTGATTGGCTCTGGTGCTTTTGTTAAGGTTGTGCCAGGTTTTTTGCTTTCCTAGGAAAACTGGAACATAAAATGCCATTAAATTAGTGGAAACTTGAGAATAGAAATGCAGGAGCTGAACTAAGAGTTTTCACATGGAATTTGCTCTGGTGAAACTCATTCTCTTTGACTTGTTTCCTGGTTTTTTTTATGTTGCTTCAGGATGAACAACAGTTACTGGGCTTTGTCAGATATTCACAAGGTTATGTTGCCATACTAACTTTTACCTTCTGTATTTTTTTGTTCCATAGATAGGTTTTTCACTATGTTGTCCAGTCCTGTTTCATTAGACTACAAAAGTAAGAATTATATATATATGTATGTATATTTATATTTTTGTTTGTTTGTTTTATAAAGCACAGCAACATTCTGGAGTTTGACTAGGCATCCAAGAAACAAGTGATAACAGCAGGTAGAAATTTAGATTAAAAACTAAAGGGGTAAATGAGTAAATATCAATGATGTCTAATTACTGTGTTCACATTCCTGATTCTACCCTAAAGCTCAGACCCTATTCTACAGCTGTGTGCTTAGATAAACTCAAGACATATTCAGGATTATGGAAATACGAAATATTCAGTAGTGACTTGGAACAGAAGATTATTGTTCAGAGCTAATGATCCACTAAACAACTACCCTGAGCAGATCCTGGACAGTGCTATGCTGCCCAGTGCAGAGTAGATGTCTTGGCCTTTAGCCCTTAATTGGTTTGACTTCTGCACTTCAACTTTTTCTGCCTAGAACTCTACATCCATTACATCCTCACTGATTTTGGCAGCCTGTAGTGAAGGTACAGCCCAAGGCATAAGATTCTCCTGCTAAGCTGATTTTAAAAAAATCATGTCTACTTGAACTTTTCTTATATTAGACACTGCAAACTGACTCTTCCCTTCATTCTTTTCTTCCTCAGAATGATGAAAGAGAGTTCCATGGCCAGATCTACAGTGCTAAGGTCTGAGTGTTCATATGATGAAAAAAAGTTAAGTAGGCATGGTAAACATAATTTGAGTTCTATTGAAAGCAAAATTCTAATCATAAGCACTGAGTAGTGTAAGAACTTGATCATGTGATAGGGTTAGTGAGCGGAAAATCCTGTTTTCACTGTTTTCACTTTCCTCTCTGAAGTTGGCCTGGTTCCATGCTGGCCATGATGCTTCTTGTCTGGCTGAGAGTTTTGAACTTAGAAGACAGCAAAGATTCTTGTGTTCAAGAAATCACCTGAAGAGAAAAACATGCAATCTTTAAGTGAATGTGCAGAACAGGTTATATAAATGGAAAATAACCTGAGAGCATAAATTAATCTCTGGGGACTCCAGCTGATAAAATATCCTTCACTGAGCTCCAAATGTCACTGAAGTCTTTGTTTCAATAAAATATAAATTATTCTGATTTTCATGTAACTTGGTAATTATTTATTGATATTGGTCACATGACTTATGAGATAACTTTCAGTTTTGTGGCTGTTCACTTTGCAAATCTCTTGCTCTCAAGAACAGCCTCCAACATGCAGCATGGCATGCAGCAATGGCCCACTGCTGACACAATCCCTTTTTGGACTTTCAAGCAATTACATGTTTGCCTAGCAAAGAACAGCACTATTATAATTTATTTCTACAGTCAAAACTGTAATGAAGTTCACTTGAAAGCATCTTTCTGCTTTAAACACAGGAGTTGCAATTGCTACTTCCAAGTGGGATGAGCCGGCCAGTATTACATGGAACTGGCTGAGTTTATGCTGTGGCCCAGGGATTTTACACATCTGTGGGCCATGCCATACATACAGACCTAAAAAGAGATAATGTAACAGTTTAGGTTTTCCCTGCCTTAGGCACAGGTAAACCCATCTGTGGGATGCTTTTCTTAAGACACTAGGTGCACATGGTTGGTAATGCAGAACCCTCAAGGGGGTTTCATTTTGGGTGAGAATAGCCAGCGAATTAAATGGTATGTTATTTGCTTTATGTATACATACTGTATATTATAATTTCTATGACTACTGTCCACCCTTCATCACACTTCACAGTATCCATCTCCACTACTCCAGACTCTTAATCACCACATTAATAAAGAATGGACTTTGATGGAACTCAATGAGCATAATAGTGATGGAATCAGAATTGTCTACAACATGCAACGATCGCACACCTCACACCAACTTTCCTGCCTGATTGTCATGACAGTCCAGGGCCATGGACTGAATGAATTCAACAGACTCCTTTAAGCTCCACAGACTTAGGGAATGACAGCAGTGGGTATATCAATCAAAAGATAAGAAGGGTGGTGGGGTGCTGGGGAGCATGGGAACTGGCATGAGTATGGGATATGACATGGATCCTTGCCTGTTTTTGCTGGGATGGAGTTAATTTTTGTCTTAGTAGTTGGTAATATGTTTTAGATTCAGTAGAAGAATAAGAGAATAATGTTGGTAACACACTGGTATTTCAGTTTTTGCTTAGTAATTCTTAGTAGTTCTAAATCAGACTTTTCAGTTACCCATGCTCTGCCACATGAGCAGGTGCACAAGAAACTGGGAAGGGACACAGACAGGACAGCTGATGCAAACGGGACAAAGGGATTTTCCATCACAGAATGTCATGTTCAGTGTGTAAACAGAGGGGAGCTGGCCAGATGTCTCCTGTCACTACTCAGGGACATGCATGCCGGGCACCAACCAGCAGGTGGTGATCAATTGCATTGCACATGACTTGTTTTTCTTCAATGGTGTTCTTTTTTCTCTCCTGTTTTTTACTGTTGTTGCTTGTGTTGTTTTTGTTGTTGATGTTGTTGCTACTACTATTGTTGTTGTTACCTTTACTCTGTTTCAGTTATTAAACTGTTCTTATCTCAATCCACAAATTTTGCCTCTTTCTTCCAATTAATTCTTATTCTCGTCCCACCATGGGGAGGGGTGTGAGTAAACAGCTGCTTGGTACTGAGTTGCCATCTGGGGTTAACTTATTACAATGAGTTGACATAGGATGCACCTGCTTAACTGAAATTATTTAATCACAGAAATATCCCATGCACACTGCAGAATGTGGTGTTGGTTCATCAGTGAACCAACAGTACTGTAGGCAGACAGAGCCAGAAGCTTGCAGAAAATGCACTTGGAAAAGGGGTTCCTTTGACTGTAACAAGGCAAAATGAAACAGGTATTCTGAAATACTGTAAGTAGGTTTAGATAAATTATAAGCACATTCATCTGTTCAAAATTTGTAAGAATATTTGCAGTGTAAACTCTGACTTCTAGAAATACTGAAAAAAAGCCCCAAAACACAAGAAACTGGAATATCTGGGGGGAAGAAAGGCAAATAATCCAAGAATGTAACAATTAGTACTAGTAATCCATTAAAATGCATATAAAAGTATCCACTCAGTCATTACTGGAGTATAAACATTTATCTCTAGAACATGTCATATTATTTCAAATATTTAATCAAAAGCATCCAGAGAACTTTTAATGCTAAATGAGATCCTTTTCAGCCAGTGTAGAGGATAAATTCCTCCCCACTCGTATCTGGGTGACAGGATATATGGCATGAGCAGTTGCATGGAATTCCTCAACAATTTTTCCAATGATAAAAAAAAAAAAAAGAAAAAAGAAAAAAAAGCTAATTTAATAACTTACTCTTCTTTGGATCTCATCTCCATGTCCCAGTTCTGCAAAATTAATAATCATTGTTTAAATTCTACCCACATACTAAGGCTCATCTTTAATCTGTGCCAAAGCCACCCTAGGAAAGAAACCAAAAAGCGGCGCTGAAGCTGTTCTGAGCAGAAGCAGGTGCTGGGTCAGTGGTGGTGATTCTATTATCACCCTTTGTTTCTCCTGCCTCTTACTGCCCTAATGATGCTGTGTGTGGTTCATAGTCTGAGATTCAGAGGATAACTCTTTTTGGAAACACTCTGTGACCAAGGCTTTCATGCTATTGCTAGAAGACGTGAAAATGCTATTCTTGCTATTGTGTGCTTGTGCTTCCTGAAGCCTTCTCTCACAGCTAGCCTCTGGGGGGAGCAGAGGGGCATGAATATGAAATAGTTGACAGAAGTATTGAATCAATTATAATAGTATGACTAATTTTACCTGGTGGATAATTTCTTTCACAGCTTTCATGCATTTCAGAGAATATGACCATTTGACCTCCAGTGGTTTTGGGAATATTACTCTCAATTTTGTAATAATATTCTGGATCTCATCCAGATGAAGAAATATCTTTCCTCAGTAAAAACATGGGCACATGCACTTGCTCCTCTAGTGCTTGTTTTACAGCCAATTAGACTGGCTGCATGATATGACAGATATGATGAAAAAAGATGAAAATTACATAATCTAAGTAAGACAACTTATGCAGAAATACAGTTTCAACGTTGCTTTTCGTTGAAGAGACATAGCAGACCAGACTCAGCTATTGTCAAGAAATTAAAAATATCTCGGAGCTTTCCTTCACCTATCCAAGATGTTGCATTGCATTTTTTGTCACTAAAAATAATAATAATGACAACAACAAACAAACATGCTTGTCAGGCACTAGTTAGTGCATGTTGAAATGACTGCTGTGTGCCTTATTTCATGTTAGAGTTAGTATGGATAATTCACTGAAAATGTTTTCCAACAATAGCACTGAACTGGGAGAAAGAATGTGTTAAATTGCAAACCTGAGATTGTGGATTATGACTGAGTACAATCATAATTGTTGCAAACACTTGGATCTGTTCACTGTCATCTGGCTATGCAATTTCTATGTTTTCTTAAGATGTTAGGTTTCTAATTTCAGGGTATCTGTATAATCCTTTATAGGGGTAAAAAATTTTATCATTCTTTGCAGAGCTCTAAGGGTGGCAGTTGTGTATAATTTCTTAGAATAGTTGCCTAAAGATCCATTGCATCTGATGATACATTTTTCCTCATTCTTTGCTCTTCTTGAGTTGAAAATCCCAAAGAGACACAGATTTCTGGTTAAATTTAGTGCCAAGATACTTCCCCATTTGTTTTCATCAAAAGTTCCTTGATTCTTTTCTCACCCATTCTTACTTGAGAATGTGAGCTCTGTGGAAATGTTGGTGAACCCACACTGATCACTAATAAGCTCGAGATAATCTTTGCACTTCATGGAGATGAGCTTTATCTTGTATCTATTTGATCGTGATCCAGACCCTTGGAAAGGCAATAAAACTTTTAAACATATTTTGTAAATTCTTGGATGAAGTTTTTATTTGTGCCCTTTGCATCTGGATTCTCACTGAAATCTGAAATTCAAGCCTTAAAAATACAAGATCTGTATTCTAATATGAAAAAAAAAGGAGATAACTATTATGTACAATTGAAGCAAAACAATCTTGAATGGTTAAAGGTGATATCTGGCCTTATAACAGTCCAGTTTTTACTGCTTATCTAGACCTGTCAGTGTGATCTGAAACATTTCTGTGAGACCATCAGATGGAAGATTTTTACCTAGTTGGAATTAATTTAATCTAACTGAAGAAAACCAAAGTTTATGACAACTCCTATTGGAGATCTGGTTTTTACTGGTATCAGTGTCCTGGTTTCCATGTGATCGAAGCAGGCCTGATTACAAACTCTACTAGTTAGGTAACTCTCAATTGCCACCAAGCCCATCACTGTTACTTGGGGTGCTCACATGGGCAGTGCTGGTCCAGCTCAGCTCAGAATATGCTCTGTCCTGGACGGCTTTGACAAAAACCAACGGCTTGGCAAACAGGCCAGAAGGCCATGTGGCCAGAGCTGAGCATGAAAACACACCCCAAAAAGGCAGACCCAGACTGTGCTGCCCGGAGCAGAGATGCAGTTAACAACGGCTGCCCCCTCTTGATGACAGCATGAATGCATTTTGCTGTCAATGGCGGTTCTACTGCAAAACTGTAACAAATTGGGAGCGGCGTCCCCTGCACTGTGATTGCTCTCTGGAAGGGGTAATTATGCGTGTGCTGTCTTCTCCTGCTAAAAGAGTTGAGTGATATCCATAACACTTGCAGAAAAGCCTAGATGAAGTGGACTTTCCCTGTAAAATCATGCAGTAATTAGGCAGATCCACATACCCTTTCTCCCTCACAACAGGGCATGAAAGGACTGGATGGATAGAAGCTATATACTCACCTTCTTCAGCAGCTTTCTCTTCAGCTGCCTCTGCAGTTCCAGCAGTGCAATGGGGTTTGATGAAATTGCAATAATGTAAATTTGGCAAGGTGTTTCCATGTGTATTGGGACGCAGAGTATTTTAGGAGTTTTTCAGATTTGCAAGGCTTTTAATAGGGCAGGCATCACTTCCAGGAGAAAGTATTTTTAGTTCTGTAGAATAATGCATTACCTCCACTGATCTGATTTATACCATACTCAAGCTATCTGAACTGTCATGCTTTTCTCTTGCATTATTGTTAACTGCATGACAGATCATATTGCATTTGTCCAATATGCAGCAGCACATGCACCTTGCCTGGCATCTGTCTCTGGCTTATTATCTTACATTTGGTTGTCATTCAGAGCTCTTTTACATTTAAATGCATGTACTCATCAGGAGCTAATCACCAAAACTTGCCTGGAGCACCATTCTAAATAAGGAAATGGTTGGATAGGACGCCCTTCCAAACAGAGTATTGCCACGAGGAAAATCTCACAGGGAAAAAATATTTTTTGACTATTCTGCAGGACTTTAATGCAATTTTTAGCTGTCATTTTCAAACTTTTTTGCACCTTTTCCTGTAACATCCCATCAAGTCTTGCGAACATGTCACAGCATCTTAACTGCTCTGTTACATCATTGAAGTACCTGCTTTAAAGAAGATATTCTTAATTAAATCTTACTTTTCCACATCTTCTGTATATGTGACTGTAATGGTTCTTTGACATACTGTAGTTTTCTAAGTGGATTCTAGAGTCTGGGTTTTTAACTCATAATATGCTGGGTCCTTCCTAAATCTACAAAAGTCTCTGCCAAACAGGAGACCTTGTAATAATCCTTCCTTAAACCACTTTTCCTACCTAGCACTTTCAGATGTGTATTTTTTATTCTACCTTCTTTTAGACTACTTTCCCCATTTTAAAAACTCATGATCAGAGTTTTTTATGAATGATTTGTCTATTTTGTTACAAAATCTTACATTGAATACTTTTTTATTATTGCAAATAACATATTCACTGAGGTTTTTTTCCCACGATGCTTACAATAATTTGAACTGGAAAAAATATTCTAGCAGAAAATAAACTGCAAGTAACAGATTTTCGATGAAAGAGAAAAGAATCCATTGTTTCGTGAAAATTCCTTCTTGAAAACAGAATGTAAAAATGAAGACAATTGCTTTTCCACAAAGAAAGGCAACTTTCACTATCTCTCCTAAATCACAGTCTTCAGTTTGGAACATATTCTTCATTCTATATTCTATATTTTTAAAATCAATTTACAACATCATAAAACTTCCCTAATATACCATCCAATATTTTAGTCAGTCACATGACCAAATTCCACTTAAATTAATCGCAGCTCGAAGCAAATCAAATACAGTATTTTTTTCTTTCTACATGTGTTAGCACTGTGGGACTCAGGAGCTAGTTGCTTGCATACTCAATAATTGACTTGAAAATACAAAAATTTAAAAGAATTTTCCAACTTTAGGTACTGTTGAACTTGAAAGAACTGTTCTAAAAATTTCTTCTGTACTTGAAGTTATCTGGAAGGCTCCTGTAGAGTTTCCAAAATATTTTCTGTCTGAAATTGACTCACTTTCTGTAATAATAAAGATCTAATTGGAATTCCAATGTTGTGACTCATTCTAATGCTGTAAAGGATCCTTGAAAGAACCTGCCCCCATTGCATTGGGTAGCATGAGGTAACAAGAACCACAGGGTGAAATGCCCAGCAAAGCAGCTCCAGGACTGGGAAATATTTCTTCCTGGCACAGGAAGAGCTGTCATTGTTTCCTTCTCAGCAGAGTTGGAGCTGTGAGGTGGGTGATGGAGCCAGCACCAGCACTGGAACCTCAGGCATTCCTCTTGGGATCCAGGCGCTGAACCTCCAGTGCATCCAGGGCTGGATTCCAGGTGAATCACAGCTTAGGAAGGCCCAGCTAGCTCTGTAGCATCCCAAAGCAGCCAGGCCAAAGAGGGATGCCTGTTGGGCTCTCAATGTCTTTCTGTGGAAATGCTACCTTCACAGTCCAGGAGGCAAAGCCCCGGAGGAGAATGGAGAGAGGAGAGGGGAGCCCACAGAGGCAAGGCTGAGGCCTGAGCTCCAGGGCCTGCCTGGCCGAGCGCCTCCTCACCTGTGCTTCCTTCCTCAGAGGGAGCCAAGGCTGCCGAGTGTTCCTGGCACTGGGAGGAGGCAGGTGCAGGCTGCCTGAGAGGAAATGTCCTCCTCAAAGAGGAGGTGTCAGGAGCTGTGGCAGTGGGCCCGGCTGAGGCGGGCAAGCCAGCTCGCAGAAGGCTCACAAACAGCTGCTGGCTGCTCCTCAGCAAAGGGCAGCAGAGCCTGGGCAGAGGAAATCCGCCACACTGCCCTCAGCCTGGCGGCTGCTGCCAGGGACACACTGCTGAACGCCGGGGCTGCAGACTGTGCTTCCCTGGAGCAGGTACTGCCTGTAACCCAGCTCTCACTGCCACAGCTGCTGAGGAATGACCTGCTGCGGCCAGCTGGAGAGACAGATCCCATCCCTGCTGCAGTCTTTGCACCTTTCCAAAAATGGCGTAGGGACAGAGGCTCTTGGCAAGCAGACCTCTGATGAAGACAGCTCTAGGCCTTTTGGGAAGCAGAGGAATGAACCTTCATGGCTGGGACAGGCGGGTCCTAGCGGGTTCCTGTCCTACTCCCTGGGCCTGGGGAGGAAAGCACTGTGGAGAGTGGCCAGCATTGACAATTATCAGCTGTGTGGAGCCAAGGAAGGACGTTTCAATGCCTCCTCCTCTGCTGTGGGGAAAGTTTACTAGGGTGTTTAGTAGTTTAGGAAGTTTGGTAGGAAAGTTTAGGGGGTCAGCCTGGAATAGCAGTGGGCAGAGCTTTCCCTAATATTGCAGGGGTGAAGTGAGGTAAAATGGGATTTTGGTTGTAGCTGGGTGATACTGGACTCACAGATGAGTATGGTGAGTGGGTCTGGTTGGGATGGAGTCAACTTTCCTGGCAGCAGCCACTATAGAGCTGTTCCTTGTACTTATAGCTACAATGGTGTTGATAACACACCAGTGTTTTTGGTCATGCTGAACAGGGCTCACACAGCATCAAGGCTGTTCTTTCATACTCTATCCAATAGCTATTAGGCTGGAGATTTGGGAGCACACATAGCCAGGACAACTGACCCAAACTAGTCAAAGGGGATACTTCATACTATATGATGTTGTACTTGGCAAAAACAGAAATCAAAGATCATAGGAGGTGTTTGTCTTCTGAAGTAATCACTACACATTCTGAGGCCCTGCTCCCCAGAACATTGCCTGACAATGAAAAAGAGAGAATATAAATATATTTGCTTTGCTTCCATGCACAGCCTTCGATTTTCTTCACTGAACTGCCTGTATCTTGACCCATGAGCTTTTTAATTTTATTTTCTCCCCTGTCCTCTTGAGTGATAGGAATGTTTGTGGCTACTTGACATCTAGCCAAGGTCAACCCTCCACTATCCTTCTTGGCACCCAGCATGGGAGTTCTGAATTAAGCATGCTATAGCTATAGCAGTTATTAATCAGCAGGTTTCTGTGTCTTTGAAGTCGGCTGGCTGCACCAAATACCTCTTCATTTTGTTGAGCTTTGAAGCACGTTAATACAAATGTTGTGTGCTTAACTATGCTGAGGAAATTATCTTGCAGAGAGAATGAGAGAATACACCTTCTTCTTTGCTGAAATTGACATTGGTGGTTTTACCGCATAGACTTCCAAGGTTCTTGTTCACCCTTACGTGAAGTATTTAATACTACTAACTGATGTTGTTTGGTTTGTGGCAAAAATCCCTATTCTGGACAGTCCTGGAGGCCTTATGTATCCTTGGCATAGACTACCTGAGGACAGTATACCTCAAGAGCCCAAAAGGGTGAGTGTAGCCATGATAAACATGGAGAAGATTAAACAGCTGACTAGCTTGTCTGGCTTCTGTTAACATTTCTCTGTTGTGGCTTTACTGTGGGTGGATGAACAGCAGGCTGATTGCCACCATGACAGTGCATCAGCAGCGATACTGCAGCTGGTGAGATTCCCTGGCTCCCAGCTGCAGGTTAATTCACCCATTGGAGGCCTTACGAATGATCAGTGTCTTTCAAATATTTCATATGGCCTATGCAAAAGTCTGGTGGAGGGTGAAAAATAACAGGGACTACTGTGTCCTGAATGAAGATGTCGTGCTGCTGCCAAGTGCTACTATCTTGATATGCCGGAGACCTTATTCCAGCTGGAGTCAAGGACATACAATGGTAGGCTACAACAGATACTATCAATAGTTTCTTCTCAATTCCTTTGACAGCAGAAGCAAAAGTTTCCTTTCATGTGACAGGTATCAGTACACCTGGAATGAACTGCAGTAGGCTGGAAGATAGTCCTACCATTTGTCATGGACTAATCAGAGCTGCACAGCTACCAGAATGATGCCCCTGTACATTTTTCATATATGGATGACATTACCGGGTGGGATAAAAAAGCATTCTAGGTGGGCAGCAGGGTTTAGAGAGGTGGGAGTCTGTGATGTGATTTCTAAGGAATTAAGTAGCAGAGTCTCTAGAGTATGGTGAAGAGGTCAAGTATGGGTTCTTTTGTTATTGAGCAAACAGTTAGGACTAGCAGTTAGAGCAAAGTAGGGCTAGTGAGCAGCAGGGTACCTGGGCTCCCTGGAAAACAGCAGGATCTAGCAATCCTTTCCCCAGCCTCACCTCTTACAAGACACATCTTCTGCCATTTGTAACTGTGCTGAGAGCTGATGGTTATGTTCCTTGGAGTTGCAGGTGGTTTTGCAGCTACATCCCGTGACTTAGCTGAACCTGGAGTCTCAAGCTGAAGCTCTGAAATCTGCCTCATGAGGGAGCTGTGCTCCCAGGAAAAGAAAGCATGAGTTGATTTCGCCCTATACATCTGTCCTAGACACCCAGAATGGGGTTGAAGGAAATCTCCCTTCCCTCCTCCTGCACTCCCTGATGAAAGAGTATGTCCTATAGAACACAGCAGCAGGGAACATGAGGATTTAAGACTGTGGGGGACAGGATAGGGGGATGGGAGCCTACAGAAAACGGGATCACTGCCTACCAGTAGGCAGGATCCACTTCTGGAGGACTTTCCCTATGCTCTGACTATATTGAACTATATTGACTATATTGAGGCGCCACCTCAGGACAAGCTGAGTGTGTTCAGGCGAATCTTCAGTGCTCACAAAGCTGGAGGACCTTCCCTGTAATCCAGTGCTTTGGCCATCAAGACTTGGAGAGTGTTGGCAGTTCTGGGCAGAGGGAACATACAGCCCTATCCCCTTCTGCCCCTTCAGAGTCCTGGGGATTGCCCTGTCTGACTGGCTGCATCAAGGCCAAATATGCTGGGAGTGGCCACAAAATTTCATTTTGCATCAAAATGTTCATAACCTTTTTAAATTTTCCAAGACTCAAACTAAAATATTTCACAGTTAGGTTTCAGCTTTTCAAGTAGGTAGGCAAAAGGAGGAGGAATGGGAGATTAAGATGAAGGAAGGAAAGAAGAAATGCATCAGGAGAGACAAATATAGAAAGCAAAATGAGCACAAGCAGGCCAAACACATCTTCCATTTTCATTGCAGCTGTTGTTGAAATAAACAAAATTCTAGTATTCAGTAACAAGAAAATTCAATAAGGAGAAAAATCATGATATTATGAGCATTAAGTTAGCATTTAGCATAGATTTTTTAAAAAAGAAAAGAAAAAGAAAAAAAAGAAACTGTAATAGTCTCCACTATAATTGCTGTGGATTTGTGGATTATTTAAAAGCAGGGAAATTTTGTTTTGCTCATGAACCTGCCTCCTTCTCCAGATACCAAGTGGCTACAACCTTACATGGAAGGTGTAAAAATGGAAGGAAGGATGTACATGCATGCACTCAGCAGCCCAATATGTGAAAAACAGCAGTTCAGCAGCTTTGGCCATCCCAGAATAATATCTCTTGCTGTTAAGACCCCTTTTCCCATGACCTCTCTAGAAACAAAACCTGTGGGTGGAGCAGGATGCAGTGTTAGTTTTTGTTTGTTTGTCTCTCTGTTTTTTCTGGCATGATTCTGAGCCAGCAAGTCAGTCGCAGCCCAGTGGTAAAACAGCAGGTGCATAGGAAAGTAGAAAGCCTGAGGCTAAACCCAAAAACCAAGGTGATGTGTCGGGATTACGGTCAGAATCAACGAGATACAAGACTATGAATTACATAAGTGAAGATACTACAGAGTAGCACAGCTAGGGGTCAGTAATAAAGTCTGAGCTTAACAGCAGCTTTCAAGTGCAAAAGGGCAAGCTCTCACCTTTAGTTTTCTTCACAAGAACTCCTATTAGTGACAGAGCAGACACTGAACTCCACAACTTAAACTCTTTCAGCCGATACTCAGCACCTTGAAATCAGAATTATTCAGGCAGTATGGTTAACAGCCCAAAAAGCAAGTAAGGCAAAGGAATGTTTAATTTGTTTAACAGAGGTGAAGAACAGCTTTTACAGCAGTAAAACTGGTGCAGATAATGACTGGAGGATTTCTGGATCATAGTAATCATGAAACGATAGAATTAAGGAATGTGGTTAGGAGAACTACCAGCTTGGACTTCTGTCAGGAAGGCTTTGGCCTAGTTGACAGTCTCCTGGAAGGCACTTCAAAGAAGGTATTGAGCTGCTAGGGTGACTCCAGAGAAGGGCAGTGAAGCTGGAGAAAGGTCTAGAGGGTAAGTCCTATTAGGAGAGGCTGAGGGACCTAGGGTTGTTTAGACTGGAGAAAAGGAAACTCAGAAAGTTACAGCTAGCTGGAAGCTGGTCTCTTCTCCTAGGCAATTAGTCCCAGGAAGAGAGGACACAGCCTGTGTCCAGGGGAGGTTCAAGCTGGAGATCAGGAGGTATTTCTGAGGGGGTGAAGTCACCATCCTTGCAGGTGTTCATGAAAGGACTGGACACAGGACACGGTGCAATGGCCTAATTGACAAGGTGGTGATCAGCCAAAGATAGGACTTAATGGCTCAGAGATCTTTCCCAGCCTAAAGGATTCTGTGATTCTGTACATTCTTGAAGGACAAAGAAATCCCTTAATTTTTGAAGAAAAAAATCTTAAAGGTGGAGAAGAATTGTCTTTGAATGCCAAAAGATTGGGCGGGGGATGGGAGGAAAACTAGTCTGAACAAGAGAGTTTTGGCTGTAATTCAGTAAAAAAAAAAGAGTTTGTGATCTTTGGAAGAAGTGGATCTCCACTCAGGAAGACTACCAAGTTCCAAATGTGTATGGAGAGAAAATTTAAAGGATCAAAACCCAACTAGAACTTGATTTGGCTACTGCAGTAAAAGACAAAATGTTTCTATCATTACGTCTGGTGAGCTGGAAGGCACAGATGGGGAACAGAACAATCCAACAGAATCCAAACAGAATAATCCAAGGGGAGAAAATTAACAGTCTGCTACACCACTTAGACACACAAAAGTCTATGAGGCCAACTGAGATCATCCCAAGTGCTCTGAGGGAGCTGATAGAAGAGCTCATTCAGTAATTTTAAACTATTTTGCAGCAGTCTTGGCTAACCAGGGAGGTCCCAGGAGATTGGAAGCTGGCCAATGTGATGCTCTTCTACAAGGGACAAAAGGAGGATCTATATAATGCTGGGACACTATGGGCCTGTCAGCTTGTGGAAGGTCATGGAACAGATCATGCTGAGTGCCATCACAACAACAGGGATCAGACCCAGCCAGTGAGGATCTAGGAGAGGCACGTGCTACTTGACCAACTGACCTATGCAAGAGTGACCCACTTAACAGATGAGGGAAAGGCTTTGGATGCTGTCTATCTTGACTCCAGCAAAGCCTTTGACATTATCTCCCACAGCACTCTTCTGGAGAAACTGGCTGTTCATGACTTAGATGGGTGCATTGTTTATGGGCTAACAAAGTGGCTAGATGGCCAGGTCCAGGGAGAGGTGGTGAATGGAGCTACATCCAGCCAGCAGTCACAAGTCCTTTTTCCAGGGGTCAGTACTGGAGCAGTTTTATTTAACAGCTAATTCGCTGATCTGGATGAGGGAACTGAGTATACCCTCAGTCATTTTGCAAATAATATGTTGTGTGGGAGTGTCAACCTGTTGGAGGGCAGGAAGGCTCTGCAGAGGGATCTGGACAGGCTGGATTGTTCTGCTGTGACCAATGATGTGAAGTTCAATAAGACCAAGCGCCAGGTCCTGACCTGGGGTCACAACTCCACTCAGCACCACAGACTGGGGACAGAGTGTCTGGAAAGCTGCCCAGCAAAGGACCTGGGGGTGATATGGTCAACACCTATCTGAACACAAAACAGCAGCAAGCCCAGGTGGCCAAGAAAGCCAGTGGCATCCTGGCCTGTATCAGCAATTGTGTGGGCAGCGGGAACCAGGGCACTGATTGTCCCCTTGTACTTGGCACTGGTGAGGCTGTACCTCAAATTCTGTATCCAGTTCTGAGCCCCTCAGTTTGAAAAGGACACTGAGGTGCTGGGGCAGGTCCAGAGAAGGGTAATGCAGCAGCTGGTAAAGTGTCTGGAGCATAAACCTGTGAAGAGCAGCTGATGGGACTGGGTGTGTTAAGCCTGGAGAACAGGAGAGTCAAGGAAACCTAACTCTGCAGCTACTGGGAGGGAGGCTTTAGTGAGGTGGGCGTCAGTCTTTTCTCTCAGCAAATGAGGGGATGAGAGGAAACAGCCTCAAGTTGCACCAGTGGTGGTTTAGACTGCATTAATATGGAAATAATTTGTTACAGAAAGGTCTATCAGTCATAGACCAGGCTGCTCAGGGAAGTGGTCCCGTCACTGTCCTTGGAGATATTTTAAAGATGTGGCATTTAAGGACATGGTTTAGTAGTGGATTTGGAAGCATTAAGTTAAATATTTGGCTCGATGATTCTATACAGATATGTTTATATGGAAATAAAAAATAGTCTTATTGTGTAGACACAACAGACAGATGACAAGATTTTACAGGCTGCCCTCTCTATGAATGGATCTAATTACTGGAAATAAACAATATGATGATTTCAGAGGAAAGTTTACTACATTTGTCCTGAAAGAAGATTATGAACAAACAACAAAAATCAAAGGGCCATTGTTTACATGGCCCTTATTTTCACAGAAGTGAAAACTCAGGTTGAAACCATGGTCCATCCTGGCCATACAAAGTTACTAACTGGAATACTTTTATTATAATAATTAAAACACAATTATATCACATAACTTTATATTTTAAAATAATTAACAAAAATATTAATTAATAAGATATAGAGAGTTCAGGGCTGGTTTTTGCAGGTAAAGTTAAAATGAAAGTGCAAAAAAAAAAGTGCAAACTTAGTGAAACTAAGTCAGATCCAAAACCATGGATATGAGTGATGTCAGCCATGAGAAACTTGACCTTCCTGTTCCACAGGACTGTCCAGAAGAGAAGTTGGTTTGATCAGTGTAGTGGCTTCCAATGTTACTTCCTTGCCCTATGTGGTAGACCACACAGTCTGGGAGAGAAGTCAGGAGGGTCAGTGTAGCAGTTCCAGCCATATCATGTGTAGTCTCTAATGCTATAGGGTCCCTTGTATTTCTCCTAAGGTAATCCTGAATTCTTCCCTTTTCCTCCCCATGGTATTATTTGAGGTCTGAGTCTCTCTGGATTTTCATCAACTTACTTTTTTTTCTCCTCATAATCTCTTTGTCTGGGTTACTTCTTGGAGGTGTCTTGTAGGTATCTCGTGTGTCTGTCTTGAGAGACAATATTCATTACAAAACACTAGAGAATGCCTGGTTCCTATATTCAAATTCTTTCAGTATCTCACACTTGGCTCTTGTCTCACTGCCATTCAGTCTCACCTTTCCAAAAGTATCTCCACACTTTCTCCATGACACTTTCACAACTTTCACAGCAGTAAACAAGTTGTTTACTTGCAAATAGTTATCTTTTTCTTCTCTATTTTTTCATAGTTAAATTTCAGCCAGACCCACCCATACTACCTGACAGAATATAGCCATTACTCTACAATCCATCTTGTAATTCTTCCTATATATTAACTTCATATAATTATCCTGTTTCAGTGATCCCCAAGGCATATGCAACTCAGTAGATTTCCAGCCATCCTGTTGATATTTCTATTGTCGTTAAAACCATTGTTTCTTGGAGGCAGACTTGGGGAATGGGTTAATACAATCAACTTGCCAACAAGCTTCACAAAGCTTGTGTCTTGGAATTGTCAGCAGCAACAGATGCAATTCAGGGACCCTGAAAGCAAAGGCAATGTTTGGTCTAATCTTGTCACTGAACTAAATACAAGGTGCAGAGCACTGAAGTCACCACGTTATCTCTAGATTGTGCATACCTGGTTTCAGAGGAAGCTCAAGGCTCGAAACAGGAAATCACATGCTGCAGGAAATTGGACTGTACATGGTCATCCCTTGCATCATATGAACAATTTTTTTTTCACTAGGACTTCTATTTGCTTCATTTTAGATCAACAACTTTGTTCAGCTGCTGCAATTTCTTTCCTTATTTTCTTCTTACCTTCTTACTGGGGCCTCCAGAATAAGTAATAGAAGAAAGCAATATGCAGTATTTTATGTGGGATCATTGCAGATCATTAAAAAAGAAAAAAAAATACATGAAAACCAGTTGAATCTCCTTCTTATTTTCTTCACCCCTTGCTCAGACTAGGAGTACAGACAGCTCTGTTCCAAATCTGTTTTGTTTTACCCTTTTTACTGAAATAGTGGAGTAGTGTGTGGCATGAGGTCTTTAATTTGTTTCTGTAAAATTTTGTTAAGACTGTCCATGTTATGCTCAGGCATCACTTCAGGTACCACTTGAGAACAGCATGAATAACGCAAAGCAGCAGAGCACTGAGTCCACCAGAGTATAGCTTAGCAATGTAGCAGTGTTGAAATGGAATCAGACCTGCACAAAACCAGATACCATTTGTGGACTCCACCAACATTGCCACCTGGTGCTTGTGTTGCCAGCTTGAGCCATGACATCAAGACAAAGTACAAAACCCAATGAGATGCTGAGGAGAAGCACATCCTCCTGAGAAGAATGTGCCATCCTCCAAGCAGTAACCATTTTCATCAGAGCATAGATTCAGGCCATGTTCTTTGAGAAGCTGCAAATATCTGGTTTGTACCTTGGCACTTAATTCAGCCCCATGCTTTGCATCCTGTCTCTGAAGACTTAATTCCAAAGTAAGACAAAAATCTGTTATTGAGTACAGAAACCATGGTGATTGTACTTCCATAACCTAAATGACTTTCCAATCATGGAAGGAGCTGTGAAATGCAATTTTGGCCACTAAAGCTCTCCTATATATCATACAGATGTTCACAGCTTTCACCATGCTGTGAAATGCTCATCAAAATAGAAGCCTAATTAACACCTCTTACAAAGACTGCAAAAAGTGACTCACTGGTATTATGCTGTTAGCAGCAATAACTGGATTCCTTGGACACCAGAGCAATATCATTCACACATGCACTCGTGTCAGCCCTGTAAAGGTGTATATTATCAAGAGAATTAGTCAGGGTAGAACAGAGACATATGATTTTCCAGACTCCAAATTACAGCCTAACGATTACTTTCACAACAGAGTTAAGACACATAAACACAAGTTGTTCTAAAAGGCCGCTTCAATTATTAGCTATTCATGACAATCTGAGTACACAAGGACAATCAGAGGAATAAAAGGGAGAGGTTTATATTTTTTTTAAAATAAACTTTTAATGTGCTATATAGGCATGATCACTACAAGATCTTCCACCTATATGCAATACTACACACTGTTGACACACTGCATTTTCACTGTACATTAAAAAATCTGGGAAGAATATTCCTTCACTGGAAAAATATCATACAATCACTTAAATAAACAAAGACAACATTACAGTGCAAACAAAATCCTGGTTTTATTTATTTTGCAATTACTGAGTACTTTCTAAAAGTCTTTTAGAAAAATAATAAAAAAACCTTCCCATGGACAACCAATACGTTCTGAGATAATTTCCTCTTGCTGAACCAAGAACCTTGATCTGATCCTTGAAGCTGTAATAAGTGGTATATTCATTTGTATGATGCATATTAACACGATTTGTATGAAGCAACGGATCCCAACCCAAAATTAGACAGCAATAAAATGGCACTTGCTGGCTTCATCTGATTTTTGATCAGACCCAAGACAAGAAAGGTCTGGTACAATAGTTATCCCCATGAATTAAAGACAAAGTGCTTAAGGAAGCCAGACAAGGCCTTGGTTAATGGTGCTATAGGTTTCTACTGGTAATTGCTGTTAGAGTAGGGGCATGCTTTTTTTTTCCCTTTAAAGAAGAGAAACAGACCGTGAAACAGCAGTCATGCCAGATTCAACACACAAAAGGAGAAATATAACATATTCCTGTCCCAAAGGGCATGATAGTGTTGATGCTCAAGCCCACAAAGGCCAAGACTCAGAGCAAACGTCACCTGATTCCTAACCTGTGTGGACTCTGCCACCTTCATAAACTCCTACTCTGGTGAGAGAATATACTAACTTAAAAGTGCCTGTATGCTCTTTTCAGTTGGGTGATGTTAAAAGAATAAAGACTTTAGGGAAATGAAAAAAGCAGGTAGATGAATACATGAAAAGGGGATGCTTGTTTTCACTTGGAGAGGAATGTTGTCTCTTTGTCTTCCATTGCGCCACCCTCCTCGGAAAACTGGAAAACCTATTTCAATGCAGCTTCCAATTCTTGGTGAGACAGACAGTTTGACCCACTACCATTGCTGCACAGAATGACACTGGGCTCTTCACATACATATGACCAACTTCTGTTCAATCTTCATTGGATGCCATAAAAAGAATAAGGCAGGCTTAAAAGGAAACAGAATATCTAGCACCAGTGACAGTACATGGGTCATCCTTGAGGTTCTTACCAGATTAGACAATACCATGAAGCACAACTTTTACAGGCAGTAAGTGGTTATTCCAATACAATTTTCAGATCTGCACTTCTTTCTAAGCATACATAAAAAAATAGTAGTAGCTAAGAAAGCCGAATTAAATAGCACACAATTTCACAGTCCTATTGCTGTCTGTAAAATACATAACCTGCATATAACCAGTTTGCTACTATACCAGCTGATGGGTTTATGCACAACATTCTAGACATATGTGGGAGATGGCACAACATGAGGACTATAAGGCTATAGATTCCCCAGTTCCAGCTTGTACAATTATAATTTTTCACTTATCTCACTGAATGAGCACAAAGAGCATATACAAAATATGTCCCAAGTGGATGGGCACTGAGTTGGCAGGGCTAAAATACAGAGCAGCTTCCACAGTGCTTCTGGCTGGCAGTGACTGGAATACAGCAGGAGACAGGCTTCTGCTCATGGTGAAAAAGAGCACTGGTTAGAAGGTATGTGCCAACAGGGCTATGTCTTAAGAATGCCTTGGTAGACCAGAAAAAAAAATTCTGCTCTGCTGCATACTGCAGTTCCCTCAGCCATCTTGTAAAAGCCATCTTGTGGAAAGGCAGTGTGATGCACGTTAGCCTGCTACATCAGTAGGACAGCTGTTTGATCCAGATGAATGAGCAAGTGAAGATTTTGCCTACTAAAGCTTTGTAGAAGCCTTTGACCACCCTCATGCATAAATACTAACCCACATATCAAAATTACTTATTCTAACTACTTAAAACATTATGGTGTAACTGCCCCAAACAGAATTAGCTGCCTGTACCTACAAATGAAACTTGCAAATGAAGACAGTAAACATTAAGAGATTATTGTACCAAAAAGGATAAAAATATACAACAAACTACTGTTTAACTACATCCCCTATTCATAAGTAATTGACCATGATTTGCTCTCACAAAATTATTTTAAGATTGTGTGGCTTATAGAAGTTCAATATTTGACTACCCCAAGAAACTGCATTAAAAAAAATCCCAAACCCATCAAGCTATGTGACCAGAGCCAAGACTTGCCTGCTAAGCAGCTCCTTCTCAGGTCCATCAAGAACACCCTAGGGTCCCTCAGAGTAAGGTTACTCTTTCTCATGGAGAAGTTTCTCAGGGTAGCAAGAAAATAAAAGTTGTTAGTTTTTTACTGCTGAGAAGAACTTGTTGACTCTTCTCAAAGCATGAAGGAAGAACTTTTGTTGGGAAGCACTTTCATTGACATAGAAGGTCTGGGAAGGTAATCTGCTCTCCCTGCACTAAAATAAGTGTTCTTTCTCTTATGCAGCAATACAGTTCTAGAGGCAGGCTGCAGCACAAGTGTATCACACACACAGTCCCATAGACAACTCTCACAACAGTCTCAAGATTCTGCAGAGAGCCCACATTCACAAGACTAAAGGCTGCCTCTCTCCATCATAGACTCAAGCTCTGAATTCTGGCAATGAATTCTGTGCAACCCATGTTATCTCTCACCTCCCATCCACAGGAAGGGGTGAGACTAGGTTATTAGAGAGTCCGTACAGCCACAGGGTAGAGCAAGGACAAGTGTTCTGCTCCTTTGATAGGCAGCTTTTTTGTAGTGTAGTAGTGGATGACTTCAGGAACACTGTCGAAGGGAGGGCTGTTCTGACCCAGGATGTATTTTTCTTTGGTTTTCGTCAGCTTCATATGCATAAAACCTTGATTACTCCTGCAAGGAAAGCAAAGTGTAAGTTCATGTTTATGCATAGGGAGGAGGGCCACAGCACCACAGCAGGCTCTTCTTATCGAGAAGAAACAAGGAGAACAAAATGCCAGTAGTTCCTGGATGGCAGGCCAAGGCAGTGGCCAGACTGACAGTCTCCAACTGCTACCTGCAAATCCCCATGGATAGTTCACCACAAAGGCAGCCTAAGCCAGTATTTTGTTTTCAGCACCTGTACAGCCTGTGAAGGCTCACACAGAAAGTGACCCAGAGGTGTGTCAGAAGATAATCCATTTCCTCCCCATGGCCCTTGATCCAGCTCCTCCGATATTTTCCGATGAACAATTATTTTCACTATAGCCAGTCATTACTTCTGGACCCAAATATCTGTGGTGTTGGTCTGTCAAAGGTCTGAGGGTCCCTTCATAGGTACAAGCAGGCCCTGAGGCTTGCTCAGCTAGGCAAGACAAGACCTAACCTGTTCTACCCTGTGGAAGCCTCAGGGCAGACGTTACCATTCCAGTCTGGTACTAACTGTCCAGAACACATCTCTGTGCATAATCTGGTGGCTTCAGGTGGGAAAATTACCCCAGGTGAGCATGTTCCCAAGGTTCATGGAATAATACTGCATTAGTCTGAGCAAGGGCTGCTGTCCTGTGGTCTTTCTGCAGGCACCCTCTTACAGGGAAGAGAAGAGTGTCATGGAACTGCCCTGCCTGCTCTTGGCAAAGGAGTCTGTCCAACATAATTCCACTCTGATGGGTAGCACCCCCTCTGCTGTACAGCACCAGAGGTAAAGCTGGCCTCAGCTCTTCCCAGAAGTAACCCTTCAGTGTCTGCTGTCTTGACATAACATATAGGCTACTTTAAGAGTGCAGAGTTCAGCTAGGGCAACACAAGCGCAAAGAACAGCTCTTACACGTCAAGATGTTTAATGAGGCTTAGGTTTTTACAGCTTGTTTGATGTCCCAATCCCTAACCTTCTGGCTCCAAGCCATTGTTTCTTCTAGGTGTGTCCAGGGACAGAGACCATAGTTAAAACTGCAGTTGGTCTGTGTCAGCAAAGAAATCCAATTCAAGATGACACAGAAAGCTGCAGCAGGAAAACAAAATATGTCAAACCCAGCTTTTCTAAAATCTGCCATATTCTATAGTAGGACCCACAGCTAGTCTGTGGGTTAGAGAGGGTTAATAAATGAGGCTTGTTTTGAGATGTATTCTCTGACCAAGGCTGTTGGCACGGAGGTTAAGAAGTGAAGGAGAAAAAGAAGATAACTAGGAAAAATACCCTGCAGCTGAGGAAAGTATTTATAGAAAGGCCCTGGGAAGAATAGAGGTGGCGAACTTTCCGCCAATGATTGTTATGTTGACTAATTGTGACCAATGATGAAAGTGTAAAGTGTGTAAAGGGTATAAAAGAGAGTACACTGTTGTAATAAACAGATATTAGCCTTCTGAAGTACAGTGTGGCTTTTGTGTGTCGCGCCTGCCTTTATAGCGACAATATTCAAGCTAGCAGGTGCAGCATTCCCTTTGTAAGCACCTGTATCATAACCAAGTCCATATCTTTCATGTATTCAAGAATTCTCTTATGAAGATCACCTTTCTGGTGCACAGAAACCTCTGCAGGCACTGTAATTATGGCTCTACATGCTTAAAATCATGCCTTAAATATCGGTTTCTTAGTGGGAAAATATATCTACTGAGTCATAATTGATCTCTAAATTATTTCCCTTAAATAAGAGCAACATCTTTAAATACTTATTATGAGGACACATGTATTGCTCTCTTTCTTCAGTTCACTATGAAATTGCTTTGCTACAAAATGACTTAAAAGTGTGCAGTTACATTAATGGAATCACAGGCATGTTAATTTCAGAAATATGGCAAGGACTGGAGAACAATTTTTTAAGGGCACATTCATGCAGAAAAGGAAAAAGCCTTTTTTGAAGAGGAAGAGAATGTACATAGTATGAACAGATTGCTAGAAGCCATGTATTTATGACGCACAGCTATTTCTTCCTCAAGAAGGACCTACAGATATATATTCATCTTTGTGTAGAACATAGTCATTGAAGTTACACAAAAAGAATCTCTGCTATATATCTGACAGGTGAGACTTCTGGAAGGCCACACTGTTTGTGAGAGTGAGGGAAAAAGAATGTGAGCTCAAAGTTATGAATAGCAGGATAATGAAATGTATATAAGGCAAATTTATAGGTTCTGCCTTTGGAATGGAACAAACTCAAGCAGCAGTGCAAGCTAGGGCACAACAGGCCAGAAAAGGAACTGTGGTAGGGAAGACACATGGTGGGAAGGAGAATGATTCAATGGTGTGCCCATGAATGCCTACTGCAGCCCTGAGTTCCATAGCAAAGTGCAGGCAACTGCTGGAAGACAATGTCTACTTCTTCCACAGAGCATCCGTGAGGCTGCATCTGTACCTGGTAAAAAGGGTGATCCAAAATATGAGAATGTCAATACTGGAGAATATCCAGAGCAGGACCACTAAACGTGGTCTGGGGATGGGAATACCTGATGTATGAGGATAGGCTTGAGGGAATTGTGCCTGTTTAGTGTCCAGGAGAAGAAAAGGTGAGATGGGGAGTGTCAATCACTCACTGCCTAAAAGGGAGAGTTGCAGAGAAAACAAGTTTCTCAGTCAATAAGCACAAGCTGCAAGGGAGTTCCCCCTGGACACAGGGACTTCTTCCAAACATGAGTCCTAAAGCCCAGGAACCTAGATAAGGCAGGCCAGAAGGGTTTCATCCTCACAAGTTTTCCAAAGCACTCAGCACACTGGTAAACATGCATTGCTTGGCACAGGGGTTTGGACGAGACACCCCCAGGGGTCCATTCTGAACTAGATCTCTCTAGGCAACTGGGAGCCATGTGAAACTAATTTCAAAGCTTTGCAGCACCTCACACTTGAATTTTCTGTTCATAAAGGAGTAGAACTGAGACCATTCAGTCAATGAACCAGTTTCGCTAGCTGCTAGTGTTTGCAGCCCATATCACATTTTTAGTGATTTCTATCCTGGTTACTTTTCTGGCAGTGCAG
Organism: Erithacus rubecula; assembly: GCF_903797595.1. Taxonomy (NCBI): domain Eukaryota; kingdom Metazoa; phylum Chordata; class Aves; order Passeriformes; family Muscicapidae; genus Erithacus; species Erithacus rubecula. The sequence continues at coordinate 1,417,102 of NW_027635590.1, forward strand.
AACTCTTTAAACTGAGCATTATTTCAGGCTTACTGGTGGATGAAAGCAAAGATAATGTTTTCAAACATTTTCCTCCTTCACTCCCTTTCTGCCTTTAGTTTCCAAAAACTACACTGTGAATGTGCTTCAAATGTTTTAAATGAACCATCACTGGTTGCAAGTAAACATATCCAAGCAGACAATTCTTATCTTCTATAATGTAGAACAAATTAAGTTGGAAGAAAGACTTGGAAACTTGAAATCATGCCCTTGAATTAAACACATTCATCAGTAAACTATTCTGTGAAACTCTTCACGTCTACACTACGGATCTTTCTGTGCTGTCTCACCTTCTTTATTTGTCCTTACAACCTCTCTCACAGTCTCCCCTCTTCTGGTATGCCTGGACTCAGAAAATCAGTGCTTTAGTAACAGGTAAGGGCAAAATACATCTCCACTTGATTAACAGCACCAACGTTAGATCAGTGACTAGAATTACAGAGACTATGTCAAAAAGGAACCTGGAAGTCATACTGCCTCTTCCTCTCCTCCAAACACTTTCAATCTAAGCTCTGACTTTTGTATGCAAAGAGATTACAGAAATTCCGGGTAATAATGAGAAAAAAGCTTTATGGTTGAAGTGATTTTAAATTTCTGCTTAGTTTTCAAAGCACTGTTGGGGTGTACCTGGACAAGTGCCTGACTGGTTTTCAGCAACAACTATTAGAACCTGCTAGGCCCAAGATTTTCAAATAAAAGAACCTAAACAGTGAAAGCAAGTTCACATATGTAAACACTGATGAGAGATAGCGCCTTAAAGAGACAAGAAAAGCACATTTTGCAAGAGGTTTTGGGACCTGAACTAAGTGATATTGTTACTGTGATATTGTTACCATGTGAATTCTGAATGTTATTGTGGTTTTTCAAATGTTGCAGTAACTCTTCCCCCCATTTTCATTCAATTGACAACACAGTTATATTAAAGACAATATTCTATCCCTTCTTTCCTTTTAGAACCATTTCCATGAGTAAGGAAAACAAATTGCTAATTGCTGAACCCCACATCAAATTTCTCTGGAACTCTAAAGCACAGATGTTTACACAGACACAAACTTGATACATGACTAATAGTCAGTCACACCTTGTTTAAAATGTTTGGCAACACAGCCTTAACATCAATAGATGTTGAATTGCAACCTCCCCACATATTTTCTTTCAGATTTCAAAACTCAATGAGGATGGGAAAGGAATTGGGTAGACAGTTAATCAGAATGTGCTTTTTGATCTTATGCATGAAGTATGATAAAAGTAGATTTAATAAATATTAATTAGCTATTAAACTTAGTATTTTTTTCCAGAATATATTAATGGCTTTGAAATATGATTCAGTGTTCACAATCACAAAGTTTGGCCAAGTCTTCTGAAGCCTAATGTTTCTGAAGAAAGCACTGTTTTGTCAGAACAGATTTTCTGCATTCATTTTGATGAAATGTTACTTGCATAAAGAAAAAAGCAACAACTTTACGATAGCATCAGAGAAAAAAAATAATTCTGGCAATGCAGGAAATACATGTTGTGTTATTTTTCTATTCTGAAATTATTTTCCATTTCATAATTCTAACTTTCATTACATTTTGAACAAAGCCTATAATGTTTTATGTCAGCAACAAGAAGATAAAATAAAAACTCCTCTGAAAAATAAACTCACTACTTAGACCCAGACAAAAAAAAAAAAAAAAAAAAATTGTAAAATCATTTGCTGGAGACATTAAGAGGCTGGCCTATGAACTGGTTTTGCACAACACCGTCACTCTACACCTCAGGGACACTGTCTGCAAGATAAAACAAACAATGCCTCTCCCTCTACAAACAAGGTGTAGAAGTGTTCATTCACACAATGTGTGAAGATCACTACTGAGTCCAAGCTCCATTCTCTATAACCAGCTCCCATCTGCTGCCTTGAAGGTAGTGAGAATCTTCAGCTTGTTTGATTTTCCAGACGAGTGACAGAATCCATGCTGTCTGATAACAGCCAGGACTCTGTCATTACAATTTAGGCTAACAACAGCCTAGTAATACACTTTTAAATATTTTTATTCAATTGCTAGTTTAGAGACAGATCAAAATTCCCATGACTTTTTTGTAAATTATACTGACAGGAAGAAACTAGTAATTTTTACAATATTACAAGAATTACTTCCAAGAACAAAAATCAACAGAAAGGTGCAAGTCTAGCATTTATCCAGAACCCAGAACTATCAAAAGTTTATGTACTCAGCTTTGGAAATCAGGACCATTTCTACAGACTGTAATGAGAAAAAAAAATGTAGCTTGCAGTTTCCTTTGCTATTCAGGGAAACCACATGCCTGTTTATGAGTCCACAGGATCAGGATGTCAAAAGGCACCACCCTCTGTGAATTCAGCTCTGCACTTCCAGTGGCTACAATTGTGCAGGAACTATCTGACAGAACAGAAAGCATTGCCTGTTACTGGTTTTGCTCACAGACTGCACATTTAGTCAAGTTGTGAGATAACCCGTATCTAAAATTAAGAATAGTCACATTTTCCAAAATTGAAATGTGAATCAGGAAACAAATTGGTGTGGGCAGGGTGCATACTGCTGCAAGAGCCTTGGGAGGGGAAGATTCTGATTGAAAGGATTAGCTAGTAGAGCCCAGCTGGCACCTAGTCTTCACTGAGCCAGACTGAAACATGATAACCCCACCCTGAGATGCAGTTCCATTACTACATCAGGAAGGCACCTCTGTGAGCCTGACATTCATTGGAGTAATTGCTGAACACCTAAAATGTAAGTAAGGAATGGATCTCCCTGTTTCATTTGCACATCTACCCTTTTCACCAGTCTGCTAGTAAAGAATAGGTCTCAGGTAAGGAATTTGAAACTGGGCATTTTCATAGCAGCCATGAATTTCTGGCTACAGCACAGTTACCAGGAGTATGGGTCTCCAATTTTTGCCCAGTCCTCTGCAATTATAATTGTGTTTAAGGAAAGAGTGGCTGAGTATGAGCCAGCCAAATATGTAAAACCCTGAAGGAATACAGAGAAGAGGAAACACAGGGAGCAATCCGAGGTTGACAGAGAAGATTCAAGAGAATGTACAGCTGTCCTTCATGCCTTTGGGATAATTTTGCTCTGGGAAGGTAGATCATACTCTTTCCCTGCTCTGCTGTGCAGAATTTAAATAATGCAGACAAAGAGACTTAGCTCTTATGGGTCCCAGTGCACAGAAGGATACTTTTAGCTTCAAGCACTTGTTACCAACAGTATCAATTCCTATTTCTAACTGAGAGGAACAACATAAATGTCCACTTCAATAAGACCTTCTCTTATGCCCCCAGAGATAGCTAATCCACATACAATTAAATTTGACTGGGTAAACTACACCATCTCAAAGTGACAGTTATTGACATGAGCAAAACAAACAGCCTCAGTGGCTGTTTTATACACAGATGCATTTCAATTTAGCTAATGCTATTTTCAGGCTTGTTTAATTATATTTGGAATTATAACATTTGGAATTTGAATAAGACAAATATCTCACACAAATTCCCCATGCAAGTTAAGCCTGTCTGACTCTCTCCATGTCCACAGACCATGAAAAGTTTTCCTGCTACTGGAAAAAAACGGTCTTCAGAGATGTCTCCATTATGCAATATTCAGTCACATTAAATGAAAATGAGCAAGTTCTACCATCTTTTCACTTTTTAAATACGGGTAGTATTTGGGTAGATTCTCATTGCTGTGTTTTAGGAAACAATCTTTTGTTATTAGAGAAAACTCAAAAACTAGAGTGAAGTGGTTTAGGTTTGGTTTTTGCTTTCTGTTTAGTTTTAGAAAAAGCTTGTCACATGAAACAGAAGAATAGGTTTTAAATCACTGTTACATAATCTCAGTACAAAATTAGGGTGTGATTCATGCTTTTTCCCTGGAGAAGAAATGAAACATTTAAAAAAAAAAAAAAAAAAAAAAAAAACCCAAAAAAAAAAGCTGACTCACACATGGTAGTTAAGGTCCCTGAGAAGCCCAAATACAACCTTATAAATAATGAGAATATTGCAGTTCTGTGTGAAGAGACTACAAAAGGATACTAAAGGCAAGAACTCAGCTGTCCAAAGCAGCAAAATATAACTGTTACCTTTTCCTCTGGAAGTTTTGCTCTGACTGTATAACAAAAATCACTGGGCTTATGCAAGAATTAAGTGAAATACTTTTTAAAAAAGATCATATTCCAAGACTTTAAACTTAGGAGTAATTTTAAGCCTGAGGGAAAATTTATTTCAAAGCTTGTGCCATTAATGCTTCAGTGTTTTAAAATATCTAGAGGATACCTATATCAGAGAATGCACAGATCAAATTACAAAAGAGACAACAGGAACTGAACCACAATTCAAAAGCAAATGTGCTCCAGCTCAAGGCAAACCTCTTCATTACAGAGAGATCCCAAAAAATGATAGCAGAGGAATAATGACTTAAAGTAGACTCCTACAAAACATTTTTTTCTCAAGTCCTAGAATGCAACTTACAACAAAAAGAATCAGCTTTGGTGCAATCTATAAAACATTTTTTTACAACAGGTATCACCATCATCCCAGCAGCAAAATGTATTTTCAAAGTAGACCCGTGAAGAAATGGCATAAAAGCCAAACCAGCAGGGGTAATGCTAGTGAAAAGGGCAAGTCAATCTGAACCTCAGACCTACTTGGAAGGTTAGGTTCCATATCAGACCCTATCCTGCAGGAACGAAAGAAAGGAAACATGTATCCTTGCACCCATACAGCCTATACCAAGGTGAAGGGGCTTCTTTTTCTCTTGCACAGAAAACCTTGACTATCTTCCTCAGCCTGAAAATGAAATATTTATAATTTTTTATTAAAATGAATTATTATCCTGTCATGGATAATAATGGGAGAGTTGGGCTAGATGATCTTTGATCCTCCCTTCCAACCCCTGCTGCTCTATGAATTTTGTGGTATGGTGAAGACAACATCTGTAGGGTATTCTGCTCAGCCTAACCTAGGTAAGGCAAACTCAAAGCAGCACTAACACTGGAATACTGCTCATTTCCTAGTTCTGTAGATCTTTTATCCTCAATCCTGGGCTTTTCTCTTCGAAGAGCTGTAGCAATGCTGTACAGCTTTATTCCAGTAAAACACAAAACAAAAGGAATAAAATCCCCAAACAATACAGTTCCTCACTCAGTCTAAAGCAGAAGCAGCAGGAGTGCTTCAGATTAAAACCAGACAAAAAATTAATCCAAGTTTATTTAGTTCAGTGGACATCAAATGAAGGCTAAAAATCTCTTAACATCTCCAGACAGGAAGGTACTATTGCAGTGACTGTAACTATACATCATGCAGTCCCAAACACTCTGGAGTCCTTTGGAGCTAAAACAGTGGAGAAGCAAACTGGATAATTTTCTTGCATGGCACAAGAGAAATTAGGTCTTATAAATACATTTACTATGTTTTACTGACAAGTACTTACTTCAGTGAAAGAGAATAGTCATGCTTGCTTGTTTGACTGTTTCTTACAAGGTAGCTACACTCCTTGCATAAACGTAACAGGTTTTCTGCATCTGTCCGACTGATTGCTCCATGATACCATCTAGAAAAAAGCAAAAAAGTTAATACACACACAAATACTCTCACTCATATTGCTTTCACTACTAATTTTTTAATGTATCAATTGTTACCGATAGCACATGGATAAGTTTAAAATCTAATGTATTATGGATAAAAAGCATGGATAAAAAGACAAAGTTATTACAAATAATGGAGGCTTGTAGTTCCTGTCAGCCAAGGGGAAAAAACTCAGATCAGCAAACCACATAATAAGACTGGTGTACATGTTTATGTAAAAAATTCCCAACAGATTATAATCTGTCTTGCAAACAGATCCATGAGATACACATTTTTTTCTATTTCATCGCTGGGATATATCAGTTTTTAAACTAATAGGCAAAATAATAAAAAAAACCCAACAAATGCAAAGACATAGAATATCACACATGGAGAACATAAACAGTTAACAGTGGAAAAGAATTGCTAAAATAAATCTTTGAAAAAGGAGGAGAGTGATAAAGTGTGAAGATCTATCAAAAAGGCACATTCTAAACACAGCTATGGCAACTCTGAGAGCTTTATATAAATCTGTGGTGGATCTGAGGGGTGAATGTGAACAATTTAGGGAAAAAAGGGAAACTGGGAGAGGAGAGGTGAGTCCTTCATTAAACTAGCCACTGCAAACAAAGAAGCTTCTCAGTGCATTCTGTTCTGTATCAGCTTTCAAAATCACAGACTCCACGAGTAAGCACTTTGACCCTTCCCTAAGTTTCCAGAGCAGTGCAATGTGTCTGGCCCTGTACTGTGTCAAACATGTCTCTGAGGAAGGTCTCACCCTCCCTGCAACTGCCATGAGCACTTTGAAACACTATGTGACACCACCACGTCTGCCTAAGCAAGACAATGTACACATCAGATGTGCTCTCTGTCTGTTCTTACCAGGAACTGTAGCTTGCTTTGTGTAAGAGCTTATTTCATTTATTCTTACCCTAAGAAAGATGCTCCAACTAAAGGATAGGTGAATAAAGACCAGATAAATCTCTTTGACAGAAATAATTTCCTTAACTATCTTGTGCTGGTGTCTCCATTGTGAATGTGCTAAAAGAAAAAAAGTTGGTGCCCAAATTAAAAATTCCTTGTGTGCTTGATTAAAACCAAAGGCTGCATTAGAGGGAACTAAAAAGAGGTTATACTTTGTGTAGTCAAGACAGACAAGAAAGGGAGGGTCAGATGGCTTTATCACTTCACTTTTATCACTCACAGGAGACATAGATACAAATTATTTCAGGCAGTCTTCTCATCTCCTATTAGATATTTACTGGTGAAAGATATTTTTTAAACAAGCAATTTTAAGACTAGATTGCCTTCTGAGTGTGATGGTATAATATTAATGCAAGTGTGAATCAAGAAATGGTTTCGGGAGAAATTTAAAACTTTTCCTATTAGCCATAGTTATCTTTCTTTTCTCCTAAAAAGGCCAAATAAAACAAAAGTGAAATATTACTGTACCAAAATAAGGGAGATGCTGGACTCTGATATTCAGAGAGAAATGGAAAAAAGAGCACAGGGCTGGTTTGAGGAAGCTACTTTTAAGAGTTGAAAGTAAAACAGTTCATGAGATAACATCTGATCATGATGTGACGTCTGGAAGCTGTTTTGGCTACACCTGACAGTAAACAGCAGTTTCCAGAAGTGTAATTGTTTGTGAGTCATATGCCCATGTAATTGGGACACTCTGATTGCTCCTGTTCAAGCTACCTGGTGCGATAAGCAAAGTGTGATAATCAGCTTTAAGTTCCTGAGTGGTTTGCTGTTCAAAAGTATCGGGTCTGTTTGTCCCAGGTGTGCTTGTTTTATTAAATGTCAGCATATAAGCATTTGTGAAGAAAGGTCAAAGATTCAAACACCAGTGATGTGGTCTTTAAAAAGTGCAATGACAGCTTGTGAAAGACACCAGTGCAAAAGTATGGAATAGCCTGAGTATCTTCCAAGATATCCTGGACAACACAGGGGCACAATGCAAACCTGGAAGCAAAATTCTAATGTAATCACACACTTTGACCCTTATCAGGATCTCCTCCCAGGTTTGCAAGTACCCTGATTGTGGTGAACAGAATGCTCTTCCTGATGGTCAGGTTCCAGCCACTAAGGGTCCACAACTCCACTGAAGAGAGGAGAGCAGCATCAATTATACAGTAAGTATAATAAGCTATTACAGCTTATATAATGCACAACACTACTCTGTTTCCGAGCTAGACCAAAACAGGAAACCACCAGATCTTGATTATAGGGCTGGGAGGGATTCACTTTCAGTAAGACAATAGAAACAGCAGAACACACTTTTTCTTTACACTGTTATTGAGGAAATAGAACAAATTACTTTGATTCCCCTGGGTCCATGAGTTAATAAGTTCATAGTTACATTCATCAGCCACAAGCAACTAAAAATATTTTCTAAATATACTAACACACCATGGTATTTCTGCCTGTTTGGGGAATATCCTAACCTACCCATCCACTTGTCAATTCGTGTGCATCCTTTTCTTTAGATCTTGTATTTCTTTCTGCAAAAACAGATTCCACTTTTGCAGAAAAAGAAGGAAAGGGTTGTTGGCATGTGTTGCGGAGATGTCTCACTATTAAACTTGAATAATTTGAATTATTATGAATAATCTATGGTAAAATAAATGTGAACTCTTGCACTTTCTGATTCATCATTAACTGTGCATTTATTTTAGGTTGGATCCATCACATTGAAGAATCAAAAGCAACCTCATGTCACTGGCATTTGAATACTTAAGAAGGAAAATCTAGACCTGCAGTTTTCAGTTGTAACATTTAACTGCAGTTTTACTATAAGATAGAATGACACCACAACATATTAATGAGTCAAAAATTAGGTAATAGACACCCACCCTCCTGCAGTTATTTTAAATATATGTGGGACTGGGCAAATGATTTTGGTGAGTTGAAACTACCCAACTTGAAGGACCAAATTTACAGTTAAATTTACAGTCTTTTAGAAATTTACTTAACAATATCAGCGACTGATTTCACAATAATGGTTGTTACTTCCTATACTGGAAATAAGCATACAATCAGTCAATAGGCAGATGGTTCAAAGGCTGAGGTTGATAAGATACAAATTATATTATTATCTGTTTCAAACTTAAACTTTCAAATACTACCTGAAAAATAGAATGTCAAAGGAAAAGCAATTTCTGGAACTACCTCCTCTCAAACACTAGAAGATTCCCTCCTACTGAGGATTTGAAGTGTAAAAGGATTGTTGATACTCTCAATACCACTAGCATTAAGGAACAAAATATTCTCATAAAGTGCACTCTCACATCCATGCTAAATTATGACCTCCCTTGCCAATGCAAAGAAATTCTACCTGTAACCCAGAATGACAATTTCTGAGTGGTCTGCCTTCAGAAATTCCAGACACAACCTCTTCACTTAACTGCATTAATCCACTGACTTCTCAGAGTCCAGGAATATCAGTCTAACTTTTGTAAACTACTCCACATGAGGATTTTTCTCTGTGTAGCAGGAATTCTGGCCCCTTCTCTGAGACTGCGCCTTTGGTATGATACAGGACAGTGGGTCACTCCATCACACAAGCCAGTCTGTCCAAATTGTTCAAGGGAGGGCAACAGTGGGGCAGGACAGCGGCCACTCTTGTGAATACCAGACATTCATTATAGGGAATTTGGAGCTGATAGAAGTGCATCTAAATACGACTCTCAAATCTGACAGCACAAGGGTAGAAATAACAATCTCTTTTCTGAAAGCTGTTTAAGTGATCTTATTCTCTCCCTAGAGGAGAATCACAGCCAAATGCAAGGCAAACCTGATGCATTAGAAATACGCTCTGCAGCCACTATATAGGGTTCATGCACCTTTAAACAGAACTTGGTTATATGTATTATACAACACTTTCATCCTTAATGCAGTATAAACAACCAGGTTTAAAATGGAATAAGTGTACATATTCGACAGATAAAATTCATTGCTCCTGAGATGAGTTTCCCATTTAACACTATTTTGTTTCCCCACAAAAATTACTTACAGGTAAGTAATTAGTTGCAGGATTAATCCTAGTTGCAGAATTAGTAAGAGTAGGTCTTTGGGGCTCTGGGGATACTAAGGAGGGAATGTGGACAGTAGGATCTGGGCATTTGCTGTTCCTGTAAGTGTGGAGGCAAAGAGCTAGAGAGCAATTACTGTGCTTACTTACATCTGCTTTTCCAGTTGAATAGTTGGATCTATTCTCTCTCCCAGGATCCCACAAAATTCTGGACTGCCATGTTTGATGGGTTTAAAGCCTCCTCCAGGTGCTCTTAATTGTCTGTGCTGATCATTTGAGGAAGAAGGAGATGCTTGCCGTTTCCCACCTCCATTAAACTGGGCTGCAAGATACACAAGAATTACCTCTCCAGGCAAGGTTAGCAAGGACCAAAAGAGTTGTAGTGCTTAGAGAGGTTTTCACACCCCACGGAGAGTAAACATATATGCACTAGCAATAAGATGCTTTATCTAAAAGGTTATATTTATCATGTAAAGTGTTTCTTACTATGCAGAGGACAGTCCTAAACCTCTCTTGCTTTTCCAGTAATAAAATTCATGCTCTTCTAAACCTTGTTACAATAACTACTGCTTATCTTGACATTCAATACTTTGATCCTCCAGAAATGATACTGTTAAACAAATAATAGTAACAAGCCTCCCGTCACCTGCCATAATTCCAAAAGCAAATAAATGAGAACATCAGTTTGCCTCAGGTTACATGGTATCATTGTAACTGGGATCTGCGGGCAAATCACCCAGCTATCCATATCAGAAATATTATAAAGTAGCAAATAATTAACAGTGCATCCACTCACATGCTGCTGGCCCAAAGCTTTTTCCTTTTAAGTCTAGGAAACAGAGCTGAAAAAAGAAAAATGGCCTTTCATAATTTCTCTCACTAACGACATTATTCCAAGAAGAGCAATACAATTTACTTTGCAAAGCTGTAACTTATTAGAGTGCTGCAACACCACAGCCAAGCACATACTAATGCTGTCAGCATCCTCATTCTACACTTAACAGATTCCACATAGCTACAATTAAAAAAAGTTAGAGGACAGAATGTTGACAGGATCAGTGAAAGAATCTATCTACATCATATTCCTGACTCTCATTGCCTTCTATGGTTTGCTGCTCCATCAAAAATCAGCACTCCCAGCTGCAGATGATTGTACCTTATGATCATCTAGTGAGGACCAGGCAGGGAACCTTCAGGAGGTAAAAATCACAGTTCTCAGAAGCACAAGCAGCTCAATCAGCCCCTATGTGAGTTTCAACAGCAATACTGGGAAAAAATGTTACAAGGAAAACTGAAGGGGCTCCTTACAAAACTTACAGGCCTCATGCATTTAAAGCTGAACTTACTATATAATACATAGCCAAGTAGGCATGTATATAAAGTATTTTAAAGCAGACAGCTGCAATGTTCAAGTTCAAAAAGATAATACACAGAGACATGTTGGATGAGGAAAGTGTTTTGGAGCTGTTTTTTAAAAAAATATTTATGCTTTTGTCATGAAGTTTAGGACACTTCCAAATTCCCCCTTTACTCTGAGAAAGCAGGCACAATTTCTTTATTGCAAAATTTGGGCAAACACATTCAATCACATTTCAAAGTATGCATGGTGGAAATATGCTGATCCTTTCTTAATATAAACTCAGATTTAACCTCATTACTGGATAATGAAAGCTGACTAGTGTAACAAGGAGAAACATTGCATGTGGATACTTGCCCATGACATATATGAGCAGTATTATTATTTTAACTCTAAGAAAAACACCTGGATGTAACTTGGGTACTCTCTGAAAACCAGTGAGCTTATTGACATCTTCTGAACAAGGAACATCTTTCAGACACCAAGAAATTCTGTTGACAAAACAGACTCAGTTCTGACTGCTAACAGCCGTACCTGTACCACACAGGTTATTGCAGAATGGCTTGAGTTGGAAGTGTGATTAATGATTATTGAGTTGCAACCCCATAAGAGCCAGGAGATGCCACCACAGGCAGTGATTTCATCCACTAAATCACATTGTTCAGAACCCCATCAAACCTGGCTTTGAACAATTCCAGGGAAGGGCCATCCACAATGGCACACAGGGCAACCTGTTCCAGTGCTGCACCACCTTTGACTAAACAATTTCTTCCTAACATCTAATCTAAATCTCTCCTCTGGTTATTTAAAAACATCCCCTCTCTTTTAATCTCTATATGCCTGTGTAAAAAGTCATTAACACGATGGTAAAGAGGTAGGAACTATTCTCCAAAAACAGGACTAAGTTATATTTCAGATGCTATGGAATGTTGGGGCTTTCTTCTCTGCTTGAAAAGTTCAGACATGTCATGTCTCTGGACTTCTGGCCTTTTTTTTTTTCTCCTTCTTTCTTTGTGAATTAATTTATCAGGAAGAAGCAGTCATGAAGGGATATCCAGGCAAATTAAAGTGACAAGTGTGATACCCAGTCAGGTACCCACCCAATGTTGTAATCTGGTCTGAGTTTGGCTGCTATGAATCCTCTCTTAAATAAAGCCAAAGTATATTCAGCCACTGCAGTTATGGAACTGACCATATCTGAGACTTCCACCCTCTCCATTTTTCCACTGCCCTGTAATTTGTGCCATACCCCTGTGACAGTGGTATGGCAGAGCTCCTTTGCTTTAAGACCCTCAGGGTCCTAGGCAGTACCTTTCTATGCAACAGAGTAGAAGCCAGAAAAAGTCTGGCATTTATAGGTCCTGCTTCCTTAAGCCCATGATCAGTGCTGGAAACTACTGCCAAGTGGCCCTCTTGACCACTGAGACCCTCTTTGTAACAGAGGGACACATATTCTGTAAAGTAATATTACGACTGGCTTTTACAGACTTCCTTACCCAAAGGTAAGGTATTTCCTTTACCCAAAGGTTTTCTGTGTCCACATGATGGCTTGAAGACAGATTTCTCACAAACTCAGTGGAAGCCAGCTTAAGTGTCACATTCTTAAATGGGTCCTTCAATGCCCATGTTATCTTCCATGTATCCAGTGGGCTCTCCCTGGTGTTATCTCCTTTTCTAGCCAGACCTGCGCACCTGGAAGCTACATTGTTCCTGTTACTTTGCCAGCCTCACCTCCTCTGGGCAAACCAGTCTGCCCAGCTCAGCAGGAGCTAACAAGACCTGCTCACTTCCCATAAAAGCCATCAAAAACACATTTTAGATTCAGCTGTACAGACTCCAATAAAACAACCCCAAATTTGTTTGTGAAAGAACTCCAGCTGCAGACAGTCAAAATGCTGCATTCCAGTTCTGCTGCAGAGACACATCTTTTAGCACAGCAAAGTCCATAGGCTATGTACAGCTTCCTCCATCCACAGTGCCAGCATGACACCAGCTCCAGCCCCATCCTTAGGAGTCAGAGCACAGACACACTCCCCTCAGCCTCAGCACATTTCACAGCTTGTGCGCACTTCCATTCTGACAAATCACAAAGTCCAGGTTGGAGATAAACAGATTTTAGCTATGCTTTAGCAACAAACCTGGAAATCATAGGAGAAGAAAAATTTTTTTACTTCCAAGACCTGCATGAGTAGTTAGGTTCATGATAATTCTAGTGTTGCTTGCCATTTTGGTTTGCTTCTAAGGTCTATCACCTGACAAATCAAAAACATTTCCTGCCTAAGTCTCTGTGTCTGCAATTCTCATCACAAATGTCTGTTGTTCCCTCCAAATGAATTTCTCAAAATAGGAAAGTTTCAGCAGGATCTCCACAGTTCCATGCAATTGAAAGATAATAATTATGGCCCTGTAAAGTGGGACTTACCCGTTGCTAGAACTTTTCATAATTATACCAACACTGCACTTTTCAGAAAAATCCGCCTTAGCCAAGAACTGAAAAAACCCTTTCCTGAACTACTCTATCAAACCACCAAATAAGTCAGAAACAGCACTTCATACATCTCAGCAGAGGGTCAACACTTCTCCACTGCAAACTTTCCAATATTTCATACTTCAAAGCTGGACCTCTTCTTTCCTTATTTTAAACATATACTATTCCTAGAATGAAGATGAATTCTGGAGACACCAGATAAAACAGCAGCTTGCAACCAAACCATAAACATTTCTTTGTGACAAATAACCTTGTACCTAAAACACACTAACCTATAATGAATGGCAGATTTAATGAGAGAAATCTAATTAATCTCTAAAAGTGTTTACTCTTCTTATTTTAAATAAAAATTCTCCATGCTGAACCTGTAAGTAATCCAACTATATTGTAATACCATTTAATTAAACCTCTCTTTAGTCTATTAATCCTGTAAAGCAGTATTTTGCTGTGTGCTTTCATAACTGCATAGTACTTGAAAGAATACTTACACATAAGCCAATCATAAAATCTCATATTTGTGTGACCTTGTTGATTTAGTTACGTATAGAAACTGAAAAGTAGATCTAAAAAAAAAAATTGACAAAACTAAGATTTTTTTTATTTTAAAACAACTCAGAAATACCCTATTTCAGAATTTATCAGATAAAGACCAAAAAAGTGGACATGAAGATGAATAGAGAGCTTAAGACAAGTTCAAAATGAATGAAAAGTCATTGATTTAATAATGATACATGAAGGATAATGTCTATGATTTACATCTGCACATATATAACTCTTAAGACTTAACTTTTTTAAACTAATAATCCAGTCTCTGTAGCTGCTGTATTACTATTTGAACTATTTGTGAAATGTGATCTCACTGCAAACAGATGTATACTGGTCCCACAGCTTGTATCTCAGCATCATTAACTGATGAAGTTGCTGGTTTTTTAAAGCAAAAATACATCTGGGTAGCACACAATCACCAACCTAGCAACAATCCCAACAGTGTGGGAAGTTAGGTGATCTGATTGTGTTGTTTATCCAGTCATTTCTTCCCACAGGATAAAAAAAACCTGAAGATGGAGACTGCAAGAGCTCCTTACATATATTGTTTCCAAAGCTTAACTGTTCTTGCTGGAAAAAAACAACCTGAGACAGAACCTGTCCTGATTCATTTTATATCTTGTTTTCCCATCACACAGCTGCTTATTTATGAAGAAACTGACTCCATCTTATTGAGGATCTCCTCATAGGCATTAGAAAGTTCCCATTATGTCCTATCCAAACTTTTCTCCAGGCTAAGCAAGCCCAGTTCTCTCAGCATCTCTTCACATGTGCTGTCATGTGCTGCAGTTTCTTGCCATTTTGTTGGCTCTGTGCTAACAAAATTGTTTATTAACATCCCTCTTATATCAGAATCCTGCCACAGCATTATACATAGTTCCAGAAGAGGAATGGTCACTTTGCTTCATCCACTGGCTTGCTCCTATCCACACAGGCTAGCAGGCTGCTAGCCTTCATCACAGTGAGCAGCATTGCTAGACACATTCAGTCCACTTTCCCTCAGGATTCTGTAAGCCCATTCTAGTGAAGTATCCCAGCAAGTCAACCACATCTAGATCCCTGTCATTGCAGGGGTTAGTTTGCTCCAGATGCAAGTCTTTGAGTCTGGTGTCTCTAGGTGTTGTAAGCTTGTTGTCTGTCCCTTTCTCCAATCTGTTCAGGTCCCCCAGAATGGCAGCTTTGCACATACCTTCCTCTCCCTTGGCTGTTATTCCAAGCTTGATAAAGGATATTTCCTCTCCTTCTGCTCTTGATAACTAAATTACTAAATCTTGATCACTATGCTAAACAGGAAGGTTCCAGAAGATATCCTTGGAGGAATCACACTAGTAACCAGATTCCAGGAAGAATATGAATCACTAATGCTACCCCTTTGAGGTCAATGGCGAATAGGCTTTCGCAGATCTACTAGTCCACCCATCTGGGCTACAACATTCCAAACACAGCTGATGCCACAGCACAACATGCTGAAAGCTAAAGTCAACACAGATGACACCTACTGCTCTCTTTCCACTAAGAGACCTAGTAGTTTTAACACAGAAAACAAACAGGTTTGTCAAGCAGGACTTACCTAGGGCAAATGCTCACTAACTACTCAGTAATCATTGCTCTCAGGCTTCTTCCATGATTACTCCCAGAGCCGCATCTCTTTCCTTCCCTCTCCACCCCCAACACTCATCACACTGTCCCTGTAAGAGTTGCTCCACAATTTCAGGACCCTGCAAAGCAACTTCCCCGTCACAGAGATACTCAACAATAAACACTATCCACATTCCATCCTTTAAAACTAGGGTTGGTACAAGGAGTGGGAGAATCAGAAGTTTTAGTTATATGAAACAAGTGCTATGATGCCTGACAACAGGTTGGCTGAAGTACCAAAAAAAGTGCAGTGTTCCATATTTCTGCAACTGGGAAAGATTTGAGATGACCCACATTCACTTTTCAGACATGCCTTCATACGCATCAAAAGAGTGTAAGTGTTTGATTTACCTGAAAGGCAAGTATATATGCTATAACTGTGAGAGAAAATTTTGAGGCTGGGATCTAGGAATCCTACCTGCCAAAGCTGGGATGGTGACTTTGTTCCACTCCCACGGCTGATCATACTCATCTGCAGGCCTGTCATCATCCTGTGGCAATTTGCTTTCTCGTAAACGGCGACTCACCACACTTTCAGAATCAGATTCCACACCACTGCCTTCTGGTTCATAGGGTGTGTCATAGAGCTGCATGTTTTTCTGATGGGACTTCATGCCTTCCTGCTGTTGAAACTCTGTTGGCAAGAAGGAAAATTGCATCAGAATCACTACCAACCACGTCTTATCATTACAGTCTATAATTTTAGAGCATTCAACTTCCACCCATTTCTTAATAGCCACATAATTACAGAGATGACAAGCTTGTACAAGACTTCTAAATTCTACTTCTACATTGGTAACTGGCTGGAAGCAAAAGTTTGCTCCAGTTAACAACCACAGCTTCATGCTGCCACCACCATTTCCCAGCTTGTGCAGAGCCAGATTGCAGGAAGCACACAATCACTGCCAGCTGCTATAAAGCACACTCATAAGCAACTGTGCATAAATTCCAAAGAACACTGAAATTTGAGTATAGTTAGCTCTTCAGGAAGAGATGGTTCTGAAATGAAATTTGAAGATTTAAAGAACATAAATTAATCCAACATTACAATTGTATATGCTGATATATAAAAATTGTCTGCATTTACGCCTACAGAATAGCAGCAAAAACGAACTAGGACTAGAGTAAGAACACTAAACAAAAGCATTAGAGCTTATCTCACATCAAGGGGGTTATAACAGCAGCCCTCAACTCCCTGAAAAGCAGTCAAAACCAAACCCTCTTGGGCAGAATCAGAAGAAGCAGTAAGGGAAAACAGGCACAAGAGGTAGCTCAGGAGATCCAGGCAGTACATTGTGGGTACCCTCTTTCTCTGGGGTGTGGTGCAACCCTAGGACAGGTTACCTGGTAGGGCATGGGAAGTATCTCCATTCTTCAGAGTTTACAGAGTCTTAGTTAGGCAAAACTACAGTCCCTCCATCTACTGATGCAAATCTGGGTGGAGTGAGTGATAACCAGCTGGCTGTGCTACCATTCAAAGGGGCCCAGGGATGCTGAAAAATGGCAGACTGACAGCTAGAAAGCTGCTCAGCAGAGAAGGACTTTGGGATCCTGTGACAGCAAGTTAAACATGAGCCAGCAATGCACCCTCACAGTAATGAGGACAGCCCAACCTGGGGGCATCAGGAGCTCTGAATGCAGATCAAGAGATGTGATTCTTCCCCTCTACCCAGCACTGGTGAGGCCACATCTGGACTGCTGGGTCCAGATCTCACCTGCTCAGCATGAGAGAGATGCAGAATACTGCAAATTTCAGCAAAAGGCTATGAAGCTCAGTAATGGGACTGAAGTACTTTTCATATGAGGAGGAACTAAAGGAGTTGAGACTTGCTAACCAGGAGAATACAAGTTTTAGGTGGGGACATTATCAATGCATATAAATACTTGCTGGAAGAGAGAAAAGATGGATACAAACTTTTATCGACAGTGCGCAGTGACAAGCCAAGATATGAGGCACAAGTCAAAATGCGTGCAATTCCATCTGAACACAAGAAAACACATTTTGACTGTGATAATAGTCAAACAGAGAAGTAGGTTGTCTGGAGAGGCTGTGAAATACCCAACTTAGGAAATATTCAATATCTTACTGGACATAGTTGAGGGCAACCTATTCTTGCTGATCCTGCTTGAACAGGATTTTTTATTAAATAATATCAAAAGGTCCCTTCCAGCTTCAGATGGTATGTGATTATACTGACTACTCCAATGACAAAATAAGAACACCAATTATGCAGCAAATTGCAAAGTTGTGAAAAGACACAGCAAGAGAATGTTTTAAGCTACAAAAGAAGCAAAGATCCACAGCAGTTACTACAAAAAAAGACATAAAACAATTCCTATATCAACAAGATTATAATCAAATAATTTCTCCAAACCACTTCAAAGCACAGTGAAAAGTCTGCAAAATGACAGTGCTCTTATTTATTGAAAAAAATATTTAATTTATACATTAAAAATATGGTAAATTTGAATAAGTATACACCAAAATTGATGGAGAGGTAAATACAAGCAAGATACATCCTGTTAATTTCTAGTTATGAACAATCACACCAAGAAAAATGCTGCACTGAAGAAAAAATGTAATAGAAAGAATACACAGCTCTCTTGAATACTCTGGATCACAAAGATAAACATTTTATTTCTTGTAAAGCCAGAAAAGTGATATGTATCTTTTTCAAACTCAGTCAATGCTACACCAAGAAACATGTGTTTCTGGGGAACAGAAGCCATGATTCACCCACCCAGTTTTAAGTGTCAAACAAATTTATGTGCCAAATACAGCTATGCAATTGGCTGTTTGTATGTGAGCATATTTCAATACAAGTACTCTTACCTGACATTTTTCTTTTACCCAGAAGACCAAAGCATCAGACCATACAGAAAAGTTTGCCAGTAAAGAGAAGGTGGGTCACATTCAGGGAGCACAATTAGAAAAGTTATGAATATTTGATTCTAAAGCAGGAAAGTTTTTATAGGAAAAGCTACAACCAATAGGGAGGGAAGTGCAGGGCCAGGACTTGGATTTAATGATCCTTGTGGACCCCTTCCAACTGAAAATATTCTTTGATTCCTTGATATATAAAAACATATGCATGTATACACATACACTTACACACACATATCTCCAATCTCTTTTGGAAAGCTTTACACAAATATGCTTGAAAAATTCACCTTTGAGAGTACTTGTAAATAAAAGTAATTTCTCTAAAAGCCAAATCATAAAAAGACCCTTTCAATAAGTGACAGTGCAGATGAATCTGTACCATAAACAGTATTAGCATCATATACACTGATAGCTCAGTGCAAACTTGCTGTTCAAGAAAGAGAGTAGAGGACAACAGAACGTTTGTGATGAACCATTTCTCATGGCAATTTTATAGCCTCTAACAGTGACAGCTCTAATGGCTAAAATAGTTTTTGGAATTATTAGGAAGTTGAAAATTATGTTAATTTAAGATTTTCTTTAGAAATTCACTTCTAAGAACTACATAGTTTGAATTCTTATTGCTGATTAGAAGTACATTTGTACACAATTCAGCATTAAGTTAGTAGCTAACAGAAGAAGCAACAATTGAAGTTTTAAAAGCACTAATTTTGCCAGCAGTCTGGAAGACTCCCACAGTTAATCACAGAATCAGGCTCCAGGAGTTTGGACTTCTGTGTAAAACCAGGAACCTGACCAGGAGAGGTACAGAAAGTGAGACAATGCTATGAGATACAAGACTCAACTTGACATTGTTCTTCCCACTTGGTGAACAATTCTGAGGCTCACATACAAAACAGAGCTCCACAAGACAAGCTGCCATATCAAACACCTTAATAGCCCTAAATAATTCAACAGGGTTACACATAGATGCACTATGTTCCTGAAAATAGTTTGGAGAGAATTAGAGGATATATGATCAGGGAAGAACAGCTATGAAACCAAAAAAAGGAAACGTGGAAAACATTACTACTTGCTTACAGAACCCAACAAGTGAACTTCTACAGCTTGCCTTCCAAAAGGATGCAACAGACTAAAAAAACAGATCATTCTATAATGGCAGATGCCAATAGATATTTCTTTCATCTCAAACTCAAGCATACAATAATAAGAAGTCAAGCAATGTAGCTGCACTATTAAAAAGAAATTCTGACAATATAAAAGCCCATTTTCCCAAATCAAGCACATCTCTAAATGCCACCAGGCAGTAATAAATTCAGTGCCATTTTACAGCCCCTTTTAAACATTTATTTTCATGAAACACTAGACAAGCAAAATGCAGGAGTCTTACTGCCACAATCATGCAAGGAATGTCAGCTCTAAAGAGATTCCCTGAAGTTAAGGGCTTGCAAGAGTTTCTGTTCTCTTGTGTGGTGAAAGATCAAGAACAATGACTCCAGACAGCTGAGAAGCAATGACAGGTTCCTGCATCACAGTAACAGCACATCTTGCTTGCCTACATCTAATATGAGACAAAATAAAAATTCCCTTATTTTTTCAGCCTCTGCTACTCTATTGGGAAACCTTTTAAACAAATTACATGCCACAAATCACAACATTTGTGGTAAGACAGACATAGGTGCTTCCTTATCACTCTGACAGTAATTTATGCATGCTCCACTGAAAACCAGGGAAAACTATAGTGCTAGTGGATACAGTCCACTTACAGATTGATCAACAGCAGCACAATAAAGCTGTTTAGACTTGCCAGTATGTCAGATTTCAAAGGGCACTGGTCTCCACACATATCAGGTAACAAACCAGTTTGATAAAGTCATAAACCAGAACACTCTCCATCTCAGCTACAGCTTTCAAGACTGGTGTCAATTTAAAATGACAGTCCTACCAGTTGCTCAACTGCTTTCTCTAGCCAAAAGCCCTGTCCTAGTGAGACAAATCTGACTACAAAGGTCTCGTGCTGGAAACACTACTAAGATGTAAGGTCAACTTTCAAAAAGCTAGCACTGACATTGACTTTTAAGCTAAGTACAAGAGTTATCAACATACTTTGTATCTGACAAGCCTAAAAGCAACACTCAAGACAGAGAACAAAATTCTACTGAAGGGGTTTTACAGGGATATTTAGCTGCACTCAGTTCCATCCAAAAGTAGAGAATCCACAGAGTTTATTCGGCCACATTGCTGCCTAAAGTTTCATCCTATTTTAGAAAGCATGAAACAAAATACTTGGAAATACTCCTAACTCCAACAAGCAGCTGTTTCTAGAAACCCTTTAACGTAAGTATAATGATTTTCAAGGTCGTTTTTGCATGCAGTTAAATTTGCTCAAATACCTAGTTATTTCCAGGAAGCCCAGTAGATTTTTTCATTCATTTATTTAACACACATTAACATATAAACACTGTGCTGGAATAAGGTTGTACAGAGGACAGCTGTCAAGCTGTCAGCTTGAAGAATTTCTGTCCTTCTACCTCTGGATCCAGACTACATACAGGTCTCCTCCAGATGGCTGCTTCTCTTCTGCTTTCTTTCCAGAAGTCAACATTTAAACAACTTCAATCCTACTGACCTGGATTTAGTTTCCCACTAACCAAATAAAAAACACAACCTGCTATTAAGTACAGGCAAAACTGTAACCAGCCTGCAGTGAACACCAAATACTGTGCTGTTATTCTCACTGAGACATTTGTGTCACTCAAATCTACCAGATAATTCCAGTGACCAGGATCTGAACAATGAAGAGATTTTATCTGGAACTCACAAAACTTTTCAATTCAAACAGACAGATCAAACATTTACCATCAGAAAGATGCAGGTATTTAATTCAAGCAAGCAAGCAAACAGCTAGACCCTGAACAGAGTCCACTTTTTGCATCTTTTCCTCCTATATACACAAAATTCCCCATAGAGAGAGGGAGTGCTTCTGCAATGAGAACACGCTAACCTGTCTTCAACTGGGATAGTCAGAGCAGAAATATGAACAGCAGAACTTTCGGAATGTGGATTCAAACATTTTATATTCAAAAGCCCTAAAAGGGAGGACTTGCTATAAGCACATTGGCTTTTTGTGGATAAGTCCAGGAAAAATAAAATACCATATTGAAAAAAAAGAAAAAATAGGTACATAAGAACATAACTCAGGAACAAGGCCTGTTTGTGGACAACAGCCAGTTGCACTCCTTATATTCTCACCTGTCACTGAAAACCAGAAGTTACCACTGGAAAGAGAGGGAAACTTGAAAATGCCGAGGTTCGCATTGAGAGGTACTGGTGAGCATCTGATACATTTCCCCCAACATGACCCTGACAGTCTAGCAACCTCCAGCAGGTAAAGGGCCAGATCTGACCACAGACAACAAAGTCCCATCTGCAGAAGTTCTTGCTATCAAGGCATAAATTTTTCTGAACTTTACTCATGTTCTGCTCTTGAAGCTTCTAATGGAAAATCACTGAACTGGCAAGTAACCACATTGAAGGGCAGTGAGCTGTTTGCTCCAGGTGTATGGGTAGGCAACACATCAACCAGTAACTTGCCAGTTTGCTGGAGGCATAAGATGGATTAATGCAAAGATCACCCTGATATGAACACTTGTTTCCATTTAATTAATTCCCAGATAAATAGGTCAAAATACTCAGCAAACTGCTTGCTTATACCCAATCCTCACCACTAATGTTTCTCTTCACATCCATTTTGGAAAGACAGTCTGAAAGTATTTCAGGACTTGTGATGCAGAATTCTCATTTTATTACTGCAAAGCCTGTTCACTAGAGAAGCTAGGTTTTACCTCTGCTCAAATTTTGCCTCAGGTCACCAGAAATCAAACTGCTTTTTCCTCTGCTTCCAGATCCAGCTGGATGCCTCCAACTACTGGGACACAAGGGAATACCAATTATATTCCAGTGGCAGGGAGGGTTGTTTTGCTTTGAGACTGTAGCAACTGCTACCCAACATCAATTATTCCATATTTTGCTGCAGGAAAAGCTGGATATGAGAAGACCTTCCTTCCTTCATCTTTTCTTCCAAACAGAAGCCAAGTGACTCAGAGGTGAGCAACTTTCCAGGAATCTGTTCCCCTGTTCCCTGTGAGGGCTTGGCATAACTGCATGATGTGAAAACCAACATCTCACATTGCCTGCATCACGCCAGAAATACTACTAAAGTCCAAATATGACTCATTACCCCAGGAAAAAGCATTCAAAGCAACCTTACATTCCAACAATCCTAATAAAGAAAAGTTGTTAGGCCAGTCAGAGCAGGGGCAGGCAGGGAGAGGATCATTTATGATAAGTATCGATAAAGGAGCAAAAAACAACATTAATATTTTCCACAGAAGGTGTGCACTGAATGACAAAAAGCAACCACTACCCTGCCCAAGAAGACAGGAAGCACAGGTTTGTCTTTGTGGGTGGGAAAAGCCAGGAAGAGAAGGGGTGGGTGTTGGTAGAGTCAAAGCATACTTGAATAAAAAAATAAAATACATGAGAAGAAAACCTAAATCCTGGTGGTCTGGAAGGACAGCAGCACTCCTTCTAAAGGACATGAAAATTATCCTTGGAGATATATTGCTCTTTTGGCAGAGGGAAAGAAATAAAAAAATTAAATTTCTTTAATTCCATGGAGGCAGAAATTTATTCTATAAAGCCTTCCCCCTCAACAACATATTTTCTGATAAGTAAGCACTGATTAAACTGTTTAACTGCCAGTTTAAAATTCTTGATTTCTGCAGACTTTGCCACTTAGAAGGTGCTTTGGTCCTGCTGACATACTTACTCCTTGCACATTTTTCAGTAAAATACAGAGGAGGAGTAGGGATGCCCTTTTTATTTAGATGATGGGACAAAAATTAAAAAAAACTCTGCAAGTCTGTACATTTACTGCCGCTTGATCAAGAGCCAACTCCAGATGCTGCTACAGCCAGCCACACCACAGTGCTATATTCCTAGTTTGTTTGTAGGTTTTCTTGACCTGTCTGGAGTACTGACCTTTGGGATTCAAGGATCATTGTTCCTTGGCCTAAACAGAGCTATCCAAGTGTCAACAGCGCAAACAAAGAAATTCAAGATCCTTATTCCATACTCCAAGACTTCTAAGCTGTGTAAAAGAACATTCATTTCTTCTGTTAAGAGGGAACAGAAGCAAAGAAGTGAAACAGAGTTCTGTGCTGGGATTTCCATGTACACCAGTTAGTCAAGGGCTCTCATCAGACCAGGACACAACCTACATTGTCTCAAAAGATTTGCATCAAGATTAGCACAAACAGAATAAACTCTCCTTGAAAGCCATCCTAGCACCACAGTTTAAATGCCTATTTTAAACAAGCTGAAACTGCCCCATATCAGGACAGAGAAGTTTCTAGTGAATATGACTGGTCCTTTCAGTTAGGTCAATCCTGCTGCTCATGCCTGCTACTGATGCCTCCCCAGCCCTTGCCAGTGCTCCTCATACACACAATATCCCACCTTCACAGGAATCACCTTGAGACAGGACAGGTGTGGAAGAAAAAACAAACATTATTTAAATGCTCTTCAACACTCACACAGAAGGAAGATATTTTCTTGCCTTGTGTCTGCCTGTGAGAGTCTCTGTGTGCTGAAAGCTACTTGAAAGAATCAAATCAGATAAGTGCTGATCAAACTTATTTTTTTAATGAGTATAAATATACATATATATATATATATATCCAGAACGATATTGCGATGAATAACCAAATATCAGGAAAAGAGAATTTATTCGACCAAGACCAAATAGGCAACTGTTTCCTGAGAGCTGGAGGCTTAATTCTATGAGAATTAAGCAGAAGGGAGTTAACTTTTCTGCATATAACTGAGATAAACCTAGGAGCATGGCCTCCCAGGGATGTGGGAGAGGGCAGAGAAGGATAAGCAGATAGAGGCCTCCCTCCAGACTTCCTCCCTGTGATACAAATAGTGGGAAGAAGTTCCCTACAGGTACAACTTACATGGTTCAGTAAGGTAAGACTTTTGTAGCCAGAAGAAATGTCATATCTGATATAACAAACTCAGATGAGATGTATTCTCAGCCAGATGAGGTATGTTATCTTCTTTTAACTACCTGCTAGCAGAGAGTACAATGCAGGGAGAAGAACTCCTACTTAATAATTCCTAGAACAGATTTATTCCACAGACTGGTGGATACATCGTTAAGAGGAACTCAGAAATGTGAATTGTGCATTGTTTTCCTCTAGCCTGTGAATGATTGTGTCAAGATGATTAAAAAAACTGAAAACCAACCCACCAAAAAAAAACCCCCAAAACCCCCAGCTACCAACTCAACTCAGCCTAAAACTTCCCTGATGACTAATGCCTATTGTTTTATCTTTATTAGTTTTTGGGTTTTTTTAAGAAAAATGCCAAGAAAACAAAGAATTCAAAGCTTTGGAAGCAATATTTGATGCATTTGCAAGAGCTCTTTCCCTTTTCTTTCTTCAACCAGCATTCCAGGAAGAGCAGGCACTATCAGTACTGCTTCCTGCTTTGGCAGGACTTAAAAGCCACACAGCATCTGCATGCCAAACCATCTGGTTTTTCTCCTGCTCACTGCAAGGAACAGCCACAATGATCATTTGCCACAGCGATAATTTGCAATTTTCCAACTGGCAAGTTGCAAGCAGCAGAGATCAGCCACCATGGGTATTTGCAATTTTCACTTTCACATGCTTTCCCCAAGGGAAGTATTGTCCTAGTTGCAATCTTCCTGATCTGTCATTCAAGCTGAGTTACAGGGATAATGTGGGAATTCTGACCTTAATGAAAGTGAACCACCATCTCTTGGACATAACAAGCTTTCAGATATAACTTCAAATGTTAAACCCCAATGTAAATTTAAAGTCCATCACAGTCCTGCAATGCATACCATAAGGATCATTAATGTAGACATAAAAAATTGTCCACATTTGCTGTTCAGCCCAAGAGAAAAAATGATTTAATTTAGAATTCTACCTTCCCATGATTAGATAAAGAAAACTGCTCAGTTGTCATTAAATGTTACCATAGATTTTATTTATCACAATCCAAGGCCTTGCATGCATGAAGTGACAGAACAGAAGAAGTGTCAGGGTTATGAACACCAAAATTACTGGGAAAATTTATCTGTAGTTATTATACTGCTTAGGTAAACCCTGACTGGATGTCCATTTCTAGCTAAAAGCCCACTTGCACAGTGATCTACACGGTGTTGGGTTTTCCCCTTGGACAAGACATATATAACAGTACAGAACATGCAGCAGTGTTTGAATGTATGCAGTATACAGTCTATCACATCATCACTCAAGAGCATTTGTGCTCACACTGATACATAACAGCAAATAAATCTGGTTAGCATTCAGCACAGAACCATTATAGAACAGGTGCTTTAAGAAAGCAAATGACAGTCATGTGCAAACATCATAAATCAGTACTTTTTTTCACCTCTTGCAATGGAAGTATCACAAATCCAGAAGAGCAATATTTAATATTTAAATATTTAATATTTTCCATTTAGGTCAAGTTAGAAAATAACATGTTACTAGAGTTCATTGCAATCATGATCCTGATGCATACAAGTGAGTAAACACTTTTATTAATTTTTTTTTAATTTAGCAGTTACACTCTCACTTTACAATATGCATCTCTAAACCACCAGCCAGTGTACGTGCAAACGTTTACAATGCACAAAACCACACCCATGGAGACAATTGTGGAAGGCTGTAATTTTTGCTGGGGTTTTTTGTTATTTGTTTTAAGAGATGGAAAGAAAAAGATAATTTAAAAAATAACTAGGAGAGGCTGTATTTTCTTATGCTCTATATTCTACCATGATGCCAGAATTTCAGTGATGGTGCATATCACAGCCAAAGGAAAGGGCAACAGAATGTGCTACTCAGCAAAAATACAATACAAAATCAAATGTATACATGAAAGACATCACCTTTTTTTAGCTCCATCTCACTTTCACCTTCCTATTTTAACTGAGGCAGCAGCCTGAGGCACTGACACCTTCAAGACAATCTCAGGCTGCATTAGAGCCATAACTGCTGCTGCAGAACTTTCTTAGAAAAAGCTCACACTTTTCTATCTTGCAGCCCATCCTAGACAAGTAAAACTGTTGTTCAACTGTACAAAAGACAAGAGCCAGAACAGCACAAAACCCACTGCTTCATCACAACAGTTTTCAAATTATCCAGTCCACAGAAAATGAATGCAGAACTGAAAACAAGCTGAGTTCCTTCAGGCAAACCTAATTTCCTCCAGGTTTACCTGTTCTGCTCTTAACTGCTAGTGTAACCTGCCATAGCATCAGTTTTACATGCCTACATCCTGCTGCATAAAACCAAGATGTATGTGGATTCTCTCATTTCAAAGCACCAACACATGAAACTGAACAATGCACAGCCTTGTTCAAGCCCAGATGAAGACAGACTATTTCCATCTCCTATTTGCACATTGGTGCTATTCAACAAATTTAGTCACAGTAGCACAACACAGTCCATCACCAAGCAGAAACACACTGAAGGCTTCCAAGGTCTTTACCTGAATAGGGATAACAGATTAATGCACATATCAGCACACCAACACTCACCAAAACCAGATGAGGCTTACCTGACCTCAGCCAAAAAGAACAGGCTGCTCCTGCAGACAACTGCCTCTAATAATTTCAGCAGCCAGAATGGTAATGAACAGCTGGGTTTGCATAAATGTTTGAGCTCCTCCAAAAGAGCATTTTAAAGCAGAGTTCTTCATAGCCAAAAATCAGAGAAGGATAGAAGCTGTGTGTTTCTGCCACCCTACATAAAATGCAAAGAGCACAAAGATTGTGTTTCTCACCACTTCTAACTGAAGTTTTAAGTTCATTCTATGATGCTGCTGTGAAGCCACATTAAACTGTTGGTAAGCCAATGTGGCAAGATGCATAGTCTCTGTGGCAAAAGTACATACAGAACCAATTGGTTCAATCTTCAGCACTCATTTACTTTTAAGGATGCAAAAGCAGTCATCTGGTTTGGGTTCCTTGACTGAAAAAGGCACAGGAGAAACTGTAACTACTACACTATAGCTGATGTCAGACACAGACTTCATTTACTGAAGGTTTCACTCATATTTTGCCACTAGGCATTTCCAGAATCTGGATGCAAAACCAGCAAGCAAAAATTTTATTCATTTACTAGCAAGCTAAGCACAACAAAGAAGACAAAATATCAGAGTTGAAAGGGCATCTTGTTCCTTCAAAGAGCTATTCTGTTTACTTCATGCTCAACTAATACTTCCTGTACCAGCTTTTTTGAGCTTACTTAACTCTTCTGTACAGTGCAGATAAAAAAGCCAAAGTGATTTGAGTAAATGAGAATATAATATGAAAGAATGATTGAGAAAGTTCTTCTGAGAAAAAAAAACTTACTAGTTTAGGGGGACTAAAAAAAGATCTCCATGCAGGACCTTTGAGTTGAGCACGGCTAGATGGGGGAAGAGTACAAATTCCTTCTGACTTCACAGCACATGTAATGTCCACTAGTTGCCTTCAAAAAACAAATCCAGATTAGGCCAGAAATATCTATTCCCAGGGTTGTCATCCTGACACTAGCTTGTTTATTAACTCACTGCTTTTAAACATTTTCACATTTCTTTTGGCTAAAAGCCTCCTTGCCAAAGAATAAGAGGAAAGAGAAAAGGAAAACAAAGCATAATTGAAGATACATACAAGTGTAACAAGGGATTTTTGTATAATTTTTTGTCCCAAATGCATGTATCATTTTTTCTTTTAGTATCACTATTACAGTTACATATAACAAATCTCTGTAAAACTCATCAATGACAGTCTACATCTCCCATACACTGCCGATTCTTCATGTAACAAATTCTTCACATTCTGCTTTTGAGCAATGTTGCAAGATGCAATAGAGCTGGCACCAGTTTGAGAAGATTGAGAGCTGAACTCATAAGCTGGCAAGATGTATCTCTGATATCCCCCTGCCTAATAAAATAACACTCCTCCCAGTCAGACCCAAAATGAGTTTACAGTGTTCCCTTCCTTTGCTATGGCAAATGGTATGAGTAACCTCTACTTCCATCACACCTCCACCTGGAAAGCAAGAAGAATTCTGGCCAGCAGAGTCTAGAAGTGCACACACAGGCCAAGGGCAGTCTGGAAGCCCATCTGTTCAGCCTCTGCTCCTTCCCCCCACAAAGGGAGAGTGAACAGCTGTCGAGAACCACACTCCCTTCCTGCAACAGCATGGACTCTGCCTGTCTAGGGTTACCTCCAAAAAACCAGAATATTTGTGGATAAGCCCCTGCTCAGACTGTTTCCTTGTGCCTCACAGTCACCTGTCTGGTCTTCCCAGAGATAAAGTTTAAAAGGATTACTATTGGGAACATACGGTCATGGTGGTAAAGCTGGAATTCTACTGAGACCAAACAAACGTGGGTTCCAGCTATCCAGTCTGGGATATGCTGACTCACACAACCATTTCTCACTTTCACAAATCAGTTGCAGGATCATAAGATAAGGTAGGTTAATAAGATCTCAGGAAGTGGAAGTCATCTTGTTCCATGTCCTATTCAAAGCAGGTTTTAACTACAGAGTCAGATAAGGTAAATAAACATTCTAGTTTCTCAGTCCAGTCTTGAAAAATTCCAAAGATGAAGACTACACCATCTCATAGGTAACCTTCTCCTCTGTCTTCATAGTGAGATTTTTTTTCCCCCTTGTATTCAATAAACTTCTTATTTCAGTTTGTATTTCACTGCCTCTAAGCCTTTCCAGGCATGGAAAAGACAGATGGAACACTGATTAAATCAGAAGGAACCACAGTCTACAGAGGACTGATTATGAGGGAAAATTCAAAACAGTTTAGTTTTTATTTTCTTTATCCAATTTAACGGTTTTATACAACTCACACTAATATCTATAGGACAGGCAGAGGATCACTTCACAGTCATACATTCATGATCAAACATGTTCTACCTAAGAGAATCCTTTGCACCAAGATGAAGTACATCTTTTCTATCCCACTGGATGACCAGGGAAATGAGACACTTTCAAATTCAACCTACGTGGTACTAGAGGGTAAGAGTTGGGGAGAGGAGGGTAGAAGTGAGATGGGAGGGAGACTAAAAGGAGTTGAACAGGTCAGCAGGACACAAAATGAGAAATCAGTAGTTCTTTCACCTTTGTAACCAAATGAATAATGTATCCAATGAATAATTTACTGAACTCTTTTCACTCTGGGGTCACAGTTCTCTTTTTCGTATTTCTCATGAGATGGCTGCTGGAATTCTGCAATTACAGATCCTCTTGGATCACACAGACTTCAGTGCTACTCAAACTGCTGCCAGAAGCACTGCTGTCATGAAGGGACAGGCAATTCACATCCTGTATTAAAAGCACCATTGCTCTTAAGAAAAGCAGTCCAAAATCTTGAAACTTATCTTGGGATGAGGATGGAGTAGAGGTAACTGGTAGGTGAAAACAGACATAGAACCAAAGCAGCATATGAAGAAACATAAGTATAACTCCCTATGCCACAGGCAACACTGCATGCAAAGCTCATGTAGGCACCAAGGAAAAAGCACATGCTACATTACAGATGTTGCTTGGATTAGGAAAGTAGATTTTCTCAAACTAACCATTTTGATCAAAAATGGTTTGCAACTACTGCTTCTTTGCCAACGCAAATCTTCCAGACTGCAGGCAAAAGTTAAACATAATTTTGAGCTCATTGGCTTCTCTTTCCCAAACATCCAAGCATCCATTCCTCCACTTTGCTTTTTAAGTACAAGTACATAGGCCAGATACATCAGACAGTGGGCAGGTAAATGGAATGAATGAAGTTACAGTCCTTCAACATGCACCCTCAAGTAGTCTACTATAATTCTGATGTATCTTTCCAAAGTTCTGGACATCTTGTTACCATTATTTTGGGCATAAACTTTGTCATAATTAGAGTAAGAGTCAAGAAACTGAGAAAAACTCAATTTTTATTCAGGCTTCAAATGATTCAAGTGTGATTCAAGTTTCACATTAAGCCCATTTCCAGAGTCTATCAAATCAAAAGGCAAGATGAAGGTGCTGAAACAGGGAAAAAAAACCACAAACAAAACCAACATTAAATTAAAAATCTAGTATTAAACATTAGCGAGAACACCTTAAATCTTTCTAGGGGAGAAGACACCTTTAAACATAAAGAAATTATATTAATTTTATGCATAGCTGGTTTCCAGCCCAGTGATGCACCCAGTTATAGCAACCGCAACACATCACAGTCTCTCATGACATGAGAAATCATGTTCTATCCTTTCTGGCTTTATCTTCTCACAATCACTGATGGGGTAAGAAGTGCTCATGAGGACAGGAAGGGAAGTACTGGTGATCTTGGCAACTGAACATGCTTGTAAACTGATAGGTTTCACAGCATGTGTGAGATCTATTGCCTTGCTGAGAGAATGTAAGGATTTGAGCTGAATCAGGTCCAGCACTATTTCAACCATCTCTCAATTTATGCACATTAGACCTAATACCAAGGAAGATGTTCTCTTCAGTAATTGTTCCTAGACAATTTGTTTCCTTTTAATCATTGCCCAGTAGAATGTCTGTCCAAACTCCAAATTAAGTAAGAAAAAACTTGAAATAGATGCTGATGCCTAGGAGATTTCTAATTAATATTGCATTAAGCATACTTTAATGAAAAAGCACAGCTGTTCAGAGCATATGTCCTCACTTCTCATGAGCTACAGGGAATTTTGCACTGCACGATAGCAGTAGGTGACAGCAACACCAGCAGTATGCTCAAAATGGTGAAATGGTCAGAGCACATCAGTCATCCCTCCTTTGTCCCTTCTAGGAAGAACTTCCCAAGATTTTCCGTGCTACTCTATAGGAAACTCTTAACACAAATAAAACTGTCTTCTTACCAGTCACAAGCTTACTTCTGTGTGCTGTTGACCTTCAAATCCTATCCAGTGGCTCTCCACATTGCAAATGTTGAGATGAGAGCACATCGAATTTTAAGAGTGAAGAGTTACCATGCACTTTTCCATACTTTTAAAGGAAAAAAAAAATCTTAAAACTTTTCTGCTAGAATGACCAGCATGTGTTCTATTCACATTTGGGGCTGATTCCCAGTCATTCTTAGCCTGTTGTTAGATCCTCAAAGAGAATTAGAATTGAAGCACACAAATGTAGGAATAAGAGAAGGAGCTTAAAGTTTTTTGAAAACAATGCCAGCTGTTGAGCTTAGTGGACAAACACACTGCCTCTTCTGTGTTGGCTACAGCTGTCTGCTATGCTCAAGCACAGCCAAACAGCAAATCTTACCCAGAGCCACTACAGTGCTTAGAGATATGGTTAGCTTGCTAGGCTCAGTAATTTTCAATAGGCCAAAAATATTCTTCCTAAACTTCCCATGCTGTACGTGCTAATCTAGGCATCCTAATCAAAGCTTTTATCAAAGTAGTTATCATTGCTCTTCTTATATTATTTGCAGCTATAAACTCAGTGCCAACAAACAACATGCCAGAGGCCACCTGGTAAAGAATTTTACAAGATCTGACTCACCACCAATGTGCTGTATGTGACTATTCAGATGAAGTTACATGTCTGAACAAAAAAACAGCCTTTCTAGTTACAAGGGAAACGACACCCAAGACCTTTTGAAGTAGGTGCAGGTTCATGGGAATACTGTTTTCTCCATACTCCCAGCATTTCAGTGAAAACTTGCATGAAGAGCTGCTTCTCCCAGCATGTCCAAGGGAAGCTCCCAGTTAAGGCAGGTGCACTGTTTTTGCTAGGCTGGCTGCCATGCATTAGAGATTCCACTGAGATGCAGCCATGGACTCTTACCTCAGTCCCTAGAAAGCAGCAGCAAAATGCAGGAATACTCTTCTAGCACTGTCTGCACCTAGAGAGGAGTCTCAGCTTTCTGCATCTTCATGGAAAGATGACCAAGTACAAACCTCTAACTATGAGCTAGTCAGACTTGTTCACTGTTATTCTACTGCACAGGATAATGCATATAGAGACAGGATGATAAATACATAGAAAAAGGAAGAGAATGCTAATGTCGTGAGGCTATAAACAAAGCTATGATTTTTCTTTTGGAGTTCTCTCTAATAACCCCTTGTTTCATTTTAAAGGGGCTCCTGTTTAAAAAATGCTCCCCTCCAGATGAAAATGCTGCCCTTCCTCATCACACACTTCCCTTAGTTTATGTTCACTTTTGTTAGTAGTGCAAATGTGTAATTGCTCAGGTTGATGAATACATTGAACAACACAGGCAAGAGATCAGGTATCTCTGTACCATCACCCTAGTGCTCTAAATCATCCCTAGGAATAGATTCCAGCTCTTGAGGTCCAGTACACAGATCCTTCTGCCACATCACTTGCCTAGTCCTGAAGCATGCACACAAGCTCATCTATTCAGTTTGAAATATGAATTCAGCTTTCTGTTTACGGCCAGAAGCTTTTTTGTGACTTACTTAGATTTTCCAGTGCTCAAGAAGTAGTGGCAGCATGCTTCTGTGTTGATTTGGGACTCACCAAATGCACTTTCCCTGAACTCAAAGGTTAGCACATCCCACCTACAAGATCTAACATGCCCAGTCCCCATGACAAATGTATGACTAGACTCTTGTCAGAAATGCATCAATATCACATTTAATTCCTTCCTCCTAACACCTACTGTAACACCTACTTTGGCTGCCCAAAAGGAGATATTTTATGCCCTCAGGGATGCCTAAATTTACCTTGATCAGAACAGAGGCACAATGTGTATTTTATCAATAGTTCTATGATAGCCTCCTAAGTCTGCACACAACAGCATTTGCTCCATGAGGATACTACATGGTATGTTACTTCTCAGGAAAGCAACTGCAGAAATGCTGCCCATTTAAATCTTTAGAGTTCTGAGACACAAGAAGAGGGTTTTATCCCTGGCTACCATATCCTTGAGGCAGATGCATCAACCACAGGCCAGAACCCCTTAAAGAAGCTGATGTCTCTGGCACAGTCCCAGGTCATACCTATAAAAGCAAAGGAATAATGTGATGTACATCAAGACTGTCAGGGCAGACCTGAGGCATTCATAGATCTATAAGAAATCAAGGCACTGATGTACCACGTGCTTAACTCACCTTTCAAATCATTGCCCTAACTCAAGGGCTTAGCCTTCCCTATCTATCCTTCCCTGGCCATTCTCCAGAACAGAAAATGCAATTCCTGATCCCGAAAAAATAAATTTTGCCAACATGCATTTATTTATCATCCTGATAATGCTTTCTACTTCCTCTCTCACCAGACCTACCCCCACCCCTTACCCAGCCATTTTTCATGATATGGTTCCACATTATTTTGAGACTTAAAATTACCTTAATTTTACTGATTTTTAAATAAGCTGAATTACATATTATAGCATGTATCACAATAGATACTTCATACTGAAGAGATCATAAGCTGTTCTGATCAGGCTAACTTTAGAGGTTACTCAGAGCACAAAATATCTCCTTTTGGAAGCAAGATGCTCTCTTCAAATCCAAGCACCAAGTAGGACAACAGATGCTGGGTATTAACTCATTCTTGTAGCCAGTATTCTTTATCATATCTTAAAATGACACAGTTCTTGGTGCAACCTAGTTTGCCTACCAGCATATCTCCAATAATGATCCAAAATTGGATCCTTCTCTAAAGGCAAGTCTTAGATGCATTCTATGATGCAGAACAGAAAGCTGTGGTATAGACAGCCTTGATCTGGCATTTGACTGCGAATGTTTCATGTAATCTGAGAACTGGTGTAAATTCCGTCGGAAAGAGGATGCCTGGAATATCTATGTCAACACACACAGCTGTCAGGACAAAGAGGAAAGGCATGGCCACAACAATATAGGTAGAATAGGGCCTTATGACCTTCAGGGGATTTTAAAGGCAAAAAAATGCACATATTTTCCCCAACCATAGCCATAGTCATATCCATAAACTGAGGAAGCCTTTTCTCCTCTCAGGTAAGGGATTACCACAGAAAACTAACAAACTCCTCTCCAAGATTTGACATTCAGTGTAGGCTGATGGGAGTAAATACTCAAGTGCCAGCTTCTCTTCCACTAGCATTCTCTGAGAGGAATGAATGACAGACAAGCCTGGATGTTAGGATCACCTCTGACCTGACAGTGTGTCAGCCATTTACTTCTGTTCAAATGCAGCATCTCCAGCCACTGCTTCTCTGCAGAGCTCTCTATCAAGCATGAAGAACATCCTACACCTGATCCAAGCAATGATGCTTGGTTACAGTCTAGATAAAGCAGCACAGGTTTGTTTCTGAGAGAGGCCACATGTCACTGCAGCAGCTACAGACTGGCACCAGCAGAGAAGTAAGGTCCTCCTACTCAGGATCCTTAGAAATCAGCATCATACCTATCTGTCATGCATGCTTGATTGCAGCCAGTCCAGAATCTCATTTCATGCATAGTACAGGATACTTCACACCCTCTACCACGAGAACTTCCTTTATACTCATGTGGTTGCTCTGGGACATGAAATCTCCAAACAGGCAAAGATGCAACAACTGTGGCTTTGTGTGCACACCCAGCCAACCTGAGACTCCCACCTTACAGCACTTCAGGAGCTGGATTGCCAGGGATTCTCTCTGAACCTTTGGCATGGATTTCCTGAAGACAGGACAAACACTTACGAATATCAATACCACAGCAGTTGTGTTTGGCTGACAAGAGATGATAGCTTCTTATCAACATGCATTTATTATCAACACACTCTACCTTAGCCTCAGGTCAAGTCTTTCCAAAATCTTGTCATAAAGGTTGCTCTTTTTCCTAGTCATCACAACCACAAATCTGGGGAGACAGTATTTTTGGCGGTCCCTATCAGAAGAGGAAACTTCTGAACCCAAGTCTAACCACAGATAGCATA
Organism: Erithacus rubecula; assembly: GCF_903797595.1. Taxonomy (NCBI): domain Eukaryota; kingdom Metazoa; phylum Chordata; class Aves; order Passeriformes; family Muscicapidae; genus Erithacus; species Erithacus rubecula. Next base: position 1,452,640 of record NW_027635590.1, read on the forward strand.
GGAACAGATAGACCTTTCAATAATTAATTGAAATAAATCAACTCAGGGACTATCTTTTCTTTTAAATTAAACATCAGCTCAGAACAAACTGCCTGATTCCTGCAAGACAACAGAACTTTTAGGAAGAAAGGATAAGCTCTGAATAAAAACATTAATTACTTCAGATGACATGCATTTCTATTTAGATATAAGTTTAATTTCTCACATTGAAATCATAGGGTCTAATTTCACTGGACATGTGCTTTTGCCTAATCCTCTACTAACTCAAGGAGCACATAGTACGTTAAAACTAAAGTTTTAGGGTAGCATTTCAACTACCCTTCCACTGGTTCCCAGAGTACAAAAGTTAGGGTACACCAGTAAACAGGGAGTAACCCATAAAAAGCTGTTTCATTTTCTGTCTCTCCTACTGTGCATTCTACTGGGTTACACAAATTCCCTCTCTCAAGGATTAAGTCACGTTAAATGCAATCAGAAAGATTTAATCAGATTATCCAGGCTAAACAGATAGCCATCTAATGTTCTATTCATCAGACAACAAAACTAACAAACATAACATAGCAGTAAATATTTTGAGGCAAGTAAAACTTCAGTCATTAGGTCTTCTTCAGAAGCAGAAGATACACAATAGAACTCACTCAGTAACTATAATCAGAACCTTTAAAATTTTCCAACAAGATGCCTTCGGATTATCATTTATCAAGCAAAGTGCAAAGGCAACACCTAAGCAATAAAATATCCCCACACGTAAAACTACATGTTTGAATTCAGTCAACATAACCTGATGCCATGGAGGTTTATGGGGAGACCTTCTCTATTCACATTAGGATAAGATGACCAGAAACTAAATACCCAGATCTCAAAACACTAAACATCTTCACAGGTGTATCAATCATCTTCTACTAGCTCAGTCACATGAATATTCAGAACACTTGCTCTATCATTATAATCAATTAAACCCTATTTTCAAAAGTGCCTTTAGCATCTTTGAGAGCTCCTCATGTTTCCTTTATAGTAACATGGAATAGAAATAACAGCTTATCAGTTGTACCAAGCACCAATTAGGCAAAAGGATGTCTTATAATTGCAATGGCTCACAAACCTACTGTCCCTGACTGCAGCCAAGCCATCCAGTATCATCCACTAAATATCTCATTTGTTATGGCTAATCTGGAAAAGGAGAGAGAACAAACTCCAGTCTTAAATGCAGGAAGAAACAAGCCAATGCACTGTAAACTTGTTAGTTTAAATTACAAATCCTCATCACTGCTGTGTAAAGAACAAGAAATTATTTGGACTAATTTGATTTCCTGAGAAATTCCTCGACTTATAATAAATAGATTTCCACTGATGAGAAATAATAGCTCCCAGCCCTTCTATGAGGTACTGAAAACTTCCAAATAACTGTTTCCATGTCATTTCCTGTGTCTCTCTTCAGAAATGCTTTAAGAAAAGAAAAATAGGAACACTTGCATGAAAAAAGGATCTTTGCATCCAACAGCCTCATCTTCCCCCACTGATTAATCTTTCCTGAGGGCCCAAAACAGGAGCTGCCAATAGAAAAGGAAAGCATACAATCAACTTAACCGAGCACAAGAGTGACTTTTACCACAAAATGAGAAAAAAAGGACCTGCTGTACAAATCCAAGAAACGTACATTTGAGTTGCACAGAGATATGTGTTGGTCAAATAGTCACAAATTAAAAACATATGGCCCCCATACCTCAGAACATTTTACAGACTGCACAGCCAACAAGTGGGATATTGATCCTGATAAAGAAAAGACATGGAAAATAGAGGTGCATAATGTCAGTACAAGGGGTTCAAATATTCCAAAGGCATACAACAACATCACCACTAACGACTTCCCTATATGACAGAAAAGGAAGGACACTACCAAGAATAGCAATTAAAGGCTCACAGGCATCCTTTAGTGTCTCATTTTGACTATTGGTAAAAAATATCAGAGAAGCAAGGAAGGAAAGAAGGAAGCTAGAAAGATGTAGCTCTGCAGCACTCCTCTGACACCAGAAGTCTGAATCTGATTGAGTCCATAAGAAAGCTGATCAACTGTTTTTCAGTGGAATAACACAATGTCATGCTTTGGCCACCTCAACCACAAACACAGATGACAGCCTTCACATTGCTGAGAACAGAAATACACACTTCAACTCCCACTGCTTTATTTTCTCATCTTATCACATGACAGTACAGAACTTCTATATTTAAAAGCAAGGTACAGAGTGGTATTTTTAGGTATAAAAGTACATGCAGGAAAATGCACATTTGCTGCTGCCTACCTAAGCATGTTTAGAAACACAGTATTCCATGCCAAAGGACATTTCTGTTTCATATAGCAGCTATAATATATATGTGAACTACCATGCAACAGGAGCTCATGCTGTCTTTTCTTACCAGCCATTATTCTCTGGGCTTCATATGGTTCCATATAGCCAGTGTTCTCCCCTTTTCCCATCCTGTTTAACTCACTTTTGGCATCAAACGGATCTGAGTAGTCATCAGCTATCAATACCTGAAAGACAGGAAGGCAACTGTTACTGAAGTCTCCAGTCAGGTGTGCAAAGCAGAAGGCAATGGCATCCTATTAGCAAATCAAAAAACAGCTTCATTGGCTGCATTCTATCTGTCTTCAAAGCACAGTCTTGGTTCAGAGGATAAATACACAATTGCCACAGATCAACTACTAAATGGTACTGAAATAGAAGTGTGCTCCTGTTCATACTGGAAACTTCATAAAGGCAGACGCCACGTCAAAAAGATTTCTGACTAGCACAAACAGTGGAATAATTGGGATGGACAAATTAGAAAGAGCCAACCAGTCAGCAAATTCAATCCACTGCAAATTTTTTCAGAGAAGTCTGCTAATATACAGGGGGGAAAAGCATTCTTTCCCTTGCACATATTTCATCTCCTCTGCTTTTAAGGTTTATGAGCTACCGCTGAAAATATTGCTAGAAACTTTTAAAATAAGTATTGTAAGGCTACTCTTTTCACTGCATTAATAAAAAACCTTTTAGTTTTAGGTCTCACCTGAAAAAAACAGGACACAAAACAAACTTCTGGGCTAAACTTAAATCTTTGAACCCATCTGTGTCATGCTTTCTTTCATAGGAACATTAATTTTATTTATATTTTGTGAACTGAGACAAAAGACAGCAAAAAGAAATTATCTGTCAGAATATGTTTTCTATCTCCACTAGGAGACTAAAAAAATCTGAAGGTTAGAAAATCTCACACTTCACCTTACATTACTATGATTTTCTGACCACTGTATGCTGTGTAGGTCCCATACATGGGGTTTTTTTATCATCAGTCAAAGTCAGAAATCATTACTCCCTATAATTGAGGAGGTAGAGCTAATCTTTGTTTCTGGGATGTGACAAGGGGACTGGGGCAAAGGCAGAAATCCTCATATGAGAATTATTGCAGAGCACAGAGATTTAATCTACAACAGGCAAAAGAGTCTGAAGCAAACAAAGCAGGCAGAGGCAGGCTTCAACATTAGAATCCCTACAAAGTCATGAGATTATTCAGGTGGGAAAGAACCACAAGAGATCACCCTGTCCAACTCATCACTCAAAGCAGAGCAAGCCTAAAGGGTTCTGCCCTGAAGGCTTACTTTATTTATGAGGGATTTTTCAACTGGGTTACTTTACATTTTTAAGACCAGCAGTAATAAGACTTACAGCATAATGCTATTCCAACAGTTTAATTCTTTTCAACGAAGAACCAGGCTTACACTGCCAGCTAAAACACTGAAGTTGCATCTGCTTCTGTCTCCTGCAGCCAGCATACCCCACCAGTCAGAGAAGAAAAACAGGACACACAAGTATTCACAGATCAAACACCTGCACAAGTGCCATGGAATAAATGAACCTCTATTAGGAAAGACAGATCTCCTTTAAGATTAGGAAACAAAACATCTAACACACTTCAGAGTTATTAGTCATGTCCTGCAACACTGGCACACTGCAATTTTATACTGCTTATTTTGCTTATTTTACTACCAAGACTGACATTTTAATTATACTTTTTGTGTTTTCCTCCACTCCGGGTTTGAGGTGATTGGAAGCTTTTTTTTTTTTGACCAGAAATCACCAGACTGACACAGATCATAAAGAGAGGGAAACATAATTCTTTCTTTCGCTTGGTGTCCAAAATTACTCCCTCATTATTTCGAAAAACAGTTAACACAAAGGAAAAATCCCCTCCCCCCATTTGGCAACATATGCCCAAGCAGCAAATCAAGTGACAGCAGCTGCACACACTTGAGACAAAGACTACAATGTGTATCATGCAGCAGTAATTTCTCCTAGTCACAAGGGCAGTTTTATTTCCAAATGCAGCTGAAATGCCATCCATGCTGTCTTCTGCTCTGAGCCTGTCAAGAGCTGCTAGGTGCAGCATGTGCTCTGTACTGCTCTCCTTGGCAAATGTTGACACATAACACTCACCAATCCTTTGTATAAAACTGTACTAGAACACAAAACAGAAAGCAGACTTGGCACAGAACTTGACGTTTCTTCTTCTCCATTTACCCGAAGTATTCTAGGAGGAAAATTATCCATAAAAGATGCTGCCAGACAAGACCACCGCCCAAGAAAGCCACCTAAAAACTTCCAACCTAAACAACATTCTCTCACTGCAAATCCCAAAACCACTTTTCAGCACTGAGGCAGAAAGAGCAGCCTGCTTCACCTTTCCTGGAACTGTATATCTTATTATAAGTGGATTTACAATGTTGAACTGTCAGGACTCCCCAGCTGACTGTTACTGTTTCCATATATACTAAAATTCAGTAAATCTCAGCCTAGATATAGCAGCTGGCCAGTGCCTGAATATCTATTTTTTCTATACTTAATAAAAGCTATAAATTCTCCACTTCTTGGAAGTCTCAAGTATTTCTACTTGTTTCAAAAAAACCTAGTGCTCGAATACCCAAATTGTATGATTGTTGATTCTATTATAAAGTATTTTATATAACATATAACACATATTATACTTACTGTAAATGTCTGAACTCCTTCTGACAATCCCTATTTCAGAGAATTATTTTTACTGCATGCAGTGCCCTTTCCACAGCTTTCATTTAGTGCACTTCCAAGGTAAATGGCTAAACGTGTTCAACTTGTCTCCAAACTGATTTTTCATGTTACTGACTGACAGACACTGGACAGGAAGCAGAAGATAATGGACAGCATCCATTGTCTACCAATGCATCCCTCCTAGAAGTCTCATCTAGTCAGATTTTCCAGGATCTAATGCTGGACTTGCCACATCTACCCTGGACACAATTAGAGTAATGGCTGAAATTTTCTAAGCACAGCTAAAGACAGGCTGACCTCTGGATCAGGACAATTTAATCTGGCTCCCTGCTCTGCCAAATTGAGCCACCTTTCCCACAGATCCTATCCGTCAAAATGAAAACAGAGCTACCAGAAACCCCCAGAAGGCAGTATTCAGATTCCAAATTAATGTCTAAATCAGCTGCATTTGTCAGGATTATTGTAAAGACTTGAAGCATATCTCTTGACAGAATGCAAGATACACATTCTGAGTGAGGCTACGTGAGCTCCCACAAACTACTGACTCCTGCTCTATTCAAGCCTGTTCTATTGCATCCCATGCACATATGATACTATTTTCTATTTTTGCAGATGCAGTAGTAGTATTTTGAGGCATCAGTAACATCAAGCAGAAGAAACTTTAACAAATAAATTGAAGTGCAGGTATCCAAATAAGTCAATGAGGATTTAGAGAACACTTGCAGGGGGTCTTCTTAGCAGGTTGTTATTTAAAAGTCTGAAGACAGAGAAAAAGAGTACAGCTCAGTTACCAGACAAGTTGACAAATTAAAACCATAACTCTAGCTAGAAAGTTAATTAGCAGATACAAGATCAAAAACCCAATAATCACTCCACCCCCCAGAAAATTAAATACAAGCTGAGATTGTGGTTGGTTTATCCCTCCATTATATATTAACTAAGTTGCAAGCTTCACTGTTGATGCATAGTCTTTGTTCTTCTACAGTCTTAAAAAAATAGTCTGACAAATATCATCATATTAAATACCAGTTTAAATGGGTACTTGCATATACAAAAGCATGATTTGCATATGCAGCCACAGGAAGAAACCAAAGAACACACCTAACTGCATAATTTCACAGGTACTTCTATCTGACTAAACCAAACAATTTAAAGGGAATGAAAAAGAAGGAAACAAATGAGAACTCATGACACTGAAAAAATAGGGATAATCCCTTTTTTGAATTGAAAGGAAACACAGAAGATCAAGCTATCTTTCAAACAGCAACGTCAGCACAGAACTGTTAGCTATTTCACTAATTTAGTGGCTACTGTGATTAAGGACACATATTCTAGAAGAATCCAAGAGGAATTATAATAAACAACATGTAGCAAAAAAGCTAAAAGATGTCTCCTGCCCACCAGGCCTTTGGGGAATTCATTACGGGAGATTTATCTTAAAGATTTATTTTTATTAAATAATATATATTATTATATTACCAATATTTAGATAATAGAATGGTTTGGGTTGGAAGGAACGACCCTCTAGTCCCAGCCTCCTTGCCATGGGCAGGCACAAATTTAAATAACTATATAAAGGCAGACCATATATTCCTCTTTCAACATTTGTGGGTACATTAAGTGCACCAGTATCTCAGATGGGAGCATGTGTCTGTCAGCAAAGATACAGAAGGCAAGGGCACTTAAAAACTATGAATATATCTCTGAGAACATCACAGTTAAAACATTTAACACAATGTAATGAAAATACTTTATCTGCTCTGAGAATTTGTACTCACAAAAGTCCAGTCCCTAGCTACAGTAGAAGTCACAATATTATCACAGAATGGCTTGGGTTGGAAAGGACTTTAAAAATCATATCATTCCAGCCCTTCTGCTATGGACAGGGCATCCACAACTTCACTGGGTAATGTGTGCCAGTGCCTTACCACCTTCACAGTAAAGAACTTCTTCCTAAAATGTAATGTAAATCTACTCTTATTTCAAAGCCATTCTCCCTTGCCCTGTCTTTACTTGCCCTTGTAAAAAGTCCCTCTCCAGATTTCTTGTAGGCTTCCTTCAGATAGTGCAAAGCTCCCTTTAGGTCACCCCAAAGCCATCTCTTCTCCAGGGTGATCAATCTCAGCTCTGCCTTTGCTCATGTGAGAGGTGCTCTATTCATCTAATTGTTACAACAATGGTGGCCAACAATGATTAACAATATTATACAGGGGGAGATGTGTTGTTTTGTTTGGTTGGTGTTGTGTTGTGTTGTATAGGCTGGGAGTTTTTGTAGGGATATGCTTCGGGGTTTTTTTGCAGCATGATTTTTGACAAATTCCAAATTTCTCTCTTTGACCTCAAGCAACCTCCAGATCTCATGTCCCAAACATGCCTTAAACAGATGTTTCTTAAAAAAAAAAAACCCTATATTTTCATGTAATATTCAGGCAACTACAAAACAGAAATATGACTGATGTTGAAGCCTGGACAAAGCTCAGCCTGCATACAGCAAGACTGTGAAGTTTGGTCTTGACTTGTTTTCCATATTAACAAAGACTTTTACTTAGGTTTTCTTCCATGAAGCACAGAATTCAATAATCTGTTGGGTAATCCTCTCTGTAGCCTATGTACCTTTTCACAGCCTTGAAAAACTTGCTAACAGAGTGATCTGTACATGGTCAGACTCCTTAAGGTAATTGAGAAAAAAATCAAGAACTTTCAACAGCTTGCTAACAAGTCAGAAATTAAGAGTATGATTCTAGAGGACTACCCTACAGATAAAGTGTGTACAAAACCTTTCCTTCTGGTCCTAAATTTAAGTATTGAAAAGACCAGCAGTAGCTCTGCCCCTGGAAGGAATCACAGGCCTCATTAATAGCAGTGACTTCCAGAGACTGACACACCTCTTCTAAAAGGTAATAGAAACATGAATTGGGAAACGTGGAGCCTAAATTTCTCAGAGAGCTGTGAACTGGTATTGAGGTGCTGGGAAAAAAAAAAAAAAAAAAAAGCCTAAAAAAACTTTAAAAAAAATTGTATCCCATGTAATGTCATTAGCAGAATATATTTTGTAAAACAATTTTCCACACTTCCTGGACAATGCACAACTACTCCAAAACCACACCTTATGTCTGTTTCCTTGTAAATAGACTGTTTAACTAACATTTACAAAACCAGTGACCTATTCAGGAAGATCTGCAGCACAGTCCTTTCCTTTCTCTTGCTAGAATCCATGATTTTGCTGGTTCAACTGGCTCAGTCCCATATCACTTCCTCCACTTCCAAACAGTGCCTAGCATACTGTTAGTTAAGGAAACAACCACACTGACACAGGGCAGAAAAGGAGTGAAAATTCAAACCATACTCTCTGCCACCAGGCAGCGGCTGGCACAAGCAAGGACATATACAAAGGTGTTTAGAGACACAAACATCTCTCCTCTCTCCTATCCCACTGTCAGTGAGGCTGGTGAGCAAAGAGTCTGGTAAAAGCAGACATTCCTTCAGTGATCCAAGCAAATACAGTGGTAAACCGGCCACAAGGTTAGATTGTGAACTAAGAGATTTCATGCTGACTTGATGTCTAAAAAGAGAAACATGGCTTCATCTTTTTAATTTCTAGATCCTTTCTCCTCATTAATCAGACTAAAATACCTACATGAGTTTTCATACAGTACTTGTGGTGACAATTTTTTTAATTAGAGATAGAATACCTTAGAATCACAACAAACTGCATAACTTTATTCAACTTACAGAAGATTTTACTTCCATGTGTACATTTACAGCAATCCTAATGTAACAGTTGGTGTGCAAGTTTACCTAAACTTGGATATGTAAAATAGTGTAATGCAGACCTCTTTCCTCATCTGGACAGTTTTAAAGAAAAGTCTGCAAGTAATATGTGCATTATCATGCAGTAGTAAGAAAACTGCATTTATGGTGACCCCACAGTTGTAGCAGAATCCTGTAGTGCTGTTTAGATATGCTTGGAGTCTTGGTGCTTCTGTGTTGACATGCAAAGTTACCCAAACCAGCTCCTGCACATACCCACGTGAAAATTCAGACATCATCTACAGAAACAAGTAAAATTCATTCCTTATTACTGATTCTCACCATTATCATCACTCAGCCCTGTTTTAGTGCCCTCACAGTATCACTCCCCTATTGGTCACTGTTGACCAGCCATGTCCAGCTGTGTCCACATGCACTTGATCTGAACAGAGCCCTATTAATTCTTTCCTGCTGCAGAATTATGAATTAGAGACTATCATCAGACTAACTCCACATTCACTTACAGCACAAATTCATCTACAGAATGGGGGAATGCACTCCAGCATGACAGAGCAAGATCCTGCAGAACTGTCCTTACTGAAATGTGCTATTTTCATATCACGTGAGTCTGCTGCCAACACAGACTTCAGGGCATCAGTTACATGAAGACTTAGGATCCATGAGATCTCTGAGGACCTGCAGGAACTTGTGTCAGGGGAGGTTTAGGTTCTGTATTAAACAAGGCTCTTCAGGCAGGGTGGCTGGGAACTGGAACAGTTCCTCAAGGAATCTGCCACAGCAAGGTGCCGGACAGAGCTCAAGAAGTGTTTGGACAATGCTCTCAGGCACATGGTGTGACTCTTGGAGATGGTGCTGTGCAGGGCCAGGAGCTGGGCTCAGTGATCCTTGTGCATCCCTTCCAGATCAGCATTTTGTGTGGTTCTGCAGATTAAACCACTCTTCTGCTCAAAGCAGGCATTACATCAAAGGTAGACCATGTTGTGCAGGACCTTGCCCACACCAGTTTTAGAAGTCTCCAGAGACAGAATGTCCACACCCTGTTTCTCAGCAATACATACATTTATGTATATGAAATAACAAATAATAATGGTAACTATATAGTATATATTTATAATATTTTGTCCATTTACATGTTTATATGTACATACAATGTAGATTTCTGAACTTTATAAATAATTTCAACATATGTAACAAGAAAATCTAAATTCACTTAAATAAACTTGTAAATAAACAGTTTGAGCTCAGACAACAGATGTGTACACCAGAGAGATATAAGACACAGATTGAAGGATGTGATTAAGTAGGTATTTGGAATCCATTTGTGGATGTTATGGTTCCCATAAGATGGAACACATGTAAGTGCTACATTGGTGGACTGCCCTGGACTCATTTCAAAAATTGAGAAAAATCCTTTCACAGGCAATACAGGTATCTACCATATATCTTTAGCTCTTATTTAAACTCAAAACCTGTTAGGCTATAAACTTACTGCAGACATTTTGACCATTTTCACCTGTCTTCTTCTGCCACTCATGAAACCTAAAAATGAATGTAGTGTTCAAGCTAAGTTTTTTTGTTTCACAATCTGATTTTGCCTATCCAACTTTGTCCATATACAGATTGTTATTACCTTATGAGGTTCGACGATATAAACAGTATATTTTCTCCTTGTCTCCTACCCTTAATGGTTTTATCATCCTGAATACATTAACATAAAAACACAATGACAAAAGAAGTGCAATTATAGGGACATAGTTACTATTTATTATTAATGTATTTATTATATTAATAGTATTATTTGTTCCTTTAGCACTTTTGGTAAGCTATTGCTTGTCCACAGATGAAAACTTAATTTTTACAAGGAATCCTGCAGGGTATTCCTATGTGGCAAAGCAATCTACAGAGGAAAGAGTGATGCAGTAATGTTCTTGCTCACTGGAGGCCAAGTGGGAGCAATTCATACTGATTAGATACACAAATTGTGTGGAAAGGGGTGGAAACTGGACCAAGGTCCACCACCCTGCCACATTCCCTTATGGTCATTCACACTTAGGTATTAGCCTTTTTACAGAATAAGGCCACATAAAAGCTGTTCAGTTACACTCTGCCAGTAAATAGTTCAATAAGCATATTTTAGTTCAGAACAACAAGTCCATCCCCTTGTTTGAACACAGTAGTTGAGGAACTTTTTTACAAAGGGGTTGAGATGCTTACTGCAAAGATACACACGTAATACACTCTTCCAGAAGTCTACCACTCCCTCCTTAAATCTCCACATCTTCCAACTGCTTCATACTCATTCCTGATAGTCTCTCTCTGCTTGGATCTCTTTGTGCCCAAAACACTGACAATTTGGACAGCTTCCAAAGCCGAGAGAGTTCCAAGTTGTGAGTACAGTGCAGATGCCAGACATACTTCTAACTGAACAGCCTACCACTGTAGGCTGTCATTCCAAAAAAGCCCTGAAGTCACTGGGGCTCCAAAGACCCACATCCTATCAGAATATCCTCCTGTTCATAAGACTGCTTCAAGTCTCTTAAGCATGAGACTGACATACGTGAAAAAATTGCAATTCTATCTGCATTACAGCTGCCCAATAACAACACAGATACATAGAAAAAATACAACTTGCTGCCTTTATGTATGGCCTTGCTTAAGAAATTAATGCAAGATCAGCACCAATGAGTATTTTTTTCTTCTTTTACTCAAAGACAAAGCCATATACCAAAGGGAACCACATGCAGAGAGGAAGACTGTTTCAGAGTGGAACCAACTGTTTGGAGAAGCAGCTTGACACTCTGCTGCAATAGATTAAACATGGGAATAAGACATTGAGGTACATTTGTAGTCTGGGATCTCTAGAAATAATATTTTCTGATATAAATAACCTCAGCATAGCTTAGACATCTTTCAAGTGTTTTCTCAGTGCACCTTGACATACCAGCTGCAAGATTGTGTCAAATGCACATGACTTGTTCTCAGTTTAAAGATCAAATAAAATATACTTTCCGTATACAGAAATAAGACAAGCATCTGCTCAACCCCAACAGAGTATTTTAATAATATAAAGATATTAATCATGTTCTATGGAGTTTAATCACTTTTATGCAAGATGTTAGAATTTCAAAAAGCTAGACTACTTCACTAGTCTAGTACAAAGGCATTTCTTTCTTACACATAAATACTGTTTTCAGAATTTGTACATCAAGTCAGCAACTCTGCCATTCTGAACAGTTGCCCAGTTGGTTGAACAGTTGCCTGCTTGATTGCGGCTGCCACACAATATTCACATGATTTTGCACTAGATCCACTCTGACTGTGCAGAATCAAGTTATCCTCTACTGTATCAGATATGTCCAGTCCTGTCATTGAAAATTTTATACTATTTGAAAGTAGCCAAGTGCCTGCTTGACAAAGATAGCTTGAATTGTTAGGCTGTAGGTTGAACTTTATTTGAACTATAAGGTTATGTTGTGTAAGTTGGACAGATATTATAGTAAAGCCTGGAGCTAACAATATGTACATTAATAATAATTAAACTGGACAAAGCTAGCGTTTTAAATATTACTTAAAAATAATGGATCACAGCTTATGGACCTCAACAACCATATTACAACATGGACTGCAGATCCCAAGTTCTTCAGCTGCAAAACCTCACAGAGAAATGGTTAGGGCCAAATACATAATAGGTGAAAACATATCTGAAGCATCCTTTCACACAGACACTTCCCTCTCAGTTATTACTTTATGGATTTACACATACCACAAAGCCAGATAGAGGACAATCACTCAGGAAGACTTCAGCTTACTTCTTTTGATCTTCATTCACAAGTGGTTTGCCTATTGAATTGGTCCTGAACCAAGTCTTGCGTTTATTCTTACACAAATAGAGGAGATGCCAGATTGATCCAGAATACAACCACATGTTGTTTTAACTTGCCCACACTCCCTAGCTTCTCTGCGGCAAGCAAATAAATTAAGCTCTCACAAGCCAGCACTGAAGATGAAAACTGGTAATTTCTTTATCCACCATACTGGAGGACCTGAACGGCTTCAGCCATGAATTCTAACACGCCCTGCTCTCCCTTATCTGAAGGTTAAAGTCCCCAAATCCACCTAATTGTATTACCTAAATAATAATAATAATTTTAAAAATCCACCCAATAATTGAATTCAAAGACATCTGGAAATGATGACTCTCATTGGGTATCTGCTGTAGAGATTAGTCACCTCACTACTAAAAGGTGCAGGGTTTGTCTGCTTCAGCTTTAGATGATATTTCTACTGCTACACATCAAAACTTTCTGAATCCCACATACATTACATCCCTGTGATTACTCTACCAGCCTTTGTCTAAAACCTTACAAAATATATTCATGTCTGCCACCGCTTTAAATCTCCATCCCCTTTATTCCCTGAATCAGCTAATTCACAATTTTCCTCTGGGAATTTCAGCTAACCAATCTGCCACCATCCGTACTTTGCCATTTGCCCTTTATAAGTAACCACACCAAACAAGCACCTTCCTGAATCTCCTTCCCATTGCAGTAACTCTTTCAAGTATGACACACAATTGAGCTTTTCAGCCAACTCTTTACTTGTGACAAACCACAGGAGATGGAAAATTGCTCACTGAACCTGTTGAAACCCCTACTTCCCACTTCTCCATCAACACAAAGGAAAGCAGCATTCTATCCTTGTAAATGAAATTGGAAAAAGAACCCAACAAAACACTGAAACAGCAATACTGGAATGAAACACAAACATTTAACAGGCAGTATTGGATCACTAAATACTAACATATCTTTATGAAGACAGAACTATATGACATTTAGTTTTTTGTTGGGGTTGGTTTTTTTCATTCCTAAAGTGTTTTCTTATGCTATGTTACACACAGAATTTTTTATAATGTTTTTACCATGTCTGTGAATTCTTCTGAACAGCAGGCCTCTAGCTTTAGGGGGTTTTATTCCATCTTAACTGTCTTCCTTATAAAATCTTTCTTAGAGAAGTTTATTTTCTCTTGCTTTGTTCGCTACTGAACTATAGACACTTGGTTAACTAAATTCCTTATTTTTTTTCCTCAGTGAACTACAGGTGTAGAAGAGAAGCAGTTCTCTGCTGGCCCACTATGACCCCTGCTTACCAAGTTCACCTGTCAAACTCTACATTTCAGGGCCGTGAAATAAGAGGTTTCACATCCATTGCTGGGATAAAATAACAATTGAACAAAAGGCAAGCTATGTTGCCTCTCACACATAAATGCTGTTGCAAGCAGGCACAGATGGCTTTTTGAGGCACAGGGACAATTTCATTTCTCAGATATATTCAGATTTCTTGTTTGTCACATATAGTTCTCAATAATTGGGGAAAAAACCCGAATGTGACAGAATTTTTGGCTACAAGTTTTAGAACCTGCAACAAGGGCTTGGAAGCAGCATACAGATTTATGACCATTACAAAGCAGCAGGTTACCTAGCAACAAATATGCATTTTCTGATTTGAAAATTGCTTCAGTAGGGTCTAAAATGGAACAATGACTTTTTTTTTTTTTTTTTTTTTAAGGGTAAAAGAAAGATACATTTTGCTCCAAGCAGTTATTTCTGGTGAAAGGTGTTCCCTAAAAGAAGATACCTGGTATCAACCTAGGAAATTTAAACACTGATTAGATTGTAACACACACTATAAAACACAGTGAGATGCTACCTTTCAATCAATCACTTCCACAAAAGAAGTTCCTTCCAGTCAGGAACCCCTACTAAAACAGGAGAATAAATACTAGACTTTTCATCCTACATCATCACTGTCAGAAACAGATTTCTTTGGAATTCCACCTGAACAGATATAATTTATCAAGCTGTCATGGAAGTGTGGCAATGCAATAATATTACATATTTAAACATGTACACACAGATCATCTAGACTGATAACATCCAGCACATACTTGAAATTCCTGTGATGTGACTATTATCCTGGAGTTGAAAATGCCAGTTAACAAAATAGAGAAACATTGATTTCCAATACATGAGAAAAACTAAACAATGTTCACAAGACCAACAGAGGTGGGAGGATGTGCTGTGTTTAAAAAACAATTAATGCTATTCCCTCTCTTCCTTGAGCTCCCAAGTCAAGCACTTTCCAGTGTTGTGTCTAGAATGTTTCATTAAAATTTTAAGAGAATGACCAGTAAAAGACAGGATAATATTTGCAACTGGGCAAGTATCTATAGAGTTTGCTTCAGCTACATGCCAGTTGGAAACACAGCACCATGGAAGTTGCTTGCCATTGTAACAGAGGACCTCCAACCACCTCACCTTTGACACTGAATTATGAGGCAAAGAAGTTTATAGATAAACGAAAAACAAATTGTCTCCGTAAAATGAGTTAATTTTTTTATATATGGCTGGCCCATACCACATGCAGTGACCTCAACTTAGGGTCACAAGCACAAGGCTTTCCAAGGGCCTCTAGCGTTCCTCAAGCATCCCCCGAAGGACTCACACCCTGTTCTGCGGGGGCATCCAAGAGCCTTGGTACCATCGTGAGGCTGGCAGCGAGCTGCGCCTCGAAGCAGGGCAAGACACGGCTGTGAACCTGCCCCAAAAGAAGGAAGTTGAGCTTGAAAGCCAAAAGGACAGGGCACCATCACTTCACGTGGTACTCCTGCATGTCCTGAAATATCAAAAAGGACCGCGCCATGCAACGAAGGATGGCTGAGAACAGCGACAACCCCAGATGCACAGTAGCTGGTCCCCTCGCCAAAAATCCTTCCAGGGGCTGACGTAGCCCCAGCCCCTAATAGCCTACAAGGGCGGGAACAGAAACACAACACTTACTTTATCTTTCGTGGCAGAAGGGGCAGCAGCCGTCGAGTGCTTGGAGCCCTTGCTGAGCTTCTTGCCCGCGCCGTCGCTGCCTCCAGCGCCGCTCTCCACCTTGATCAGCCGGTGCTTGGGGGAGATGTACTTCACGTCGGGCGGCGTCGCCGGGCGGCGCTCGCTGTGGCTGCGGAAGAGGTGCGGGGAGCCCGTGGTGGGAGGCGTGGCGCAGCACGACGAGGAGGAGGAGGAGGAGGAAGCCTTGAGGGCTGCCTCACCCAGGTCCTCGGGCGCCGAGTAGTCCGGGCGGCACATGGCGCGCAGCTTGCGCAGGGACGAGCCGGGCCCGCTGTAGGGGTCCTCGAAGTCGCGGTCCTTCTGGGCGCGGTATGCGCGGAGCAGGTCGCTGGTGTCGTCGCGCAGCCGGCGGCGCGAGAAGCCGGGCGAGGTGTGGTGGTGGAGGTGGAGGAGCGGCGGCCCCTCGGGGCGGGGCGCGCTGCCGGCACCGTTGCGCTTCTCCCGGTAGTCGGGCCGCGGGGGCTGCGGAGGGCTCTTGGTCTTGCTATTGCCCAGGCTGAAGTACTTGTTCAGCCATTTGGCCATCGTCTCTCCCGGTGGCGGCCTCAGCACCGCAGCGCGCTGCCCCCGGCGCCCCGCGCCCCAGCCCCGCTCGCCGCCCGCATGGAGGAGCGGGTCGGCGGGGCGGGCCGGGCGCCCCGCTCCGCGCACTCGCCGCTCTCCCGCTGCCAGCGGCTGGAAGGGCCGCGCCGAGCCCCTCGGCTTCCCGGCGGGAGGGAGGGAGCCGCTCCGGGCCCGAGCCAGGCGCCCGCCGCAGCTCCGCGCCCGCCCCCGCGGCTCCGGGTCTGCCGCGACCTCAGCCCCGCTGCTCCGCGCTGGCAGCGCAGCCCAGCCTGACCTCAGCACGCACCGGAGAGGCGGGGGACGCATCTGCATGCGGGCCCGCCCACCGCCGCGGCCGGGCGGGGCCGCGCCAGGTGCCGGGGCGGCGCGGAGCGGAGGGGCCGGCCCTGCGCGGCGGGGGCGGTGCCGGTGCCGGTGCCGGTGTCGGTGCCGGTGCCGGTGCCGGTGTAGGTGTCGGTATACCCCCAGGTGTAGCCGCGCTTCGCGTTCCGGCGCGACGGGATCCGCCGGGGCTTCCCCGCTGCGCTCTCGAAGGGACGGGGGAGCGGAGCCGCCACCGCGAGGATGAGGGAGGTTCCCTTCCGTTCCTTTCCTAGGTGCCCCTGCCTGTCGTCCGCAGTGGCCGTGGTACCTGCGGCCACCATCTGCACAGTTCGAACTCTGGATTCTCTACTACCGCTACATTTGTGTCCCCATTCCCATCCGTGGTGGAGTAGGAGGGTTACAGCTGTCGGCTAAAAAGGCTATTTTTGGCTAGGGCTGATGTTAAACAAACAGGATGGTGCTTCTTTCTTTCTTTCTTTCTTTCTTTCTTTCTTTCTTTCTTTCTTTCTTTCTTTCTTTCTTTCTTTCTTTCTTTCTTTCTTTCTTTCTTTCTTCTTTCTTTCTTTCTTTCTTTCTTTCTTTCTTTCTTTCTTTCTTTCTTTCTTTCTTTCTTTCTTTCTTTCTTTCTTTCTTTCTTTCTTTCTTTCTTTCTTTCTTTCTTTCTTTCTTTCTTTCTTTCTTTCTTTCTTTCTTTCTTTGTGTTTCTTGGTAAGGGCTGCAGTAAATCAGGTGCAGAAATGATACTTGTGTGAATCATGCTGTTCAGCTTTTATGTTACCAGAAGGATTTGTCATCTGGGCCACCACAGCTGCAGCCACTTACTATTGCTCTTTTAATCTTTCTCCTCTTGCCAGAAGGTAAACATATACAGCAGCAGGTTTTCCCAAGTACTGTCTGTCCAGCTGTGATAGTCTCACCTGTATATTTAGTGCTCATACCAGTGCTGATATGGTCTGATATTAGGGAATGGTGAAGGGATTGAATGGATCTACAGGTGGGGATAGGAATACCTGCACACTAATCTCTCCTGGCTCATCTCTGGCCTCTACCACAGTATAAAAGTTAAACAAACAAAATAACTACTCAGATGATAGCTTGATCAGTGGTGCTTCAATTGTGCATTATGATCAGTGACAGGAGACATTTGTTGCAGTTTTGTTCTGTCTACACTGCATAGTGCAATGCAGTTTCAAATGAAAAGTTAGAGAACACTTCACAATTGCAGTTTCAGAAACCTTCCACTAATCAGAATTCAGACCTACCAATAAAAGAAATCAAAAGTTTTTCATTCTCCCAATGCAAATCTGTGACAGTTTTCCAGAGCTTTACCTTCAGGAGAGGCATCATTTCCCCATTACTTTATCAAGTCCATCAATGCAGAGAGATGAGCAAGAAAGGGAACCCTTTTCATATAGTTCAAAAATCTTCACAAGCACATTGCAGTTTCACTAGGAGCTGTGAACATGTTCCTAATACAATGTGCTGGTTTTGGCTTGGATACAGTTAATTTTCTTCACAATAGCTATTATGTGGCTAATTATGCTGAAAACAGAGTTATTAATAGAGAGGGGTTTTTTACTACTGATGAGCAGTGCTTACACAGACCCAAGGCCTTGTCTTCTCACACTGCCCCAGCAGCAAACAGACGGGGTGTGCACAAAAGCTTGGGATGGCACAACCCAGGAGAGCTGACCTCAACCAACCAGAAGGATATTCCGCATCATATGGCATCATGCTCCGCCTGTAAAACTGGGGGGAGAAGGAAGGAGGGGGATATTCAGAGTGCTAAGGTCTGCCTTCTCTAACATGCTTTCTGCACAGAAGTGTGACCCAAAATTAGACTTGAGATGCTAGTCTCCTGTCCGTGCTCAGCATATTTATCCTGTCTGACTACAGGGGTTTTTTTATCAGAGCAGCTTCTCAGCCTGAGCCTGAGCAGTGTCCTGTCTCTTGACTGGCTAGTACCTTGTTCTCTCAGGGGTTTCAAGACTCCCAGTAGCTGCTGATTCAGGAATAGTACATTCTAGGCCCTTAGTACGAGGGTGATTTTTGCCCTGAAGCAAGATGCGTCTCAATTTCTTTAATACTCAAAGGATCTCATTACCCAGAAGTCTAGCAGCTCCCTAATTCCTGTTCTGCCAGTCATGGGAGGGGCAAGAAAAGCCCCAGGAGAGCTCCAAATTCAGCCTGATGCTGTCCCTTGTGGCTCAGTGAGGAACCACGTTCTTCTCCCTGCATGGACAGGCAGCTTGTGAGGTCACAAGCAAGAAAAGGCACATCGATGAAGGGAAGCTTCTCTAAAACTCCAGAATTTCTCTTAAGTTGCCTCCCAGTGGTGTAAGAGGATAAGAACTATAAGTGTACTGGATAACCCTAGGAAAACCCAAACGTGGATAAATGCCTATGAATGAGGACAGAATAATCTATAAAACAGGCATAGCAGAGAAGTAAAATCAAAAATCCCATTGTTTCTCTAATCTCAGAGATTGTTCCAATATAAATTTGCAAGGCCCAAAATACTGTGTGCAAGATGGTTTCCATTTCAGTCTGCTCATGCAGGGTACACCTACACCTGCAGGACTCCTAGTCTGTGCTCTGAGCCATTTTCACATGGGTTTTTGAAGGAAAAAGGCTGTGTCTTTTTCAGACCTTTGATCACATTTTTGAGTTCTGGTTGGCAAGTTTCCAGCAATTTTTTTTAACCAAATATAAGGATAAAAGGGTAGTGGTAAAAGTGGACTTTTTCTTTGAAATAAAAAATCCTAAAATGTTGTGATCTGAATAGAATATCTACTTCTTGGACCTGCACCTCTTGAAGTAGAAATAATTTACAGTTTGTTTCAACTTAGGGAATTAGTAAAAAAGAGACTCTTACCTTCTGATACAGGCATGTCATTACATACAAATCACTAATTTGTACTAAGTGTTCACACTCCTAATCATATTAATTTAATTAAATAATGAAGTTAAGTAGCATCTACTCTGGAATTTATAAGGTCTTATTTTCTCTCATGCTTCTGATTTCCATGTGTAATAAGGGTTGCAGTACATGCAGTGCATTTCAAATTAGGATAAAGAAGAAAAAGTAACAAGTAGTATGCAGAGCAAAGTACATTTTATATTAATAAACACTCAAGCAGTGCTGCCAAGTCTAAATTCAAAGTTATCTTGCAGAAAAACAAGTCCAAAATTTTAGTATTGATCAATCCTTCATACTGAGATACACACAAGAAAGGTAGAAAGCAGATAATGCTTCTGGTTCATATCACTTTAGGCTATGCAAAAAAAATCAAATGAATTCACCATGTTAAGAAAAGCCATCACAAAACAGAGAAATGTTCTCTTTCTTGAGGCACTTTTTCCTTGAGTAATGTCAGATAACTCAGAAAGGGTGTGTAGCACTCATAACACATTTGGATTCCTCCTATTTGTGTATGTTGTGTCACACAAATCATACCCAGGTAATGATTAGAGATCAAGTTGTTGTCCACAGGCGATAAAAATGCTGAATGTTTTCCTTCTTGTGCATATGTATGACTAAATGCAGTATTACTAGGAAGTTCTGATTTTTATACATTCCAGGGTGACATCTTCCTGCAATTAGTTCATCCCAAGTAAGGAGAAATTCTTATACTGTGAGCGTGTTAGTTATTTAAGTCCAGCTAATTTGTCCCATGTTCTCATGCTGCAGGGAAAAAAAAATCTAACCAGACACTCCTCTTGTATTTTACTTTTGTGATCATCTCTTTGCCTCCAAGAACAAGTTCACATGAATCATCTTTAGTTTTCTTAAACCACATGGGCTGTTCAAGTCAGATTTTGAAGGGTTTTATCACCTACAGATATCCTGCAGAATTTGCAAAATCAGCTTCATAAAGCCAGCTGGATTTAGAGCACAGGGTGTTTGCAGACATTCTATTTGTCATTTTCTTGCATTTTTTGGTTCCTCTCTGGAAAGCTTTGGCTCAAGTGATGACTCTGATCTGCATCATAGATTTGCTTTGAGCGTAGGTAGTGTGTAGTCATTGGAATTACATACTTCAATCCCAGCTATTCTTCAGACAATGACAAACTCTGGCAAAGATGTAGCTACAACAGCACAGGGTTGCTCCATCCTTGAGGATGATATGGAGGTGGATAAGCCTGATCAAAGGGAGAAAGGGAGCTGACATGTGGCCACTCAGTCATAAGAACAGCCCTTTGCCATATTAAATGTCATTAGTCATGCTAACCATATTGCCATGTATCAGGAACACAGGAAGGGGGCATCAGAAACTGCAGGGAAAGAACAGAACCCTAGATTCAATAGTTAGGGAAATTTTTTATGCAGCACAGGAAAAGATGCAAGATCCTGCTGGCAGTGTACTGTTGCATTTCTTTAGGCCCACTGTTCAGGAACTATTATCTTAAAATCATTACAGTTAAATTCCAGAACCTTCTGATAACTAAAAATCAAACTCATTTTTAAAAAAATTTCACATCATTCTGAACTTATTTCTAGTTTCTGTGGACTAAATAGGTTTTCTAATTAGGAAACACATTTGGTTTGAAGAGTTTCACATTGTATGGTTGGAATGTGGAAGTAGGAATTTGGAGACTCATAAAGAACTCCTAAATTTGCTGAAAAATCAGAAAAAAATCTCCATTTCTTTTAACTCTTGTTCACAACAGGATATGAATATCTAATTACATTTTTAATATGATAGTGGAGAAGAAATAGTACTTTACAGGCATCAACTTGTGCACTTCTCAAGAAAAGTATCAGAATAATATCAGAACATCAGGATAATTCCTGATCATGACTTATTAACAACCAACTTCCACTGGTCAGAGATTGAAAAGGTTTCTTCATAACAAGCTTCTCAACAGACAGAGAATTAGAATAGAAGCATACGCCAGTTCTGAATGCTGAAAAACATTTAAATGCCTTGGTCAACTGCAGGGAAAACTGAGGTATAGCTCAAGTACAGAGACTCCAGGAAATTAAAATGTGCACCCATAAACATTCCTCTGAAAGGCTGAAGCAGACACTGCTGCACAGTGAGTACAGCCTCAGCAACTGGGCAAATAATCATACCTCTGAAATACATTAATGGCAGCTACTGGAACAAGAGACATGAGAAATTTCATAATCTTTTCTAATTGGTCTATATGAAGCAGGAAAGGAAGGTAATATTGAATACTGGCTTCCAACAAGCAATCCATACAGCTGGTGCAGTAATTGAGTCTGGATTAGATGAAAACACAAAGTATAATTCTGTAATTAAAGTCTAAATCATAACAACTGCGAGTAAGATACTGAATTAAGTTTCTGTATTCAGCTTTGACCCTGACATTTCCAAATCTACACTGCAGACAGAGTATTTATTTTGTTATTAGTTATGTTTTAACATTTCCCTAGTTCAAGTAGAGCAATGAATTAATGACTCTCAGAACTCTTGTCCTACTTCATTTTCGTGAGGTTTTAGTTATCAGGGAGCTGGGGCTGTTCAGCCTGGAGATACAGCTCCCTGAAAGGTAGCTGTAGTTAGGTGGGGTTGGTCTCTTTCACCAGGCAGCAGCTGACAGAACCAGAGGACAGTCTCAAGCTGCATCAAGGGAAACAGGTTGGATATTAGGAAAAAGTTTTTCATGGAAAGAGTGGTAAAGTACTGGAATGGTCTGCCCAGGGAGGTGGTGGAGTCATTATGCCTGGATGTGTTTAAAAACTGGATGTGGCAGTTGGTGCCATGGTCTAGTTGAGGTGCTGGGGCATGGGCTGGACTCGATGATCTTGAAGGTCTCTCCCAATCTAGTCATGTGTGAATTCTGTGAATAGAAAGAGGAACAGTTCTGCAGTTTGATTTTTCAGATTGTCCATACATGTACCCTCATACTACTACTGGAAGATGGGCCTGCAGATTTTGCTGTTGATTTCTTGCTCTTTGTGGATCTAATGAAGGAGAATGCTATTCTAGATAATCTGTGTCAAGTGTGCTTTATGCCTCTGAGAGTCAGCAACAGTCATTTAAAATATGTTTGTCTCTCTTGGTGCTCTTCTGCAGTGAACTCTCCTATGGTCCTTCTCTAGTTCACAAGTTCCCTGAATTACAGCTTTCCTGTCAGGTTCTGAATTTCCATCAGGAACATAAACCATGTTTGTACCTCCTGGTTGCACACTGTTGATAAAAAGGACTTTGCCTCTCAACACCTACATTTTCCTACAGGTACATTTTGAAGGTAGTTTTACTTCTGTTGTTGTACAAAAGAGGAGGATGATCTATAAGCAAATCAAATACTGAGGAGTTTCATAATAATCAGGTTCCTACAATGGAAATACACACAGTAGTTGCTGAAGTTTAAAATTATTATTCTATAGAGGTGATTCTGTCTGATTCTAAGTTTGGTGACTTGTACACTGGCATATGTTGCAAGGAAATCAAGACAGCTCTGATTCTTTAATAAATTACTCCTATGCCCTGAGTCACTGTCCTCCTCTCTGACATTTCATTCAATTGGACTCAATATAAGGTTAATTGCTCCCATTTAGTGTCTACTGGCTTATGGATGTCCAAACGTGGCCGTTTTACATAACGAGAGATTTTGCAATTGCCTTGCAACTAATCCAGATGCAGATTTGCATTCTAGCATGCTTAGAAACCATAAAAAGAGCTTTAAACAGAATCAGATTGTTCAAATGCAGTCAATGGCTGGCTTCTCATTTAGGATAATGTAACCCACACAAATAATATAACCCATCCAAATGCCAAGGATTTTTCTGTACACACCTATTATATCCTTTATATTTGTATATATTTGTATTCGGTCTGGCTGAGGTGGAGTTCATTTTGCCACAGCAGCCCTCCCAGAGCTGTGCTCTGCATTAGCAGCTGGAAAGGTGTTGACAACACAGCAGTGCCTTGGCTGCTGCTGAGCAGTGCTGGCACAGCACCAGCCTCTCTCTCCAGCATTCCACCCCACACAGGCAGGAGGCTGGGGGTGGGCAGGACCCTGGAAGGGCACATAGCTGGGACAGCCAACCCAAACTGACCCAAGGGTATTCCACATCAGAGGATGTCTGTCCAGGTACAAAACCTAAGGGAAAGGAGGAGGGAGGTGTGGCCTTTATTGCTTATGGTGTTTGCCTTTTGGACCATCTGCTTTGTGTGTTGAAGCCTGGCTTCCTGAGAAGTGGTTGAATATCTTTCACTGGTGGGAAATAAAGAATAAAATCTTTCAGGTTTATTTTCCCCTTTGCTTGTACACATGCAACATTCTCTTTTGCTTTATTAAACTGACTTTTTCTCAAACCATGAGAGTTTGTTTCCCATTTTATTTTTTTTCTTCTCCCACTGTGCTGAGGAGAATCATAGAGAAGCTTGACAGACAAGGGTCCCAGACAAGGTCAAGCCACCATATCTGTCCTCTTGAATCGCCCAGAGTTTGCCAAGTTTTTGAAGAATACTTATAGCCCTGAACCACAAAGAGACAAGAGGCTGCTGATTATCCACTGAGGACTTCTTAACATTCCATCTTTGGCAAAGAAATCTTCTTTTTTTTTTTTTTTTTTTTTTTTTTTTTTTTTTTTTTTTTGGAAAATGTATTGGTGGCTGTTGCTATCTCCCTTTAAAAAATTCATTGCACATTCTGGTGAAGGATGTATGTCAGCTTGCATCTGCGATCACTTTTAATAAAGAATAATGAAGCACAGTGGCCTTTTAAATATTAAAAAAATTATTTTTAGGGTGTTGTATACTTTTCACCAGAAACATAAATGATACTTCAGAAGAATTCAGGTTACAGTTTCTTCTGTACATGAAGTATTGAATTATTCGAGTAGTTTAGGTTTGAAAGAACATTAAAAGGTCATCTAGTCCAATTCAGTCCTGCAACACACCTAAGCAAGGTGTATTCTTCAACTAAATAAAGTTGTTCAGAGCTCTGTCCAACCTGATTGTTTCTGGAATGAACCAAAGCAAAATAAAGGAGTATTTGCAAAAATTTCCCTGCGGACTGCATCTCTTTAACTTTATCCCACTCCTCTATAAAATATTATGGGTGGAACAGTAAGCAATGAGTATTATGTTGGCTACTATAACTTGGCAAAATTCCATCTATTCATGCCAACAGTGACCAGCTTTGAAGAAGCAGACCTACCGAAACTAGAGTTATATCTACCTGTTGCTAGCAATGAGATATAATGCTCTATGGAGAGAAATTATGAGATAAGAGTGTGCATGCACTCTCCATTGCTCTAAAGCAGCAAATAATTTACTCATTCTTAGTTTTTCAATCAGGCATTCATCTTCTTGAAGTGGGGAATATGTGCAACAGAAACTTTTGAAGTGAACTGACAGAGAAACTTCCTCTGCAGACTGAGTCTCATGGAGTCTTCTCTGTGGCACTGGTTCTGACATTACTAGATGTCTGCTGGCAAAAGCAATAAAGAAGAATAGACTTTGCTACTATTCACACATGAACAGACTTAAGAAATGTGCCATTTGTTGCACAGAGAAGACAATGTCACAACCATGGCCATAATGCAGCTGGCTGGAAGAGGGGATCTCAAGGGTATACTGATGCTTCCTCACTTCTCAGTAGCCAGTGTGGTGGGTTGACCCAGGCTGGATGCTGGGTGCCCATCAAAGCCACTCTATCGCTTCCCAATTTCTCAGCTGAAAAGAGGAGAGAAAACAGAACCAAAGGCTCATGTATCAAGATAAGTACAGGGAGAGGTCACTCACTAATTACCATCAGAGATAAAACAGAATTTGATTTGGAAAATTTCTTTAATTGGTTGCCAATCAGAGTAAGATAAGGACATATCAACTCAAATTTTAAAACACCTTTCCTTATCCCTCTTTCCTTCCTGAATTTGATTTTACCCCCTATTTTCTCCACCTCCTCCACTTCTTAGAAGCACAAAAGGATGAGGAATGTGAGCTGAGGACAGTTCTTCACGTATCTCTTGTGCTTCTTCCTCCTCACAGGAAAGACTCCTCACAGTCCTTCACTGCCCCAGTGTAGGATCCCATGCAGAGGAGACAGTTCTTCACGAATGTTTCACATGCTACAGTTCACCATGACCTGTTCCAGCACGGGTCCTCTCCATGGGATGCAGTCCTTAAGGAACAGAATGCTTCAGCATGGCTCCACCACAGGATTACAAGTTCTGCCCACCAACCTGCTCCAGCATGGGCTCCTCTCTCCACAGGTGCTGCCTGGAGCCTGCCACACTGCAGATTTTCTGCAGGGCCACAGGCTGCTTCAGATATATCCACCTGCTCCAGCAGGTGGATATCCACTCTGGTGCTCCAGCATGAATCTGCTGTACTGTAGCACCAGAGTGAACCAGCACTGCTAAAGGGAAAGCGTGTTCCACCTCCACACTGCACCTTTCTTCTCCTCCACAGCACTTCTACCCACAGGCCACTGGAAAGCTGGCTGACCACATGCCCAGCACAACAGTAGTGGCTGGGCTTATTAATCTATTTTCCATCTGTCATAAAGAAGATTTTGGTAGGATTTTAGAGTGTGTCTGGATTGTGGGTTGCTACAGAGGTTCCTGGCACAGACTTTTCTACTGCTGAAAAAAGCATCATATGTGCAACTCTCCAATGACTGAATCCAGCTTTAAGGAATAATTTTTGCCACAAAAATGAACTAGAAAGTATATATATATATTTATTTTTCAAGATTGCAGCTTGTAAACTTCACATTAACCAATTTGTTTATCAATCTTTCACTCATGAAATTACATTTCATTTTGAACTGCCACCTTGCCTTTGACACTGACTCAATAAAGCATTATTATTTTGAGTACCAGAGCTTAATATCCTTTTAACTTATGGCCCTGAGTCCAGATGGTTGTTTCCAAGGAATTACTCAGTTATGACCATAAACTACTTGACTCAAGGCATGTAATAGCCATTATGTCTTTAATTGACATTATTTTCCAGTAATTCTAATGGAGTCTGAATATTTGTTTTAATTGAATAAAAAAGCCAAAGAAAATCCTGTCTCGTTGTAATTTCAAATGGTCATCTGCTGCTTTCCCAAATTGAAACATGGTGTTTTGAGAGGAGGAAGTATCTTTTTATAATTACAATTGTAATTTAAAAACGGCAACAGTATATGTCTTGTTGCAGTAAAAGTAACTGCTGCCTTTCCAGTAGTAGAAGAATGGTGGAATAAAAGAGAAGAATTTTTTCATGAGAAACATGGACATTTCCTAATTGCATTATTGGTAAATCATCATAAAAAGCCAAAGCATTTCTGAAATATCGAAGGTGAAAGGTAGGCTATTTATTTTGCAGTGCAAGGTCCTACACCTGGGTCATGGTAATACCAACCACAGCTCCAGGCTGGGTGGGAAGTAGCTGAGAGCAGCCCTGTGGAAAAGGACTTGGGGGGGATGAAAAGCCAACACAACCCAGCCATGGGCACTCCCAGCCCAGAAACCAAACGTGTCCTGGGCTGCATCCAGAGCAGCGTGGGCAGCAGGGAAGGGAGGGGATTCTGCCCCTCTGCTCTGCTCTGCTCTGGTGAGACCCTGCCTGGAACCCTGCACCCAGCACTGGGGTCCTCAGCATAACTCCAGAGAAGACCCATAAAATTGATAAGGGGACTGGAGTTCTTCTTTCAGAAAGACAGGCTGAGAAATATGCATCTGTTCATCCTGGAGAAGGCTGTGTAGATACCTCATGGCAACCTTCCACTATCTCAAGGGTCCTGCACAGAAGCTGGAAAGGGATTCTTCATAAGGTAGTGTAGTGATAAGACAAGAAGTAATGGGTACAAAGTGAAAGAGGGGAAATTTAAGTTAGATATTAGAAAGAAATTCTTTACTGTGAGGAGTTGAGGCACTGGAATAGGTTGCTCAGGGAGGTTGCGGGTGTCCCAGCCTTGGCACTGTTTCAAGGCCAGGCTGGGTAAGGCCAGGAGCAAACTGATATACAGGAAGTATCCCTCCCCATGGCAGCAGGAGTTGGGACTGGATGATCTTTAAGGTCGCTTTCAACCTTAGCATCTCAACCTTAACATAACTAGTAAATTAAGTAAGTAAATACATTTCATATGGCATAGCTGGTACAAAAATTGTTTTCAAATAGTAATAATATTAAAGGAAATAAAATTACAGAGAAAAGAAACAGACTTTGTCCATAATTTCCTGCAGAAAATTTTTCTTCATAGAAATGGAAGTAATTCTGTAGCATGACTGCTTTTCTTAACTAATGACTGGACTTTGGTGACCCCAGGAACTTGACACAGTTCAGACTTTTATATATATCTGTCTGAATACCACACCTGGTTGGACAACAATCTTCTTGGGAGGCTGGTAAGAATGAGAAGGTCATTTGAAGCTTTTGTGTAATGGTTGACCCCAGCTGGATGCCAGAAAGCCACCAAAGCTGCTCACTCACTCCCCTCTGCAGTTGGACAGGGGAGAGAAAATATAATAAAGGGTTTATTAATTGAGATAAGGACTGCAATAATTTATCAAATACTGGCCAAGCAAAAGAGACTTGAATTACAGATATTGAGTTTATTGTTAGCAAAATCAGAGCCAAATCATGAGGAAAAAAAATACTAGAAACACTTTCCCTCACACACCACCCTCTCTCCCTGCCCTACCTCAGCAGCATGAGGCGACAGGGAATGAGTGCTGTGGTCAGTTCATCATAAGTTTCTACTGCTGCTGCTCAGGGAAGACGTCCTTCTCCTGCTACACTCTGATGTCCCTCCTACAGAAGACAACTCTCCAAGAGCTTCTCCAGTGTGAGTCCATCCCATCTCCACAAAACACTGCACTGTGGGCAACCCTTCCACAGGATGCACAGCCTATTACAACGTGCATCCCCCACAGGATCATAAGTCCTGCCAGAAAAGCAGCTCCAGCATGGGATCTTCTCTCCACAGGGTCATCTGCCCAGCATGGGCATCTCACAGAATGACAGTCTCCTCTCAGGCATCCACCTGCTCCAGCATCAGGCTCCTCCACGGGGTGCAGGTGGATCTCTGTGTTCCCATGAATCTTCATGGGATGCTTGGGAACAGCTGCTTCACCATGGGGTGCTTCACCACGAGTTGGAGGAGAATGTCAGCTCCAGTGTCTGAAGCATCTTCTACCCTTACCTCTCCACTGGCTTTGGAACCTTCTGAATGGCTCCTCTCATATATTCTCATTCCTCTCACATATTCTCACACCTCTCTTCCCTGTCCACAATTACATCTGCACAATAACATTTTCCCTCTTAAATACATTATCACAGCAGCATTACCACCATTTTATATTGGCACAGCCTTGGCCAGCAGTGGCTCTGGTCTGTCTTGGAGACATATGGCATTGGATCTGCTAGACACGGGGGAAACTTCCAGCAGCTTCCCATAGAAGTGACTGTACCTCCCCCACTGCCAAAGCCTGGTCACACAAACCCAGTGCACAAGCACTGACTGAATCAAAACCAACTCAAATTCTCTCACATCTCCTGCCTTAGAGGTTTGGTGACACACAGTCTCAAGAAGGTTTGTTTGGACCATTCTCAAGCTACTTAGCTCTGCCAAACTGATTTTGAACTCTTGTCTTTTGTCTTTCTTGATGACATGCCTTTTGGTTTACAATATCTCCTAGAATATGATCAGTTTTTGTGTGTGCTGCATCTCCACCCTTTCCCTAACACTCTTCCTCTCCCCTCACCTCCCATTCTTCCCAATCTCCTCACTCTCCTCTCCTTCTCCTCATTTGTTTTTAAATTAAAAAGGTTCTTTTCAGTAAGTGGATTGGAAATTGTGGGAAATAAGGCCTTCTACTAAGTAGTTTGCTTTTCAAGCAGTCATAAGGATGTGTTAGTAGGAAACTAATGAGAAATGTTTTTGTGTACGTGTCTTAATTACAATTAGATCAAAACATCATATATTATTATCAAACATGTTTTAGCAATTTACCTCTTTCCATTCATACTTGTTTTTCTTTCCTGCTTTCCAGTGTTCTGGAAAACT
Source organism: Erithacus rubecula (assembly GCF_903797595.1). Classification (NCBI taxonomy): domain Eukaryota; kingdom Metazoa; phylum Chordata; class Aves; order Passeriformes; family Muscicapidae; genus Erithacus; species Erithacus rubecula. The sequence goes on from NW_027635590.1 coordinate 1,482,239, forward strand.
TTTCCAAATTATTTGGAGAACTTGTCTGGAAAGAGACTACACAGACATCACATGTGACTCTTTAGGGTTGAACCAAGACCTGCTACCTCAGCCCTGTATCTGTAAACTGCAGATGCATCTTAGAAGTTATGCTTTCTTGAATTTCTCCTCTGAAGTATTTTTCTTATGGCTGGTGGATCTTTCTGTTAAGTCAAAGGACATAGAATTTCATCATATTGCTATTTTTCTCATTTGTAAATTACTAAATTAGAAAACAGATCCCTGGAAAAAATTATCACAAAAGGCAAAGCACGTAGAAAATTACCTCTTAGTAAGAAGTTTAGAAGAGAAAATAGAAAAATTAACATCTGGTCAGCTAGGCAAGGAAATAACTGGCCTTCTGTTAAAAGATAAACGGAACTGTGCCAGAGTGGTTACAGTACAAAGAACTGATATTTTGGTTAATATTTAATAACAGTTTTCTGCTTGTCAGCTGTAACAACATCAAACAAGGCCATTTCCAATGTAACACATCTCTCTGATCTGGAATTCTTACTCTTACCATGTAATTAGGAATGCAAATGTCTCCATTGGCCTTTCTTATTCCTTGATTCTGCCAGCTGGTACAGTTATATGGTACAGTGTAGCAGTTCTGCTCCTTGGTGAGTGATGAAGACTTCTCAGGTATTTTCTTCTGTCCACCACTCTGTTTAAGGACCAGAACATTGTTTCTTGCCTCTGTGATGTCATGCACTGAGAGGCTTTAGCTTGTGTGTTAATTTGAGCTACCCCAGCTCAGCAGTGAGTGCCATAGTTGGCTAACAATTAGCTTGCTCAGGAAGGACAGATTGTCAGAAAGGCAGACTGATAAATAATCAGTGAAATCATCTCTGTCTTGTACAGTGGGCAGATTTCCAGATGCTTGAAAAAATACAGTATGTGTGTTCATTCAGTTGTTAACTTCAACTGGAATCATTAGCTTCTAACATGAAAACTTGGCTGCCTTTTATATTAGTCAAGTGTAAATTCATTGGAGGATTAATAATGAGTGAAAACATGATCTCCTTCTATACATGTGGAATATTTACATTGCGGATTTAAAATTCTGAGCATTTTCTTTAGTTTTTATAAACCCCATATTATTTTCATGAAAAAACTCCCCAAAATCATAGACAGTCCTCTCACTGCAAGCTATTTTCTGAATGCAAACACGGACTTTTATAATACTTCACCTCTAAGTCAATATGAGAGGAAAACATCAAGTTTAAAACATTAAAGTGCATTAAACAAAATCACAGCAAATATTATGTAAGATGGTTGTCACAGACATACTTGACCCCCACCCATGCCTTTGTTCAGACTGACTAAGAAGCAACAGGCCTCATGCCCTGTGGTGAACCTGAATGTTGTGAAGCTCCTGGTTCATCTACAAAGGAGTGAAAATGCCTCATAAAAGTATTTCCAGAGATGATTTCAAAACCCAAAACTAGAAGAAAACTAAAGCACAGAACAACATGGTACAGCTGAAATGAAGACACCTGTCTTGTCTTTATGACTGACTAGCAGCCAGCTACTTCACTCTGCAAATATCACTGTCAGGTGACTCCCCCTTTCAACACAGAAGCCTCAAGAGGTTTGAAATTCCTTACCTGAGGTTAGGATAGCCTTTCTTACACATTGTGGAGAGATCCTGTACATTTGACAGATCCTTGGTAAGTAATTGAAATAATGCTGATTTAATAGTAATGAAATGTTACTAATCCATGTATTTTATTATTATTATTATTATTATTATTATTATTATTATTATTATTATTATCGTTGCATGGGTTAATTTCCTTGCACATAAACCCAACACTAAAATAGGACTTAGCCTTCCCTAGGATTCATAAGTAGTTTAGTAAGGAAGGTGGCCTGTTCTGTGACTTAACAAGGGAGTCTCTCTCATTCTTTTTGTCTCTGGTCTCTGTGGGACTTGTTCTAACTAAATTCATTTATATTTTAATACAAAAGTATTTTTTACTTCCTGACAGATATTCTGCTGTAATACTGTATGCTTCTTGTTCCTTCAGCTCAACAGAGTTAAAAATGCTGGAGATGACTAGTACCAACAAACAGCCTGTACTTTGAACTGTTCAGTAAGTAGTTCTCAATGGCATGTGCTCTCACCTGATTTAAGTGATTTGCAGCTCTTTGAACCTTCAAAGGAAAAATACACTTGCAAGTACAGGTTTCTAAAACGATGTCAAGTCTCTAAAATCCTGTCAACATGATAATGCTCTGATAATGGTGCTCATCTCTCCAACAAAACTCTGAGGAAACCGTAGGTGCTTCTCTTCTCCTTACACTACCTCTGACAAGCAGTACAGTGTTATCCAAGTTGCATCAGCCTTCTGGGACAGCCAGATAGCTAAGGAGTTAGCTACTAGCCAGATTTAGTACTGGGAAGTGCTTCTCAATACCATTCTAGCTTTATTTTTTGTCATAAGTCAGGTTTTAATATACTGTATTTTCTTCTTTTTTCCCCTACACTTTTAAAAATATCTATTATCTATAATGTAAATAGCTGTCAGGACCGATGAACTGTCTCTACCACAGAGGCAGAGAAAAAAAAAATAGAAAATATGGGTGATTATCTACTGCAGATGCAGATGAAATGTAAGCATTCAGTCCATATATTCTTGTGGGAAATGAACAAAGAACCAGATAAAAGCAACAGTTTTAACTTAATTTACAGGAAGATTAAACTAATACAAAGCCATTCTTCTAATAGTAACAAACAAATCAATTTTACAAACATTTTGTCTGACGAGTAATTTTTACTGGCTATCATAGTAAAAAAGTGCTTTTAATTGGAATTATGTTGCTGCACATAAAAGGAAATTTAAGAGAAACTCAATTATGAGAAACACTGTGAGGATACAGTTCCAACATGATAATTTTTGTTGAAAAATATTTATATTCATATTCACATATTTCAATCAGCTTTTTATTCTGTTACTCTGTTAGAACTAATTATTCTGGGGTGAATTAGAAGATGTTTAGGCAAACCAACAAACTAAAAGCATAGAATACCACAATCAATCAAATTAAACTCATGTCTTAGAGTATTGGAGCATGACTGGATGATCAGAGAAAAGAAGATGAGGTAGAGTTTGGATATTTAGCTAATCAAGTGTAGCAGTTTAGCCCAATGTCTATGTTAGTTCAGCCTTCATCGATACAGTATGATATGAGCCAATGTCCTCCAAATGTATTGCCATAGCCAGTATTTCCTACTACTGCAGTATGTGGAGCCCTGCTTAAATTATACAGAAAGAGACTTAATCTTTTGGTAACTGTGTTTGTGTTCAGGTTTTACTTTGAAAAGCATACATAGCTCACAAAACAGACATGCATATGATCAGTAATCACTGTCTCACACAAGTTTTATGGAAGCTGAAAAGCTGTCTTTGCATATATTCCTTTATTTCCTATACTTATTTATTAAGCACTGGCAACGGGCTACCTTTAGGAACCCCACACTGGGCAAAAGGACTTAAAACCAAATGCAATTTTTACACTAGTAAGCTCTTGTCAAAATAAAAGTTAATTTCTTATTGAGAAAACTGCCCTAGAAGGAGTTATTTAATCACTATTATAAAGTTCTTCAAAATTCAGGAGGTGCTATATTGCACAATTGGATAACTTCCTCTGTTCCTTGATATAAAGCCTAATGGGGACAGAACAAATCATTGGTACCTCTTATCTAGTACAGGCAATGATTGCCTTCTCCAGGCTGTTAAGCATCCAAACATACAGACATATCCTAAGACACCTGCATTTTAGAAGACTACTGAAACTGCCAAGTAATTAATTAGACTAATTTATCTTTTAAGCCATCTAGGAATTCCACAGCTGATGACAAAACGTTTTGCCAACTAACATTTTATTGCTAACAGCACATTTCCGGGCAAAAATAGCAGTTTGGCAAGCAATACTTGCCCAAATTGTATACTGTGGACTAAAAGCTTTCAACTGGTTCTAGGAAGTGCCTGAGATTTCCTTGAATATTTTGTTATTTATCACTCTCTGTATTTCCAAGCACAAATGGTCAAGTCGTCTGTCAGTGTACCTTCAATATTTTAACAGCTGGAGCCTACATTTGTTCTGTGAATACATGTCCATAAAGTTAAATATGATATAAATACCAAATAACTGGATTTCAAAAGTAGATAGGCAAGTAGGAATATTTCAATATTATGAAGCAGGTGACACCTTAAATTTGTTCTAAGAATATTGTGCTTATGACCTGTTATTCATTGGTCAGCATTTGAAACGTGGTTTTAAAAAACACTGATGTGATGTCATCTCATCTTGCCAGTATAACCTCAGGGGTTTGAGATTTTTTTAGTTTTTAAACCTAACTTCTAGCTGGTATCTTATCTCAATTGAATGAAGTAGAAGTTCTTTTCTTTAGCTTGGCACCGGTTTTTTGGTAGAATGGTACTTTCTGGAGCTTATAGGAACAGCAATAGAAGCAAAATTAAATAAAGTTGAGTATATAAATCTCTAACAAATACACACTTCATAAAACCAACTAACACCACACATAAAGAGAATCTATGTAAAACTATCTCATCATACATAGAGAGTTTAGATCTTTCATGTGCCTGAGAGCTTTTTGTCTTTCTACTTGATATATTTTTCACCTGGATTTGTGAGAACCTAAGCACCTGTGTTTATAAGACTCTTTTAAAGGGGAATCTGGATGCAAGAAAGTTCTTTTGCAGAAGACTCCAGTGTCTTCTGAGGAATTTAGTCCAAGCGTTTAACGCAGCTCAGGTGCCACATTAGTGTCATAAAGCTGGCTGTCTTGGGGAGGCAGTATGCTCCTGCTGCTCCCAGCCCAGCCTCTTGTTTATGACCAGCTCAGATTTCTCCTCGTGGGTGTGTCCAGAAACCTTTGCCATAGAAAGAGATTGTGTGAGGCTATGCTATTATTAGATACCAGCGTCCTTCAGGCACACACTCACACAATTTTTTATTAAATATGGAAGTGGCATCTTGTCTGCTGCCTATGGAGATTTTTTTTCTCTTAGTAGCCTTCTCATATTAATGTGACTGGTTTTGTTTACAGTTCATCTTCTCATTTGGCAGTTGTAAAGCATTATCTATGCTTGAAACATACTGCTGTGAATCAGAGCTAAGTGATTCGAGGCAGTTGTTGGATATTCAGTGGATTACCCCTGACATTGTTACGTGCTGATTATATTGCGTATTCTTAGTATTACATCCCTTCATAGAACACTGGTGGTCCAATATGCATGCTCTGCATTTCAGAGAGATATCCTATCAAGAATCATTCTGTTCTAATACTGTGTGCATCTCCTGGTATTCAGGAGGGTTTTGTAAGATCCCTCCAGACATGGAAAGTACTCTGGAAGTTTCACCTACAGCACAGTCTTACAAGCCTTCTTATAGCCTCTACAGAGTTCTCTTCCTTGAAGACACTGATATTTCTCCAAGGTAGCACTGGTGAGTACTAAACTTCTCAGAACAGTGAGTACAAACAGGCTGATGCACACACAGTCCAAGTCATGAGAATTCCTCAGAAACAGGACTGCAAGACTCTTGGATGTTATTCACAACCATCTATTTTATTTTCAACAGATACGCCCTTCCTAAGACTACTGAAGTAACTACAACCACTATTTGGCCACTGTTGTTGCTGTGTCACTGTGGACAAGATTAGTGTGAAAAGTTCAGTTGTAGGCTTCAAGTGAGCTGCTCTCCATACACCATTCTTAGGAGTCTGGTCCAAGGTTTCTGAACTGTAGGTTAGGTATTCTGCCTAGGTTTCCTATGCTATTGAGGTTAATGAAGTGGGTGGAGAGATAAGATAGAAAGAATGGCATTTTAATTATGATAGGGGCCAATAAGTGCAGACATGCTGTGGGTGTTTTGGAAAACAAGGTAGGATATTACAACATCAGGCTAGTAATTACATAGGCATATTTGCAGTTAGTTGTTCTAGAGAATAATTGCCTTGCCTTGCCTTGCCTTGCCTTGCCTTGCCTTGCCTTGCCTTGCCTTGCCTTGTCTTCTCCTGAGTTGGAAATGTCCTGGTACAATTGAGTATCCTAGCTCACCAAATCATGACAATTTAAGCTACTGTGAAACACTGAGCTCTGTCTCTCCTCTTCCTGGCTGGCAACTATGTTGGAGACATGTTATAGCATCACAGTGGTGATGATTCTATAGTTGCATAGAAATCATCTGAGTGAGAGCTGATATTGTACAGGTATTGTGCTTTATTTCCATGGTTTCTTTTTCAGGAAAGCTAGCTACTTTTTCACTCTCTCACACTAGTCTATGGGAAAGCTAGTCATCAGTCTGGAAACAATGGAGTTGAATCATTAGCTTTTGTAATTATAAAACTACAGAAGACCAATACAGCTACATCAGTCTACCTATTCATATCAGCAGTGTGGCCCATTAACACTATAGTATACACACAGTCTTGAGAACGGGGATCTAAATAAAAATTGATGTATTTAAAGTATTGCATAAAGGAATAAAAGCAGAGAGGACTAGTTAACACTGAGTCCTTAGGCTGACATTTAATATTGTTTGATTTTTAAATAATTCATGCTCTATTTCTTTCTTGTGGTTTTTTTTTTCCCCAGCAACAATATCTTGTTTTATTGTATGACTCAGTCTTGAAGGAACTACTACTGTGAAAGGTGTCAAAAAAATAAAGGGAGCACCACCCACTTTTAGGAGCACGAGAACTCCAGATAAAACCCTTCAAGAAAGCTGAACTACAAATTTGCTTGGGTTTTTAGTTCAAGGGCTTGTCAATACTTGAAAGGTATTCCAGATAAAATGTCATTATTAAGTACTATGTCTTGTGCCCAGAAACAGTTTTGTATATTAATGGTGCTTTCATTACTGGCAATTATTTCCTGCATTTGGAGCCAGAAGTGGGAGGATTATGAATTTCTAATCCATACCAATTTTTGCTAACTGATAGCAGTACCTGTCCAGTAAATGATATTGGTTTACAGCTATTTGGATTGTCAAAGTTAACCTGACCAAATGGCCAGTTGATTTTAAATAAATGTTTTTGTACACCACCCAGAACTATCTTTCCCATCTGCCATCAGCTGCAAATTTCACATATCTGTTTGTGATTATATTTCTTACCCATGAGTATTCATGCCACCATTTTGTGACTCACTGTATTTACTTTCTTTGCAGAAATCTTGTAAATATACTGCTACTCTAATAAGAACCACACAAAATCAGTAATTTTTAATGTGATTGTCGACAAAATATATGAACAGAGACTTTTCAAAGGACAAACACAGACTAGAAATTTAATTTCAGCAACAATTCTATAACTAGTTTCTCACAATAGCACATAATAAGCATTAAGCAGCAGCACAAAAGCCCCATTAAGTTCAACCTATTGCTTAGAATGGATAACAGGGATAAAAAGGGGCTAAAAAGCATTAAGATTTAAGCATTAGCATTAGCATTTTGCATTAAAGCATTACCATTTAAACATTATTCCTTGAAAGAAAGAAAATAAAAGGATTGTATTAATACCCACAAGTGCTTTCAATTTTTATTTAAAAACTTAGTAATTACAATGTCTGATCAGAAGCTAGGATATGTCTCTTCAACATAGTGTTATCAAGTAATTTGCTACCTGCCTTTCTCAAAGATTTGCTTTTAAAGGGACACTGCCAACATGCAGATAGACTTTCAGTGAAATAAATACCACTGAAAAATTCACCACAAGCAAGTGGAAAGAACTCTAGTTTCTGAATATATACTTGAATTAGAGCTCAAACACACTGGCCAGGCTTTATACTTTCTTGTTGTCTTGAGATGCTGTAAGTTAGAGTACAGGGCTTAATAGATGCCACTGGTATGTGCACTTTGTTTAGCATATGGTATGTTCTCTATTCTTTAACATATGCAATCTGACTGAAGGCTACATTTTTGTTGCAAGTGAAAGCTCTACAGTTTGATAAATAATTTAAGACTATGAGAGAGCATCATCTTATTTTGCTACAGAAGCATGTCACGCTGTTGTTGCACAAAAACTAGGGGTGTCAACACTGAACACTTCAGAGAAATATGTGCAGTAATATGGGTGTGTTACACTGACCATTCCACTACACTTTGTGCTTTTTTCTGCTTTATGGAAGATCGAGAACACAATCAACCAGCTTAGTACCTTATGGCAGGCATGTTCACAGAACTCAGCATATCAGGAGCAAAGTCACTTTGGATGGTTCATCAACATCATTTTTCTCATATTCAATATTTGCCTGATTCACATCACTTAACTTTGTAGTGCTAGACAAAGAATAACAAATAAAAATACATGAAATAAATACTGCTGGTTTTTCAATGCATCTGACAAGTGGCTGATAATCTCAGATCGTAGCCCTTCAGCATCCCTCCAGTTTGAAAAGGAGAAAGTAATACTATTCAGTTGCTTCATGGGGTACTTTGGAGATGAGGGTGAGCACAGATGACTTCCTAAATTCCAGTGTTATTCTGACTATAAAATATGGGATACTTATGCTTGTATCTTATTTATTAAGCATCCTGTTTATATCTTATTCATTAAGCACAGTAATTGAAGTTCTCAAAATCCATTGTTGCTTTACTACTGCTGATGTAATTCAGTATTGATTAAAAAAAAAAAAAAAGGAAGTCTTGTCAATACTAAGTGCTTTTAAAATGGCCACTGTGGATTTATTCTGGGTAGACTTCCTATTTTATAAAACTTCTGTCTTAGTGAATCAATTGACTACCATTTCTTCTCAGTATTTAAGAATGGTTGTTTTCAATGCTATCTAGCTTCAATTTATGGTGGATAAGAGGAAGTGACTGCATCCTCAGCTGAGCTGAGAATGGAATCACTGGAAAGAGATTATATCTGTGCATCAGCTGAAGAACAGAAGTCTTAGGGGCAGACTGGCACAGACAGTTTCCTACAGGAAGCAGAGGAGAATTCTGAGATGAGGTTGCTTAGGCACATCTTTACGAGCCCTCGTGTTGCTATTGTTATCCAGATACTTTGCAGATTCTGATAAAACTCTGTAACCCAAAATTAAATTATCCATATTTTGGTGAACTAGTTTTCTGCCAGACTAGGCAAATGAAGAGTTGAAATCAGCCTGCAGAGGAATATAACAAGCATTAGAGTTGGTGTTAAGGTAAGCAATAAAACATGAGGCAAGAACAGAGCAGGGAAAAGAACATTGCCATTTTGGAAACCGGCAAGTTGTTAGATCTGCCGAAATCATCACACTTAACTGTATCTTAATTTCTCCTCTGGGAAAAGCAACCCCATAGCATTCTAGTCACAAACACTGGCAAATTATTTCTGTGCTACCTGATGGATATATTTATAATACAATATAGTTTCTAACCAGTGCACGCTTTTTTAAAGAAATTAAACACTAGATACAGGTCTCTAGAACAGAGGTACTCCAAGAATTGAGTAATATTCCAAGAGAAAGAGAAAAATGCACTGGTTTAATTTTAGGGCCTGAAAGTTCTTACGGTAGCCTACTTATTTATTTTTATGGATTAAACAAAATCAGTAAAGCAAGAAAAGCACTTATGGCAAAATAACTATAAAACAATAAAATGTTCCAGTGTTCTAACCCTCTTATGACTCTTCTTTACAATGGGTTTACTTGGGGTTTTTTATCTGTAATGTAGCACTGTAATCTACCCAAAGGCTCATGTGCCAGAGGTGTTTATTTCTATATGACTATGGAGAATGGGACTGTAAATGGGGTAGACACTGTGTCAAATCCTTGTTCTAGGCCAGAGAGCATAAAAGCTTCCTGGATTCTAAGAAAATACGGTGGTCTTAATGCTTCTGCAAGAGACATGGCGAGAGGCAAGGTAACAATGTGAACTTAACCATGCTGTTAAAAACAAAAACAAAACCAAAAAAAACCCACCAGAAAAGAAACAAACAAGCAAACAAGAAAAAAACAAACAAGGAACATATATCTAGGAAGTATTGCAGATAGCAACAACACTTCCATGGAAGCAGTTGCTTCTCCTACCAAGAATCTGCAATGAGTTAAGATAGGCGAAAACAACCGTGCCTCATTTAGCTCCACCATTCACAAAATTATTTACTTTAATTATTTAACTGGTTACACCTGTAGAAATAAATAGACACATAGATAAGGACATTTATTTTGCAAACAGTGCTATGGATTGCTTGGGACAGTAACTCTGTGCAAAAAAGTGGTTGCTAGGGGCTGTAATTCCTGCTGGCAGGGGACGAGGTTGTCAGATTTTTTCAGAGTGGCGTGCACACCAAAGAAACAATTTTGGCTTTAAATACAAAACCTCATATTCAGGAAGAAGTTAACATACTAATCAGTAATATTAACCACTTCAGTCAATGAATAAAAATAACTTCTCTATTCCTTATCTCTCAGCTCAAGCTTTAGGCATGAGTATTTGTTGGGACAAGTTTTTCATCTTATTTTACGGTTGTCAACCAAATGATTCACCAGTTCCACACCTGAGTCTGGGTTACTTCTGACATGTTTTAGCAAGACTGATGAACCCTTGCCTTCCAGCCCCTGGAGGCCTGGCAACTTCTCAGCTACAAAGCTTTACTGTGTGTAGCTGCTAATCACATGCAGATCTGGTTGAAAGCAATTGAAGACTTTCCACTGGGTCAAAAGCACCCAAGTGTCTACTGACACTTGTACTGTTCATGAAATCTCTGTGCCTTTCACAAGAAAAATAAACTGGAAAAAGACAGTCTGAGTCATGTTTCCAGGTGTCTAAAAGCTGGAAGATCTAAAGCATTCTTTAGAGATGGGTTGTCTTCAAAGTTAAAAAAGGTGCAGGTTGGCTGGCAAACATATTTTAACCTACGAAAAAGTCTAAATTAAGATATTGTTGAACAGATGTAACCAAACTAAGGCACAATACAGGTTATCGCAGTTGCTCTAAAGATATATTTAGGGCTTTGAGTAATCCCAGAAATGTTTTATTCTGCATCTTAAAAGGAAAAAAAAAAAAAAAGAGAGAGAGATTGTGGTAACAGTTGACTTAAAATCTGAAAAAAGAAAAAAACTAGAATTCTTCACTTCAACAAATCACTCATAAGCTATAACTAAAAACTGTAGTTATTTTATAGTGGAAAGGACCTGTAACTTTTAGGCACTTCTTAAAATCATATTGTAAAATTTCTAGCTTTTTACCAACACAAGTGAAGATGGGCCTTCAAATTCATTCAATTTTTTCCTAAATGACATTATACAAAACTACAGTGAAATCCTTATTTTTCTACTACAGTACAAACAGTGCTACTGTAAAATGAGCTCCATATCTGACTTATTCTGTAAGACTAATTCCCATTGTATTATCTTAAAATTTGATGTTAATAAGAAAATCTGGATATGGAAATCTCTGTACATGTAATGGAGCCTGATCTTATTTCAGCTTTTTAGCATCCCAAAGATGTATTCTATTAATTAAGGATTTTTGATTAGCAGAAATGAAGAATGGTGAAAGCAAGTGATGAGGTGCTCAAAAAACACCATTCAGGCCTCTCTGCAGTCTCTGCATGACACTGGGCAGAATACCAGCAAAGTTAGTTATATAGGTATTGTTTCTTCAATTTACTTAAATATAGGCCAGACAGGGTTAGCGCTTTAAAAAGAAAGCTCTGGAGATCTACCTACCATCCATCAAAAGAAATGAGATGATGGTTTAATAATTTAAAGAAGTTTTTTGTTTGAGGGTGAGCTGTTGTGATCTGTTAAGGGGTGTCTGAGAATATGTGATGGCTATTAAAACTTACTTAGCTCCGTGCCAACATTAGGGCCAGTGTTAAACTACAAGGACTTAGTGTGAAATATGACTTCGACCTAGATTGTGCTACAAGGTTGTCACCATAACTAAGTCTGTGAAACATGATCATGTATGAAAAAGTGCTCTTCTAGGTTTGTGAAACACAGAGGCTGCACTAATGCCTGGGATCTTGTGGACTCCTGGCCCTTGTCCCATTATTTACTCAAAGAATAATTAACCTCAGATTTTTCTATTTTAAAATAAACATGGGGCATTAAATTTGTATTATTTGAGAGTAATCAATTTCCATTTTTTCCTTTCCCAAAAAATCAGTGTTTAAAAATCTGTGTTAAGAAAAAAAGTTATCCAGTCAGTCAAACGATAACAGAAGCGTAGCTGTCAGGGAGCAGACAAGTCAATAATGAGGCTAGGTATTGAACACATGTAATTTATATATGTTCCTTTTCCAGGTTAAGTATAGGCAGCTGGCCACCTTGATCAACACCAGGAAATTTTCTCCCAAATTGATGGTATGTGACATACCACACACGATAATTCCTATGTCATCTCTACACACAATCCCTCCCAAATGCCAAGAGGATTGCAGTGGCTTCAGGCTCATGGTGCTTGCCTTCAATCTTATGGCTCTTTGTTGATATTCAGCCATAATCACAAGCTTTTGTCTCCCGTATCTCAGATCCTCTGGGGGTACAGGGGTTGGCAACAGGAGTTACTGTCACCTATCAATACTTCATTAAAGGTATTAATACATATTATAACAAACACAGGAGTACAAGATGTTATGTGGATATTAAATATTACATATGATTATACAATACTACATACTTTACTTGCAAACATGTGCACAATGTCCAAGGAAGTAAAAAGTGCCCCAAAACCATAGAGCATGGGCAGTCCTCTCTCCTCAAACTGGAGAGGCCCAGGGCCTTCACAATTGCCACATGGCACTTCCCATCCGTGCCAAGAGGAAAACCCATAAACACAGTATTTGTACCATCTTTTTAGTTCTTGAATTTGCTCTTGAAAATGTTTGTACTTCTCTACTTTCCCCGCAATAGCCACTTCTAATAGTGTTTCAATACTTTCATATTACATGGTGGCATCCACCATGGATGCCTGGCTCCATTTCAAATACCAGGTCTGATTTGTATAATTCATTGTTTGGTTCCTGGAACACTATCCAGTCTTTCTTTGTAGTATCACTTGACCACATTTCACGCAGTCGGCTGTCCCTTTTCATTCTTGCGCCTTGCACTGCAGAACACCGGATGATAAGGGAATTATTTCTTTAATTGTTTGAACAAAAAGTACGGTTAAATTGCGGTGGAAGGCAGGGAGATGCAAGCAAGGCCGGTCCGGCGGCAAGGCCGGGGCCTGCGCGGCGGGGCCGCCCCGCTCTGCCCAGCGGCGCGCGGGCCTCGGCAGCCCGGCACCCGCTCCGCGCCGTCCGGAGCCCGCCCCGGCACCCGCGTGAGGCGGGCCCACGCGGGAGGAGGCGGTGCCGCGGGGCCCAGCCAGGGGCGAGGAGGAAGCGGGCGCTGAGGCCGCGGTGGTGGTGGCTGGCAGGGGCTGCCCGTGCTGTGGAAGCTGCCGCGCAGGGAAGGAGCCGCGGGCTGTTCCGCTGCGGCCGCGGCGGGGCGGTGCTGGCGGTGGGCACGGACCGAGCCCGTCCTGGGAGCATGCCGCGGCAAGAGGAGGAGGAGTGAAGAGCTGTGGCAGCGCCTCCGCTGAGAGCGGACTCCGGGTGGAAGATGGAGCCCTTTCCGAGCGGTGAGTACCCGGGCGGGAGTCTGGGACGGGGCCGCGGGGCCTCCCGGCCGAGCCGCGTCCAGCGGGAGCTGCTTGCCAGAGGAAAACGAGAGGCTTCGTAGGCTTGCTGCCTCCGTGGTCCGCGGCTTGAAAATAGTCTCAGGGTAATTAGGAATAGGTGTCTTGAAGGACAGCGGTGAGAGGAGCTCCCTCGCTTTCTCGGCGCTGTTGCGCGTCTCACTGACCCCGGGGGCCGGGACCACTTGTGTGCGCACCGGGTGTGCACTCGCCGTGTGTGGCAGCACTGAAGGAGCCTTACCGGCGCCTGTCCTTCCAAAGCTGTCATGATTCTGAGGGGAAGTAGGAAGAAGAACCGCTGTTCATGACGTTTTCCTGATCGGGGCATTTTCAGCAGAGTGTGCCCCTGCACCTCCCCGCACTACCCCCGCCTCCCTCGAGCGAAAGGAGAAATAAAATACAGAAGTAGCAGTGGTGCACGAAATAGTATTTCGGGGTGTTCATGAACGCCAGAAAGCTTTCAGAGTTGTGCATTGACAGAAGCGCTTGAAATACCGATGTGGTTGCATATGCTTACAGATAAGAATACGGGAGCGTTTGCTGGCATCGTGATACAGCAGTGTGTGTTGCATCCTATGCTTGTGCCTGAAATGAAAAGTCCGTGTTGCTACTGCCTCTACTAATAGTGCATTAAACCCATCTAGGACAGAGGAGGAAATGAAGCTCTCAGATCAAACTGAAACCAAAGTGTGTTTGGTTAGATTCGCCACCATGGCCAAATATGGAATTAGACAGTGGGTAAAACAACAGCCCTCCTGCTTAAACCGCGGCAGTTTGTTTACAGGTGGAGATTTGGTCTGTTAAATGATAAGCGTGTTTAATGGTCATCGCTTAAGTACCAGGTAGAGTTTGCTGCATTGTATTTTAACTCCTCAGTGACCTGCCAAGTCAGAGTTTGAAACTTAAGTAAAATTCAGAAAAATCCTTAAAATTAACACTTAAAATTAAATTTTCTATCTCATGGTAAGGGGGTTGGAGCTAGATGATCTTCAAGATTCCTTCTAATCCATTCTATGGTTCTACAAACCTTGTTATGAACCTTTAAATATATCTTCATTTCCTTAAATTTCCCTTTTTTCAAACACATTATATATTTCCTATCATTTGATGCTGCTGTTTAGAATCCAAAAGAAACTTAAGGTTATGAGCTCTGGGCATATTTTGGCAGCACAGCTAGCAAGAGAGCTTTTCCCTCCTTTTTTTTTCTTTTTCTTTTTTTTTCATTTTCCCCCCTCTTTGTATTGTCTTGCTAAAATTACAGTTTATACAAGCAGTTGATGTTTTGATTCTCTAGTTAATCCTGGCCTTAGTACCAGGTCTTTTCAACTACAGCCTATTTCAGTCACAGGGTTGTATTCTGCATTCTTTATATGCATTGGAAACAGAGCTTGTCTTTACTAGTACTGTAGTTTGGGGGAGAATTTTATTTTAAAGTCATCTTGCTAAGGCCATTCCCTTTGAAAGAAGTGTAATGCTGTTTTAAAGGTCTGTTTGACATAATATTATATTGCACTGTGCAACAAAACTTTTAAAAAGTTCTGCTCCGTGCAACCAGAAGAAATGGGCCTGTGGGCTTGAGCATGTAGCTTAAGGTAGTGAAAAGCAATATTCATGCTGAGCATCCTAATTTTGTTCCCTGAAATGAAAAGCCTACAGATGATGGTAAGACTCTAAGAAAACGTGGAGCTGAAGTTGGTCAATAATTTTCTTCCTGAAAAGTGGTTCTGCTGGCATGGGCACCTCAGAGAATGTGCAAATATTAGAGCGAAGATGTTTCTTCTTATTTCAGATGATCTTGAGGCATGTTTGATGCTCAATAGCAGCTGCAAAAATCTGAGATGCAAAGGATGCTTAAATTATTGGCTTTTTGAATAGAATTTTCATTTGCATACTTGGTGGTCTGGAACCTTTTGTAGGCATCAGGTTTTTCAAATAAACTCTGTTTTTTGTATACAGTAGTTATGAGTTCTGTTTGTGAGTCTGTATTGACTTCTGTGCAAAGTGCTGTTTAAATTCAGAAGAAAGGATGCCTATCACAGGAAGCTTGCAGTACTATACTTGCAGATCTCTCTGTAGTTCTTTGGGGCTTTTACACTTTTAAGACATAGGGAAGAGGAAACAGTCTAGATCTTAAGGTTTTGCAATAGCATTTTAGTTGGATTCAGAACTCTGAATACCCATTGGGCAAACTAGTGATGAGACAATTTCTTGTTTTACTTTCTGGGAGTAGAGCTGTGTCAAAATGAGTATGTATCTTAAAACAGACTTTAAGACAGCCAACACACTGAAGGGAATATAAATACCAGTTTTTCTAGTTCACTATTTGGTGGGATTTTCCCTTAAATAAAAGAAAAAACAGCCATAATGCATTTCAAAAGTCAAAGAAACCCTTATCTTTTCCTTGAAATCCTAGTGGGTGTGCTGAACTCTTTACTGTTTGAATAGCTTCTGCAGTCAAAATGTTCAGATAAACTAAATAAACTTAGGATTTTTTTGTTTTAATTCACCCCTCACCCATGTATTGTAAACTTATTTTTGGAGCACTTTGAGGAAATCTAGACTGTCTCTTCCCTCTGCCTAGGAATTTAGGTGGAGATAATGTATGAGGTCTGTCTGAGGAAGAACAGTTAATTGCATATTTATTTTTAGCACTTGGAATAGCCGAGTTAATCATAGAATATCTCAACTTGGAAAGGAGATATAAGGATCATTAAGTACAACTCCCTGATCCTCTCAGGTTTACCTGAAATGAAACTATATAACTAAGAGCAGCATGTAGACATTCTGTGATCTCTGGCAGGCTTGATGCCATAACCACATCCCTGTTCCAGTGACCAACCCCCCTCTCAATGAAGAACATTTTCCTGATGTCTCATCTGCACTTCTCCTTGGAAGTTATGAATGCTGTAAATTAGTAAATGCTCTAGAAATGGTAGGAGGTTTTTTTTGAGGTGGATTTGAGATGGATTCCTCTATTTTGCATGACTGCTCTTAATTTGAGATTTTTTCCCCAACAATGAATAATCAAAGTGTAATCAAAAGGTTATGAAAGTCTTCCTTATTGTTGCACGTAATTTTTCTCTCCTAGGTTATATATTCTCACATTCCTTTGAATTCTGCTCTGAATCAATGAGCAGAATTTATTTATTTTGAGTAGTCATTTGTTACCTAAACAGTTTCACTAAAATTTAAAGAAAAAACTCAAATCTAAGTGAAAGAAGTAAAATACAGACTAAAGGGAATATGTAATGTAATTTTGGACATCTCTATTTTGGACATCGATACAAATTATTTTGCAAGTCTTTTGCTTATTTTTTAGGTTGTATGTGTTTCTGAAAAGTCATTTCATCACTTCCTGTTAAGTATATTAAATATGTAACTTCTCTACTTGAGATGGAAAAAAGAGGTAGAAGTGAGATGTTACAGAATTTCTCATTTAAGAGAGGTGACATGAATGAACTTGCAATTGCAGATGGGATAACTTGTGATGATCTGCTGAAGTGCAAATAACATTCACTTCCGCTGACATTTCTGAATTATTTTTATCCTTTTCATGCACAACAGATGCAATCTTTGATATTAATTACATTACTAAATTGATGAGTGAAACAAAAGGACTTTCATGGGAAGAAGTGGGGTTTTTTTTTTTGAAAAGTAGTAATAAATCAAGTTAAGTAATGTTCTTTAGAAAATGAAAATGTCATCTGCAATGTCTAGGTATTTCAGATAGTTCCTGTCAATTCTAAAATGTTTTTGTTCCTTGTGTTAATTTTGTTCAGTACAGAAATGTATTGGAGGTTGCAGGGGCATGTTCTTGTGTGCATAACTTGAATTCTGTTGGGGGCAGCAGGCATAGCCTGGACTGCTGACATTTTCCACTGTTGTGTGATGGAGCAGAAGGGTTCCTGTTTGTCTTAAACTGTTAGTCCTAAAAAACAGATTGAGTAATTTTTTTTTTTGGTAAGATGGTAGATAGAAAACATCAAAGAGGTCTGTTCCTAATGTATTTTTTCCTGCCCTGTGTTTTCCCTTTTCCAATAATTGTTACTAGAAAAAAAAGCTGATTTAATCTGTTCCTAAGTGAGAGTTTTATGTTGTGAGTACATGCTGCTGGGTAGTAGTTTTCCACAAAGTCATGTTGTAGTATCTGCACTTGTGTTCCTATGTCAGCTCAGCTGAACAGGAACCTGTTTTTTCAATGTGTTGGGTATGTGTTTGCTTTTACTGATTCACTGTGAACTCCCTGCCAATCATGAGATGTTTGGAAGGGATATTCAGTGACTTAAAGAATGTCTATAGATGAGAGTATAGGTGCTCAGTGTTGATAATTTGTTAGTATTTTTCCACTAAGCAGTTATTTTCCCACTTGCAGAATGAAACCATGGCGTACCTGTGTTTATCTCATAAGTGAAAAATTATGAAATCTTATGCTGACCTCAATATTTACTTGCAAAAGTATTCCAGGATTGTCTTGTCATCTTTTTTAGAAAGATGATGTAAAGTTGAGCAACCACGTTTCACATTGTTGAGGCTGTGTGTGCTGGATAAAGCCCTGTAATGACTGCCATAAAAAAGGGTAGAAACAAATAAAAGCAAGGATAAAACCACCTCTGTTTGTTTCACTGGTCAGAATACTCTTTTCATATTAGATGGGCTTTGGTGTAAAAATTACATACAAAGAATCTGAATTTATTTAATGCATCCTCTGATTTAAGTAGTGATGAATTCATAAAATTCTAGTTTTTCTTTTCATCCTTTACTCAGTGGTTTAAGAAAGTTCAGTGAATTTCCTGTTCTCCTGCACAATATTTTTTCATGAAGTACAAAAGCAGCGATCGTGTAGAAGAGCAAAAACATTAAGATTTCATTATGATTGGGAGCAGTATTTTGTCTGTCAGAGAAATGCATGCATGGCAGCTGCTGCTTATACTTCTGTCCAACAGTACCTTAAGAAAAGATCATATTAACTTTTAAAGTACACCAGGATTTTGTATGATCTGGGTTTTAATTCCCTCAAAAGTATTTTAAAGAGTACATATGTACCTTTTGAGGTTGTGTTTTGACTGCTTATAATACTGCTTTAAACAGTGGAAGTATATTAACCTAGAATTGTAATAGTTACAAAAAGATTGTGTGCCTTCTTGCACGCAGAAGGATGGATACTCCTAAAGGAAGTTTGGAGTAAGGGGGGGAGGGAGCATGTCTGGAAAGCTCATCCAATTGATCAAAGAGACAGGTATTTCAGGGTTTTACAGTGTGTTGGGTTCTGTGCAGTTCATGTCCCTAGGGCACAGCTGATCCTTTGTTGCTGTGTGAGTGTTATCTTAAAATAGATGTTCAAGGAAGACTTGAGAGCCCAGCTCTTCTTCTGGATTATTGGGGCATGTAGTTGCCTATTGAAGCAGTAGTCTTCAGTACATCTGGTGGAGAGTGAAGAGGTGGAATCCTGATTCCACTGAAGCCCAAGATGCTTTCAATCAGCCATTAATTTGTGTGGAAATAAGGTGAGTTTTGAATTTTGGGATTTGTTTTGTCTATTCCAGTCAGAACTCCCACCAAGATATTTGGAGAAGTGTTTCAGTGCACTGTACTAAGCATAACTGTGAGAAGCAGAGAGCTTTCCTTTGGTTGTAATTGCTCTGATATTGAAGGAATGTATTTTGTTAACTGGAGTTCTTGTGTAACAATACTTCTACCACAGTGCCATGGACTTTTATGGAGAATCGATTGTTTTCAAAACCAAGAATGTGCCTAATTCACCTACTGTTCTAGGCCTAATAGTGGTTTTTATTTAAGCCTTTCTTTTGTATAAAAACTGACCATTTCTTCAGTAATAGTGAGTTGGTAGCACATTAGTAGAACCACTTTTATATTTTTTATGCATGAAAAGCCAAAGTTCTGGACATAGCAAGACTCGTGTTAGTGGGAGACCAAAACACTTTGATATACTTTAGAAGCCTCATACTTCTGATCTGTAAACCATTATAAGAGAAGAACAAGAGTAGGTTTTTAGAAAACAGGACTGTGAATGCAACATGTATAAACTGTCAGTTGCTGTCAAAACTTGTACTTTTTATCATTGATAGAGATATTAATGAGGCTTTAGTGTCTCTTTTGGTACAAATGAATAATTATAAGTGTGAATCATTAAATGATTTAGTTTGCAAGGGACCTTCTGGAAAGTGTCTGGTATCTGAGATGTCCACACCCCATCACCGTGGTGATGGTTGTTATGATGATAATTTCAAAGCTGATATATAATATCTGGAAAGGGTTTTGGAGCAATTTAAATCTCAGTGTGTCTTAAGCTACCAGGCAGACACACTGCCACTTTTTTCTTTATCATCTTTTTCATATTATATCATGAGGCTGAGAAAAATGTAGGTAGATGTATTTTTGCTCCACTAAGATGATACAAAATTTACTGTATCAGGAATTATAGGCAGTAACCTCTAGGCTTTGTTGCATCTTGCTTTCTGTGAAGTGGACTGCCAGTTACAGTGCAGTGAACATGTTATGTGTGCTTTTGATCTACAAATGGCTTGGTACGGTAGGAATTATTGTGTGTGTATTAAGTAACAATAGTCATCCAGAGAGCACATTAGGTTGCTTCTGCATGGAGTGTTCAAGGCAAGAGGATATGATTCTATTAATTTATTGCTAAAAGCAAACAAAAGAACAAAAATACTAGGCAAGCATCAGTTTGTATACAGTCTATCAGGTTCTATACCTAGTTGTTAGATTTTTCAGAAAACTCTCAAAATTTTTTTCTTCAGAACAACTGGTACCAGCAGAGAGATATTTTGTATCTGCAGCTGTGATGAGCCTGGTATTTATCAGACATGAAATTTATGGACAGATGTTGTGAAGAGGTTGGTCAGCAGTTCTTAATATGGGAGTTGAGTAGCTCAAGAAATTTGAGACACAACTTCCCGTGTGTCTCTTAAGACTCAGGACCTTTTCATTAGACCCCTGTGGTTAAACATTTTATGTGATTTTAATTGCAAAACATGTCTTTGGAAACAGGAAACTGAAACAACCATACTGTGTAATTAAAGCCAGAAGCTTCTTTCCTATCCTGTTTTTTGTTCAATAAGTGGCTCAGTATTGAAGACTGCCTCAACCTTGTGGGAGGTTTTCCTTCTCAGTAGTGTCCAAAAAGAAAAGTGTCATTTAAAACCACTTCCTCTTTCCTTCCCTCTGCTTCCCCTGCATTTTCTTGTAGAAACCCTAACTAGTACCAGATTTTAACTTGAAAATATATGGTTAAATGAGAATGGATGTGATATATACCTTTGGATATAAAAAATCTAGACTAACCTTGGTTTGGTCAGCCTTAAGTTTTATTTCCTCTTGTCTCCAGATAATCATTATGACAAAAATGATTTACTATTTTTTGCTAGTTGTATAGATGGAGTATTCAGTAAATGTTTCATTCAGTTTTCCCCCTTCTATGGTATTTTTTTTTGTTGATAACATAGAAGTGAAGATTTGAAAACAAGTCTCAGTAGTGGCCTGACTATTTACATATGAATCTAACTGGTAAATGGTGAAATGTAGCTGATCCATGTAGTTCTTCAGCCTGAGGTCCTGCCAAAGAAAATACAATGGTACTTTGCTTAAAAATCAGGAAGAGACTTTCAGAGAACCTTTTAGAAGCACCCAAGACTAATAAATAGTGACTTCCTTGAAATTATGTTCCTTGCTCATGTTTCTTATGGCAACTTCAGATAAGAGAGAGTCTTACAATACATAATCACACAGTGTTTTGATTTCCATGATACAGTGAATTGGAAAGGTTTTGCTGCAGATGCTTGTCACTGCAGTATTTATCTCACATTCATTTTTAAAATGCACATAAATGAGTAAAGAGCAGAAGTAGACCTCGCAGTACAGCTTGAAGGGGTGAGCAACCTTGTGAGGTTTGGAACTTGAGTTCTATTGCGTATTTTGGAATGGAAAGCAGAATTTGCCCTCCTTTGCAATACAGGACAATCTATTAATTTTCAAGTTAGGGTGGGGTTTTTTTTGAGAAAGAAGATTTTTTTGGTTTCTTTTCATAAAATCAACATTGGTTTTGAAGACCTTTTATCTGTCCATTGGAAGCCGTGATATATTCTTAACTCTACAGATTCTTGTAAACCTCTACCAGTTATTTGCATCTTGAAATCAAACCCTTGCAGAGTGGCATATGTGCTTCAAGTATGAGCAAATGATAGGTACTGTCTGCCTTTTGATTTATTAAAATAATAAATAAGTAATGATTTATTAAAATCATACAGTCATAATATCTGTTTGCATATAGATGTGGACACTACAAAAAGCAGCACACCGTGTTTCATTTTACTGTGTGTGTGTGTGCCTTTTAAAAAGAAAATTAAAAATTATTGGTTTTTTAGTTGCATTCAGCATATGAAAGTATGTATAAGCCTATATATGTCCAGTTTTGGTCTATTAAAAATTAGCAAGGCATATGTAATCTTGCATAGTGGGAATTAAATACATGCTCTTAGCCTACGTGTTGCTTGTCTTCTGTCTCTAAGAGGAGGCAAATCCCATGGATGATTCAGATTCTCATAGTAATTCTTCACATTGCCTAATACTTCTTAATTTGGTTTGTTGTTTTTTTTAAAAATTTTTTTCCATTGGATTATTTCTCTTTTTTCATCTGAATTCAGTAATTTGAGAGAGAAAAATGGTGACATCTATCTTGTAGCAGCCTAAGCTTTCTCTTTTCTACCAGGAATGTTGTTCTCCTGTAAAGATTCTTCAAGATAGGTTTAACATGTTTAAAATAACTGTAGGCATGAAAGTTTATGTTCCTAAATGCAAAGACTTGTGCTTTCCTGTCGGTGGCTGTATATTAACCCTTTACACTGACTATACCAGTAATGAAACATTTTGCTTAAATGTTCTTGTTGTAAGTAAACCCTGATAGGCAGCTAATCCCCACGCAGCCACATGCTTCATTCTGTGCAGCAGGGTGGGGGAGAGAATCAGAAGGCTGAAAAAAGGGAAAAGTCAGAAGTTGAGATGAAGATATTTTCAGGGAAAGCAGAAGCTGCATACACACAAGCAAAGAAGAGCCTCAGCTCCCAAGTGCTAGGTGAAACCATGGTGAAATGAAGCCAGAGGGCTTTCCAGTAGTACTTGTGATTTCCTTGACATCCCAGTGGCTTGTTGTGTCTTTTTTAGCTGAGTAAAGGTTACAACTGTTTTCTCACTTAGACTGGTGCAGATTTGAAATGCCATGAATGACTCTGTGTACTGTCCTGCTTTAGTAAGAGCAAATAATTTTTCTATGTAGAGTTGAATTATTTTGCTCAGAAGGAACTTACAATGTATGGAATGATTAGGAACACACAGTAGAGAAGAAGGAAATCTTAAGTCAGAATCTTAGCATAACTAATGTGTTTGTGGACATGGGCTTTGTTTGCTGAACAAGCTTGTTGGAAAAGATAAGATAAGCTTTTCTTCATTCCCTTCAAACACAGAATTTTTAATGGCTGAATTGCAGACAGCCCAGAGCATAACAGTGCAGGAAGTAATTCACATTGTAGAAGGAAGAGCTAAATTGGTATGACAGTGAATAATAATCATAAACCAATAAGTTTTTAGAGCATGCTGAAAAGATTGTAAAATTAAAAGGCAGCCTTGTAAAAAATCGCTGCTTTCTTCAATTCAGTAATTTTTAATGTCTGATGTGATATATCTATTGATACTTACCTGCAAAAAAAACAGTGTAATGCAATATTTAAGTGTTAATACAATGACCTCAATCAATCACTGCTTTTGCAAGACACAGTTCTGCAGAAAGAGTTTTGAAAAGATAAAGATTTTTACTTGTTTTACTCTTCTACTTATGTTTTATTTATTGTATTTTGTTCATGGAACACTGTGTATCTTTCAAAAATTAGATTTCATAAGTAAATTTTCTGGAGTTTTTTTGCCTGTAAATGTGTGAATTCAAATTTGAGCATGCCTTGAATTTAAGGAGTTGTGCTGGTCTCCTATAAGATCCATGCAGCCAGTCTTTAGAGATTTTATGTTGAGTTCTGGGTCCAGAAATGCTGTAAGATGAATAATTTGCTTTCATTAAGACTTTGAATAAATATAACTTTTTTCTTGATGTTCCTTCTCAGATTTCCTTTCCTCTGAGGGAGGGAGGATAGAACAGAAACATCACTGCTTGCCTGGCCCATGAAGGCTTGAGGTTTTAGTTAGAATTTTGGATAGATTTCCCAATATACTCAGACATTTGGCATGTGATCATCAGAAGGCTGTGCCAGTACCTTTGTACTCTTTCTGCAAGTGAATTTCTGTATCCCAAAGAGCAAGCAAGTGGCAACAGGAGTTATTTACTGATTGTGCTGTAAATCAATTGTCTATGAGCAAAATTCAGCAAAACTGATATAATTTCTGTTGGGTTATATTTTAGAACAGAAAAACAATTTTTGAAATTAATATTTGTTATTTTGTTTCCACTTCACAGTTTGTTTTTTTTAAAATAGCTTCCTCCAAAAATTTGAGGCATTTGTTTTCAAGGTATGACCAGATAAGATATACAGTGGCAAAGCAGAGAGAGCTGGCAGTTAGAAAAGCTAAGTGAGTCCTATATTTTTGCATGAAAACCAAGGTAAGGAAGGAGGTAGTTAAGAGCTTGTGACTGTCCCAAGATTTCAGAATAAGGAACTAGACTAATTCCTGTATTAACTATTCCTGAAAGTAGGTGTACAGTCCTACAGTGAATCAGTGAATGTAGCTCAGAGGAGAAGTAGGAAGAGCTTGCTCACATTTTTAATTGTTTAATCTTTTGCTGGATAGCAGCAGCTGGATGTCCAGAACTATTATTCTGAAAGGAGAAAAAGAACAAAGAAAACAATGGAAAACAAAACAGTGTCTGCATTATTCTGAACACAGGTGTCTGGGAAAGATGGTGGGATGTGGTAAGGGGGTAATGTACATTCTGTTAGAGTAAGTGGTGAGTTGAGCAGGGGAGTAGGCCCAGAAATGTTCAGGTGTTCTACCAGTTTTAACTGCTAGAAATATAGTATGTCATCAGCAAATAAATTGAGATGGTCTATAAATTGTGCAGTTTACCTAATGAGATTTATAGAATTTATACCTAATATTAGAAGTTCCCATACTAGACAGTTATTTATTGAATCATAGAATCATTTAATTTGGAAAAGACCTTTAGGATCATGTATTACAACCATTAACCTAATGCTGGCAAGTCCACCACTAAACGAAGTTCCTTAGTGCCACATCCACATCTCCTTAAATCCCTCCAAGAATGATGACTCCATCATTTCCATGGCTGGCCTGTTCCAAATTTTGATAATCCATTTGGTGAAGAAATTTTTCCTGATATCCAACCTAAACCACCCTTGGTGAACTTGAGGCCATTTCCTATTGTTCTGTCACTTACTACCGGAGAGATGAGACCAACGCCCACCTCAAAAACCTCCTTTCAGGTAGTTGGAGAGAAACTAAGGAACTTGGAAAATTCCCGTGCTACTTAACTGTGGTTTATTTTTGTGTTTTGATCTGGTTTTTGTTTTTCTCCAAAATGTGCGTTTGAAATTTGGTGTAAAAATGGGAAATCTCTATTTTGTATGGGAACTGGCATTTAAGTAACATTCATTCCAGTACATTTAAGTAACTTAGCTCAGCCTTTGGCTCTAAATTTTTCCTTGTTATTTCAACTCACTTAGATTTAGACTAATTAACCCATTGATAGAGCAAATGAAAAAGAAATATCCCAAACCAGATTTAACTAAATAATAATTAAATTTCTGGATAGAAGGCATTAAATCTGTATACTGACCTGAGTTCCTTCATCATGAACATTCAGCAGTGGCTCTGTGAGTTGGTGAGATAATAACTTAAAAAGTTCTGCTTTGCTTTAATCCCTATGAAGACAAAACTTCTTACTGATGATTTTTTTTCCCCAGAAGACCTTTCATGACAGTAACTGAGCGCTTAAGTTACACTTGTTTAGATGTTTTCACCCCAAGCCTATACTGTGACTCAGACTCTCTGAGAACTAGGTAGAGAAATGCAAATGGTTAATTTGCCTGTCAAGCCTCTGAATTGTGCCTTTTGTTTTTTAGCAAGAAATCAATTTTAGACTTCTGTTTGCTTGTATCTTCTTCTTTTAAATAATCCACTGTTTGCCCATTTTAATGCATTTTAACTGCAAAAATCTTTATGAACAGGTATTTTCACTTAAGTTTTAAATTGAACAGCTGCAAAAGCAAAACAGCTGAAAAGTGGAAAAGTGAGTAACAAATAATTTTCTGAGTATTTTTGTTGATCTTAATTGGAGTTGGCATAGAATGAAATTGGGAAAATGGCTCTATGAGCCAAGGGAGATGGATCCATGAACACTAGACACTGCATCCCTGTTTTGGGAAAAAATTGAGAACATCGAAATATCTGCTGCATAGAAGAGAGCACAGATGAGATGCTGTTTTCGCTTAAACTGCTGAGATTCAGCATAATTCATTTCAGAAAAGATCATTGCTGAGCTATGAAATAGCACCTTTATCTCTTTTCTAAACCTCTATTATGTAAGAGGAGAGAGGCCTATGTCTTGAAGAGCTGTCATCCTTAGACAGCTATTGTTAAGCATAGCCTTTGATTTTACTTTTCTGTTATCTGCATCAGCAATTTCAGAAATCAGGCTCTCTACACCTGTGTGAAGACAAGTTTATTGTACATATTCTACAACTTCTAGGCCTGTTGAGCCACTGGAAGCCTTTTCTGTTCAGTTAACTTTGCTCAAACCTCTGTGTGCTGCTTCTGACTCAACAGCTGTTGCTGAAGGTATTTACTGTCACTGCAGCCTAACCTACAGGCCTGACTAAACCTTTAGGCCTAGGGTTGCTTTGCAGCAACTTACTCCAAATGCACCTAAAGTGAGACCAAATATCTTCAGAGGAATTATCTCAATCCTGTATAGATCAGAGCATTTGTAAACTAGGGAAAGCAATTTTAAACCTTTCAGAATTTTTCCCCAGAATTTTATACTCTTGGGCACAGATTGATAGAATGCTGCTTGCTCAGACTGTCCAAAAGAGCTTATCAGCAAACAATGAACAAAGAATTTAAAACAAAGTTCTTTCCAAGGTAAATACCTCTCAGACAAAATCGTACAGCATTTCTCCTGTTTATATACATACGTCTGATCAACTGTTACTACCATGTTTTGCAAAATGTTTAAAATGTCTGCCTTTTGTTTTTGTTCAATTTCAACTCTTTCGTTCCTTTTTTTTTTTTTTTAAATCAATCTACAGCAACCACTGTGTGCTGATTTTGACTATCCTACTTTATACGATTCATCAAGAAAAAATAAGACACTAGACCACAGCAATCAACAGTTCATACAAAAGGCAAATCTAATTCCTAAAGAATGGTTGCTACATAGTAGCGGGGAACTTGCAGTTCTAGGAATAATTGCATGCTGAGCATGGAATATTGATAGCAAATAAAATGCTGAAGACTTTTTCCTTGGGATACTTGAGTAATTAAAAATGGGCAGAAGGTAGTTAGAAGGTTGTAAGATACGGCTTCAGGTTCATATTTTTTTCACTTTTTTTTTTGGGAAATGGAATTGCATGTAAACTCTGTATGGATTGACCACCAGTTGTTTTGGGTATTTGTGACAACAGCAACAACTGTATTGCATAGGTGCAGACTGGGTCCAGTCAGTACTTTACTCCTTCTGTTAAATTCCCTGATTGAGCAGAGGTGGGAGACAGTTCTGTTTCAGAACTAATTTTGGAGGTGGCTTCCTTTCAGCTATCAAAAAGTAATGGGGCTTCTACATGCTCATACTCAGTGTTCAGGTGGATTGAGGGGCTCTAACCCATAGTTCTGGACTGGCCATGAACATTAAGATGACAAGCACTTCTGCATATGAGTGTGTCTGTTTGTTCATCTGTTGCTTAACTGATTTAAAAATCTAGAATTCATATTTATGCTCAATAGTGAGAAAGCCTGGCTTTCCTTTCCTTGCTGCTGATGCTTCACCAGCAGTGAATTACAGTTTAATGATTAAATACCAGTATGGTTGCTTTTAGCCAATTCATTTAAGTGTCTTTTGTATCATTTTTGTTGAGATTTTAAGTGCTTGCCTGAGCAAGCAACCTGTCATAAGCCTTATTACAGACCTGAGATTATTTCTGATTAGATTAGTAGGTTTTGAAATTGCAGCAACAGAGAAAGCAGCTCTGAATCTGCATCCAGATGTAACAGAATGCTCTTTTGATAACAGGAGGTTTTTTCTGTCTTAAGCACTTACTTGTAGACTGAGCATTTACTGGCATATACTGCCAAAGATCAACCAATGCTGATTATTTGTATTCTTTGAGAATTTTGTGGGAAAAAAAGATGTTACCTCAGTGATGAGATCATGTCATCTATGCATTCAAATCCTGTGTGAAATATCTTATAATGCAACATATCAATAGAACAGAATAGATATATATGGATTTGAATGATGCCTAAATAAATAGGAAGTGGGACTGTGAAAAAGAAAAAATCCTATTGCCTCAGTAATCTCTTGAGGGTTTTATTCTTAAAATATTTATCTTTCACGAAACTATTGACATAAAATACTATCAGTTTTCTAAGTTGTCACTTCTATATCTTGATCTTTATTTTTCCTCATTTCATTTGCTGAAGTGGTTAAGTAGGGTAGAATGTTGCTTCCTTCTCTGCTGGATTTTTTGAACTCATTTCTGTCATATTAGGTTATGAAATACATAAACAGCATTAGCTTAAATTTCTAGCCTTATTAAACCTCTTCAGATTTAGAAAAGGATGAATTTTATATCTAAGAAAATGCTAATAATTTATGTTTTAAGTGTGCATTTTCAAAATCCTTCAATTCAGGTGTTTAATGGTCAGTTAAACCTCTTCTTTTCTGGTTATTTTATTCCTCATCTGTTGAAAAAAATTCTGATTGACAATTGTATTCTGTCTGTAACCCTGACTTTTCTTATTTTTGTCTACTCAAACTCTAATGCTGATTTGCAGTAGTAAAAACCCTTAACTAGTGATGTTTGGAACTGGTGATCTTTAGTCTCCATTGAGGAAGTGATTGCACGTTCTGAAATATTTCTCACCTTTTGGGCTTCCAGTGTAGTATTTGGAATCAAAGTTTTATGAAAAGGCCTGTGTATGATAGTTTGAGTATCTGTAACAGTGAATCTGTTTTGGCACTCCCCTTTTTGGCCTGCTCATCTCTCTTCTCTCAGGCAATGTCAAAATAATAACAAGGACAATAGTTTTGGGTTTTGGATCAAGTCTCAAACAATGAGTCCAGCGTGAAGTGCACAAGTGAATGTTCCCTTCTGTCTTCTATAGAAACATTAATATTTGGTAGTTTGGAATTGGATGTTTGATCTGCTGCTTCCTGTTAAGTAGAATTGGTGAATTGCCATTAGTAAGAGCAGAGCCCAAATATATAGTTTGGATTTTTACAATTCTGTTGAAATTGTCTTTTTACTATGTAACTCGGCATAACTAAATAAGCTTATGACTTTTATTAGTTAAATGTAGAAGTTTGGCCTATGCTTAATTTAATTTAAAAATCCAATTTAATTTAAATGCCCAAATTTAAAAAGGGTGACTGAATATCGTATGCTATGTTGCTTTTCCATAGAAGCAGTTCTGAAGTTTTAGATAGGACAGTTTGGAAAGATTTGGTGTATTATTCTCTGTCTCTACTGTCACCCAATTTGAGGTTGAAGATGCAGATTTGCATTCAGACAGTTGAGGAAGAAAAGTATAAACCTTTAAAAGTGTTTCCAAATCCTTAGTACCTCAGATGTCCTTAAGCACATTTTAGATGACTCTTAAATGTGAAAAATCACAGTTTTGTTTTTACAGTCAAGTCTAGCCTTTCTAGGAGAGAAAGGAGCCTTAAGACTTTTTTTTTTTATAGTGACAGCCTTAGTGGTTTGTGCATTTAAAATGTTGAGTTATTTTAAATTTAAATAGAAACTGATAATAGAAACACATAATATTTCTGAAATCTTGCTGAATATTCATTATACTGTTCTCCTATAGCTTGTTTTGTTCCTTCTTGCATGGAAACTGTTCAATGCAAGTACATCTGGTTTTAATTAGGTCTCATATTTCATGTTGTTCTGCTCACTAGCTTGGGATGACTGAAGATGTAAGATATGTGTGAGAAGTTTCACTGAATAGGTATATTTTTGCTTTCCTCTCTCATAAATATAGATGAGTACTCTGCTGGGAGTAATGTGTTCATTTTTTCCTAAAATAACAGATTCTATAGCAGGTACACCTATTACTTGGAAACTTTCTAGACCCACATCTGCACAAATCATTTTACCTCTTAAAGACAGTGCAATTGTAGCAGAAAACTTCAATACATCTGTCATGGCTAATAGGTTCTTTTTAGTTTGTACAGTGTTTCTAATTTTTTTTCAGACGCAATGAGAAATTATTACTTCACTAAGCAAAATAAAAATTTGAAGTTACAGTGAAAAAAAATGAAATATATAATATGTAATCATATATATTATAATTTTCAGCCTTTGTTTTTTCTTCTTTTTCTAGGAAATAGTTATACTGAATTTAGTGCTTTTGACACAAGAGAAGCCAGTGACTCTATATGTGTCATTATTTCTGCAGAATTCCTTCATTGGTTTTTCCATGTGACATAATATTAGTTACTGACAAGGACTAAATCACTTAAAGAGTAGTAGCATTGGTGCAGTTTTGTATTCATGGCTATGTATCAGTGACCTGCTTTATTCGTAACTACCTCATTCCTTTCCTTTACTGCTTGTCCAAAGTCAGCTTCCAGGTACTTTAACCAGTCTTACTATTTTTACACTTGAGTTAGATGTGCATGCAAGCATGCATCTCTCTGCTTGGAGCGTGCTTACATGCCATACACAATGCCAGCTCGTAAGTGCTTCAAATAATTCTTTAGAGTCTTGGATACAAGGAATTTTATGCTGTTCGCTAAACCTTAACAGTATAGAACTAATTCTCCAATTCTTAAGTGATAGTGGAGCCTTTGTTCTTTCAGTTTTAGAGTGTGTGATGTGGTATTTATGCCCAGTAGCATCTTAAACTCACTTTACCATCCTGGTAGCAAGTTCATTCATGTTTTAGGAATAATGTACTCCGATCTTAGAACCTGTGCTGAAATCTTTCAGGTGTTTCACCAGTACTTGTAGCTAAGGCAACATTTAGACAGGTACATGAAGATAAAAAATATCTTTAAAGAGAAAAAGTCTATCTCAAGTTGGCTTTTGCCCTGCTGGATGGCCTTCGCCAAAGCTAACCAGGCTTTTAATAGGAGCAAATTTATGTGGTTTGTCTATAGAATTTGCTGTTTTTCAGCAGCTGCTTCTGCCGAAAAAAGAGCCAATGCTTTCAAATTTGGACATGAAAATTATGTATGCAAAACAGAATTATGGCTCACAATAGCTAATGGCATTGTTAAGCAACTATTCCTGAAATCATTGGATGGAATTATTCTTTGACGTAATATCAGTGAGTCGCTTGGTAGCAGACAAGTAGTTGGCTCACAGTTTTTTTATGTTCTTTCCTGACCCACCAGGCATGGATGTCTGGTTTAGGGCAGGCTTAACTCTGCACCTTCTCTCCCATTACTTATATGCAGCTGAAGTAGTTTACATTCAGTGGGAGTCAGTTACTACTCCAGTTGGTCGCCACACTTTTTACCCCTTTACACTCTTGGCCTTGGGTTTTGTACTTCTGCTGGTGCATGCTACCCAATAGTTGTTTTGCTCCTAGGTTATTTCAGAATTACAGAAAGGTTCTCACTTATTTGCAGAGGGAGTTTGGTTGCCACGTTGTGTCAGGTTTTACTGTAATTCCTTTAACTTTTTTTTCAGTCAAAATATTGTATGATATCTACTCACTCTTTAAAGATTGTATTGTGCTGAATTTCGATTTCAGAAAGTGGCAAGTTTGTCTGAATTGAATAAGAGTAAATAGGATTTTTAGGTTTTATCGGTTTAGCCTCTTAATCTGGATTGAGAAATTGAAAAGTAAAATGAGTTTGGGAATTTTCTGCATATCTTTAAAAAAGAATGAACTCAATTAATGGGTCACTTAGATTCATATAAGAATTTTGAGTGTTGAGATTTCTGCTCTGAGGTAGAATACCCAGACAGGATAGACACAGACAAGAGACTACTGATTTTGTTTTGCAAGGGAAAAATACATACTTGAAGAACTAAAAAGATGTATCAATAGCATTACAGGAAGATACTGTCTCTGAAATATAAAGGAATAATTTCTTTTTGTGTTCTACATAATATTTATAATGGATTCCAAAACCCAAACATCATGAATGTCGTTGCCCACACTAAGATTTAAAACATTGTATTGCCTGTTAAACTTCAGGGGAAAGCTTATATTCTCCTCCTTAGTGAGATTGGAACCTCTTCAGACAAAAGAAATACTTGGAGCAAGTGCTAGACTTCTGTTTTATTCTCAAAACTTGATTGTTCCTGTAGGATCATGTTTCATAGTGAACTTGAGTATTGTGGTAAAGTTGCTTTATAAGTTTAAAGACTAATTTGTGAAAGGATGTAGAAGTGTAGTATGTACATCTTATAGGAGTAAGCTGTGTGGCTAATTTATCACTTGCCTTTGTGTCCTTAAGTCAGACTACTCTATACCACCTAGGTCACGTTGTAAAAGCCAGTGGGGACTGCATTGTCCAAGACTGCAGTACATATAGCCAGCTCATCATACTCTTGTCTTGGTGCAAACTGCATTTGAAGTTCGCATCTAAGCATTTTGTCCTCTTCACAGGAAATAATAAACCCAGCTTGTTATGATCCCTGAATATTCTAATGAGGTGATATCTTACAATGGGTTTTTGGGAATCTGTGCTGCAGGAGGCAGCTCTAAAGAAACTTTCAGAACCATCGATTTTGAGGAAATGCCTTCCTTCAGTTTTTCAGTATGAGGAAGATTAGTTTTCTGGATTTGTTAATCATTTAGTTAACATCATCTTTTCTCAGGATTGTTTCTGACTGTAAGTATTCATATTATTCACCATTAAATGTGATAATAGATCATGTATTGGGGAAGATGTTTAAAATCTCTTGTTTCCAGAAAAAAATTGCAGAAGAATTGTGTAAAATCACTTTTGTTTGGGTGTGTTTAAACTTTTAGCTGATGGAGGTAAAAGCTTAAGCTTCCACCTTTAGGCTCTTAGCATTTCATTAGTGCTATGTAGACAGCAACAGCACTCACCTCCAAGACTTTTTTCTTTTACCTCCTTGTTTGCTCTCACACTAAACTCGTGTTTAGCAAAGGTTTAGATTTAAATTGCCATGCCTGATGGCAGATAGCTTTGTAGTGCTTTGTAGCAGCTTAGATCACTACTTCACTGGTGTGACTACAAATGTCTCTTGTGTACCTGTAACCCCTGGCATGACAGTGGCAGTTCCCTGGAACCATGCAGCTTCTTTCCAGGTTAATTTTCCTACTCCTATGTTTATACTTATTTGTCCTGTGTTGTATTTGGAATCTGAATTAATCTGCTTTGTATGTGTTTTAAAATGGGAATGTTTGCTGCTTGGCCATACGTGGTATAAGAGATGACAGTGAAATGTGATGCTTGCAGTTGTGCTCCTCAAGCTGCTTCTTATTCCTTGTGGCATGTTTCAGTTTAAGAATACTGTTTTCTACCCCTTCATGTGGCTGTTTAGTTCATATTGTAACAGCCCATGGGTTAAAACTGAAATGTCATAGAAGTTTAATTCACTCACACTATCATATTATCAATGCCAGTGAACCAGCAGGAAGCAAATAGTTCAGAGTTTATCTGAGTATTAAAATTTTAAACAAATTTTCCGTCATTCATCTCCAAGAACTGTATTCTGTGAATAAAGCAAAAGACTTTTATGTCAGCATAAATAACTCTAGTAATCTTTTGATACTTGGTCTGTGTTCTTTCCAGTGGGGATTAGTAGTTTGGTGATGCTTTTGATATGCAGTAAAATTTTGATCTGACGTAGTTTGATTACTTCCAATTTGTGCAAGTATTTCTGTAGAAATTTGCTATAACTATTATTTTCCTAGAAATTAATATCTCTAGGTATTAAAATTGTGAATTGTCTTGAAGCTAACTTCTAGTCTAACTTTTGTACCTTAGTTTCAGTTTGAGATTTTTTAGTATCATTCTTTTTCACTGAAAAAGTTGTTAATACCTGCATGCAACTTTAAAAATAACGTTTTTAGAAGAAAGTTATTAGAGAATAAGCTCTTCAAAAATCAAACTGTTCTATAATCATCAGAACTGATGAAACCTACTTTCTGCTAGATTTATGCACTTCATTTCTCTCCTCCTTCCCTCTGCAGTGCCTCCCCTGTCTTCTACCTCTTTTGCTGGCCATGCAGCTGCACATGCCATGGCTGGGGTTGGAGCTGTGTACTGATTGACTGCTACCTTTTGGAGTGGTTAAGATGTGAGTCTTAATACCTGCATTTTCTACATAGCAGATATGGATTTGGGTGTCTTCCACCAGCAGCTGGTTGTTTTGGGGTGGGATTACATTGGGACTTGAAGAAATTTGGTCTTGGGTCTGTTTTCAAACTTGATCAAAGCAAGTCACCAGATTTCAAAAGCAACCAGCTGAGGGGAATAATCAGGAACTTCTGTTAGTAGTAGTCTAGTGAATTCTTAATAAACTGTTCTTGGACAGAGGAATTGTAGAAGAGTTTCTGCTGCACAATACTTTCTTTCCATGCTTTTTCCTCCACTAGTTTTCCTATGTGTTTTCACTTGTAATTTAACATAGCTTTCTGTCCTCTCTATTCTGTGTGGCCCCCAAACTGACATGGAAGTACACATGTTCCAGTTTAGAGATCATAGTGCTAGACCACTGAATTCAACCACAGCCTGAAGGCTGGCACTTGAGCAATGTACTGGGAAATGCCATAAGAATAGAATATTCTGGAAGCTGCTTTTGCCTAGAGGTTGGAGCAGATGACCTCTTGTAGTCCCTTCCAGCCTCAGATATCTTGTGACTCTCCGATTCTATTCCTTTTTAGAACTGGTGGATTCAAATGTCACCAAACTCCCTGCTTTCATACAGCACTAATACCTCCTGTTCAGGTTGACTAGTGTACTTTTCTCTTACTGAATTTTCTAGGGAAGGATTTTTTTTGTTTTATTAACCTTGTTTTAAGGCTTTTTCATTGCTACACCTACTGACACTTCGATTTTTCTGAGTTTATGGCCTTGAAACAAGAGTCTTGATACATTTAGAGTAAATGCTGAGGAACTTAGTATATCTGATTTGAAAATATTCTTGTCATCTTTTCTTTAAAATGTTTTATTTTCACTTTTGAGATATTCAGCCATATAGAAACTTGACTTTAACAAAATGAAAAATAAAATAAATAATACATTGGAGAAACAGTTATATTTTGGGTTGTTTATAGATTGGCAAAATGTACATTCTTGCCATAAATTAATAAAAGCCTACTTTACAGTATGTTTACATCCAGGGCAAAAACCAACTTTCTTCTTCTGGAAACGAATTGTGTGGAGGATAGAGGTGTGATGTGAATATTGTGCAGTTGACAGTAGACATGCATGTCTGAAAGAGATTAGGTTCATTTCTGAACCCTTGCAGTTGAGCAGAAGTACTGTCTAGTCCCTTGGATGGAACCTGTGACGGGAGACTAATTAGCTAAAAGATAACTGTTTACATAAACAATGGCAGATATGATCAGAATTTTCATTAAAATGTAACTGCATGCTATAAAAATGTGATTTCAAAATTTGGTTTGAATTTCAATTCCTCATTTATATTCACTGGTCCATTTTCTGTTAAGTACAAATTTTATGGAGGCAGACAGTCTGATTGGCACTGATTTGATTTCTTAGATGTGCGGATTGTTTCAAGGATTGTATGAGATAGATCTTAAATTAAGATGTCTATTGGAACTACAGTTTTTAACTGCTATTTTTGTGTGAGAAATAGTTTTACTTTTTTGCAATATTTATGAAAAGTTTTAAAATGTCAAATAGGTGTTTTATTTGTGTGACTGACATCCCATTGGCAGATTTTCTGCTCTGCTAAAGAACTCAAAAAGTAGCATATTTGAAACCCTTCTAGAGCTGTATTGGCTGCTTACAACATAAGCATTGGCTTATGTTGGCTGCTCTTACAACATAACATGCTCTTACATTGGCTGCTCTTACAACATAAGAAGTAATCCAACTTAAACAATTTAGTTGAGTACAAGTATAGTTTACTGGAGTGGAGGAAATGCAGCCAAGCCAGAGGCATCAGTGGACTAGAAGAGCAGTGGGCTGGTGTAGCTGACCTCCAGATATGATGTAAGGTGCTTTTGATTATGTACAAGGAAAGCATCCTTTTGAAGATACTGAAATCAAAATTATGGTAGGCAGAAAAGCATAGAAATATTTCCAGGAAACTAACTTAGGAGAGAAGATGGAAGAGATCTTCATGGTATGTACTGTAAAGATGCTTCCCATGCTGTAATTCAGTGAAATATCTTTGAGGCCTTACACTCAAGCCTGTTGTTTTATGATGTAATATATGGTCATTTATTTTTTTCAGATCGAGTCCAGTTACCTAGGAATATGATTGAAAACAGTATGTTTGAAGAGGAGCCCGATGTGGTTGACCTGGCAAAGGAGCCTTGTTTACATCCACTGGAACCTGATGAAGTGGAATATGAGCCAAGAAGCTCCCGTCTCTTGGTGCGTGGCCTTGGAGAGCATGAAATGGATGATGATGAAGAGGATTATGAGTCATCAGCAAAATTGTTGGGGATGTCCTTCATGAATAGAAGCTCGGGTCTGCAGAGTAACATGTCTGTATATAGACAAAATCCAAATGGATCATGCTCAGTGCCCTCTACGAGGACCATGGTGATTTGCACAGTTGTTTTTGTGATTGCATTTTCATTAATAATAGTGATTTATCTTCTTCCCAAGTGTACATTTACCAAAGAAGGCTGCCATAAAAAAAATCATACAATGGAACTAATATACCCTTTGGCAACCAATGGAAAACTGTTTCCATGGGCAAAAATTAGACTTCCTCCTGATGTTGTACCACTGCACTATGATCTTGTCTTGCAGCCAAATTTAACTACTCTGAAATTTTCAGGCTCTGTAAAAATAGTGGTCAACATCCTTCATGTAACTCGGAAGATTGTACTTCACAGTGCAGGCCTTAATATCACCAAGGCAACAATTACTTCAGCACAAGGACATCAAGCAAAGCCAGTTGAATTCCTGGAATATCCGTTGCATGATCAGATTGCACTCATGGCTCCAGAGGCTCTCCTTGCAGGACAGAATTATACTGTCAATATGGAATACTCATCTAATTTATCAGACACCTACTATGGCTTCTACAAAATTTCTTATGAGGATGAGAAGTCTAAGCAGAGGTATGCCCACTAATATAGCTTCTCTGTTCTATCACTTCTAGATTGTGCTTTGATAACAGAAGTAAAAATGTTGAGTTTTTTAATTGGACATACTATGCAACTTACTCTTGTTGAGAAAAATCAGTCTTTAATCTCTTGATTAATCTACCCAAAAAATGTCTTTCATGGGTGAGTTCCTTAAGTCAGAGCAGCTTGTTCTACATTGAAATGTACTTCAGCGTGGAGGTTGTACATAGTTATAGTATGGCTTTTTTGGTTTGTTAAATTTTTAGTTTCTCTCTTTGGAAATTCTCCCCATGATTCTTAAGCCCTTGAATCTCAAGACAGGGACTGAGGAAACAATGTCCTGTCATCATAGGAGGAGGTCAGGTTCAAAACCACCAGAAGCGCCCAATGGGGCCCAAAGGGATGGTCACACAGTCCTAAGGGAGCTGGGAGATATCATTGCCAAGACACTCAATCATATGTGAAAAAGTCATGACAGTCAGACAAAGTCTCGGGTGACTGGAGAAAAGGGAAGCATTGCACTTATTTTACGAAGAATAAATAAGGACTTTTTAGCAGGAAGATTATTTAAAATTGGCCGTCCGCCCGCACTTCAAATGATCATTATACTGGTCATATATTTAAGAGTGTTCATGCCTTTGTGGGCAAGTAATTGTCCATGCAGGTTTTCTAGAAAAAGTGTGGTGCAATAAAAAAGAGGAAAAGCAGTGTGGATGAGCTAAGCAACTTACTGCCAACATTAAAAACATGCATTACCATGAAGCAGGTGTAAGAGTGCAATGGATATAAAAGGCAAAAGTCACCTTAATGACTGAAACTCAGTGGGTTTTTTTTTTTTCTATTCTGATGTAGCTGCAGCTTTCTTTTCTTTTTGTATTTACTTTAGTAGAAAGAGAATGCATAATTGTCCACAGAGAAAAAATAGGATCTGTGAGTAATTTTTGAGGTTTTGTCCTCCTTCAGTCCAGTGCTACCTGGTTTTGTTCAGGAGCAGGATGTAACAAGCTTTAACCTGCATGTTTTTCAGTAAATCCTTTTCAGATAACTCTTTGGTGATTTCATAATTGCCATTGACATGTCTGACTGTTCTTTTTGCCAGGGGCATTGTCTCTGTCTGCTATTGTCTGTAGTTTTACAAATGCAGACTACTCTGATAAACTCTCTTGTTACTGCAGTTTCTGTATAAAACTCAAACTATGAAGCTGATTTTGCACAAAAATATATTTTCTTTAGCTTAGTTTTACTTTCTTTTAAATATTTTTAATATTGTCACAAAAAGACAAAATTACCAGATGGCAAAATAGCTTGCTTAACTTATTGCCAAAGGAAAAGAAAAAAAAAGTGCCTTATTTATGTTTTTTTTGCAGAATGGCTCTTTATTCTTTGTTTTTCTTCTGCATAATCTTGGGGTGAAACTGCATTAATTTGTCAGGGAGAAGAAAAGAGTAAGAAGTTGAAAGTAGGTATGCAGTAGGCATCTTGTGAGTTGTCAGCACTGTGCCTTCTAAGAAAAACTGTATGTCCAAAAATGTTTGAATCACGGTGCAGAACAAATAAACTCAAACACTTGTTGGTAGCTTGGCAGTAGGTTAAAAAAAACCAAAAACAAGCAAGGAAAAAAACCCACAGTATGTGCCATCTTCTCCATTTAGTTCCAGTAAATACTTCAATTAGTAGACTTGTTGAACTCTGTGTTGTCTTGCAAGTGCAGAAGTCAGATGTGCTCTCCATCAGAAGCTGTATGCTACTTAGTATAAAAATAGTAGAGAAGGAGTGTAGACTCCTGAGGAGTCTTCTTGTGATATGAATAGCTGTCGGATTTGAGACAAGAAAGTACATGAACTTGGAGAGAATCCATCCACTATCCAGCTCAGGGGGCAGGCATACAGTTAGATGAGCTTAGGGAACATCTGCAGGAAATGACCTGGCAATTAGATGGAAGAAGCTTCCTTGCAGATCTACTGCAGAGATTTCCAAACTCCTATTTAGCAGGCACGCTCGCTAATTTAATTTTTCAATCTTCTTTTTGTTCCCTCCCTTTGGAAACTGGCTGGCTTATATTTTGATTATTGTTTTGTAAGTGTGTTATTCCAAGTGCATTGTTCTTTGTTCAGAAAGCAAAAAATAGCCAAGAAGATTACTCCTCAAATAAGTACAGTACTGAGTTTTAAAGAAAAAAATTGTGAAAGAAACATTTATTCTGACTAACCTTGTCATCTACTGTTCAAAAAGCTATTATCATAACAAGCTATTAGAACATTTGGGAGGGAAATGACTGTTCTATCCTAAATAAACTGACATTTATGCTTTTAATAATTCTTATTTTGCTCTTCTTCACTCTTCCCATTAGGTGGTTTGCAGCAACTCAGTTTGAACCTCTGGCAGCAAGGTCTGCTTTTCCATGCTTTGATGAACCAGCACTTAAAGCTACTTTTTTAATCAAGATCAAAAGGGATGAGAAACTTTCCACTCTGTCAAATATGCCAAAGGTACTGCTTTTGTAGGGCAATTTTAGTAGAGCTGCTGCCTAGGTAATTTATTTCAGTGGTTTTGATTGTATTTTTATTGCATTAACGTCCAGGGGATTGACCTGAGTGGATAAGCTATAAACTATATGACCTTACCAACTGTTTTGTTCTCAAAGACTTGAACTTTGTAGGAAAAACAGCTGTTCAATGCCTTGCTCAGTGTAGGATGTTACTGACAGACAGTTGAATGACTGAAGGATTCCTGCTGAAATTAAATGGATCATTATTTTGCAAAGATTATATTGTTGGTGACATTGGTCTCAAGAGCCCTTAAGGTTTGCTTTCAAGTCTTCTGTTAGCTGCTGCTGTGCATGTGCAGAGTACTGGAATACCTTCAGCAGTAGTTTGTATAACTAGCACCTGTCTTTGTGAAAGATAGGCCTATCTTGAAAGATGTGCTTCTGTGGCTAAATGAGGAGAGGTGTAGTATGAGTACAGATATAGTCAGCTCCAGAATGTGAATGAGGGATCTGACATTCCTTCAGCTGGAATTTTTCAGACTAAATCTTGTAAGAGCATATCTGAATTTTATGGTGATGTTTTATGCCATAATGCCTTTGGACAAACCTTTACGGAGGCCTTATTAATTTAGACAGATGGGAGGGACTAGCATTACCTAGACTGTGTCTGAACTAGGTATTCTCTCATCAAAACATTAACACCATTTATCACTCAGCACAAACTCAATACTGATATTTGTCTAATCACTAATGAAGAAATTACACCTTTGATGTTGCTGGTACATTTATGTACACTGTGCAGCGTGAGTTCCAGGAAGTTGTCCAAAACTCAGGTGCTGATGAAGGTGCCTTGTTTTTGAAAATCAAGTTAATAATTGCAACCTAATGAAATAATATCTGTCCACGGTGTACGAACATTTATTTGGATGTGTAGTGATTCTTAGCTATTACAAGAAGAAATGAACTCTGGTGGACCACTCACTACTTGGTGAACAAGAAAGGGTGCTCACTCACTGTCCTCTGCTAGGAGCTGGACAAAGTGGCTAAGGCATCTTTCAACAGCTTCCCAAGTTCTTCATGTACAGAAAGTAAATGATGATGATGTAGTACTACTGCATACACTCACAGTTAGCTCTGTTGGGTGAGAGCGAGGTGCTGATAATGCCGGGTTATGGGTTAGAGCCTCATATGGGCCATTCACTTTAATTTAGATTCCATGGTCCTTATAGGTTCCGTCTGTCTCAGAATATTTTGTCATGTGTGCAGCAGACATTGCTGGAGTATACATCTATAGCTACATGAGCAAAAGATCTCAGAAGTAGGCCTTGTCAGCCAGTGTGTACATCGCTTGGTAATATATAGTGTCTGACACGGATTAAGGCTAGAAATAAACTGCATATTTTGGGCTTGTAGAGCTACCTTTTGTGGTTTTGTTTGTCCTGTTTTTGGTGTGATTTTTTTTTTTTTTAAATGAGGATAGCTAATTTTTAAACCAGTTTATCTGCAGCTGCATCAGATTTTCTTAAATAGACTGTCATCTCCTTATGAAACAAAACCTGTACTAAAGGCAGAAATTTGTCAATTCACTGGAGGAATTAAAAGATGGCATTCTGCTCATATATTATGGTCAGATTAAATTATTTTAGTGGTTATATCTTCAGGTTTAAAAATCCATTTCTCTTTAAGGCTGGCAGTTAAATTTTCAGTGACAGTTAAATGCCAAAACATTGTTTGGTTTTGTTTTAAAATAGTAAGTACGTGTGGTTACCTAGTTTTACTGAGGCTTATGGAAAGAGACAAATATTTAAGTCATGTAACACCAGTATTTTCAGTAGGCTGTGCTGAACTGTGTCTCTGGTCTAGCCTAATCCTCCCTTGAATTCATGCTGATCTGTTGATTTTGGATTATACTGGGACTTTATATGCAAACGAAATGACATTAGTTTCTTCAGCAGAGTAATTATTTGGTAATACTACATGATGAAATTTGGCAAAGAATTTTGGTGTATATATGCATAAATGTTTAATGTCTTCTTAAGTTTGTTGCATTGTTGTAAATACCATCAATCCCACTTAAAGATAACAAAAGCATAAATATATTATGTTAGCTTGCCTATAAATAGTTTGTAGCATGAAATAATTCTTTAACACTGATTTATTTTATGTCTTAGTGTTCTTTTGTCTGTATTAATAGTACTTCATTTTCCCTGCAGAAAGCCACTACACCTGTGACAAATGGAATTGTACAGGATGAGTTTTTTGTGAGTTTGAAGATGAGTACCTATCTAGTAGCTTTTGTTGTTGCAGACTTGAAAAACATCAGCAGGATAACTAACGGGACTCTGGTATGTGTTTGTTAGTTCTGCTTCATTCTTCCCAAGCTGACCAGGCTACTAAACAAAACAAAAAGATTCCCAAACCAGCAAGTAAACTCTGTCACTTTAAAATTTAATTACCTTCTTCATTTAATTATACTCATCATAGCTAGGGGACAAAAGCCATGTGCTGTAAGGTGGACTGAAGTGATACCAGACTGAATGTACTTTTACTGCAAGGGACTCTGCATCAGGTCTTGTTAACAGTGGAAATTAACAAAATGTAAAATTCCTAAGAGCTTTCAGAGCTGGAAGCTTTAAACACTTCTTTTCACTGTTTCATCCATGAACAGTAATATCATGAAAACCAGGAGTTGTTCTGAGGATGTAGAGATGTGACAAGTTTCAAGGAACACCTACCTACATGTGGTTTCAAGCAGTGCCACAAAAATTTTCTCTACCTGCCAGGATAACATATCTAAAAACTCATGCCCTACTGTAAAGCAAATTTAGGCTGACTTTAAATGTATTTAATCACTTAAATACAATTATTTAATTTTGTTTTTCTGAAGATTCCAGATATCAAACAGTGGGTATCCTGCTTAAGCTTTGTCCTTTGCAAGGGTATGGCCTGTTTCTACAGTGTGTGCAGTTAGAGCAACTAAAAAAATAAATGTGGTAATATTAGTATATGCTGCTTAATCTTATTTTAGAAAGTGCAGAAGTTTCATGGGAGCAACGACTTTCATGACTTTTTAGCAGAAGCTGCCCCTTTGTGGTGAATTGTCAGAAGTGCCCTATGTACCTGGAAAAAGCCAGAGGGAACATTACTAGTAGCATTGCAGAAGGAGAAGTCCTCTCTTTATTTATTATTTATCAATAAACAAATACAAGTAAAGATACTAGACAGGCTTTGATTCTGAATAGAACAGATTGTTACTTTTTTTTTTTTTTTTTTTTTTTTTTTTTGTGCTTTGTAGCTTTTATTCAGGACTATGTTTGAGCTGTACTCTGGTAAAATCGTACAGTCAGTTCTTTGAAGCAGATAATTTTTTAACTTAATAAGAATACTTACTACTTATCTTTAATTTATTGTTTTTAATTTCATCTTTTTTTTTTAAAAATTAGTATTTTAATCTTATTAAGAGTACTTGCTACCTTGAAAGGAGAAAGCATAAGAATACCCAGTAAGGTCAGAGTTTTTGTAGGTCTAAAATAGTCTCATGGGTGTCTAGAAGGCCGGGGAAGAAAGGAGGCATGTATTGACATTTTCCAGGAAATACTGACTCAAAATGCTTCCAGCATTTTATGGCTGGGAGATCCAAAGAATTTGAGCTTCACACAGAATAAATTTATTGTCATGAAAGCTTTAAGATACTGTAGAGTTGAAGTAAAGTTGTTTCATGCTCATAGTCCAATAGACTTTTCTCAACTCCAGACGATCCTGGGAGACTCTTATGTTTTTGAGCTTAAAATTTGCAGTGGATAATACTTTTGTACTCCAGGAACACTAGACTAGATTCTTATTTGTATGTGCTTCATTCA
The DNA here is from genome assembly GCF_903797595.1 of Erithacus rubecula. Lineage (NCBI taxonomy): Eukaryota > Metazoa > Chordata > Aves > Passeriformes > Muscicapidae > Erithacus > Erithacus rubecula. The sequence goes on from NW_027635590.1 coordinate 1,525,730, forward strand.
AACTCAAAAATTAAAAGGACCTTTTCCATCTATTTTAAACTTCATTTGTTGAACTAATTTGTAGCACAGGAGGAGGGAGTCCTTTTTTTTATAGAGCTGGGATGTGGTTCTCCACATATTTCTTTTTTCATGTAAGAAAGGTTGTCCTAAATGTGAATATGCCTGTAGCCTAATCGAAGATGTTTTCTTGATAGAGACAATTCAACATCAATTTTTATATTTTACATCTAATGTGTCTAATGTGGCCATACATTAGATAGGGATGAGCTTTATGGCAGTTATTATTTTTTGTGATAATTTATTGCTGAATATACTACTGTGATCATACTATACTATAAATGCTATTGTAGTCTAAAGATTAGTTGAGGTGTACAGGGAAGGTCACTTAATAACTCATGAGGGATTTTAAAATTTGTCATGTAGACTGTTCTTGAACACTTTTTGTAATGTTGTTATTCTTGAATTGTGCTTTCATACACACAGGACAGTGTCCCTATATTTGACAAGTTCAGAAGCTCAAGTAAGAAAAATTAGGTTTTTTTTGAGCGGCTTCATAACTACTGTACATAATTTATGTATGTATTCACAAAAAAATGTCTTGTCTGTTTCAGGAACTCTTGCCAGCTCCTCCTTCAATTCTAGGTCTCTCGTAGCTACAAGTTTCAAATATTTTCTCTTCTTTCTTTGGACTAGGTATCTGTCTATGCCATACCGCAGCATCTAAGCCAAGCTGAGCATGCCCTAGACACAACAGTGAAGTTTCTGAAATTTTACCAAAAGTACTTCTTCATGAAATACCCTCTTGAAAAATTGGGTAAGTTCTGTAGGAATTCAGAAAAAAGTCCTACAGCACAGCAGCAGCTCTGATCTGAAAAATGCATGGGAATTTTCATTTTTAAAAAAGTGTTAAAATGATTAAATTATTAAATAATTGTAACAACTAATTGCATGTTTGTCTAAGTGCAAGTATTAAGTGAGTCCCAAAGTTGGAAAGCTTTTGAAACCAGATTTCTTACATTTTTACGTAAATTTACACAGAAGAATTTCTTTGGTGTTTCTGAACTTGGTAGTGAGGACATTCTCAGTCTGGGAACCATTTTTGCAGCTGCAAGATCTGCGGCCTGACTCCTACATACATTGGTTCACTGGAAAGGTAGTTAAATGCAGTCTTCTAAGACACTACTTTTCAGCGGTGTACTTTTAAGCCATCTCATTTCCATGTTAGTTTTGTTCATGCAGGATCCATAGGCAGGGTCTCTTTAAGTTGTTTGTGTCAGAGTACTGCTAGAGAAACATTATCAATCTGTGGGGCTTATGTACTTGAGATTTTGAGTGTATGTTCACACCACAGCATTTCAATAATTAGTTTTTAATGATAATATAATGTAATTAGTAGGCTTGAAAGAAAGGATTGCTTTAATTAGCAATTTTCTTAATCTTCCAAATCTTTTCCAGATCTGGTAGCAATTCCTGATTTTCAGGCTGGTGCAATGGAAAACTGGGGTTTGATCACCTTCCGAGAAACTGCACTCTTATTTGACAACAATACTTCTTCAGCGAGGGATAAAAAGCTAATAACGTCAGTGATAGCACATGAGCTTGCCCATCAGGTACTAGTCTGGAAAGGTTATTGTTTTCTTTTTTAATTTCTTTGATTTTTAAGTATAATTCTGTCCTTGAATTTACCTCTCTCCTCACTGTGACTGGGTTGTGCATTGTATCTGTTCAGAAAATCTGCGGATGTATTTTCTACAGCAGAGCATGCAGAGTGCAAGTCTCATGCCATGCTTAAGGAGTTGTTGCTTCAAAAACTTTACTATGGCTTTGACTGATCTTCATTTTACAGCAAGATGAGGCAGAGGAGGGATGGAGTACTTCTTATTTGATACATTCTTATTTGATTTTAATTCTAAGAAAATAATGATGGTTTTGGTCTTTTTGTAGTGGTTTGGCAATCTAGTAACTATGGAATGGTGGAATGATCTCTGGCTGAATGAAGGATTTGCCACTTTCATGGAATACTTTGCCATGGAGGAGGTTTTTCCAGAATTACATTCAGTAAGTAATTTCTGTAATTGCATTTACTATGTCTTCACTATTATCTGTTTATACTGTTGCCTATAAATGATTGATACTGAAAAATCTATATTGAAATTAGTTTTGAGTTCATGATACATCTCTGCTTTTGCATTTTATTATATTGGAAGTGGCTTTGAGAGGGGTATATTGTTTCTGTGGATTTTAAATTTTTTTGCTTTATTTTGGTAATAATCTACATGCTGTCTACTGTGTTTTGTGAAGGTTAAAGCATTCTGTGTGAAATAGGTGTTAAAACATGTAGATGTCTATATATCAAATTATAGTCTTTCTAGAACAAGTCCAGACATGTTGTTGAACAAGTTTGTCTACTTCTGCTTTTCCTAATAGACCTAGGAAGCTTTATATTATTGAATATGCTTGAGGTTGCAAGTATATGAAACAAACACAGTCCCAGTCATGGTATAACCAGACATGTTTATTAAAATATTATAAAAGCTATTACATGGTTTTTATAGTATCTTAACTATTGGGTTAGAATAGCATGAGCCTGGAAAGCCAGTAGTATAATTGTTAATAGGCTTGCCAGCCAATAATATTCATGATCAATTCTCTAATTGCAACATCAGACTTTTCTGTCAAAGATAAGTGCTTATGTAATAGTTCTTTTGGCAAACTATCCCTTACCTGTGTACCTGTTGCTAACAAGTAACATTTTTTAGGACTTTGTTACATCTCTGCTGCCTAGACTGCATAGTTTTTTCTTTCTAGCTAAATGCTATATTCTCTTAATTACAAGGTGTTTTCTTTCCATATATTTCCCCCTTTCTTTTTTACTTAGTATTGCAAAACTAATACAGTTTGTGTCTGCATAAGCATTACCTGCTTTACATTCTGATGGATAAGCTGTTGAATACAAGAAAATAAACATCATAAACATAACATAATCATCCAAAGTGCTGTAGGTCCTACTACAGCAAAACCAACTACGTTTTACCTGAGCTCCAAAATTAAATCTTCACAACCAGGAGAATAGGCCAAAAGGATCCCATCTCTGGCTTTGCTGTGGTTCTCCAGACAGCTCTGTCAATTCCTGGATGCTTTTGTGAATGGATTCAGAGTGGTCACTCGAGTTTATACAGCACATTCTGTTGAGGTCATCACATTCATGTCCCTGGGCTAACAGTAAAAAGTCTATTGCTGCTCTGTTTTGCAGTGTTGCATAATGTACTGAGTTGACATCTGTTAACAATCCTGTTACAGCATTACTAGTAGTGTTACTCTCCCTTGCATGCCAACAACCTAGTTTATTAATTGTGTTCAAGGCATGTGTGGTATCAATAGAGGCAACAAAGGAGCTAAAAAAAAATATCTTTGTTCTGTTCCAGAATTCAACTTCAGAGTTACAGTCATGGTTAGATGACTTAGCATCATGTTTATTTTGCTATGTCGTAATGTTCAGTTGGTTAAGAATTTCAAGACTGAGGTGAAACACAGTCAAACTACCGAAAGTACATGAACTGCATTATTTGGAATGCCTTTCCATGCTCTGTTGCCACATATTAAAAATATGTTATCAGGCAGGCTTATTGCACTGGTCTCTGTTCTGATTTGTGAGGGAGTAGTAAAGTTGCACTAGGCAGAGGCATTACAATAAATGCCAGTACCAGTTATGTCAACCACTGTGTTGTCTGCTTTTAGATCATTAGCACAGTTAAAGTTAAAACACAAAGGAGGTTTTGCAGAGCCAGGTATGTCCAGCTCTTGAGGCAGCAGTGAGAGAGCAGGGAAGTTACTTGTTTTTGTCATGCCTCCATCAGTATCGCCCATATACCATTTCACAGACTGGCCAGCATTAGACTGCTGTGATTCCAGACACCACAATGATCTACGCTTACCTGGAGTTGTATAACCACATGTAACTGTTTGATTGTGTTGCTTGTTCCATTCATCCTTTGTCCAAAGGATGCCAACCAGACATGTTTGAAATGGATTGCTAGGACTGGTCATGGATATGCAAAGGGAGATTGGTTAATTGCTTTGGCTAATGTAAGCCAAACTTTGATCTTTGATGGTGGTACCCATGCTTGGTTCACATTCATTGAGGATATGCTGAGGATGATAAAAAGGGTTGTACCCAAACTCATTACAACTGATTACCAAACTACAATTATGATGTCTTCAAGTATTCATCACTTCTGTGGTGGGTTTGATGTTCTTCACAGGTAACCAGTGAGCTCCTGTTGATAGAGAAGCACAGCCATAACTGTGTCCCCATTAACAAAAACACAGGGCCTAGCCATTTTCCACTCTGCAAGTCTTTATAATAGACAAATGGCCAAGAATCTGTTAAAATATCATGGAAAACTTTATTTCACTTGCTGTTTTGTTATCAAATCTGGAAATACTTAAAAAAATTAAAGCAAACATTGCCTTTTCCAGTTGTTCTGAGGTGTTATACCAAGGGGATCCCCCCTTTTTTGTTTAAGAACATATTCTTTAAAAGGGCATGTATTTGTTCCACAACAGCTTGACCTGTTGAGAAATGCGGTATATTGGTTAAATTGTGTATACCCTAACAGTAAAGGAAGGTTTTCATTGGTTGTGAAAAATATGCTGCACCATTGTCAATTTTCACTACTTTTGGGACTCCTAAGATAGCAGTAGCTCACAATATGTGTTCAATGACATCTCTTGGCTTTTCACCTTTATGAGTAGAGGCAACGAGAAATTTGGTATATGTGTCAATTGATACATGCACATATTTTAGGGTGCCAAAAGAGGAAATGTGGATAACAACCATTTGCCAGACTTCACTGACACCCAAACCTCTTGAATTTGTACCTACTGTGGTAGGTAAGGGTATTAAACAAATACAATCAGGGCAAGAATGAACAATTTGTCTGGCTTGAGAAAGGGTAAGATCAAATTGTTTACTCAAAGCTTTTGCATTCTGGTGATAAAAGTAATGTGACAACTTTGCTTGTGTAATTTGATTTGAAACTGTTGCCATCATCATCATCATCAGAGCATCAGCAGCTGCATTGCCTTCTGCCAGAGGTCCAGGCAAGGATGAGTGAGACCTGAGATACATAAAACAGTGAGATCTACATTGAACAAAATAAAGAGTAGATAATAGCATAAGCAAATCTTTGTTGAGTACCTGCTTTGAAAAGTCATGTTCAATACAGTTTAAAATAGCTAGTCCATACAAGGAATCTGATATTAAGTTGAAAGGTTCATTTTGAAATTATTGAAAAGCTTCTACTGTGGCTGCTAACCCTACTGGTTTTGTTGACCTTGGCTGAAAAATCAGTTTGCCCAATCCCCTGTGGAGTCTTTCCAAACAGCAGCTGCCTTCTGAACTTTCCCAAAACCATTGATGAAAACTGTCTTTGCTCCAGACAGGGCTGTGACAATGTCAGAAAACATGTCTGTAAAGAAAGATCTTTTAAAGATTGCAAAAGTGTATTTTTTACAAAGGATTAACAGTGTTTCCCAAAAAGTCTGTCAGGGCAGCCTGTAAAGATAATGATTCTTGGAACATATCTTGAAAATTGTTTGCAGGCAAAGGACTGTGGATGTGAGAAGGGTCTTCCCCACTTAGGGTCTGGCATCATTTTCATCCTATGGGAACAAGTCTAACAATCACATCAAGCAATGTAGTTACTGTTTTTGAAATTGTGTGAGGTAAAAATACCCACTTTATCATCCACAATTGTTACTTATACACCACTGTGCTATTAGTGCATATGATTACAATTCACCCAGGTTAAGAAAAAGCCGCAGTGGTAACTCTGCTTGTAATTTGGGTACAAAAGAGATTTCAATTTTATTTGTTACAAGTACAATGCTTCACTGGCTTCTGCATCCAGCTTGTGAGGAGAGGAGATACTAAATCTCTGTCTCCCTTAAGTAAATTAAACAAGGGTGACAGTTCCTCTGTGGAGATACCAAGGGTAGGTGTGAGCCAACTAATAGTTCCTAATAATTTTTGCAAATCATATAGCGTTTTAATAGAGGTCCACAGCACAATGGGCTGAGGAACAATTTTCTGTTCAAATAATTGTTCCATATTTAAATAGTGGAACAGTTTGAACCTTGTCTGCTGCAGTATGAAGAGCATATTTGTCAAGAGAAAAACACAAAATGACAAAACAGTTTTGCAATACTGCAGGGTCATCTGCTGCTAGCAGTATATAATCCACATAATGATACAACAAAACCTTTGAAAACTGCTGTCACACTGGTTTTAAAGCACTTGCTACCACAAACTGACATTTTAGCACTATTTTTCTTTCCTTCACACCTAGAATCAGAGTTGATTATTCCTGGTAAAATAAAAAGTCCACTTTCAGATGATGCTGATCTCCTGAGTAACGATGCATGACATTTAAAAGTAAGGGGTCCATTTAAACCTGTAGGTATAAGGTGAACAAATGTCATTTATTGTGGCTGTGGCATCCCCGCACTGCCTGAGGTCCCCCTGATGTTCCTTGAACTTGAGCTGTGTGGGTTTGCTGCCACTGGATCCTATTTTGTTGTGGGACACAGGATTCCAAGCCCATCTTCGAGTTTCCCTTCTGTGGCAGAGGTTTGCCGTTTCATCATATTTAGAATGGCATTCATTGCTCCAGTGGTAACCTTTCTTGCATCTAGGGCATGGTTTACTAGGTTTATGTTCCCTTGTTTGTTCTTTGAGCATGTTTTTTCCTATGACCTTCTGCTCCACAGTCCAAACATTTTAACTGTTGCCCTAGCAACCTGTAGCTGTTGAGCAAAGGTGGCTGCTATTAAATCTGCTTTGTATTGTACTGTATCAACATGTGCACAAGCTTTGATGAAGTAATGTAAGGAAACTTCAGGTTTGTATTTAACTAGATCAAGTGCATTGTGACACTCAGGCTTAGCGTTTTCATAAGCTAAGGAGTTTGAGTAAAACTTCTGCTGCCTCTGGTTAATCAATTTGCCTTTTCACAGCTGTTTGCAAATAATCAATAAAATGTAGGGCTCTTGAGGTCCCTGCCTTATTGTAAAGAAGCCAGGTTCAGCTTATTAATGTCTGACACTCTTTTCAGAGTTCTTATAGAGTTCTATATTACTTGGTTATATGTTTCTGGGGGCACCCTTAACTCTTCTCTTATCATCATCTGCTCCAGTCCCTGTCAAATGATCCCTTGTTATTGCAGCATTAGCAGTGTTTATGTTAGTCTGTACTTGGTCTTCACAAAGCCCGTTGTACTCTGTCTATCATAGAGAATATTGTGCTGCTATCGATTTAAATAAAGATTTCCAGTCAGCAGATAACATAACAGCTCTCTGCGATACCTTCTGTATGTCTCAATGTATAGGAAGATTGCAAACCATTCTCTTTCATAGATTTTATTAATTCTCTCATGTTTCTTAGAAAAGTTGCTTGTGTAGAGGCTGATTGACTTGATAAACCACAGGCAAAGGATGGAACAATTCAACATTCCCCTGAAACAAAGCTGGTTTTCTACAGTATCTAAAAAGTCAGGGAGCAGCCAAACTTCGGTCATGAGGGGCTGCTTTGACACCTTTGCATCAGTAGATGGTGCTGCAGCCATAATTTTCAGCTGTTACGACAGTATTTTAGAGTACAAATCACAGATTTTTTTCTCCAAGATCACTTTTTTTACCTTCCCAGTGGTCCCCTCCACATGCAAATTAGAGCATGAAAGCGTTACTATGGATGCAGGGGAAGCATCTGCAGGAGAATTTACAGCTGGAGTACTGTGTCTTCAGAGTTATGAGAAGTTTGCTATGCAGAATATATACTTTTCCATGTTATAAATTCATCTGAGTTAATCTCAGGTGCACACTTGACATGCTTTTAAAGCATCCCTCCACTCACTTCCAGTGATTGAGATCATAAGAGCTTTTATAGGGGTACCTGGGACAGTTAGTTTTCACCCATGTAAGGAGTTGTATCGGTTTCTTTTCCTGAATTTTAAGATTTTGCTCCTTTGCTATATGTAATGAGCAGTTTTTATGGAAGGCTTCTAGTTTAGAGATACTGTTGCACATTTTATGAGGAAAGGACTGCATCACTAACTTGTTTATTAGCCAGCAATGAAAGGACATCCTCAGCAATCCTTGAAGCTCACCATTGGTGCAGTCAGGATGCACTGCAGGTCCAAAATAACCTTAGAAGATCGTATGTCTCCTCTTTAAAGAGGACGTATGTGCACATTATGTGAAAGAAACACAGTCCCTAGTAGTGGTACAACCAGAGATGTTTATTAAAAGTGTCCATAGATTTTATAATATTTTCACCATTGAGTTAGAATAGCATGAGCCTGGAAAGGTAATAGTATAATTGTTAATAGCTTGCTAACCAATAATATTAGTGATCAATTCCCTCATTGCAACATCAGACTTTTCTCTCAAAGATAATGGCTTATATAATAGTTCTTTCTGCAAACTGCTGTACATCTGCTGATTGTTACATTTTTTGTACATCTGCTGCCTTTACTGAATAGTCTTTTCTTTCCAGCTAAATGCTCTTTGTTCTCTGAATTACAACTTCCCTTTTTTTTTCTTTCCCTACATGGTGTAACTCCTGTCTTCCCGTCGTGGTCGTACTTGCTTGTCTGAATCAGTTTGGGTTTCATGAATGAGCGGGCCTGACATAAAAGTATCAAATGGTCCACCACATAGGATTCTGATAGCCTTGAGTTACATTTAGTACAAAGCACTGCTTCTGCTGGCACTTCTGTTTACATATATAGCTGAAGGATAGAATATTTCTGATAAAATAATATAGCGATTATTTACAAACTCACTCATGTACTAAGTGACCTAGCTTTTCAGACACTGGAAAACATAATGGATTCAGATTTGGTGTCTCTTCTCCTAGGAAAGCATATCAGCTACTGCTATAAAACTTTATTGTGATTGAGAATGACAGGCAGATAAAAAAAGGTCAGTGGAATTAAATGTAGAGGGTAGTGGAGAGACTAACTTTGCGTTCTGGATAAAGATATCTCCAAGGAGAGGACATACCTTAGCCCTGAAATAAACTTCTCGGAGTGTTTATATCTTAGTCATGGGATTAAACACCTGATTTGTACTGACTGTGTTCTGCCTGATAGAATGTGTTCTTCTCAGCATTCTGAAGAAGTGTGAGTTTGAGATCTTAATTCGCACTTATTAGTATAAAGAAACTTGAGTTGCTATCCTGGTCCAGTAGAATTCTTTTACAGCACTGAATATTTCAAAACTTCTCAATTGGTCTAGCTTGGTTGTTCGGTTTCATTGTCACCAAAAGTATGTACAAAAGTATGTAGCCAATCTACTTGTTGGCTGCATAGTGCTGAGGGTGGGACACAAGTAGCGTCCTTTTTTAACAAGGACACATTTAACATATGTGTACTTCATTCCAAAAGCTGTGTCATAAGCTGCCTTGACCAATATCTTATTTCATTGTTTGATGGTGCCAGAATGTGTTTTGATAAAAATAAAAGACATCACCCAGAACTTCTCCATTCAAGAATAGCTTAACATTTTAAACTTTAACAGTTATTTTTATTATATTTCACAGAGGGGTTTTGTGAGTTTGTTGTTGTTATTGTTGGGTTTTTTGCTGTATAGAGAATTGTTTTCTTGCCATGATGAAGTGAAATGGACAAATACCAATATGATAAGCTTCTTTTCAGCATTTGGGGTTTTCTTTATCTGACACCAATGTATTAAATTCAAATATCCTCATTCTGGAAAAAAAAGAAGTGAGAGGCTTTGGTAATCATTAGTTAAGGTGCTGTGTACATTCTCCCAAACATTACTGTAGTGAATAATTTCTCTAGACTTCATGCTTTGGTAATCATTAGTTAAGGTGCTGTTTACATTCTCCCAAACATTACTGTAGTGAATAATTTCTCTAGACTTCATGCTTAAAGCACATGAAAGTAATATTTTTGTATTCCATTCCCTCTGTAAGTGAACTGAGAACAGTGGTGAGCCAAATGTGAAATTTGACATACACTTATTTAGAAGGTGCATTTTGTTTAGTGCCAATGACACAGTTGCCTGAGACAGGCTTAAAAGTCACTATAATGATGCAAACTCAAAAGTGAGATTCCACTGCTAAAATCTGACAGGGAAATAGTAGCTTTTAAAAATGATAAACCGTCAGTTCTTTTGCTGCCTAGAGCAATGGAGAAGCAAAGCAGAGACCACTTTTATTTTTCTGCTTGACATGTATGTTTCAAGAATATAAAAAATATAAATATAAAAAAATATTTCTCTTCTAGGATGAAGATTTCCTTAATTTAATTTTCAAGGCTATGATGAAGGATGTCTTGAATTCTTCACATCCAGTCTCTTCTGCTGTTCAGTCTTCAGAGCAAATCGAAGAAATGTTTGATGCTCTTTCTTATATCAAGGTAACTATGAAAACATTGCAAAATATTTGGATAGTGATACATTAGCTATTGAAAATACAAATGTGGAATCACAAGTAAATACTTAAACAATGTAGGATTTCTCAATTACGTTTTTGAGCATCTGTGTGGCATTTAATTAGGAAAATATTATGTATCTGTGTTTGTGGCCTTACTTACCATACTTTTGGATGCTTGAGCACAAAATCTAATACTCATGAAGATGTGAGACGGGAACCAACAGGCAAAGCAACATAACCAGTTAGGCATATATTATTCTGAGAGTAGACTATAACAAGTTTAAAGATTAAAAAAAGGGTAAAAACAAAGCATAAAGTAATCACTCAATCTTATATTCTCCCTGGCTTAAAAAAAAGATAAAACAGTATTTTAGAAATATCCTGTACTGGAAGCTTGCCTCTGAATGCAAATTATTTTACTGCATATTCTGGTTGTTTGAAACATTATTATTTCTAATGTGAAGTGGGAGTTGTGTGTGAGGCTTGTGTTATTAAAGCCTTGCTTAAAAATGCATGAGAGAGGAAATGCCTGTATTTGCAAAATTTTTATTCGCATTGTCTCAGGTTTTACATACCAGATTTTGGTAGTGTTGAGGAAAACCTTTGTTTATTTTGGATTAGCTGCCACTTCTTTCTATCATTATCTTGCATTTTCATCTAATTAGAAATCATGAGGACAGCTGTTTTCTACTAGAAAACAGTCAAATGCTATCTCTTCCTCTGCTCAGTGGAATGCAGTTCCCATGACAGTCTTGGTTTGTTTCCTCTGACTTATTTTTGCAAGTGTCAACTGGTCAACACATGTCGTCTGGTATCCTTGAATAGGTACTTCCATTTATTTTGGACTCTGCAAGAACAGATGTGTGTGATTTCCAGGTTACCTTGGTTGACAAATGGAATCTGGGTTCTCTCTTTTAACCAAAAGGCATGGCTGTTGTTTTATGCTTCAGAGGTGCTGTCTCAAGTAATTCCATTTTTGGTGAACTTCTGGAAGCCATGCATTTAGCACAATTATGTCTGTAGCCAACTAACTTTAGAGATACAAATTCTGTCAGTCTTTGACTGATTGAAACATCTCTATATAATTTTAGTGGAAAAGTTCCCTAACTGATTGGAATTTCATTAAATCAGTATAACATTATACTTGGAGAATTATTGTATTACTTCATTGCTACTAATAAGTGTGTGCACATTTCGAATAGAATTATACCAACTTACACCTTTAAGAGCTGGCCAAAAGGGTTTTGCACTATGTCAGAAATAGTGTTCTCACAGCTGCTTTCTGTATGCAGAGGATTTTATTGCATAGCTTTTTCTTCATGGATGAAGTTTTTGTATTCTGCTACTCTTGTCCCTATGGCATAGGTGGAGTTTTTGGCAGTTCACTTGAAAAGACATTTGTAATGTAGTCACTTATAAGCAAAGGGTTGTCTGTTACTGAATTGTACAACAGAATTGTTTTACTGGGCTGTCAACTGACACAGATTAGTGGGTGACCTCGACATTGTACTGTCTGGAACAGAAATAATTGTACAATTTTATTTTTAGTCTGACTGTTTTCAGACTGTCAGGAAACCTAACACCCGTAGGTTGGACAAGATCCACCTGCAACAAGAGTGTATGGAAGGATATGACAGTAGGAAAAACAAAGGAGCAAAGCTGTAGGTTAAGTATGGATACATACAGGAGAGGAAATTGTGGACATATTATTAAAAACTGTTGTAAGGGCTACTCCTGGCTTTTGATGAGTAGGGAGTAACCAGGCAGCCTTCAGGTTCAGATGCAATGTTACTCAAATTCCAGAACTTGAGTTTGGAACATGAGAACAATGAATTATCTGTCTAAGATCTTCTCCGTTACTTGTTTCTTTCCTAGAAATAGTATCAAAACTGGAAAGTGCTCCTTTAAACTATTCTTGATCTATGGCTGCTCATCTGTGTTCAGTTCTAGAGCATGCAAGTCCTCAGGCAATTTACTTATTCGTGGCTTTGACATAGAAACATTCACAGCCCTTTTGATACTGAAACTACTTTTTTTTTTCCTTATTTACAAGACATGGCTGTATTTAAACACATAAAAATGTACTTGTTTTTCTTGTTCTATCATTTTTAAAATCCCAGCCTACCAAATGGTGTATCTCATTTTTTTTTCTGTGTTTTTAGGTTTTTGATAGAACTGCACATTGTGTGACTGTTAGACACTGACTCGTAAGTGCAGTTCTGTACCATACAGATGAGTATTGGTAATGAAAAATGGCAGCCAGCAGAGACATAGCAGGAAGAAGACAATATTTTCCAGATTATATTAATTGGAAAAAATATCAAATTCTACCAGTCTATTTTTTAATTGTAGTTTGAGCCTTTAAATATTTTTCGTTTCCAAAGAAACTAGGAAAGATTTTCAAACTGCATTAGCCTTTTCTGAATTCATGAAATAGTAGAAGTATTTTTCCAAGGCAACTGAGTGTGTTTGAAGGATATTACTGGAATAAGATCTGCCAACTTCTGACTTACTCCTGTACTGTGAAAGAGCTAAAATATGCATATTCTTAAAAGTTCTATAACTTCAATTTACTGATTAATTTTCTTTTTTTTCTTCTCCCTATAGGGGGCTTCCCTTCTTTTGATGCTGAAGCATTATCTCAGTAAGGATGTTTTCCAAGCTGGCATTGAGGTATACTTGCATAATCACAGCTACGGAACTGCTCAGAGTGATGACCTATGGGACAGCATGAATGAGGTATCCATCTTTGACACACTGTTCTTCTTTTCTTTTTTTTTTTTTTTTGTTCTCCACTTTTCTGAGAATATCATAAGTTTGTTTGGTTTTTTTTTCCCTTGTTTATGAAAAAATTAGAATAATGTACTTCAGGTAAATACTCAGAATTTTTTGCTATCCTATTCCAAAGTTCTCTTATATAGATAGATTACTGAAGCCTCTAGGGCTACATTGAGTATCATCCCAGAAAAGCACTATGAGTGGGTGTGTACTGCTATGCAAGTCCATCCAATATGGACATATCCTCTCTAGAATTACATGGATAGTGTGTTAAGACCAGAATAAAAGTAATAAAATTCAGCATAAAAATTACTTTCAAGGGATAGCTAAATCCAGCCAAGCAGAGGTCTTGGGTTACTGTCTACTAGTAGCATCCGTTTTAACAAGTGCAATGAAATTTTAGGAAAGCAGACTGTAAGGCAGGCATAAAGCCGTGTCTGATTTTAAAATGAGTGTGAAGGGCTCAGGAAAGCAAGGCAGAAGAGAGTGAGGACTAGATTCATCAAGGCTGTGAGGGTCAGATTTGCTAGAGAAAAGGAGGGTGGAGAGACAGGAGGAAGGGTGGGGGAAAGATGGGTCCAGGGAGCTGCAGGCCTGTTGGCCTGAACTGAGTGCTAGGGAAGGTCATGTAGCAGATCATCTTTAGTATCATTACATAGTACATACAGGACAATCAGTGAATCAGGCCCAGGCAGCATGGATTTAGGAGGCACAGGTCCTGTCTGACCAGCCTGGTCTCTTTTTATGTCTAGGTGACCCACCTGGTGGTTGAGGAAAAGGCTGTGGGTGTTATTTGCCTGACCTTTGGTGGGGCCTTTGATACTGTCTCTCATGGCATGTTCCTGGAAAAGCTGGCAGTTCCTGGCCTAGGCAGGTGCACTCTTCATTTGATTAAAAACCAGCTGCACAGCCAGGCCCCTGGGAGTGGTGAAAATTTACAAATTCACTGTCAGAGTGATTGTTTACAGATGTGGAATCATGCTACCACTTAATTGGTAACTTAAGGAAGTTTTCTCCATTTGCAATTTTCTTGTTATGTTATGATTGTTTTTACAGATTACCAATGGAACATTAGATGTAAAAAAAATGATGAAGACTTGGATTGAGCATAAAGGATTTCCTTTAGTCACTGTTGTCCGAAAGGGAAAGAATATTTCAGTACAACAAGAGAAATTTTTGTATCGTGTGGAACCAGAAAATTGGACATCAGATGCAAGGTTATTTCCTTCTTAAAACCTTTTATCCATTAAAAGCAGACTGCTGTCTTAAACCTTGTACATCTTCCTTACTTGTATTTAGGCCTTTTAGTGTTTACTTGGAAGGCAGGTAGTATTAGAGAATTCAGCACAGAAATTCACACATCTAGTATCTGCCTGAAGGTCTATGTCTATTTCCATTGAGGCAACTGGTAAAAATCAGTGACACCCTTTATAATCTCAATTTCTTACCTGCATCATTTCCCTGAAGCTTTTAAGCTTGACATCATGAGTTGGTTTTCAATAGCAAAAGGCAGATCTCTTAAGTAAAGGTTTCTCTATTTTTGAGGAAGTTTTGTGTGTTTAACAAGACTGAAGAAAGGAAGGTGTTATGGGCTGATGTTTGGACTGGCTTTTTTTTTTGCTTTTTTTGTGCAGCTGCTAGTTTTTTTTTTAGATAATTTTATTTAGGCTGGTGTTTTTTAGCTTTTTTTTTTTTGCTGCGCTTTAGTTGTGGGCTGTGTTTTGCTTTTTGCTGTTTGCTTAGCTGTGACTTTTTTTTTTGGCTGCTTTGGCCGTTTTTTTTTTTTTTTTTTTTTTAGCTGTTTTGTTTGTGCTTTTGTGTTAGCTTGTTTTAAGTTTGCTTTTGCTTGTTTTAAGCTTGCTTTAGCTTGTTTTGGGCTTGCTTTGGCTTGCTTTTGGCTGCTTTTTTTTTTTTTTTTTTTTTTTTTTTTGCTTTAGGGTTTTGCACTGACTTTAAAAGACAAAAATTTGGACTTTGGGGGCTGCTGCTGGAAGTTAGCTTAGGAGGCTTTGCTGCTTTTTTTGGTGAAAACTGGCTAAGTTTGTTTTATTTAGGTTTGGGTTGGGAGAGTGTTTTTTTTGTATTTTTGTTAATAAAAAGTTTTTTTTATTTTTACTTTAAAAACATTTTTTTTAAGCTTAGTAAAGGAAAAAATTGTAAAAAAAAAGGGGGGGGGGCTTTTTGGAGCTTTTTTTTTTTAAATTTGTTTTAAATTTAGACATACTTTTTGGTGCCCCGTGTGAGGAACTCACGACCTTCAGATTATCAGCACCAGAAAAAAAGTATGTCTAAGTTTAAGACAAATTTAAGAAAAAAAAGCTCCAAAAAGCCCCCCCCCCCTTTTTTTTTACAATTTTTTCCTTTACTAAGCTTAAAAAAAATTGTTTTTGAAGTAAAAATGAAAAAAACTTTTTATTAACAAAAATACAAAAAAAACACTCTCCCAACCCAAACCTAAATAAAACAAACTTAGCCAGTTTTCGCCAAAAAAAGCAGCAAAGCCTCCTAAGCTAACTTCCAGCAGCGGCCCCCAAAGTCCAAATTTTTGTCTTTTAAAGTCAGTGCAAAACCCTAAAGCAAAAAGAAGGAAGAGAGGTGGAGGGGCAGCCAAAAGCAGGCCAAAGCAAGCCCAAAACAAGCTAAAGCAAGCTTAAAACAAGCAAAAGCAAACTTAAAACAAGCTAACACAAAAGCACAAACAAAACAGCTAAAAAAAAAAGAAAAAAAAACAGCCAAAGCAGCCAAAAAAAAAAGTCACAGCTAAGCAAACAGCAAAAAGCAAAACACAGCCCACAACTAAAACGCAGCAAAAAAAAAAAAGCTAAAAAACACCAGCCTAAATAAAACTATCTAAAAAAAAAAACTAGCAGCTGCACAAAAAAAGCAAAAAAAAAAGCCAGTCCAAACATCAGCCCATAACAGAAGGTTGCAGAAGATCTACAGAAGTTACAGATGCAGTATCCTACTTTAAATCCTATCCTTCTTACTTCCAAAATTCAGTGTATACCTTGGGCTTTGCTCCAAGGAGGTAGAGAAGCTAGAATCAGTGCATTCTTGGCTTCGAAATTTTAAAATTACACTACTGCATGACAGCAAATGACTGAATATATGACAGAAGCAATATCCATTGTACCAAAACCTGAAAGGGAGTACGTACGCAAATACCGAAGATGCAATGATTTTGCAGTTGGAAATTTTAAAATTTTGTTTCCTGCAAATGTAACTTACCTCAACAGTGTCTTCTAACAAAAATATGTAAGTGTGAATTCTTTTGAATTTTCTGGTTTTGCTGAGTTGTTTGAGGTTTCAACAGGAGCTGAGTCCATTTCATTGTCTTGCAGAAAACTAGGTCTGTGAAAGAAATTTGTTTCTTGAGATACGGGAATTTAGAAGGCTCTGTTTTACTTTTGTTATGCAGAGAAAGAAAGCTAAGTAATTTTTAAGCTAAGTAATTTCTGTTTCTAGTTGAAGTAAATTTGGGGCATGCATGAAAAAGTTTTGAAAAAAGAGCGCCCTGTGTGAGTCATACAGGTGGTCCCTCTCAAAATCAGATTAGTGTGTGCAGCTTTTCATCCCACTCCGATTTGTGTTTTTCTCTAAATATCGAAGTCCTTGCCATCATTATGAGCCTCCTTAGCATTTATTCTTCCAGTTTGCAGTTCACTTAAGAAAGTCGTTGTGCAATGCAATTAATTATGGTTTCTATACCATGATTTGGAATTTGAGTCTTGTACTTGGATAATTTTAAAATTTTAGTTAAAACTTGTAAAAGATCAGAAAAATAATGTTGGATTCAGATAAAAATAATACTGGATGAATTTCTGATGCATCTGGAGATTTACTGTCTGTATGAGTTTGGATGAGCTACCTAGCATGTGAGAACTGGGAAAGAAGTACTAAGAAAAGTGGAGTCCATTAGGGACTAGTGTGGTTTAAGATCTTCGTTAGTGACCTACACAGTGAGATCAAGCTCCCCCACAGAAAATTTGTATATGACACCAAGCTGAGTGGGGCAGTTGGTGTGCCTGGGGAAAGGGGTGCCATCCAGAGGAATCTGTACAAACTTGAGCAGTGGGCCCTTGGTCAGAGCAGCCCCTGGTTTCAGCACAGGCTGGGGGATGAACAAATCCAGAGCAACCTTGCAATGGAGAACTTGGCAGGATTGGTGATACTAGACACAGGTTAACTGTGTGTGTTCACAGCCCAGAATTCCAGTTATATTTTGGGCTGCATCCAAAGCAGCGTGGGCAGCAGGGGAGGGAGTGGATTCTGTCCCTCTGCTCCACTCTGGTGAGACCCCACCTGGAACCCTGCATCCAGCTCTGGGGTCCAAGCATAGGAAGGACATGGACCTGTTGGAGTGAGTCCAGAGTAGGTTCACAAGAACAATCAGATGGACAGAACACCTCTCCTGTACAAGGACAGATAGTTTGGTTTGTTCATCCTGGAGAACAAAAGGCTCTGGGGTGACCTCACTGCATTCTTTCAAGTACTTAAAGGAAAGATCAGGACAGATTTTTAGCAGGTTCTGTCTTGATAGGGCTGGAATAATGGTTTTAAAATAAAGGAGGGTAGATAAGATACAAGGAATACTATTTTTACAGTAAGGGTGATGAAACAGTGGCACTGGTGGCCAAGAGAGGTGGTCCATGCCCCATCCCTGAAAATATTCAGGGCCAGGTTGGATGAGACTCTGATCATCTTCATGATCTAGTTGAAGATGTCCCTGCTCATTGCAGGGGAGCTAGATGACTTTAAAAGTTCTCTTTGAACCTAATATGTTCTGTAAAATTTACCCATTTCTCAACATGGTGGAATTTAAAAATATAATTTCTATGCATGTTGTACATTTATTCTTTCATCATATTCTGATTATATTAGTGAGATTTATACTTCATTATTTTACACAGCTTTCAGTCATTCTAGTGTTATTAGTATACAAAATTAAATTAAATTAAATTAAATTAAACCAAACCATTCAGGGAAGTAATATGTATATAACATGTCAGTAAACATTTGTTTTCCTTTGCAGTTACCTGTGGCATATTCCTCTAACTTACATAACAAATAGGTGCAACTTCACCCATTGTACTAATGCCTATTTACTGGATCAGAAGTCAGGTATGTGACTAAAAGCTTCAGTCGCAAATTACTTAAGTATTACAGATACGTAATTATGATTTCAGAGATCTGGAGCAAAGTACTGCTGGTGTTGTCAGCATCAGGGAGATGGTTCCCTGTACATTGTGTGTATAAATGCATGACAGCTACTGGAACAGAAGCACAGGTTTAAAATTTGTGAAAGCTTGTGGTTTTCATCACAGTGCATACATGCAATCTCTCACACTGCATGTTCTTAGAGAGCAATTTATGTGAAAGTTAGTCTGCCAGTTTGCTGAAATGTTAGGAAGGGACTTTCCACTGAAATGTTTATTTTATATAATTGTGTAGGAAAATATTGTATTTGGAACAGTAGGTGGGGCCGTTTGAAAGAATGACAAGACAAAAGGAGAAAAATTAACTGATGCAAATCGGGGCAGACTGTGACAATGTTCTTTCGGTCAGATATAGAAAGAGGGAGGAGGAAGTACAACCTCAAATTTTTGAGCTGTCTGTAGAGACATTCATCCTGGCTTTTCCTTCTTGAGTGTAGGGGGAAATAGTGTGGAAGAATTTACTGTCTTTCTGGAACTAGTCTACTTCATAGACTTTGATTTGAACAAGTTGTTAAATGTTTGTTTCTGCTGATAACATACTGTTTGTCCAATAGCTATCATTGAACTTCCAGAAGAGGTGGAATGGATAAAATTCAATGTGGACATGAACGGCTATTACATAGTACACTATGCTGAAGACTGGAAAACACTGATTGATCTGTTGAAAAAAAACCACACTGCTCTGAGTCCTAAAGACAGAGTAAATTTGATCAACAATATCTTCAACCTTGCACGGTAAGACTTCTGTATTGGAAAAGGTATTTAATGTGTGTTTCAAGTTTCTTCCAAGTCAGAGAAGATCCTTTTTAGTTTCTAGAGACAACTGCTTTAGAGAAAGTTTAATTCAGTCTTCCATAGCCTTGTTAAAACTCTTCACTGATGCTGTAGATGTTATCTCCCTCATCTTAATAGCATCATCTATTTATGTGGATCACAGAGAGCCACATGATAGTTTCCATTTCTGGAAGACACTGTTTTCTTTAGTGTCCAATAATCTGCCTGCTAGACTGTTTTCCCGTACTCCTCTAGTGCTTTTCTTTAGAAAAATAAGCCATTTCCATCTTAAATTTTTACTGATGCCCTCTCATGTGCTTCGCCACCACGCTTAGAGCAGGTGAGGCTGACCATTATGGATAGTCTCTTTGGAAGCTGCTGTTCTATTTGAGTACCCTTATTTATGATGAAAATTTTCAGATGTCCTTGCTGCACTTCCTTACTCATTTTCAATTTTTGTTAACTGAAGGCATGTTAGTGGCCATTGTTGCTTTGTTATAATCTCACTGAAGTTAAAATATGAAAATTTCCAATGTAAATTGTTTCTTATGTCACTCTCTCTATCACTTCGCTCTCTGTTACTGTAATCGAAAGCATCACTTGTGATTTGTTTCAGGAAGTGCTTTTGTTCTGCAGTCCATTTTAATGTTTGTGTTTATTGACCCATAGTCTAGGAAGAGAGTCTCTGGAAAAGGCCTTTGAGTTGATTGATTACCTCAATGAAGAGAACAGCACTGCACCACTTACTCAAGCTTTGTTTCAGCTGAGTCTTATATACAGCCTTTTAGACAAAAAGGGTGAGCAACAACTGGCAGCACGGGTCATGGTATGTCTTAGTTTTTCATAAATGATAATTTAAAATAATTAGTTATAATGTTCTTTATAGTTATATTCTCTTTTTACATGTTGACAGCTGAACATATTCATTAATTTCACTAAGCTGGACAGTGATTCAAGAGAGTTGCCAGTCTTGCCAACTTTTTCTAATGGTCTCTTACCAAAATGCTATTTTTTGGTCCAGCTTCTTCTCCTCTCCTTTCCCTGTTTCCATACCATACCCATATGCCCCAAAATGTTTTGTAGGGAGTGTGGTACAGTAGGAGCACAGTGGTGTCTGGGGCTATCTTAAAGTGCCCAAATAGGTCAATTTAATACAAATATGTAATTGAACAGATTCCATATACTTTCTTTGCACAGAAAAGTTATTTTCAAAAGTTAGAGTGGCTGGAGATCGTAGATCTAGTTGCTTTGTAGAGATACAGGAGAAAAAAACAGAACCATTTTCTTTAAAAAGAGAAACACAAGTATGGCTGTCATAGTCCTGTTCCAGTTGTGTGATAGAGTAATACAATACAGTTCTACAGACTTGACAGTGAAATCAGTATTGTAGGTTCTGTTCTTGATGAGTATATATCTTTAATTTCTCTATACCTTCATTTTATGGAACTTCTTCTCAATACTCATCTACTGGTTTAAAATGAACTTTGCTGCTTTATGGTGTAAAAACGTGAGTAAAGGGGTTTAGTCTATAAGAAAATTATTATATTATTAGATAAAATAGCAAATGTGTTTTCTTTATGATAGGTAGAAATAATGTGTGTGTCCTTAAAGAAACATAAGAAAAAAGAGCACTATTTTAATTTTCCCAAAGTTGCTATGTATCTGCTATTAACAGCCTGAGCTCTGTTTTGCAATGCAGTGTCTGTGCAGTTTTATTTAAGTTCCAGAAGTTTCAGCTGAGTTGTGGTGGTTGATCAGGGATCCAGCTGTGGTTTGGCAAGCTGCAGAACTATAAAACTGAAGGGTGTTCAGCCTATAGACATACAGAAGTTGTTTCTCTGTGCTAAATGAAGACATATTTACTGTGATTTGGTGATGTTATGAGCAGTTAAACTTACAGAAGTTGTAGTACATTGAGATTGTAAGCTGATTACAAGTAAGTCTGAGTTATGGCTCAAAGAGCAATCTCCGGTTTCCATGTGCAATGGAAAGATGTAACCTGGCCCATCTTTCAGATTTATGTGGTATCTGATACTTATTCCTGCAGTTGAGAAATATCATGTGTAAGGTGGAATAAATAGATGAGTAACTACTATGTTTAACTTCCACATTTTAAAAGCTCAACTTTTTTTTTTTTTTTTTTTTTTTTTTCTCCTTATTTTTAACTGATTTTATATCTAGAAAATCCTCTTGGAAGGAATTAGCTATTGCTAGTGACTTTTTCCTCCTTTAGCATAGGATAGAGCACTTGCTTGGAGATAAAATTGATCAACAGCACTGGACAGATGATGGGACCCTGTCTGAACGAGAGCTCCGGTCAGCACTGCTGTCTTTTGCCTGTACTCATGATATAAGAAACTGTAGAACAACTGCTGCCAAGATGTTTGAGACATGGATGAAGTCTAATGGAACAGTAAGGTACCACAAAAACTGAGCTTCCACTTCTTTTACCCATCTGTTTTCTTGTTACATTGTATTTGGGAAAAACACCCCAAAACCAAACAGAACAATCAGAAGAAAAAAAAGCCCCACCCCGCTGACTTCATACTGATAAAGAATGTGATTGTGTCTTAAACTGTTCCATGTGTGGAAGTAATTGGTGTTTTGCAGTGAGGATGACTGGGCTAGATTTTGTCTCCAGTCTCATAATTTCAGCTGCAAAACCAGCCATACATTTTCTTTCATCTGCATTTCCTGAGCTGCTTGCTGAAAGAAGATTACTTAGTGGCAAAGCCAAAGCCCACTTTTTATTCCACTGCTGTGGATTCTTGTGTATTTTGAGCCATAGAAAATTCTCAGTTTTGTGTACAATTTACTTTGTTTTCATGTGGCTAAATGTTTTGCTTTTTCCTAGTGACTGGAAGTATTAGATTGGCATGAATTCAGTCATGCCAAATCCTAATAATTCCAATTACTACAGAATCAAATTGTTCCAAAGAGAGGCATCTCCTTCAAGTTAATATTTTAATTTGGTGACTTCTTTTTTCTTTCCTCGGATGAGTGTTTTTGTGCCCCCTATGTTTATTTGTTTTGTTGCTTTTGGTTTTCTCTGTAGTCTGCCTAGTGATGTTATGAAAGCCATATTTGCAGTTGGAGCCAAGTCTAATGATGGCTGGGAATTCCTTCTGAAGATGTACTTCGCTTCAGTTTCTGAAGCAGAGAAAAGCAAAATGATTGAAGCCTTGGCCAGCACAGAAGATGCCAGAAAGCTAATCTGGTATGAAGGAGCCAAAAAGTTGTATGCTGTGTAAATTACAAGTGATAAAATCTTCTTGGAAAAGTTTTGCCTTTTTTCTACTGTTAAAAAATTTCTGATTGCTAAAGAAAATCCATCTAAATGTTTTGCACAGGCTTCCATACCCATGAAGAACCAGATGTTTTTCACTCAAAAATGACATCCGCACAAAAAACCAAGTTCTGAATATGTGTAGAGAGAAAAGAATTAAACTTAAAGGCTTTGCACTGCTGGTAACACGAAATTTCAGATTTTGCAGTGCAGGTAACAAAATTGCAGGCTATTCTATAGAACCTTAAAAGATTGATATGTATTTATAATCAAAGTAATAATTAATTAATTGAGGTCTATTTTTTGTTTGGATTTTTCCCTCTTCTATTTCCATTTCTTTCTTTGGGTAAAGATTTGACTTTACATTACATTCCTCTCTGTAGACTTTATACTGCAGGGAGAACACAAACTTGTCCTGATAATTTAGTCTTTGGCTTCCCTCTCTTTGCTCTTTGATGTATTATTTTTCTTTTACAAGTTATTAGAATTTCCTTTTCCAACACCAGTGAAAATTTAGGTGCTTGGATTAGACCTAAGGTCACTCTTCTGATTTCTGAAAATTAAAGCTAAGTATATACAGTTATTGTAATAAAATGTAACATTGATTTCTTCCAGATGTCAGAAGTTGTTTGCTTGATATATTATATAATCTTTTCCATCTAATCGAGGACTTTCAGGAAACCCATGTGAACAGACTTTTTTTTCTGTCTCTTAGCATATACTTTGTCTCCTAGGCTAATGCAGAACAGTCTTGAAGGAGAAATCATCAGGTCACAGGAGCTTTCACATATCATAGCAACCGTTAGCCAGAGTTTGCCTGGATATTTGCTGGCCTGGGACTTCGTCAAAGAGAACTGGGAAAAACTTACACGAAAGTAAGGTTTTTGATGCAGCTGAAACTTTCAAACTCACAGTGGCAAAAGCACCTGTTTGTTTCTTTCAAACATGACAATAAATAGTAGCATTCATATAAGAAGATTAATACTAAAATTCTAAATAATGTTTGAAAATCAGAGTGTACAAATATAACTTGCTACATAAAATTGAAGTCTCAGCAATTGTTGCAGAGCCTCAGAGTAATGCTAAACAATCTTAATTTTTCTTGGAAGGTTGCCATCTCTAGGATGATTGGTTCAGTTGCAGGATATTTATGTGAATCAAATGGATTCAAAAGGACATCCAGGGAATTATTTCAGCATTTACTGTTTCTGAATTGTCACAGCACTCTTAAAACCAAGTAACCAAAATATCCCACTTGCTTCAGAAATATGGTGTCTTTCACTGGCCTTGAAGGGTACCTAGCAGAAAAGCTGGTCCCCCGAGTCTTCGAAAAGCCAACAGTACTTGAAAGTTCTGTTTCTAAATCCCAACTTTGACTTTAAACAATTGCATGCTGTAAAAAAGTTTCTCCTCGTGAAAACTTCTGCTCTAACAAGCTCTTCATAACCAATATTACAGTTACCGTGCTTGAAAGAAAGCCTGGTTGGAAGTTCAGTTCTGGTAAAGCTTTAGAGCGTATACATACCACAAATAGAGATCCTGATATTCACTGTGTGGTGTCCTCAGTTCTTTACTCTTTTATCTGTGATAGGAGTTTGAAAATTTTCCATGGCTTTTGCTCTTATATTTTTCGAGGGAATAGGGAGCTAGAGGCTTGGATTTCTAAGTCCATATACTTCTTTTGAAAAATAAGGTATGTAATTTGAATGTAAGGTATTGAATTTAAGTGCTTTTAATATTTTCCTATTTCTAAACAAAAAGGTAGAAATAGTAGAAAAGAATGTATGCATATACCAAAATGGCATCTTAAAATGTCTCCTAGTTGAAAATATTTGTTTGTTTTTCAGGTTTCACCTAGGCTCATATACTATCCAGAATATCATTAGCTGGTCAACTTCTCAGTTTGCAACAAAGGCACATCTACTTGAGGTTGGTGGCTTGATCTACCAGAAAGGGGTATTTTCTAGTGCCAATGCTGCTTTAATTTAGTTGAAGAATGAGGAAAACACATCTTTTTATATCCTTGACACCCTGTTGCAAGTATATATATATCAGTTGCTTTCCCCATTTGACCCATGGTAAATATATGGACAGACACTGGGAAATTGTATACTAAGTCTGTGACAGAATTACATTACAGAGTTGAACTCAGATATTGGTTTGTACTGTTGTGTTTCCTGTGCACTGGAACAGTGTCTCACAAAATAATGATAAGATTTAAAAGTAATTTTGGTCTAGATTTTGTAAACAAGCTATGACTTCTGTATCTGTGAAATGTGGTACTGTGCCATAAAAATTGCTTTATGTTGTTTTTCCATCAACAATCCCAAAGAGTTATTGTGGAAGTTGAGTATCAGCTGAGAATTGTTTAATAACTGTTAAAAAGCTCTGTTGTCTTCCCTAGCAAGACCTTGAAGTTAATGTACCAAGCATTGTTTACGGTTCAGTCTAATGTTTTCATTCAAGTAATTTGGTAGAGAGAGATGTTAATGGTTTGATCTGTAATATTTTAAGTGTTAGCGTTGACAATTATGATGATGATAGGGTGTGGGGGCTGTTCCAGAATACTGAAGAGGGTTGCTTACAACAAACAATTCTTTGTCAGAGAATAGGACTCCTTTTCCAGAGCACTGCATAGTCTCTTTTGGCATTGTGATATAGTAAGTTAATGTCTGTTTATTGGTGAAATGGCATATTGAAACCAAATGAGTTATTGCTGCTCTATCCATGAAAAATGCTTTCCTTGCATTTTGGGAACTCCTTTGAGAGATTTGCACGGATACAAACAGTTCTCAAAAATGGATTTCCTGCAATGTGTATAGCCTTTGCTGCTGAAACTATTTGTCTGATAAGTGTTGATTTAAATTAATATTTTCTTTTTTTTTTCTTTGTTCTTGCTATGCAGGTCAAGTCTTTTTTTGAGTCAAAGTCAGAGGAGAGTTCTCAACTGCGTTGTGTAAAAGAAGCAATTGATACAATTCAACTCAACATCCAGTGGATGGAGAGAAATTTGGCAAAGCTACAAGAACTGCTGTAGTGCATACAATACTGTGCTGTGTCGGCCATTTAGGAGCTCTGTGAGCAGTTACTGAGTTTCATTTGCAAAAGCCAGGGTGAAACCAGGCATCACTGCAACATTGCACTATTAAGGAATATAGATAGCTCAGGGCATGTCTCAGATAAATTTTTATTTTCCTTGAAGCATTTTGAGCAATATGTAAGTATTTACCCTGAAACTGTTTTCATCTGTAGACCAAACATCTGCACAAATGATTAAATATTCTTTTATATGTGGAACTTACGCTCTTTCCTTTGGAGTTGTGTTACAGTTTCTTGGCAGTGGGTTAATACTGACAGGTAAAAAAGAAAGACTTACCATGAACTGTTACTTCTTTGCAGACTGCTCGTGGAGCAGTAGGTTTTTTTTCATAATGCGGAACTGTGTGTGGTTTCCACATTTGTAGGTCTAGAAACTGTTGTGAAACAGAATTATATTTCAGATATGTAAGTAGTAGTGAATGTTACAAAGTTCAAGAGGTGAAATAAATACAATTACAATTTAAGTTTGGATTTTTTATTTTCATAGTGTTCTTTAGGAATTACACACACAAAAAAAAAATCTTATGCTAATAGTACAGAGTTTGAGATATAGAAGTGGCTGGATGGTAGTATGGAAAAGAAGAAACAGATAGCAAAAACAGGTGTTGTAGAGATGGGATTTCCAGAAACAGTGGTGTGGCTTTGGAACTTCTACTCTGAATTTGTCAGATAGTTTTGAGAATCTCATCATTAATGGTCGACCTTTTACTGGTTTTGCTGTATCAGTCTCTGACCAACTCTGACCAAAATACACAAAATTGTATTTTTTCGGGTTGGTTCATCTCTTAGACTGATACTGATTTGTGCCTTTTTGACTACTGACTTTCACTGCTTGTTGTAGAGGGTTTGCAGTAAGTCACCTCAGTTTTGTAAACTTCTGGTCTTTCATTGACTGATGACTCTCAAATCACAGTGTATATTGTCATAATTGCTCACTCTTTAGGCATTAGTTTTAGAAAAGCTTTTAATTTAGATTTTAATTATTTATTTTTATACTATTGTAAAAAATCTTATGAGACAAATCCTTAAAGTCTTTTGAAGAATACGAGCCAAAACCTGATGTGCAAGCTGCAGTGCAATCTATGTCTTTTAGAAATGGTGGAAAAAGCCATTTTGGAAGTATAGTGTGTATAAATATACAATACATGAAAGAGTAAACATACATTGGTAGTGAAATGAAAAGATAAAAAAGTATCTTTTGTGGATTCATGCAAGCAGATTTAGAACTGTTGTTAAATTATGGAATGAGAATTGCAATTAATATTCTTGGAGTTTTTATACTGTCATGTGTTATTATTTTGATTCATCCTTTATTTTTAATCTTTGAAATTCTACAGAAGTACTATTTCCATATTTTAATATTTGCATATATACATGTGTGTGTGTGTATACATATATGTATAATCTTTTGCTTTCTAATCACTTCTTAAATTAAATGAGAAGTCAGTTGTAAACTTCCATTTTTCTATCCCTGCTGTCCCCTCACACATGTTTTATTTCATCCCTGGCCACAGTATTGAGTCTTAAAACATTTAAAATCAAAACTCTGAAAGAGCATCCCATCTTCCTCGCAATTTCTGCTCTGGAATTTTATAAATTTACTATTCTATTAAAATGCTTTAGTGACAACTATGAAACGTAACATGGAACTGAGTTTTAGACAGGAAAGTGTACCAAGAAAATCTGGAAAGTTGGGGAGGTTTTTTGTCGTTTTGCCATTTGTTGCATATGCCTACTTTTGTTGTGTCAGTTGTAGAGGTTTTTAAATAGTTTTTCTGTTAGGGAGTCTCCAGCCTTATTAATAAGTTGTACTGAAGTCAATTCCTCCTTCCATGAGAAATGCTTAAATATAATTCTCTTTTTTTTTGAGTGCATTGGGAATTGATGAAGACAGAAATGGCTAAGACCTGGTGCAAGGCAGACGGCCTTTGCAGGCAAGGTTCATGTTGGACATGGGCTTAGGGGCAGGGTGAGGGTCAGGAAAAGGGTGAAGTGTCAGTGCAAGACAAAGAAAAGAAATTCAGTGTTAGGAGGGCTGTGAAAAGGCCTCCAAGGGAAGGTAAGGACTGCCACTCCATCCTAAGAGCCAGAGGGTTGGATGTCCCATTAGCTGGATTCTGGTTAGGAGTAGTGCCAGTGTGGCTAGCTGGTATGGCTAGTTAAGCTTAGCCATAGGTGCAGGACAAAAACTTGAACTGTTCAAGCTAACCCAGGTAATGCAGAATTATGGAATTCATAGTATTACTCAGTAGTACTTAGTAAGTGAAACTACCCAGTGTAGGACACCAAGTATTAGGGGCTGTACAAAATGCAAACTTAAAGGCTGAAATGTAGTAAGCAGATGTTTCTTTGGAGGCCTTATGAATTGACTTAATGAGCCAGTCTAACAATTCTAGAGGGATGACTACAGAATTTAAACGTACAGTAGAACTTCTGAAAAAGGATGTCATTGGGGCAGGGTTGATTTGGGAGTGAAGGGCTGTGTGACAAACCAAGCTTGGCCACTTCCAGAGACATGTGGCTCCCACATTGCCTTCAGTATCTTTGGTGCTGTTGGCACAATTGTCTAGCAGCATCCTTTCATTGGTGGTGTAGCTCCTCAGCTCAGACACTGTGCAAGGTCAGAGTGACCACATAGGGCTTGATCCTGCACTTGATACTGTCTTTTACCTGCTCATCAGCTCCAGATCTCAAACTCCTTTGCCAAAGCTTTGGGGTAGCAATAGGAGAAGGCTGCTCACATGGCACCTGCAGCTGCAGAAAATGTTCCAGAAAGTAGAAAGCAGAGCCCCAAGAGTACTGCCAGCATGGGCACTTCTGTCCCCTTGCAGCTGGCAAACAGGACTTGCCATTTCTTTCCACTCAGCCTCTTTCATACGGATCTCATCCAGCTCAGAGAACAAGTCATGGAGAATGTGTTGCTCATCCTTCTTGGTCCTGAGGATGAACTGTACCCACTGGGGTGGGGTGTCTGGGGATAGGAGACAAAACTCCATCCTGTTATTGTGGCTATCATGCTCACATTCCAAGTGGGCATCAGGTGCATACGAGTCCAGCCATTATTACTAGGGCCCTTAGCCCTAGGTCTGTGCAGGCTGGCCCAGAACCACGCATGTTTCTCCTCTGTGTAAGAATGGACTGCTTTCTTCCCCCACATGTCCATTTCTAAAGGCAGGATCCCTCTAAGGAAGAAGTGTTTATCTAAATTATGCACATAAAATGAAAAAAAAAAAAAATAAAAAATCATCTTTCCCTCACAGCAACGAGCCACATGGGCCTGCCTGCAGAAGACCTCTCATAGCCCCAAGGAAGTTGATGAGTGATGTGGATTGTTAAAGTAGTAGTCCTGCTCTGTTGGAGCGAAGTCCTCTTCTTTCTGATGGTTCCAGCTACAGGGTTCATGATGCCAGTGGCTGTGCATGACCACTGGTGTCTGCACATCCTTGCGCAGGGTTCAGAGGTCTGCAAAAAAGTGGCACTTGCTATTGATAATGGGGAGCCAGCTGATGGAGAAATCAGTGCATCCATCTAAGGAGGAAATACCAACTTCTCTTAATTTCATTTTCACTGTATCCCTTGATGGTGTAGAGCTGTCCTTTCTCCCAAGTCCATTCTGCTCCAGCTTTGGAACAAATGCTGTCCACAAATGTTCCTGAAATTATGAAACTGCTTTTCATATTTCAGCTTTGAGTGGACAACTCAGATTTGTTCATGACACAACAGATTTTTTAAAAATCTTTGCATGGCACAAGATTACAAGATCAAATCAGCATCATGATAATGAACTCAAGAACAAAAAAAGAAGGAAAATCACAGACTAACATCTGTCTTGCCATCTCATCATTAGGAACAGGCTCTGTGAAAAATCAAACTATGAATTATCCAGCCCTGTGGTGAAGGCTCACAGCAGAACCTTTGGGGATTTTCCCCTTGGTTAAAAGGCTGTGATACTTTTAAAAGCCTGTGGAAATAACTGTGTTTATTCATGTAGTATCATGGCACATTTTGCTGCGTGTGCTGTAATGCTCTGCAACAGGGACTTTGTGCAATGGACAAACCCACAACAGTGGTGACCCTCAGCAGAGACTCCCCTTCCACCTTCTCATACTAAATATTGACAACATTGCTCATCATTCCCCAGTTAGTTGCTGCCTCTTCATCTGTATAGCAGGGGGAAGGTACAAGCTGGGGCTGGGTGTGCACAGCCAGGCATCATCCACTCCTGCATCCATCCAAGTCCATAACCATCACACCTCGGCATGGCTTCTCCTCCAAGGCACAGTTGTGAAAACACTGGCTTGCAGTTTTTCCCATACTCATATAAAACAGCCTGTAATATAATCTGCATTGTATACAATGGGAATCTAAAAATATTTATAACAGAGGGGGAGTCAGAGGGTTTCAGCCTAAAAATAAATTTCCTGCCCTTCTAAGGGGGTAAAAGAAGGAGGAGCAATGGGAAGGGGGTATTTCCAAACTGGAGGAAGTGTCAAACCAAAGCAAAACCAAAAACCCACAGTTTTGACCACAGCAACTTTCAGTGCCCAAAGGTGACACCTGCAGTCCTCCCTAGATCATACTTGATCACAGGACATGGCCATCAGCAACAAAAGCCCTCAAGAACCTGCAAGGGTGAGACTTCAGCCACACGAGATTCAGGCTTCCCTTGGTGCAAAGACACTTTCCAGGGGAAACATTTATCCTCCTTTTATTATCTTTTTTCTTTTTTTTTTTCTTTTCTTTTTTTTTTTTTTTCTTTTTTTCTTTATTTATTTTTTCTCTTTTTCCCTTTGCAAAAGCCAAAGGTCTAGAGCTCATGCCCACTTTGCCTGAAATACCACTGCTGGCACTGCCTGAAGAATATTTCAGCCTTAAAAGCCAAAGAACTACAGCAACAAACCAAAACAAATATTTTTGTTTCTCTTTTCCCGTGTGAGGAAGGCAGGGGAAGGGGATTACCAGATTTACTGAGTTCAAAGAAACAAAAACCCAGCCTCATCTTGTACTCAATTACAACTGCAGCTTGGAAGTGGGAGCCTAAGGCATACTAGGGAAGGAGTCATTGGCAGCCGTTCAGGCTGCAGCAGAGCACAACCTTTCCTTCTGGGGCAATGCCTTCTGATCCAAAGGAAGTCTCAGTGCCAAAGACCCACACTGTCCTGCCCACACTCCTCCTCCACATGTGTGCAGTGGCTGATGGTGACTTAATTGCTGTAGAAATAAAATGGCCTTTAGTGACCCTAAGAAAATACACTTATTTTCACAGGTAACTGTGTTTGCCAGTTCCTGTGCGAGGCAAGGCCTCCCTGAACTGGGATCTGCAAAATGAAGCTGAGGGCAGACATGTCAGGCACAGAGGGAAAGGGTCCCTCCAAAGGGCCAGAACTGTGTGCAGTCAGAGAGGAGGGCAAAGGTGCAGTGGAATAAAGGACTGCAGGTTCTAGGGACCTCTGGGGCTTGGGGACAGCAGCTGGAAATGCAGTGTCTTAGGCTGCTGACACCTGGTCCTTCCATGTGTGTGCTGTATAGCACACCAGGGAACTTGAAGCTGAACTGTGGGCAGGAACCTTCCATCTTCTTGGTCCTCCCTGAACTTCATCAAAAGAAAGCTAAGGAAATTGCAGTTTGGTAATCAAAGAGAGGAACTTGGCAGTAGCTGAAATGCACATGCACAGCTGCTGTACCTCTTGAAATAGGGGTAAGCTGTTTAGCAGTCTAATGGAAGCAGCTAAATAAACAGGCTCAACTTTGAAGGGGCTACAGCTTCTTGAAGGAAAATTACTTTTAAATAAGGGTTTTTCATAGTTGGTTTCTAAACAACACCAAAAGAGCTTAGACCTTGGGACAGTTACATTTGTTTGATTTTTCTGTCTCAAGCAAAGCAAATGGAAACGATGTCACAAATTGTTTTAAAAATCAGAATGTGTATTGCTTTTAATTGTTGCTGCAAATTCTGTAGGGGTTTTGGATGACAAGCAAAATCTCGTATCATTGTCATGGTACTGGCACAGTTTGCCTGGAAAAGCTGTGGCTGTCCTATTCCTTTCACCATTTGAGGCCAGGTTGGATGGGACTCTGAGCAACCTGGTGTAGTGGAAGGCAT
Source organism: Erithacus rubecula (assembly GCF_903797595.1). NCBI lineage: Eukaryota > Metazoa > Chordata > Aves > Passeriformes > Muscicapidae > Erithacus > Erithacus rubecula. The sequence continues at coordinate 1,557,445 of NW_027635590.1, forward strand.
CTGTGCATGGCTGGGGTTTGGAACCAGTCGGTCCTAAAGGTACCTTCCAATCAGACTTTTTTGTGGTTCTATGCCCCTATGTTGTCCCTCCCCACCGTCTCCAGAGGCCAGCTCCATGCCGACAACGTAGAACCCGTCCCTCTGTGACATCAGCCCCAGCGCCAAGGGCTCTGCAGCCTTGCAAATTCTGTGGGCACTTCGTTGGCAGCTGCCTTGGAGGCAACACGTCCTCTCTCTCTCTCTCTCCCCTTGCTGCTGACTTGTGTCTCTGACAGCAATGATTTTGCTGTGCATCCTCATCCTACTGGCTCTGTGCGGGCCTGCACATGGCGCCTGTGGGTAAGTAGCCCCAGGTTCTGAGGGGGCCCAGGCAAAAGCTTAGGGGGTTCCCTGAGGATGCCTGCTTGCCACCTGTGGCCATACCAATTTCTAAAACGCTGGGTGGGAGTCTCAATTTATGACCAGCACGCAGGCTGCTGGTGCCACTTGTCAACAGGGCTAAAGCAGAAATTGCGCTCCCAGGGAAATTCCTTGGCTGTGCTAGCTTTGCATCCAAGGCCTTGTGAGAAGGGAAGCTGGCTGACCTTCAGTGTGCAAAGCAGCAAGCTTTCTCTCAGGACAGTAATGACTTTCTGCTTGCAGGAAGACCTGTGGACTCCGGCCCATGCCTCCTACATTCAGCTCATCTCGTGTTGTGGGTGGCACAAATGTCATGCCCGGGTATGGGGCCTGGGCCGGCCTTGCCAGTGTCCGCATTCTCTGGGAACCACCACTAACTCTGCACATCTGTGGAGGGACCCTTATCAGCCCCAAGTGGATCCTCACAGCGGCCCACTGCTTTGACAACGTCACAACGTAAGGAGGACCTGGGCACAGGGGTATCCCCACAACACCAATGTGTGCTATTCCCATCCCATTTCCTTGCAGTGTGCCTAGTGCCAGGACGTTGTAGGGCCCAGCTGAGAGACTGCTCACAGAGAGGCCTGGGCTCATGCCACTGCTTCCTAGCAGCCTCCAGCTTAAATATATCGAGCCTACTTTTGCTCTCTGTAGTTCTGTTTTCCTCTCTGCCTCAGGAAGCAGAAGGCGGGGAAGTGCTGGGCTGTCGCAGCACATGACTCCCTCTCACACCTCTCCCCATCTTCCTTCCAGTCCCATGAAGAAATGGGCCATCGTGCTTGGAGCCACCACGCTGGGCCAGATAGGCCCTGAGGTGGAAGTGCACCGGGTTAAGCGGCTGATTGTACACGAAAAATATAATATTCCATTTATACTTCACGACATTGCCTTGCTGGAATTGGTGCGTCCAGCAAAGTGCAGCTTCACCATTCAGACCGCCTGCCTGCCTAGTCCTTCAACGAAACTACCGGAGCTGACCAACTGTTACATTGCTGGCTGGGGTGACAGAATCGTGAAATGTGAGTTCTCATAAAGGACCTGTGTCCTGAGGGCAAGCTTGGAATGCCAGGGAGAGATGGCTGGGGCTTCCTGACAGCAGAGGCCAAAATGAGAGTTGGGTTGTGGGATATATGGTTCTGGAGAGATGGGCCTGGCCTACTGCCCAACGGCAGACAGCAGTGACATAGCACTAACACTGCTCTAGGAGCAGAGCCAAGCCCTAGGGAAGGATTTCAACACACAGGCAGGCCATGAGAATGAGCAAGGAGCTGCTGGGATCTCATTTCTTTCTCTGCTCACAGCTGCAGGTAATGATATCCTGCAGCAGGCCAAGGTCCCGTACGTGGATAGGGACACCTGCAACAGTACCGAATGGATGGATGGACTCATTCACGACTTCCAAGTGTGTGCTGGGCAAGGCGGCATTGCCACCTGCCAGGTAGGAGCATGCTATGAGTCCCCCAGCCCCCAGCAGAGTGGGCAGCCCTACCACACCACCCAAGCACAGCCCAGCACCTGCTTTCCCTGGGTAGTCTCTCTCCCACCCCCAGCTCTGCACCACTGCTGGAGCTTTTGCCCCCTTTGCCATCTGTGGGTCCTTACTCAATGAGGTTGCCAACCCTGAAACGTCCAAGCACAGGGGAGACAGAGAGCCCCACCTTACAGGCCCTCAACCTTCTGCCAAGGGTGTCAAGGTTCTGCAGGTTCCAGCACTGGAGCAGAACCTTGCTCTGCAAGGAATCCAGTTCTCCAGCTGGGGCTGGGAGAGTAAAGGATGAGGAAAGTACCCAGCTCTAACTGCTGACAGGCACACAAAAACATGTTAATCCTCTCTGCTCTGCTTCAGGGTGACAGCGGGGGGCCTCTTGTCTGCCAAGATAAGAATCGTGGCTTCTACTGGCAACTTGGTGTGACCAGCTGGGCAATAGGCTGTGCTAGATATAAACGGCCTACAATCTTCAGCTCCACTCAGTACTACTACAACTGGATCCGGTACAAGACGGGATTAAATTTCCACGTTCCAGTAGTTACTCCAACACCAGCGCCAACCTTCACCTCAGCCCCTCTGCAGACAGTACCTGCAGGTCCAACACAGCCCTGTCCACTTCCACGTGAGAAGCTGCTGCAATTCTTTAATCTACTGAAGGATATCTTGCGATACCTAAAGGAAAAATTATTTTGAAGACCAGAATGGACCAGCTGCAGTTTGGTCTGTAGTGGACCACAATCCTTTCATTCTGAGTTATATTAATTTGAATTTCATTAAATTGAATTAAATTTTGAATTGTAAGCAAAAAAAAAAAAAAAAAAAAAAAACAAAAAAAAACCAAACTTTCTGCTCTGAGAATATACTGTATCCAAATTTTATAAAATTCTGCTGGCTTGATCATTGCCCAAGCAGCCCTGAACTTAGGGATCCCTTCATCCTCATCTAGGAAGGATTTGGCCTCACACTCCTTTTTGTACAGATCAATGCTTTCCCTACACATTTTGTTATTCTGCAGTGGAAAAGTGGTATCTGGCACCTTAATTCTGCAACAACAACAAGTGCAAGACTAGGAAAAAAGAGAAAGGAAAAAGGGGGTGCAGATGTTGTCCTGTCATTAATAATGTGGAGCCCTTCTGTGTCCTAAGGGTGATTTTTGTCCCAAACAGATGGTTACTGGGTTTTTTGACCAATAAGCAGTAAAGTGTTAATGCATTGCTGTGCCCTAAACATCAACACTCATCAAGTAGGCAAGTTATAGCAGGATGTGCCTGGAAAGGGGAGCCACATGAAGCACCATTCTGGAGCTGAATTTCCTGTTACAGTCCATAGTGATTACACAACAAAAAGGACAGCTTAAGTGCAGGAGTGGGGTCGAGGAGCAGGCAAGACCAATAGAGGGAGAATCAAGATCACCAAAAAACCCTCAAAGCCCCCCAGCCCATTTCCAGAAAGGTCCAGAATACTGGGTTGCACATGCTAGCTCATTTACATGAAGAGTGAGGAGCCCAATACCAGAATGGGACAATTTACCTATAAAAATGTACCACCACAGAGGCTGGGTGGCATTCTCTTGGGACCCTGGAAACCTGTTGGCTAGACCAATGCAGGACTCAGGACTGTGAACTTCCTTGCTCTCCTACCTGATTTCTTTTCCCTTCTTTTTCCCTCTTTTATTCTTTTGTTTCTCTTCCTATTAGAAGACAGTGGCAAAACATATGCCAATTGCCATGGTGAGTGTGTAGTTAATAAAAATTTGTGGGGTTTTTTTGGACCCTTTTGGTTTTTGCCATTCTTTTTTTATCTATGAACATCTATGGAGGAATTGAGGTGCAGACAACACTTGTGTGCCAAAGTCAATAGTATGGATTTTATTTAACAGTAAACAGTGAAGTAGAGAGAAGACAGGAATACGAAAGAGGGGAGGGCCAGAGGGAGAGAAAGAGACAGTTTTAAGCAAACAGTTAACACCACAGCCAGGTTAGATGCAAGGCTGGACCCAGGCAGGATTTCTCAGCCTCCTGGATGGAAACAGCTGCCAGCACCTTGCAGCTGTTCCTCAATCTTCTTTGCAAGGGGACGCTCTCACCAGCTAAGAGGGGGCTGGCAGCATCCTCATGGTGACTGGCAGTGAGAGCAGTCTTGTATACCCTGTACCTCTGTGGTCCAGATGGCTGCAGCAGGGCATCTCACCCCAGAAGAGCTTATCTGTTGCTTTTATCTGGTGGAGTAACAGAGCATCTTGCCCCAGAAGGACATACCTATTTCTTACTAATGAAAAAATGCAAACAAAACAAGTTGTCTTGTAGTGAGTTATTTTTGCACCATGGGAGTAATACTCCCAGCTGACAGCAAACGTCTTGCTGTGGAAATGACATCTGGAAAGATAAGCTGAAATTTCTGACTGATGGACACCTTACCTTAAAAACTATAAAAGCTGCACCAAATTTTCACAAAGTGGGAAATCTCCTCCACAAATTTGTGGGATTTTCCTCCAAAGTGAGGACGGCTGATTTGTGGTTACTTCTCTGAGGCTGAGTGAAATGATTTGGTGTACATTATCATCATTTCAGCGGTAAATTACATCTGACTCCTAATTTATATTATTTCTTTTGCTAGATTTAATATAGATACAATAATAATGTGTACTGTTTTATGTAATCTACTAGATTAACTTGTTGTTTTATACCATGCAGTAAGTAACTCTTAAGGCCTTGTTTCAGTTATCTGCTGTCTGTTCAATAAATAAGTCATTTTATAAATAGACCTGATCTGCCATCCTTAGAACTTGCAGGCCAAAATGATTTTAGATGTGGGCCACCTAAATTTCAGGTGTTGCCAAAAGTTTGAGTTTAAGGCAGGGCTTGTCTAAAGCTCTGAATCTACCTGTGACAATGGGGAGGTCATGGTCCAGATGCTGCAGCCTGTCCTGGAGGAATATACAGAACAGCTGGTTGAAGACACTGTCAGTTTCATTGTGGGCCAATGCAGTGAGGAGGCCCAGAGGCTGCTGTGCTCCCATGCTGCTGGGAAGGAGGACAACAGCCCTGAGGCCTGTTCCTGCTCCATCAGCTCCACCAGCTCCCAGGGAGGGACTCCCACCTGGCATCCATCCCCTGCCAGCAGCCCTGCAGGCTCTGACATGGAGGACCAGCCCAGCACATCAGAAGTTGCCCTCTGTGCGCTCCGCATCCTCCAGCCATCTGTGCCGATTGGTACAGAGCAGGTGCAGCCCCAGAAAGAGCAAAAGGAGATGGTGGTGGCAAGTTCCTCTACAAGGTGTTGCTTAATGTCAAAAGAGAAAACTCTTGCAACAGTCTTGAGACTGTAAAAAACCCCCAGGTCTTCCTTGGCATGGTCATGGGACCACCTGGCACTGGATTAATACAATTTGTCCTGGTTTGAAGGACAGGTGTCTGCCAATAAAGGCAGAAGCTTCTCTTTGAAGTGGAGAATGTAAGCTCCCTCCCTCCAAATTATTATAATTTTGAAATTAAGGGGCTCTCAGGCAAAGATATGGGAATAGGAATAACAGTTCTTTACTAGGAAAATGAAAATAAAAATACAGTATTACAAAGAACAGAAAATTAAAATAGAAATTATTACAAAGAAAAAGAGAAAGGAAATAGAAAGTATTACAAAGAACAGTTGCAAAACACTGGTGGAGTCAGAATACCTCCTGACACCCAGTCAGTCAGAATACATCCTGACACCCAGTGTTGGCAGCAGTCCCATTAAATGGTGGCTGCATCCTCCTGCAGTGGCAGGTGTGGTTCTGTTGAAGCAGTGCTCCTGTAGAACAGTGCAGTTTTCCTCTGAAGGTCCAGGGATGATGTGGAAAGGTCCAGCTTTCCTCTGGAATCCAGTGGAAAGAAGGTATCTTTCTGTTCAAAATCTCAGATTTTATCTAGGTAGGAAAGGCTTGGCTCCTCCCCCTGGCTGGAGCATCTCTCTAAATAACCATATGCCTCTAACTCTGTAAGTGCAACAACAAAATACGTCTAGTTACCACTAGATTTACATGTGTGTTACTACTGAGAGATCTCGCCCAAACCACTGCACAGGTTGTGTGGTTCAAAATTACATTCATAAGCCATACATTTCTGGCTGTGAATCTCACACCACCTCATCCAATTGCTAAGTCTAATTATTAATTAATAATGTAATAATTGTTAAATGGTAACATATTGCTTGCTTTTTGGAGCTCTTTTCTACTGCTGTATGTATTTTGCAAGCAAACATTTGCTGCATGGGTATGTTTCCACAATTGTGTGGCAAAAATCTATAGGGTAAAAAAGAGCTTATAAATCTAGACAACCTAAGTTGTCTAACCTAACCAAAGTTAGCTTTCTGTTCCACTGAGGAAGTGAAAGGGCCCGAAGGTAAGTATTTGGGATTTATCTTTAGTCAGAAAGATATTCTCATTATCGCCTGTTCAAGAATATAAGTCTCTCTTGTAAATAGGTTAGCCATATGTACTTTGAAGATGAATGAGTGTTTAGAGCCTACAACATTTCCTTCTCTTAAGGAAAAAAAGGCTTTCGAAAACTCTGTAAGTTTACAGAAGAGAAAAGGCATCACACTGGGTAATAGGATATGGATAATTCAAAACAATCACATTCTCCACCTTGAGTCTGCTCTTACTCAATTCAAAGGCCATTGCCTGTGTATATTAATAAAATATGCATTTTTTATGAAGCTGTACAAAAATATGCAAAAGGTCTCGGTCAATACAGGAACTAAAAACCCAGATAAGTCTGGGAAGAGCCAAGAGTTAAAGAAAGGAGATTTATAATGAAAAGAGGGAAGCTACCAGTTAAAGGATGCAAAACCTCTCTGGGCCCTCACTCCACCACACTGACCTAGGTTTTTCCTTATCTCCAGCTTATCTCTCTAGCTTCAACTGACACCACTTTCTCTTTTCTCCTGCCAGGCACCTCTGTGAATGGCCTCTTCTCCAGAGTGAACCAGTCCTGGATCCATAACTGCACCTATCAGAGTCAGCACTCCAGCCCCACTCTCATGGTGGCCTTCCCTGGATTCATCCTGTTTTGCCAATTTCCATCCTTGACTTGTGGATCAGGAACTGGATGCAGGATCCTTTTGTGGTCTGACAAGGGCCAAGCAGAAGTGATAACCCCTTTTGTCCTTGCTGAATTTGATGGGATTCCTTTTAGTTCATTCCTCCCCCCACTTCTGGTATCTACGGATGGCAGCCCTGCTCCTGTACATATTGACGGCCTGGTCCTCCTCCTCCTCTGCCCTCATTTATCATCACCTGCCAGCATCATGATAGCTCTCCTTTGCTTTGTCCATTGCCCACAATTTAAACAGGAAACATACCAGGTTAGACTCCTGCTGGATTGCATTTATTGCTAGATATTTCCTCCATTGTTTTGCTGTCAGGAATCATTCTTGGCTTATGCATTTCTGCTGCATCTGGGAAAGCAATACCTTCCTTCACCCTGCAGGAAATTGTAAACTTTAAATAATTGGATTTGTACTTATAACAAGGGTTTTGGTTTACAGGTGAACTTATCTTAAGGGTCTTTTCTACTGCAAATAATTCAGTACTGCCATGTTGTGGAGTGAGGAATATCAAGTGCTTCATTCAGGATGATGGGCAGCTCTTCCCTTTGTGCCATGTTATAAAACATGCATGCACAAGTCCTTGTCTGTCTACTGAATACAATCACAGTTCTGTGCATTGTTTCAGCATATGTTTGACAGCAAACATCTGAATGCTCACTCCATTGACTTTCTGCTGTAGGCTGCAGCTTTGGTAGTTCTCTGTATATAAATGTCTTAGCAGATGGGCATTGGATTTAACTGACTTTCTTTGTCAGTCTTTATACCATGATGACTATCCACACCTGGTGACACTGAGTTGGTATCTGTTGTTTAGATATTCATACTTAGGAAAAAAGGCACACTGAGAGAGCCTGTGTTACACGTGAAATTGCATGTGACATGGAAAATTAGGAGTCATTTACTAATTAACAAAAAGCAAAATAATATTTCACTAGATGTAGGCTACTAGGCACGGCTAGAATAGCACCAGGAGAAAACACGAGACATTTTTATTTGAATATTTTATTCTGTAATAATCTGTACAACTTAGATATATATAAAAGAGAAGGATATTACCAGCAAATAAAATTGGTAATAGAGAAAAATGTTTAGTTTTCTCAGGGAATATCCTATTGACATTCTGCAGAGCATGATGTTGGATTACTGTTTGTTTCTAGTGAATAAGGAAAGCTAATCTAGCAATGCTAGGCAGAGTTGTGACAGATCCTTTTTTTTTGGTATAGCTTACAGAAATTTTTTCCCCCATATTTTCTGACTTTCTTTTCCTTCCTTACACTATTAAATAAATGTTTAAATTCAGTCTTCTGGCCATTTCTGACAAAATACAGATATATGCACTGAGGATATGAAATCCTGAAGGATAAATTCTATCACTTCTGCAAGTCTGGTGGGGCAAGTGGTGAGTGATATCTCAATCTATTTGTATTAACTACTTCCAACATGTTGATTGCCAACAGCAGCAAGTCCATTTGTATGAAGAAACAGATACTACAAGGCTAAAAGCCAAACTGCTGATGCTTTGTTAGCATGACTAGTGACTCTGCCTTATTCATCAGACAGACTGATTATTTACAGTCATCAAAGGACAGATGCAAAATTTTTATACTTCTGTTTTGGTTATACAACTCAAAAGACCATGAAAGTTGCAAGATCACTAAAAAAGTTCTGTCTTCACAGAATCATTTGCAGTTATTTTCAGCTCGGACAATATACCTGTGCATACAGGAGTGAATGCACAAAAACTCCAAGGAAGCATTTCCCTCTCCCTCACTTACTTGAAGAAAGGATTTTTTTCCCATTCCTCTTATATTCCTATAAATTCATGAAATTCAAGGGCTTTTGACCCCATTTTGATCCCAATAATCCATTTTATGCACTGAACTTCCTAAATAATTGCTTTAATACACCTCTGTCACATGCTATTGACTTTACTGGTATCATTACTGTTTTTCAAGTGATGAATCTTGTTTCACAAGGCTGGGAAGACAAAAATCCATTTCAGAGAGTTAATTTATCATTACTTCAGTAAGCACTCTTAGCTGCATAGGGGATTAATTCCCTCTCTTGGTCCACTATATCAAAGGTGTTGGGGCTTTCCTGATTTAATGCTTATTTGAGGAAATGCTGCTAATTTTCCTTCATGATGATAGGTGACTGAGATATTATTGTCCAATTTTTATGCTCTTTCCTTTTATATCTATCCACTGGATGCTGTCAATTACATATACAATTAAAAATTAATGTATTTTGTTTACATTTCTAGTGGACAAGCATCCTAGGGTTAATATAGAATTAAATTCGTGTGCAACATAGTTCGAAGCTTAACAAAAAGCAGTTTTTATGTCTGTCCATCCGTTTGTCCAAATATCTAGCTACCTACCCACCTACTCACCTACCTTTCTACCCAACTCACTATGTTTGAGAACAGCTTTTGTGGTAATCATGTCCCTTTACACTAATTTTCAGACATAAACTCAAGCACACTTTTACTGAAAAACACCAGCTGAGCACTAATTTATACTGTCCACCTGGTCCAGGTGAATTGTGAGCTGAAAAAATTCTGCAGCCTAAAAAGGGAGAACATTGAAGTAGAGCAAGAGATCTATTTTGTTGTGGGGTTTCCTTTATGAAAAAAAGTCAATTGTAAATTGTTCTTGTTGTTCTAATTCTCCACTTCTAGTGAAAGTGGAGAACAAAGGAAGCAGAAGAGCTATACCCAAAGATATACCATTCCTTATAATGTGGAAATTATTTTAGAATCGTTTGTCAAAGATCTCTGTGAGGGGAGCCAGGTTGTGGATTACCTTCAGGTAATTATTTCTATGAAGTTTGACCTGGGCTCCCTTGTCAAAAGTACTCTATTGTTTCCACCCTGTACACCTTTTAACTGCTTCATTCAAGAAACAGCTGTGGCCTCATAAGAGTGCTGAAATGCTTGGTAGGAAAAAGGGGAAAATTAAACTGCTTATGGATGCTGTGGATACACAAGATAAATCCTGCTCAAAATAAGGAATCAAAATTCAGCTAAAAATTCACAAGGATGTCCATAGAAATGCCAGTGATGAAATTATATTAAAACTGGAGACATGGCCAAGGCGTTGGTGACTGGCGTCTAACTGTGGTGGTGAGCCAAAGGCATGAGTGAGAAAAGAGAGTGTAACATGGAGCTGCAGTAGCCCTGGACATATGTGAGAGGCACAAGGAAATGCAGGGACAGATATCCTGTTGTAAACCATCACTGGGTGGGAGGATGGCATCACCAGGAGACAGATTGTAACCTAACATCCCTCACTGCTTGTATTCAGGGGCCAGACATCTATTTGACTGTGACATCACTGGGTGGTGGAGAATTCCATCATCAGGAGATGGACTGTGATATCACATCCCTCATTGGTTACATGTGTTCCTGCAGAGCCTGGCTGGAACAGTTTAGCTCAAGCCTGGACTTCTACTGCGTGTGCCTGCAAGTGGGAGCTGCTTCTGGCCCTCAGTTCTCCCCAGCCTGCTGCAGCAAGAAAACATGGCCACGGGGGCAGACTGGAGCTGCCCCATCTGCCACAACACTCGAAGTGATGTGGCTTCTGCTCTGCCCTGTAATGACCAGTTCTGCCTGGGCTGCATCCTGCGGTGGGCCAAGACAAATCCAGCATGTCCACTCTGCAGCAGACCTATAGAGATTGTCAAGTTTTCTGAGCGGAGTGAACAGGACTATCTGCAGTTTGCCATCGCAGCCTCAGAAGAGTTGGCAGAGGACAGCAGCCAGGCAGGGAGTGCTCCATTCCACCTGGCCCAAAACAGACCCCATCACCCTGGGGTGTTCCTTCCACCTTCTCCACAAAGGATGCTCTCTCCAGATGAGCAGGAGGCTGCAGAGTCAGAGTTCATTGGTGGCCTCCTGCCTGAGGTCTGGGCAGAACTCTTCCAAAGACAACAGCAACTGCTGGACCCTGTGCTTCCCTGGCTGCGCTGGAGGCTGGCAGCACTCTACAAGGACCAGTGGTGGCGAGCAGAGGCTGCAGAGGGCTCCATCCTGCATGGCCTCTGTGTCTGCGGTCCGAATGCAGAGACCTTAGTTGAGCTGCTGGAGCCTCTCCTCAATGGGCACACAGCATCACTGGTCTATGGCACCATCAATGTCATTGCAGGCCAGTGCAGCAGTGAAGCCCAGAGGCTGCTGTGCTTCCGTCATGCCAACACCAACTCCAGTAGCTCCAGCTACACTAGCTCCCAGCAGGTGACTCACACCAGTGGACCCGCAGGCTCTGAGGTAGAGGAAGAAGCTGGTACATCAGAAACCAATCTCCAACAGAGTCCCAGCCATGTCCAATTTATGCCCACCTGCTCAGAGCAGGACCAGCCCCAGGAAGAGCAGGAGCAGACGGTGGTGATGGCAGGTCCATCAGCTCGGGACTGCAGCCCCTCTGCTCCTACCCAGGGCAGGAATCGCTCTTCTAGGAAGCCCCGGCGTGCCCGGAAGAAGAGAATCCCCAGATCTCAAGATTCTCCCTGGCTCAAGAAGAGACCGCCCCGCCAGTAGCACTAGCATGCCTCCACGAGCTCTTCAGCCAAAGAAAACAAAATAAATTGTCATTTCCCTGACAAAGTCTCTGAGTGCTGCTTTCTCTCTGTGCCAGTGCCTTTCTCTGGCCCTCACACTCCACCAGCAGCCAAGTGTCCCCAGGACTCAAGGGCCATTTCATCTGCCTCCTCACACAGGAAATCCTGCTGCAGCCGTGATGATTGAAAAGCTTTTCAGCAAGCACTGAGGTGATGCTAACAGAGGTATGAGGAGTGAAAGATTGACCAGGCATTCATCACATGAGAAGAGGAAAAATCTGATAGTGCCTTACACAATTTCTGCCTAAGACATTAGTGAAAAATGTACAGTTTGATGATGTACAGTCAGAGGACAGGCACAGCCTGAGGATACAACCAATTGGAGTTCATTCAATCACTGGGAGGGAAAAACCTACACATTAGTGTAGAATGCACTATAACCTGCACTAATGTAGAATGCACTCTAATCTGTATCAATCTACAGCACTATACAAAGAGGACAGGAGGAAAAGGAAATATGCATCAAACTGGGGAGTGGAAGAGGAGGTAATATCAGAAGCACTGCTCATAAGGACACTAATTATACATTTTGCAGGTATGTTTCAAAAAACTAAATCAGCAAAAAAACCCCAAAACTAACAAATCAACCAAGAAAACGCCAAAACCCAACAAAAAAAACCCCAACAAACAAGCAAACAAACAAAAATACAAAAAAAAACTCATCTAGTGTTGTTGTTTAAAACTTTAGAAATTGTTTTTGGACACATTAAGTTTGTATTTTGGGTGATCTGTTTATTGGAAAGCAGAAAGAAATTACTTCTGGCAGGAGTCTGTGCTGGCTTCCCAGACTAAGTGTGTGCTGTGCACACCACCAACATTCTGTGAGATGCATTCTGAGCATGACTCAACCCACAAGTGTGGAGGAACTTTGGCAAGGGAAATATGCAACCAATCAGTGTGATTGATAAAGCATAGTTTGATTTATTGAAGGCACCATCTATATTTATAATCCAAAACATAATGACTTAAGCATATTTGGCATAATTTCATTGGTTTTAAGTACATACACCTCTCCTACTATTGGCTCTTGCAAGCGTGAGATGTCCACTCCTTCTACTTTTTCAGCTATGTCTGTATACGCGCTTTTTAGCAGCAAACCTACTGCATCTATCCTCTATATAGCAACAAACTAACCATCTCTTCCTTCTCTCACATCCTCTAGCTGCAGTAGTATCAATTTTATGAATAGGCTGCTATAGTCTAACCTTGCTAATGCATGCAGTTTAGCAGCTAGATTCTTGCACTGAGTCCTCAGATGAGCCATTTTCATGGCCTGCTAATAAGGCCTCAGCTGAGCCATGTCTGTTACTTGCCAACCAAGCATCAACACACAAGAATCTGGGTGGCAAAAAAAAAATCTCTCAGGAGAAGGGAGGGGTGCCCAGCTGGCCAACCAGCAGATATTCATCCAGGGAGGGTTCCTCTGAACAACCTGACAGTCTTCAACAGTGGAGTGACTACACTAGTGGACAAGGGAAAGGACACAGATGTCATCTTCTGGAGTTCTGTAAGGGCTGAGACATTATTTCTCACAACATTCTTTGCTCTAAATGGGAGAGAGGTGAATTTGATGGGGACTGTTCAGTGGAAGTGGAATTAATTGGACTGTTCAGTGGAAATGGAATTAGTTGGACCAGCATATCCAGATGGTAGTAGTCAATGACTTACTGTCCCTATGGGCATCAGTAAAAAGTGGTGCTCCTCAGGGGCCCATACTGGAACCAGTTGCGATCTTCATCAAGGACAGAAGACAGAGGGATCTAGCACACCCTCAGCAAATTTATGGGTGATATCATGCTGAGCAGGTGACATGCCTGAGGAGTGATGTGCCATCCAGAGGGACCTGGGCAAACTCAGCAAGTCGGCCAATGGGAACCTCATCAGCTTCAAGAAAGCTGGGACTACAGCCCAGAAAGCTGTCTGTGTTCTGGGCTGCATCACCAGCAGCATGGGCATCAGGTCAGCGGGAGTGCATCTTCATTCTGCCCTGGTGGGACCTCACCCAGAACGCTGTATCCAGCTCTGGATCCCCCAGCATAGGATAGACATGGACCTGTTAGAGCAAGTGCCAAAGGATGGAGGGATGGAACACCTGTGCTATGACGGACAGGTGAGAGAACTGGGCTTGTTCAGTCTGGAGAATACAAGGCTCTGAGAGACCTTACACCCCTTTCCAGAACCTAAAGGGGCTACAGGAGAGCTGGAGAGGGACACTAAAAAGACATAGCAGTGAAAGAAGAGGGGGAAATGGCTTCAAACTGAGAGAAGGCAGGGTTAGATAAGATGTTAGGAAGAAATTCTTGATTGCTGAAGCACTGGCATGGGCTGTCCAAAGAAGCTGCATCTGTCCCTTCTCTAGCAGTGTTCAAGGTCAGGTTGGACGGAACACGGATAGCCAGGTCTAGTGGAAGGTGGCCCTATCCATAACACAGGGGTTGAAACCAGATGGTTTTTAATATCCCTGAAATCCCAAAGCATTCTGTGATTCTATCATTTCAGGTAAACCAAGTAGTTTTCCTTACACTGCTGACTCATGCTATTTACTGCATGTTTCACCCTCCTGGCCAGCAGTTCTGCAAGAAGCATAAAAGCTGCATTCCTCTTTAAAAATCTCACAAGATATTAAAACACTCCATGCTTTCAGATATTACTAGAGTAATAAAAAATTGGTGTTGTGCACAACAAGATAATAACTTACACAATCACCTGTTGTAGAGAGCAGGCATAAGCATGTTTTATCTCAAACATTCTGACTGTTGCTACAGAAAAGTTGTGGCTGGAAGAAAAAGTGCTGTGGAGATGGGAAAACGCTGAGCTGAGCCAACTTCTTTTTCTGCCTTGAGACTTGTGCTCAGTGTTGCTGTATGAACTCCAACACCTGAGTCCCATCCTGGAAAACACCTAAGGGCTGACTGCACATGCCCGAAACACTGGCAAAAATCTGTTTCAAATACGATGTGTGCACCATGAAAACTATAAAACATAGTGGATCAGTCCCGCTGTCTCCCTCTTTATCTCTTGTGCTCTCTTTGTTCACCACATTTCCAAGAAACAATTCCTTGACATGTTATCTGGTGTCTTTATTCAGGATTAAAAGAATTATTTAGGAACACCACACACCGTATCGCGTCAGTTGTGACACAATGCACCAGAAAAAGTGGGTGCTAAAGCTAAAGCTAGGGATGAACCCTTGCATGCACTATAAGTCAGAGGGGCTATGGAAAATTGATTCAAACTTGGAGAAACTGCAGTGCTATATTGAAATCCTACTGAAGATAAATTGTAATGAAAATCCACTGTAACTCTCTATATATGAAAGCCTGTGATTTTCTCCATTTACTTCAGAGATAACGCCAGCAAGGAAGTAATACATATAAGAAGTGAAAACGCAACCTCAACAACACTGAATCGCCAGTCCCAGGAAATACATTCATAGTTTCAAAAAGGTCCACCCCAGAAAAAGGTGGGACACAGGCCTAAGAAAGGGTAGGCTTTAAGAAAATATGGAAAGCTAAGCAACATATCCACTGCAAACACATCATGCTGCTGCTGCACTGCTTTGGCATTTCCAAGGAGCCTCGTCCAACTGAGGTGCACCTCTGGGAGCTTCTCTGGGCACATCTGTGCATCACAGGGAGCCAGAAAAACTGAAGGTCTGAGGCAGAGACCAAATAGATCAGGTGCTGGACAGGCTGCAGGAAGGCAGGCTTAGGAAAACAGAGAAACGATCACCACTACCATTCCAAAATTTGGATGCTACATTCTCCCTGCACTTGCATTAAAACCACTTGCTCTCTATTTCTCATGTTGTGGTTTAACCCCAGCCCGCAACCAAGCACCACACACAGCCATTTGCACTCAATGCCCTGCCAGCAGGCTGGAATGTGCAGAGAAATGGAAGGGTAAAAGCTGGAAAGCTCACAGGTGCAGAACAATTCATTTGGATAGGGAATGTAGAAGCCATGCACAGGGACAAAAAACCCAAAAAACTCCTTCACCATTTCCCATGGGCAGGCAGGTGTTTTGCATCTCCAGGACAGCAGGGGCCCTCAAGCCTCTCAGTGATCTGGGAAGACAGATGCCTTCACTCCAAATGTGCCCTCCTTTGTCCTTCCCTGTGCCAGCTTGAAATACTGAGCAGCATGTCCGAGGCTCTGGAGCAGCTCCTTGGCCCCTTTGGGTCACCTGCCCTGGCTGTGTCTCCTCCCAGCCTCCTGGCACGCAGCGTGACCCCAGGCCGCTCTGTCTGGGTGGCTCCTTCAGCTGTGGCGGGTGCCCAGCTGACACAGGCCGTGGCTCACGCACATCCAAAACTGCAGAGGTTTTCTCTCCCTCATGTTGGCCTTATTCCCCTTGGCAGGGCTCACGTCCCCAGTGGACACTCACGTGCACCTGAGCCTGTGGAGAAGCCTGGCTGCCTCCCCCTCTGCCCAGAGCAACACAGACACTCTTAACCTTTCCCTGGAGCTCCAACCCAACCACGGCCACAGCGGCGTCCCCAGCAGTGACACCACAGCTCTGCTGGGTTTTGTTCTCCTCTGCTCCTCTCTTCACAGCTAAAAGCCTGTATCTCCATAGGAGGTCATGTCCTGGAGACAATGAAGGAACAAGACCTCTGCCCACTTCCAAACTGTGACACAATCTGTGCCCATCCATGGTTTAGAAACACCTGACCATTAAGAAGCAAATTTAGAGCTTGCCCACGGGATGAGAGCAAAGGGAAGCTTCCAACACAGTGAAGGTTTTAAAGTATTATTTATTTTGACTATCAATCTAAACAAACTAGCAACCAGAAACTAGAAACTACAAACTAGAAACTACAAACTACACCAAACAACAGTGGCCTCTTCCAGGGCTAGAATCTGCTGTCAGCCATAAACTGCTGCACGGCCATGAGCAGAGGCGTCAGGCTGGAGGTCGGCTGGGCTGATGTTACAAACGGGTGCTGCCCAAAGAGAGAAAAAGAAGACATGAGCATCTACTTTCCTTACAGGCCGAATCAGCCTTTCTCTGGCTACCAGAAAGAGGCAGAAACGAGGGCATGCTGTGCACCTCTGTCTCCAGGTCCCTGCTACCACAGGCCACTGTGACTCACAGTCCCACAAAGGCATGAAACCACATGGCTTCAGCTTAAGGAGATTTGCTCTTGGTGACCTTGGAGGGCTCATTCCAAGCCCATCCCAGGCCAGCATTCTCCTTGCTTTTCCTTTGAAAAGCCCCCAGACTGGAGATTCTCCGGAGCGGGGCCCATCTGACACCTTGGACTCGAGCCCAGGAGGAGCCCCTGGCAGCGGGCAGCTGGCGCAGCCTGCGGCCGCTCTGCCTTTTACCTGCAGAAGTTCCCGGGCAGACCAGCGCCTGTCCTCGTCTGTTTGCAGGCAGCAGCGCAGAAAGTCTCGCAGCCAAGCGGACTGCTGCCTGGGGTTCTGCAGCTTCGGGATGCCCCCGGTGCTGATCAGCTGTTGAACCTGGAGCAGAAGGCAACGTCACACTGCACCTGTCTCCCCCGCACCCAAAAGTGCTCACCCACACCCCACTGGGCAAGCTCCACTCTCCAGTGGCGCTTTCCTCCCTGCCTTTCCTAGCCCAAGCAACAGAACGCAAAGCCAGAGGCAAGCACAGCCAGCCCAATGTGCAAGAGCTCCTGCCTTGAGCCTTGACTTCCTTGCCTGATGGAATTAGGAGCAACTCCACCAGCAAAAGCACCCTTTGCTTCTCTGACGGCTGACACCACCTCTACAGTCCATTTGGAAGAGGCACTTTGGTGCAACTCTACTATTCCCAAGGATTTGACCTAGAAATGCAGCTCGGTGCTGCTGGCTGCAACCTTAAGGCAAAGGTTCCATCAAGGCAAGGGCATCACCATTTTTTTGGACTGTTCATAATGAAATGGCAGGGGAAAATACAGGGCAAGAAGCACAAGAGACTCTGCAGCCCAGAAGCCACGGTCTTCAGGCTTTACCAAGCTTCCCAGGCGGAAGAATGGGGGCAGATTTTGTTAGAGTGACAGGAGGGGGTGAGAGAAGTTGCAGCGCACCGTGCGGGAGCTTCTCATCAGGTAAGGAGGCGCTCCTTCCACCATCTCCATGCCCACGATGCCAAAGGACCAGATGTCCACTTTGGGGCCATAGGGCTTCCTGGTGAAAATCTCGGGCGCCATCCAGTAAGTAGTCCCGACAGCTGATCTCCGTTTGCTCTGCTCAGCCGTGAGCTGAGCAGCGAGTCCAAAATCAGCTGAGGAGAAAAAACCCACTCAGATCAAGCCAGCGGGAATTAGGAAAGCAAACAGAAGAATTCCCCCCTCTACCAATGTCCAAGAAGGCAGTGGGCAATCCACCTGCAAAAGGGGCCATGCTGGCATTCCTTAGGCCTGCAGCTGAGGAAATATGGGATTGGCACCTCAGCAAAAGCTCCCCGTTTCACACAGTGCCTTTTAGTCTCCTGAAGCTCGTGACTGAAAGTGCCTTGCTTGGCAAGGGACAGACACAAGCCAAAGCCCCTCCTGACACCTCCTTCCAGGCCAATCCGCCCTGCACCTTGTGCCTGTGCTCTGCCCTTGCAGCAGGGCAGCCTGCACTGCCTCAGGCGCCACTCTTGGGGAACTGGCAGTCACTCAAAGGCACCCCCAGCCCGCAGCCCACGACGGCTGAGCCTGGCCAGCAACACGCACCCAGCTTGACAGATCCGTCCAAGCTCAGGAGAATGTTGTGGCTTTTGACGTCTCGGTGGATGACGTTATTGGAGTGAAGGAAATCCAGGCCTTGCAGGCACTGAGGGAGGAAAAAGAAACATGAGCCTAGGAGTTCCGAATTTCTGATTGCATGCCACAAGCAGGGAAGCAGCACATCTGCAAGACTGACTTGCTGGGCAGTGGTGAGCCATGGCAGGAAAGGCTGCTGGTAAGAGCAAGAGTTTGCTGCTCCAACATGAGGGCAGCAGTGCCTTCCCAAGTGAGGGTGTATTTATTTTGGAAAGAGAAAGGGCAATTCTTTCATCTGACCAGTGCCCTGCAAACACAAACTAAAGGAGCACTGATGCCGTGGCTCTGCTCTCTCCAGCCAGACGACAGCGGACGCTTTTGCAAACGCCACTTTGGGTGCAAGGTCCTCTTTTGAGACTGAGCTCTGCGAGAGTGCTGCGGGTATCCCTTTGTCCTTGCCACTCAGTTGGCACCAGCACGTTTGCTGTTACCGGGACGGAATGCAGTACACGCACAGGCTCCAGACAAGTGTTTAGAGTGGCGAACACAAAGAAACACACTAGAAGAAGGGTCTGCACCTTGGCAGGCACTTCAGATGCTCTTACTCCTGGCAGTCATAAGAGAAAGGCAGAAAGGAAGCTGGGAAGGTGAAATCAATCCTCTCCTTCCCACCCTTCCCACCCAAGGCACGGGAAGCACAAGCGCCGTCCCTCACCTCCCGCGAGACGACTGCAATCTCTCCTTCTGCCATCCTGGTCTCCCTGATGACGTCATATAAGGAACCTCCGTCCATGTATTCCATCACCAGCCAGAGTTCCTCGTGCACCAGGAAGCTGAAAGGAGGAAACAACAGCCTGGAGATGAATGCACGCTCCTGCGTGACCTGCTGGATTCTTGTTTCCGTCTCTCTCTCCAAGGAAGACAGGAGGAAGGGAGTAGTCATTCACTAGGCTCTATAGGGCTTGAACTCTGTGCGGTCTAAAAGACTGCTTGCTGTCCCCAGCAATGCAAGAGAGCAAGGGATACGAGTGTCTCCAGTGATTGGTTAGCGCTTAAGAACCTTGTGGAAAAGGAAATCAAAGGCCAAAGCAAGCAAGAAAACATGGAGGGAGCACTTGGAAGGAGGAACTTTGAGGCTGTTGGCTCAGTAAAACTGAGTCAAGCTGGGCCGTTGGCCCAGTCCTGGTCTTTGAGGGCACACTTCAAACTAGGGTTGGCAGGAAAGATTAATGCAGCTCCAACACAATCTGCTCCCAAGATACCCTAGGTCAGCCCAGAAACAGGAATTAACAGCTCCACTCTCTGCCAGCAACCAAAGGAGTCACTGAAGCTCTGGCTTGCTGGAGGTGAGAGAGCGCTCATGGCAGAGGAGCAGAACCGCTCACCTGTCTATATAGTTCACCACGTTGCTGTTCTTATGGTCCCGCATGACCTGGATTTCCTTCACGCACAGCTCCTTGCTGCTCTCTTGCAGGAGACTAATTTTCTTTATGGCCACCTAAAATGACATAGAAAGCCATGAACAAAGGAGTCTGGCACAGGATCACAAAGGGACCTTGGGGGCTTGATCATGACTCCAGCAGCCCGCTGCACAACAACAAAGCAAACTCTTACAGACATGACGGATAAAATGGCACCCTAGAAACTTCCTGACCTTTAGCCCCTCTAAGACATGCAATCCTACAAATCCTAGGGAAAAAATGCCCTGGTGATGACCACGTCATAAAGGACATCTCCCTGCCCTTTTGATACCGAAATAATGAGAAAAAGGACTAATGTAGATATAGTAGTAGTCATGCTAAGGCTTAGAAAACTGCAGTTTTCGGACAGGCCCTGAAAACCTACCTTGTGAAACAATAGTGAAAAGAATTAGTAGAGCATATAGAACATTTAGAACTGTGAAAACAATAATCAAAGAATTTAGTAAGGCATATAGGACATCTAGAAACTTTCAAGATAAGGCTAAAGTATAATAATAATAATTAAAGGATTCTGGTGATGGGCAAATATACAAGGGGGATTAAGGGGGGTAGCCTATAGTTCTAAGTAGACAAGCATGCAGAATTTATAACTTTTAGGAATGATACCTGCAAGATTTATGTATCTGTATTGTTTTGAAGAATGTGTATTTCTGCACGTAGACCACTTTATAAAAAAGTATAAAAACCTAATGGAAAAAGGGAGCTATGAGATCCTGACTTTGGACGCTAGTCCGCAGGTTCCCTGGGCCCTGAATAAAGCACCGCATAAACTGACTCTGTTAGTTTGTGTTCTGTTTGGGGCATCGGGCAACAGTTTTCCTGGCGACCCAGATGGGACTCCGGAGGTGGCTGGGGCGGTTCGTGGGCTGATCCACTCCACGCCGGCACCAGGTGATTTCTGGGGAGAACATCAACCCGTGCCCGACCCCGCGCCTGACGGACGACCTGGAGGTAAGCCCGAAGGTGCTTTATTCTTTTATTGAGGGGAAGGGGGGCCTGCCGATTAAGTCGGAACGGCGATTCCGCACGGGGGTCACAGACGTCTTTAAGGTTGTGGAAAAGCCTAGGCGCTGACCGTCAGACGCGGCAGTGACTGCGCAGGTTCAGCACTTGCCACTCGCGGCGACGAGAAAGGCAAGATTGGTGGATTGGTGGAAAAGGGTGTGAGTGTTGTGTGTGGTGTGCAGTGTGGCAAGGTTTGTGGAAAGGGTGTGAGTGTTGGTGTGGTGTGCAGTGTGGCAAGGTTTGTGGAAAGGGTGTGAGTGTTGTGTGTGGTGTGCAGTGTGGTAAGGTTTGTAGAAAGGGTGTGAGTGTTGTGTGGTGTATATTGTAAAAAAAAAAAAAAAAAAAAAAAAGGGTGAAATGATGTCTTTAAAAACGTTTAGAACTATGGCAAGTTCTGGGATAGAAATCCCGGACGATTCGCCTTTGGGCTGTTTATTACAACATTGGAATGTGGGGAATTTTGGTCAAGAACTAAGTAAAAGGAAATTGATTGATTTCTGTAATTATGTATGGCCTTTATATGAACCCGATGGTATGCAATGGCCTAGGAACGGTACACTGAATCCTGACATTATTACACCTCTGATGCATTTTCTGCAAAGTAATGAAAAATGGGATGAAATACCGTATCTAGACCTCTTTTATTATTTGAAAGATAAACCGGAGTGGCAAAAGGAGTGTGGGATCATGGTTTTGGAAACATTAAAGCAGAATTGTGATGGATGTAAGGGTTGGCAGAAAGAGAAGGAATGCTCGGTTAGGTTTTCGGAACCTGAGGAGGATGTTTCTTTGCTGATAGCCCCTAGTGCCCCTCCGGTGGAGGAACGTGGAGAAAGTATGCCAGAGGTAGAAAGGGGGGATCGGGAAGCAAAAATAGAAACCACTGATATACCTCGGACCCCCTTATGTGAAAGAACTCGGAGAGGGCGGTGGGAGGTGGAAAGGAAGAAAAAGGAAGAAGGTGCTCATTTAATGGTTCCGCTCCGTGAAGCTGTCGGGCCGCAGGGGGAACGGGTCATAGTGAAAGTTCCCTTCTCTCCGAATGATTTACTAATTTGGAAACAATCAGCGGGGGCGTATCGGGAGGATCCTGAACGAACTGCGCGGGTGGTAAAAATGGTAATTAAGACTCAGAACCCAGATTGGAATGATTTACAAGTTTTGTTAGACACAATAATGGATTCTACTGAAAAGGAAATGGTGTTTAAAGCTATGACAGAGAAAGCACGAGAAATGATTAGGTTGCGGCTTGTGGATGGTACAGTAAATGATTTGGTACCTAGGGAAGATCCGGAGTGGGATCCCAACTTGACGGGCGGGTCTCGGAGACTTAAAGCTTATCAGGATTTGTTAACAGAAGGAATACGGAATGGAATACCAAAAACTTTGAATTGGTCTAAGTTGTATTCGGTCAGGCAGGAAAAGAATGAGTCTCCGTCAACCTTTTTAGAGCGGCTTAAGGAGACAGCTCGTAGATACACTAATTTAGAAGTTGAAGGGGAATCGGGAAAATTACAGCTAGCATTAATTTTTATGGGGCAGTCTCAAGAAGATATTAGAAAGAAATTACAAAAACTGGAGGGAAAGGATACTCAGAATTTAGATAAACTGTTGGAAGTTGCGTGGAAGGTATATAATAATAGGGAAAAAAAACGGCCAGGAAACAGCAGGCTACTATGTTGGCAGTGTTACAGCAAGCGGCTGGAAATAATATGAGAGGGGGGAGTCGTGGACGTGGACGAGGAGAAGGAAGGGGAATAGCAAAGGGGGAAATGCCAATGGGTGCGGGAGGACTTATGGGTCAATTTAATATGGGAAGAGGGAGAATACAGCTAGGGATAGATCAATGTGCTCTATGTAAAAATAGAGGACATTGGAAAAATGAGTGTCCTCTCAACCAAGGCATGGGTTTTGGGGGAGGAATTATAGCCAGCGGAAATGGAAATCAGGGATTGATGAATAATACAGGTGCTTTCCCGGGAAATCCCCAAGGTGTCGCCCAAGCCCTCATGATGGGGAATTACCAAAATCAGAGCTGACTAGACCAGGATTTAAAGGTAATAATGGAAGTAAATGGGGAACCATTAGAATTTAGAGTAGATACGGGGGCATCATATTCAGCTGTTAACACTAAGCTAGGACCTTTGAGTGATTCTACTATCCAAGTGGTGGGGGTTACGGGACAAGTTGAGGAACGAACATTTTTGCGGCCATTAGATATAAAATTTGGGGGGAAAGAATTTGATCATCAATTTTTATATATGCCAAATAGCCCAGAATCGCTATTCGGGAGGGATCTATTGTCAATGTTAGAGGCAAAGATAATATTTGAAAAAGGTAGAGTAAGATTGGAATTTCCTGAGGAGAATATTGCTAAGTTGTTTGTAGTAAAAGAAGTTGAAGCAGCAGAAATACCACAAAAAATAAAACAAGCTGTAGTACCATGGGTATGGAAAACAGGAGTACCTGGAAAATCAAAAGCAGCACAACCGGTTGTAATAGAACTAAAGGAAGGAGCCTCCCCAGTAAGGGTAAGACAATATCCTTTGAAATTGGAAGCACGAATAGGAATAGCACCCATGATTAAACAATTTCTTAGCTTGGGAATTTTACAGGAATGTGAGTCAAAATTCAATACTCCGATATTCCCAGTCAGAAAGCCAAATGGTAAGTATAGATTAGTTCAAGATTTAAAAGCAATTAATAACATCACTAAAGATATACACCCAGTAGTAGCTAATCCGTATACATTGTTGACAGCTGTGTCAAAAAAGTTTAAGTGGTTCACAGTAATTAATTTGAAAAATGCATTTTTCTGTATCCCCTTGGCACTTGAAAGTAGGAAATACTTTGCCTTTGAGTGGGAGAACCCAGACACGGGACGCAAGAAGCAGCTCACCTGGACGCGTCTACCACAAGGATTCAAAAACTCACCAACTATTTTTAAAAATCAATTGGCTCGAGAGTTAGAAGAATGGAAGACGACTCAGGTAAAAGAATCACCTTTCTTATATGTTCTCCTACAATATGTTGATGACATCTTTATAGCCTCCACAGAAAAGAATGTTTGCCTCAGACTCACTATTGAATTACTTAATATGCTGGGACAAGCTGGATACCGAGTATCGAAAGAAAAAGCTCAGCTGCAGAATTTCTTAGGAGCAGCAGCCAGGAAGAAGAAGGCGAATTGACACATAACTGCGTAGAAATCATTAAACAGGTGTATGCCAGCCGGAAAGACCTGAAAGACGAGCCTTTGGAGAATCCGGAATGGGAACTGTTTACAGATGGATCCAGCTTTGTGGAAAACGGAACCAGGTATGCGGGATATGCAGTAGTGACTTTGACACAAATAATAGAAGCTCAAGCTTTAACCCCGGGAACTTCAGCCCAGAAAGCCGAGATACATGCTCTGGTAAGAGCCTTAGAATTGAGTCAAGGGAAAAAAGTAAACATTTGGACTGATTCAAAATACGCCTTTGAAGTAATACATGTACATGGAGCACTATAAAAAGAAAGAGGACTGTTGAATTCTCAAGGATCAGAAATTAAGCACAAAGAACAAATATTAGCACTATTGGAAGCAGTGCATAAACCTCAGGCAGTGGCAGTAATGCATGTAAAAGGACATCAAAAGGAAGAGGGAAAAGCGTTCCAAGGAAACCAGTTGGCTGACAGAGTTGCCAAACAGGTTGCCCGAGAGGTATGGACACAATTAGCTTTATTGCCAGTGCGAATTAACCCTGCAACTTCTTTTCTTGAGCAGAAACCATGGTATACACATGAAGATGAGAAGCTTGCTCAATTTCTCCAGGCCCAGAAGAATGAAAAAGGATGGTATGTCACAGCTGTAGGTCAGGTTCTACTGCCGACAAAAGTAATGAAAACAATTTTAGAAATCGAACATAACAAGTGCCATTGGGGAGCAGACGCATTGGTACAATTTTTAAAACATGAGGTAATTTCCAACCAGATGTTAACAATGGCAAAACGGATTAACGCCACGTGTCCTGTCTGTATTAAAAATAACCCAGTGACACGAAGGCAAGTACAACTAGGAAAGTTACAAGTAGGGCCGCAACCAGGAGACTATTGGCAAATAGATTTCTCAGAGCTACCAAAAGCACAAGGGTACCGTTATTTACTGGTGTATGTGTGTACTTTTTCAGGGTGGCCGGAAGCTTTCCCGTGCAGGACTAACCAGGCAAAGGAAGTAATTAAAACCTTACTACGAGAAATCATTCCTAGATTTGGGATCCCATTAGAAATGTCCTCAGATAGGGGACCTCACTTTGTAGCTGGAGTAGTCCAAGAGGTAGCCAGAGTATTAGGGATAGCCTGGGATCTCCATACGCCCTGGAGACCACAATCTAGTGGCCAGGTAGAACGAATGAATCAGACATTAAAAGGGCAGATTAAGAAAATTTGTCAGGAAGCAAAGATACAGTGGCCCCAGGCACTACCTCTAGCCTTGCTAAGAATCAAGATTAAACCCAGAGAAAAGATAGGAGTAAGTCCGTACGAAATTTTGTATGGCAAGCCATATCATGCTGCAACTTACAAAGGGGACCCTCACTTAGTAGGAGATCAAGTATTGTTAAGTTACATTTTGTCTTTAAATAAAGTCCTTACAGCGCTGTGGGGAGCATTGCAGTGGAACCGGCCTCTGCCCTTGGAAAATCCTGTCCATGACATCCAGCCAGGAGATCAAGTATATGTAAAGAACTGGAATACAGAACCCTTAAAAGAAGTATGGGGCGGTCCTCACCAAGTAATCATGACTACCTACACGGCAGTGAAAGTCCAAGAGATCGACAACTGGATTCACTACACTCGAATCAAGAAGGTCCCGTCAAGATGGGAAGTACAGCCTCTGTCTGCAACAAAGCTGGTGTTCAGGGCAAGGACTTAGTTCTTTTAACATTAGTCTGTATAATGCAGGTGGGAGAAGCATTTGTTAAAATTACAGTTCCGGAGCCAGATGTAATGGTGCCAGAAGGTGCGGGAATAAATTTAACCTGTTTGTTTTCTGACAACCAGAGAGCTGGATTAAAAGAAGTAAAGGTAGCCTGGAGACAAATCACCACAGACGAAGTATTTACAGAAGGAATCGTGACATTTTGGGATATGGAACAGCAAAGAAGTAACACCACATTGACAATATCTCATATGCAAGCTGATCAGGTAGGACAATTCTCATGCATTGTGTGGATTAGAGAAAACTTTAATTATGGGGACATAAATGTAGGTATTTTAAAGGAAAATAAAACCCGAAGGGGGTACTCGGTGCAGGTAATACCAGTCAGTGCACGAGTAAATGTGTGGAATAGATTGAGAGATACAAGCCTGGCACTACAGAGAAACCAGGAACAACAAAATTTAGTAGTAGGGTTAATTCGAAATTTTGGACAAATACAAAACGTATCAAAAATAACGGCATGTTTACCTCTGCCACAAGCTGCAGGGGAACCAATCCCTTGGGGAGTGATTCCAGTAGGAAATTTACCCCTAATAAAAAGAGGTAAGAATGAAAGTTGTAAATTAAAATTACGAAATAAAATCGAAATTGAAGTAAAATGGGAAAAGGTTAAAGAAACATTAAGAATATTAACCTATAAGGATTGTCTAATTAGCCATGGAAGGTTAGGACAAATTAGGGATTGAGGAATTCAATTAGTGACAGGGGGAAAAGTAAAACCTGAAGATGCTAAGTGGGAATGTTTTCTACCACATTGGCAAAAGAAAAGAATACCTAAAAATGAAAGCTATTATGAAATTATATGCCAGAACTCATCCCGGCAGGAATCCTCGTGGGACAGTTAAAAAACGGTATGGGGCCCCAGCATATTAGAACATTATAGTTACATTGGACAAGTTAATTGGTGTGTCCAATGGACGGGAAGCAGAAATGCCACTCACACAGAAGTATCTCAAACCAGCACATCTACAAAAACTTTGAGCTGTAAGGATACAACTATCAGGAGTCCAGGAAATTTAGTATGGATTATGGGACATGAACAATGGACAACACATTTGCCATTAGACGGGCCTGTAACACAAATTACCTTAGGGGTTCCCACATTATGTCCTTTTTAGAAACAGTCTAAATTAACGAAGAAAGAGATGCAGTCACGAGCAAAGAAAGAAACAAATAAAGTAGCAGAAGAACTAGGACAGGGAAATGAAGATGAATGGCATGAACCCTCATCAGGAGTTAAATTTGGGTGGGTATTGGAATCCTTGTTTGCACCAATTTCTACATATAGAAACCGGGAGATGCTGTACAAATTGCTAAGACATACTGAGAAGCTAGCTACAGTTACAAAGAAAGGATTTAAGAATCTAAATTTACAATTGCAGGCAACAACAAAAATGACAATCCAAAATAGAATGGCATTAAATTTGCTTTTATTAAAAGAACATAGAGTCTGTGAATACCTCCAAGGAAAGGTTGATCATTGCTGCATACATATCCCAAATGTCACAGAAGAAGTAGAAAAAGACATAAGTCAATTGGAACAAATTGAAACAAAAGTGCATGAAGTCCAGGAAGAAGCTGAACATAACTGGGTAGGAGCACTGTTTAGCTCCCTAGGAATCCAAGTCTCTGGTTGGATATCATCAATTGTACAATATGTAATAATGATTGTATTAATTATTGTAGTATGCATGATTATGTATAGATGTCTTTTAGGAATGATTGCCAAAGAGGGAACTAATACTCGACGTGTCATGAAAGCACTGACCCGGAAAGAAGTAATCCTGCCAACTCGAAAAGAAGACTCACCGTTCTACATAGAAACCACAACTTGAAGAATTGAGCATCCTTGCAGAAAATCTGAAGAATGCTCAAAAGGGGGGAGTTGATACCGAAATAATGAGAAAAAGGACTAATGTAGATATAGTAGTAGTCATGCTAAGGCTTAGAAAACTGCAGTTTTCGGACAGGCCCTGAAAACCTACCTTGTGAAACAATAGTGAAAAGAATTAGTAGAGCATATAGAACATTTAGAACTGTGAAAACAATAATCAAAGAATTTAGTAAGGCATATAGGACATCTAGAAACTTTCAAGATAAGGCTAAAGTATAATAATAATAATTAAAGGATTCTGGTGATGGGCAAATATACAAGGGGGATTAAGGGGGGTAGCCTATAGTTCTAAGTAGACAAGCATGCAGAATTTATAACTTTTAGGAATGATACCTGCAAGATTTATGTATCTGTATTGTTTTGAAGAATGTGTATTTCTGCACGTAGACCACTTTATAAAAAAGTATAAAAACCTAATGGAAAAAGGGAGCTATGAGATCCTGACTTTAGACGCTAGTCCGCAGGTTCCCTGGGCCCTGAATAAAGCACCGCATAAACTGACTCTGTTAGTTTGTGTTCTGTTTGGGGCATCGGGCAACACTTTGTCACTTTAGCAACTTTCATTTTGCTCCACTGAAACACTTTTCTGCACACCACTGACATTTGCAATTCCTGCCTGACTGTAAAAAGAAATAAGCCAGGCCTGGATGCTCTGGCAATACATGGCGGGCTCGGGTTAGGGCTTAGGCCCCTGAGAGGCTCCTTGCAGACCTCTCTCTCTAAGCACACATGCCAAGGGCAGCACTACAGCAGGCTAAGGAACTTCCAGCACAATTCCCATGGATTTCCTAAGAGCCACAAATGAGAACTCGAGAACCCTAAACTGCAGCCCCAAAGAGCAGGGACATTCTCTAAGACACAGCCTTGGTGCTAAGACCCACCTAGTATGTCCTTCTCTACAAAACACCCCTTGGCCTCTTGGCATCCTTGCAGCAGCTGACAAGGACAAACTCTGTCCCCACTCTATTTGGCAGGCAGACTCTGCTCTGCACTTCCTTTGCCTCTGCAGCAAAGCTCTAGCGGCGAGCCAAAGCTCAGGCACAGCTCGCAGCAGAGGGGAGGGCACTGGAGAGCTGCTGCAGCTGCAGCACTG
The DNA here is from genome assembly GCF_903797595.1 of Erithacus rubecula. NCBI lineage: Eukaryota > Metazoa > Chordata > Aves > Passeriformes > Muscicapidae > Erithacus > Erithacus rubecula. Next base: position 1,586,189 of record NW_027635590.1, read on the forward strand.
CCTGACGCTTACCTCTTCTCCTGTGGCAGTCTCCACTGCCGTGCACACGGTGCCGAAACCCCTAGAAACAGAACAGCAGAGAAAGGAGAAGGCCTTTAGTCCCTGCAGGTGCCAGACACTGCACTCCAACAGGAAACAAAGTCCTGGGACAAGGAGCAAATGCACCACCACAGATTGTGCTCTGCCTCTTTTTCCCCTTTCTCCTTCTGGAGCTGTGCGCGTGGGGGATCTTTGCAGACACTCACATGCCCGTTGGGCATGCTCACACCTCTCCTTGGAGTCTATCTGCCCAACTCAGGCAGCAGCACACAGGCCTTCTGAGAAGCCTGAAGGCATGGAAGCGCCAGCAGAGGAAAGCTTCCAGAAACAGATCCTTTCTCCAGCTGACAAGGTCTCCACGGGTGCACACACAGACGGAGAAGCACTCAAAGCAGAGGATCCTCAGACAGCTGCGTTCTGGGTGCAGAGCCATGGGCAGCTGCTTCTCTTTGGCACACCAGACACAGGAGGGACTCCACTTTTCAGGTGACTTCTTGGACATTTGGCTCCTCGCAGAGGAAATGTTGCAAAACAATCCCATTTCCAGTCAGCAGAGCTGGCTTCCAAAAGGGAAGAGCTGGGTGGATTCCTTGCAGGAAAGGCCTAAAGCTCACAAGGATGCACCAGGGGTCTGCCATCAGGCAGATGTTTCCTTTACTTCTAGAGTGCATTACCATTGGGCTTTCCCCTGAAGCTTTGACTTTTTCCAGCTCAGCTGCAAACAAGAGCTGCTTCTTTCATTTCTGCTTTTGGCTTCTACACTAGCTGCTGCTCATCCCAACCGCTGGGACTTGTTTTCAGCAAAATGCTGCAAAGAACTATTACTGAGAGCTCTTCCCGGACAGTCCTGAGATGCTACCTTGACTTTGCAGGCAATGAAGGTTTTCCTCCTTTCATTTCCACTTATTCAGTATTCTTTTGGGACACACAGAAATTATTTCTGCTCAGGAAAGCAGCAGACAGGGTCCAAAAGCTTGAGGGACAGGAGATCTGACAGGTGCTGCTCTTTGCTGCAGAAAAGACATTGCCACCATCCAGGTGTCTTTGCCATGCCTTTGGAGCACAGCTCTCAATGCTGACCAGTACTCAGAGACGGCAGCATCTCAACGCAGTGTCTGAACAGCTTTGGAGCTTGCCTGACATCACTCTGGGGAGATGTGACACCAGCAAAGTACACAGCCCCTCCCTGTGGAGAAGGACCTGTGGCTGCACTCACCCTTTGCCAATGCTTTCCAGGTCTGTGTATTTAGCCTCTGCATCTCCTTGGCTCACCAGCATCCCTGTAGAAATGCAAAGGAATGATGCTCACTTCAAAAGAGAGATCGCACCGTGCAGCACATCTGAAAGGCGGCCCCACTCTCACTGAGCCCATTCAACTCACTCAGCTGAGAAGCAACAACACCATTACTGCACCACCACCAGCGCCAGAACAGCAGCAGCAAGACCAGCAGCTCTGCAGCAAACATGGCCTGCGCAAAGCTACAAGTCTGAACTAAAATCGAAGCACATGGGGAAACAGTAGGGGAGACAGGGACCAGAAAACTGCAGCCTAGATTGCGGTCTAGAAAAACAAAACCTTTCTGTTCTCGGCAATGAACATTCTGTGGCATTCCATCATAGCTTTAATCCTTGCAAACAGCAAAGGCACCTTGGCTTCTGGAAGCAATCTTTACCAACAGCTGCCCTTTCCAGAACCAGAAGATTAGTGCCAAGTGCTTCCAGCAGAGGCGCGATCTCCAGCTGACAGCAGGACTTTGCCTGAGCACGGCCTTTCTGGCTTTCCAGAGCAGCAGCTGCTGTCAGAAGCTCCTGCAATGGCCGTAGCAAGGAGGCCCCAGCCCTGAGGCCCGGCCCAGCTCTGAAGATGGCCTCGGCCGTGGCCCACAGGAGCTGGGCCCCGCAGCAGCTCCCCGAGCCCCGCGCATTCACAGGGTCACAGCCTCCTGCTCAGCCAGAAACAAGCTCTGCTTTGCCTTTTGCACCGAGGCAGGCTCAGGCAAAGGCAAAGCAGGCCAGGCTGCCCTCTGAGGCAGGAGCAACAGCCCGCTGCTCCTTCAGCACCTCCAAGCACAACAGCAGCTCCTGTGTGGAGGCCACAGCACCGACACTCAGCTGAGCAGCAGCACCAGGTGGGACAGCTCGTGCTGACACACGCACACACAAGGCCCCGCTCCAGCAGACAGGGATCACAAAGGACATACTCAGCATGGCCAGCCACTCGTCCTCTGTCCTCTCTGGCAGATGCTCTGTGCTGCCAGAGGAACTGCTTGTGCTCCAGGTACACGAGCTGCTCGTGCTTGAGCTCCCAGCTTGGCCACTGGAGGCCTCTTCAGAGCCTGCAGCTGCAGCTGGTGCAGGTGGCACGAGAGACGCGCTGGAGCTCTGGGACAAGAAATGAATTTGGGTCAGAAAGGTGCCCGGCACAGATGCCCCGCCAGTCCCATTTCACATGCAAGCCCTTAGGAAGATGCTGCCGGCCACATCCAGGGCTCTTGACCTCTCGGCTTTTGCTGCCCCTACTCCAACTGCCGGCTCAAAATCCAAAGGCTGCTTCCGCATATGCACAAAATGACACCACAGACACTGCTAAGCAAAGCAGACACTTACTGATGCTGGCTGCTGAGGCCGTGGGCTGACAGCAGGGGCAGCTTCCTTGGCAGCATCCTCCTCTTCAGCCTCTTCCTCGGCTACAGAGGCAGCCAGAGCAGGTGCTGGCGCTGCCCTTGCGCTCTGTGGGCAGACAGCAGCATGAGGGACAGGAAAGAACCTGTCCTTCAGAGCCGCACGTGTATTCAGCTACAGGCCCCGCTGCATCTCAGCTCTCCCTTTAGCTACCCACAGCTGCTCCATGGACAGGGCCAGGTCCCTCCAGGGGACAGTGTCTCCTGTGAACTGCGTGTTTGTGCAGCTCCCCTCACATGGGGTTGGGAGGCTGCACAGCCACTGGGCACAAAGGGCCTCACTTGTACCCCGGGAGCATCCAAAGACACCCCTGTGCTACCTCCTGTCTCTTGCTGAGGCAAATTCACAGCCCCTGTCAGAGCAGCGGGAAGTTGATGCCCAAACGCCCAAGTTGCACACCCCTTTTCCAGGCCTCGCTGCCCTGGAGAAGCACTCTGCAAGTGCTGGCAAGATTCCAGCCCTCAGCATCTTCAGCCACGCATGGCAGGTGCTGTCTGATGAGACGCTTCCAGCTCTGCTTTGCTGCAGCCACAGGGCTACCCACAGCTGCCACTTACTGATGCTGCGTGCTCAGGCCCCGCAGTGGCAGCAGTTGCCGCTTGGTGGGCATCTTGCTCCCCTTTGGCCTCTTCTTCCTGAGCACATGCCGCCACAGGAGGCTGGGTGCTTGGTTTTGGGCTCTGCAGACAGACAGCAATGTCAGGGACAGGCAACCTTCATTATATTCAGCTGTAGAGCCACATGTGCTAAGGAGAAACCATCTGCATTCTAAGTTGGTCAGCCTCAAGTAAAATGGGCCACTCAGAGCAGACTGCACTCTCTTGGATAGGAGAAATTCCATCATGGCTCCTAGTACTGAGCAAGCCCACTTTCCTCTGCTGAAAAAGCTCTGAAGTGGAACTGGAGGAAACAGCCAGAGATCCTGTGCATGTTGCTGCTGCTGCCGCTGCTGCTGCTGCAAAGAGCCTGGAGTGTACTTTCATTCATCCAAGCAGGCTGGCACTGGGCTGCAGCACGCCCAGCTCACGCCTTGCTCCACAACTGTCCAACGCTACCAAGGCCAAAGGCTCCTTTGCCACTCACCCAAGGAGCGGATTCTCTCCAGGCGCGGGCGATGTGACCTGCAACACACAAGGCAAAAAGAAGCGGATGCTGTGAGAAAAATGCCAGCACTGGGCAGGCCCACCAAAAAGCCCGCCCAAAGACAGAGCGTTCTGATTTCACTACTTCCCTCCAACAGCAACCCTTGTGTCACACAGCCAGCAAGACAAGAGCACAAAGTACTGCCCTGTGTCTACCTTTTGTCCTCTTTGGCCACTCATCCCACAGAAACTTGAGACTGAGAAAGTCCAAGTGCTTCTGGAACAGTCACTGCTGCTGCCTCACCCCACCCAGCAGGAGCTATAGCTCCTCTCTTTCCTGGGCTTCAGTGTTCTGGAGAGATGGCAAGCATCAATTGCCACGAGCTTGCTGAAAGCGGTTCCTCAGAAGAGCTTCACCCAAACCCCCTTAGCCATGGTGGCAGTTCCTTTGTGGCGCAGCACAGGAACAGCTCCAGGGTCAGGAGCATCCAAGAGCTCTTCTGAAATGTTGATTTCAGAGGCCTTGTCCAACTTGTTCCCATGATTTCATCACACAGGGAAGGGCTCTTTTAGCGCACAGCAAGTGTCAAGTTGACAGACACATCCTGGGAGGAGGGCATGCAGACAAGAAGATGCTTCTCCCCAGGCCTGGAGAGCAGCACACAGTTTTTACAAGCCAAGCTCTCCCAGGTTTCCTGTCTTGAAACCTGTCTTGCTTGAGCCAGCAAAATCAGGAGATTCCAGACTCCGCTGCCACAGGCCATGCCATGGCATTGGCCAGCAGTAGCAAATGCAAATTGCAAATGCAGCCCACGCCCCGCTGCCTAGAGACACCCCCTGCTCAGCTGAGGCTGAGGGTGACAGCAGCTTTACCCAGCCAAAGGCCTCTTTGTGGCATTTTGGTTTCCACATGCCGCACCCAGCAAAAGCCTCTACTTACGTGCCAGCTGGGTGAAGAAGTAGCCGGAATAAGCCACGGAAAAAACCGTGCAAACTGCAGCAGCACACACTCTGTCCATGGCTGCAGCAGTGCTGCTCAAGCCTGCACCAGACAACACCTGTGGGCACAAACAAAACTGCTCAGAGTGCTGTCAGGGTGCAGCCTGCTGGCAGAGACCTCGTCGAGCAGCAGCTCCCGGCTGCAGTGAGCGCGCCAACGAGCCGCTGTGCACACTGAGGCCTCCCGAGCCTCGGCACAGCAACTTTGCCGTGACAGCGCCGGGATGCGGCCGCCGACATCACAATAGGAGCTCCGCGTCACAATGAGGAGGCTGGCTGGTGAGGTCATGTGCAGAAGCAGACCTTCTCTACAGCTAATGCCAAAAAATGCCTGCAAATTTCTCCTCTGCTGCAAAGAAACACCAAGGTCCTCCTCGTGCATTATGCTATTGCTCAAGGCATTTAAGAGTAACTCCAAAGACACACCGAGCCCCCATAGCCCTCACTTTGAAGGGACCATGATGTGAGCAAAGCAAAAAAGAGAAGAGGATCTTTGGCCACTCCTTCTCCTGTGGCAAAGTACAAGGCTTCTTCCAGCTTGGGCTCTAAAACGCAGCATCAAAGAAATCAGTGCTTCCATGAGAGCTGGGGGCAAAACCTCAGGAAGCACTTTGGTAGACCTTCTTCCTCACGTTTGCTGCAGAACAAGGTGGGACAGGGTTTGCAAAAAAGGCTAGCACCGATGAAGCCATGGAAAGCTAAGCCAGACATCCGCTGCAAACACATCATGCTGCTGTTGCACTGCTGTGGCATTTCCAAGGAGCCTTGCCCAACTGAGGTGCACCTCAGAGAGCTCCCCTGGACACACGTATGCATCAAAAGGAACTGCCTGCTGTGGACACGAGGCAAAGAAAGGAAAAGAAAATCCTAACACCTTGTGGGCCACTCACAAAATGCTAGTAGGAAGAAAGCAGTGGGCCCAAGCGGGCCGGTTCCAGAAAAACTGAAGTTGTGAGGCAGAGAGCAAATAGATCAGGTGCTGGACAGGCTCCAGGAAGGCAGGCTTAGGAAAACAGGCAACCAGCACCATTCCAAAATGTGCATGCTTCATTCTTCTTCCTCTTGCATGAAAACTGCTTTTCCCTCTATCTCTCATGTTGTGGTTTAAGGCCAGCCAGCAACCAAGCACCACACGCAGCCATTCTCACTCAATGCCCCACCAGCAGGCTGGACTGTTCAGAGAACTGAAAGTGTAAAAGCTGGAAAGCTCACAGGTGGAGAACAATGCAATTGCATAGGGAATGCTTAAGGCACGCACACAGGCAAAAAACCCAAAGAACTCCTGCACCATTTCCCATGGGCAGGCAGGTATCCTGCAACTCCAGGACAGCAGGGCCCCTCAAGCCTCACAGAGACTTGGGAAGACAAATGCCTTCACTCCAAATGTGGCCTCCCACCCCCTGTTGTGCCCAGCTTGAAATACTGAGCAGGATGTCCGAGGCTCTGGAGCAGCTCCTTGGCCCCTTTGGGTCACCTGCCCTGGCTGTGTCTCCTCCCAGCCTCCTGGCACGCAGCGTGACCCCAGGCCGCTCTGTCTGGGCGGCTCCTTCAGCTGTGGCGGGTGCCCAGCTGACACAGGCCGTGGCTCACGCACATCCAAAACTGCAGAGGTTTTCGCTCCCTACATGTTGGCTTTTTTCCCCGTGACAGAACTCATATTCCCATTGCATTGGGAACTTCAAGTTACGAGAGATGGGGCAACTGAGAAAATGTTTAAAGAATGGTGGATTGCCTTATGCCATCAGTCTCCTAGAAGGGTGTGACATTCTAGGTGTTGCATCCAATGCCGTAATATCAGAAGCCCTTTAATTCTTAGTAACAGTGCCTTCTGTTAGTTGTTTAGCTAATCACATACTCCCATGAAACTTCTTAGAATCTTTTCATGCCAATCATTAATTGCTTCCCTTTTTCTGGCTTTGCCACGAGGCATCCAAGTTCAACCAATTGTGTAACACTTCTCAAACTTCCATTGATACATCTTGAAACTTTTAACTACCCTTGGAACAGGTACTATTGCTAAACAATAAAATCTTTTCTTAACTTAGCCAACATATTGTCTTGCTGACAGAATACATATTTCTGTGTTGCATAAAACATGTTTCTACTTAAACTACAAACTTACAATTTTGTTTACAGTCTGCTTTCCTTTCACTTTCACTATTTGAATTTTCCAAGCCTTCTCCAAGGTCTCAGGGAAAACATTGTATCCATCTCTATCTCTGAGCCTGTATACACAAGGCCCTGAGAGCTGTGTGTGCTTGCAATTCCCACAGCAAAGAATGCCATCACCTTTGCCATGGGCAGGCAGGTGTTCTGCATCTCCAGGACAGCAGGGCCCCTCAAGCCTCACAGAGACTTGGGAAGACAAATGCCTTCACTCCAAATGTGCCCTCCTTTGTCCTTCCCTGTGCCAGCTTGAAATACTGAGCAGGATGTCCGAGGCTCTGGAGCAGCTCCTTGGCCCCTTTGGGTCACCTGCCCTGGCTGTGTCTCCTCCCAGCCTCCTGGCACGCAGCGTGACCCCAGGCCGCTCTGTCTGGGCGGCTCCTTCAGCTGTGGCGGGTGCCCAGCTGACACAGGCCGTGGCTCACGCACATCCAAAACTGCAGAGGTTTTCGCTCCCTCATGTTGGCCTTATTCCCCTTGGCAGGGCTCACGTCCCCAGTGGACACTCACGTGCACCTGAGCCTGTGGAGAAGCCTGGCTGCCTCCCCCTCTGCCCAGAGCAACACAGACACTCTTAACCTTTCCCTGGAGCTCCAACCCAACCACGGCCACAGCGGCGTCCCCAGCAGTGACACCACAGCTCTGCTGGGTTTTGTTCTCCTCTGCTCCTCTCTTCACAGCTAAAAGCCTCTATCTCCATAGGAGGTCATGTCCTGGAGACAATGAAGGAACAAGAGCTCTGCCCACTTCCAAACTCTGCCACAAACGGTGCCCATCCGGGAGTCATTCCGTGGTTAGAAACGCCTGACCATTAAGAAGCAAATTTAGAGCTTGTTCACAGGGTGAGAACAAATGGAAGCATCTGACACAGTGAAGGTTTTATAGTCTTTATTTTGACTAGCAATCCAAACAAATTCCAAACTAGAAACTACTGACTAGACTCTACAAACTAGGAACTACAAACTACAACAAAGAACAATGGCCTCTTCCAGGGCTAGAATCTGCTGTCAGCCATAAACTGCTGCACGGCCATGAGCAGAGGCGTCAGGCTGGAGGTCGGCTGGGCTGAGGTTACAAACGGGTGCTGCCCAAAGAGAAAAAGAAGACATGAGCATCTACTTTCCTTACAGGCCGAATCAGCCTTTCTCTGGCTACCAGAAAGAGGCAGAAACGAGGGCATGCTGTGCACCTCTGTCTCCAGGACCCTGCTACCACAGGCCACTGTGACTCACAGTCCCACAAAGGCATGAAACCACATGGCTTCAGCTTAAGGAGATTTGCTCTTGGTGACCTTGGAGGGCTCCTTCCAAGCCCATCCCAGGCCAGCATTCTCCTTGCTTTTCCTTTGAAAAGCCCCCAGACTGGAGATTCTCCGGAGCGGGGCCCATCTGACACCTTGGACTCGAGCCCAGGAGGAGCCCCTGGCAGCGGGCAGCTGGCGCAGCCTGCGGCCGCTCTGCCTTTTACCTGCAGAAGTTCCCGGGCAGACCAGCGCCTGTCCTCGTCTGTTTGCAGGCAGCAGCGCAGAAAGTCTCGCAGCCAAGCGGACTGCTGCCTGGGGTTCTGCAGCTTCGGGGTGCCCCCGGTGCTGATCAGCTGTCGAACCTGGAGCAGAAGGCAACGTCACACTGCACCTGTCTCCCCCGCACCCAAAACTGCTCACCCACACCCCACTGGGCAAGCTCCACTCTCCAGTGGCGCTTTCCTCCCTGCCTTTCCTAGCCCAAGCAACAGAACGCAAAGCCAGAGGCAAGCACAGCCAGCCCAATGTGCAAGAGCTCCTGCCTTGAGCCTTGATTTCCTTGCCTGATGGAATTAGGAGCAAGTCCACCAGCAAAAGCACCCTTTGCTTCTCTGACGGCTGACACCACCTCTACAGTCCATTTGGAAGAGGCACTTTGGTGCAACTCTACTATTCCCAAGGATTTGACCTAGAAATGCAGCTCGGTGCTGCTGGCTGCAACCTTAAGGCAAAGGTTCCATCAAGGCAAGGGCATCACCATTTTTTGGACTGTTCATAATGAAATGGCAGGGGAAAATACAGGGCAAGAAGCACAAGAGACTCTGCAGCCCAGAAGCCACGGTCTTCAGGCTTTACCAAGCTTCCCAGGCGGAAGAATGGGGGCAGATTTTGTTAGAGTGACAGGAGGGGGTGAGAGAAGTTGCAGCGCACCGTGCGGGAGCTTCTCATCAGGTAAGGAGGCGCTCCTTCCACCATCTCCATGCCCACGATGCCAAAGGACCAGATGTCCACTTTGGGGCCATAGGGCTTCCTGGTGAAAATCTCGGGCGCCATCCAGTAAGTAGTCCCGACAGCTGATCTCCGTTTGCTCTGCTCAGCCGTGAGCTGAGCAGCGAGTCCAAAATCAGCTGAGGAGAAAAAACCCACTCAGATCAAGCCAGCGGGAATTAGGAAAGCAAACAGAAGAATTCCCCCCTCTACCAATGTCCAAGAAGGCAGTGGGCAATCCACCTGCAAAAGGGGCCATGCTGGCATTCCTTAGGCCTGCAGCTGAGGAAATATGGGATTGGCACCTCAGCAAAAGCTCCCCGTTTCACACAGTGCCTTTTAGTCTCCTGAAGCTCGTGACTGAAAGTGCCTTGCTTGGCAAGGGACAGACACAAGCCAAAGCCCCTCCTGACACCTCCTTCCAGGCCAATCCGCCCTGCACCTTGTGCCTGTGCTCTGCCCTTGCAGCAGGGCAGCCTGCACTGCCTCAGGCGCCACTCTTGGGGAACTGGCAGTCACTCAAAGGCACCCCCAGCCCGCAGCCCACGACGGCTGAGCCTGGCCAGCAACACGCACCCAGCTTGACAGATCCGTCCAAGCTCAGGAGAATGTTGTGGCTTTTGACGTCTCGGTGGATGACGTTATTGGAGTGAAGGAAATCCAGGCCTTGCAGGCACTGAGGGAGGAAAAAGAAACATGAGCCTAGGAGTTCCGCATCTGATTGCATGCCACAAGCAGGGAAGCAGCACATCTGCAAGACTGACTTGCTGGGCAGTGGTGAGCCATGGCAGGAAAGGCTGCTGGTAAGAGCAAGAGTTTGCTGCTCCAACATGAGGGCAGCAGTGCCTTCCCAAGTGAGGGTGTATTTATTTTGGAAAGAGAAAGGGCAATTCTTTCATCTGACCAGTGCCCTGCAAACACAAACTGAAGGAGCACTGATGCCGTGGCTCTGCTCTCTCCAGCCAGACGACAGCGGACGCTTTTGCAAACGCCACTTTGGGTGCAAGGTCCTCTTTTGAGACTGAGCTCTGCGAGAGTGCTGCGGGTATCCCTTTGTCCTTGCCACTCAGTTGACACCAGCACGTTTGCTGTTACCGGGACGGAATGCAGTACACGCACAGGCTCCAGACAAGTGTTTAGAGTGGCAAACACAAAGAAACACACTAGAAGAAGGGCCTGCACCTTGGCAGGCACTTCAGATGCTCTTACTCCTGGCAGTCATAAGAGAAAGGCAGAAAGGAAGCTGGGAAGGTGAAATCAATCCTCTCCTTCCCACCCTTCCCACCCAAGGCACGGGAAGCACAAGCGCCGTCCCTCACCTCCCGCGAGACGACTGCAATCTCTCCTTCTGCCATCCTGGTCTCCCTGATGACGTCATATAAGGAACCTCCGTCCATGTATTCCATCACCAGCCAGAGTTCCTCGTGCACCAGGAAGCTGAAAGGAGGAAACAACAGCCTGGAGATGAATGCACGCTCCTGCGTGACCTGCTGGATTCTTGTTTCCGTCTCTCTCTCCAAGGAAGACAGGAGGAAGGGAATAGTCATTCACTAGGCTCTATAGGGCTTGAACTCTGTGCGGTCTAAAAGACTGCTTGCTGTCCCCAGCAATGCAAGAGAGCAAGGGATACGAGTGTCTCCAGTGATTGGTTAGCGCTTAAGAACCTTGTGGAAAAGGAAATCAAAGGCCAAAGCAAGCAAGAAAACATGGAGGGAGCACTTGGAAGGAGGAACTTTGAGGCTGTTGGCTCAGTAAAACTGAGTAAAGCTGGGCCGTTGGCCCAGTCCTGGTCTTTGAGGGCACACTTCAAACTAGGGTTGGCAGGAAAGATTAATGCAGCTCCAACACAATCTGCTCCCAAGATACCCTAGGTCAGCCCAGAAAGAGGAATTAACAGCTCCACTCTCTGCCAGCAACCAAAGGAGTCGCTGAAGCTCTGGCTTGCTGGAGGTGAGAGAGCGCTCATGGCAGAGGAGCAGAACCGCTCACCTGTCTATATAGTTCACCACGTTGCTGTTCTTATGGTCCCGCATGACCTGGATTTCCTTCACGCACAGCTCCTTGCTGCTCTCTTGCAGGAGACTAATTTTCTTTATGGCCACCTAAAATGACATAGAAAGCCATGAACCAAAGGAGTCTGGCACAGGATCACAAAGGGAACTTGGGGGCTTGATCATGACTCCAGCAGCCCGCTGCACAACAACAAAGCAAACTCTTACAGACATGACGGATAAAATGGCACCCTAGAAACTTCCTGACCTTTAGCCCCTCTAAGACATGCAATCCTACAAATCCTAGGGAAAAAATGCCCTGGTGATGACCACGTCATAAAGGACATCTCCCTGCCCTTTGTCACTTTAGCAACTTTCATTTTGCTCCACTGAAACACTTTTCTGCACACCACTGACATTTGCAATTCCTGCCTGACTGTAAAAAGAAATAGGCCAGGCCTGGATGCTCTGGCAATACATGGCGGGCTGGGGTTAGGGCTTAGGCCCCTGAGAGGCTCCTTGCAGACCTCTCTCTCTAAGCACACATGCCAAGGGCAGCACTACAGCAGGCTAAGGAACTTCCAGCACAATTCCCATGGATTTCCTAAGAGCCACAAATGAGAACTCGAGAACCCTAAACTGCAGCCCCAAAGAGCAGGGACATTCTCTAAGACACAGCCTTGGTGCTAAGACCCACCTAGTATGTCCTTCTCTACAAAACACCCCTTGGCCTCTTGGCATTGCTTGCAGCAGCTGACAAGGACAAACTCTGTCCCCACTCTATTTGGCAGGCAGACTCTGCTCTGCACTTCCTTTGCCTCTGCAGCAAAGCTCTAGCGGCGAGCCAAAGCTCAGGCACAGCTCGCAGCAGAGGGGAGGGCACTGGAGAGCTGCTGCAGCTGCAGCACTGCCTGACGCTTACCTCTTCTCCTGTGGCAGTCTCCACTGCCGTGCACACGGTGCCGAAACCCCTAGAAACAGAACAGCAGAGAAAGGAGAAGGCCTTTAGTCCCTGCAGGTGCCAGACACTGCACTCCAACAGGAAACAAAGTCCTGGGACAAGGAGCAAATGCACCACCACAGATTGTGCTCTGCCTCTTTTTCCCCTTTCTCCTTCTGGAGCTGTGCGCGTGGGGGATCTTTGCAGACACTCACATGCCCGTTGGGCATGCTCACACCTCTCCTTGGAGTCTATCTGCCCAACTCAGGCAGCAGCACACAGGCCTTCTGAGAAGCCTGAAGGCATGGAAGCGCCAGCAGAGGAAAGCTTCCAGAAACAGATCCTTTCTCCAGCTGACAAGGTCTCCACGGGTGCACACACAGACGGAGAAGCACTCAAAGCAGAGGATCCTCAGACAGCTGCGTTCTGGGTGCAGAGCCATGGGCAGCTGCTTCTCTTTGGCACACCAGACACAGGAGGGACTCCACTTTTCAGGTGACTTCTTGGACATTTGGCTCCTCGCAGAGGAAATGTTGCAAAACAATCCCATTTCCAGTCAGCAGAGCTGGCTTCCAAAAGGGAAGAGCTGGGTGGATTCCTTGCAGGAAAGGCCTAAAGCTCACAAGGATGCACCAGGGGTCTGCCATCAGGCAGATGTTTCCTTTACTTCTGGAGTGCATTACCATTGGGCTTTCCCCTGAAGCTTTGACTTTTTCCAGCTCAGCTGCAAACAAGAGCTGCTTCTTTCATTTCTGCTTTTGGCTTCTACACTAGCTGCTGCTCATCCCAACCGCTGGGACTTGTTTTCAGCAAAATGCTGCAAAGAACTATTACTGAGAGCTCTTCCCGGACAGTCCTGAGATGCTACCTTGACTTTGCAGGCAATGAAGGTTTTCCTCCTTTCATTTCCACTTATTCAGTATTCTTTTGGGACACACAGAAATTATTTCTGCTCAGGAAAGCAGCACACAGGGTCCAAAAGCTTGAGGGACAGGAGATCTGACAGGTGCTGCTCTTTGCTGCAGAAAAGACATTGCCACCATCCAGGTGTCTTTGCCATGCCTTTGGAGCACAGCTCTCAATGCTGACCAGTACTCAGAGACGGCAGCATCTCAACGCAGTGTCTGAACAGCTTTGGAGCTTGCCTGACATCACTCTGGGGAGATGTGACACCAGCAAAGTACACAGCCCCTCCCTGTGGAGAAGGACCTGTGGCTGCACTCACCCTTTGCCAATGCTTTCCAGGTCTGTGTATTTAGCCTCTGCATCTCCTTGGCTCACCAGCATCCCTGTAGAAATGCAAAGGAATGATGCTCACTTCAAAAGAGAGATCGCACCGTGCAGCACATCTGAAAGGCGGCCCCACTCTCACTGAGCCCATTCAACTCACTCAGCTGAGAAGCAACAACACCATTACTGCACCACCACCAGCGCCAGAACAGCAGCAGCAAGACCAGCAGCTCTGCAGCAAACATGGCCTGCGCAAAGCTACAAGTCTGAACTAAAATCGAAGCACATGGGGAAACAGTAGGGGAGACAGGGACCAGAAAACTGCAGCCTAGATTGCGGTCTAGAAAAACAAAACCTTTCTGTTCTCGGCAATGAACATTCTGTGGCATTCAACCAAAGCTTTAATCCTTGCAAACAGCAAAGGCACCTTGGCTTCTGGAAGCAATCTTTACCAACAGCTGCCCTTTCCAGAACCAGAAGATTAGTGCCAAGTGCTTCCAGCAGAGGCGCGATCTCCAGCTGACAGCAGGACTTTGCCTGAGCACGGCCTTTCTGGCTTTCCAGAGCAGCAGCTGCTGTCAGAAGCTCCTGCAATGGCCGTAGCAAGGAGGCCCCAGCCCTGAGGCCCGGCCCAGCTCTGAAGATGGCCTCGGCCGTGGCCCACAGGAGCTGGGCCCCGCAGCAGCTCCCCGAGCCCCGCGCATTCACAGGGTCACAGCCTCCTGCTCAGCCAGAAACAAGCTCTGCTTTGCCTTTTGCACCGAGGCAGGCTCAGGCAAAGGCAAAGCAGGCCAGGCTGCCCTCTGAGGCAGGAGCAACAGCCCGCTGCTCCTTCAGCACCTCCAAGCACAACAGCAGCTCCTGTGTGGAGGCCACAGCACCGACACTCAGCTGAGCAGCAGCACCAGGTGGGACAGCTCGTGCTGACACACGCACACACAAGGCCCCGCTCCAGCAGACAGGGATCACAAAGGACATACTCAGCATGGCCAGCCACTCGTCCTCTGTCCTCTCTGGCAGATGCTCTGTGCTGCCAGAGGAACTGCTTGTGCTCCAGGTACACGAGCTGCTCGTGCTTGAGCTCCCAGCTTGGCCACTGGAGGCCTCTTCAGAGCCTGCAGCTGCAGCTGGTGCAGGTGGCACGAGAGACGCGCTGGAGCTCTGGGACAAGAAATGAATTTGGGTCAGAAAGGTGCCCGGCACAGATGCCCCGCCAGTCCCATTTCACATGCAAGCCCTTAGGAAGATGCTGCCGGCCACATCCAGGGCTCTTGACCTCTCGGCTTTTGCTGCCCCTACTCCAACTGCCGGCTCAAAATCCAAAGGCTGCTTCCGCATATGCACAAAATGACACCACAGACACTGCTAAGCAAAGCAGACACTTACTGATGCTGGCTGCTGAGGCCGTGGGCTGACAGCAGGGGCAGCTTCCTTGGCAGCATCCTCCTCTTCAGCCTCTTCCTCGGCTACAGAGGCAGCCAGAGCAGGTGCTGGCGCTGCCCTTGCGCTCTGTGGGCAGACAGCAGCATGAGGGACAGGAAAGAACCTGTCCTTCAGAGCCGCACGTGTATTCAGCTACAGGCCCCGCTGCATCTCAGCTCTCCCTTTAGCTACCCACAGCTGCTCCATGGACAGGGCCAGGTCCCTCCAGGGGACAGTGTCTCCTGTGAACTGCGTGTTTGTGCAGCTCCCCTCACATGGGGTTGGGAGGCTGCACAGCCACTGGGCACAAAGGGCCTCACTTGTACCCCGGGAGCATCCAAAGACACCCCTGTGCTACCTCCTGTCTCTTGCTGAGGCAAATTCACAGCCCCTGTCAGAGCAGCGGGAAGTTGATGCCCAAACGCCCAAGTTGCACACCCCTTTTCCAGGCCTCGCTGCCCTGGAGAAGCACTCTGCAAGTGCTGGCAAGATTCCAGCCCTCAGCATCTTCAGCCACGCATGGCAGGTGCTGTCTGATGAGACGCTTCCAGCTCTGCTTTGCTGCAGCCACAGGGCTACCCACAGCTGCCACTTACTGATGCTGCGTGCTCAGGCCCCGCAGTGGCAGCAGTTGCCGCTTGGTGGGCATCTTGCTCCCCTTTGGCCTCTTCTTCCTGAGCACATGCCGCCACAGGAGGCTGGGTGCTTGGTTTTGGGCTCTGCAGACAGACAGCAATGTCAGGGACAGGCAACCTTCATTATATTCAGCTGTAGAGCCACATGTGCTAAGGAGAAACCATCTGCATTCTAAGTTGGTCAGCCTCAAGTAAAATGGGCCACTCAGAGCAGACTGCACTCTCTTGGATAGGAGAAATTCCATCATGGCTCCTAGTACTGAGCAAGCCCACTTTCCTCTGCTGAAAAAGCTCTGAAGTGGAACTGGAGGAAACAGCCAGAGATCCTGTGCATGTTGCTGCTGCTGCCGCTGCTGCTGCTGCAAAGAGCCTGGAGTGTACTTTCATTCATCCAAGCAGGCTGGCACTGGGCTGCAGCACGCCCAGCTCACGCCTTGCTCCACAACTGTCCAACGCTACCAAGGCCAAAGGCTCCTTTGCCACTCACCCAAGGAGCGGATTCTCTCCAGGCGCGGGCGATGTGACCTGCAACACACAAGGCAAAAAGAAGCGGATGCTGTGAGAAAAATGCCAGCACTGGGCAGGCCCACCAAAAAGCCCGCCCAAAGACAGAGCGTTCTGATTTCACTACTTCCCTCCAACAGCAACCCTTGTGTCACACAGCCAGCAAGACAAGAGCACAAAGTACTGCCCTGTGTCTACCTTTTGTCCTCTTTGGCCACTCATCCCACAGAAACTTGAGACTGAGAAAGTCCAAGTGCTTCTGGAACAGTCACTGCTGCTGCCTCACCCCACCCAGCAGGAGCTATAGCTCCTCTCTTTCCTGGGCTTCAGTGTTCTGGAGAGATGGCAAGCATCAATTGCCACGAGCTTGCTGAAAGCGGTTCCTCAGAAGAGCTTCACCCAAACCCCCTTAGCCATGGTGGCAGTTCCTTTGTGGCGCAGCACAGGAACAGCTCCAGGGTCAGGAGCATCCAAGAGCTCTTCTGAAATGTTGATTTCAGAGGCCTTGTCCAACTTGTTCCCATGATTTCATCACACAGGGAAGGGCTCTTTTAGCGCACAGCAAGTGTCAAGTTGACAGACACATCCTGGGAGGAGGGCATGCAGACAAGAAGATGCTTCTCCCCAGGCCTGGAGAGCAGCACACAGTTTTTACAAGCCAAGCTCTCCCAGCTTTCCTGTCTTGAAACCTGTCTTGCTTGAGCCAGCAAAATCAGGAGATTCCAGACTCCACTGCCACAGGCCATGCCATGGCATTGGCCAGCAGTAGCAAATGCAAATTGCAAATGCAGCCCACGCCCCGCTGCCTAGAGACACCCCCTGCTCAGCTGAGGCTGAGGGTGACAGCAGCTTTACCCAGCCAAAGGCCTCTTTGTGGCATTTTGGTTTCCACATGCCGCACCCAGCAAAAGCCTCTACTTACGTGCCAGCTGGGTGAAGAAGTAGCCGGAATAAGCCACGGAAAAAACCGTGCAAACTGCAGCAGCACACACTCTGTCCATGGCTGCAGCAGTGCTGCTCAAGCCTGCACCAGACAACACCTGTGGGCACAAACAAAACTGCTCAGAGTGCTGTCAGGGTGCAGCCTGCTGGCAGAGACCTCGTCGAGCAGCAGCTCCCGGCTGCAGTGAGCGCGCCAACGAGCCGCTGTGCACACTGAGGCCTCCCGAGCCTCGGCACAGCAACTTTGCCGTGACAGCGCCGGGATGCGGCCGCCGACATCACAATAGGAGCTCCGCGTCACAATGAGGAGGCTGGCTGGTGAGGTCATGTGCAGAAGCAGACCTTCTCTACAGCTAATGCCAAAAAATGCCTGCAAATTTCTCCTCTGTTGCAAATATACTCGAAGGTCCTCCTAGTCTCCAGTGTATTGCTCATGGCATCTAAGAATGACTCCAAAAACATACCAAGGCTCTATAGTCTACACTGAGAAGCTGAAGACTGACAAGGGACCATGATGTGAGGAAGCATAGTAGTGATCTTTGTCTACTAATGCTTCTTAGCAAAAACCACAACTCCTGTTCCAGCTGTTTCTTAGTTTTAGAAAGCAGCAAACATGGAGAAGCACTACTATTTAGATGTTTCTCCTTCTCTAATGGGATTAGGTCATGGATTTTTTTAGAGCTATTTTTTCAAATCAGATTCTATCATAGTTCTGATTCTTATTTAAGCAGAGAATTGACATCACCAGAAATGCATAGTGGATCATTCTGTCTTGCTCAGCGAGGCCTTGAGGCGCCAGCACCACCACCATTTCCCCACTCATTTTCATCATTCCATGGTATTTTTTAGCACATGGGTTTGAGATGGTTGGCATGTGTTGGCAGTGGCAGCTTTGACACACTGCCTAAACCATCAGGGGCAGGGTGGCGTGTGGGAATGTTTCTCTGCTCCAGCAATGTAACATAACCCAGAGCAGCAATTAACTGAGTCCAGCCAAGCCAAAAAGGAGCCCAGCAGTGTAGAAGGAATAGGCTACAAAGCAGCAGTACAAGTCACCACAGACATGCCGAGTGTGGCAGACTAATGGTAGTGGCAGTGCCAAACAGAGCTTTTCAGGGAGAGAGACACCCACCGCCATCACCACTGCCACCACCACTGCCACAGAGAGGGAGCAGGAAACTGCCACTGCAGGTCCAGACTGCCCCAGGCAGCACCAGAAGCCCCATCTACCATCAGAATCACTCTGTAAGCCCTTGCCACCTTGTCTTTGTTTCAGAGGCCCCATGTTACACTTAACCTCTGTTGACTAAGCTATTTCCTCTCTTGTGCAATTTTCTTTTTATTGTTGTGTACTGCCTTTTTTTTTTTTTTTTTTGTACTACATTGTTATGTTATTTTTAGACTCTCATAAATTGTTTTTCCATTGTCCCCCTCCATTGTCATTGGGATGGGGAAAGGGGGGAGATTTTACAGGGACTATCTCAAGACAAGGACATATAAAGGAGAAAAAGCTTTAGAAAGAAAAGGACAACAAGAAATAAAAGTGAAAGTTTCTTAATATCCAGCCACAAATCTTTGGAGTCTTGACAGCCAAGAAGCACAGGAACTTGGAAACCTTGTTGTGAGAGACTAGGGGAGATTGTTGGCTTAGAACATTTCAAGTGCTAATAGTGGGGAAAGGGACAGATCAAGCCTTGCTCTGGTGAGGCGATGCTCTGCTCTGCACATCCCACATCCCCAGGCCTGTATCCCAGCCCAGCAGATCAGGGCTGCTGATTTCTGGCACAGCAGAGGCAATGCTTCACACCTGTGTCTGGAGCCCCTAAGCTAGCTCATAAATGGCCAGGTGAGTGGGAGCCCTATGCAGGAGAAAGTCCTAGGAAAGCCAAAGGGTGTTTAAGTCAGGCTATGTGGCAACCACGTCTTACCCCTACCTCCTCTTGGAATTTCTATCAGCCAAACACCACTAGAATGAAGAATGGTAGCTATGTTGGCTCTTTTCTATGGCTTTTTTGTCATTGTCTCTTTATTTTTCTAATTCTCTCTTCTCAGATTTTCTAGTAACTTAAAATCTAACAGGCTTGGAGTTTGTTGAGTTTAATGGGTTAAGTTAATACTTTATGGAATGCTTTATGTTGATTGAATGCTGCTCTAAATTTTTTACTAAAGTTCTCTGATTTTTGAAAGTTGTCAATGAAGGCTTTATTGTTGTTTTGACCTCTTGAGAACATCTTGTCAGTATTTCTCCTGCTTGTCTAACTCAGAGTATGTGAACAAGTTTTAGTCCTTTTAAGTCCTTAAGTGTCTCAATGGGCAATGTTTTTGGGGCCTTACATTTTAATTGGCGCAGTGAGCAGGATACTCTTGAGGTGACATGGGTGTTTTACACAGCAGTAGCTGCTTGTCACATAATAAAGGACAAAAAAGAAAATACAGTCAACTGCTTTTTTCTGGCAGAAAAGTAATGGAATCCCACAGAGTAACTGATCTGAAGTGCTCTCTTCTGACAGACTTGCAAAAAGCTTATACAGAAAGCTTGTCCAGCCCTAAAGAGAGATGAGCGCTGAGAAGAACTAGCCCCATCCACAGTTACTTGTGGAGACAACATGAACTTTGGTAAAAGAAAATTTAAAAATCCTAGTAATGGATGAGGCCTGGTATCCATATGCATGTAGGTTTGACTCAGAGCGATATAAGCTGCAGAACAGCTAGAGAAGGAGCTGAATGAGTTGCAAATTGCCTCAGAGACTGAAACAACAGCCAGCCTCACGCCGGAGCAAGATTTGAATGCTGGGAGGAAGCTTGCCCCCAAAACCTGATAAATCAGTTGAACACGCTTGTCCAAAGCCAAAAGCTTTAGAGTTGCAATTCAACACTGCTGGGGAAGGCCTGGGACAAGTGTTTTCCAGACTCAAGGAAGGGGCGTCCCTCCCTGACAGCAACATCACTCCCACATCCTTTGAGGGGTGCTTAATGCGTCAAAGTCAAACCCCCCCCACCTTGCCCTGAACTCCGCCCACCCCTAAAAAATAGAGAGGTGGATGCGCCTAAGATGATGTCACCTTCCTCCACTCCCTGGAGGGCAGGTTTGACTCTGCAAAACCAATCTTATTCCCTCTTTCTCGTCCCAAGCCCTGCCCACTGATAAAGAAGGAATTCGCTTATCAGGAGGCAGAGTCCATGTTACAGATACCTCACTCTGCAACAGAATTTGTTTAATTACACAGGAAAGTTAGCAATAATCCCAAAGAAAGTGAAATAGAGAATTCTCTAATGGGGGAATGAAATAAATCTTTTTGAGGAGGAAGTGCGTGGTGAAAAACCCTGGTCTTTTGTCCGGGGAACAATCTATAGCATGGAAAGTTTGGACCCCTTGGAGGGGTGGAAGCCCTATCTATCCCCGCTCTAAAGTGTGCTGAAATTACTGGGAGAGTGTGGGAGGCAGCTGACCTCCAGGAAATGCATGAGAAACAGCTGATACCCGTTGACCTTCTTCTGTGTTTATGTTATTTATTTCAAAATTTAAGGATCAAGACTGAGGAAACAAAATCTCAGCACCACCTCCAAAAAGTGAGTTGGCAGCGGGTGGTGAATTCAAATATCCTGAGAGGCTCTCTGTAAATAAAATGGGAAATAAATGGAGTCCAGTTTCTCTGTATCCTTAATGAAGCTTTGCAAGCTGCACCTGCAGTGCCTCGTTCTCGCAGCAGTGGGTATTAAACCTTGTCTGCCACCAGGGGCTGAGGCCGAAATGCAAGAGAATCGGTAACCTATAGAAGAAAATGCTTTTTATCAGCAAGTTTGTTGCTTTGGTCT
The DNA here is from genome assembly GCF_903797595.1 of Erithacus rubecula. Lineage (NCBI taxonomy): Eukaryota > Metazoa > Chordata > Aves > Passeriformes > Muscicapidae > Erithacus > Erithacus rubecula. The sequence continues at coordinate 1,606,867 of NW_027635590.1, forward strand.
CACTAATAAGCTTGAATGTTCAACTATATCCTCATCAGTCAGCAGACTAGGTATATGTCCAGACCTGAAATAGTCATTTAACCAGAAGTGGAAAGGGTTTTTGATCCCATGGCTGTGAGATCTACACCTGTAGACTCCTAAATTATGCTATTATAGTCAGCTCTGGACACACAAAATTGTCTTGTCCTGCACAGTAAACCTAACTCTGCTGCAGATAAAGCTGCAATGGAATAAGAAGCTCTAAAATGAAAAACATTAGATGGTTCATCTTTCCAGAGCAATGTCCCCAGTATGACAGCATTTCTGTTTGTTCCTGAATTAGTCAACTGTCCTAGCAGGACCTTGTACCTAATGACTATAATAGCAATAATATGTAATATGGCTTTGAGTACCAGTGGGGTAAGAGAACAAGAAAGAAAAGAGATCCATGTCCCTTTCCCTAAGGACCACCCTAACATGACACACATAGAACAAATACTACCTGACTCTTGGAAACAAAATTTTGTTTTATGAATTTCAGTCCAAATTTGCAAAACATAATGTAGCAGAATGTGTAGATCCAACAAAAAACCTGCATGTTGCCTAAAAGTGAAAAGGCCTCAAAAGGATGGTTGGATACTCTAACTTAGTTTGCCTACATGGGGCTAAGAATACTCATCAGTACTGTTAAGGTACTGGATAATTCAAATAAGAAAACTTTTGCCATATAAGTTTTATTCATGATTGTCTGTTTCTTGATATCTTCTAAATTTCTTTTTACAGACTTTTTTTGTTGTTTTGATTAAAGGATCTCCAAAACTTTCTGCAGCAGAGAACACAAAAGAATACCAAGTGGATAGTTCCTCCTTATGAAGTAGGCCCAAGAGGGACTGAGTTTTCTCCTTCCAGAGGTGTTTCATGGAAAGATGAAGTGGTGACAGGAATGAAGAACTACTGTTCTTCACTGCATTGAGTGTTTACACTACGTTTTAAGATATTTATGTTTTTATATTTTATATAAGTTTGTTGCAAGCAATATTTTAAAAGTTTTGTATTTTCTCTCTGGTTGCCACAGCGGCTGGAGAAGATTCCTCCCTAAATTTACCTAAGGCAATTTTTATGCCTCTTCCCATCTCCTCAGAGCAAAGCATAAAATTACCACAGCAAGGCAAGTACATATAGTAATGGTAGATGATGTGTAGAGCATGATTGTGCAGAAGAAAGGTATGTGGAACTCTTGGTGGCCCCTGGAGGCAGGAGAGAAAAGGGGCTGACAGAGGAGAAGAGGTGTTTTCTGGAAAGTGCTCTCCAGCATAAATGACAAAGAAGACAAAAATGGTTAGGCTGATAAAAGACAAGAAGAAAGATTTGGGGGTTGAGAACCATTGAAGAGTTACGTAAAGTTGGAAAGGTATTTCATCTCAACCCAGGACTTTGAAATTACATGCTGAGGTTGGAACCTCTTGAGTTTTGTTGTATCTTTGACCCCCACCCCTGAGGCAATCCATACTATTAGGTAATTTCAGATAATTACAGATAATTTTACTGAGAAAAGTTGCTCTGATATAATTTTCTGAAATACGGTGAAATGATCCCTCTCTGGGTGCCTGTTCCCTTCTCTGCCCCACATGGCAGCCAAAGTGAGCCCATCTCCTGCCAGAGGGGTGTGCAAATGAGGGATATCATGAGAATAGATGGCCAGCATGGAGCACTGCTATTGTGATGCCAAAATTCTGGTGGGACAGAAGGTTCTTGTGTCTTGTTTTTCAAGCTGATCTTCCTATCCCCTTTCAAATCCTGTCACAGTCTAGTGCTCTGTCAACAGTGCTTCATTTCCATAATGGGAATTCTGAAGTTCTTTCAAAGAATCTTTGCCTGAAAGAGAATAAGTCTTGCTTGCATGGTTCTGTAGGCCTTAGGAAACCACTTTGTCAGCCCTTATCTGTCTATTGCCCAAAAGATCGAAAGCTTTGCTAACTGTGACAGTGCCCCAAAGAGAAGGCAGTTAGGGGCAAAATAAGGAAAATTATTGTGTACCTGATGGGATCAAATCAGGTGCCAGGTGGGTGAAAAAAAAAGACCTTAAGCCATCTATAATTAGCTCAGACAACAATCAGGGAGGGGAAGGTGCAAAGAAAGGAAGAGGTAGAAACATCAACGGAATGAGAGGACTATGTACAGAAGTTGAAAGCAGCAAAATAAGGGAAAAAAGAGTAGTTGGATAAAATAAAGAAAAATTTAAGTGAAGTTTCTCCTGATGCTGGATGGTGCATTTGAGGGATGGGGTTGGCAGCTTTGGGTGCCCACCCAAAGCCATCACCTGTTTTCCCTAAGCCCTGACAGGTCCAGGCAGTCTTTTTAACAGTATTGTCCCACAGGGCACACAATCAATCGTAAGCCTTTGATTAGCTAGTTTTCAGAAAGAAGAGAGTGATGTCAAGTTTGTTGTAGAAGTTTTCTCTGGGGAACACAAAATGCATTTTTAATCTAGTTTGAAAACATAGTTGGCCATTGCTTGAAAACCTCCCCAAAGAGGTCTATAGTACTTCATTGTATTCTCCTACCACTGTGCAAGGATTTCAGTTTAGATGTTTAAAGAAGTTTTTATTTTAAGTGGATTAATTAGATGTCTAAGTACTTGAAAGCATACACTCTACTGCTATCAGGATCACCCATCAGGTGGAAAATACATCCAAAGAATCCTTTCTGAAGGGAATGCCATACTTTTTAAGGCATTTTTGTTAGTTTGCTCATGTGGAGCCAGAAGAAATGTATGACCTCAAGACTAATTAGACTTCATTTAATCAGGGTGGGGATAAAAGACCTATGTGTTAATGCAAAAATGAGTGTAACAAAGGTTGGTATCACTGGGTTTTGGAGCATGCTCAGGTAGTAGCCAGTAGCCACACAGACAGTGGCCTCCAACATGCTGTATTGGTCCAAGTGCCCCATCCAAATGAGCTGGACATCCCATTGTGATGTCACACATACTGTCACCTGGCAGTGAACTGTGATGTCTCTAGGGCTGGACTACAACCTCACATCTCTTGGAGCTTTCATTCAGGCACAGACAGAGCCTGACCCAAGCTGGCTCAGGTCCAATTTTCTACCATGTGTGTCCACGAAATCTGGAGGATTGAGCACAGGGACAGCAAGGGACCAAGGTTTCTCCGTTTTGTTGCAGTGTGTGAGATCCTTTGGTAGTGCTAGTGATGGGGAGCAGCTTCTCAGGACTCCCTGAATTGCCATGGAGAACAGACAGAGCCATGGGGACAGAATGGAGCTGCCCCATCTGCCATGATGAACAAGAGGGTGTTGCTTATGTGATACCCTGTGGCCATAAATTCTGCATGGGCTGCATCCTGCGTTGGGCAGAGAAGAAACCAGAGTGCCCACTCTGCAGAAGGTTAATAGAGTCTGTCAGGTTTTCTCTGCAGGAACAAAAATATCTAGAATGTGTCATCACACCCCAGGAAGAATCACCAGAGACCATCAGCCAGGCAGAAAGATCTCTTGGCCTCCTGGATGGAAACAGCTGCCAGCGCCCTGGAGTTGTTCCTGTGCAAGGAACACACTCCCCAGCTGAGCAGGAGCCTGCAGGGTCAGAGGCTGTGGGTAGCCTGCTGCCCAAGGTCTGGGCAGAACTTTTCCAAAAAGAAGAACATATTCTTGACCCCATGCTGCCCTGGCTGCGCCAGAGGCTGGAGGCAATATATGGGTTCCAGTGGTGGCTGGCAGTGAGAGCAGAGAACAGCATCCTGTACACCCTGTGCCTCTGTGGTCCAGACAGGGACGTCATGGTCCAGATGCTGCAGCCTGTCCTGGAGGAATATACAGAACAGCTGGTTGAAGACACTGTCAGTTTCATTGTGGGCCAATGCAGTGAGGAGGCCCAGAGGCTGCTGTGCTCCCATGCTGCTGGGAAGGAGGACAACAGCCCTGAGGCCTGTTCCTGCTCCATCAGCTCCACCAGCTCCCAGGGAGGGACTCCCACCTGGCATCCATCCCCTGCCAGCAGCCCTGCAGGCTCTGACATGGAGGACCAGCCCAGCACATCAGAAGTTGCCCTCTGTGCGCTCCGCATCCTCCAGCCATCTGTGCCGATTGGTACAGAGCAGGTGCAGCCCCAGAAAGAGCAAAAGGAGGTGGTGGTGGCAAGTTCCTCTACCCAAGGCAGCAGCCAAAATCCCACTGCACCTTGTCAGGGCCAGGAACGCTCGTGCAGGGGGCCCTGGCATCCCCCAGAAAGGAGGACCCCCAGCCACCAGGACACTCCATGGAGTACAGATGAGTCCACAGAGAGAGAGTGGAGCTGCCCCATCTGCCATGATTCTCATGAGGATGCTGCTTATGCGATGCCCTGTGGCCACCAGTTCTGCCTTGGATGCATCATGCATTGGACAGACAGGAAACCAGCATGCCCAGTCTGTAGTAGAACAATTTTGATTGTCAAGTTTTCTGTGCGTGAGGAAGATGACTATCTGCAGTGTCTTGTCACACCCTCTGGAGAGTTGCCAGAGACCCGCTGCCAGGCAGAAAGAGCTCCGAGCCACTTGGAAAACCATAGCCCCCATTGCCCTGTGCCATCTCTACCATCTTCTCCACAGGGGACACTGTCCCCAGCTGAGCAGGGGGCTATGAGGCCAGAGGCTCTGGGGGCCCTGCTGCCTGAGGTGTGGGCAGAACTTTTCCAAGGTCAAAAGCATCTCCTGGATCCCATGCTGCCCTGGCTGTGTCAAAGACTTGAAGCAATATATGCGTCCCAATGGTGGCTAGCAAAGAATGCAGAGGGACACATCCTGCAGGCCCTATGCCTCTGTGGTCTGGATGGGAAGTTGTTGTTCCAGATGCTGCAGCCTAACCTTGAGGGATATACAGCACCGCTGGTCTATGGCCTTATTAATGTTATTGTTTGTGAATGCAGCACGGAGGCCCAGAGACTACTGCAATCCCCCATTACTGGGCAGAAGAACCATGACCCTGCAGCCAGCTCCACTAGCTCCTGGGAGCAAAATCCTGTCTTCTCTACAAGCAGCCCTGAAGGCTCTGATATGGAGGACCAAGCCAGCACCTCACAGACCGCCTTCCGCAGGGATACTGACTGTCCCTCCTCCATGTCCTTGCCTGCAGAGCAGGTGCAGGCCCAGGAGGAGCTGAGGGAGGTGGAAGAGGCAGGTTCTGCCCAGGGCAGCAAATGCAGACCCTCTTCTTCCATCCGAGGCAAGAACTTTTCACATGGTGGGTCCCGGTACCCCCGGAAGAGGAGGGCCCCCTGCTCCCAGAACTCTCCCAGCCCTGCAAGAGGCCACTCCAGTGGTGGCACAATCAAGGCTCCAGCAAGTCTTTATTCAAGAGACAGGAAATAAATTTTCTTGACATAGTCACTGGGTGCTGCTTTCTCTCCCATCACCTGGGGCCTGCCCTGATCCCATGACACTCCACAGTCCAAAGATCTGAGGAACCCTATGGCCCTATTGGTGGTACCTCCTCTTGCAGGAAATCCTGCTGCAGCCATGACAGTGGAAGAGGTTCTAACTAAAAAGGGAGCAGTGCATTTATGTAGGAGAATGTGCCAAATAAAGGCCAATGATGCCTATGCACAGATGGAATGAGCATACTGCTCTGTGCACTGCCTTTCTATGTGGCCAAGGGGCAGGAAGGTGGTCCCTTGGTCAGAAGGGTTTCTGGGCAAACAGGGTGGCAGGATGGCTCCTGCCTCCCAGTCATGACAGGCTATGTGACAGAAAGGATGGTCTCCCTTCTAGAGTACAGGGCACTGGAGCTTCAGAGCAGCTTCTCTGAATCAGAACATTTCTTTTAGGGATAACCAGAGTTCTGTAACTGATCACAGCACTCAGATTGGCTCTGGCAAAGGAAAACAGTGGCCTTGATGATGCTTGTAAACCTACACTTGAATGAAGAAATAGGCTTCAAGGGAGATGCTCCTTACCTGGTTCCTTGGGTGATCCTTGAAGTCAGGAAGTTTCTGGCTGATGGAGTGATTCTTCCTTCCTTCCTTCCTTCCTCTCTGTTTCCCTACCTCATTCTCTCTCCCCTCTCTGTCCCTTTCCTCTCCCACTTCCTTCCTTCCTTCCTTGAATCCTTCCTTCCTGGAATCCTTCCTGGAATCCTTCCTTCCTTCCTGGAATCCTTCCTTCCTGGAATCCTTCCTTCCTTCCTGGAATCCATCCTTCCTTCCTTCCTTCCTTCCTTCCTTCCTTCCTGGAATCCTTCCTTCCTGGAATCCTTCCTTCCTTCCTGGAATCCTTCCTTCCTGGAATCCTTCCTTCCTTCCTGGAATCCTTCCTTCCTTCCTGGAACCCTTCCTTCCTGGAATCCTTCCTTCCTTCCTTCCTGGAATCCTTCCTTCCTTATCTCCCTTCTTTCCTTTTTCCACTTTCTCTTCCCCATCTGTCTTCTGCCTCTCTGTCTCACTGAGGAGACCAATTGATGGGACAGCACATCCCACCAAGACCAGGCTCTTGGTCATCCTGGAGTAGAAAGAAGGTTGTCCCTTGTACCTTATTCTGGAGAGACAACTATAGTTCCTTCCTGTGTCTACAAGATCAGGTTCCATTGCTGGTGTTTTTGAGCATACCAATGCAACAGCTGACCAGGAGCACAGGCTTCCAGAAGCATGGCAGACATGGTAAGTGGAGAGGGACTTGGCATTGTGGGCAAGTGCCAATGGCAGTGGATGACAAGGTATTGTGGTTTAATCCAAGTCATCAACCAAGCATCACTTTCTCACTCCACTACTAGGAGCAAGGGAGAAAGAACTGGGAAAGTAGAAGTTCCAAAACTCCTAAGTTGACTTAAAGACAAGTAATAGGTCAAACAAAAGCTGGATACAGAAGGAAAACAAAACAAGAAATTAATTCACTGCTTCCCATGGGCAGACAGCCATTCCCAGAGAAGCAGGACTCCATCATGTGCAACATTTACTTGGGAAGAGAAACACGACAACTCTGCATGTCCTCCCAGTCCTTCTTCCTCACTCAACATGCTAAGCATGATGCCATTTTGCAGTTACTGCATCAGAATTCATCCATTCCCTCTTGGCTTCCTTTGTGTAACTGAGTGTTCCTGATAGCTCAGAGTTGTTTTTCTTGTGTATTGCCATGCAATAATGAAATATTCTTCAGCAGGTCCTCCAAGCCTGTCTGCCACCTACTGAGAGCATTGTCCAAACAGTTATTGAGCTCAGACAGGCTTGGTACTTTAATCACTTCTGTGGGAAGCCATTCCAGACCCCAACCATCCTACATCCCCAACCAGATGTAGAAACTTCTCCTGAAATCAAACACAAACCTCCCCAGACACAACTTCATGCCATTTACTTGTTTCTGTCACTGGTCACCAGAAAGAGGAGATCAGTTCTTTCCCCTCCACTTCCCCTCATGAGGAAACTGCAGACTGCTAAGGTTTCCAGTGTTTCTTCTTTTGCTTTTTCTTATTAGAAGGCCTCTCTGTGTCCACCACTTTTTCTTCACAGACTGTGTCCATACTTGGACTCCTCATCCTTTTTCTTCTTTTTTGTCATATTTTGTCTCACTGCATGCTAGATATCCTGAATGACTATATTCATCTTTTTAGCAGTCACTGAATTATGATAGTTTTGTTGAGGTAATTTTTTCTCACTGGGCTTGCAAGCTCTTCAACTGTGCTCGCCATAGCAAGTTTTGCATTTCCTTTACCCAGCAGATTTTTCACTTTTCACCCCGCTCTTTTCTCCATAAGTGGTCCAGTGATCTGTTATTTTTAGAGTTTCTTAATCTGTTTCTTTTGTCAGAGCAGTAGTATCTGCTGTGGTGTCCCCTCTAGCTGTACAAACCTCTCTATTCAGTAAAAGATTTTATTCTGTTCAATAGATTGCTGTAAACTGTGAATAGTAGCCTGAACCCTCCACTGCAGAAGGACTAACAGTCATTTTCAACAATCTTTCTAAAAGCAGAACCTCTCCAGTAATTACTATGTTTACTGTCTTTTCTGTAATATTGATTGCGGTCTCTGCTTCTTTATCTCTTTCTGCCTTTTTCTTTACTACACAGTCCTGACGTGCTTACTTCTCTAGATGTAGTGCTCTTAAGACTCAAAGAGCTAGAGCCTGTTTGGTTCTTTTTGACGAACACAGAATCGTGTCATGGTTGAGGTTAGAAGGAATTTGGCATTGGTGCAGGAGGATTGGGTCAGGGAATACTTTAGCAGACTGGAAATAATTAAGTCCATGGGCCCTCATGGGGATGGACCCATCAAATGCTGGGTGTTGAGGGAGTTGGCAGATGTAACTGTGAGGCCCCTCTCAGCAACCTTTGACCAACCACAGCAACTGTGGGCACTGCCCAAAAACTGGAGAAAGCTAATGTCACTCCTATCTTCCATAAGGGTAAGAGCCCTCTCCTACCTTTTCCTGTTACTTTGGATGTTGTAAATTTTCCTTGCAGAATAAAGAACTGAGTTATGTTCATGCAAGAAGCTCTTTGGATATGATTTGCAAGGCTTTTCAGGTGATGCATTCCCATTTTATTCTATGACAGATAAAGGCATTTGATTTTGGCGAAAGTTAAATGACATTTTGACCAGTTCTGCTATAAAGGTATTCCACTCCCTGTTGAAACTCAGTAAAGAGAGCTGTGCAAAACATTTTTGATGTATTAGTCTAGAGCTTGAATAATTTTTTTTATAATTAATATGTAGAAGAGTTATGTCTGTAATGCAAAAACCCCAGAATCCAGTATTAGATATCTGTTACATAAATATTGATATAATTCAATGCCTTGTATTCTTTGTCATTTTTTATCACTATGACTTTACAGACCAAAGCTATTTATGATGTGACCTTTATTTAGGGGAGATATTTTTACTGTTATGTTCTGTATACTTATCTAGGTTGTTACCTCCACACTTGAAGCATTTATGAAATAGCCCATTGACTTTGTATATGGCACTTCTGACAGCTGCTGGTAAATTGAAGAGCTGGGATTATATTTGGGATGTATTAACTGTATGTCAGTAGGGAGAGTGTTGTTTCTAGGTTTAACTTGTAAATATGAAAATAAATTTATTCTGGTGGTAACATTCTAAGGTTGTATTGGTTTTTGTGCATTAGTAAAACATAACATATACCTCTCATTAAAAACATTTTGGCATTTTGGAGTTCATGCCATTTCACAGGTAAATGCATGGGCATATCCAAAAAAAGTTCACTAGCTTACTTAAAGAGGTCATATATACTGCAGAAAATTAAATAGCCCTAAGCTAACCCTAGATTTTAAATAAACTGTCTTGAACTCTTGAACTATGAAAACCAGAGTTACAAAGAGAACTTCAGAAAAACAATGGTAACAGTTTTACAACTACTACACAAGATATGTCAGAATTAGATACTCAAATCATATTGCACTGGGCACTGTTTTCTTGCATTTTATTTGGTGGAGACTAATGAGACAGGATGATCACGTCAAATAAAAACTGCTTAGTTGTTTGGGTGTTGCACTTAGATAATAGATTTGTGCTCAGTATATTTTGCAAATTTTGGGGAGACCTCACATTGATGCTGATATCCTGAGCACTATCAGAATATAGCATTATATGACTTTTTACACAGGTAATTTTTATTCTGCATTTCTGTATGTGCAGCACAAGCAATACAGTCACTTTGGCAGTATTAATGGATAAAATGGATCCATGCTAATCACAGGAAAAGAGGCAGATAAATATGCAAAATTTAAGTTCCCTTTGTTCAATAAAGAGCTTTCACTTGCCACTAAATCCAACTGTGGGTTTAAAATTTGACTATTAAGTTAAAGAAGCAGTTTATTCTTTGTAGTTTATGTCATTGTAAGAAAGGTTCTTAGAAAAAAAAACCTAAATGAAAGGCTCTTTTTGCCTTCTTATATTTCAGTGAGAACATTATACAGGTCATGCAAATGGATGAGAAATTAATAATTGAAGAGAATGCAACTGAAAGATTATTTATGTATGTTTGCATTTCTATTTTATTTATAAAGAAGAAATTTAAAAGAAAGGCAAGCTGTACACTCATTAGAGCTAGAATGAGTAACTAAGGATCCCAGTTTCTCTTTAAGATCAGTGATCAATTATTTTAAAAATACTCCACACCCTGTATTTGGCTTAAGGCACAAAAGTGGAATGGAGCTTGCTAGTTTAGATGACTGGTTTGCTCTCCTAATTAAAAATATTTCTTTTAGTGCTTCTATTCATAAAACCTTTTCTGTTCCTTATATTTCCTTTTTTTTTCCCTTTTTTCCTGATTTAGAACATTATCAGTAGTGATGTAGTAAGTAGAGAGCTTAAAAAATTAAATCATGCTCTTTATCCTGATTAAATTATTGCTTTGCTTTCTCATTGAAAAATCACTTTTGGTCAAGGTGGAACAAGATCTCACCACTCAAACATGAAGTGACAGCAGTGTCTGGAACATGGAATGCATATTTGATATTTCAGAAGAGTAGGAGATACAAGATGGCAAAGACACTTTCATCTGTGTTTTCCATGTTCAGGTGGAAATAATCTACTGCCAAAGTTTGATTCATTCTTCTTTCTAATTGAGAAAAAAATGTTGGCTTCTAGTAATTAGGTTTGTTAAAGTGAGGCTTAGGTTAACCTCTAATTCATACTTGGACATAAAAGCAGTATAAAAACAGTAAAAAAAGTTTGTGGTAACTTGTATTGCAGCTGTCTACATCTATTAGCTAGATAGCACATGCTTCAATAAAGGTCTACTGCATATACATAATAAAATTAGATAACTCTAATTGCAGTAGGTTTATGTGCTGTCACACAGCAAGCTAGGTAAATAGCCACCACATTTGTTGCCTTGTGCAAAAGCAAAATTTTCATTTTGTATAGAATTTACACAGTGGTGTGGTTATGTTTTGTATTTGTCAAAGATTATAAAACAGTCCTGCAGCCTCTCAGCTACTGTTTCACTTATTTGTGTATATGAGTGTGATTCCTTCTGCTGTTTTTTCCTCTCTTTCTTTTCACTCACCTCCTTTATGTCTGTTGTGAGAAAGAAATTGTGAGAACTCCTTTCTGATCTGGAAGGTTCTTCTGCCTCTCTTTGCTGACCTGTCTCTCTCTCCACTGCTATGTAATGCTTTCCACTTTCCTACTATTGAAAATACAACATTTTATACACTCAGTTGTGTAAATTTACTTCCTGTCTGCTCCCTGTATGGGGCCACACTGTGAGTTCTTAACATTTAAAAACTGTGCTTCATGAGAATTTTATACTGCAATATTATCTGCACTCAGCCAAATTTGGATCTATGATGCCATTGGCTGTCCATGTTTAGGTAACAATGCATAGTTCCAAAATCATTTGAGGAGAAATAAAGAAATGAGGTAGATATGAAAATAATTTAATAAAGCATAATGTAACTAGTCAGGCATTGACTATGTAACACTTACTATACAACTAAGTACTTATGCCTGCATCAAGAATGTCCTAGGAAACGAAAATGATGTACATGTTGGCTGATGGAGTCAGTAGTTGTTAGAAATCTTGTTCAATATACATATTAAGTTGCCATTCATGCAGTTATATATCTCTGTTCTTGCTCCTTGTCATTTGTGTTTAATTTTGACAGTCATTGCCTCTCTTTCTCTCTGACCAGAACACATTAGGGAGAGAAGCTTTCTTTGCTGCAACCTTTCACAGCTGCCCTTTATCCTTCTGCTCCACAATGTCAGGAGGAATCTGAGCTCACCTTTCTCTAATCACCAGAGCTAGGGTAGCAAAGCCTTCTGTTCCTGCACCTCACCATTAGCTTTTGCTGTGAGGAAAACAGCTTTCCTCCTGTATACAAGCACCACTTCTCAGGTCATGAATGCCAGATCCCTAACCATCTAAATGTATCCTAGATTTTATAGAATGTTTTTCCTTTTACAATGCATAAAACCTGAAGTAATTTTATCTAATATGTTTATTTCTGGTGGGGGTTTTTGTAGGATTTTTTAAAATAAGATGCAGTAAAAAAATCACATATGTCTGCAAAAACATTCAACCTATACCTTCACCACTATGCAGACTTCTTTTCTGACATAGATAGATGATGTCAGAGAGACAATGAACATTTGAGTACTGCCATTGTCCTTTGTAGGAATACCTAGAAATGTGAATGTAATTTCTTATTCATATATGCATTTTTTATATCCTGAAATTGAACTTCTAGATTCTTCTCTAACTGTTCATGAAGGATAGAAGACAATAATTTTCTTACAAGCTATATTGCTTCATATGTCTTGTTTAGTATAGGTGACACTGAATTTTTAAAGACTATTAAACTACATCAAATGTATGGGGTTCTGGGCTATATCTGAGCCCCAGAGGTTCCTTATCAGTGAACAGGTAAGTGCTTGATGCTTTGAGGGAGATGTTATACATAAATGTGTTAGATAAGTAAGTAGAGCAGATAAGATTTCCACTCAATGGTAAAGTTGTCACATATTTTACTAAAAGGTACTTGTATTAAAATACTTGCTTGAAGAGGCACATTTGTATTTTTCCTTAAATGGAAAAAAACAGAGGGGGCCTCTGATGAATTCTATTCTTTGTGTCCAAGTTAGTCTCTCTCTGTATTTCTGAGAGAATCGTAATTCCTTGTTCATGAAAAAAAAAGTAATGTAGAAATACCGCAAAACATTCCTAACCTCAAGTTTAAGCTGGTGCAGTTTCAACCACACTAAGCTGTCATGTAAATGTGACAGTTTTAAAGTGCTTATCAAAAATAGCTTGTTCATGAGATACCAAAGTGCTTGCCAATTTTTTACATTTGAACAAATACCTTTGTAGAGTGTAGCAAAAAAAATAGTATGTTGGTCCACACTGATGGTGAAATTTATGATTGAATGATAAAAATTGTAATTTTAATATCCAGTGAAGGCAGAAATTGGGGAATTCACCATATTTGTGATCTTTAGGTATCAACTCCATCTGCTTATATATTTTCTAGATTCATTCTTCAGCATTTTATGTGTAGTTATCATTAAAACTATCTTGCTGTTTTTCCTTGCACAGAATATATCAAATAATTGTGACATAGAAGGTTTTTCACTCTTATTTTGGTTGTGTCCCCCCCTTAGGGGAGAACTTTCTTGGACCAAAATGTCTTTTCAAGCTGCTCTTTATAACCAAACTAGCTTTCCTTTTGCCTAACTAAAACCCCACATATGGAGTATAGATATGGTGGGTAAATGAACATGCTTCTATTTGCACAGCCACATAGCCAAGATGGAAAGTTTTCCTGTTAGGTTTGTGTTGGGAGGAATGGGTTAAAGCTTGGAAGTCTGTTGAGAAGGATTGTAAATCAATCACTCAAGTGACCTTGCAGTTGGAAGTAACTCTTTATAAGCCTCTGAGAACCACAGTCCAGTGATCCTCTAGAACGAACCATCTCTTCTTCTGTGCCTCAGCGCTGCTTTGGGGATCCCCTCATCAGCCAAGTAAGTGGGAATACATTTATTGTTTATGTTCTGACTGCAAGTTTGTAGCTGTTCTGACCTGCCTGTGTCAACTCACAGTTTGAAACAAAACAGTAACATCTTTAAAACTTAAGTAACTTTATAGAATTAAATTCGTATCTGTCCCATCAGAAGTGAGACATATGTCATGCTTTATAAATACATGAGCCAGAATCCTCATGTTGCAGTATTTTAAATCCTTCATCTCTCTCTCTACTGCATGGATTTCAGGTGTCTGATTACATTGAATTTGTGATGTTATTTGCCATTCAGTCTCATAAAGTCCTGGCAGAATTCTTCTGGCAGACCACAGCCTTACTGGCCTGTCTAACTTAGCGTCAGTAGCAAAGCTGCTCATCTCAGTCTTCACAAGGTTCTCTTTTTTTTTCAGAAGGTTATGTTTAGGAATATACTGGATAGCCCATGTCCCAGCACTGATCTCTGCAGAACCATAATGGCAAGTTTTCTTCATTCCAGGAGTTAACCATTAACTCATACTCCCTTCTCCCATTTCCTTCCCATCTGTTAATTATTCATCAAGCCTAAGAGTGAAGGTGTTATTTTAGGCTTAAGCCTTCTTTTCAGGCTTAAGGTTTCTTTCAAAATAAGTCCGCTTTAGGAGAATTGGAGAGAAGCCTTTTGGAAATCCCATAGACTCTATTAACTAGATCCTCATTGCTTATTGATCCTTTTAAAGGCCTTAAAAGCTTTTCCCTGCAATAATAAACAAGGCCAAAGCTTGCAGTATATTTAAAAAATGTGTACGATGAGGCAAGTACTAGGTGATTACTGTGTATGGTATGTAATCCAAAAAACAGTGTTTAGACATGTGGGTCACTGAGCTATGTTAATTGTTCCTAATAAAAGGCTTTATGTCTTAACTAAGGCTTTACAATCTGGATTAACTAATTTTTCAAGTATGTAATGATAAATGCATGATAAATACATAGCTTATGGACTGCAGGGGTTTATTATTATTTGGAGGCAATCTGTAAATATGTTATGAAAATGATAAAATATGAAGTGAAAAACACTTCAGATGTATATAAACTTTGGTATCCAAAATAACACAAATAAAAACAGAACCACTTAACTAAACATATGAATTAATTTTTTTTCCAGTGTCTTTAATTATAAGTGCATTTTGATCTACCCAATATAGTACTGGTGATTATTTTTCTTAGGTCAGATTTCCTTTATGCAAAATATAGGAAGACACTACTGTAAAGGTATTTTTGGAGGTAAGCTTAGAACTTATCTTTAAAGAACACCTTCTTTTTTATTAAATGGAGGAATAACTCTTCAACACATTTTTATTTACTTTGCATTTGTACAGCTTGTTTCCAGAACCCATGACTGATAAGTTGTGAGCATTTGAAGATTTTATTAAAATTTATACCTTAAAAACAATCACTGTTTAGAATTTTAAACCCTATAAAAGAAGAAACTGAAGCATACTGTGAACAAGTTGATAGCCCATACTGACAATGTAAATAAAACACCTACTGCATTAATGCTGTTTTGTACTCAGATGCAGATTATGTGGTGAATGTAGAAAGCTCTTTGCAGAAGACAATGGTGCAGCACACCAGATTTCTCCTTCAGCTCCTGAACCTGATAAATAATGGGAGAAATGATAGTTTTGTCCAAAGTGACTGCTCAGTGCCTTGGGTTTCGCCATCACTGGGCCAGCTCCATGCCAAGCACTGCCCAAGCACAGCACAGATTGGGACTGAAGCACGGCTCTGAGGAGAAAGACTTGGGAGTCCTGAAGGACAACAAGCTGTCCATGAGCCAGCAGTGTGCCTCTGCGGCCAAGAAGGCAAATGGGATTCTGTAGAGCATTAGGAAGAGCAGTGCCTGCAGTTTGAGGGAGGTCATCCTGCCCCTCTACTCAGCCCTGGTTAGGCCATGTGGAGTGCTGTGTCCAATTCTGGCGTCCCCAGTACAAGGGAGACATGGAGCTCCGGGAGTGGGTGCACTGGAGGGCAGCAAAGTTGATGAGGGGACTGAAGCATCTATCTCTCTTATGAAGAGGAAACTGCACCTGTTCTGCCTTGAGAATAGATGACCGAGAGGGGACCTTATCAATGTCTCTAAGTACCTAAAGGGAAGGTGTCGAGAGGATGGATCAGTGGTGCCAAGCAACAGGACAAGAGAGAGTAGGCAGAAACTGAAGCAAAATAAGTTCCACCTGAATGTGAAGAGTACCTTTGTTTTTGTGCGAGTGACCAGGCATTTGGACAGACGGTGGAGTCCCTCTAACCAGAGATACTCCCTCCCTGAGCACCTGAGATTGGAACCCACGACCCTCTGGGGTCCCTTCCAACCTGGCCCATTCTGTCGCGCCGTGAGTCACCCTGTCACACCGCGAGTCACGCTGCGCCCATCCCTCCTGCGCGGCCCGGCCGCGCCCCGCCGACGCACGGCGGTTTCGGAAAAGCTCCCGCCGCTCCTGGAGGGGCAGTCCCGCCGCTCCCGGCCGGAAGCTCCCGCCTCCCCGGGCGAAGGCCGTGGGGCCGCCGCAGGTGAGGCCGCCGGGGCGCGCAGGTGTTGGGCGGCTGCTCCCTCCCGGGCCAGTGGGCGCTCTCCGCCCGGCTCGTCCCTCTCCGGCGCCGCCTGCCTTGGCACCCCGCGGCAGCTGCCTCCCGTCGGGTGAGCCGAGCGCGGCCGGGGAGCGCCCGGGGCCGGGCTGAGCGCGGCCATGTCGCGGAGCTCGCAGGGCGGGCGGCCCGGCAGGTCCCCGCCGCCCCGCGGGGCCAGCCCCGGCTCGGCTGCCCCGCTGCCGCCGCCCCCGCTGCCCCTGCAGCCCCCCTTCGGCCCCGGCGGGGCCAGCCCGAGCCCCAGCGTCCCGGCAGAGCTGAAGCCGGTTCGGCGCTTCATTCCGGACTCGTGGAAGAACTTCTTCAAAGGGAGACGCCACCCCGGCTCAAGTTGGGATAGCACGGCCTCCGACATCAGGTACATCTCGGACGGGGTCGAGTGCTCGCCGCCTGCCTCGCCCGCCCCGCTGCAGCCCGGTGCCAAGGCGGTGCCCGGCTCCTACACGGACCCGTTCGGGGGGTCGGGCGGGAGCTACAACTCTCGGAAGGAGGCCGAGGCCATGCTGCCCTCCGGAGATCCTTCGGGCTCGCTGGAGCGGCGCGCCGGCACCGGGCAGACCTACAGCGAGCGGGTGGAGGAGTACCACCAGCGCTACGCCTACATGAAGTCCTGGGCAGGGCTGCTCAGGATCCTCGGCGTGGCCGAGCTGCTGCTGGGCGCCGCCGTCTTCGCCTGTGTCACCGCCTACGTGCACAAGGACAACGAGTGGTACAACATGTTCGGGTACTCGCAGCCCTACGGATACGGGGCGGGCAGCGCCTATGGGGGATACTCCTACAGCGGCCCGAAAACCCCCTTCATCCTGGTGGTGGCGGGCATGGCGTGGATCGTCACCATAGTGCTGCTCGTGCTGGGCATGTCCATGTACTACCGAACTATCCTCCTCGACTCCAACTGGTGGCCTCTGACCGAGTTTGGGATCAATGTGGCCTTGTTCTTCCTGTACATGTCGGCTGCCATAGTGTACGTAAACGATACCAACAGAGGTGGGCTCTGCTATTACCAGTTGTTCAAGACGCCGATAAATGCGGCTTTTTGCCGGGTGGAGGGCGGTCAGACTGCAGCAATCATCTTCTTATTTGTCACGGTGATCATGTATCTAATTAGTGCTGTGGTTGCCCTAAAGTTGTGGAGGCACGAATCGGCCAGAAGGCACAGGGAATTAATGGAACAGGAGGTAAGCCATTAGTTATCGTTTTCTGTCTATCGGGTACCACATGATGAGGAGGGAGCAGCTGTAAGATCTTACCATGGTGTAGATGGAGTCGAATCAAATGTCTTCTCTACAGCAGATCTATAACCCTGCGGTTGAATTTTAAACAGTCTTACAATATTAGAAACTGCCAAACGAAAAGTGTTTTTAAGGTGTCAGATCCAAAGTCTTGAACGCCTTTTTTTTTTTTTTTAATGTTTATAATTCACCTTGGGTAAGGACCTGGCTCTGTTTTCTTCATAGCACTGGGCTCTCTTCTTGAGTCAGCTGATTAACTACTTCCTAGTGTGTATTTTCCAAACAAAGGAGAAACGAACAATGTTCATCTGTTCAGCAGGGTTAGGTGGCTTAAAGCCACCTAGCATTTATTTGAAAACTGTGCATTCAGCACATCAAGTGCTAGTGTGAAAAAACCTAAGTATGTGAAATACTTATTTTTGCTTTGCAAGCAAAACTCCAAGCAAAAGTTACTTATGCCTTTTCAGCTTTCCTCACAATAGTTATCAGCAAATATTAGTAGTAGCAGCCTTGGCTAGATTTCGATATCTCCAATTTCAGCCAGCCACATCAAATATTTTGCCTGACCACTGGCCTTGCCTATCCTAGAAGCATTCAGTATTTGCCTGGTTAATGATAAACTATACCAGTAGAGATTGAACTCTGTAGGTAAGAGCATCAAAAGTAATTTGTGTAAAACTTACTTCACTTGAAAACATCACCAAAAAAACCTTTAAAAATGCGTAAGACTTAAGATAGAATGAAAATTAATGCATGTGAAATGTACTTAAACCTAACTCAAGGGGGGGGTCAGGCTTTAAGTAATTTTAGAAGGAGAGTTTAAAGTTGTATTTCCTCTGCTCTGTGACTCAAGTGTGATTTGAAGCATTTTCATTTAACAATGGTTTCTAGTTCACCGTCTTCCATAAAATTGAGACTTTTCTTTTGAAAGCTAATTATAATTCTTCAGTTAAAGTTTTTTCATGAACTGATAGTATGTCCTCCAAGAATGAGGTGATTGCCAGTTACACACAAGGTGTTTATTCTTCCCTGTTACTATCCAAATTCTTTTAGTCCAGTTGCTAAACATTTTTAAAGGGAATGCTTTAACAATAGAACTTAGACTGTGGAGAGTGCTGTGCAAAACAGCTGCAGGTTGAGCTATTGGTTAGTGCACTCTTGTGTGTTCTAGGCAATGAATTAGGCTCAGAGTGTTAGTGAGTTAACTAACCTTGTGGGCTGGAATGTGAAACAATAATAAAGGAGCTTGAAAAGTGGATGGAGTATTTCCTGCAAGCTGTTCCTTACAGCTGTGCTCTGGGAAATCCTGTTGTTCTAGGGTTTGGGTGGTTGTTTTCCTTAAGCAACAAGTCTTGAAATTAGTGGATTTGAAAATATTCCTTATGCAAAATTTCATCATACCTAAATATAAATGTAATTTTCTGAGCAGTATGATTTTGAAAACGTTTTAATTTTAGGAGTATGTGCTTATACATACTATTTTTGCTGAAAATAAAGCTTAGTTCTCTCTTCTTTTTTTTTTTTCCATAGATGAAAACACAATCCTCTTTTCCAGAAAAGAAGGTAGGAAATATAAATTTATTTTTCTGTTTACTGAAATTCTAAATGGTTATTCTTTCCCTTATGACTATTTTTAATTAATTTATTTGTTTGCTTATTTGACCCCAAAGAGATTAGGTTTCATTTTTAAAGTTAGAATGAACAGCCGTCTCCTGCCTAGAAGACTCAAAAGGAGTTTGTGAAGAACTTACTTCTAGTTAGGTTATGAAATCTATAAAATTGTAAAATAGCAGATGTGATGGCTGCCTCTCCACATGCTCTTACCCTTTCCTATGAGGTGCCAAGTTCTCATCACAGAGTTTGGCAGACATGACTAAAACAGCAGGTGGTCTGATGCTTGATAGGTTTGAGACTCTCTTTCTTCCTGGCTGTGTGCTTAATTTGCAGGAGAGCCAGTGGAAGTACATTGTAGGTGCCCTGTGAGTTGAGCTTCTTTCTTGGTCTCTGAGACTGCTCCAAAGAACCCTTTCCAGTTCTAAAGCATCAGCAATGTTAGTGTTTCAGCCACACAAAGTGTCATTGCATACACTGCAAAGATTACATAGGGTTTCCAGAGAAATTATGATGTATTAATTCCAGTCTTAAATGTTTCCTGTTAGACACCGTAGATTTTCTACCACTGTCTTCTCTGTTGATTCAGTACTGGATCAGGATCCTTTTGTTTATGTTTTAACAAGATTCCACGTTTTTATTTCTGGATCAATGGTTGAATTGTGCAGTAAGAAACAAGGAGAAAAGGGGACTCCAGAGAACAGAATGATTCCAGTTTATTCACAAATTAAATGAATACAGAAGGAAACTTCCTCACACTATTTTTTTAAGACGTCCAAACAAACCTTTCCAAATCTCCAGAAGTGTTTATCTGTACTGCTGTTAGTACAAACTGAAGAAAAACACTGTATGAGAAGCATTACTGTAACTCATTAAACTGATTTTCTATTTACAGTAAGAATTCTAAGAAATATTTGTGATTTGCTTCTACTGCTGCTGAATACATATATCTCCGTCTTAAAGTTGCATATTCTGTGATACTTACGTAAAACTGATTTAATAAGAACAAATTCCTTCTCTTTTAAAACAGTACGAAGCTGATGACATACTAAGGGAAGAAGTCAGTTACAGGCAGCTCAAATCACTGGAAAGAAAACCAGAGCTACTTAATGGTCATATACCTGCAGGCCACATTCCTAAACCTATAGTGATGCCAGACTACTTAGCGTAAGTGACTTGATTTTGATGGACCACCTTGGTGGAGGATACTTGAAAAATGCTTTTCACTCTGCATTTCCCCTATATATACTTGTGGTTTCTCTCCCATGCACATGCTATGGGAACTCATAATTGTGTAGTCAAAAAGTAGAGGGGATAGGGCTGGTATCAGTGGCATAAGACCAGTAACTATAAATAAGGAGTCTTAATTAAATAAACAAACCCACACAAACCTCGAATGTTGAAGCACAATGCCATAATCAAGCAAGTACAGTAACTGCCAAAGGAGCAGAAGACTGCTATATAGATATTAGAGGATAAAAACTAAAATTCAGGCCTTTTTATGGCCTGAAATTTGACTAGTCTTATACTTTCTAAGTGCTGAATTTGTAACATGCTCTCTTTTAAAGGGTAGGGCTTTCCAAGTTTGATATAATAAATTAACTTTTATACTATTTGCTATGGGCACAAATAGAAATGCGATTTCACCTGAATATTAGGAAAATATTTTTCACTGTGAGGGTTAGCAGAGGTTTCCCAGAGAGACTGAGTCTCCATGCTTGGAGATATCAAAAGCTGTCTGGAACAATCCTAGTCCAAGTGTACCTGATTGTGCAGGAGGTTAGATCAGATAACCTCCAGATGTCTCTTACAACATCAACTATACTGTGATTCTCAGATTTCAATGCTTTACAGACATGCAAATTTCAGCAGGTTATGAGATTAGCAAAAAAATGCAGAAATGCACTGTCGGGTGAAGAGTCTAAATGTTGTTAGCAAATTGTATTTCTAAAACTAATTCTTAATGTTTTGGGTTTTGGTTTCTTGTTTGTTTTTTCTTTTTTTCAGGAAATACCCTGTAATTCAAACAAATGAAATGAGAGACCGGTACAAAGCAGTATTCAATGATCAGTTCGCTGAGTATAAAGAGCTGTCCATGGAAGTTCATGCTGTATTAAAAAAGTTTGATGAGCTGGATGCATTGCTGAAACAGCTTCCACACCATCCTGAAAGCATATATGTAAGTACCTGTGAAATAGGCTCATGGAAAATAGTTGTATCAGGTAGTATTAGGCAGATCTTGACTGTCTTCAGCTAGGGCACAATGTTTTCTAATGCTGGCTGTGACCTGGTGTGAGAGGAAGTTTCTCTGTATGTTACATCATCTCTGGCCATTAATTAGAGATACCAAGTTCCAGTTAAGATGTTTTCGTGGTTTTCAAAGAGTTTTGTTTCTTTGCTTCATACTAGTAGCTTTTAAGTTCTAGTGAGTCACAGTTTATGTATTTTTATTATTTCTCAAATACAAGATTTACATCTAAAATGTTATAACCACAAGGTATTGATCAAATAGGAATTCTGATGAGCATTTTGTAGAATTTGCATTAATATATGGGGCACACTCAAAGTTTAAAAATCTGTGGTTTCTCATTAGGAACAGGAAAGGATATTAAAAGTTCTGCAAGAATACAAGAAGAAGAAAAATGTAAGTGTTTTTAGATTTACATTGCTATTGAATCTAGTGACTAGCAAAGAGAGTCTAAGTAGCCAATACTTCTGACACTAGGCAGATTTCAGTACTTCAGGGTACCTGTACTACTTTGTGTATTTTGTCTTCTAAAACTTTGGCCAAGTTAGGATACAACCCAAACATTCACGCCAACAAGCATTTTTGGGAATAATGAAACCAGTAGCCACATGTGGGGAAAAAACCCCAAGCCACAACCCCAAACCAAGAGCTGTGAGTGTTTTCATCTTCTGAGAGTATGCTTCATCTCTTAGCATTCTGCACTCAGAAGATTAGTTCAATTATATTCACTGACTGACACAACCAGTGGATAAAAACAGAAAACATAGTCTTAACATTGAAAAAAAGTTTTGTAATTTTTGAGGCGTGGAATTTAGACACTCTCAGAAAGTAAATTTCAGTGTCATCCATGAGGTTTCTCTGTAATTTTTAATGCAGGCAGCAAATACGTATCTGTGTCCTGTTAAAAACATTACGTGCTACAAATACTATTTTTTCTTCATGGAATTCAGAGTTTGTGTCCACCTTAGTTATCTTCATTGCTTTTTTGGGAGGAGGGGAAGGATTTATTGAACATATAACAAATACATTTATAAAATCTAAACAGTAGGATGTCATTTATATTAGCAGATTTTTGTTTTGAAAGAGCTCTATTTACTAAGTAACTACAGCATATAAAGGCAGAACATTTTCTTCTGGCCTTTTATGAGAGAAGGGGAAACAGGAAATAAGAAAGGGCCAGGGGAAAGGATTGTGATTTTTTTGAGAATATTTAAATACTGTCCTTTTAGTCAAGAAAATAATGTGTAATAGACTATGCTTAGAAGAGTCTGATAGCCCAACATATTCATGTAAAGGTTTTTGTATTTTTGGCAGGATCCTGCATTTCTGGAGAAAAAGGAGCGTTGTGAATATCTGAAGAATAAACTTTCTCACATAAAACAACGAATTCAGGACTATGATAAAGTTATGAATTGGAATGTAGAAACTTAGCAATGCCTTCTCTTAATTGATGCTATTTCTTGTTTTTAAAATCAATATGTGTATTTTAACCTATTTATTCATTCTTTGAACAATACACTTATGGGGATTACTTAATCACTGTCATATATTTGGATGTTGTTCATTACTGATGGGTTTTGTATGCAGATCCAATTGTAACTGAAGTTATGAGATAAGTTAGGAAACCTCTGCTAACATGCTGCTTTCGTTAGTGCAAATCCTTGCCTCTTAAATATGAATACCTTATTTGAAAATACTTCATTTGCAAACTTGCAAAGCCTACCAGAGAAAGCAGTTTCCAAATGCCTTGTAGAAACTTTGCACAGAAATGTTGTTAACAATTTTGGATTTATTACTATCTAACATCTTAATGATACCAGAAAGAGCTGAGCTGTTCTTTCTGTGTGGGGTTTTATGCGCTGCCTAATTGTATTGAAAATTTGGGCAATTCAGAAGCTAGTTTAATGAGAATTTTTATATTGTATTTCCAAATGCTGTACATTTTACCAGAAATCATCTTGAATTTTGCCCCACAACAAAAGAAAAATAGCTTCTTATTTAAGCAGCTGGGGGAAGGGGACCTGGGTTTGGTTTTTGTATTGCCCTCTTCAGAGATGATGCAACAAATCTATACTTGGCCTTAAAGGAACAGAGGTACAGAATGAGACATATTAATGTTCCGTTAGTGTTGCTATAGGTCAGTGTGCTCTGCCTGCCTTCTGGATCATGCTGTTAGGGGTACATATGTTTAAGGGCTTCACTCTTCTTCAGCAAGTAACAGGACTTTTTGTCTATGCAGCAGCTGTTAGTGAACTTGGCATTCAGAGAGTAAGTACAGCAAAATGAATTCTCATTCAAAGTGTAAATTGCTGGTATCCCCTTTAAGGCCAGGTAAAATGTATTAAAAGACATACTTTCCAGTGCATATTTGCATAAATTCTATGTATATTTTTATATTTTCTGGGGATATTATGCTGGGGATAGGTTTGTATGTGCAAGTATTTTCATAAGCCAGTAAATTTTCTCTTTGTATCCTTTATCATACCTTTATTTACTTTATTAACTTTTTTACTTACTAAAATTGTTAGAAGCATTGATAGTTTTTGTACAGTTTTCTATTACTGTAATTTGTCTGTTCTGAAATATGTTTTTAATATTTTAAAAACCCACCAGTGTGGCCATATTACTCTATTGTTTCTACAGACATTTTGTTTGTAAAAGGTGCTCTGGTTACAGTTACTGCAAATTTTTGTTAGTGATTTGGTTTTCTTCTTTGAAAGAAAATTTTTAACTTCTGCCTTAATTTAAAGGAACAACATCAGGAAAGCCATTTCCAGTTCAGTATGGTCATGGTAGTACTACTGCTTCAGCTCTTCACTGCTGGAAATGTATTAACATACCTCACTCTGACCATTGGAGCCCTTCTGGTTTTTCAGCCCTTATCATTTACACTGCAGTCCTGATGGCCACCTTCATATTTGTAAAATTGACATTCCACTTTTATCAGCCACTTAATTCCAAGAGCTTTAGTGGATGAAGTAAATAGCACAAGATGCCATGGGAGCACTGAGAGAATTTGAAAATTTGGCAACTTTTCTTTTCAAAGCCCCAATCTCATCTGCCTGGCTGGTGCCTCAATATTTTCATTATTCTGAGAACAGGTAACAGCCAGTGCTATGCCTTGTTCTTTTTTTTTTTTTTTTTTTTTTTTTTTTTCTGTGCCTTTCTCTCTGGTTCTGGTTTGTATTCATTTCAAAGGAGAAACCTCTCTTCCTTATAAAGATAGGCCATTTTTTCATACTTGTTGTGCTGAATACTTGTTAAATTGTTCTTTTTAAGAGAAGTACTTGTCCAAATCTCCACAATCTAAATAAAGGACCTCTCACTGTAACCCAGATTTCTTGCTTTTTCTCAGTGAGAGTTCTAGGCATTGCATTGATAACAGAAGAAAATTAATGCAAGTTTGAGGATCAACTGGTGTTCATAAAGTGCTCACAATAATATGACTTATGTTTTCTTTGGAAGATTCTGCAGACTTAATAGGTCTTCTTTCTGTAGGACAATGAGACACAGCTCCAGGCTCCTTTTGACAGTGGTATGAGTTTCAGTTTTCAAGAAACTGGCTCCTGGTCCCTCAGACAGCGTCTGTCTAGCCTGCAGAGAACCATCATGCTGCTTCTTTCCTGCAAAATTTCCAACAAATGGATTGGGAAAAGGGAACACCATACGTGTGCTTGGAATGAGAGGGGATCGAGTGGCAACATCTGCATGTGGATTCTTGTGTTTTCCAGCAGCATGCCACAGATGTGGCCATGTACATTTTCCAAATGTTGGGAAGAGAAGCTGGGAGAGATACTCCCTTCTGCCCACCTTTTGGGTTCCAAACAGGATTGATGTTGGGCACGACAGAAGTAAGCTACCATCCTAAGGTACTGCAGACCATCCTAAGGCTGCAGCAACGTGTTGCAACCATTACAGTAAATTACTTGCCCAGCCCTGTGTCTGTTACAGGCCCCAGGGCTCTAAAGCACTTCTCATGTGTACAATCTGTGCACTGGTTTTCCTCTAACCTACCAATGGACGACTGGAAAGGGTCTTGTCTACAATGCTGCAGTCATGCTGGAGAAAGACTAATCTTAGACTAACAGGTTAACATGTTCATCTCTCAAAGAAATTGAGGTTAATGAAAGAATTAATGGCTGGAAGCTAAAGCAACTTGGAGCAAGGCAGAAACTGGGAGGAAAGTGATGGGAGAATCCTTCAATCTGAGTTACATGATAACTATCAAGGAAAGTGGCCTCTTGATACTCTTGAAGAATGGAAGGCATACTCCAGACAAAACTGAATTTTTTAGGTGATTATCACCTCAGTCTCTCTGTGCAGTCCCTCTAGGCCCAGCTCTGAATCTACTTGATACTTTTGCATGTATGTGTAAACCATGTGCTCTGGGGCCGTACTGTGTGACTGGGTTTTTGCAGAAGGTAATTAACACATAAATTAATCACCAAGGAATATTGCCTCTCATCAGTGGGCTTGCTTTTAATTACAGCCTGTCCTCAAACCCTGAGTGTACACAAGAAGTTTTATCCTTCAGTCATCCTCTTAGAAAATGCTTGCCTGGCTACACAGATCTACAAATCAAGATGCTCAAGATTCTTAGCATTTCTACAAATACTATAGTTTCTAAACTAGATTTGTGTTTTTATTGTCTCTGTAAGCAGTTGGATATCCTAGATCAAAACAACTGTGGCAAGATTGGCATACTGTTTACTAAACCATGCATTTTTTTTTTCAGGCCAGATAAAGCAGTGACTAACAAATATACCCAAAATTTTGACTTGTGCAATAGCCTGACGAGCTTTTGTGATGACATATTGACTACAAATGTTCATGGCAATGAAAAACCTAATTTCTTTAAAATTGTAAAAGGAGGTATTCAGTAAGTTACTAATGTTGTACAATCAAGTTTTACAAAATTACTTTATATTCTGTATTCCAGTCCAGCACTGAAATTCTTGGTCTTGAGAATAAAAAATACTCCTGTTCTGAAAGAAGTCTCATTTCTCTCTTCTTTTATTCAAACTGCTAGCTTATAAGATACCTCATTTCAGTGTTCTATAGACTAGACTTTTTCCTTCTAAAGAAAAGATGGTGTATGTTTTAATGGGAGTTGTTCATACTGCAGCTATTTCAGTTCCAAAAAGCAAATCCTTGACTTTTCAAAGAATTCCTCTTTTCCTGTCTTCAGCTTGCTTTCCTTCAAAAAAGTTGTTTTTTTCCAGGTACGGTTTAACTGACAGCTAATTAATTTCTCCTCTCATTCCGTTATAATTATGCATTGCTCCTGATAAATGCAATAAGCTGACGGGTACAGAAGTGGTTAGATTTAACCCACTCCTGTTTCAAGAATTGTTACTGCTGTTTACATGTTTTCTTCCTCGTGTATTGTCTTACTTGGACTCAGAGTGAGACTCCTTAGAAACGGATGTTCGGCAACTTTCCTGTAATTCAGGAGATGAAGCCCAGTCTTGGCAGACTTCCACTGTATCCAGTAAAGTTTTAATCTCTCCGCAGAGCAATCAGCAATTAGCTCAGCCTGCTCTGAGCTAATCCTCACTGTGGTGTTTATGAAATGGAAGCTCTTGGTGACTTGAATACTCAGAACTATTTTAGGTTGATGGAAAAACATAATTACTTAGCATCAAAATACCTTCAATACTTCTTGCTTTTGCTGGCGGGGTGATAGATGCCTGCCTTCATTAACCGGTGTATGGGCATAATCGTATTGAAATCCAGTGCTTTTCCCAGGCTCCTGCGTTGTTCTGTTAATTACTGAAATTGCTTCTGTTAATCGCGCAGTGCCAGGAGCCTGGCGGCCGTGCCCGGGGAACACAGGAGCGAGGGCGCTCCCCGTGAGCCTCTTACCCAGGCGCTCGTCCTCTCCATCCATGTCTCCGTGAGGCGTTTTCACGAGGCGCTCGTCCTCTCCGTGACCGCACCTCGGAGGATTTTGGTGATGGTGTGGAAAACACAGCGGAACCTTCCGGCACGGTCTCTGCGCGGCGGCGGGGCGGTTTGGCGGCGCACCGAGGCGGAAGCGGGCGGGCGCCAGCGTGTCCGGGCAGCGGGGCCTGGCGGCGGGCGCGGCGGGGCTGCTCCCTGTGCACTGCGCTTCTTCTCAGGCCCCTCTGCTGCCCTTAGCCCCCTTCGGCCCTTCTCACCCCCTCAGTCTCCCTGGGCTCTTTTCAGACCCCGTCTCACTCACCCCGGTCTCCTTCCCGCAGTCCCTCCCATCTCCCCTGAGCCCCCCGACACTCGCTCTGCGCCCCGCATCTCCCTGGTCTCCCCTCGGCCCCCGCGGAGATGGATGACGAACCAGAACGCACCAAGCGCTGGGAAGGAGGCTACGAAAGAACATGGTGTGTTCTTCCCCCCTCACCTTTCTCCCCTTCCGGGCGAAAGAGGAGGAAAAATCTCCTCTCTGCCCGCTGTTTTAACTCTCTGTTTCGCGTAGGGAAATTCTCAAGGAAGACGAATCCGGGTCGTTGAAAGCAACCATCGAGGACATTCTCTTTAAGGCAAAGAGGAAAAGGTACTTTGTGTGGCCACGAGCCAGCTAGCAACACTGACTTGGTCAGTTATAAGGGCTTGATCATCCAGGAACTGGAGCATGTGGGATGAACTGAGCATGAGGCATGCCTGCAGGATGTTTTCATGTCATTTCTCCTTCAGAGGGTCAGGTACAGGCCAGAAAAAACGGTGAAAAAATAATTCTTTTTTTTAAACATTGCATGTATACAGGCTGTGTATCCCCTGTGTATGCAAGCCACAAGTCTTGATTTGATGTAACAGTGCAGAGCACTGCTTAGAGAAATCTTTCATCTTTTTTTAAAAATATACAAATCAGAGATTTGTATATTTAAAAATTAAAAAACAGGATAGTTTAGGTTGGAAGGGACCTTAAAGATCGTCTCACTCCAACCTGCCATGAGCAGGACACCTTTCATGGGACCAGACTGGTCAGAGCCCCATCCAGCCTGGCTTTGAATTACCCAGGGATGTAGCATCCCCACCCTCTCTAGGCAACCTGCTCCAGTGCCTCACCACCCTCATGGTAAAAACATGTTTATCACTCATCTAAATCGACTGTCTTTTAGTTAAAAACATTGCACCTGGTCCTGTCACAACAGAATCTAGCTTCTGGTGTCATGGTTACTGATTTCTGTTTCAAATTTCAGAAAAATTGCTGGAAAAAACCCCAAGTTTTGCATTATTTCAAGTTATGTTAGAACTTGGTTTGTCAAATTTGTGTAAAATTTTGAAGCTTCATTAAACCTGGTAGTAAGAAATAGTTCTTATTTATTTTCTGAGAGTTGAAAAATCTGTAATTGAACTGTGGGGCATTTCAGTGTGAATAAATGTCTGCAGTTTCTTGCTTCTACATTTTTCCTAGAAGTCTAGTATTGGATTTGTTTGGATTTTTGTTTTAGGAGCCATTCACTCATTTGAATTTGACTTAAATACTTCTGTGTTTTGTTAGACTCAATGAACACCATGGACAAGTTCGGCTTGGAATGGTATGTTAATACCTTGACCTTGTTCTCTCCTTAGTCCAGAACTTCTTGGCTAGAGGTGGTATTCTGGATCTGAAATACACTTCTGCTGGCCTAGCATACTTCATACCAAACCGTGTGGTTTCCACTGTTCTTACTTTTTTTTAAGCATTTTTTGTTTGTTGCCAGTGTGGCTGTGGAGCATAGCTATTCAGGGTTTGACACACGGGATGTTTTTGGGAGTGGAATTCAGACCACACGTGCTCACACTGTCCCTTTCTCCTCATGTGAAAAATGGACATAATGGAAGTGAGTTGTAAATAACCACATTGGTTTGTGCTACGCTGAGCTCTTCAGATGAAGGCATGAATGTTCAAACTATGCATGTTTTGTAGTTTATCATGAGAGGAGAGCAGTGTGCATTTTTCAAGAGAGGGGGTTTTTTTTAAGAAAAAAGTGGAAGAATGCATTAATTTTCAGTTGATGTTAATTGCACCTCTCAATCTATTGAATTTTCCCTGGTAGAGGGAGGAAGTAGAGGCTTTTTTAAGTAAATGGAATAATGAATTCATTTCAATATGTATTCTGTGAGTGATTTTCAAATATGGTGGAAATGCAGATGCGTCATCTTTACGTGGTTGTTGATGGATCAAGAACAATGGAGGACCAAGACTTAAAGCCAAACAGACTGACTTGCACTCTGAAGGTATTCTTGCACTCAGAAGTTTTTTGTTGCTGAGACACCGTTTCTCTATGACAGGGTTGCGTTTTGCATTTCCAAGAACTGCAGTCCCCTGTATGTACATAGCCTCATCTCTCATTCCTACATTTGTCTCCTTGCTTCTGTTGCTAATCTGTCACTTTCCTGTTTTTTGAATAGTAAAATCTGTGGGGCATTATTTTGCCTTGCACATGTACTTCTTAACAGTAAAAACACTTGGCACAGGTGTATAATGGGAAGATACATTTGGAAACTGTATGGAAATTAAGTGTTGCCCATAATAAGGGGATGATATGTTTTCATTACACAGCTAGAATTAGTTTGGGTTTTTTTTCTTACAGTTGGGGTTTTTTTATGAATTCTTATTTGAAAGGATGCTAGATGAGAGTTTAACTGGGTTGCAGTTTCAGATTGTGTTCATAGTGTTCTGGATGGTCTTCTCCAACAGTACTAAGGCATGAAATCCTTTATTTTAGTGGGTTTGTACAGTTTAGTGTTTTTTGGTGTACTGAAAACCTCCATTTGAACCAGCAGGAATCTAGAATGTCAAGATAGGACATGAATAAAATAAGGGGGAGGTATAGTTTCTGAAATCTGCATTTCACTGGTTACATGGGATGAAGTGGGAGGAATGGGGTGAAAGAAGAATGGGAAAAAAAGGCTCATTCCCCCTTTTTGTGTTACCCAAATACTTTGATTTGCTTTTTAGCAAAACTAAATGTTTTGCATGTACTTAATGCATGTGTAATAAAAGTATAATTAGTTTTTAAATGTCTTAACTTTTCTTTCTAGTTACTGGAATATTTTGTTGAAGAGTACTTTGACCAGAATCCTATTAGTCAGGTATGTACAGCAATGCAAGAAACAAATAGCAGAAAACTGTTTTATAAGGTAGTTTGGTTATAACACTACACAGTAAACTGTTTTCAATTTATGTACCTTCCTGTCCTTTATTCATCAGTCTAGTGAAATTCTTGTTTCTACCTGCCTGTTTCTGCCAGGCATTTAGAATTTTAGGAGATTTCTTTTTGTACCTTTTGGCAATAGTAATGAAATTATGGGAGTGTTGTAAACTGATGCATCACGTTGTGTTACTGTTGTTACACTTGTTACACAAGTAGAACTGAGATAGACTTATATGGCTAAACAATTCTGATCCATAAAAATATTTTAAAAAGTGTATAAAATTCTAACTAAACTCATTGTAAAACTTTCTAAGAAAAAATTTGTCTTTTTTTCCCCCCCTTTTCAGATTGGCTTAATTGTAACCAAGAGTAAAAGAGCTGAAAAAATGACAGAACTCTCAGGTAGGGAAATAGTATTCTTTTCTTAAATTGCAGATGTTTTTGTTATTTTCATTGGTGTTATAAGTTCTGCTTGATACAGTGCTGAAAATGAAATTATATTATTATAATTAGTTTTAGTTTGAAAGATAAATTACTGCAATCTGTCTGAAACCATCATCTACATTTTGATCTGCTTTGATCCAGAATTGTCATTGTATGCTTGTTTCCGATCAAGGCTCAACCAGAATGCTACTCAGATATGTTCTGCTCCCCCTACAGTTAATTTTCTGCCCTGTTTGTTAATTTTGTATGTCATGACATCTATGTTTTTTGTGAGATCTGATCTGATGGTAAGAAATCAAGGTTTGTTTGGTTCCTATGTGCTGTTACACCACTCTCTGTGGCTTCAGCAGGTTTCATTGAGGAAATTGAGGGTCTTTGAACCATACTTTGAGGATAACAGAGGAAACGAAACTCTTTTGTTTGGGAGACATGTTGCACTCATGTTGAGTGCTTAATGATACCCATCTGTGATTGTATTCTTTTTGACTTCTGTAATTTCTAGCATCTGAGTGCCTGTAGAGTAAAACTCTGTTTTACTGTTTTCTGCATTCTGTTCAAAATACCAATTTCTAAGGAAAAATACAGACCCGTTCCATTTTTAAACCAGTTACTGTTGTTCAAGTATGCTTCATTACTTATACAGTTTAAATATTTCTTTAAACTTTCTTTTAAAAGTCCTTTAACTTGTTGTTTCAGTTAAATTGATTGTATTTTTTTTCACTTACAGGAAACTCAAAAAAGCATGTAACTGCTCTGAAGAAAGCAGTGGATATGAACTGTAGTGGAGAGCCTTCTCTATATAATTCCCTCAATTTGGCCATGCAGACTTTAAAGTTAGTATATACATGGAATTTTTTATTTTCTTTGTGCTTGTAACTTTTTTGACAGGAAGGGACAGAATTTTTTCTAGATAGTGTCTTGAATCATGCTGACTTGAGTCTAAAAGGTGACTTTATCTTGTCTTACAATACAAATCATTAAGTTAAATCCTGTAGTAGTACAGAAGTTTATTTTCTATCACTAGATGCTTGTATTTAGGGATGTTTCTCTTACAGAAACGTGACTTGAAAACCAAGTTGATGATGGTATGTAGATATTGTGATGAAAGACATTGCAATTCTTTTTTACTGAAGGGCTGAGGTATGAGAGAGGACAGAGATAGGGGCTAATAATGCAAGAGAACAGGAACAGAAGCAGCATTGTGTCACAATGATCTTGAGAGAGTTTTGGCATACTTTAGAAAGATCAATTTTTGGGTAGGATAGATTCAGAACACTTATTTGCTATGTGAGATATTGAGATGTATCCCAGTTTGTTGAAGACTGAACGAAGAATTACAGCTAAAGACACTGAACAAAGCTAATAATCAGTGTCGTGAAAAGCTATTTAATTACTAGCAGGAAGAGACTTTTCAACTGAGGACTAGAAGTCATTAAAGTAATGGATAAAAAATGATTTGAGCTTTTTAGGAAGTCAGGAAGACTTACTAAGGGTGCTAGTTTGAAGATTATTTTTACCTGCGAGTATGGTTAAGGTACAAAGGATTCATTATAGCAAATAATCAGGTAGCAACTACACAGTTAAATACTGTATTTTAGATATTGGAAAGGTGTGGCTTTTGGAAGATGAAAATCTGGTGTTCAGACAAGGATCTTAGTTTGTAGAGGACTTTGGGTCATGTCATCTCTTGACTTCAATACATTCATGTCCTTGGAGATGTTATCATACAAATAGCTTAGTGTGCAGAAGTAAATTAACAGTGTGCTTTCTTTAGGCATATGCCAGGACATACAAGCAGAGAGGTTTTGGTAGTCCTCAGCAGTCTGACAACATGTGATCCAGCCAACATCTATGATCTAATTAAGGTACAGAATTGAAGTTTGACTACTGCACTGAACTGATCCAAACTACTAAAGAAAAAAACAGGCAGTTGCAGTGTCATCACCAATTAATTTTCATTTAAGACTTTAAACCTTTTTACTATTTCTTGTTCTACACATGAATTTGAATATGCTTTTTTCCTCTATTTTAAGTGTTTAAAAGCAGTAAAGATCAGAGTATCTGTCATCGGCCTAAGTGCTGAAGTTCGAGTTTGTACAGTACTTGCCCGAGAAACTGGTGGTATGTATCTGAAGTTCAATAGTTATACTGATAAGACAGGTTTAAACTAAAAATTAAGTATGTAATTTGTTATATATTTATTGCTGCATTTTGATATTTTTAAGGATAAATATTTTCCATTGTGCTGGCAGAAAATTAAAGAGTTGCCCAAATCTAAACAAAACATACAGTAGTAAATGAAATAATTATCAGCTGGTAGCTGCAGCTCTAGAGAGAAGAAATACATATATTTTCAAACTTTTTGGTCCACATATAGAGGTATGTGATGTGGAACTTCATCAATGTAACATGTTAATATCTATTGCTACAGTGGTAACTCTTAGCGTATCATTACTGCAGTGTAATTTTGGAGAAAAAGCTGTGTGCCTTCATATCTAATTTAACATTCTGTTATTATTAGTTTTAAAATTTGTCATTTACTGTAGCATTAACAAGGCTGCTTTTTAGGAACAGGTTTGGATAAATTGTGTTTTCTACCTAAGTTTGTATCTGTCATTTGGAGTATATATTTGTATATATTCTTTTTTGCTCATAACCTGACAGTAAGGCATTTCTTTGTTTGTGACAGGAACATACCACGTTATTTTAGATGAAAGTCATTATAAGGAGCTGTTGATGCACCATGTTAGTCCTCCACCTGCCAGTTCAACTTCTGAGTGCTCCCTTATTCGAATGGGTAGGATGTGGTTTTGTCAAACTCCTAGCACGAGATTTGCTTTTTCTTTTCCTTTGTTTGCCTCTTCTTTGTTAAGGCTATACAAATAGTAAGAAGAGTAATAAAGACACAGTGCAATTTTTTTTTGTTTTAACTTTTATTTTGCTAGATAAGTATTAATTTTCTTGGCGTTATTTCTGCAAAGTAGTCAGCTTTTAAATAAAGTTTTTTAAGTAAGACAAATTACTAAACAGAATATGGAAGCAACAAAATGGAACAATATTGATAGCATGGTAATTGTTAAAAATTTAATACTTAAAAATGAAGAATGAAAAACTATTTTATTTCTCCCTCTGCTTTTTTCCTTGCAGAAGGCAACTGTTACAACTATTAATTGATTTAAGAGCTATAGGTAGTACACATTTATTAGCAGCTTCTGGAGTGTTCTTTCAATGAGGAGATTAGGTACCTTTTCCTGATGTGTTTCTCAATAAATTTAAGCTTGGAGTTAAACCAGAACAGGAACTCTGATGCTACAAAGTAGAGCATTGAGTTGTTACTTTCGTCCACATTTTCATAGATAAAAATGTGCCTATTTTTATGTCTAGATATAGATAATTTAAAGGTTTACTTCTCATAGGTAAAGCCTGAGCAGCAGTTGGAGAAACCAACTTCTCACCTGTCATGATCTGTAAAAAATAAATTATAGAAAGAAGGAAAGGTGTCAGTCTCCAAGAGGTCCTGTAGTCTCATCTGTCATATACTGCACTTGGAAGGTGAACATAGGCTGAATGGATGTGTATGAAAATATTTCCGCCTTAATTAGAAACTATTGTTTAAGTGAACATTTGTATGCTGCTCATTCTGCTTTCCTACCATTTCACATATTTTTCTTTTCACCTGTTCTTCAAGAATAGGGCTCCAGTGCACTTCAGTTAACACAAAGTCTATGGCAAGGACATTTTTTCAGTTGGGGGGAAATAAAGTCAGGGAGGTGTGGATGTAGGTAGAGATCTTTGGGAAGAATTTGATACCTAGCAAGAGTGTATCGGTTCTCCTGTGATAATAAATGGGAAAGCGATAGGCCTGAATGTCAAGAATAATCTTTGAATTTTTCATTGAAGTAAGAAGCTGACATATTATTGCATGTTTAAAATTGTTACTGTGGGATGTTTTCTCTTCAGGTTTTCCTCAGCATACTATCGCTTCTCTGTCTGATCAAGATGCAAAGCCTTCCTTTAGCATGGCGTAAGTAGCATTGATTAGAATTCAATGAGGTGATAGGAATTCAATATTAATTAGTCATATTTAGAAAATCTGCTTGACAAATGAAAGTATTGCAAAATAATATGAAAAAAAGAGTAAGCCAAATCTTATGACTTCCAAGTAGACATTTTATTTCCATTGGTAGCTCCAGTATGTGTCCATAGTTACCTCTGTTAAATATGTGTTTTAAAATTTGCATTTAGGTTTTTTTTAAGGTAGTAAATAATACTTAGTTCTGTTACTCAGTGTTTGGGACACACAGATTGCTACAAGGTATTAAAGTAATTACATGCAGTTCCTGGTTGAATTAATTCTATCATTTTAAAAGATAATTATGAGGATAAAAGGATATGATCTGAATAAAGTACTTTTTATATTTGTTAACATGACTTTAAAGGGAAGTTTAAAATAGAGGCCTCATTTGATGACTGTACTAGTGCACTGCTCAATTAAAAGAGTCATTGTTTTCCAGGATGATTGGGGTATCTGAATTTCAGAATGAAACAGTTTGTAACAGCGTTTGCTATTTGGAAGAATAAGTACTGTGTGCATCTTATAGGCAATATTAAATATTTTTGTGTCTAAAAAGATACAAGCATGTAATTGTTGTTCATATCTTTATGTTTAAAGAATGACTCCTTTATATGGAAATATTTGGTCTTTGTTTCCTGTGGGAAAATGCGGTCACTGGTATCTCACCATATCAATTGTTTTCTGACACACATTAAACCACTACGTGCAATCTAGTGAAACTTTTTAAATTATTTGATGTGAAAACAACATTATTTGTAGTTATATAGTAGCATGATATTATTTCTTAAGTACTGAGTTGTTTCTTTCTACTGTAGGCAATTGGAAAATAACAGTGACCCAGGTCTTACCCTGGGTGGATATTTTTGTCCTCAATGCAGAGCCAAATACTGTGAGCTTCCTGTGGAATGCAAAATCTGTGGTAAGTAGCAAGAAAAGGTGAGCAGATGAATCAGGAGTTCATGGTAAGCAAGTTAAGGAGTAGAAAAATTCAGCTGTTCTTAGTAAGTAAAAGCCAGCTCTGCTTTGAGACCTGTGTTTCTGTGGCCTGGGATGTTAGCTTTCTACAAGTGTTTCTCAGAATTATACTTGCAACAGTAAAGCTGTATCATATTGATCCAGTCTGGGGT
Organism: Erithacus rubecula; assembly: GCF_903797595.1. Classification (NCBI taxonomy): domain Eukaryota; kingdom Metazoa; phylum Chordata; class Aves; order Passeriformes; family Muscicapidae; genus Erithacus; species Erithacus rubecula. Next base: position 1,642,793 of record NW_027635590.1, read on the forward strand.
TTCTCCTTTGCCCCGAGATCACCCCAGAGGGACACGAAGGTGGTTCAAACCCTGGTTTTCTCTGAAGCAGCCAAAGAGAGACTGCCGGAGACGGTTTTCTCTTTCTCCAAGGATTGTTTATTATTTCTTATCTCTGGGACCTTTTGCCTGGCCAGCAGTGGTCTGCTCAGCCTGGCATCCATGGTGGAATCTGCCTGCTGAAGGCAGGGCTTATCTTAGATAGTTTGTATTACGTATTTCATGTTTACAAAGTTTTCCCAATACAATACAATTTTATTAAACGGTCCAGCCCTGACCCCATCCAATCCAAGAGTGCCAATGTGTCACCCAACATGGATGACATGGAGAAGAAGGATGAAAAGGTGTCCACCCCTCAAATTCTCCATCTTGGCCACGTGTCCCTTATCATAAACATTCCCAAAAGTCTATTTATCTACGTTCTAACAATCTAATTTACACTTCACTAATTTTGGCAGCTTGTTTCCATTCTCTTTGTGCTGACTTCCCCCAGGGGTCAGAACTCAGCACCTGTGACACCAGGGTCTCACTCAGGAGCCTTTGAGATCCCTTGTCAGGGGGGTTTTGAGACCCCCAAGGAGGCCAGGGGTACGCCCTGGGCTCCCACATCTCCCCCCACTGCTTGCACCAAAAACACCCTTTTCACAGTTTTGTTCAAGGTGCGCCGAGTGCATGGGATGATGCATGGCAAAGCAATGAGAATAGCAATAAGCTCCACTAATACATAAAAACCTACTTTCAAAATTTCTTTTTACAAAGGTGAAAGATCAAAAAGGTCAAACAAATCATCCAGGCACGATAACTGTGCTAGAACTCGGAAGGATGGTTTGTTTGAGACTACAGTATAATTGTTATATACATTCTGATTCGGAGTAACATCCATTGTTTAGTTCTTTGTCACCCCTAAAACATCAAATACAATTCAAAAATCCATTGCCGAACCAAAAATTTCTAATTCTTTTGGTTTGAAAACAGCCACAGGGAGAAATTGAACCCACACATGCCATCCATTCACAGGAGTTTTCATAACTCACATCACCCATGAAGGGATTCCCTCCGGAATGGGCCATTCTTTCACTGACAATCCCACCAGACATGTTGAAAATGGCTTTTTTGCCTGGAATGCCTCAAACAAATTGTGCCCAACCCCACTTCCATGCTAAATTTTCCCAAACCTTCTCCCTTGGCTGCACCATTGGTAAATCCGCTTTTTCACCTAATACAGTTGACAAAAAATAAGATACCACAGCATATAAACAAACATGTTTCACTGTCAGTCCTTAAGTCTTTTATATCTTGTTTGAAGAGGAGTTCACATCCTTTTTCCTTGATGTCTGCCAACATTCCCCTGGGAATCCTGGCGGCTTTTTGTGCTAGATTATTGTGAGGAGGGTCTCCTGCTAATTCTACCATGGTGAGGTTAGCATGAGCACCACCTTGGTATTGCTTTCGCAGCTCCTTCAAAGCTCTTCTACATAAGTCCTTGTGTGTCAGTAAGTATCAATGACACAAGAGATCTCATGTCACATGAAGTCAAGTCATATTCATTGAGAATACCTTTTAAAAACTGTTTAAAATATGACGATCCCAGTCCATAATCTCTAATTGCCTTAATAAAATCTTTAACTAAATCACGATTTAATTTTTGCCATCTTGGGTTTTGTCCTTGTGGGTCATAATTCACTGGCATGGCTATTTCACCAGTTCCAATTGCACGACATTCTCTGCTTTTTGTCAAGCCCATAGTAATATTTGCCCAATCAACTAAAGTATCTTGAGCTGCTGTTGCAGGTCTGTGTGTCTCTATAGGAATTTGTCTGTTCAAAGGTGTTACTTGTTGAGATTGAGGCCAAACTGCTCCCTCATTCCTTTTTTAACTTATTGGTATTGTAGAAATCTGTGGTCCTTGCTGCATTGTTCATTGAAAAGTCCCTGCCCATCATTGTCATCAACCTTGTTCTTCCTTTTATTATCATTTGTGCTTTCATTTCTAAGTCTGTAAGAATTGTCCTTGGAGACCTGTAAGATAGGAAAACCCATTCTGTAATTAAAAGAGGGTCTTTTTTGTGTTCGTCCCACTGAAAAATCAAACCATATAGCTGTGTTTCTTCTCCCAACACTGCTAAATGGAATGGTAAAGAGTTTACATATTGGTGTGCTTGTCTGTCCTGTATCATTTCTGAAACTTTTTTGCAAGCTTGCTTGTGCTTCTGGTGTAAGAGTCCTGAGGGATTTGATGTTGTCGTCTCCTTTCAGAAGATCGAACAAAGATGAAAGGTCTTCATTCGTGATTCTCAAAATTGTTCTCATCCAGTTGATCTCTCCAAGGAGTTGCTGCAGGTCTTGGAGATTGTTGACTTTTGAGCTGATCTTTAATTTTTGAGGTTTGATTGTCTGTTCGGTGATTTTCCATCCAGGGTATTTCCAGGGTGCGATTTCTTGAATCTTTGAAATGCTGACTTCGAGTCCTGCTTTTTGTATTTCTTGGATCACACAAGCACAGACTTCTTGCAGTTCTTGGTCTGTTGATGCAGCAATCAGCAAATTGTCTGTATAGTGTACAATTCTTGCTTTGGGATATTTGTGTCTTGCTGGAGCCAAAGTTTGTGCCACATACCATTGACAAATTGTTGGCGAGTTCTTGAGGCCTTGGGGTAAAACAACCCAATGATACCTCTTCATTGGCTCTTCTCTGCTCAAACTTGGAAAATGCCATCCGGTAAACATTGTCTTCATGAAGTGGAATACTGAAAAAGCAATCTTTGAGGTCAATAATAACAAGAGGCCAGTCTCTGGGAATCATTGTGAGTGATGGAGGTCCTTGCTGAAGAGGTCCCATCTCCTCCACTATTTCATTCAATTTTCTGAGGTCGTGAAGCAATCTCCACGATCCAGAAGACTTTTTAGGATGACAAACACTGGAAAATTCCAAGGGCTGTTTGTCGGTTTTATGTGTCCTTTTCTTAGTTGTTCTTTCACGAAAGTTTTCAATGCACTCAACTCCTTCTTCTCCAAGGCCCACTGATCCACCCAATGAGGTGTATCAGTTTTCCATGTCAATTCTGGAGTGGCGAGTGCCGCAGTGAGGCCTACTAAAAATCCATCGTCAGGTACATGTTCCACTGTGAAAGGAGATCTTTTCCCCATACAGTGAATGGCTTTTACACGAGTAATAGCTGTCTTCTGTCCGGGTCCTGTGAATGTCATTGAATTTTCGCTTTGGAGGCATACAGAACTTCCTCCAATGCCTTTGATTTGGTCCAAAGGTACAATCAAGTTCCATTCTCAAGGTCAGAAAATATATGAAATATATGAAATCAGTGTCACGTCCAGTGTCCACCATCCCTGTGATGGTTATTTTCCTGTTATGGTCTATCAAGTCCCAAGTAATAGTTGGCTGTTCACGGGTTATGTACTTCAACCATAACGTGTGTACTTCGACATGGTCATTGTAGTGTGGATGCCCTTCGCCCATCACCAGCATTGCTTGATGCTCCAATGGATGCGATGGCAGAGCTATCGCTTTTGCCAGTTGAGTATTTTGTGGAATTGTCAATGGGGGTTGAAGAGCCCTTGCTAAAACTGTCAGCTCTTCGAAGCAGTCTGCTGAAACAATAGTAGGATATATTGTCAGTCCAAAAATGCTGCACCGGTCTCTGCCTATTATCAAAAAATCTTGTCTCTTTTGGCACCGTGCTTTGAATCCTGTAGGTATAGATGCAGATTCTTCATTCAAAAAACAAACCACTTTTGAAGCTGACAGGATGTACTGCGTTCCTGGTGGCAGCAAATCCCTGTCACAGGGGATGTCCCCTAACGCCCTGCTGAGGGAGTCAGATTGACGTTCCCCGGCAGTTGTATTGTCTGTGCCGGTGTTGTTGCTGTTCCTTGTGACACTGCCATCATTTCTGTTGTAGCACAAGGTGGTCCTGCACTTCGTGTTTTTTGGCAGTGGCAATGGTTTTCCATCCACATTCGTCAGAGAATAACATTCACTTGCCAGATGTCTTCTCCCATAACATCTAGGGCAAAGTTCTGATAGCTTGGAAGTCTTTGTGGATTGAGGACAATTTTTCCTAAAATGTCCAAAATCCCCACAGTTGTAGCATTGTCCTTTAAATGGATTCTTTTTCTTCTTGAAATTTGCAAAAACCTTTTCATGTTGTTCTTGAAGAACTTCTGTCATTTGCTCCTTGACAACTGAAGCTATATGCTGTGGTGTTCCAATCTTGCTGCAGGCTTCAACCATCTCCGTCCTCTCTCTGTGGAGACACAAACAGAACCCTTCCCCCAAATGCTTACTTTAAAAGCTTTTCAACTTTCTCTATCTCTAAATTTTTGATCAAAACTGGAGAATTTTCTCTTCTACTATTATTTCAACTATTATCTAACAAAAAAAACAAACCCGAAGTTCTGCAAGTAAACACAATACAATAATTAACAATGCTTTAAACAACAGACATACATTTACAAGATTAGATAATCATCAATTAAAAAAAAACTGTGTCATCACCTCAGGGTCTGCAGACAGCTGACAAACCTTGATTCAATGAGGAATTAGATGGTCATCTCCGGAAAATGAACACCAAATTCACTTCAAAGTCAGCTACAGCTGTTATATTGATAAGTCAAATTACCAATCCAAACGACTGGAATATTATTTTGATGCAGAAAACACCTGGCTTTACACAATTTCTCTTTCAGTTAGAATCAAGGCTTGGCCAGAGCCTAAACTCTAATTGGAAGAGAACTCCCTGACATCTTCTTATTAAAGAAAAAACCACAACTCTTAACAACAAAGCTACAATTAAACATTTCAAAAAGAAATCAAACTCCACTAGCAACTCATTTTCTCTAAAATTCAACTTTAGGGTAAGATACTTTGAACATGGCAAGACACTTCAGTGCTTGTATGATAGCAACTCAGGAAAACCATAATTTGTTCTGAGAATGAAGCTCAAATAATTTTCTGGAATTCTGCAAAATATTCAAGACCATAAGACAGCACAGTGCCAGGTCACAAAAGACCTGCCAAAATAAAAGAGAAATTAATAAAAAGAAAACAAAGAAACATTAAGTTCACAACTTAACTGATTATCTTCATACATTTGATTCAAGGACACGTCTGGAGGCTTTCCAAAACTTACTTAAAATATTGAAAGATTTCAGATTAAACAATGAAACAGAAAACAAAATTGTTCTGTGATATAGAATTCATACAATCTTATTACAGTGTTTTTAACATTAAATACAGAAACTAAATTTAAATTTTAAAATCCAACTCAAAATCTATTGATTTATATTGACAATATTGCAAATACTTATAAACTGGCTTCTCTAAAACAATTAACTATAGGAAAATTAAAACTCAATGTTGACATTTAAATAAATGTCCACTCATATCTGACCAATAACAAATCACTAAATATAGATGATATATATTCAAATAAAATACAAAATACCTTATTATACCTTCAATTATTAAAATACCTAATACTATTAAAATACCTTCACCATTCTTAAAGTTTCAACATCTTTTTAACAGCAATACAAAAACAAACACCTTTAGTTTAACATACAAGAACTGAAAATAAAACTGACTCTCTTATCCTGTTCCCTTGTTCTGTTTGTTCTCCACAGTATAGATAAACGCGGCTCTTGGCCTCTCTCCATCCCCCATTCCCCTCCCGTCTGCAGCGCTGGGTCTGTGCAGGCACAGGGGGAGCAGTGGGGGTGCTGCTGGAGCCTCTGGAGCAGGGTGGCTGTGCCTCCCCCCCCTCTCTCGGTGAGCCTGGGCTGTGACCTCACGCTGCTGTGACTGGGTTTGCTCTGTCCAGGCAGCTGCCTGCAGTTGCTTCAAAGTTGTTAATTTTTTCTCCTTTGACTTTTCAAAACATAAATTTTCTCTCCCCATTAGAATCTGCCAGTTCTAATGTGGATAACTCAGGTTTCCCTGAAACAGGGCATTCTCCTCCCCCAGCATTTCTGACAGCTGGAGACAGGTCTCTCTGTGTCTTTTCGCAATTCTCGCTTTCCTGCGTCCCGGCCATTGCCGCAGGTTGCCCCTCCCTGGACATCCCTTGCACCGAATCCGCGCTTTTTTCCTGTTTCTGTCCCGGTCAGTGTGAAGGCTGCTGCTCCCTCCCCCTTTGGGCTGAGAGCTGCCCACATGGTCCTGTCCTTCTGCGTCCCGGTCCCCGCAGGTTGCCCCTCCCTGGACATTCCTGCGGCACCGAGCCCGCACTTTTCCATGGTCCCGTCCCCCTCCCCTCTGTCCCCCACGCCCGGGGAGTCGCCTGCAGTGCCCTCCCGCCTTCTGGGGTCGGGGTTTCTGAAGGGGTGAAATAACAAAAATCTGTGTCCTGTAACTCACTTGGAAATATTTCTAACTTAATTTTTCCCCGACCTTGCTGGTGGCAAGGCCCTTGCTGAACCACCTGCTGCTGGCAAGGCAGTCATAAACTTCCCTCCCCCAGCTCATAGCTAGGTGAGAATCCTATCATGTGTCTCTTCCCCCAGTCTCTGAGGGACTTTAATTGCTTTCTCTGCCTGCTGATAGCAAGGCAGCCATAAACCTCCCTCCCCCCGCTCATGGCTAGGTGGGAATCCTATGATGTGTCTGACTCTGAACCATCTTACCCACAAGCAATTCGTCCAAAATCGATTCAGAGGTTCCTGAAACCGACCAGCAGTGCACAGGAGCGAGGCTTCCCGGGACACCTCCTCTCCGACTCGCGTCTGGAGCTCAGCTTTTCTTGGCAGAGGGCCATAAATCTCCTCCACAGTCCTTTTCAGCAGCGTGCCTCTTCTGAAGCTCTGTCTTTTGGGGGTCTGTACCTGCCTTTGCAGGCTACAAGGATCCACCAGGGTCCGTGCCAAATGTCTCTGCCTGGGGGGGTCTCCTCCATCTCTGTGCGTCTTCTTGAGCTTGCCCTTCTGGGGGTCTGCACCCACCTTTGTGGGCTGTGGTGCATCCAGAGACGACAGAGGTCACTGCCCAGCCAGGGGGATGCCAGGTGTCCCAGTCTGGGGTTCCTCCTTTGCCCCGAGATCACCCCAGAGGGACATGAAGGTGGTTCAAACCCTGGTTTTCTCTGAAGCAGCCAAAGAGAGACTGACAGAGACGGTTTTCTCTTTTTCCAAGGATTGCTTATTATTTCTTATCTCTGGGATGTTTTGCCTGGCCAGCAGTGGTCTGCTCAGCCTGGCATCCATGGTGGAATCTGCCTGCTGAAGGCAGGGCTTATCTTACATAGTTTGTATTACGTATTTCATGTTTACAAAGTTTTCCCAATACAGTACAATTTTATTAAATGGTCCAGCCCTGACCCCATCCAATCCAAGAGTGCCAATGTGTCCCAACATGGATGACATGGAGAAGAAGGATGAAAAGGTGTCCACCCCCCAAATTCTCCATCTTGGCCACGTGTCCCTTATCATAAACATTCCCAAAAGTCTATTTATCTACGTTCTAACAATCTAATTTACACTTCACTAATTTTGGCAGCTTGTTTCCATTCTCTTTGTGCTGACAACTTCCCCCAGGGGTCAGAACTCAGCACCTGTGACACCAGGGTCTCACTCAGAGGTCTTTGAGACCCTTGCCAGGGGGGTTTTGAGACCCCCAAGGAGGCCAGGGGTACGCCCTGGGCTCCCACATCATATTCCTTGGTATAAGGAATATACCTAAGGCAAAGTGGGGAAGGGGGTGATGCAGACGGGAATGATAACTTCTCAGAAATCCTCATTTTACTAAACAAAAGCATGTTTCAGAGTCCTCAGTACAAGGACATGAAAACAGAGTGCTTTGGATTAAGAGGACAGAAGTAACCTCACCTCCAGGAGTATGTGGATTAAGGATTTCCAGGTTGAACCCAAGGGCAGGCTGCCTAGTGACACATGACAGGCTGTAGAGATATAAACAGAAGCTCTTTGGTCTTGCAAATGTTAATGGACTGTGCAACCAATAATGCTTCCCTCTACTGCTCTTAGTGAGGGTGGGAGAGATTATTAGCATGATTTATAGTACTGATATTGTGCAGGGATGCTGTTCTAGCTTTGACAGGCATGTGACTAAAACATGATAGATATTAGCAGGATGTGTGTATTTGGTAAGAGGATGAAATAATTATAGTTTTGGGTCACTTTATCCTAGTTTAATTTCAAGTTTTTCCTACCAGAATGAGTTTGTTTCCAGCAATGGAATAGTGTAACTGGAGAAATCCTGTGTATCTGCAGTAGATTCTCCACAGCTGCAGTTTAGACATTTACACTACATGTGAGTGTGTGATGGAGTTGTTTGTGCCAGCCCATGCTCCAGCTGACCTGTTCCCTTGGTCTAACCCCACCTGGCAACTTACCCACACACTCCCCACTGGTGGGATGGGGGAGAGAATCAGAAGAGTAATATAGTTACAGCAGAAGCTGTACCTGCAAGCCAAGCAAAGTAGTGCCTCCTAGTGCCTTGTGCACCCCTGAGCCTACTCACTGGTGGAGTAAGAAGCAGAAAGGTCCTTGATTGTGTGTAAGCACTGCTCAGCAGTAAAAAAACATTCCTGCCTTATCAACTCACTTTCCAGCATAGATTCAAAACACAGCCACATGTGAGTTAGTGTGACAAAAATTAACTGTTTCAAAACCAGCAGACCTATGTTAGCTGAAATAGGGCTGAATAGGGCTGTGGCATGTTTTTGGCAGTAGTGTAGCAGGCTGTAGTAGAGCTTTGTGAAAGTGCATCATTTTAACTGGTGGTGTTGTACAGCAGAACCATCATTACCAAAAGGAGCTTCCTAACTTGCCTTGTAACAATATTCGTGTCTCTTTATTTGCAGGTCTTACATTAGTGTCTGCACCTCACCTGGCTAGGTCTTACCATCACTTGTTTCCTTTAGATGTCTTTCAGGAAGTTCCGCTGGAAGAATACAAGGGGCAACGGTATGCAGATCTAATTTGTGATAATGAGTGTACTTGTGGATCCTGTAACTTTTTTCTCACAAAAGCAGGAGTAGCTGACAACAGCTTCTTTGCTGCTGGGGATCCTGAGTGTTTGGGTGGTGTGGGGCACCTGTGACATTAAGAAATACTTGCAGTTTTCATGATCTGTGAGTTCAGTTGAATAGCTGAAATAATTGCCAGAAATTATTATTGTGTATGAAATCTTTTTTTAAACACTGATTTACACATTCTTGACTTTTTTCAGTTAAAATATACAATTATTCTTTTAGGCATTGTCAAGGCTGCCAGGGAGAAATAAAAGATCAAAATGTAAGTATGTTGACTGGTGTTGTAATTTGCATTGAGGGGTTTGAGAAATAGAGATGATCCTTTAGCATTATGTTCTAAAGACTAGAAAAATACTTGTCATGGTTAACTAGAGTTCTGTATTACACAGTCACACTTTCTAGACTAAAAAGTCTATAGAAATGTGGGAAGGATTTTCTGGGAAACTGCATTAAAAAGCTTCCACTCTCAGCCATTTGGAAGCATTTACAGTGACTTCTGCTCAAGCCTGTGTATATACTTGCTGTCAGAAGCTTTAATTCAATTGAGTTTCTGTGGTGTTAGCAGTATAGTCTGTTTACATTCTCTTGGTGACATAACTGTTGCCCTACTCTAGTGCTATGATGATAATAATTTTTGCTAATTTGCCTTGTCTTTCTGTCCCTCCCTATCCACAGGTGTACATATGCAAAGTGTGTCAGAATGCATTCTGTGTGGAATGCGATCTGTTTGTTCATGATTCGCTGCACTGCTGTCCTGGCTGCATTCATGAGCACCCTGCTCCTGTTTCTGTATGATCTAATTTTTTTTTTAAAAACTGCTGTATCTTTGTCAATCTTGCATGAATCTAATTTGTTTATTCAGCCATTGCTTTAACTGACACATCTCTGAACAAGAAGATGGTTACAAAGGAATGAACAGTGGAGTGCAAACTTTAATGTTTTAATGATTTTATTACTATTAATATATACTTTAATTATCTGTATTTTATCTGTATTTTTTGTTCTGGTCTAAAGAGCTATGGCTTTTTCCAGCTGTTGTTATAATAATATGTATATTTGTAAATGTGAAAGTTATAAAACTGGTTTTTATGATAATGTGATGATTAATCTTGGTTTCATTTCTTGTTCAGAAAGAAGCCCTGAAAGTACATTTTACACATCTATTGTTACAAATTTTTGGTTTTGGTGGATGGTGGATTTCTGTAGATCAAATTATTCTTTTCAAGAATTTAACAAAAGTGTTTCAGAGCAATTAATTGGTAGATATTTCATGTATTAATTTCAAGTACTCTGAGTATCACTTTGACTGTTTTGGTAAGGCAGTTCAAATACAGCTGTTACAAATGTGTGAAAACTCGTTTTAGGTTTTAATGGTGCAACTCAAACTGAATTCTGTTGGTCATGTGTCTGCAGCTGTCTGGTTTAAGTTTCAGTTTCTTATAGGAGGGTAAGATTGCTGAAAGGCAATGTACTTGCAAAAGGGCAAGACCTGAGTTAATATAAACTATTGTTTGATGAACTCAGTATTGAAGACAGAGCTGCTGTTTGGTTCTGAGGCTGCATTGAATTGTCAGAACTGCACCTCATCCTCTCTCCTTGGCTAAACTCTTAGACTGACAGACAGTAAGGTGGGTGCAGGAGGAGAAGTGTCCATCCTTACCTGAACTTTGAAGAATAGAAATTGAGACAAATGCAAGGCTGCCATTTTGCAGTGTCTGTTCAAGGAGTGTTTGCAGCTTGAACCTGTGAGAATTGTAATGTGCTACACCTCAGTAAAAGGAGATTACAGGTGCAGGTCTGAAGCAGTACATCACAATGGATTTTCTTGAGTCACTTTGTGATGATTGTAAATACATCAGTGACTTGAGTTGCTCTGGGTGTATATGACTTCATTTTTGAGCTTTGTTTTCTGTCATTTTAGAAATGGCAATATAACAGATGAACCTTAACACAGAAACAAACAAAAAAGCCAACCCTCTCCCCTTACCTTAGTTCAATTTTACATGCTCACCATATATAAGCATACATGTAACTTTTCAGTTCTTACAGGCACTTTTCATTCAATTTTTAGTATAGCTTTTTCTGTGCTTTTTGTTCTGATAGTGCCTGCATGCTGGCTTGAGTGCAGTCGTTCTTTTGTGTTGGCAGAAAAATAACTGCTGAGCATCTGCATCTCATTTTGTGCTGAGTCAAACAATCCCTATAAACTCTGTGCTGTCAGGTGGATGCAGTGCCTGTTATTAAAAACTAGCAGAAAAAAGACATGACTGTTTGTTCTGGTCTAGCAGGCCATTCCCAGCCAAATAAATGCTCTAAGCATCTGGCTCTTAGATATTCTGATGCTGGTGACAGCCTCTTTAGACAGCATTCTCTGGTAATATTTTCATCTTTGCAGTCAGTATTTTCTAATGGAAATAAAAGGGCATTTCAGAACATTTCAAATCCTCTTCCTTCTCTTGCTACATACCAAAATAGTATACTCCTACCCAGCTTCTATTTCTGGAAGTAGAAACTATGGAGAAGTTGCAGCCATATACTCCATTATCTTGCTTGTGGTCACAACAGTAATTTGGTTTATACTTTCCTACTCTTCTCATTGGTAGAACAGTTCAGACTAGCTCCTGAAAAATCAATACTAAGGCAATATTTCTTTGGTGTATAAAGACTTTCATTTGTGTCCTGTGTATTTAAAGCACCATGGGGAAAATATTTCCTCCACCTGTTCTTTTTGACTGGAATTCACTGGCTCTCAAGTCTCCCTTGCTTGTGGGAAGCTCTATCCTTTTTAATTCTTGTTCATTTCCTTGGTTACTGTATCTGCCATAAGATAAGTCAATCAATGAGGTTATTAGGAGGCCTGTGAGGAATTCTTGTAGGTCTTGAAGAGATTGCATGAAAGGTTACAGATTTAAATTGCTGAAGGAAGAGACAAAAAGGCCAAAACATCTGGTAGTGTAGTTGAGGATGCAGCTGTGGCACGAAGTTTTGAGACTAGAGAGTGGTGCCATGTGGAAGGGAGAGGATTTCAAAAGGGCGAGAGCCCTCACTTTCCTTCTGGTTTACATTTTTGTAGGAATAAAAGTTCCCATCTGTAGTAACATTGATAGCTAATTTCCAAGAATGGGAAGGCTGAAAATACATTAATTAAAATATGAGTAAAAGAGGACCCCACAGTGAAGCAGATAGATGCCTGAAGAAGGCCATGACCTTGTGGAAGGTCCACACTGTAGCAGGTTCTGTTGCCCCATGATGAGAGGAGTCCATCCTGGAGCAGGTTTGCTGGCAGAACTTGTGATCCTGTGGGAGACTCAAGCTGGAGCAGCTTGATCCAGAAGGACTGCACCCTGTGGCCAGGTTGCACACCAGAGCAGTCCTTGAGAAGGACCCATATTGGAACAGTTCATACAGGACTGTCTCCCATGGGAGAGACCATCCTGGAGTAGGGGAAAAGTATGAGGAGTTGTCCCTGTTGGAGAAGAAGCAGTAGTATGGTGTGATGAATGGACCACAGCCCCCATTTCTCTGTATTGCTGGGAGATGGAGGTAGACAAAATTGTAAGCGAAGTTAAATCCATGAAGAAAGGAAGGCTGGAAGGAAGGTGTTTTAAGATTTGGGTTTGTTTCCATTAACTTACCTCAATTTGGTAGCAAATTTTTAATTTCCCCTGTTTAAGTCTGTTTTGTTTTTTAAGTCTGTCACCAACAGTAACTGGTGATTAATTATTTGCCTGTCCTTGTATAGTGATCCACAAGCCTTTCACTGTTTCCTCTTCTCTGCACAGCTAATGAGTGAGGGTAGAGCAGCTTTGATGGGCACCTCCTGTCCAGCCAGGGTCAACCCACAACAGTAATTAGTAGTATAGTAATTAGTAATATAGTAGGACTAGAAGACTTCTATAAAAATCATAGCACTTTTTGCCTTGGGATTTGGATAATAGAGGAATGTGACTTTTATAGCCAGGAAAAAAAAAAAAAAAAACCAACAGATTCTAGATCCTGGATTTAGAATCACTTTCTTAAGGATGAATTTGTTTGGTAAATGTCATAAATCTTTAGGAACCCTCTATTACTTGAGAAAACAAGCTCTTTGGACTTACAGGGAGCAGAATTTGAATACATATAACTGAACTGCAGACATGTCTGCTATATTCTGAACCATCACAAAGTATTTTCTATTGTTGTGTTATCACATTACTAATAGCGTGACATAACTTTATATTTGGCCACCTGGTTTTTTTCTTAATCTAAGCAAAAATTCAAAATGTGCTATCAACATTCAGTAATGGCTTTGAGGTGGAAGAATTAAGATTGAGAGGTGTGTTGGTTCACTGAGGCCACTCTAGGTTTTTAAGCTACAGGATGAAGTCCTTTGGATCTGCTAATTGCCTGTGCCATCTTGCTCAAATCTTATTTCTCTTCTTTCTCTTTGTTTTGGTTGTAACACCTTCTGAATAGTTGCTATTGTTATTGTAAAGAGGCACTAGTCAATAGGAGTTCACAGAAGTTTCAATTTGGCTAGTCAGATGTAATAATACACCTGTTTATGCCATCTCTGCAGTTACCTAATCTCTTCTTAGCATGCTAAAATCAACTTCTATGACCTGTAGAAACCATGTTATTAAGGACAGAGAGATGGTGATTAATGTTATCTGAAAGATGTGCATAATATAATTTAGTAGTCTTGTTTTTTCAAAAAACAAAAGGATCTTTTTCAAAAAAGATCCGGTAGCAGAGACAAATAACAATTAAACACGTGAGCTGAATCTTTCTGTTTTGCACTAATTCCCACATGTAGTCTTTGATTTTCTCGCATTTGTCAAATACATGGAGACAGAATGCCAGGAAGGTCATGAACAACTGCAGAAGAGTTAAAACCCTACCATAAAAAATTAGTAGGATAGATTAAAGTCCTTTTTGTCCTATACATCTTATTCATCGGTCTTCAACAGAAATGGCAACTGCTGCTTTTTTTCTCGCACCCTTCTTCAATCCAGCAGTGTTTTTGCTGTGGGTTATTTACCATGATGGTTAGATGAACCCTGTGTGAACACACATGTGAAGCACAAGAAATTCTGTCCCCCTTGTGAATTTGTCCTGGGCAAAAGTGTGGATAATATTTCAAAGTACGACAAACATGTTCAGAAGTTGAAGACCCCAGCAGAGACACACACAGGTACAGTGTGCAGGATGCAATTCTTTGATAGATGGCTGTTGTATACCTAAGGATCAAGCCCTGATTTACTTGACAGAGCTGGGTTCTTCATTACAGGTATTTGAAAGCAAAGCTGGGAGTGATTGTTTGTTTGATTTATAGAATGGCAGAAGCCTACTTACAGCAATTGAATGAATATACATTTTATTTTCATGCATCATTTGCCAGTGCACTATATCCTCCATAAAATGCTCTCATCCTCATGATGAGTCCCTAACCCTAACCCTAACCCCAACCCTAACCCAAACCCTAACCCTAACCCTAACCCTAACCCTAACCCTAACCCTAACCCTAACCCTAACCCTAATACAGGTTACCCAAATACAGGCAGCTCATTCAATCCTCAGGCAAAAACTGCTCTGCTTTTTTATCATCCTTGCTGTGGTCCCCGCACTTTTTCTTGTCCTAATACAGTATTTTTTTGAGTTGAGGGGACTTCTTTCAAATGCACTGTGTAAGGTGGACCAGCTGTGAATTTTTACAGTGACATACTTTTCTGCTTGTTAGTCTGTAACAGATGCCAGGCTTACAGATGCAATGTCTTCCTCTACCCCAGATGTACAGATTGCTCTTTAAAAATTGGCAATGTTTTCCCCACTGAGCAATAATTGATTTGATTTTGAATCCACCTTCTGCTATATGCCCTCCTGTTTTCTGATTTAGACAATGGGAATCTCCCTGAATTCGTCTGCAGTGGACATTAATAAAATTATTCCAGGCAGTGTCACTTCAAATCCTCTGCAATTGTATTGTCCCTTTGGAAAGGTTCCTTTGCAGCCTGGTTAGCAGATAGCTCTGCCAGCTCTTTTCACTGGCTTTTTGTTCCTGCTGTCTGGAAGAAGGTTTAAATTCTCAGATATTATTTTTTTATCCAGCCTGAGGTTTTGAGCCTTTTGTTTTCTTTGTTTAAAAAGATTCAGTTTTTTGAATGATGCTTTCTGTCATGGGAATGAATGGGAGCTTCAGACGAAGTTTATCAGGGAGACCCTCCCACCAAGACATGAAGTGCGGAGAGGAGCCACTTACCTTCTAAACTTCTGAGAGAGAAGTTGAGGTGTGGCTGGGTCCATTCTCAGCCCCAGATTTTGTTTTATTTTCATGTAAGCCCAAGGTGCTGGCAATCCAATGTTGTCTCTGCTTTGGAGAATGTGATAGCAGGCCAATGCTTTCCTAACAAATCAAGTATCTTTGATTGCAAATACAATCTCACCTTGTACATCTTTGTAGATGGGAGGAGTCTGACCAGACTCTTAAAAAATTTGGCTTGCAGAAGCCCACGTGGAAGCCACTGCTCTTACTAAGGTCAGGTGTTCTACATAAGCTTGAACCAGCTGGTTATAAACACAAAACAAGTAAAAGATCCACTTTCCTATGCAGGTGAGACAGAGGTTCAGTGTAGTCCAGGTGCCTAGCTAAAATCTTGTCTTGGCTTTCCATTAGGAGAGTAATGCAGCTTTAAAATGAGAATGGCTTTTGAAAAAGTTGTGACAAGGAAATTGAAATTAAATCGCCCTAGCCCTGTGTGAGGTGAAAACCAGAGCAAAGAGTGGCAAAGAGGGTATGTTTTTAGAAAGGAGAAAGCATTTATCTGGACACTATTTGTCTGGTGTTACTAGGAGAGTAATATTGAATAACGTTTCACAAAGCAGTTGTGATGAAGGGCATGTGTTCAGGTCCTTCTGAGAGGGATGGGCTGAATGAGATGAATGGATCTCCTCAACTAGAATCAGAGTTGTTGACCACCTCTGAAAGCCTAACACTGTCCTGCAAAAAAACAGGTTGATAGGGAACAGGGGAAGGTCAAAATGGATTTTGGGAAGGGAGAAGGGAGGATTGCCCTTTTGTTCTGCCCTGTCCCCCCTCCCCTTCTTTTCCTGTGGGTGTCTTGACTTTGTTAATAGAAAATTCCCCTATCTCTAGAGTATTGATGAGACCTCTTGCACCCTCTCTGGAGATATAGTTTGCCTTTTCTGCTGATGACCTCTATAAGCCATTGAGTTACAGAATGGAAAACAACAACAGTATTATCTTCCTTTATTTTTGACATACATTTCAGTATATATAATGACTTAATTATAGGAGTCACATCTTGTAAGTAGGGTGACCATAAGGCAAGGCTGGAAAGCTCATGTGATGGTACTCAGGCCTGAGATTGTTGTGCTTGGTATCTCAATCTCTGCAGAGCTAATCTGGTGTCTGACCTCCAGTGGCTGCAACAAATGGGCTTTTATTTATTTTGTTCTGTATGAGTGGTATTTGAACACTTTTAAACATACCAGTATCTTATTCTACTAGGCATTGATATGCCTTCTAGACTATCCTTCATCAGTCTCCTCAGTCTCACAATGCTCAGAGTTCAAAGTTCTACTATTTTTTTGAACCTAGCAGCAATAAATTTGTATTTTTTAAATGTACAATACCTCAGCTTCACTGGTTTTTATTCATGTTTCATATGACTTTGGAGCATTTTTAAATCCTTATTGATGCCCATTTAATTTTGCAATGGAAGTAGCAAATTACGGAAGTTTCCAGAAGCTCAGAAAACTGTTGCCAAGTCACTATGTTACACAAATTTCTTTAGAATACCTGATAACGTGTCTGCTTTTTAAAAAGTGGCCATTATCTGCATGTTCACACATCAGATCACAGCCAGAGAAGCAGCAATGGTGACTTTTTCATCCCTGTTTCTTGATCATCTGGTCCCATGACAATAGCAATGAGGGGTTGGCTCCTTGATAGAGGCTCTGAAAATCTCTAGTATCATGACGAAGAATCCCTAGTGGAGGAGTTTAAAATTAAAATTACCCTGGCAATGGGTTTTGCCCCTTTCACCAATTTTTCCAGCCTAGAGAAGTTTGAAAGTGTTAGGGCTTGGGGTTTTTTCCCCCTCATCTTCATGCATTACTAACTGTTCATTATAACCTCCATTGCAAACAAATACTGTTATGGTTGCAGCCAGGAGAGGGTTAATTTTTCCAGCAGCCAGAAGGCATTCTGTACCACCTCACAACTTCGATGAGAATGGGAGAAAAAACCTTTCCAGGTCACTTATCCTAGCAGTGGTCATCTGTTTTTGGGAGTTCTCAGTGTGGTGAGGACACTTATTAACCATTTGCCTCTTTCTTGTAGGCCTTTTTATTAATATTCTATTCAGTTGTTTTGCTTGCAAATAAATCAGTTACACAAATTACTTGTTTAAAACATAAACTCTTTTACTGAAGTCATAACTGCAGTAAAATTGTTGTATGCTAGATTTTACTAGTGTTAAAAATTGATGAAGACCACTTTTTGTAACCATGCCAGACACCAACAAAACTGATTGCAGCAGAGGGCAATTCTGCCTCTCTGAGAAGATGATTTAGAAGCTTTGCCTCAATGCAATCAGTCTTAATTTATGTCACCTAGACAATTAAAAAAAAAGAAGCCTTCAAAGCACCTTAGGTAGATTATGAGTAGGGGTTTTTTGCTCTATTACTTGTAGGAAAACTGGGTTTTTTTACACGTGACCACAGGAGGAAGAGGAAGTGAATGCAGTAAAGTTCATGCCTGTATTTCCCTGAAAAGCAAACCACTGGCATTAACTAAACTACTGTCTAGTTTTGTGGCTACAGCCTCTATTAGGAGTAGAGTAAAATTCAGCCCTGCATATGTCCATATTTACCTTTCCACAGGCTTTCCCTAATTTGCTTTTGGTAATGGTACTCAGAAAAAGGCAACACACCCAGGCTTTCTGCTGAATTTCAATCATTCATCCAACTAAGAGATGCCTATGGAAGCTCAGAATAAAAACCACCCCAAAACAAATTACATCCCCAAACTCAAAGCTTAAGAAGTAGAACTTTATTCATACATTTGAAACAAGACAATAGCCTTCCTGAAACCAGCTGTCGTATTTCATGATTCTAATCAGACCTGTAAGATGTCCCTCCTACTATGACAGTGCACTGTTTTCCATGTCAGTGCCTCGGTGGCCACTGTAAAACACATTGCTGCCATAGCTCTCTCTTGAAAGAGGATACCATACTCAATCGTTCTGGTGCTGCCATTCAGACAGTCTGAGGAATGCATGACATGTTGAGAGAGAAATGAAATCTATCACATGGGTTCACAAGAGTTAAATCTATCGTGGTAAGAAGACTTGAAATTGCCTCAGGGAAGTAAAAAGTATTTTGTTGCTGCAGTGCTTTTGAAATACTTTTGACTAGAGGTCTTTAAGAAATAGTTCATTTCAATGCACATTGAATTACTAGTCTGAGGTTATTTATTTGTTAATAGGGACAGCTCAGTGTTAAGAAAATGTTACAACTAATTGTCTTGATAAAATTCAGTTCTTCACAATCCCCAATGCATATGTGATAAACACTTCTCAGTGGAAAAGATCTGTACCTGGCTTCAAAAAAGAAGCAAAAATTAGTACAAAAGAGCTTTTTGGTTTTAAACACACAAAGAATTACTCAGTTACACAGAAATTACATGTTGTCACAGAAAATCAGAAAGCAATTCCCCAGGAGAATATAGTTTTGTTTTAAAAGGAAGTGAACAATACACAGGAGAATTCTGGACAAATTTTAAAATAAAAGCATAGGTACTGAAGTACTGAGAACAGAACTGCTCAACATAACCAAACTGAATTTATCCTGAAAACAAAGTTCAGCTACAACCTACCATCCCATCTGTGTAAGGAAACACAGATGAAAAAACTTCTTTACAACCTTTTGCTCTCAAAACAACCCATTATGAACCATTAATAATTCAAATAAGATGCGCTGTTAATCTTGATGTAAACACATGCTATAGTTAAAACTCTCATCAGGGCAATTAATACTTTCCCTCATTCTAGCCACAAAAATACAATTCCACAGCTGTCAAGCAAAGAAGATATTACTACTGGCAGAAGTAGTCTTTACAGAGAGCTGTAAGAGTGGATCGAAGTCCCAAAGCCAAGAGGTTTCTGAAGGGAATTCAAAACTTGGCTGTATCTTCATTTACCAAAAAGCTGCAATACTTACAATCCTTCAGAACAATGGTGGATATTTGGTTACTTTGCATGTGTTTGTCTCTCCAGCGCTGCTTCCATTCGGCTTTGTTTTAAACCCTACAGAATACAATTGAGTAAAATCTTGGTTTTGCCAACATGCAATTAAAAACTTTAGTCGCAGAACAAAAACATTTCTGGACAATCTTTTCCAGTCCTCTACAAATAACAAACAGTTTTTAACTTTCTTTGTAAATCAGAATGGGCAGTTTAAAAACAATAAAAGCCAAACTACACATTTGCTTTATAATCAGAGGCTGTACAAAATAATTTCAAATATATGCTTCTTATTAAATTGAAAGTAAATTAAAGCAATTCACAATTATATATAATTTGAAGCATCAGATCTTCCCTTTCCAACTTCCTCAGTACAAAGAGTACACATCATTTTCTTTCTTTGTTAGCGCACAGATGGAAATATGAATCAATAGTACAAGTCACAGATTTTCAGTCACAGCACAACTATACTGACAGTTTATATTGGACCTTCACAATGACATGAAACAATTTCTGATAAACCATCTCTGCAAAAGTGCCAAATCTGATCTTAAATGTGATACTACCACTCATACTGAAAGAAAATACATAGAAAACTATCAATAAATAAATGTATTTACTCCCCCTGTCTACAAAGACAGAATCGGTTGTTTTAGAATGGCTGTCAAACAGTGCCTATAAAAGTACCTGACAGGAGCCTCCAGCTGAACAAAGTACTAAAACATCAACTAAATATATACATATATATACATAAACACACACGTGTTTATACATATATATATTCGCGTGTATATGTGTTTGTATACATACACATACATATATATATATAGGCTGGCTCATGTAAATTCTACTCAATGACAATACTGATACAATACAAAACACCCTTAAACATAGCAACTGTAGATAGAATAATCAGCTGTATTGCTCCTTGCTGCAAACAGAGCACCAGCAGTGCAAAATTACCAAGGCACTTACAAAGCACAGCAGCACATACCAGGTAATATCCAGTGTGGTAACCACTCATGTACCAGGCTATCAACATGCTCCCCAATGCTTCGTCATCCTCACCAGAGTCTGGCATCATGGGTGGTGGAGGAGGAATCAACTAAGGAATTACAAAGGATATGCCTGTTACAACAGGGTATTTCCCAGATTAAATTAGTTTATTAGAATTTAATTATTCTAAACTTCTAATTCTAAGATTAAAACACGAAACTGAAAAATAGAAACATATCCTCAGGTTTCTTTTTCTGAAAGGGAGTCAAAGATGTTTTCTGAACACATATAATTTCCAAAGCATAGGAAAAACAAGACTCTGTTAGCTTACCTGTACACAAAAAGTGTTACTAGGGAAAAATACTAGCTTCTTCAGTGAAATGCTGTTAATATAAAGTGTAATTTCTTCAAATAATTTATCCCTTGATATTCTTACCAACAGCTTCACTGTCACAGGAGTGAAAATCAGACCTTGTAATGTTAGATTATCATAGTATTTGCAACTGAATGTGCTAACAAATATGTGAAAAATACAGGCAAACAGAAAAAATGGGTTCTAGAAACACAGGCAGTGAGCACATTCAATGAGAAAACCTGAAATCACCAATACTCATCTTCCCCATTCTTCTGTAACTTACTGGTGGTCCTGCTGGGAAGGGTGGAGGCCAGCAAGATAAATATGATGGAGGTACCTTGAATTTTGATCCAGACTATATGGGGGGAAAAAAACGTAGAACAGTACAAATTAAAAGGGAATTTGGAGCATTAGGATTTTACTTAAGAGAATTATGTGAAACAATTCACATACCTTAAAAAACAGACAACACATCCCAGCAATTTAATGAAAACACAGTAGCTATTTCTGAGGCACATTCCATAATTTGATAAATACAATTTAAGATTACACATGTCACTGAGGTAAACACTACTGAAATAGGGTTCTGGTTAATACAAACATTTTTAAAAGGTTTTCCAAAGTGGAAGTAAGTGGTAATAACACTCTCAACAGGAAGAAACAGATCAAATATTCACAAAGGTAAACAGGTAATTCCCCTGTTCCTGTGTAGATGCAGAATTTGACTAAATTCCATTACGCAAGGGAATGTCTTTAAATAAAGACCTAGATACAAATCTACTGATACAAAAGAAAAAAGATTAAATAAAACCTTATAAAGTAATCTTGCACAAACAGTAATATTTAGAAAACATAATGCCGTGTTTTAGGAAACAACAGCATTACTACTTAGACTCCTACACAATAGGAAAGGGTGTATCAATGCCCCACTCACACCTAATTCAAGAGAGCAGCTACAGCTGAGAGGCTCTATGACATGGGAACATCACTTTTAACATCCTGTGAAACAAAACATACCAGAATCCTGAAACATCAACAGCACTGCCATTGATCACATCACCAGAATCCAGGGAACAAGATGCCTCTTAGTTAACCTCTCAGTTAGAAGGCAATTGGAAAGCGAGTGTTAGCTAAGAAGGTTCTCCTTACTAGACAGCAGCACTGCAGAAGTGGCCAGCTTATTACAAAATGGCAGAACAACAGATAGTGACATGTGTATCTGTATATCCATTCCCAAAATGCTGCTAATTGAATTCCAGACAATGATAAATATTGTCATATTGTCTCAGGATTCACAATAATACCAAGCTTAACAACGGTACATGAATTATGTCAATTAAGGTTGAGCTTACCTTTCCTAGGCCTGGGGCTGGTGGTGGTGGTGTGGGAAATCTCATGTTTTGAGGGGAAAATCTTGCTTTTGTGCAGTTGTTTTTGTTTCGGGGTGACTGGGAAGATTTTTCACTTTCATCTGTTGAATATGGGGTCTCATTGTCATTCTAGAAGACAAAGACATTTTTATGACATGCACTAAACAAGAGTATACAACAAGCAATTTTAGTGTGAAAAAGCTTGGAAAGTTCCATTCACACCCCTCCCTCTCTCTAGCCCTCCCAGTCCTACTCAGGAATAACTTTATCTGCTCACCATTTTAGCTATGTTATCTTTCACTAATTAATTTCTTGTTGTCCCCTCCCTTTCTACCATGCTGAGTTCAAGAAGTAAAGAGATGCTTTCATTCCCTCCATCAACTTGTGTCTGTTTACAAGAGAATTGTGCCCTGCTTCTCACTATGAATGACAGAAGAATGGAAGAGTCCCTCACCTCCCCAGAATGCCCCATCCCATTTACTGTTTCATCGCTGGCTGGAGGAAGTAGATCAGACAGGTTCTGCTCCTCCTGATTTCCATATCCCGTGTAAGTGACAACACACGTGCCTCGCTTCTGGTTGATGGAGGCAATAGTCGCTAGATACACATTACCATCCTCAGACCAAACAGCACGGCAGCTGTCACCAACCTTCCACTGCAACAGAAGCAAGAGAAGCGTGTTAACACCTGCACCAGCGGCCCGACAGAACCTGCCTTTTCCTAAACTTTTTGTCCAGAAAGATCGATCCCCCCCACAGCGTTTCCTTTGTACTTATTGAAATTTCTCTATGTAACGTAAAAATAAAGCTTATAATGTTATCGCCCCACACCACCACCCCAAAATGTTACTCTCAAGGCGATGAAGCAGCTGCTTTTGAGTACGGAAGTGCAACACGCAGTACGAGCACCACCGGCATTACAAGAGATGACCTGTTTCGAAGGCGCTGTATTGCTCTTCTTTCTATTTCTGTTCTTTTTATGGTTTTTTCTCTTTATCACCAGGCGTTGCTCCTGCTTCTCTGAAGGCTCAGAGCATTCTCCATTCTTTAAGGCATTCTTAGGGAAGAGAAAGGAGAAAATAAATAAATACAAACAAATGCCAATCCAGCGGTGTCAGTCTCAGATCCGGCCACGGCCGCGCCGACCCTTTACCTTGAAGGAGGCCACCGCCTTGTCGTACGCCTTGATGAGGGCCGTGTCGTCCCATATGTCCGAGTCGTCGCTCTGGGGAGGCCACAGACCGTTTAGCGCCATAGCAAGGCCCCGCTCCCGGCCCCGCTCCCTCCCGCCCCGCCGCTCCCACCTGCCCGGTGCCGCGCCGGAACAGCACCGCGTCCGCCATGGCCGCGCGCCCCCCGCGCATGCGCCGAGCCGCGCGCCCGCTCCGCCGCCGGAAAGGGCGCGGCCGGGCCCGGGCGGAGGAATGGCCGCTGTGTTCGCTGCGGGGCACCTCGGCACAGGAAAGACAAGGAGCTGCTGGAAGGGGTACAGCAAAAGGTCGCAAAGATGTTTTGGGGTCTGGAGCGTCTCTCTTACGAGCAGAGGCTGCAGAGATTGGGCCTGTTCGGTCCAGAGAAGAGAAGACTAAGAGAGGGTCTCATCAAAATGTAGATATATCTCAAAGGCAGGTTCCCAGGGGTGCTTTTCAGTGGTGCTCAGCGATAGTATAAACAGGAATGGCCCTAAACTAAAACTCAAGAAGTTCCACCTCAGTATCACAAAGAACTTCTTTGCACTGAGGGTGGCAGAGCCCTGGAACAGGCTGCCCAGGGAAGTCATGGAATCTCACTCTCTGGCGATTCAAACTTCACCTGGGCACGTTCCTGTGTCACCTGCTCCAGGTGACTGCCTCGGCAAGGGGCTTGGACGGGATGATCTCCACAGGTCCCTTCCAAACAACAATTCAGTGTTTCTGTCAATTTGATTAATTTCTCACCAATTGCAGGTGTTAAATTGCCAGAAAATTGCTATGTTTTCCTTCCAGCTCTCCTAAAGCTGTGCCAGGGGCCTGTTAGCAATAAATGTATGCACTTAGAAGGATCACAACGTTAGATGCACAGGCTTCAAAAGCTGTCTCTAGAGACTGAATCCACTGGTGAGGAACACACACTGCAGACACCTCGGGGCTGCAGCTGCAGTGGGAGCCCAAGGCAAGAAACTGAACTGCCAATCCACTGCACAACTAAGGGCACAGGGAACTGAGACAAGAGCCAGGACCCACCCCTAGACTGTGAGGGTATAAAAGCCCAGGGTTCCTTTGTTTAGGAGCTGTTACTTTGTATTGCACCAAGATTAGATTGTATTTAAGATCCGGATGTCTGAGAATCTGCTATGGGCATCCCAGTCTGAATGTGAGTGTGAGGGGTGCAGGCTGTGACGAGGCTTCAGTCCCAGCTCAGGTGGCATGAATGCAACTGACACAGTGGCTCCTGGGTGGTCAGGTGGGGAAGTTTCCTCAACAGTTTTCCCATGGTCAGTATACAATATATTCAAGGATGCCTGTGAAGCAAGGGCTGAGTTTTTCCACACTAACTTTTATTCCTGAGATAGGTTCAAGCAGTGAATTCAAATCATTTTAGTAGTGTGACAGTTTCAAGATCTGCTTCCATTGGAACTCATTAACATCAAGACTGCAGCTTCTTTCAGTTGGTATCAGGACTCAATTTTATACACCAACATCTGCAACTCAAGAGGCATCTTTTCCTATAGGACAGACTTAAACTGTATGTGACAGTGCTTATAATATGCATTTCTTATAAACTCTACTTTTATATTACACGCATATTCTTATACTTCTCCACAAGATTATCCATTCCTTTTGTTCCTACTAGTTTCTTAGAAATCAGCAGATTCTGAAGCATAACCATTTCAGATTAGACAGTATTTCATGCAACATTTTATTGTAAAAATAGTTTGAGATTTACAGTTCAGACCTCTACAAGGTTAAGCTCATTTTATAAGTGTGTTCCATTCTGAATGAAGCTCTACTTTCAAGAACTCAGGCTACCAAATCTGATCTTAACTGTAGATTTAGAAATTCTTTAACTCAATCCACTAAGTAAAACTAACAAATGCAGCAAAAGCTAGAATAAAGCTACTGCTTGTTACTTTTATTCATACACATGCAGAAAGAGTGTACTCAGTTTTGAAAGAGCTGTAGACAACTAGGCCTATAGTAACCAGAAAATACTCTAACTAATGACAGTTGAACAACTCTGCACAAAAAATGTTTAATCATTTAATGGCCAGACACTTCTATAGATGATCTTCTAGGTCCTTCTGCTTTATTCAGTTCACTCTATCTTCTCCATAGTGGCCGCTCATTTTGCTCCTGCCTGCAGAGACTTCCTTTCATTAGCTGCTTTTTGCTTTTGCTGCATGATTTCAGAGTCCCTGTGAAGAAAAAACAGTTGGATATCAGATACTGGCTCACAATTTTTCAGAGAGTTGTCTCTATTTAATAACCCCCACTTGAAGAAGGGAAAAATCAGTATAAAATTGCTCAGCCACAAGCACAGTATTTTTATTATTCCATGAGGCAGACAATTGACTTGATTAGTAGACCTCATATAATTCTTTTGGTTTTAGAAGTAAAGGACATAATGGATGAAGCACCTTCAAGAAAGCATTACATAACCTTTTCCTGTTTGCAGTAGGCAAAAAGCTGCTCATAAAAAAATAAAAAGCTTTACAAGACTTAATAAAAATAAATCTGTTTATGCTCTGGTAAGTGATTAGCCAATGAAAAAAAATCAAAGTATTCAAATGCTGTGTCAGCTAAGACACTGGATTCTTTCTGACCCACTTGCCTCTCCTTCTTCTGCCTAAAAATTTACTCAACTTTACTAGATCTTACCTCTGTTTCCTCTGAGAAGCAGACAAGCTATCTTCTTTCCTTTTGCCTTTGTGGATCTCCTGAGTTTTCTTCAGGTTCTTTTGGCGAGCGAGTTCACGCTGGTTCCCACCTGCAAGATAATACACAGTTAAATAATTACTACCACTTGTTTTTTTCCACAGAGTCTGCTTGTGTAAAAGTCTGTTACAAAGGCAGTACAGTTTGACACAATGTGTAGAGCTGGTATGGTCATATCTTCTATCTCAGTGTCCTCTCCAGTGTACAGCAGGAGAAAATAAAGGTTCACAGTTGTTACTTTTTCAATTCTGTATGTCATCAAGATATTACCAAAATGCTAATATTCCTTACAGAAACAAAACATAGTTTGCCATAGAAGACTAAAGGAAAACCAACACACCAACAGGCTGGGCAAAATCATGTCAATAACTCATCAAAGAGGAGCCATCTACTCTCCAACAGATTTCAGAATTCAATATAGCTTACAAGTCAATTTCAGACTGAAAGAACAGCATTGGAATTGATTATGCTTAAATACTATTGAAGAGGTGGCCTCAAAACGTTTTGTTTTTTTAATTTGAAGTCAGGTGCAGAACTTCAGCCTGGGCCTTAGCAACTGGGTAGTATTACTTCCAACAAAAGTAAGAGGAGTAACATTATTTTCATAGGGATATAAAGACACAAACCCACATCACTGTGATTAGAGAGGACATTTCAGGGAACAGACAGCTTTCCCCAAAACTACCAACAAGACAGGAATGCAATCTCTTTGATCATACAGAGTTCATGAAGGCATGACATCAGAACTATAGACTTTCCATCTAAATACTCAGGGTCTTCCAGGCAATGGCCATAGACTGCAAACTCTTCTGCATTAGCTGGCAATTTTTCCTAAGTATTCTCTTCCGTAGTTCTGTTTTCCTCCAACCTGCCCAAGCTGGTTGGTACTTCTTGCTCTACTTCTTTTGGACTGACAGTGTTCCAGATACACTAGGCATCATCATTTGTGCTGTTGAACTAACACGATCACATTCTTTTATACTCAAAAATGACAATTATATATCTTGATAATTTCCATTGTGTCTCTTCTCAGTCTCTCTACAGTTTTCAGACTGCCTATGCCATCTTTCAGTCTCAAAGCCAGAGATTTAAATCTCCAAGTGCCTGTAATTTCTGGTCTACGAAAGCATCTTAGGACTAGGTTACTTTTAAACAACACCCCACTGTTATTATCCACCACTTTGTACCCACACTATTTCTGAGCAGACAAAGCCACCTGCCATGCCAACAACTAGACAAGAGCAACCCTGCAGAAGAGCAAGGGTTTGTGCATTCTTCACAACAGCCTATGGACCCCCTGCTAAGAGATGCCAGAAGCTCAAGTGAAAGCAGCCCTGTATGACTGCTCTTCCCAAGAGCTTGAAAGATATTTTTGTTGTCTGTCCCAGGACATAAAGTACTACCTTTTGGAAAAGCTAAGAGACTTTTATTCATCATCCTCGCTAGCATCCTGTGCCCAAAGTCCATCTAGAAGACGACCGCTTGTTAAGAGACTAAAGCAAACCAGCTGTTTCTGGCAGTACTAGCGTTGATTAAAACCTGATGACTCATGAGCAGATGACAAATTCCAGGCCATAAATGGTTCCTGAGTTTTGTGGTGCTCAGGAGGCAAGAACATTATATGAATGAGCAATGAAAGAGCTCTTTTGCAGTGCTTTAAAAAAAAAAAAAAAAAAAGTATCTTCTTTTATCATGAAGAAAACAGAAAGGAAGTCAAAACAAAGTGCTGAAGACAGAATTACCCTCCACCCCAAACCTCATATTTCCTTATGAGCAGTTACTCTCCACCCTTAACCTCAAGTTCCTCCTTGTTTTCCAAGCAAACACTGAGCACGGGCTCTGCAGAGTTTTTCCATACACACGGTAAGGTTTTATATTTAGGAACAGAATTCAATTGCTGAAAAGTAACAGGCACTGAAAAGCAGCTGGCACAGCAAAGCAGAGAAGGCAGAAAAGCTGAGCAAAACAGAATGCATACAAAGCATTGAGTATCAAACAACTGCCTGAAGAGAAACTTACTCTTCCAAGTAAACATTGCCAAGGACTGTTTGTCCCCATTACTTCATCTGGGATGCTGAATAAGTATCCTTATCTTCAGGGGAACCATTGGTGTTTTCTACATTCTATAATATCAATCTAAATCTTGTCCTAACAGAAGACAATTCATCTTCCTGAAATTAAAGCATAAACTGCCACAAAAAAAACAGTACACCCTTCCAGCTTATACATTTTTATACATTCCTCTTAAGCATTCCCATCTTGGCCTCCTCGTGCAAGACATATACCTTAGTTCACCCTGCCCTTCCTCTTCCAACTCCAGGAGAAGAAAAATGCCAACAAAAATCATAAATGTGCCTCTTTATTATGTTCTGTGCACAAACTGTTTACATTCCAGGTCTTCAGCTGCACTTCACCAGCAGTGTGCCCTCATAACTGTGTATTTTCGAGATGAATGTGAAAGCACAGCCTCACAATATGGGTTTTTTCGAGTGAATGTGAAAGCATAACCTCAATTAAACACACGGAGTTTCATTACTGCCAAACACAGTAGCCAGAAGGCAGAGGAGCACTGCCAGCAGTCAGGGGAGCCGGAGCATCCTGGGTCCAGTTCACTCTCCGCCATTTTAGAGCGGGTGTACCAACACTGCTGCTCGTCAGCACGGAACGCAGTCATGATTTACCGAGTGCTTTTGCCCTTTCGCCAACAGCCTCAACACCCCCACGTTAAGCAGCGTAATATTGAATGTTCAGCAGTGGTATAAAAGTCCTTTATTTCAGTCTGGCAGCCGGGAATGAAATAGAGTGTGGCTGTTGTTTCAACCCATCATTACCTTTTTCTCTTCCTCCGGTCTCGCCACCACTGCTACGCCAGAAGGCGGAGGAGGATGTTTTCGCGTTCTGCTTCGGACAGCGGCAGGACGTGGGAAAAAACCTCCTCCGCACACACTCACCACTGGCGAGATTCCGCTAGTGGGCCGCCGAGTTCGCAAAGAACCAGACGCGGCAGCGGCCTCAACCAGCAGCCAATGCCGGACCCCGGCCCAGGCATGGCCCCCAGCTGAACTGCCCTCGGTGCAGCGCCCATACCTGGAACCGACCAGGGGGAGTCCCATGTCCCGCCACCCACTTCGCTACCCGACAGGCATCAAGCAGCCCCCGGTACTCACGGGTCATGGCGAGACGCTCAGGCCGCGCAGCCCGCTACCCCTACACCGCAACCGCCGAGAGCCGCCCAACAACGCCCCGCTCGCTCCCACCGCCGAGGCCGTCTGAGGAGCCGCCCGCCGCCTCTGCCCCTTATGGCACCTCGCTGGCCGCTGATGTCACAGCGCCGCGCGGACCCGACCCAATCAGAGCCGCTGCCTCCCGCCCCGTGGGCGGGGCTCCTGAGCAGGTTCGTGCGGCGCGTCCGCCTGAACCGGGATGTGAGGGAGAGGCTTGGGGGAGTTTGGTCAAACAGCCTGGGCTCGGGGACAAAGCTGCTGAGAGCCGGCTGAACCGAGGGCTACGCGGCTGAGGAGCTGCTGGGGCGCTACAGGCGACTCCGGCACCGCTATTGGTTGCCCCGGACACGCTTCCCCTCCTGGCCCTCCTCTCCTGCTTGGCGCATGCTGATGACGTCGCGGGGCGCGCCGCCAGGGAGGCACGCCGTCAGCCGGCCGGGGTCGCGGCAGCACCGGGCCGCCGCGGCGCGCTGCTGACGCTGCCGGGCTCGCGGGCGGGCGCGCGCCTCTCCCGGCGCCGCCTCCGCCATGTTCCGGCGGGCCCGTATCACCGTGCGGCCCAATGTGCGGCCCCCGGGCAGGGCCGCCGCCACCGGCACAGGCGGGGTGGACCAGGAGCCGCCGGGACCCCCGGGTTCGGACACCCCGGCGGCGGATGGAGCAGGGAGCGCGGCAGGATCGGCGGACGCGCGGCAGGCAGACAGGTGAGTCCCGCCAAACTCGCCCTGGCAGGGCAGTGTCGCGGCAGTGGACCGCGTGTCCCCGGGAGCGGGATGGGCCTGTGCAGGGCGGGACCGGCGGATCCCGGGAGGTGGCGGTGGCTCTCTGTAGCCTGGCTGTGGCCTGTCACCGTCCGGTTATCGGTGCTGTGCTGGCTCCTCCTGAAGTCCTCATAAAGACGAGTGCGGTCGGTGCCCGCTGGCTGCGCGCCGGGGCTGTCGGACAGGACAAGGACTTGCGGAGTTCGGCGCGCTGCAGCGTAGCCTGAACCCGCGTTTCTTCACTGCCCTTGTGCAGCAGGCGCTTAGAATAACATGGGAACGGGCGGCCCAGGGAGGTGGCGGAGTCACCGTCCTTGGAGGTGTTTTGGGGAAGACTGGACATGGCATTTAGTGCCATGGTCTACTTGGCAAGGTGGTGTTGGGTCATGGGTTGGACTCGACGATCTCGAGGTGTTTTCCATACTAATCGATTCTGTGATTCTCTAAGTTAAGGCTGCAGAAGAGTGGCCCAGTGTGGTTTGACACTCGTTTTCTTCTGACTCCATAGCAGCCAGTAAATCCTGGTTTGCTGTGTGCAGCAATTCTTTGTGCTCTGTAACCAGATGAGCTTCATTCTGCACTCTTACAGCATTTTGTCTTTTGTATCCATTTCTTCATGCGTTGGCAAGAAAGGATTTCTGTCTTTTTACAGGTTTTTTTGCCTGTTTAGTTTTGAGTACTTTTTATTGTGATGAAAGCACATGGTAAAGTTGCCCTTAGGAGTGGTCCTCCCTGAGGATCTCCCTGTTATGCGCCTGGTTGATAAACCCCACAGTTTATTACTTGCTTCCCGACGCCCCTGCCCCTCCCAGCCTTGTGGGATGGGCAGAAAATTAAAATGGCAAAAGTGCAGGTGTGTCAAGATGAAGACAGTTCAATAGATAAAGAAATAGCAGTGCACGTAAGCAAAGCAGGATTGGGAATACACCACTACCTGCAGGTGTTTTACTGTCTCCAGAAAAGAAGGGATGTCGCTGTTGACCTCATTTAGAGAGATGGGACACACTCTTTTCATGGAGCAAAAGAACCTAAAGGTTTATTACACACATCTCATTATATGTAGCATTTAATAATCATCCTCTGTCTATCTCTTATTGATCAGTAACAAGCTATTACCCCTGTTAATAATTGGTCAGTCTAGAAAAGGTGTCTATGTGCTGGAAAGAGTTGTTCATAAGATACTGCTTTCATTCTTCTGCTTGACAGGTGAGAAGTGCTGAAACAGGTGTAAGAAACAGTCCTAATCTGTAGAATTCTTTCCCAGGGAAACAAGCTGTTTTTCACTGTTGCAGGACTCTGTTCTCATGAAGAGCTGGTAGCAATCTCACAGTTCATGTCGAATCAAGTCAGAATTCAGTCTATGAGATTTGCTGTACAGGACTGCTGTTTAGCCACCACAATGGGATCTATCATTCATAGCATTTACTTGGGAAGACAAATGCCATAGCTCTAAATGTCCATTCTTTCTTCCTCTGTCTTTTACTGAGGAGCATGATGCGACAGGTGGGATCACAGCAGTGATCAGTCATTTGATATCAGCTGTCCTGGTTGTGTCCTCTCCCAGCTTCTTGCCCACCCCCAGTGTGGTCAGCCATGTGGCAATGTGAGAAAAGACCCTGGTGCTGCATAATCTTTTCTCAGCGTTTGCTGGAAATACGGGTATGCTATCAGTGCTGTTGTTCCACAAATCTGAAGTATCACCATGTGAGCTTCTGCCCACCAAAGGCAGTACAGATCAGCATGTCAGGACATTTCCTCAATCTGATAATTGTTCTTCAGAACAACATTCACACTTCTTTTGTACAGTTGGCTTTGAGTTTTCACAAATACCTCTATTCTTTTCGTTGATGCTTGTTCCTTATGACAGTATGATGAAATAGTGTTACACCCTTCTGTTTTGGTGGCTGGAAATTCAGGTCTCAGAATAGTTGGCATGGCGTGTCTTTAGGAAACCCATGCTGTCTTTTATTCAACTTGTATCTTACATCTTTACTTGTTTTGCATTGTACTTCAAGGATGTCATTATTTCAAGTTGTATTTATAAAATTTTTATGTTACAGGAACCACCTTACTGAATCTTTTGCTATCCGACTTTTTTTTAATAAAAAAATTTTTACTATTTTTCATTTAGATGCTACTGTTGCTATTTCAAAAGATTTGTTAAAGACTTTTGTGTTTGTAATTTAACAAGTGATTATGTATGACTGATTTATATAACAATATATCAGCGTAATATAATTTTGAGTTTCAAAACTAGATAGTGGTGCAACTCTGAAAGGCACTCTGGTCTATTCTCATGGCCTAAAAATAGGCCTTTGCCTTATAACTTCTGACAGGGTAGCCCACCTAGCTGACCAAAGGAAGCCAGTTGATGTAGTCTTTTTGGATTTCAGTAAAACTTTTGAGTCTGGCTCTCGTAGTATCCTTCCTTCTGGACAAAACATCAAGCATGCACCCGGATAAACACATAATGGGCTGGGTGAGCAACTGGCTCACGTATCAGGTACAAAGGGTTACAGTGAATGGGTGACATCAGACTGGTGACCTGTCACTGGTGGGGCAGAGCTCCAACCTCAGTCCTGTGCTCTTCATTGTCTTCATAAATGAATGACCTAGACACAGGATTCAAAGGTATATTAAGTAATTTTAAAAGGTATATTAACCTGTTGACTCTCTTGAGGACAGTGAGGCCCTGCAGAGAGACCTCAACAAATTAGAGGGCTGGGGAAACGCCAGGCATATGAACTTCAAAAAGGGAAAGTGCCAGATTGTGCAGCTGAGGTGGGGCAATCCTGAGTGTATGGACAGACTGGGAAACAAGAGACTGGAGGAAAATGACCAGGGGGTTTAGTCGTTGACAAGTTGAACTTGAGCCAGCAGTGCCCTGGCAGGCAGTAGGGCCAACCCTGTCCTGCATCAGGCACAGCATCACAGCTGGGCAAGGGAGCGGATTGTCCTGCTCTGCTCTGAGCTGGGGCAGCCTCACCTCCAGTGCTGGGGGCAGGTCTGGGTGACACAGAATAAGCAAGACATTGAGCTGTTAGACAGCACCTGAAGGGGGCAACAAAGATGGTGAAGGGCCTTGAGGTATAGCTGTACAAGGAGTGGCTGAGGTCACTTGGTCTGGTCAGCCTGAAGGAGATTGAGGGGAGGTCACATTGCAGTCTAAAACTTCTTCATGAGTGGAAGTGGAGGGGCAGACACTGATCTCTTCAACTCACAGCTGCTCAGGTCTTTGTCTGTTGTATCAGACGCTTTATATTGTTTTGTTTTCTATATACTGAATAAGTTTTATTAATTATCAGCGAAGTGAAAATTTTATAAGTGTAAGAGAATTTTATTTTTTTTGTGCACTTCCTGTTTAATTGTATTTACCTGTTCACAAATCCAGTGTTGCACTCTGGTTAAAAACTCCACATAACACAGGTGGTATGAAGAAGGTGGGTGAAGAATTACTTTCCATTGTCTCCTGCTTTACAAAGGACAGTGGGTGTTGAGTGGAATTTGCAAGGATCTCATTCAAAACCCATAAATAGGCACCATGTAATAAGCCCTCTAAACTCTTTTCTCAGGGGTTTCTGTACTGAAAACATGTGTGAACTCACAGTGGGGACAAATTGATTCAGCCATTTAACAGAGACTGCAAAATGCAAACAAATCATCTGCATTTTCCCTGAATCACAGACAGTAGCTGGAGACAATTTTGAAAAGATTTACTGTGTATTTATACTTTTTTTATATTTCTTGGAATGC
This sequence comes from Erithacus rubecula, assembly GCF_903797595.1. Taxonomy (NCBI): domain Eukaryota; kingdom Metazoa; phylum Chordata; class Aves; order Passeriformes; family Muscicapidae; genus Erithacus; species Erithacus rubecula. The sequence goes on from NW_027635590.1 coordinate 1,676,429, forward strand.
ATTTACTTATGACCATTTTAAAAAAGAGAACGGGTATGGTTGTCCTTACATACAGAAACAGGGCATAGTTCCAACATAAAATTTAAAAACTCTCTTTATGACTCAGTTATAATTATACTGCAGTCTTGCTATGAGGAACAGCCATAAAGCTGAGCACTGATGGAGTCAGCAGACTTGGATCATCATAATGGTTGGCAGTTTTATTTGCACTTTGAAAAATATTTCTGCATAAGTGATAGAAAAAGTGCTAATGTATAAAATGTTCTAGGGAAGCTAGGTTAAGTCTGAGCAGCAGTTTGCCTGCTGAAGTTTTTCTGGAAGCCACAGTTTATATAGCATCTTGCAAATATGTAAGAGGAATGTTCACTTTTAGTGTAATAAAAGTCATTAAATCACTGTTACTTACAGTTTGTTAAAGTGTTTTTAGTGTGTTACCTGTGTTATGTGGGTAATTTTTTATAAAGCTTTATGATACTGGTATTTTCAGCTGAAAGGAGAGAGCCTTCCATAAAAAGAGGTAGAGTGTGGGATTGTATTACTGTTACAATCTTGTTGATCAGTGATTAGTGTTAGAAAATAATACACCTGTTCTTAAAGCTGATTGTTTTATGAGGAAGTACAAGCTGCAGGTTGGTCCTAGCATGGCTTCTTGTGTGTCACTTTTTTCCCATAGCCTAGTGTTTATATTGATTGGCCTATAAAAACATCTTGAAAGTAGAAGTAACAAATCTATCACTGCAAAGACCTTCAGAATACTCTCTTAAATTTTCCAGTGATGACAAGGGGAATAATACAAGTGGTGCTGGGGAAGCTAGCAAGCCTGCAGAGATGCTTACCCAGAGAAGAAAACGTATCTCCACCATGCCAAATCTTGTCAAACCCAGAGCTGGACCATCGTCTGCTCCACGTTCTGCACCAAAACCGCAGAGGCGACCATCACAGACTTCTGATGGCAGTGCTTCGCTTCAGAAGGATCCCAGTCCATCAGAAAAGAGTAATGTTGAAAGCTCTGTAAAGTCTCCCATGCTTCCTGAGAAGAAAACACCTGTGCCACAAGTGCCACAGTTTTCACCGCTAAAAAAATGTGTGAACAAGGAGCAAACTGTTGGTGTAGCTGCTCCGAAAAATGATGATAGCTTGCAGAAGAATGGACCCTCTCCTCTCAAGGAGAGACCAACACAGGAAAGATCACGAACACAGGAGGAAAAGCTACCTGTGAAACCTTCTCCTGAGAAAGCCAAACGAACATGTTCTGACCAGGAAAGGATCCTCAAAGCTCGGAAATTAAGAGAAATGCTTAAAGAAGAACTGAAGAAGGAGCGGATGGTAAGGCCTCTGTGTTGAGCAGTGCTTATCTGTAAAGGGAAGAGCACTGGGATTCACCCTGCATACATTGTCTCATTGCTGTCATGTTTTTTGATGTTCATCAGCTACTTACTGCTAGTAGTCTGTGATACCTCATAAGTCTATGTGTTTTTTCTGTTTATAAGCAGTAGCAGCACTTTGTTCCCTAATAATACAGATTTTACAAGGAATTGCCTTATTTTTATTGGATTAGCCGCAAGACGTTCTGACATGACACCTAGTTTTATAGTTAACTTCTAATTTTGAAAGTTTCATGGTTTGTAGTACAGCAGGGAAGTATGTGCAAGAAGCTTAGATTTGGGACATCTCATATTTTTTCGAGTTTATCATTGTCAAAATTCTATAATTTTGAAGACCTTTTAATTTATTTGTGCTAGGTATTGAATGCTTCTGAAAGGATAAGTGGCTTAAGGGTCTGTAATGCCCTCTCTGAGAAAGGAACACTTTTAAGATAATCTTGTTCTAGTTCTTGGGCGTGGTATATGTGTGCATGTGTGAACAGCAAAATTCCATTAATGGGAACTTTGTAAACAAACAGGAGTACTAATAATTTTGAGATATTAAATACTTTTAGGGTAAATCTAAGCATTTGTTGTTTTGTTTTATTTCATTTTGGTTTGTATGGAAGAAGTTGAAACACAGGCCTCCAGTAATTGAAGGACGTTCTCCACTAGATCGTTCTAAAATGACCATGAGAGACTTAATATACTATCTGCCAGAAAACAATCCTATGAAGTAAGTATGACTTTTTTTCTCTCTCCTTAGGTTAAATTACTTTTCAACCTCTGTAACACTTAAATACAGCTTTAGCACAGATACAGTATTATTGCAATAGTAACCAAAGCTTCTAGACTAGCTTCTAGTTTTCACATCTGCTTAATTATAGTACAGAAGTGAGAATGGAGCTTTGTGTACTTGTTGAAATACACAAACATGAACCTGTCCCTAGTGTTGATTTATCTCTACAGAAATACAGAATAGTAGAATAGTAGAATTTTATTATTTTTTCCAGCTGTTTGCTGTGAAATTTTTATTTGTGGCTGTTAGAGTTGTTATAATTGCTCACTAGATCCAATGGACTCAGGAAGCTAAGCAATTCTCCTTCTAGGTGCTGAAGTGAGAAACATACTGCAAGACCCTTGAGGGTAGCTGCTGCTGCTCCACTGGCATGTTTCACCAGTAGCAGGGCTGAGGTGCTTGCAGGGAACACTAATGCAGCGGGCTGCACAGGCTGCCACAGACAGAGCAGAGCAGAGCAGGGCCTTTTCCCTGCAGCTATCACCAGCAATCACACAAATAGAAGTACAGTTATCCAAGTCCTGTTCTTTCAGTAGTAGATGAGTTTTCTGGTGGTGCCTGTTATCACGTGCTTGTTAATGTTTGTGTGCTTGTGTGTTTTATTTATCACTTCCCTATTTTTTCTTTTACACTGAATAGTCCCTTAGGAGGTAAAAAACAAGATACTCTCATATTCCCTTTATCCTAGCCATGGATTTCTTCTTGAGATGCTTTTTTTGTCCTTGCTTGTACAAAAACAAGGTAAAATTTACTAAACATTGGTGGTTGTGTAGTCGAATCTAGATGTGATACAAATAATTGAATAAAAAAACTTTGTGATTCTTTGTCCATTGCTCATTAAAAGCCAGTTTCATGGAAGAAAGCAGAAATGTATCTGTACAAACAATGATCTTTTGCTTTTTATGATATTCTAGGTCTTCATTGGTAGAAGAAAAGAGAACAGAAAAAAATGCTTCACTAAGTCAGATGAAAGAGTAAGTCTTGATGGTGAAGTATAGTTAAGAAGTTTTCTGGTATAAAAACCTCTGCATTTCTATGATAATACAGTGTAGATATATGTCTTTACTGTTTCAATATCATAGCCTAATTTATAAAAAATGTAGTTTGGGCAGGTTGGGTGGCTAAAAAACATTTTACTTTCAACATTAAGTTTTGCATATTTCCATTTTACAGTAGAATGAAAAGCAGATTTCAAAGTTCACATATTTCTTGATGTGTTGTATTGCTGAGTGGTTCATCAAATTGTTGAGTGTCTGACATGCTGAGCAGCAGTTCAAAACACTTAATATTTTTGCTCACTGTCTTAAAAACTGTAGACAGGAAGAGAAAAGTACTCCTGATCATGAAGAAGAGGAGGAGGAGGAAGAAGAGAATGGGGAAGAGAGTCAGGATGGCCCACTTCTCGTTCCTCGTGTGAAAGTAGCGGAAGATGGTTCAATCATTCTGGATGAAGAAAGGTGACAAATTCTGTGCCTGACTCGTGTGGACTGTACTCAGTTTGTGGCTCAGTTTGTAAACAGAGGAATAGTTTGCACTGGGACAAATATGAGTATATTTATGTTTGGGAGTTGAGCTACACTGAGTTAGGAAACAGTGCAAGGATGTGGCAAAATATGAGCAGCAGTAAGTAATCTGCATCTCTGTAGTGGCATACTTTATGAGAAGTGTTGTTGGGGAAGGAGGTAGAGAGGAAGATTACATAATTTTTTACTGTGAATGAACACTGAAGATCTGTCAAACTTTCAAATGTCTTCTGTTTAGCTGACATTTTTTGCTTCTCGCAGTTAATAAGTATCTGCTTACTGTTCTGTCAGTGTTTTTAGTAACTTTGCTTAGAATATGATGTTTAAAAAGTAAAGTATTAAATTTCTGAGTTCCCCAAAGGTACTAACGCAAGATTTAGGCCAAGATTTAAAGATAAAGAGGGCCTGGTAAAAAATTTTGAAAGTAATGTAGAAGGATATTGAGAAGTTCTAATGATTTTACAAAATATATTTCTCAAATATTAAAAAGTTTTTTTTTTTAAAGATAATTATGTCTGTCTGTATTATATCTTATAAAACAGGAAAAGGAGATTTACTCACACGGGGCAAATAGAGTAGTTTTTTCTTGCTACATTCTCCCATTAAAGTACATGCTAGTGTAATTATTAAAATTATTACATAGTAGAAGTGCTCACTTCTGGGAAACAAATTGAAGAGCTGTCTTATAAACATCCACTGTGTGTTTTCATAGCAGTATTTTGAGGTGAGTCTTCTTGTGTGTTTTCTTTCCCAGTTTAACGGTAGAAGTTCTAAGAACAAAAGGTCCATGTGTTGTAGAGGAAAATGATCCCATCTTTGAGCGTGGCTCTACAACTACATATTCTAGCTTCAGGAAAAGTTTTTATACTAAACCATGGTCAAATAAAGGTGAGTATATTTTTGGTTTCAAGTAAATGGACCTACTTACATGTCATCTTAACTCTCCACACTCTTACAACAGGCAGAGATGTGGTATTTACTGTGAAACTGATTTTTAAAACATCCAGTGCCTTTTAATATGTAGACTACCTGTGCTTTTTTCCCGCCATGGATATTCTGATGCTGAGGAAATGCTAATCTGCTTTATCAAGAGCATAATTTTGGATTCTGGTTTACAGATATTTGGGTTCTATATGGTACTGAAACTAGGTTATTCCAGCATGGGCAGGAATAGATTGTGTAAGGTGTCTCTGTGTGGACTGATTTCAGTGCAAGTGGACAGCTGTGTTTTTATGAATGGCTGAGTTAGGTTCTTCATCACTCCTGTTGTGAATTTACTATTATCTCTAGGCTGGCTTACAACACTGTACAAGACTTTTTACAATTGGAAATTACTTTTTACTGCTATAGATGGAAAAATTAGCTTCAGAATTCACTGTGCTCTCTTTGGGATGCACTCTTTTCCTATTAATAATGGAGACGGTAGATTTACAGAATATTTTTCTGATTTCTGTTTGTGCTTGTGTTCATAATAAAAATGTGCATGGACAATTTGGGTTTGGTTAGCTTTGATTTACTACCTTTAGAAAGCACCCTTCACATTCTGAAATTTTCTAGTAGATTAGACAGTCCTTTTTGTTGATAGTTCATTCAGCAAATGTTGATAGAAGAGCCAAGGTAAAATAACAAACATATACTCCATATATACTCATCTGGACTTGCAGAAGACAACCTCAAAGTTACTGATCTTATCCCATTAGGGTTGCAAGGTGTTCTTATTTCTGGTAGCAAGAAGGATGTTTTGATAAATATTTAAGTGTGTGTAATTTTTTTCTTTCTTTTCTCTTCTAGAAACAGATATGTTCTTTTTAGCTATAAGTATGGTAGGAACAGACTTCTCCTTGATTGGGCGGCTGTTTCCTCATAGAGCCAGAGCAGAAATTAAGGTAAAAATTAAAGCACTCAATAAAGAAACTGAACACCTGGTTTTACTTTTATTCTTCTTATTTGCATTCCCATGCTTCCTCTACTATCTGATGAGAATTTTGTCCACAGTAGTGCTTGTTTTCTGGTACCTGTTCAAAGAGGTTGTAAGTATCTGAAACACTAAAATGCTGGTTGAATTTCAATCAATGTATCTAGTAAATATAGCATACTTGAACAGACTGTTTTAGGTGTAGAATGCTGATATTCCTAAATTGCTTTGGTGAGGGGCTTCTCTGTTCTCTCTTTTGTTGTACACAGCTGGGAAAGTCTTTGTTTCAAACCTTGCTCAGATTAAAAGTCAGGAAAAGGTGTAGAAAATAATAAAAGTGTAGCTGGTGATAGCTACGGTAACAGATGTTATATTTAAAAATTAATTGCAAACTTGTGTGGATATGTATGTGAATTTCAAAAACTTTAGTTGATTTGTTACCATGAAGGCTTAGCTTGAGCTGCCATTTTGTACAACATATTGTTGCTTTTCTTGCTTAATGATAAACACAGCTGTGCATTTGCTTTTAGAACAAGTTCAAACGTGAGGAAAAAGCCAATGGATGGAGAATAGACAAAGCTTTCAGTAAGTAAATATTCCCTACCCTATTATGAGTCATTAAGTGGTAGCCATCTATTTTCATGGTAATTTCCATGCTTTGCCTTGTCTGAATTATTTAGAATAAAGTTTTTGCTCATAGATGAATCCAGAAGTTGTGGAATCTTAGGTATTCATAGCAAGCATAGTTCACAGTAACAATCGCCAGGTTTGTTTTTTATCTTTTCTAGATGTCTGCTAGATTAGATTAATATAAACTTTCTCATGTATATTCTGTTGAAGATATTTCTTCTTATTCATGGGAATTTCTAGCACAGTTACTTATTGTAAACTGCTTTGAGACTCCTTGAAGACTTTCTTTGTTAGTTGAATGAGGTGCATATGTCCTACAGCAGCATGTTAATACATTATTTAGTGCTACGATACAGTTTATGTCTTTGTCAGTTCTTAAGTTTTCTGAACTACTTAGTTTATAACTTGTTTTTTATAACCTAACTACCATAATCCAGTCAACTTCAATTTTATGTCAACTTCTGCCCCTGCTCAAGTGATGCAGAAAATACTTCCAAGAACTGTTTAAATTTATATAACCTTTACTTTTTAATATTATATCGTGTATCACTGATTACTTTACAAAGATGAAAGTAAAAAAAAATAATCAACTTTGAAATCTGTTCTCTTTCTTTGCTTTAATCTGATAGAAGAAAAACGACCCTTTGATTTTGAATTCTTTGCCCAGCTGCTTGAGAAGGTCTTAGCAGATGAGGGAAAGAGGAAGCAAAAGCCCGTTAAAAACCAGAAGCCAAAAGAAAAAAAGTCTTCAAGGCCACAGAAGTCAAAAGGTACTTTAAAAGAGTTCTTGAGATGGCATTACAGAACAGTGGTCAGTAATGTGTTGCTAGCAGAGGAAAAATCACATAGGGCATTATATTTTCCTTCCCTCTTGTGGACACGACAAGGAAATCTTAGCTTCATAGTGTAACTTTTTCAGGTGTAGTTTATTGATGTGCAGGGTGGTAATAATTAGTAGCAGAGCAAAAAACATGATACCATGGTGAAAAGGGTCCTCTTCCACTATCTGAAGTGCTGATATTCAAAGTTAACTGTTGGTAAGTATCTCCATGAGTTGCTAATTAATTCACTTGTAGAATTTTTGAGCCAGAATCATATTTTTAGCAAACTCTTCTGTGTTGAAAGTTTTCTTGTATTTAAAATCCTCTTCTTTTAAGGGTTTTGTTTCTCCTTTAATGGTAGTTTAACTTCCTGGGCCTTAGGAGTATGATTCTTTTCAGAGAATCATGTAAATGTTGTTTTTTCTTTCCGGTCTGTTCAAAATAAAGATTATGTTTAATTACTGTTGATCACCATTGTGTCTTACTACCTCAGTACCTGGGAAACGATCATTGACAGATGCACTTTTATTAAAAACAGTTATACTGACACCATTTTGTGCATTTCTTGCTAATTCTAATTTTTTCCACAAGGACCTATCCTTTTGTAAGTGGCATTGTGAAACAAACGAGTGAACATCTTTTCAAGGGGATGCTAGCTAGGAAGCAACATGTCTTAAAATTGAAGTAGTTGCTGCTTTTCTATAGCCTTGGTTTTGGATTTGATTAAGTAAAATATCCCATGCATTAGGACTTAAAACCATGTAGAGAAATCTTGTTTCTACACTTTAGTGGTAGACTAAAGATTATGTCATGCATAAAGTAATGTGAGTATGCTTTTCTACTGCTTTTGCATTTTGGACTTCTTAATTACAAGGAAACAAGTTCATTTAAGGTGAATAAAAAGGAAAAGGAAGGTTCTTGGTGGTTAAATACAAGATCAAGACAAAATTTCCTTAAAATAGCGGGGAGGGAAATTTTAGAAACTCATTAAACCCAGAAAATAACTTGCCAATTATTAGCTGGATAATATTTCAGCTTTCTTATGTAAGCTAGAATGATCAAGTCTTATACATTTATTGATGAAAATTCATGTTTGCATGGCTTACATTTTGTAACCATCATCACCTGTTTCTACAGACATACAAAAATCCTTTGTAGGAGTAGCAATGTCTGTTTTCCCTGAATGCAAATGCAACTGTATTAACTGCAAAAAAGCACAGGCACAGTAGCATCTATGAAATTTGCTTTACATCCCATATTGACTTTCCCCTGGTGAAGTGTTGTCCCATGTACATAATGTGTTTTGTATTAAATGCTGAAGTGACTCTGTGCTGGAGCTTTTCTGGCAAGTCAATGACTGATGCTGCCCAGTCCTGCTCATACACCTGGCAGTGTATTGGCAGTGATATGTGAGTACTCAAATGTTTTTAGTAGAGGTACCTTTGCTGTTTGTGGCTTCTACTACTCCACCAGTCCATTTACCAAGAACCATATTGTCTCAATAGCAAAAGCTGCCAGCACAGAAGCTGCTAATGATCAAGATGAACGTCAGGAAGCCAGAATTTCTGATGCAGAAATAGAAGCAGATGGTGTAACAGCTGAAAAAGAAAATGAGGAATCTTTGGGCGTTTCTGAACAGGCAGAACAGGTTGCATCAGAGCCAGCATTAGCAAAAAAGAAGAGAAAGAGGAAGAGAAAAGATGATCTTGAACAGGAAGTGAAGAATATTCCAGAAGAAATGCCTGTTCCTTCAAAAACTGCTGAAGAAGGGAAGTCCTCTAATAAAAGTAAGAGACAAAAATGCTCGCTTTCAAATGTCAAATAGAAATTTTATATAAAGTCATTGCAAAATTAAAAGTCAAAATTTGGTCTTTGATTTGTATTGTTGATCTGCCTTGTAGGAGGTTATGGAACAATGCCTTTTAAAATCAGCATTCATTCTAAATCTAAACATACTTTGTTTTAGATGAGAACAGTTCTCTTAATACTTGGATTTTTTCAAATGGGACTTTTAGGCTTATATTAACTTTTCTTCACTGAATTTAGGATTTGGTTACTGGAATTCTAAGATATTTCCCAGAATGTCCAAACTAATTTAATTCTTATTAATTATCAGGGAAAAAAGTGGTACATGCAAGCAGTGATGATCATACTACCTGTGGAGAAGAAGTGGATTGTGCTATTGATGGGAAACAAAATGCAACTGCTGTAACAGAGGAAGAGAGATTAGAGTCCTGTTCACCAGTGAAGAACCAAATGGAAAGAGAAGGTGGTGTCAGTTTATGCAGGTAATGTTTATAATGGAAAGCTTAGGCAAAACAAAAACATAGTTTAAAGTTTTAATATTGGTTTCATTTTTTTATGATTACCATCATTAAACTGCCACAGAAAGTGCAGGTTTCTGAGACCTGTCTTGGGATTTTGTAAGCTGTTTATAATTTACATACTCAAAATATTCTTTGCCTTAATGAGCTGCCCTTGCAAAATTATCGTACATAATTACAGAAGTCACTTCCAAGAGTTATTTGATTTTTTTAGTTTAGGAAGTTTTTTTTGTTTAGTTTTTAGTTTTTAGTTTTTTGTTTAGGAAGACCATTGTTTATCCTAACTTCTGGTATTTCTCTTGAAGCACTGCCTGATAATGTTGGTAAGTTCAGTTGCTGTATGCTTGGAATTCTTCTCTGTAATAAAATTATTCTTGTGAAAATGGAGTATTGCTCTGATTTTATTTATGTAGAATCTGGGTGAAAGGCAAGCTTGGGTTCAGTTTTGGGCATAGTTTTACTAAAAAGCAAGTGTATACTTGTTTATTAAACTTGTTAAAAGTGCAAGTGGTAAATCTGAAAATTCATTATGATACTTCTTCAGAATTTTGTGTGTTAATTTGTTGTATTTAGCTGTTCTGTAATTGTAATTTTATGCAGATTCCCAGACACTTCCATTTTCTTTAACAGTTCATTAGAAATAAATGAAGGGACAGTTATTTGCTTCTCTCAACCGAGATAGTTACAAAAGATCAGAGAAAAAACAATTAGCATACAACTGTTCATGTTAAAGTTTGTTTTCATAAAAGTAATCAGTCTAGAAACATCAGATGAAATTTTAATATCATCTTAAAATTGCAGTGCAAAAGCACAAAAATTGTTTTAAAGCTCTCAGTCTGCAAATACTACTAAAACTCTGTGAAATTTTTTGAAATTTATTTAGTATCAAAATTGCATTGTTTTTCGTGCAACTTCCTCTGTCTGGAAGCAAAATAGCTTTTTCTCTACAAGTACACTAATGTTCCTGTATGCTTTTATTTATTTCAGCCTTGAAGATAGCAATGATGTTATGCTAGAACCTGCTAAATTGAGAACCGGAGATATCAGAGATAATACATCACAGGAAAGCCAGATTTCAGAGTTACCAGTTTCAAATATTAGAACCAAGGAAACACAAGCTGTAGAAACTACAGAATCAAAGGTATTATTATATTTTTATGTAGTTCTTCTCAAAATCTTGCTCTTGATCATTAAAAGCGGCTTGTAAATCAAGGCCAGTTTTTGGTTGTTTTTGTGCTGTTTTCACCACCAGGTGGAAAATAATCAACAGGCCTAAGAACATTACCAAAACTGAAATTCTGTCCATTCTCCTGGGTTTAATGGGCTGTCTGTTAACCTAAATGTATTCAGAGAGCTGTGCGTGCCTGACTTACCTTATTGACAACTTAAACAGCTGAACAGTTTAGTTATTCAAAATTGAAGGACTGCAATATGAGCAGCTAGGCCTTGGGGCAGGATTTGTCTGGCATATGCTTAGTGGCATGGTGTTGAAAACTGATTTGAGTGGAACATGTGTTGGGTTGTTGGTTCTGCTCCATGAATGATCTAGATACTGGAGCAGGGTGTAACCTCAGCAAGTTTACAGATTAGGCAGATCTAGAAGGAATTGCTAAGACACTCAAAGGTTATACAGGCCTCTAGAAGGACCTGCATAGGCTGGAGAAATGGGCTGACAGGAATCTCAGGAAGTTCAGCAAGGGGACATGCCAAGACCTGTACCAGGAACAACCTGAGGCACCAGTGTATGCTGCAAGCCACCCAGGCAGAAAGCAGCTTTTCAGAAAAGAACCTGGCTGTCCTGGTGGTCTCTGAGTTGAGCATGAACCAGGAAGGTGCTGTGGCTGCACAAACAGCTAAGAGTGACCTGGGCTGCATCAGGAGAAGCGTTGCCAGCAGGCTGAGGGAGGTGATCCCTGCCCCTTGTTCAGCACTGATGAAGCCACACCTGGAGGACTGACCGGTTCAGGGCTCCCTGGTAGGAGACACCTGGACACACTGGAGACAGCCCCTCAAAGGGTCACAGATGGTAAAGGGCTGGATGCATCACTATGACAAAAAGCTGAAGGAGCAGCAACTATTCAACCTGGAGAGAAGGCTCAGGGGGATCTCTTCAACAGTTCCACCAAAACGCAAGAGAAGGGTGCAAATAGGACCGAGCCAGGCTCTTTCCAGGGGTGCCCAGTGACAGTTAAAGAGACAGTGGGCAAACAGTGCAAGACAGGAGGTTCCTTCTTAGCACCAGTAATCCTGTGAGGGTTACCAAGCATTGGCACAGGCTGCCCAGAGAGACTGTGGAGTCTCCATCCTTGGCAAGATTCAGAAGCTATCTGGACACAGTACTGGACAACCAGCTCTAGGTGGCTTGATGTATTGGTTTTGCATGACCTGGTTTTGGTAGCAAGGGGCTAGAGGTGTGGCCTCTAGAGGTCACACTCTAGAGGTGAGAAGCTGCTGGAAGCTTCTTCCATGCCCAGCAGAGCCAGTCCCTGGTGGCTCCAAAGATGCATGTGCTGCTGGCCAAGGCTGGGCCAATTAAAAATGATGGTAACACCTCTGTGGTAACAGATTTAAGAAAAATTCAGAACAAAAAGAGGTTGCAGAGTTGTAATTGCAACCAGAGAAGAGTGGAGTGAGAACATGTGAGAAGAACAACTCTGCAGACACCAAGGTCAGTGGAGAAGGAGGGGCAGGAGGTGCTCCAGGCACTGGAGTTGAGATTCCCCTGCAGCCTGAGGTGCAGAACTCTGACAGATCATGGTGGAGCAGCTGTACCCCTGCAGCCCATGGAAATCCATGGGGGATGCAAAGATCCACCCACAGCCCATGGGATCCACTGGGGATGCAGAGATCCACCCACAGCCCGTGGGATCCATGGAGGATGCAGAGATCCACCCACAGCCCATGGGGATCCATGGGGGATGCAGAGATTCACCCACAGCACATGGGGATCCATGGGGGATGCAGAGATCCACCCACAGCCCATGGGAATCCATGGGGGATGCAGAGATCCACCCACAGCCCATGGGGATCCATGGGGGATGCAGAGATCCACCCACAGCCCATGGAGGAGCCCCATGCTGGAGCAGGTGGGTGCCTGGAGGAGGCTGTGACCCTGTGGGACACCTGTGGAGAGAGGGGCTCTGCTCCCAGGCTGGAGCAGCCTGTCCTTGGAGGCTGCACCCCATGGAAGAGTGACCCACACCACAGCAGTTTTAGGAGGGGCTGGTGCCCATGAGATGGAGCCATGTCAGAGAAGCTCATGGAGAGCTGTCCTGTGGGAGGGACCCCAGGGTGCAGCAGGAGAACAGCTCCTCTCCCTGATCAGTGGGAGCAGCCTCGGGTGATGAACTGACCGTAATCCCCATTCCCTGTCTCCTTGCACTGCTGGGGAAGGAGGAAGAGGTGTGGGGAAGGTATTCTTAAGGATTTATTTTGCTTCTCATTATCCTGCTCTGATTTTGTTAGTAATAAATTCATTTTGTATTTCTAAGTTGAGCCTGTTTTGCCTCTGATGGGCTTCAGTAAGTGATATCTCTCCTAGTCCTTATCTCCAGCCACGAACCCTGCATTAAATTTTCTTTCCTCTGTCCAGCTGCAGAGAGGTGGGATTGAGCAGCTTTGGTGGGTGCCTGGCATCTGCCCAGGTTAACCCACTACACTTGACTGGGGGGTTGGACCTGAAGACCTTAGCAGACTCTTTCACTCTCAATCACTGTGGCAATCTTGTTTCAGCTTTTCTTCATGTTTGAGTAGATGATCAAAAAAGTTTATTGGTTCTTTTCTACAACATTTATTTTCTTCCTCAGAATGAAGACACACATCACTCACAAAGAAGAGATGGAAAGCAGAGTGCATCAGAAAGTGGTTCACAGTCTGAAATCGCGTAAGTGGGATTATTCTACTTCGTGCTTGCACTTGAACTAAACCTGTATCTACTCGATTTGAATATAATTCCAATGGATCATTTTGGGTTGAACCAATCAGGAGATAGTGATAACTTGTTTTCCTTATTCAGTGGAGCTTTTTGGTAAAAATTTTGGTTGCTGAGTAGCAGTGCATTAGCTAAGATCTAAATGGTAGATAGGAATAGGGAGAAAGACTTAGCTAAACTTTGAGGAAAAAAAAAGCTAGTCTTTCTACAGCCAGCAAGAGCAAGAGAATGAAGAAATTCTGCCATATTGTGGATAAAGCTTGGCTGTGAAATTTGATTTTTTTTTTTTTTAGTAGAAGGGCCTCACTGAATTCTTTGACATTCATAAGCTCTTGATCAGAGCTTATTAGCTGTACACATCATATGTATCGTGTATTTCTGCTTTCTTAAGTGGAAGCTGTCCCTCCTCAGAACTTAGTGCAAGCTTCTAAGATTAAAAAACTCTCAAAATGTCTCTATCTTATCTCCTTTACGAAGTTAATTTTGTTGACTGTTTCCTACATTGAGAAATGGTATTTAAAGAAGTCTGTGCCTAAGATTTCCATTTTTGCATGATCATTGACTTCTTATTTCATAATACTGTTTTTAAAAGTGATTTAGAGATGGGGTACTAGTTAATGCTAGTCTTTCCCTTTTGAAGGGCAGATCACTCTTACGTTGAAGACTGTCAAAGCTTTATTTGTCTTGTTCTAGGGAGAATATGAGAAAAGTTAATAGTTCCCAATCTGAAGATTATTGATAAGATGTAGGGTTGTGTCAGTGTGTGAATCCCAGGACATGCCATTGCAATGGTTAAGGACACAGAGAGTGATGTACATACCCCATTCTTCAGTAAGATGTGGATGTTGGCAGTAGGACAAGGTATTTGAAAAAAGTTTGGTTTTCCGTCACTGAGATAGCTTTGAAAGGGGATGGGAGGAAAGGAGAGATGGATGCAAAACATTGTGCATAGGACAGATTTATATTGTTTCTATATTAAATTAATCACACTGACATGAATTGTGAATCCCTAGGAGAAGATATATTCCTATTTATTTAACATCAGGAAATACTCCTTCAAGTATTTTGAAGTAGATTCCACTGAAAGGTAGCCAAGCTGTTAAGGTTCATTTGATGCTCTTTTCATAACTTCATAGCATGTCTTTTAATATCAGAAAGAATGAATGGATTTTTTTTCTGTTTATGGTCTTGCTGCATGCAATGTCCATGCAGTCCATGATACTTGACCCATGCAGTCTGTGATGCTCTTGAAGTACATCTTGAACCATATAAGGCTTTAAGTTTCTCTTGGATGATAATATATACCACCTGTTTTTTATACCTTAAGGAAAACTGAAAAGTCAGCAGATAGAAGGCGCTTGCAAAGACCTAAACCCAATTTGGTGAGATCATCTGGAAGGAGGGAGGCAGCAGCACAAGACAAAACGGAGGCCAGAACTTCTCCAACTGTTGCAAATGCAGGTGAAAAGGTCAGAAAGAGGAATATTGCTTAATATTAATATTGTTCTTGATGCTGCATCTGTTTTGCTCAATGGGAATACTGTGGGCCAGTGACAATCTTAGAAATCACATTTTGGGAACTACTACTGGGATATCTGCACACTTGAAAAAGTCATGTTCCTTACCTCAATTCCAGTGCTCTGAAGAGGACAGTAGAAGTAAAAGAAATGAGGCCACAGAAGTAGAGAACAGGGATTTGGATACTGCATCTCAGTAAGTATTGAGAGCACTTTTCCAGTCTCCTGGTATTAACTGACTATAATTGTTAATTTATTGCATATAGTTCTCTTAGAAAAAGATAGTAATAACTTTAATGTAGTGAAACTTTATTATAAATTTCAAAATTGACTTCAGCATTTTTTTTTATATCAAGCGGTACTAGGGTGTAGAAAGTATGTACTTCTTTCCTGGCAAGTTGATGAAAGCATCACTTTATGAAATACCAACAATGCCTGTAACTTGAGAGGGAGGAGTGGTAGTGATGACTATGTCTTTGCTTTCCTCCCAGCATCAGTTATCCAGATAATGGCTCTGCTTCTGGTGCTTGCAGAAGCAGCCATGGTATGCAGTCTAGTTAGGTTCCTCCCTTGTATGACAAATTAATCTCCTTATAATACGTAGATAAATTGAGTTTTCACACATTGTAAGACTAAACAAAGCTTGTTTCTTGTGTGAAGCAACCTGCATAAGTTTGGGCAAATCTTTCTGAAGATAACACAATTCCAGTAAAGAAATCTGTGCAAGATGTTATATGTTTAGATAGGCTTATGGATTAAATGTAACTGTTCTGGATCCTTTGTGCAGAGAACCTGAAAAAAATGCAATTGCAAAGACAGTAGTTAGAGGATATCGACAGAGATTTAAGCCTAATGTTACAAGAGCATCTGGAAGGAAAGAAGAGCCTGAAAAAGATGCAAGCAATGATAAAAAATCCCATCTACAGCCTGAGGAGGAAATGGAGAAGGTATTAATGAAGTAACATAACTGAATATAATGTGTAAGCTAAAAAGATGCTGGATGCCACAGTAATGTTACCTCTTTTTTCTTTACTTTTTTTGTTCCTGAGTATGACCAGGAACCTGCTTTCAGTGATAGTGTCGTATTGCTCAGTAACCTCAGCTATGGTGAGAGATTGTTGCACAAATAGTAGATACCAATAGTCCTTCATGTCCTGCAGCAAATACAACTTCAAGTGTTTGCTCTAGTTTTTGTTGTGCCTGGCTGACTGAGAAATATGCCCTGTAATTGTTTGTGTGTCATAAGTAATCTATTTTGTCTCCTCTTATGAACAGTTAATTGGTCAGTTAGGTGATGCTGTACTTTATGAATGTCAGACAGTTCATATCATAACACTCTGTTTCTGTTTAGAATAATGACCAATGTAATAGATCTGATGTTAACACTGAAGATGCTGCAGAAAAAGATGACAAAATCCTGGAGACAATGTCTCAGTAAGTATGAGAAAAATAAGACAGTAACTGCTGCTGTTCAGCAATTTATCATTCTGGTCACTTCTCTAGTATTTTGTAGTGTGGTAGTTATAGAAGTTTTTGAAGAAGCTTCTGCAGTACAGAAATTGAGGGTAAAATACAATCTTCATTAATTTATGAAATGTACATTAAGCATTTTCATTTTTAAAGTGGTACTTCTAAATTATGTTAGTCATGATAAATCTAAAAAAGCTAAAACAAGCCTTAGCTACTTGCTTTTAATGCTAAACACATCAATTTCAGTGGTTAAGTAAACAATAGGCGTGTTTTTAAAGAGTAGTTAAGTGTTGTCAAATAAGAGGAGGGAAAAAATCTGATGTGTGGGCAATGTAATGTACATATTTATTAAGTGTTCCATTTTTCTTCAGTGAAGTGGCAACTATAAAAGGAATAATACATTTTACAGAAGATATTGTAAAAAATAAAAAAATAAAAAAAGCCAACTGTCCCCCAAATACCCCCCCACAAAAAACTTCCCAAAACCAAGAACAGAAATAAAAAATCCAAAACTTCAAATTTTTCATTTTAAATTATGTTAGTTGAAGAGGATGGATAGAGATAAAGTGGATGTGATAATCTACCAAAAAAGAAATTTTTTGGTTATTTCTTTCATGAACCTCCTCTGTAACTTGATGCTTGATTTTCTGAATAGACTAAACTCTAAATATTTGCGTATTTTTTTAAACTATTGATTGAATTAGGTCTATCTGCCTCCAGACCAGATAGGAATACAAAAAGGTTGTCCATTATGGATCAGAAAAAGGTCTCTCTAGTGTACTATTCTGTTACCAATGGGAAGAAGGAAATAACAGGACAAACATATGTTTAAAGTCTCAGTCCCCAGTAGACACACTTACAATTTTATTCTTTCATAAAGCTAATAATAAATTTTAGGTAAGTGTATGTTAATAACTGTCTAAAAGAAAGGGAAAAAAAAGTTACTTCTCCAAGTCTCTTCCCACTTTCAGATGTGGTATGTACTTCCTG
Organism: Erithacus rubecula; assembly: GCF_903797595.1. NCBI lineage: Eukaryota > Metazoa > Chordata > Aves > Passeriformes > Muscicapidae > Erithacus > Erithacus rubecula. The sequence continues at coordinate 1,693,713 of NW_027635590.1, forward strand.
GATAATCTATGTTTTTCTAGGTGTAATGAAACAGCTGGTTTAAAAGAAGATGGCAAACAGATTGTGTTGAATCAAGCACCTCTGAAAAGAAGTAGAATTCAGAGACCAAAACCAAATCTTGGAAGAACTATTGCTAGGCAAAAAGAACTGATAGATAAAAAAGATCCTGAAGAGGAGACAATTGAAAGTGGAGAAGCAGAAGAAGGTATCCAACACCATCAAGATGAAAACAATGATCCATGCTTTAAAAGTGTAAGTTTCTTTAGCAGTTGCTTATGCACACTGTTTTGCTGGGTCCTTAGTAAAAGCCTTGGTAACAAAGACCTAATAATTTGTAGGGATTGGCTTTGCATGCTTTATTTATTATTTCAGAATAAACTAAATTTGTGATAAAATTTCTTTATTTTTCCACTTGGGTTCTGTTTTCCATGTCAGGTTTAACCCTAGTCAGCAACCAAGTAGCAGCATGCTTGCTCACTGGCCTACCAGCAGCACTAGAGACAGAACTGGAAGGGTAAAAGCTGGAAAACAGGGGCTGAGATAAACTCCTATGTGCTGGATATAAGCTTTAATAGAGAAAGCAGAAGCTACACTCATGTGCAGAGCATAACCAGGAGCTCTTCTACTACTTCCCATGAACAGGCAGGTGTTCAGCCATCTCCAGGAAAGCTGGGCTTCATCCCACATAATGGTTACTGGGGAAGACAAAAGCCATTCCCCCCACTTTGTATACTGAGCTACACATCAGCAGGACATGGAATATCGCTCTGGTCAGTTGGGATCTCCTGTCCTGACTGTGTCCCCTCCCATCGTTCCATGCCCCTCCAACTTCCTCTCCAGCTTGGCAATATGAAAAGCTGAAATGACCTTGGCTCTATGTAAGCCCTGCTCAGCAATAATTAAAACATCTCTGTATTATCAACCCAGCACTAACCCAAAACACAGCCCCATACTTGACACTGTGAAAAAAGCTAACTCTACCCTAGTAAAAACCAGCTTATGTGGAAATGGAATATGTCTTACTTTGTCATATTGTGATACCAGATCTGAAAAGAGAAATGCAAAGAAGAAAGTCTCAGAAGATTAACCACTTAGAAGAGAAAATATAAAGAAAAATAACTTTTATTTTATAGTAGACACTGGTATTAGTTGGATGCACAAGAAGCAAGAAAAATCTTAGTGTTTCTTTAGAAAATGTTTAAACTTTCTCATTTTTCTCCTGCTCTCCTAGAAGAGAGATATTTCATCTTAACAGAGTGGAACTTTTATTTGTTTTAGGATTTAACAGGTCATGAAAACACTCAGCCATCCAGTGTGATGTTAGAAGATGTTTCTACAGATTCTGAGATGAGCTCAGTATGTTCAAGACAGCGTTTCCAAGAAAAGTCCTCAGAAGCAGAAAGCTATGAAAGTGAAAAGGGGTTGTCAGATGTCTCGAAACAGATTTTAGATTCCAATGCAAGGTAAAGTTATTTCACTTTAATGGACAAAATGGGTGGTTCAAAGCTATCAGTATTTCTAGGTATTATGACATTTTACATTCAACTCCAGCATTACAAACAAGTTTTACATATATAAAGACATTTTTATTCAAGACTATACTAGACTTTAACTAACAAAACCCCAAAAGCTTGAAAGAATTAAATTTAAATGCGGTTAGATGTCAATTTGATCTTTAAACTATTGTTCTAATTTTCAAAAAAATGCACCTTTCTGATGCTCAGTCCCTGTTGGTGTCTTTTCCATGTTGGTCTCCATAGTGCATCCCAGTGTGCTTATATAAATTCTTGCATACAGGGTCTGGTTTCCTATTAAAGCATCTCTTAAAAAAAAAAGTCAACCACAGATACTCTGTAGGTCTGCTGGGTAGCTCTAGACATGATTAGAGGAAGGTATTTGTAAAATGTATCTATCATGCTAGAATGTTTCAAATTATCTTCCATCTCTCAAGTGGAAGTGGCTGTCAATGTACCTTTGCTTACCTACTTGTAAGATACAGAGGTTTTTGGTGATGACCACTGTGTTTTTGTTAGATCTTTTTCATGTCATCAATGTTGTTATTGCTCCGAGAGCTGTAAACAAATATGGCATCTTGTCCCATGGCTTTGATTGTTCTTTTTGCATTTTTTTGTAGGGAATCTCATCCTCGGAAGGAAGAGGAGAAAACTGTTGTATCATCAGCTCGGCTAGTAAGGACACGATTCCAGAGACCAAAGCCAAATTTAAAAATGACTAGTAGAAAGGAAGTTCTGGATGTAAATAGTAAAGGTGCATCACAGAAAGATACCAACAGAGAAGGAAGTTTGGCACAGTGTGATAGTGAATGTAGCATTCCTCCTGACACAGATGTAAGGCTTTTGGGTTTTTTCCTTTAGTTATAATGAAGTAGTGATTTAAAAAATACAGTTAACTTTTTGAAACAAATTTTTCAGAAGCTAGAATTTTCTGCATTAAAACTTGTGTGCTTTTCATTTGGTCATATGTGAGGAGAAAAAGATAACTGAATCTCTTGTTATGTGTCCAGATGTCTTTCTGACTCAAGGTGGTATAAAGTTGACCGGGAAGAAAGAAAAAGTATTAGTGGAAGATGGCACAGAAGAAATATAGATTTCAAGCTATTTTATCTTAAATAGTCTGTATTTGTCCTGGAAAGACTAGGAAATCATTAGTTGGCAATTATAGAGGAGTTTAGGAGAGGGCAAAGAACTCTCTTGAGTTTTTCAGAGAGTAATAAGTACCAAACTTCACGGACATCATAAAGTCTCTGTTTGGTTTATTTTTACAGCTTTTTCTGGTTCTTTTGTTTACATTTTTCAGAAAGCAGGAAAATGTGAAGTCTTAAACGCACTAGAAGCCTTGGAAAAGGAGAAGTCACTTTCCTCTCAGGAGGTTCCTGAGAGGCCAAGTTGCAAGTCCCCAAAAACATTTTCAAGATCAGGGGATGGTGAATTGGAGTTCTGTCATCTTGAAATTAGGCAAGATGACATTTCTACTACTATTACAGGGTAAGGGCTTAGTTATTTTTGATTCTTGGCTGTAACAATGAAAGTATTTTACAAGGAAATCATTGTGCCATCTGGCAAACATAGTCTAATGAAAATACAGCACAAAATTTCCATTCTCATAGTTTAACACTAGGGATACTACAATTTCAGTAGCTTCTATGCTAAACATGACATTAATGAGCATTTACTTTATAATTGTTTTGTCATCTCAAAGCCTGGATTCATTCCATGTAAGCAGGGAAATACCAAAGAAACCATATGAAAATTGCTTTGGGTTTATAGCAACAAGTAGTAGGCAAGTTAATACCTTCAGTGAGTTAGTTAATTCTGTTGTTGGAAGCATTTAAAAAACCAGTGCTTCAAAATTTTTGCTGAAACATTGTTGTTTGTAATTTAAACTCAGCTGAATTTCTAGTTCACAAGATTTCTCTTTAAAACTCAGTGGTTTTTGCACGTAATACTAATGGGCCTGTGTTTATATTTGTTGTATGCATTTGTACTAAGTTTTGGATTATTTTTTGTGTCTTAACTTTGTATCATTGACAAAAGCAGCACTCAAGAAGAATGTCAACACACACCTCTTCCACCTGTCCAGCTGGCCCAGAACAAGAGGTACAAGCCAAACTTGGTAAGCACTGTTGGAAAGAAGGAGTTACAAACATCAGAAAATGAGAGGAAGAGAAAGCCTGAAGCCCAGCAAAAAGATGAGTTTGGCAATACTGTCATGGTAAGCCTTACTAAGAGTAAGCTTTGCCTACAAAGTTGGTTTTAAGTGCAAGTTCACTTTTATGAAGTTAAAAGAAAACATTGAAATTGCATTGCCTGAAGCTAGGACAATATATGAAATGAAAAAAAATCCCAAACCCTGGTAAGTTGAGTTATTGTAGGTATGCAATCAGTAAGGGCTTCAACATGAAGTATTAATTTTTATTTCTTTTTTTACAAATTATCTGCTTTTGATTGGATTGCATGATAGGAAAAAATTATGCACATTTATACAAACTCTATGACAAAAATGCATAAAAATAAGCTTTTTTTTCTCATTTCATCTTAACTGTTTGGATGACTCAAATCTCTGTTGGGCAATCTAGTATAATGTCTCAAGTGAAGGCAGAGAATACCTATTTCTTTGAAAAAAAGGTGTTTTTAAATTTGATAAGCTTTAACTGCCCTCATCAATACAGTACCTGATACTCTTCTATTTCATACGAGTAACTGGCACTGTGTATCCCCACAGACACTGTACTAGGGACTGTAAAAAATGTGGAAATCTTCAGAAGCCATTTACAGTGTGATGTGTTCTCTGTAACCGTTTTGTGGGTTGCACATGAACCATATCACCGGGGTAATGATATCTGTGTAGATGTGCCTTAGGTGTGGAATACAGCTAAACTTTGCAAGAGTGACTGTTTTGGATGATGTTTCGTTATAGCTGGTTTTGTTCTGGAGTCTATGAAAAGTCCTTGTGTCCTGTGTTATCTCTCATCTCCCATCTTCCTTCAGTGCCACAGTCAGCTCATCCCTGACTGCGATAGTTTCTTGTAGTTCAGCTCTGGCTGCTCTAGACCTGTGACTTGTGAACCATGCACATGCATCTGCTCTGTACTGGGAAAATCTGTAGAACCGGAGCAGATCTGATGCTTCTCTTTACTAATCAAGCTGTCACAGGCCTGAAGAGGTGAAAGAGGCATTTGAGTGGCTTCTTTGTGGAACCAGTGTAGCAAATATAGACATAAAACTTACTGGGCCTTCTGGATCTTGAGGTTGTGTTATTGTGGCTTGGGTGTATCTGTACTGCCTTCTACAGTGTCCAGTTTTCAAAGGCTTTCCATTTGCTGAAGTATCTTGTTTCCACACTGCTTCATGTATTAGGGAATTGATTGAATACTAAATAGAGTAAGTGTTTCCCATAATGCTTGGGTGCACATAGTATTTAAGAGCTTAACTCTAGGTATCCCAGGAGTCTGAAGACTTCTGTTTATTTTTGCATATAAATTGTATTACCATAACATGATTCTTACCTTTATTCCAATTGGGAAAATGACATTGTTTTTATTCTTGTATATAAAATATGTGTCTATTTCAGAAGCTTACATACTTCTATTTTTCTTCATGCTTCTGTAAATTAAAGGGTGAAAATGAAGCTGTATTGGGTCAAGCCAATGTGTTGAGCAAAGAGGAACAGGAACAGCAAGACGTGCCTCAGGTGCTGTCTATTTCTGAAACCTTGTTGTCTGAACAAAGCAGGTGAGTTTAGGAAAATGGCATTTGAAAAGATTTTGTACATAATGAGACACCTTTGCAATTATCAATTCTTCTGTTCCTTGTCTTTTGTCTTTGCAGTATTTAATTTTCAGTACCTACAAACAGCTTCTTCCTATGTTTTCAGAGAACATTTTTTAGCTGCACTCCTTGTCATTGTTTATCTGGTACATACTTGATCTGTGTAGTAGCTCTTCTTGACCAAGGTTTTTATCACTGGATTTGTATTTGCCTAAGTAACAATCACACATGTAAGATATGTAAAATACAAATTTTGAGAAATGTCAGAGACTTGACTTTCATTGATCCATCCATGTGCTCTTCTATTTTACTGCCACTGTTGGTAAAATAAGACCTTCAGTGTGTGTTAGACTGCTGATACTTTGATGTTGGTGTGGTTAGCAGCACAACTTGCTTTTTATGTTAAAAATGCCTTGACAAAGACATTTTGTTATTTCTGCTCTAAAGTTAACCATAAATGAGAAATATATCTGAAAATACAATTTTATCTATCTTAAAAAAGGCAATCTTAGTCTCTTGTGTAAGTATTGATTTAAAACTTAAGTGCAGAAGTGCTTGTTTTCTCTCCCAGCCAAATTCAAATGTGGTTTTTCTGTTTTTGTTTGTTTGCTTTAAATTCACCAGTACTGAAAAATTTACCTCCCAAGAAGGCAAGCTGAGTACTCTGAAACCAGAACAATTCATAGAGGTTGAGTCTCCAAGAACTAGACCAAACCTAGAAAGAGCAAACAGTGAAAAAGGATCTCCAGTAGTACAAAAACTTGCTGCCCCAGATGAAGAAAAAATGAGTCAAGGAGAGAATCTGCCTGTGGCAGAAGAATCTGAAAACCCTCTCTCCTCAAAAGTGAGATTCTTTTCATTTATTTATGGCAACATTTTCTGATGCTTAGTTCCACACTAGCTGTTTTTAAGACATCTAAATGAGCTGTTATAAATGCGTTAATGAATTTCAGCCTAGTAGGAATTCTTTTTTAATATTTGTGACACTTCAATAAGACATACAAAGTTCACTTGAACTTTGACATTTCAGTCATATTGATGATACATGAATAGTTACCTACATGCTGTATTTTTGTTGCTGGGTTTCTCCTGAGCTCCTTGATAGCTTCTCATGAAGAACTATATTGATTATAGTATCTGTTTTTGTTGCTAAATGCCTTCTTGGTGGAACAAGGAACAGTGATGGTGCCATAAACTTCTTGGAAGTTTTAAAATGAGGTTTCAGATTAACAAATTGATCATGATTTGCAGTACTTTATTTTGCAGGTGATATATTATGTGCTAATGTTTGTTTTTTTTTCTCACATCAAAGGGTGACATGGAGGTATTGTTGCTTGTGGGAAATTTGGCTGAGAATGACAATCTAGACATAAATTCAGGGGGCATAACATCAGGAACACTTTGTTCTTCTAAAAAATCACCAACTTGCAGCAGCAGAAAAAAGCAAGAAGAGTGTCTATATACAGATGCTATAGGAAGCATTCAGGATACCACAGAAAGGTAAAGTTACCTGTTGACAAAGTAAAAACTCTCTCATTTTGATTTCAGCTGGGGTAGTTTATTTTCTTCTTAGGGCTGGTACAGTGCTGCATTTTGGATGCAATATGAGGATAGCATTGATAACCCACTGACATTTTAGTTGTTGTTGAGCAGTGCTTACCCTGAGTTGAGCACTTACCAGTGTCTCATGGTCTGCCAGTGAGCAGGTGCACAAGCAGATCACAGCCAGGACAACTCATCTGAACTGACCGAAAAGGATATTCCATAATATAGCATCATGCTCAGTCTGTAATGGAGGGACCTGGCCAGGGGCTGCTGAACACTGCTTGGGTATAGACTGGGCATCAGGCAGCAAGCAGTGAGCATTTGTGCATCACTTGTTTTCCTTGTGTTTCATTCCCCTCTCTTTGTCTCCTTTTCATTATTTTTACTTTGTTTTGATTATTAAGCTGTTCTTATCTAAACCTACAAGGTTTAACTTTTCTTTCCAATTCTCCTTCTCCTTGAGGTTTGGGGACTGACTGACTGATGGCACTTACTTGGCAGCTGGGGTTAAGCTGCAAAAGTACTTCAAAAATTTTATGCATTTATCTAGTTATTTTTGTACAGCACTTGCTTTTGGAACCACAGGCTCTGGGTTGTATTAGCTGGTATATACTACATGCTGTGAAATCACTAGGTGGCATTCTTAAGTCATGTAAGAGTTTTTAACAGGATTAGGGGATTTTTTTGAAGGCTGTTTTCCTTTTTAGAGGGTACTTAATGGGTGAGAGCAGAAGCAAGTAATTATTATCACTAATAAACTCTTGGGGTACAGTGCACCATGAATGTTGACCAAAGGCTGATGTGTTCCATTTGCACTCCCTTTTAATTGAGAAGTGGCAAGAAGGCAGCAAGCTCATTTTATGTTTCTGTAAGATATATTCTGAGTGTCTTCAATTTTTCTTTCCAGTAGGAGAAGTTCAGTAACTCCTCTTTATGCAGAGTTTTTTCCTTCCTTTTATGTTTTTTTTTACAAGTAGCCACCTAAGCAAACAAAAATTCAAAACACAAGTTCATTTCTAGCTAGAAGTACTAAATAGCTTATAGAGTGTACTTTGTAGTTCTTTAGAAGTAAAAGTTGAAACATATTTTTGTAGGTCCAATGATAAATTAAGTTCTGGAGAAGAAAGTGTACAGGGAGCAACAGAACCCCCACATAGGAACCCAAAGCCAGACCTAATGAGACTTAATAGGAAAAGAGATTATCCCAAAGACTGTGGAAACAGAGAAGATGTCAACATTGAGAGAAATGAAGAAGAGTTTTTGGTGTTATTCAAAACAAGTGTATCAGGGGTAAGTGCTGATCAGGTATTTTGAGCCAGTTATACCTTATCCTTTTGCCAAAGTTCTTAGAAAGATAGCTGGCACAGAAATCCAGTGTATGACTGGAAAAGCTTAATGTGATTAAGCTTATTTGACTTTTTCAAAATTCACTGTTGGAAACTATGCAGAATAAATGTCCTTAGAATTTAAATACTGTGGAAATACGTAATATACACTGTTGTCTTAAGTTCTATGGTTTATATGATCAGAAATGCTTTATAATAAATGCATACTAACATTGTTAAAAAATAATTTTCTGTTTGTTATTAATTAGAAAATGGAAAATAAGGCAGTTAACTAACCTCAGATACAATCTAAAATCTGTATTAAAACGAGTGTGAACAAAGTTCAGACCTTCTTAAATTTGCTCAGCAGGCCTAAGTTGGCCCAGACTAGTTCCATCTCTGTCTAATGCTGTCAAAACTGAGTCAAGTTTATCTGGTGTTCCTAGTTTCTATATGGATGACTAAAAATTTCTAATTGACATTTTATTTTAGCCAAGTATCCATAGTTGACAGAACTGTGTTTGCTGATATTTGTCTGTGTATATGTTGAATAATATTTAAATGCTTTTATATAAAGTTGATAGTCTTCCTACCTTGTTCCCATGGCAAAAAAAAAAAAAAAATGTACCTGGAAATTGTTCCTTAAATTAATAAGTAGTTTTAGAAAATGATTCATCTTTCCAGCTTTTAAGGAGTTGTTGCTCTTGATAAATTGAGCATGGTCTTGTTCTATTAACTACCAGCAGCACTTGGAATTCAAGCATCATAGATAATACCAGTTAATGACAGCTCTGCTACAGAGTCCAAAATTAAAGACAGTGAGCAAGAATAGCCTAAGTTATAAGAGATGACAGCTGAGCACATTCTCAAGATCTTCAAACTGAGTTATTTAAGTCACCAAAACAAGTTGCAAATGTTTGGCACTTAATATGGTAATAATTATCTCCTCTGTTCAGCAAAACTACAGTAATACAGTGGAAGCTGGATCCTTCTCAGAAGCTACAAGGAAACACAATTTTGCAGAGCATGTTGAAGAAACATCTTATAAAAGAATCAAGCAGGACATGACACTTCAGTCTCCAGGGATATCATCAGAGAGTAAGAGTCAGGTAGAACAAGATATTGATTCTCAGCTTTCTACCTCACTGGAAAAGCATTCAGACAATTTCCCAAGGTAAAACAACTGTTTTGTTTTGTAAACCAAACTCAGTTGATTGATAATTATTTGCCATAGTTCTGCCATGTGTTACGTGAGTGCATGTAGAGTGTCAGTTTTTGTGTCTTCCATCTGAACTTAGCAGATGTGTGCAGATACTCCTTCATCTCTTACTCTGCCTTTATTCTCATGAAATGAACACAGCCAGCACTCTCACCAATCCATCCCATGGTTTGAAGAGAAATTCCTGATTTTATAGGGGAGAACTTGAGGGTACCTATATTTGGGGTCACAGAGATTGTGGGATTAACCTAAAGAAAAACTTGGTGCTAAAAGTGTCCCCTGATGCCATTTGCTGCCACTACCCACCAGTTTACCAAGGCAGATGTTTTGGGAGGAAAGTTTGTCATTACTTTTGATACTCTAAGTGGTTGTGCCCATGATTTTGAGGAAGTAAACTGTAGGTAACTAATTATTGAAGAGAAACCAAAGCAGATAAGTAGTTACCATCTAACAGTTTCAGTTTGTAAACGATAATCTGATCAATTAGAGTATTATAGTTTGGGGCTTCTAGTATTGCTTTAGCAAAAGACAGCTGGAAGTGTTCCCATGACTTAAGTATGTGACTTCCATATCCTCAAAATTAAAATGATTTCTTACTTTTCTAATCAAAGAATTGTATATCTTGCAGTTCAGTTGTGAAGATTTCTAGCATTCTGAAACTGCTTGATACACATTTGCAGTCAGTACCTTATGTACACAGGAAGAAATTAAATTTCTGATTAAATGCTTATTTGTCACTATTAAGTTAAGAAGTAAGTAGATTGCATTATTGATCACAATGATAACTTTATTTTAATTGAGTTTATTTTGATTTGTAGTATCCATCTCTTTGGAAAGTCTTGAATTTCATTGTTTTTGTTGTGTACTTTAGAAGGCAATTCAAGAGATCGTCGAAACAGGCAGCACTGCCAGAATATGTGTTGGACCCAAAACCTGCTACTCCTTCTACCTCTGAATGTGAGGCTAAATGTAATGAGAAGAAGAGTCAAAGGCAAAAAGCTAAACTACGTGTTACCAGGGACAAAAGTTTGAAAACTACACAGAGAAGAAAATCTGGAAAGGAACCCAGAAGTTCAAAGATAACCTTTGTTACTCTTCGGGCTTCTGAAGAGGAGGAGGATGAGGAGGCAGATGACTTTGAGCTTGATGACGAAGATGAGTGCTTTGCATCAGAGGAAGTAAACAAGGCTCCAGTGTTTGTTCCTATAGGTCTTCGATCTCCAAAACCAGTTCCTATGCAGATACAGGAGACCATGGAGGAGGTATTGTGTAGCTGGGTTCTACATATGTAATTTTGTTTTGATTGCTTAAAAAGATTTTATTCTAATTGTATCTCTGAGTATTTGGGTTTTATCCAAGGTCAAGTTAAGAATGGTGTTAAGAGTAACAGGGATGTTGCTTGGCACATACACTTGATTTTGAACTTAATACTACCTCAGCCTAAAATCTAGCTAGGTAATTATGTTTACAAACTATATAGATCTGCAGAGTACTCACCAGTGTGTTCACTGAGATTGAATATAGGCCCAGACTCAATGCTCATCCATGTGTTTTGAGGCCCAAGATGGAACAAATGGAGCATTTCAATTTCATATTTGAATGTTAAGAAATGAGGGTATGAGGAAAATGTTTCTGTATGTCATGTCCCTCTTGCCATGAAACTTTTTTAGCTGTCAGGTAGGCTGATCTGACCAGCAGCCAGACACACAAATCTGCCTGCTCATTCTGTTTTTATGTGCAACAAGGAAGGAGAAATTAGAAGGAAGGCAAGAAGATTTCTCTATTAATGTAAAGACCGTTATGTACATGAAGGAAAAACTGCATGTAAATGAAAAGCAAAATAAGGAATTTTTGGCTGCTTTCCGTTGTCAGGTTACTTCCTGGAAATCAAGGTCTCAGTATGTCTAAGACTAAGTTTAGAAGACAAATGTCCTAACCACAAATGCCTCCTCTTCTCCCATCTTTCCCTGAGTTTTCTTGCTGAGCATGTAAATGCACGATACAGAATTCCCCTTTGATCAGTTTGGGTCAGCTGTCCTAGCTGTGTGCTCTCCTGACCTCTTTCTTACCCTTGGCCTCCTTGCTGGGTAAAAGAGTAGGAAAAATGCTTCAACATTGTGCAGGGAGTGCAGAAACACTGGTGTGTTACCAACACTGTTGTAGTTATAAATCCAAAAGGTAACACTATGTGGACTGGTATGAAGAAAATTAACTTCAACCCAGCCATGCCTAGTACAATCTTTAGCCTTTATTTCATGCAATTTTTATCATGTCTAGGTCTTAAACTATCCAGTACAAGGCATTTTTCTGTTTTTTCTCTATTATTGCTACTTTCCATTCACTTCAGTGCTTTTTGCCTTTGAGTGCTTTTTTGCTTACTATTACTGCTAGTCCTCTTCTTATCTTTGCCCATTGAAATCCTGCTTTTTATTGTCTCCAGGATTAATCACACTGTTTCTTTCTCCAAGTGAAACAGCAGAATACTTTAAAGCTCAGTCAAAACACCAGGAGATCTCTAAAACAATAATGGGCAGCAAAGTTGCTGCAGGGAAACTTTTGCTGAATCCTTGATTTCAGAGATGTGGAATATTATGTGTGGGGATTGTAGTCAGGTTGCCTAGTTTAACGCTTATGAGACATGAGTACTGGTGGAGGATGTGGTTAAATACCCAAGGACACAGCTGTTGTAAAATTCAAATAGGTCAGTCAAAACATTCCAAGTTGCACTTGTAAAGTGCAAGCCTTTGAGAGCAGCCCAGACTGAGCAGTGTTTTCTGTGAGAACTTCCCTGGAAATATTATAAACTTTCTGTCAAATTTCAAGTCCTCATTTCTGAAAATGTTAGATGACTGAAATTCTCAGTGTAAATAGTGCTGAAGAAGAAAAAACATAGGTTAAATGGTGAGTGGGTATGTTTCTATGTGTATGCATGTCTATTCCCTATCTTGCTTTGGAATTAAGTCTGAAATATTTTGCCATCCTGAAGACTTAGAAAGCAGAAAAAAAGTAAAAACTAAGAAAATCCGCATGAGGTAAACAGTCACTATAAAAGGTCTCAGCTACATAACTTAATTTGGTGGAGAAATGAGCGACTAGAAACAAGGCATTAGGTTTGATGCTTCCACTTAGCTACAGGTAAAAATACTTGTTCTGCCTGTTAAATATATCAGGTTTATAAAAATTTGCATTTTACAGATTTTCTTTTGAGTCTGATGAACTGAAATACTGTAAAATTACTTTTACAGCTGGAAATACCTGTGAATATCTCAGATGTGCAGGTGGCTACTGATGCTGGAATTCTTCCTTGTGCTTCTATCCAACCAGTACAAAGGGAAGAAAAAATAAGCGCCTCAATAGCTGTAAGAATGTCTTTTGTTCGTTTCATTGGTCATACAAAGCTGTTTCAGTAGTCTCTTGTTGCCATGTCTGAATGTAACTGTGTAGCTTATTAGACTGCTGTCTGTCCCACACAGATGTGAGGCACAACTGTGGGAAAACTATGTTAGTAAATACGTTGTTAGCCTTAAAAACCAGGGTAACTTGTGGGCACAGAATTTATCTGAAAGCATTAAATAAAAATAATGGAGTCATTTTGTATAGAGCTCTGATATTGTTTTTCTTTGTGTTTAAGGAAACAATCATACATGAGAATCCAGAGGTGGACAAAGGTAGGTATGATACAATCTTGCTCATGTAATTCCTGTTAACTTGCTACTGATACATACATTTCCTTTTTTCTTAAAATATGTTTCCAAAGGTGCTACCATCTTGGCTGACAGGCTCAGCTATGTCCTGCAGTGTGTCAGATGGAGCTGGCTGTCTCCAAGGCAGGCTGTTGCTGCCACCACCTTGCCCTGTGTATCCAGTACACCCATTAACAACACCCATGTTGTTACTCAGTGTCTTAAGAGTAGTTTGAATTTGCTAGGTGAGAATGGTTGCTTGTGCACAAGCATTTTGATCCATAAATAAGGTCAATTTAAAAATATGTACTTCACTGCATTGGCGGTAGTGTCAAATACTTTCTGAGTATGGGTAACTGGATTTCTGATTAATGTGCTTGTGATTTTTAATGTGTGTGAACAACTTCACAGGAATTAACGATGGAAGCACTGAAGCTGCTATGACTTTACTTGCAATGGGTGATCCAAATTTCCAGTTAAAAACAAGCACTGAAGGTATGATCTGATTTATGGGACAAAGCCTTGCTCTTGTGCTTTCTGGGTCCACCTAAGGAGTGGCTGCAAAGCTTTTCCATATGCTGCTGCATAGCAGGAGGTTAATAATCTTTTATGATTTTAGTCCTATTGAATTGTAACACATGGTAAGTCCAGCCAGTGCAGGTTGGCTGGAAAGAAGCAGGCACCCCACTGAATACTGCCAACTGCATCACTGCTACAAAGTTGTTTCTGAGACCTGTTTTAGGAAGCACATGGTTGAATTGATGTGGGCACATAAAATGGATGAAAGAAAGGAATCAAGCTTAAATGACTGTAACTTTCAGGGTTCTTTTCAGACCTTTAATGTGAAGCATAGCCTTTTTTTCCTAACTAGCTACAACCTGAAATTACCTGTGTTTTTATAGATTTTGTATAACATTTATTATCTGCATTTTGCCAAATGTTAGTTGTTGTGTTCTTACCACAAAAAATGTTCTCTTAGCACTGTGTTTATCTGGGATTTAAACCTGTGTCTTTAGAGAATACAAACCTTGTTAAATGAGGCTTGAATTTATATAGCTTTATGTACATGCCAAACCTGAGTGTTTTAAATGAAGTTTTCTCTTTTTTTTTTTTGGGTTTTTTTTTGTTTTTTTGTTTTTTTGGTTTTTTGTTATAACCAGAACAGACACATATGTCACCTGCTCAAGATGACTTGGATATGGCTGATAGCCTTGTAATTAACACCTACTCCAAAGAAAATAGAACTTCTAGTCAGTATTCGCTTGCTTCAGATACCTCTGTCAAGGAATTGCTTTTTTCTGAGGATGGAAACAACGTGAATGCAGAGCATCAAATCACTGGCACAAGAATAGGTGTAGAAGAATATTCAGAGATGGATCCTACTGACACCAGGTTAAATTACTACTTCATTTTCTTTAGTGAGAGAGATCCTGCACTGCTTACTCTTGCTATGTTCTTTCTGGCATTTTTATTGATTTGCAAGGTTTCTCAGTTTATGTAATTCAGTATGCAATTTGGAAAAACTTCTCTCATCTCTGTCTTTACTACTTTCATGAAGAGTTTGTATGTAATTTTGGGTATCTACAGCTAGTTTTTGTCTCATTAAATTAAATTTACCTGGGCAAGGGTGAGAAAAAAATATGCAAACTAATGATGTACTGGATTACTGTTAATTATAAAGCTTTTTTTTTGCAAACTTCTCTACAGCTAATCAGACCAAGGCAGATTGTGTCACTGCTTAAGTGACAAGGCTTAAGTGTAACTGCTGCTGTGGGGGTTTAGATCAAAGATCTAGAGCAGAGGGATGGCAAGAAGACAGTTGCTCTTCCATCATTATAGTTTTTAGTGGTTGATCCTTTACAATTTTGCATTTCTGAATTATGAAACAGCTTAATGCGACACTTTCCCAGAAAACATATGCTGCTGATCATGTATTATTTGAAAGATTACTTAACTTGTTGCTTGCTTGAACAAGCAATGAGATTATACGCTTTGAAAAATCATAATCCAAGATAATTTATTTTGCATCCAGTTTAATTATATTATTAAACCAGAATTTACTACCATGTCATATGTATTAGATTTCTGATCTTCTCCTGCTATTTAAACATTGCAATTTTTCTTTTTTTTTATAAAATTCCTTTATGTTAGAAACATACTAGTTTGCAGCATGCCTATCTGTTTCAATTTACAGGTTATTTTTATCTTTTTTCATCCTGCAGGTTAGTTTTCTGTCTTCTCTGCCAGTTGCAGCCTGCATTTCAGGTCTTCACTAATGTCAAAAACCAAGGATTCTATTGATGACATTTTTCCTTTTACTTGCAGTGGTAGCTCTTTGTCTCTGGTGAATAGTATGAGACTAACAGGAGGCAGATATCTGGAGCCTGAGCCAACCTCTGAAATATTGAGGTCCAATGAAGACATAATGCAGGAGATACTTAATGCAAATGTGCTTGTAGAACAACTAGAGCAAATTCAAACAGGTAAGCCTGTTTCTTATCTTAGGGCTCTGAAAATGTTTATTCAATAGATGCACGTCTATTCATGAAATGAAACAAAACTGAAAATCCTCACTTTCCATTCATGTTCACAGATAATACATTGCCACTGTGACATAGGGTGTCACATCCATTTGTGATGCAGTTTTATACACAAGTATAAAATTAAATTAAATTTGAATGGCAGGTTTTTTTCTGAAGGCATTAAATTATCTGGAAAGCACTGAAATTACTGGACTGCCAATTACAGAAATACAGTCTAATACAGTGTACTTTTTTTCTATTATTGCTACTGTCTTCCTTCCATTAAAAGTAGAAGAGATAGAAAGAATTGGCTTTCTGTTCTTAAAGCAGTTGCAAAAAAGAAAGCCTTCAAACTCTTTTAATTGTCTTCATATCATAGGAAAGGCAAGATGACATATGTGTATGTGCTTTATTTATATAACACACACAAAGAATACATGTACATGTTCAGGTATATGAATCTGTATAAACATACTAGAAAACTTTAATACGTACAAGATTGTATGTTAAAAGTAATACAGATATGTATATACACCGGCAGACAGAGAAGAAATTATTTAAATTTTTGCTTTTATGAAACTTAGATCGTGCAACTCTGAGGGCTAATGCAGAAATGCAGAAGGTGGAACCAGAACCAATGAAACCTGCAGATAATTCTTCAGTTCTTCATGACTTTGTGATTGGAAGTATGGAACTTACCAAGCAAGCAGACAAAACTGAGAGGTAGGAAGACTCATCATTTAATACTGACTTAATTCCTACTGTCTCTTAAAATATGCAGCTGAAGTTCAGGTGTAGTATTTGACTGTAATGGAACCAGTGTGCTCACAGACACTGTTATACAGACACCATACACTTTAGACTTCAGGTTTTTCTCCCTTGCATGTTGTGCTACAGCTTTTTGGAGATAGACCATTAACTTTTGTTTGGTATTTCAGAACTTAGCAATTACCTTCCTGCTTAGCTGTCTTTCATGAAACTGCAAGGAAATGTTAGAGTTGATTCATTTAGAAATGTTAATGAGCTTATAAAGCTTCCTGTTTGGTTGTACTTTCAGTAGGAATGTCTCCATTAGTCGAGTTACAGAGGTCTTGCCCTGAAATTCTTAATGTAGATTTGTTCAAACATTATGCATTTTGTTTAGTACAATCATGTATTTTTAAAGGGGTGCTTTGTTTCCCTGTAATTCCATAGGATTCAAATTAAATACATTGTAACACTGAATTCAGCATTTGCACACAGTATCTTCCTTTGATTTCAAATTAACTAGTTATATACCTTGCAGAACAGAAAAGCAGATGAGAGATGCTTCTGGAAATTCAGGAGATTTAAGATATCTAACTGCATCACCCAAACCTGAAAAATCACACCTTGGACTAGAAGATTGTCCAAATCCAAGTTCTGTGGATCAACTGTCTGAGCAAAATCCTTGTCCTGTTGAGCACCATATATGTACAGTCAACTTTATTCAGGTAAAGAGCAAAAACTTAATTACAGTCCAGAAATGCTCAGATTTTGAAATTCTGTAAAGAAAGAGGTTTTCAATGCAAATGTTCTCACCAGTTCTAAGGACCTGGTAATTCAATTGGTAAATGAAACTCCCGTTTTTTCATGGGGGTGTATCCAAACAATCTTTAAGACAGACTTAATCTTTGCAAACTCAGTTTAGAACATAGTAATATATTACTTATCCCTTGTAAGTGATATGCATTAGCAAAATTGTGAGGAAATTTTAGAAGTCTGGATAGAAGAAGTTGCCTAGGATTTGTGTATCCATTCAGAGTGACCTCTTACTGTTATATTTGTTTACATTAAAATGAAGTAAAAATGTTGTTGCTTGGATGGAGCATGTTTGTTGTCACTTTCATTTGCTTTGTTTAAAAGAAACTGCATCCTTTGTTTGCTCTTTCTCATTTATTTAAAAACAGTTAAGGGCTTTGCATTCATATTGTTATATGACATATACAAATTTTGCCCATTTTTACATATATCTATATAATTTATATCATCATTATGTGTGTTGTCATGGGCAAACAATATGTCCTTCATACCCATTTGTTTGCAGTGGTTTGTGCATCCCTGTTCTAGTACAAATGAGAACATAATGAGAGAAAGATTAATTTGCAATTCCCTAAGGTTTCTAGTGTTGTCTGAGATCAGCGAGCTCGTAGTTACAGTGGAATAGCTGATGCATAGATGCTTGTTTTCCGAGTGCTGCAGCTTGCTGTGTCAAGGCTGATATCATATTAGGACAATGTGCAAGAATGATGCTGGTCTTACAGGGCTGGCAGAGACTATTAGAGAAGACAGCTTGCAGTAGATTATTCCTGGTTTTAGCAAAGGGATAAACCATAGAATGGAAGGGATAGATGAGCTGTAGAGCTTGGTGTTTCTCTTTGGCACTCAGTGGTTTGTTAAGGGTTGTAGGAATCTGCTTTCTTAGTGCCACTGAACAATTTATTGTGTGAGTCATCTCTGACAGAATTGTGCTGTAGGAAGTATGAATTTATTTGGACAAAACATCAATACAGACAACAAGCTGCACATAAATTTTATATTTCCCCATTGTTTCTTGTCCGTGTTAGGCTAATACTCTTCAGCCTAGAACAGCTAGATGTGAAAACTGGCAAATGAAATAATGATGATGTGATTGGATTTTTTGGCTCTTCAGCATTTGACATGTTTTGTTTCTTCCTGTTTCCTAGAGTAATTTCCCAGATTTATTAAGTTGTTTTATTTCAACTGTGTTATTTCTAGAATGAAGCTTGTACTGAGGATGCCCAACAACACTGCGTAAGCAGCACAGAAGAAACTTCAGGTATAATGTGCTAATATTCAAAGTTAGCAAAAGCCCACATTTGTGTATTTGCAGTTACTAAAAGATTAATTTAAAAACCTAAAGTTTTAATTTAAAAAAATTTTAAATGTTCTTTTTAATGAAATGACAAGATTAATCAGTCTGTTCCATTAACACAAATAATTATCCACAGCATAGTGACAGTCCCCTCCCTAAACTCTTGTCTTTACATTTTGTTGAAAGAAACTAGACTTGGGAACTATTTGAATAACCTTTCATTAAGTTTAAATATCAGGGGAAGGGAAACTTGTTTTCTTTGCCCTGTTGTGAACTGCTGCTGCTTACCTTGTAGTAGGTATAGCAGTTTTTAGAGCCTTTTATGCACCTCTGACTCACCTGTCAAAAACTGAACACGACAGAGGGAGAGAAACTGTAGTTTTCCACTGGCTTAGGGAGCTATAGTTGCTCATGAAGTTATCAAGTGAATGCTGTTCTCAGAGTTGTGTGAGTAGGAGGGCTGTACTTTGCAAGTGTGGAGCAAGAGGGAAAGGAGAAGTGTGAGACAATCAAACTTCCTTCTTTAGCTGTACTGAGTCAACAGATTAATGCCCAGCTGATCAGGTGTGATGAAAGTTGCGAAGGTGATGTCAGCTCTTCCCTAGAACAAATTGAAGTGGTTGGTTTGGAGCCACTACTTGTCTAACATATGGGATGATCACAGTGATGGAAGCCCAGAATACTCACTTTACTGGAAACTGCAGTCCAAAGCTGTAACTCATGAGCTTATGTAAAAGATCAGGCTAATACTACTTCTTAGATGTCTGTTGCTATGCTCTATTATTGCAAGAATCTTGAGATGAAGCATCTTAAACCATTTTAAGTTAAATGAAGAATCCAAGCAAGTTGAGGTTGGAATAACAGCTTTATATCGAGAGCCATCTTAAATAATGGAGTACCATTGTTGTTTTCCATCTTTTGAAAGCAGGAATGTTTGATCCTTAAATTCTAACAGATGGCAGCTGACAGTTATCTGTTAATGTCTATTTGTCTATTAAATTATCTATATTTTTCATCTTTTAAATTCAAGACTATGCTTCTCAGATCCTGTTCTACCAATCAGCAATGAGGGGAAAATCCTGTGCTTACCTTCAAAACAGCAGACATCTGCCATTTAAAGAAGTAACTCTTGATACCCGAGAGTTACAATTAAAGACAGAGGGTCATTTGACCGCCATGACATAAGTTTAATTAAACTGCTGTACTGGTTTGAAAGGACAGGTGTCTGCCAGTAAAGGCAGAAGTTTCCCTTTGAAATAGAGACTTTGGTTCCACTCCCCCCAAGTATTATAATTGTTTGAATCAAGGACTCTGAGGCAGAGATAAGGGGGTGGGAATAACAGCTCTTTTACTAATATATCTAACCGTACAAGCAGAAAACAACAGCAGTTGTTAAAATTGCTAACAGAACAGAATAGGTAACTCGGTGTCAGTCCCTTTAGATGCAAGCACGCTGTTTCTGTGCTTAGTCCCAGCCCGGATTTGCCAGAGGGCAGACGGGAACGAAGGCAGGAGGGAGGGGAAGGGGCAGCAGCGGCCACGCCGGTCTCGGGCGGGAACGGGCTCACCCTCACCGAGGGCGGCGGCTCCTCACTCACCGTGTGTGTCCGGGGGATCAGCTGTGTCCGCAGAGGCAGGAGGCTGGAACGGGGCAGATGCAGGGCAGGTGATCGCAGAGGGTCTGGCTCTGCTGTGCTCAGCCGCGCGGCTGAAGATTGCCGGAAACAAGGGTCCGGTCCCGTGTCCTGTCCTGTCCCGGAAGCCTCAGAGGCCCCTCCGGGAGCCGTTCCCACCCACCCCTTTTGTCTGGAGTCATCAGAGATCCTGGGTGTAACCCGGCCAGCTCCATTGGCATGATAATGGGAAAAATTCTTTCAATTGACACAGTAATAGAAAAACACTCAACCCCCAACAACTGCAAATTGCTCTTTAGTGTTAGAACACCCATTTAAAACCTTTGTCATTACTAGGCATTTTTAATATTCCTCATTCTGAATGGTAATCAGAATGAGTGCTTATTCTGCAGTGAATAAGCACCAGGAGATGATGTGTATCTCATCTGAGAAGACAAGAAACTTAATGTCTCAAGAATATGCTCAGTGCCTTTTTCTATGGAGAAATGAGCCTAAAATTCCAGTACTCTGTGTAGGGAGGACATGAAGAGAACAGCATAATTTCATGTTTGATTAATAGTTTTTGTTATTTATTTCTCTGAAAATATTATAGTAGTGAACAATGATCTTAGATGTCCAGAGGAAGAACAGACATTCATTTTAACATTGGTGGAAATCCCAGCTGATTCAAAAGAGTTTGATGCATCTGCTATGATGGAACAAACTTCTGAACCAGTACTACCAGCCCCAATACTTATCAGCCCAATAAATGCAAGTGAAACAACTGTGACTGAAGTGGACAGGTAAATGCTTTATTTTTGACCAAAGTGAAACACTTTTTGTGTGCCTTGATTGTTCTCTGAGTGTGCATTACAGATTAGAACTTCTAGAAAGAAGAAATACAAGAGGAAGTAATTTTGACAAACTAGTTAGAGAACTAAGAAAGTAAAAACAGCTCTAATCCAATTTGAGGAATTTTCTATAGGTGTTTTAAATTTAGTGTTTTAGTTTGCTGGGATTTTGGTGTCACCTTAATTCTGATTTACCCTTTAGTGTAGGTCTTCCTTTCTAGTAGAAGTCATTTGTGCAGCTTGAGCCATATTTTGCCTTATGGATATTTACAATGCAAAGAAATTGAAATGAGAAAATATAAGCATGTTTGCATTTTTACAGTACTTTAACAGTTTTGTAGAGTAGCTGTTTATTAATTGACAGGATGAAAACACAAACTAATTAATTACTGCAAAGAATAGTAGCTGTTTTGTCTATTGTAATCTGAAAGAGTTTGAATTTCTTTTACGAAGAGAACCTCTGAATGCAGTGTAACAAATTTTTATGTCAACATTATAGTTGACCTAAATCTCTTAGTAAGTTTGGGAGAAAAAAAAAACAAAGTAAAAAGGTATTATGAAAAATTGAATTGTTGCAAAGTAGTAAAACACCCACAAACCCTAATACTATACTAATTTAAGTCCTCAGATCATAACTAGAGATGTGATGCAGTTCTATATAATTGTGGAGAATCTTGCCCTGTGATATCAGATGCTAAAATCATTCCTTTTTTTGAAAGGATCAGTGTTTGAGTGAATGTTGGCTACCACTGTAAGAATTCTAACTCCTATGGAACTACTGATGATAAACAGAATTGCTGACAGGCAGAGATAGAGTACATGTTCTGTCTAACTGTTCTTGTACTGCTTTATCATATTTTCCTAGTCTCTGCTGCTTCTCTGTATGTCTGATATATGTCTGTATGTCTTTTGAGATCATAGAGCATGTGGGGGTTCAGCTGTGAAGATAAATAATACTGTCTTTTAGCATCTTCAAGGGCAGTTAATAAGGTGCCATATTTTTGCATCGTATGAAAAGGCCAAGTGGAGTTCTAATAGAAAAGCTATATTAGATTCAATATGACTAGAAAAACTAACTCCAGATAGTGCAACAAGTTGTTTCTTGGTAGTAGATGGTACATTTGAAGTAAATATTGACTTTGAACAAGAAGGAGTATCAGCATAGATTCATACGTAATTTCCATACACAAACCTTTTACAAAGTAAATATTGGTTTCTTGTACTGTCACAATAATGACTTACATATATATATATATATATAAACAGTATTGGATCCTTTACAACTGCAGCTGGTGAAGTTGCTGCACCTTTAAACAGCAGTATGGAAACCAAACTACTGGAAAGTGCAGTAGACCCTGTTCCAAAGTTGCAGATGGCTCAAAAACAGTTGGCTGCTGAGCTTGAAGAGAATGATTTTCCTCCTTCCAAGAAAACTCTATCTACTGTTGCAGTGGAAGATAACCTGGAAACCACTTACAAGGTGAGATCATAATTTGTGAGTTTTCTTGCATGGTGTAGATGCATAATAGAGCATTTTAATTATGTTTATTTTTTAATGGTGTCACTTGCTTAAATATGTACTGCCTAAACAGATTCCTTTTAATTTTTGTGTGTTTGTTTATTTTTTATTAGGGTTTTTTGAGAATCTGTAGGCTCTCAGGTGTTTTTTAAACAGACTTCCTAGTAGACAAACTGATAATATGTCTTACTTGCTTCATTCTGCAACACTCTGATGACAATGGCATTTAGGAGAGAAAACTCTGGAGGTGCATTGGATGACGGGCAGGATGTCTAGATTCACTGAATGATGTTTTGAATCCGCAGTGTGTCTGTTACATGAAGAAGCTGTTAGATAGATATGTCCCTATTGATTCTTAACATAGCAGGTATTAGTTTAAAAGAGCGAGCTGCTAGGGAAAACAAGCCACCCTCTTTTCAGCTTCCTTCTATGTTTTTGACAATATGATCCAGCTTGTGGCAGCAACTATCATTGATTTTTGTAAGTGAGCTAACACTGTATAGTGTACCTTGTAGGAATGGGTGGTAATTCTCCACATGATTCAGAGCTTTTCTAGGAAGGGATGGATAACAATCTTCTTCCTTCTTTGATCTCTTATCTCAACATCCTTGTCTTGAGTAATTTATCCTAAGAACACACTGAAAAGCCTGCTCAGGAAATGAGTTAAGTGATGAATGATGCTGCACTGTCTTTTATATCAGTCCTGCTCTTAGAACTGTATATGTATGATATGAGTTTATCAGCTTTATTGTCTCTTCTGTATTGAGAGCAATGAAAAAACTTTTTTTCTGTTTTGAATACAGGGTTATTCAATTAAATCCACAGATGTGCCAGTGGTAACTTCTGGTAGGTACACTTAAACTTGTAAGCTAAAGTGTAATGAATGTAAACACATCAAACTTAATACTGGTTTTCGTGTTAAATAGTTCTGAGGCTATTTAATACAAAAGTAGAAACAAATTTTCCTGGTACTACACTAATACCTCCATTCCATGCTTTCTGCTCTAAACTGGGTGTGCTGAATTATGTCAATGTTATTCATTTAATAATGGTTCTAAAAGCATTGCTGTACGTAGTTTATTGGTAAATTTGAGAGGGTTTTTTGACTAAACATGTTATCTTCTGTTAAGCAAATACTTCCACCTGTTAAAGAGCACTAATGATCAAAAGTATTAACTGGCATTTTAATCATACTATGCCAAAATAGTTTGTTTTTATTTTGTTCTGCATTTTTACTAAAAATATGTAGTTTTTTTAGGAACTTAATCTGCCTCTGAGGAAACAGAGAAAAAGCAGAACTGCTGACAATGCAATCTTCATTGATCTGAACCTGGGAAGGGCTTAGTGAATTGTAATTCTAGCCCTGAACAAGATTTCTAAGGGAAGTTGTAGAAGCTTAAACAGCTGGACTAAGTTCTGTGGTGTGCTATAAGGGATGAGAGTGTGCTGCAAAATTTAAAGCCACACTTCTATCAGCTTTTCCCCATAATATCTGTATGATCTTACAGACTTTAAAAGTAGACAATGAACTTTTAATTTGTAGTAATGACTTATAAAAATAAATGGACAAATAAAACTAAACAAAAATTCAGCCCTTCTGTTGTAATGGTGCAAGCCATTTTAATACAATGTATTTTTTTGGTTCTTATATTATCACTGAAATCTTTGACTCACAATTACTTTTACAGGGAATCCTTTTCAAAAAACAGAGTCTTCAGGAAAGGAAAAAGTACTTACTTCTGTATTAGTGTCTGAGTCTATCTCACAACTGGCTGAGAGAAGCCAGCTTGAGACTTTGGAGAGCTTAGAGAAAGCACCACTTGAGAATCCAGCATCCAAAAAGGAAGAGGAGGTTATGTCTAGAGTAACCTCTAACAGAAAAGCAGAAATAAGTGGACAAGGAAAGCAGGAGAATGTGCATGAATCTGCACAGCTGGAACATACTGGAAGCCCAGCATCATCTTCAAATACTCCTTTGCTCAGGTATTCAATAATTGCAATGATGTTTTCTCAGCTTGTTCTGTAAAAAAAGATTGTGTTTCTATGTTGACAGCTTTTCAGTACTGTTATTTGTGCCTTTATGGCTAAGAATTAACAATATCCATACTCTGCTGCAACTCAGAAAGCATCAAACTGTCTGCTTTGACATTTGCATTCTTTTACTCATTAAAAATGAGTAGATCAACTGGAGGGTGCTGCTGATATGTTGTGTGTCTATTTAGACATGGTAGATGCCTCTCGTCAGGCGGACGTCCATTGGCTGTGATAAGAACTTAGGATAATTTGTTGTTTTCCATAAGTAAGTTGTGAGATACATACCCATCCACTTGTTTTGGTGTTTGCCCTGCCAGTAGAATTTGTTACTGGTACAGTACTGAGCACACTAAATATTTATGACCAACTTTAGTTATTTCCACAAAGGAGTTTTAGTTTTGGCAGCTCAGAAGATATTCCTCTTACCTGTGTGTTGTCTTGATTTTTTAAATATATCTTTCTGTACTATTTGTTTAAATGTTCTGAGTTCCTGCTCTTTGTTGCTCCTGTTTCAATTATTTTGACTATAACCCTCCACTGGCCTCTTCTAACCTGTCAATTACTTTTTCATTATGCTTGTGTAAGTACTGATACTGACTATTTATACTTGGGACATCCAGAGCAATTGGATAATGATGCATTAACATCAGAATACTTGCCTTAAAGTTTACTTTCTAATTTGTAAACTCTTAACAACATTAAAATTAATGCTTTGTGTACCTCCTCAGTGCTGTGACTTCCATAAGCTCACTGGTCTGGGTTTGCTGCTGTAAGTAGTCTAAAACCCTGCAGCAGGTAGTCTGTTGTAGCCCCATCCTTGGGGATCAGCTTTTCCACTGATTACATGAAGGATGCTCAGAATTTTCAGTTTGTTCTTCAGGAGTGTGTCTCCATCCTTCTTGGACCCATTCTGAAAGTCTGTTAGCTTGCTAGCTGTGGAATAGCAGCAAATAGTAGGTTCCTGTTCTTAGAGTTAAAAATTGTCAAGAATCTCTGTGATTGTTCAAAAGCCTCTTGCACCAGAATATTCAGTAATACTTTTTGGTTTTTTTCCTTAGAATTTTCATATGTCCTGTAGGTGTGTGTTTGTTTCCTGTGTAATGGTTTGGACTCCTGCAATGCTATTTACATCTTCCTTTTATGGAGCAATCCTATGACGTCTTAACTATATTTATTTTGAACAGGGGTGGACGAAAACCATTGGGGTTTTTATCTTTAATTTGCAAAAAAAAAAATTCTGAATCTGCAGAAGACACCAAAGGGAATAGAGGGAAGATCCAAAAGCCTCGAATTGTGACTCCAAAACGAAGTCTAAAGAAGTCCACTCCATCCACTAAGGATGATAGGGAATCTTGTTCCTTCCCCTCTACATCATCATCTGTGGAACATGAGCATGTAGCTGCTGATGCTGGAGTTACGGTATGAGTTTACTTTTTGAGCAGCCATGCATTTCTAAAGTGCAAAGAACAGAGAGTTAGTTGTTCCAGGAGTAGGTAGATGGGTGTGTAGCATTCATGTTTTGAGACCTGGTATCTGCTTGCTCTCTGCTCCGGTTGACAAATTCTGACTTGTGCATGCGTAGGAAACCTGTAAGGGAACTAAGTTGATTTTTCTCTGCATGGATATCTATTTATTTCTCATTTTCAGTAAAATTATTTTTTTTTTTCCCTTTGGTCAAAACTTCCTACATAAATAAAAATACCCTTACAAAAGCATATGTACCCTTACAAAAGCATATATATGTAAATATATTCATAGATACACACCAATGAAGACTGTTAAGAGCAACCTTTTCTTGTTTTATCAGGTTCCAAGTAACAACTCATCTGAGAAGCCACCTCTCTGTCGTAAAGACCAAGAGAAGGAAGGAGAGCCAACCAAAATCTCTGAGTACTTTTTCAGTGACATCTTTATGGAAGTGGATGATTCAGAATAGCTAGTAGGTTTTACAAAAACATAGGATCACAGAATATACTGCAACAAGAAACAAGTGTTTTAAAAGTTACAATTTGTAACTTTTCTGATGTTCAACTGACAGCCATTTTTTACAGTACCAGATAAAATACCAGGAAAGTGGTCTCTTTAGCATTCAAGGGAAACTGAACATTTTCAAAAAGTGATGTAGGAGATTCAAAGGGTAAGAAGGAAAGGATAGGCTGGAAAGCCTCATCTCTTGCTCCTCCTCTAAAAAACTGGGTGCAATTACAAATAAACCCCCAAAACGTGTTACTGGAACTAGGCCACAGGATAGAATGAAGAAGCCATAAATCATTCATATCTTGAACAAACTCCTGTACCTTTGTAAACTATAAACTTATAAACTCTCTATTATCACTGAGCCCAGCACAGTAGCAGCCTGAATCCATGCCCCTCTACTGTAAAAGCTGTGTGTTGGGGACACTAGTGGAGAGCTATCTCTGGATAATAAAATAAGCCTAGGGACCAGAAAGGTATTAAAACCTCAAAAAAGCCTAGGGACCAGAGACACATGAAATCCTCTGCCCAGAGAGACATTATGAATTCAAGCAACATGGTTACTGACTGCTTTATCCCAACACAGAGTAAGGACAACCAAAATGCAATCAGTACAGGTTTATTCCACTTTCTCAAGCCCCGTACTGGGTGCCAAGAATATATTTGTCCTGGTTTAGGGAGGAAGCTTTCAAAGGGGTCCCTCCCCTAACTGGTTTGGGAAAAGATTTTATTTAAGAAAAGTGGAAAAAAACCTGTTTATTTAACAAGCAGAGTATTCACAACATAAAACATTCATAATATTAAACAATAAAACCTCTTGCTGTTCTGAAGAGATGGCAAATTCATAAAGTTCTTGTTGTGAAGTGTAGCTCAGTTCACTCAGTCTCTTATCAGTCCCTCCAGTGCTGGAAAATGCCACGTCCCAGGCCCTGGTGGGCCACAGATGTGAGTTCCTGTGTTTTTCAGTTTTCAGACCAGAGCAGTTCCAAGAAAAAGAAAAGGCATGGTCCAGGGAACTTCTCTGCCTCAGCTAGCTAAAAAATACTAACTGAAAAGCAAAGGAGAGCTCTCTCCCAGTGCCCACACTGCAGACAGCAGAGTCTGTGAGAAGGAACATGGGGCAGTGAGTGCAGTTTCTGCAAACAAACCACGCGCTTCTTTTCTCCCCCTTCGCTCCTGGAACCCGTCTTAGAGATGCAGAACTTAATATCCAGTGTAAACAGAACAGGGACTGGGGATACAAGCATCATAAAGGCACCCTAGGACATTTTGTTAATTAATGCCATCAAGATGAAATGGATTCTCTCTGAAGCAACCTGTGCACTTTCAAAATGCTGACATAGTCTAAACCACTACAGTGACGTCATTGGACAAGACTACCAACTGCTGGCTTATGGTTTCACTTGTTTAGACACTGATAGTGAGTGCATGACTATCCTACACAAAAGTGCAATGAAATAATGTTTAATCTTGCAACAAATACCCTTTTCCATTTTAATGCTAAAGTTTTTTGGTACTGACTATTCAAGTTCTTTACTTCTTTTTGTGAAGTATGTTGCATTAGAAGGAGGAATGAACTTTTTGGGGATAATGTAATATCTGAAGATCAGAATGCAAATACTGGGGGTGGTGTAGTAAATATGTTGCGCGCTGCAGGTATTTTTATTAGAATGTCCAAGTTACGTATTGTTGTAGAAGTTTTTTCACCACATAATTTTAAAGATCCTAACCTGAAAAGTCCAATAGGATTGGTTAAAAATGTGTTGGAAACTTAAAAACACAATTTACTAAAATATGAAAACACAAGTTTGTTTGCAACCTTTTTTATCACTTGGAGAAAGAGATTTATATTTCCTAGTATAAATGTTAATTTTCTTCTAAATTGGAAAACAAAGCTATAGATGCAATTTCTTTTTCTTGTTTTTACATATAGTTACATATATACTATATGTATATTTGCTTTTTTCCTTGGTTTTCCCTTGTGCAAAGTAGCAGAAAGAGATGGGATTTAAACCGTGATTAAACCATGTCACTTTTGAGGATGTGCTTCTTTGAAGCAGTTGAATTGAAAGGGTTTTCTCATGTTGTGTGTCTGCTTGTACTGTAACTTGCTCTCAAATTCTGGTGCAGCTTTAGATTTTAGTCTAAGTTTTTACCTACCTCATCAAGAAGTTTATTTTGATGAGGTAGTTAGGTTTACACACTCTCAAAGTCAGGTGGTCAGTGAAAGATTCAATACTTAGTCTGAAACTCCTGCTTGCACGACCTCGATTAGTCCTAAATTTTTTCCCATTACTCAATAGTTGCAGGTACGTTTGCAAAACAATTTATTATGAATCGTGAAACTGATGAGGTGAAACTGATGTTTAAATGGTATTGTTAATGCTTTCTAGAAACCTGTCATCAGGTTTGGACTGGGCAATCCTTTACTGGCAGGTAAATAATAAAAATATATAGTTAATTTTGAAATAGTTAATGAAGTTTGAAAATGTCTTTCTTTTCAGAGGTTATTAGCTAGGGTGAAGGAACCTTTACAATTTTGTCAGAGAGGAGAAATACAGAAAAAATCTACCATTACTGCGAATTGGTATGTTAGCTGGTGGCCAATGGAATGTCACTAGCAGCAGTATTCTTTGAGGTGATGGAAGAGGGGCTTGTGGTCCCAGTGTAGAGTAACTTACTTGAAATCATCTGTTCAACCCACCTCACCCCTCAAAAAATCCTCTAAAACATCAACAGCATTTTCTGTTCAGATGGTATCTTGTGGTTTGCCTAATCCGTTTAACTTGAAATATTTATCTAAATGTTGTTTTACTGTAAGCATTATGAAACAGATTAATGCATACATGTAACTCTATGTATTGTATATCTTGTAGATACTAAGTATGCAAATGTTTACTTCCTGATACATGTGGCATGTTTATATCACTTGCACTCATCAAGCCTAAAAATAGATTATTGGGGAGTGGCTGTGAAATAATTGCTGTGAGTACCTTCTGAGTGAGTCCTGAGGGGATACCATTCTACGTTTAGTTGCATACATTTTAGCTTGCATTCATGTTAAAAGGAGGAAAAAATCAACTACTTCATTACTAAGATTTATGGTGCCTTATCTGCATTGTTAAATGGGGCTATGCTTTCTTTTCCCTTGCAGCAAATTACATGCACTTTGTTTGAGAATTTTTTTTAAAGAACAAATTTAATTTGAGTAAGACAACTTTGTGTTCTGTTTTGTGTATGGAAGTTTTATAATGATGAAGGATGTAAGAAAATACCATTGATATCTCAATACATTTGAGTAGCATTTTTACAAAGATGTGGCATAAAACTGCTTTGCTTAGAGTTGTCTGACACCCACCCTGTATCATCACATATAAGCTTTCTGTGTCAAAGGAGGGAAGTAGTCCTATTCTGTATGTAAATTATGTGAATAAATTATTTTCTTTTACCTGTGTTTCTATTTCTTAAAGTATCAGTTGCAGTTTTTAAATACGTACAAGTATAGGAAGCTAACAGGTGTTGACCAAAGGAAAGGCTGCAGTTTGGGCCACACCACTGGGCACGCAGGCCTGCTGGTAACAGGCTGAGTGTGGTTTAACAGGGGCATTGTCATCGTTCCCTGCCTTTGTTTCAGAACAGAGCTTAATTTACCTGGTGTCAGGCTCATGGGTGTTACCTCTCTCTAAAGACAAGAGCCTTGGCTTAAAGTCAAATTGGAATGCTGATGAATAGCAGTTTTAACGCAAGGAAGAAACTCGACCAAAGATCGTTTGGGTTTTAAACAGATCTGTCCCTATTACTGTATAGCAAGTTTCTAAGAAGGGCAAGGTTTTCCTAGGCTGTACAAGTATGTAGCCTTGCGTGCAAAATGGGGTGTCCCAGGACAATTCTTCCCAAGGGCGTGCCGACAGCGTTAGCTCCTCCGGGGGACCGGGCGAGGCCTCCGCGGCCGGGCCCGGCCCCGCTGTGCCCATTGGCTGCGCCGGGGGGAGTGGCGGCGGCGGCGGCCTGGGACGGCCGCGGGGCTCGGCGCGCTCGGCTCGGCTCGGTTCGCTCAGCTCGGCGCGGCCCGGCCCGGCCCGGCCATGCTGCTGGGCACCCCGCGGCTCCCGGGCCGCTGCCTGCGGCTGCTGCGCCCGCTGCTCGCCCGCGGGTACCGCGGCGAGGCGGTGGCGGCCGTGGGGTCGCCGCCCGACGCGGGCTCCGCGCTCTACCAGGTAGGGCGGCAGGGCCCGGCGGGCCGCGGGGCGGGGCGGGCGGCCATGGAGGAGCGGAGCCGCGGGCGTGGCAGAGCCCGGGGCCGTCCATCTCTGCGGGCTGAGCCCTCAGGGAGCGCGTGAGCGCAGCGGGCTGCCTCGCCATGGACGCCTTTAAACCAGCATGCCAGCTCTCGCTGCCCTTCAGGCTGGTCGATACCGTGCTGATGAGGTGGAGGCGGGGTCTGTAAACAGTGGAAGATGGAGCCTGGTGATTTAAAAGTTAGATGTTTCCTTGTGTTTGCAAACGGATTCCCGAGTTGAAAACAGGTAGAATAGCTGTACAGAGTCACAGGTTTGCCTCCAAAAACATCATATTTTGAGGAGGAGAGCTAGGTGCAATTCCAGTTGTCTTTACTAAGAGAGAGGAGTACTTCCACCTAGTATAAATAGTGGTTTTTTTTAATGGGGCACTATTCAGAAATCATGTTTACAGTTAGGTTGAGAAAAACATGGCTTTAGGTATGGATCAAGGCTGGTAGGCGAGTATGTGTTTATTTTCATATTTGTTCACATAAAATATAAAGCGGCACGTGAAGCAACAACATGTATTCTTACAGACATAGGTCCATTGGTTCTGTGTTTGGTTCTGTGCTTTGTTTAACCGAAACTAAATTCACACGTATTATATATATGTGTATGTATGTATATATACAAAGTTTTTGTATGTTAAGTGTGTCTATGTATGCGTACACATTCATATTTTGTGTACCAAAAGTAATAGTATTTTAAATAAAGATGTTCACTCATCCGAACAGCCTCCAGGTTCGCAATTGTGTCTGTCAAAAGAAATGCAAGTCTTGGTAAAGTAGCTAATAGTGTTAGTATTTGGTGGAAATAATTTATGGAACACTGTAAGTGCAAGCACTGCTTTACAAACACAGAGAGCCGAGGTCCCTGCTGTGAGGCACTTCACCATCTGAAGAAAAAGTAATACGGGGAATAACAGTGCAAACACTAGAAGGTGTGATACATAATGAAGGTCTTGCCTTCTTTGGCCAATGTTTGCCTTTCTGGCTGTGAATTCAGCTAGACAGGCTGGCGTTCATGATGCAAACTGTCTCTTGAACCAGATGGGAAAAAAGGTAATTTAAAAGTGAGTGAGTCTAAATTCTGGAAAATAAAAGTCCCTTTGAAGATTCCATGGAGTAGCTCTTGCATCCCCTTTGGTGATGGAGCAGTAGTTCTTGTAGCTTCTGCAGTAACTGTAAGATTAGTCTGTAGGCTTCACCTCTTAATTTTGCATTAAAATTTGCAGAAATCTTCAAATGAACAGCAGAATTTTGTACAACTTGCTGGTGCAAGGGCCAGTTTCCAGAAAGAACTTGCTGCCAATTCAATGACTTTTTTTCATTATTTAATGACAATGAAGAGCCCCCAAATACATGGTGGAACTGGCACATGTATTTCTGAGAGTAGTCTTTTCTGTGTGTATTCGGAATTATTTTAAAACATCCTTATTTATCTTCGGTAAAGTATAACAGTGTTTTATTCTAGTTTGAGGTGTGAAAGATCATGATAGAAGTTAAGAGAATTTAAGCAACTCAGATATTTTTGTGCACTGTTTTTTAGAGTTTATCTAAAAAGTCCTTTCACCTTTTTTTCCATGTAGAGTAGCTAAACTAGCTACAGTCAGTCAAAATCTAATTGAAATAATGTCCTCTGCCCTTTTAACTGCTTTTTTCTTTTTTCCTATGTCAAAGGGGAGTTTTTAAGCACAGTATTGAGTGCAAAGGGTGAGTATGTTTAGAGAAAACAGACTGGCTGAACAAGGAGAAACAGGGAAAATTTTCAATGTGTAAAGGTGGAAAATGACCTAGCCGGACAAGCTGAAATCTGTTGCAGAGTAATATTGGGTGTTGTGACAACTGCAGACTTCTAAAACTATGGAATTACAAGATACTTTTTTACCTTTCAAGAAAGTATTTTTAATATATTTGTAGCAATTACAAAGGCAGCAAAATATGTTCTTTTGAAAGTCACTGTACAGCCAAAGCACTTCAAATATGAGCTGAATTTGTACATGTTATTTTTTTTCTGCTTTACTTCTTTGCCTTTCAGTACCTAAGTGAACAAACTCAACTGCAACATTTGCAACTTCTTCTTAAGGGAAATCTTAAGTGTCAGTGTTCAAGTATATATGAATGTAGAGTTACCAGGTTTTTTTCCTGCCAAAGTAGACTCAAACATCATATAAATGAGAGTTAGACAAGGCAATAAGATCTTTTTGTGCAGCGTGCTCTTTTATTGCAGTTGTACTTTTCAAAAAGGTAGTAAAGTTCTTAATGTGTCTGCAAAAAATCCCCAACAAATTAAGCTTGACTACTATCTTTAAATTAAGAAACTGCAAAAAAAAAAAAAAGCCCCAAACTGCTGTAATGTGCACATGGAGTGCTGGATAATTCTGATAGAAATGGTGAGCTCAGTACTGATTCACTCATATTCAGAATATGAGTCTTTGTTTTTCTGAAGATATAATCAGAACACCAGCTTAAAAAAAAAAAACAAAAAACCAAGGCCACAATCAAACCAAGACAAAACCAAACCAACTTTTGTTTTATCTTTTTGTTCAGCCTGAACAACTAGAATCTAAAAACTGTTTACCAAAATCTGTTTGACCGAAGTCATTCATCCTTTCGTAAAGTCATAAGAGCACTTAATTTGAATCTGCATTTTTACAAAATTAGATTTAAAATGCAAACAAACCTATGCCAAAAGTAAACAGAATGTAAGAAACCGTGCTTCAGCTGTGTATTACTAGTTATATTTTAGTTTATTAAATTCAGAACTAGTCTGTTACTATTGCAGAACAATAAGACTTTTTGTAAAACATTTTCATTAAATGCTTTGGGATGCTTGAGGAAAGCCAGTACATAGGTAGTAATGTTACTACTTTAAAGACATTACAGAGACAGTGTTTAGTAAGGTATAATTAGATTTGGAAGAGAAATTAGTCTTGTACTTCTTGTGTTTGTTTATTAGAAATTAATACAGTCGCCCTTGGTTGAATTTAAAGTTTTGTTTTATTCTCCTCTTAGGAGAACTATGAACGAATGAAAGCACTGGTAACTGAACTGCAAGAACAAGCAGAAAAAATCAGGTTAGGTAAGTATGATGGTCTAGACTTAAAAATAATAACTTGGCATTTGGCCTTATACCTCAAAGAGTTGTCCTTGGCCCATTGATCCAGCCTGTCCAGATCCCTCTGCAGAGCCTTCCTGCCCTCCAGCACAGCAGCAGTCCCATTCAACTTGGTGTTGAGGGTGCCCTCAATCCTCTGTCCAAATTGTTTTTAAACTTATTAAAAAGGACTGGACCCAAAACACAGCCCTGGGGAACCCCATTAATGAGCACTCATGACCTGGATATAACTCCAGCCACCTCCTCTCTCTGGGCCCAGCTGTCCAGACAGGGCCTTTTACCCATCCAAGACTGCATCAATCCAAGCCATGAACAGCCAGTTTCTCCAGAGAATGCTGTGGGAGACAGTGCCAAAGGCTTTGCCAAAGTTCAAGGAGACAACATCCACAGCCTTTCTCCCATCCACTAAGTGGGTCATCCTGTTATAGAAGGAGATCAGGTTGGTCAAGCAGGATCTGCCTTTCCTAAACCTTTGCTGGCTGGGCCTGATCCCCTGGTTGTCCTGTATGTGCTGCATAATGGCATTCAGCATGATCTGCTCCATGTCCTTCCCTGGCACCACTGTCAGACTGGCAGGCCTGTAGTTCCCTGCATTGTATCTCCAGCCCTTCTTGTAGATGGGTGTCACACTGACTTACTTCTGGTCACTGGGACCTCCCTGTTTAGTCAGGCCTGCTGGTAAATGATGGAAAGTGCCCCTGTGAGCTCTTGCTCACTACCCTTGGGTGGGTCCCATCTGCCCCTAGAAACTTGTTTTTGTATGAATAGTGTAGCAGGTCACTAACCAGTTCCCTGTGGATTAAGAGGGCTTTACTTTGCTCTCTGTCCCTATCTTCCAACTCAATGGGCAGATATCCAGTTAAGACTGAATCAAGGAAGGTGTTAAGCCCCTCTGCCTTTTCCTCATCTTTGGCCAGTGTATTTCCCCATGTATTCAATAAAGGATGGGGATTCTCCTTTGTCGTCCTCTTATTGGTTGATCTTTCCCATGTTCCTAACTGTTAAGATCACAATTAAGATTCTGTGCTCAGTGCTTTTTCTTTCTTGCTGTGAAACAAGTGTCCAGAGTTTCCTGAGGGGATGTAAAAACCCATGGACTGCCTCTGTCTTTTGTGGGTTTAGCAATTCATGAACTAATGATGTGTGTCTCATGAACTAATGATTATGGCCTTCTTCCTTGCTGCTCATTTGGCTGTTCTTGCCTATTACACTGTGACAGGACAAGACCATGGTGCTTGTCTTCCCTTCATCTGAGCAACCTCTGCAAGGATGTTAATACAATTTTGAGGGACATTGATTGAAATTGCTTTATGTATCATTTAAGTATATAGGAAAAATTAGGCACCTATGTTGAATACTTCTGAGCGTTATGTGCAACATCTTTAGATTTCACTGTAAAAGCTGTCTGTCAGAGCATGAGTTCTTGCTTGAGGTCTTTGTAATGAATGCTTCATTTTTTAGCTGTTATTCAGTGTGTAGGACATTTCATATTACACACTACTGAGTATTCCCCAGCTGTGCAACAGGAAGTGGTCCCTGCCCCTTTACAACAAGTAGTTTTCTGACAGGAAGCACAAGAAGAAGGTGAGATACCTTTAATCTTCCTGACTGATCATAGCACATCAGCAGTCACAGTGGTGTAGGCGTTGTCGTAAAGGAGAAATTAAGAAGAGGTTTCAAATTAAATGCCTCCAGGTATGTTTCATTGTCAAGGACACTGCTTCTCAGAATGGAGGTTAGTGCAGGGTAGATTGTCTTGATGTTGCAATAGAGTGGCTACAGAGCCTGGGAAGCAAGCACTTGTGATTTAGTGTGTGAAGAGAAGGGGTGCACAGAGATGACAGAAGTGTCAGGATGGAAATTATTTTTGCAGCATCATATGGTGTAAATGAAAGACTTCAGAGGTCAGAGATAATGCAGTTATGATGTGAGATGTTGAGAACATGGATGAGAGTATTATCTCTGTGGGTGGATATACGAGGTTGTTTCTTAAGAAACTTGCACAGAAAGAATTTACAGGATTTAGTCTTAAGCTGGATATATAGACCGAATGAAGTGGCTGAAGTGAAAGTAAAATGCGGGCTTTCTGGCATGCTTAACAAGTAGGAAATTATGTGTATAGTGATCAAGAAAGGAGGTGGGACAAAGGACTTCAGAGGTAGGCTTAGAAGCTCTGTTTCAGTGATGCCTACTGACAGAGAAATCCTGGAATCTCAGGAGAAATGTTAGCAAAACAGCACTTTCTTTATTTTGGACAGAGAGACAATTTTAGAGTGATGAGGTGGATCAGTGGTCTGTCTACACAGAGAAACAGTGTTTGTATAAGCTGTTGTTATAAAGAGGCTGAGATGTGTCAACAAATCTTGAAGTATTGAATGACACAAAGCTCTAGAGAACAAAAGATATGATTTAGGATGACCTCTAGTGAAGGGTTGAAATGAAACAAATATAAACTTGATATTAAATGCTGTGTTGTCTGAGTTCTGCTTACAGTTATGGCCTGGTCTAAGGAAATTAATCCAGATGGTGCTGGGTCATTCACAATTGCATTCAGCATAGCTATTCTGAATATATGAATAGAGATTAGTATTTCCTGTAGTTCTACTGCTGTGCTTTCTATATATTTATGTTTTCTGCCCTTGTGTTTATTGCCAAGCAGTGGGGGAATGTTTCAGACAATTTTGTTTGTTAAAATCTTTACCTCAAGACCAACTGTAAAAAATGAGGGGGAAAATAAAATAGGTTCTAAAAAAAAAGTTTTTTTATCAATGCCTTAAATCTGTTTGCAGTGGAAACTATTATTTCTTAAATTTATTATTAAGGCTCATACTTCAAAAACTGGGAACTCGTCAGTATTTCCATTTGAAGTTTTAATATAACTGATGATTTATCTTATCTATGTCCATAGAAAGTTTGACAATTTGCTTTTGTATTGCAGGAGGTGGGGAAAAAGCTCGTAGGCTTCATATATCAAGAGGAAAGCTGTTACCCAGAGAGAGAATTGACAAACTTATTGATCCTGGGTAGGTACTTCCTTTTTCTTTTTAACATTTCAGGTTTTCTTTTGCAGGTAAATACTGCAACAGGCTTCTTTGCTCTTTTCTAGCTTCCATAAACACTGGCAAATAAATATGATTGAAATTTTACAGAAGCATACTTTCAAGTACTGATCTCTTTAAAAATATAAATTTTAAATGTAGCCTTTTAAGTGAAGTTGCATGACAGATAGAACTAGTAATGTTTTAGGTTTGTTTCATTTCCATTATTCAGATCCCCATTTTTGGAGTTCTCTCAGTTTGCTGGTTACCAGTTGTATGGTAATGAAGAGGTACCTGCAGGAGGCATTATCACAGGCATTGGACGAGTATCTGGGTGAGAGATTCCAGTCATCTGCATTACTTATGATATGAAAAAGAAGAAGGTATAATTTTATTCAGTTTCCAGTGTTAGGCTGTTAGTGTTTTTGGTGTTCTGTTTCTGACACTCAAAAAATCAGCAAAGCTGGTATCTCAATTTGTTAGGTCATACCTAAAAGAAAGTGAGGTTTTTGGGTTTTTTTTAGGTTTTTGGGTTTTTTTAGTTAGTGTATCCCACTAACTAAACAAAACATGGAGTTTTAGGTGTCCAGTGAAGAAAGGAAGTTAGTGCATCTGCAAAGCAATTTCCAAAAATAAGATAGTATTTTCTAAAAATTTGTTTTGCTTATTCAAAGTACCTCCAAGACTGTTACTGAAATTAATTTTTGGTGCTATGCAGCATTATTTTATTCCCTAAAAAAGGACATTAGAGTGCTGAGACTGCTGTTATAATTTGCCCTTGAGGGAATGCCAAGTGAGAAGAGCTCTATTAGAGCATCAGGGCGTCAAGAGTCCTTGGCATGTTGCCAATCTTAACTGACATACACACTTACTCATTAGAAATACCTTTCTGTCTCATAAACTATTCTTGTTTTTAGGACGGAATGCTTGATTGTTGCTAATGATGCAACTGTCAAAGGTGGTACCTATTATCCCATCACTGTTAAGAAACATTTACGTGCTCAAGAAATTGCAATGCAAAATCATCTCCCTTGCCTTTATTTGGGTAAGTCCTATTGCAGAAATAGCCAAGGTTCTGTGTTAAGAGCAGCTGATGTGTCTGCAGATCTCACTAACCAGGAAGGTATTTAAGCACACCTGTTCAAATATATTTTCCTTGATACCATATTATCTCTGCAGAGAGGTGGCACATCTTAGCTGGAAGGTATGTACAGGTTCTCAGCACTAGCCACTGTACTGCTATAAGGCTGGGTTCATAAATTACAGATGCAACTGTTAACACTGTTATCACTTCTTTCTGTCATGGATAAGCAATATTTCCTGTAGACTCATTGAGTCAATTCATATCACAGTTAAAAA
Organism: Erithacus rubecula; assembly: GCF_903797595.1. NCBI lineage: Eukaryota > Metazoa > Chordata > Aves > Passeriformes > Muscicapidae > Erithacus > Erithacus rubecula. The sequence goes on from NW_027635590.1 coordinate 1,731,934, forward strand.
AAAAAAAAAAAAAAAAAAAAAAGTACATTCTGGTGGAGAATGTATCTGTATGAGAAAACATACCAAAGAAATAAAAATAATAAGAATGACAAAATTGTCAAAAATAGTTTTGATCAATAGATTTTTAGGATTTGGGATTAATTTTTTTGAAGCAGAAATTTAATTGTATTTTATTTTACATTTTGAGTTTAGTCTGTTAGATCAGTTTTTAGCCAAACCTTCATGTAAGTTTTACTTACATATGCTTTTATTATAAAATATGAAGAACAGTGACAGATATCTGTAATATATTACTGGTAGTGTTTTCTTAGCCTGGTTTTATACAAATTTAAGAGATTTCTGGCAGTTCGTTCCTTTCAGCCTGAATTCCCAGTCTAATGACTTTTGAACCTATTAGCCAGTTTCAGTCAGCTTTGACAGAGAGTTATAAGAAAGTGTATATTCCTGTGGATGTTGTGTATGTCAGCATCAGAAGAGAGACTTTCTACTCCATTTTGAAAAACAGGGAAGGTTGTTCTTTTTCTGTTCAGCTTAATTTAGAAACTTAAATATCAGATGTTTGCCAGTCCGGATGCTTGTACTGGTTAAATAGTCAGCATCAATACAAATCCTGGCCAGCACAAGTGTTTAAAGTTTCTTGCCCTCCTGATAAATCAAACATGTAAATAAGACCAATAGAATGATTAGAAGAAGTGTGAACTTGAAACTGTTGGTGAGGCCAATATAGGGACAATGTGGGTGTAGATTTTGTGGGATTGCTATAGAAAGAGTCCTGGAGGGAAAGGGACGGCTAAATTTTGTCTTAGTTTTAAAAAACTGAAGAAACTTGGCTTTGCTGTTTGCAAAACAACTGCTAACAATTTTTTTGGTCTGAATGATCAGTGAGTAATTCTACTGTTTTAAGAACTTATGGAATGAGGAACTGTGGGACACAACTATGCTTTTGAAAGAATTGAGACGTGTAGTCCTTGAATGTACAACGTCATTCATACCTAGTGAGTTACTTTACCCTTGCAGTTTCTGTACCTTGACTTGTTCCAGTTGATTTGTGCTGTGTGATAAGAGTGCTTTGTAGCCAGTCAGCACTGTGCTGACCATGTAATTTTCATGTTGTTTGAACTGCCTTTTCCACCAGTGATAACAACTGTCTAGGTGCTAATTCTCATGTGGACACCTGGTGCCATTTGTCACTGAGTCAGTCACTGGTGTGGACATTTTGTTTTGGCTGCAGTCATGTAAGATGAGAATATACAGACTGGTGGTTGTTGGTAAAAATTAATTACCAGGAGCCAGAGTTCTCAGAGATGCTTTATTTCCTTGTGCATTTCCTCACGGTCTTCTGTCCTTTGGATACTTCCCATGACAGGTTGTATTTTCATTAATTGGGAGCAGAGAGGTAGATACTGTTGGAGACCTGTAAGCAGGAGGTTGTATCATGAGAGAAGGACACATAATAAATGAATCATCCTAAAGATAGTTTAATGCTTTTGTTGTGAAGTTTAATTAAGCTGTGAAAGAACAGAGGCAGCACCTTTTGAACTCTCTGGTGATTAGCTCTGCCTTTTTCTGGAACTTGTGACAGAATTGCAATAGAATAATTGAGTTAAAATTGTACATTAAAAGTGTTCTTAGTTTGCATATTTTGCAGTAAGATGAGTTTAAAAGTTTATTTAGGGAGGTATGGTTGCATCTCTAAACACTCAACCCCCAACAGCATGTCAGAGTTTATTTTCCATGAAAATCATTGGGATGGATGTCATTTTAGAGAGGGGTGTTTACTGTTTTTCTTCTTTAATTTCCCAGAAAGAATGTCATATTATACCTATTTTCATGGAAATATATACAGTATTAGTGATAGTAATTGCTGTATATTTTAGGTAACATGCAGATACTTTACCAGCAAGTATGTAACACTGCTCAGAACTTATTAATATCATTTGGTTCATTCCAGTTGACTCAGGAGGAGCGAATTTACCTCGGCAAGCAGAAGTATTTCCAGATCGCGATCATTTTGGCCGTATCTTCTATAATCAAGCAGTCATGTCCTCACAAGGAATTCCACAGGTAATTTTATCTAAGAATTAAATGTACTAAATAGTTTCTATGCTTGCTGCCATTACTTGTTTTCAAGGCTCGTGTCCATGTTTTGTTTCTGATGGCATTGTGTTGTGCTAACCTGATGGCTCACTCTGGGTCTTGGAAGCTCTGTTAACACAGTAATTGTCCATAAGTATTCATTATAGTTTTGAAGTAACTGTCTGCTTTCTTAGTCTTAGTGTTAATGATTTGACCTGCTCCTGTCAGAGTAGGAGAGAAATGGACTTGGGTATGTAGGGCCATTTGAGAAAGCACAAGAAAATGTCTTGGAACAGTTCTCCATAAGCACTGCATAGGTGAGGACCCCCTTGAGGATGGCTAGTAAATGAGACACATTTTCCACTAGCAGGGGTATGTGTATATTTATAAATCCATTTTATACCCTGATGTTCTGTATGCTGAAGCGGCCCTAGTAAGAAGGTTATTTTCTAATGTGTTATTGATGCACAGAATTACTGTTAGTCACAGTTCATGAATTTAGAAGTGGTTTTGTGTCATGGTTCACTCAGAAATGCATAGGGATCAGGTTTTTGATGAAGGTGGCGTGCTAGGGAACCAAAACCACATGTTTTGCTGAATCTATTACTCATGAAGAATGCAAAATATTTGAAGATTGGTGCTGGGCAGCTATGGCTGCAGTGACAGTGAAGGGCAGAATGTACGGTCCCAGTGGAGTTGAGAAAGGTAACAGAATAATGACTTGAAGGGAATTGTTAGCAGGGACATGGGAGAAGCTGCCAGGAAGGGTGGAAAAATCCATGATCTTTGAAGATAACCTCCTGCAAATGAAGGAACACTATAGAAGAGCAAATGACTGGGTAATTCCTACAGAGTTGCTCTCTACTCAGTCACCTTCTACCTCTTTGGTTTTGTAGCCCTCTCTTATACCTGCCTTATACTCCCTTTTGCGGACCAAATAATTCAGGCTTACTTAGCTGTTCTTCCTGTGGAGTTCCACACCTTTGATGGTCCTGGTTCATCTTCTTTTCCAGATCTTTCTGTATCTTTTTTAACATGAAGGTGACACAGACTGCACCAACAGTCCTTAAAACAAGTCAGAACAAGACAAATTGTGTGGATCTTGTTAGAACTACCAGTTCTGAGCACCAGTTTTCAGAACTAATGTTTTCTTTCTTTCATCCCAGGGGAGAGCAGACAGCTTACTCATTTAGCACTGAGGCACAGCAAAATACACTTTATCCTGCAGAACCCTTTCTGTTTACCAGTTTACCTTCCAACAAAACAATAAAATACTAGAAGAAATAAAGACATTGTTTGAAACCTGCATTCTTTATGGTCATCTGCAAGTGGACAGAACAAAAATAAATTATGATCATTAATCCAGGTTCTCTTTTAGGCCTGTGATATATGCAATCCTGACAGATTAATCTATGATTAGTTACAGTAAGAGCTGAGGAATTCAGAACATTAAAAAATTATTCAGCCTCTGTTTCCTATACAATGAGAACAGCAAAATCTATTTTGAGTGAGAAATAGGTCATACACACTGTGGAACTTGTGATGACAATATTGGTTTTCAGGAATAAGAAGTTCTCTACCACACTTTGAAGCCCTGAAAAACCTGGTCATTTCTTGGCAAAGGGCTGGAATACAGTTTAATTTGTGGGTGCTTGCAATGTGCCCTGATATTCTCCCAAGTTATGTGTCATAGCAGTTATTTCACTCTGTGTTGTCTGACACTGGGCTGTCACACAACCAGAGGCCATGGCAGTGCTATGTCACAAATCCCACCACAATGCCACAACCCAGTGTTCTTTTTTAGGAAGAATAAAACTGTTGAGAGACCATCCTCACTGGATTCTCCTGCAGTGGGGCTCAGGGGGACATGATTCCAGCTGCTCACACAAGAGACTTCACTGGGGCCTTGGGTAGGGTTTTTTTCCTGGGGGAAGGGGGTAGTAGAAGCCAATACTTTGAGGGTGAAGCAGATGCACAAGTCAAGGATACAGTATTCAGTGTGACTCCTTACATGACAAATACTGTCTTTGCAGGATTTTTGAGGAAACGGCCTGTGTTACCTTGATACCTTTTTGGCACTTTTTGGAAGAGTTCAGACCTTCAATCATCTTTTACTCTTCCAAAGAATCATGAGATCCATTGCCTCTATAAAAATCCAAGACTGAAGTTTCCAACAATGTATTGAATCTCTTTAGGAAGTATGACTTAATTTACCTTCTGCAGTTCTTTCCAACAGTAGACATGAACCAGTTGTAGTGATTAGGTAGGTCTCCAGAGAAAAGCCATGTTCAGTTAGAACAAAAATACATAGGAGAGAAAGACAGTGTGTAAGATGGTCATTGTGTAAGACTCCCTGATAGATCTAGATTGGTCCTAGTGTTTTTGAGGCACAGCAAGTGTCAAAGGAGCAATATTTTGCTGAATTATCTCTTTGGAGAAATTTTGGGAAATTTTATTTTTGCTAAAGGCTTCAATCATGATCTGCTCTGGGAGTAATGATTTTTAGATGTTACATCAAAGATAGAGAGATAGATATACCCAGCTTGCAAGGGTGAAATTACTGATGTTGTGCAGGACCTTTCCAGAAATGCTTGACCCTATGGTCATGCTCTTGTTTTCAGCATGTCTTGAAATGTATTTTACATACTTCTAAAGTTGCATTAAAAGGTTGAATTTGTTTTTCTTTCAATTACCATATGGTGTTGCATTAGGAGTAATTGTATTCATATACAATAAAAACTAAATATAAGAAAGGTTTTAATAAAACACGTTTCTGTTTGTTATGATACTGATAAAGTGAACTTTCCCAAGTATGACACTGATTAATGTTTATCTTTCTTTAAATATTTATGGGAGACTGGGAAAAATGTTTTGCTGAAGCACTTCCTTTATTTAAAGGGTATAGTAAGTGCACATTTTGTCTGGGACATGTATCTATGCTTTGTTTTATTTCAAAGAGGCACTGTTAACATTTGTAAATCTATTTTTGGTCCTGTGCTGACAGATTGTGGTAGCTAGAACCATCTTCCCTGTCTGAGAACATATTTCTTTAGAAAATGGAATTAGGAAATTATGCTCTCTGGTCTCCACTCTGGTAAATTATTCTGAGATGGGGGTCTCGTTATTTTTAGTTTGCTACCTGATGTTTTATGCCGTGGTCTGCTTGAAGGTCTGTTCATCCGATCATTAGTTCTTCTCAATTTGGTCCTGAAAGTGCTTGCTTTTTCCCCCCTTTTTTATTTTCTACTTGCTGATAGTGCTTTTAATTTCCCCCTCCAGTTTTACCTGTGACTAATTTATTATTCACCCACTACAGCTTAAATTATATTGTTGTCTATATGGGTGTGAATCAGAAAGCTGTGATTAGCTCCTCATTAGCTGTTTCCTGAGTTCTCACACTCATATGCTGCTGGATACAATGGGGGATGGATCAGTGATGTGAAATAGTGTTTGTGCACTCAGGACTGTTGACTTTTATTGAACACATTAAAAATTTCTTTGTACCAATTTAGAAAATAAAATCAGGAGGTAGGACATTATTTGAGAATTTGATAAGTAAGTTTTACTTTTTCCAGTAGGTACATATTCCAATTTTTATGTTGGAAAAAATTAACACCTGTGTTAAAGTTTAAATGCAGGCACATTTTTTCAGTGTGAGTATGGTAAAATTCATAATAGGAAAAAACCACAGATCCTGGATGGCAAAAACAAATAAACTTATTTACACCATGTTTCTTCCTATTCTAGAAGCTTATGTTATTTTGAATTTGCCTGGAGTTATTTATTAAATGCACAAGAGAAATATTGCAGATTAATCATGTGACTCTGAATATGGGTTAAGATCCAGAAAACCATTTGCTGAAAAAGCTTTTTTGATTTGATGGTAGCAGATTGGCATAGTTCATGTAATCCTGCTTTAGATATACATGATGTGATTTGGAAATTCTATTTTGCTATGTGCTGTTTTCTTCTAAATTATGTAACAGAAAGTGCTAATTGATTTCACTTTAGAAATATCTTGAAACAAACTTAACATAAAATATTGATGTTTTCTGGGGTGTTTTTTAGCAGTTATGTGTATGTATATGTGTGATTGTGAAGGAAAGTGTTTGCCTTTTCATATGAGTATTCCTTTTTTCTGCTCTGGAAGTGTCTTGAAAGGGTCTTTGAAGGTGCTCCTGTGAAGGAGAAATTGAGAAATTTCACTTCCATGATTGTCTACAGTTACAGTCACAGTATTCATCATATCCGAGGTCAAGTCAGTTTTGTAGAAGTATCACCAAGATATTACTAGTAGAAAATGTTCACAGGGTAGATGTTCATCTCAAAATTAGGCAAAAGGATGAAGCAGAGATTATTCATATTGAAGTCTATAATGAGATGATCAACACATCTTGAAAGGGCAAAACTAATTAGTTGATCTATTGAAGACCTGAAGTAGCATACTAGGAGATGGGAGAAATTTCCTTCAGAAGATGTTATCACTGGTGCAATTATGCTGATAAACAGTAACTGAAACCCATTAAGATACATAATATCTTGTGCTTTTGCTATTTTTATGGGCTGGATAGTTCATTAATTTGTGCTTTTTGTTTTCCTGGTAGATAGCAGTAGTCATGGGATCCTGTACAGCAGGAGGAGCATATGTACCTGCAATGGCTGATGAAAGTATTATTGTTGGCAAACAGGGAACAATATTCCTGGGAGGGCCACCACTGGTAAGGATACAGAAGTTTCTAGTGACATGGCCCCTGTCCTCCCCCTCACCCCAAATCATGCTGTGATAATTGTACACCTTAAGCAGTTAAGCATTTCTTGGTGAGATATTTCTAGGTACTCTGTAGATTAGTTTGTATTTTTAAGTATATCTGAATGTTTCTATTCTAAATCAAATCTCTTCTGTTCATTAGAGGTGTATATAGATAAATCAGATTGTGTCATGGTGTTTTTCTAGTACTGCTTGTAGATTGCTGTACAAATTTCAATGGATAAAAATTGTTTCTGTATTCAATTATGGACTCTCTAGGTTGAACACAAAATTTGAAGAAATCATGGCCGTATGTATTTTATCTTAAAGTCAAGATCAAAGATAAAAGAACTTCTGAAGCAGGACTGATCTGTATTTTTACGTCAGTTTACTGACAATGAGGCACACTTACAATGAAGTTTGTCCTAGTTCCTGGTTTCTTTCCTTCCTGCTTCCCTTCCTGCCTCCCATCTTTTTCTTTCCTTCTTAGAAAGGAAATTGATCCTAAGGAAACTGACCTGAAGAACTCCTGTGAATTAAACCTTGCTTTATTGTGAAACTCATAGTGAAATTTTTGACTGTGAAGTACTGCAGTATAATAGCTAGGCACAACAAAAGGAATGCTTGAATGTGATTTATCATATTAGAAATAATTGTATGTCCTAATATAGGCTCAGTTATTTACCAGTACATACAATAATACAATAATGTCAGTCTTTTGCTGGCAAAGATTATTCTACTTAACACAAGCTTTATGAGAAAAAATGAATTTTAGGAATAAATACTAGTGCTAGAACTAACAGAGTATCATTTATCCCAGCTATTAAAGTCTCAGTGAAATATAAACATATAACTATACAAACTTGCTTTTTTGAAGTAGTAAAACCAAATATTTGTCAAATTTAGTGTATAGACTGGTCTGAGGCAGCATGATGTCTCTGTTTTTGTTGCAGTCCTTTTGGGAACTTTAAGGTGTGCTTCCTGTGACAAAGCCAAATGTAAATGAAATGTCTCTCAAGAGTCCTTCCATGTTTAACATGCCAAAAGGGAGAAATTGCTTTGCAACAGCATTGTTAATGAAAATACTGCTCCATTGATTCCTCTAGTAACAGAGGAGGCAAAGTCTCTTGGAAATCACTTTCTTCAACACTTAAAATACTGGGAAATTGTGGCATGTCACATAATATGGTGGGAAAGCAGTCGCTGACAGATTTATTTGTTGACTTGTTCCTAAGGCATAATTGTGATACTCTCATTAAAAGTATGAAGGACTCATCCTTTAATGTGATTTAGTGTTTACTTGTATAGCTTTGCTCTCATTTCCACAGCATATTTTTGTATTGCATTCTTTTCCTTTAGAGTGAATTTTTCCCCATTGCGTCATATTGTTGATGAAAGTAGATTTGGCATTTTATACTTCTTTCAAACTTCAGTGTATGGATGGTTTTTAAATTCTTGTGCAGTAAAAAAAGAAAAGAATAAAGGAAAAAGAAAAGAAAGGGAAAAGAAAAGAAAAGAAAAGAAAAGAAAAGAAAAGAAAAGAAAAGAAAAGAAAAGAAAAGAAAAGAAAAGAAAAGAAAAGAAAAGAAAAGAAAAGAAAAGAAAAGAAAAGAAAAGAAAAGAAAAGAGACAAAGAAAACAAAAAAAAAAAAAAAAAAAGGAAGAAAAAGTCTTACATTTATACATCTTAAATAAATTCAGAATTTAACTGGCATATGGAAAGCAGGTGCATGGGACACACATTCAGAAGTACAAGGATACTTTGTTGTCTACCCTAATAAAAAAGGCATTTAATTTGAAGTAATTTATTATTTTGTGGAGGCTTTCCAAGTTGATAAGAAGAACAAAGTAATCAAGAAAAGCAGATGAAGTAATGAATAGCAGCTATGTAATGCAATAGTAATCCATTTACTGCTTATTAGGATTTTGTTGTTAGAATTTTGTTGACAGTAATTGTTTCAAATGTCCTACCTAGGTTTCCATTCCTTTTTATCTTGTATTAGTGTTTTTCCACTTGCTTATAGGTAAACGTAGAAAAATCTTCCTCAAAACTAAGTAATTCTCCATAAATTTATTGCTGTAATTTAGGTATTTGGAGTTTCTTGTTGAAAAGTGGCATAAACATCAATGAAAATACTATTTAAGAATAATATTAGTTGTGTGAGGAACATGTGATTTGTACATCTTTCCTTTGATATAAGAAAACTGGTGTGATGAAAGACATGAACTTTGTACATCAGAGTGTGAATAGGTTCATTACTGTAACTAAGAATAACTACTCTGGTAGCAGGAGCACCTGACCTGTTCAGGTAAATATGTTTTCAAAAGGTTTTTAGTAAGAGAACCAACTATCTGTTCTCTGGGAATGGTAATCATTTAACATCACAAGTCAGCTTAGATCATGAGTACGTGCCACTGAGATTTAGCACATGAAACTTTTGCCAGGATAGATATCTGGAAAGTGATTACCCGAGTCAGGCCTCAAAAGGAGGACTTGACAAGGCAAGTCAGTGAGTCAGTGACTGCAAGGGTGTTGTGAAGTTATAAAGTTTTAAAAACTTTCCCCATTTTCAGAGGAAGATTTCACAACTATCCAGTATAATTTGTTTCTTAGCAACCTGCAGATGTAATGATCCTTATCTTTGTGCGTATAGATCAAACTTTATTATCTCCACCTGTCAGATTTTCTGTTCTGTAGAGTTTTCATATTCTCACTGTAAATATTCTACTTGCATTCTTCTAAGCGTCAAAACTACTTCAGAGTCTCATAGAACTCCCGTTTCATGCTGTAGGAGATATTCTAGCTTATTGTTTTGTTCCCCAAAACATCTCTCCTATATGAAGAAAATTGGATTGGATTTTATTGCTTACCTGCCTAAAGCAAAACATCCCGTGGAAGTGAGAAAAGAAAAATCCCTGATGTTACTTATAATTAGTCTTGAGTGTGTATGATAAAAAAAAAAGTGAGTTGTAGGTACAGTCCACCCTCTAAAATGGAAGTTCTCTTGGCCTTTTCTTTTTGAAAGGTGAGGAGTAATGACTTCAAAAACAGACAGAACTCGGTAGAAGACAGTGGGTGTCACAGTAGTGATAATATTCGGGGCATTATTAATATTCTTGTGCATTTTCTTAAGTGGAGTGTCTGTATCCTCATTTTTGGCAGTACTGATTGGTAGTTCAGGATGTCATGTAGACTATAGGCTTGTTTTCCAGAAACTTCTGATTCTTCCTTCCTGAGAGAAAATTTGCTATTTTCTGTCCTCAGAGTTGAGAAGAAGTCTGGTAAAAAGAGGGAATAAGTTTTTCAAATTCATGTGTGGACTGGAGACTTTTCCTGCATATTGGCCTCATCTGTTGTGCAAAATGCATATATAGCTTATACTTTATAGCTATAGTTTATATGTATTTCCTTTAATAATTTCTAGCTGAAGTAGCTTGAACAGGTGTTTCTTAGAAAATGCCCACATACCTCGTTGAGGCACATACCTTGTGGCAGTTTGTTAGAGTTAGTGAACTTCAAGGTAGCTTCAACCACTAAGTGTCTTCACTATTACTTAAAACTGCATTTTGTGGAATGCTCTGCTCCACTGCTGCATTGGAAAGGTGGTGGAGCAGATACTTGTTCTCACCTTTTCTGACAGAGTAGTACGTATTTGGGCTGCGGGGTGCAGCTCCGGGCACTCCAGAATAAGCCTGAGTGAGACAGTGAAATTCCATTAAGATGATGGAGCGGAGCATCTGTAAAATGATGATGATGCAAGAGAGATGAAGATTTTCAGTCTGGTGAAAACATACCTTGTGGTAAATCTATCCATATCGTGCAAGGGGGAGTAAAGGTAGTAGAGCCAAGCTTCTTATTGCTACCCTGTGATGGGTCAAGAAGCTGCCAAGCACAAACTGAAATACAGAAAGTTCTGTTTAGTCGTAAGAAAACATTTGCTGCAAACCAAGTTGTCCAGAGAGTTTCTGGAGTCTCCATTCCTGTGCTATTCAAAACATATGGTCATAATGTGGTCATTACCAACCTTCTCTGGTTGACTGTGCTTTGAGCAGAGGAGTTAAACTTTGCAGTCTCACATGGTGGTAGATGGAGTCCACAGCTCCAATATTGTGATTTGGAGAAGGAAAACTTCACCTCTGAGGAAAAATAATAAAAATATTTTTGTAAAATATTTTATGGAATCATTGCACTATTCAGCTTTGTGCCAAGTTCTGCAGTAGTTAATAGTATGTTTTAAGTGGTTGCATAATGACAGACGTATGTAATTATTTCATAGAAACATGTAATAAAATCATTTAATCAAATGGTAGAATAACTTATCTTAGAATACACCCTTAAGGTCATTGTGTCTGGCCATTAACCTCACACTGCGAAATCACCATGAAAATGTACATTAAACCCTTTAATGCCACATCTGCAGGCATTTAAATACCTTCAAGGATTTTTCCACTACCCTTGACAGCCAGTTCCAATGCTGCATAACCCTTCCAGTTAAGAAATCTTACTCAGTTCTCGTGGAAGTATTTTCTTATGCTCACTGTTTAATGAAGAATCAAGTTAATTATGTCTCTGACAGAAACTTTCCATTGATTAATATGCCATACCTTCATATTCCATGCGCAATTCAAATTTCAAAGCAAGAATTCACTGTTGAAGAAATATCTATAATTAAATGTGCAAACTTGACAGTTTGGAAATGTGTGTACGGAAATATTTATATGTATATATGTATGTATGTATAATTAGTGTACTGCATTTCTAGACATGAAACTTGGATCTGAAATCTGTTTTGGAAATAATGATAGTTTTCCTTTCCCTTCCTTGTCCTCTACCTGTGTACTCTCTGTGGGTGGTGAATAATGGTTTCTTCAGCTTTCAAGGAATCCTTTTCAGAGCTTATGTAGAGAAATACCTCAAGGAGTCTTCTGGGTTGTTTTTTCTTAATCTCAGTAATAAATTATACTGTTTTGTTCTAAGAAGGAGACCATTCACTCTTAAATTTCCCATTCAGGTCTAAGATTACACAGTTCTAGGCTTTGGATTGTGCAGTCCAGTACTTTTATGGAGACATCATACTTGATCCAAGGAGTTACATGCCACTCTTTTGAGGAAAGTTATTATCATCACTAAATGATTGTATATTTACTGGAAGGTTAAGAAAATAAAAACTACCAATGGTTGTTCTATGATTAATATTTAAATGAGTAAGTTGAAATTCACAGAAGTTTATGTTTATATAGAAAAAGCAGAATTGAAAAATTCTAGGTTTCAGCTATTGAAATAATGCATAGAAATATCTGGAATTTCATACTAAAATTTTTGTGAAAAAGCATGTTTATGATTCTGAAGGATGTATAAGTGTAGGCACTCAAATGATGGACACAGCAGAAAGTAGAACAGTGGGGCATATATTTGTATATAAAAACTACATAATAACACTAGAATAAGCATGAAAAGTCAAAGAAAAAAAATAATTTTTGCAAGATTTTATGCTGTCATATTTTGATGCTCTGAGGGAGAATAAGCAGGGAAATATGATCAATGAAGATGCATTTTGGAAAGATTTCTGTTATTACTGTATCTAAAATAGTATAGATATTAATGCAAGACAAATGTTAACTGTGAAGCTCATTTTCCTTTCCTTGTTTTAGGTTAAAGCAGCAACAGGTGAACAGGTATCAGCAGAGGATCTTGGAGGGGCAGATCTTCACTGCAGGTTTAAAGAAATATTTTCCCAGAGTTAATTTCTTCCATATTTTAGACTTCCCTTTCCCTTTCCTCGTCTTTATTTTATTTTATTTTATTTTATTTTATTTTATTTTATTTTATTTTATTTTATTTTATTTTATTTTATTTTATATTTTATTTTGGTTTTAGATTTTTCTTAAGCTGTGCTGTCTTTTTGAAAATTATTTCTGAGTTGTTATCTCATACTGACTGATTGTTTTATTGTTAGAATATCACAATTACTTTGTGTTACTCTTGTTAACATTGTTTCCTTCATTTACTGCTTTAAAATACATATCTAGTGTACTGCAGCATCATGCATAATATGGAGGACTTTAATACTGAGTTAACAGAATAATATAATGCATTTTGTAGGTTGTATCTTTCTTACTGCCACTTAGAATTCGCATTTTTTATAAAAAATACTTCTTATCAAACCCTAAAAATATGTGCACTTTTAAGTTCTGCGATTAATAATAAGCAAAATTGGGTATTACTTCACAATAAGTTATGTATTGCTGTATAATAAATATTTATTTGTTACTCAATTTGAAGTGAAAAAATAATTATTTTGAAGAGCAGTTTGTGCCATTTTGTAAATGTGTTTGTAATTGAAATTAATTTTTGCTGTATATGAACAATGCTTCTTATATTTTATATTGTTATTTACATTTTTATTTCATGTCTGATAACTTGGATGTACTATTTTGAAGAAAAAGTCAGGCATGAGTTTTAAAGTAATTTTGTAATAAAACATAGCTGAATTGTTGTATCTGTATTTTCAAGGTCTTAGAAGCTTTAAAATTTCAAGTTTTCATTGCCTGATATTTTTTTTCCCCCCAAAGTATTCATTTTGCTATTGTTGTTTATACACAGAAAATCTGGTGTAACGGATCATTATGCTTTGGATGACAATCATGCACTTCATCTGGCAAGGAAAGTTGTAAGAAGTTTGAATCTCCAGAAGAAAGTAGACGTAAGTGTATAGTGTCTGAAAACACTGCATTGTTGAAATTAGGAATGCTTTTCTCTGCCTGATTGATACAACACTTGTTTTAGTGAATAGAATGCATATTTTTGTCCATTACTTCACACATAGGAAAATGGAAGTTATGGTTCTTTTCCTTAAAGATTTCTCTGATGCTTCAGTTCTGCAATCCCAGTTATTCCCAATAAAACTACTGCAATTAAATGCAAGAGTGAGGCAACTAGAAGAGTGCTAGAAGAGTCATAGAATTGCTATTTCAGATTAATCCTGTTTTGTGATTTACTTGATTTAATTTTAAACCCACATGATTATTTTCATGGATTTAAAATTAGATACCTGCTAAACCATGTTTTTGAATAGATATTTTTTGAGATTATTAAGAAATTGAAAATTGAGGGGATAGGCCTAAATCTTATTGTATTGATTTAAGAATTCAATGTAGTATATGGGATGGATAGCATATAGGGGTAGAATTATCTTATTTTATTTTATTAGGAGATAGGAAAGGGTGAACGGAAGCTCGAGGAAGGCAAGATGTTGTATTCAGTTGTGTGACAAAATCATCACCCATTTTTCAGAATGCTGCCTGCCTTAGAAGGCACAGGGGAAAATAAAAAAGGTGGACATGCCTAATTTTTTTATAACATGAAAGAAATGGAGCACATGTGGAGATATATGCAGGAGTAGGAAAAATGTAATAGTAAGTGAGAAACTATTATCAACCTTCAGTTTAGGAAACTTGATCTTTATGCAAGATGACAAGCCAGTACCGGCATTTTGATGTTATTGGGAAAGAAAAGTCTGTGTTCAAAGAAGTTGACAAACTAATTGTTATTTGAGTTTGTAAGTCATAGTGTGAGCTCATGGTTCCTTTCATGGTTGTGTAAATTGTTTTGTTAAATTGCTATAGGTGACTATAGAACCATCAGAAGAGCCTTTATTTCCAGCTGATGAAATATATGGAATAGTTGGTGACCAGCTGAAAAGAAATTTTGATGTCAAAGAGGTATGAGTATTAATGCAAGATCCATATGCTCATTCATACATACACCCAATTTCTTGCAAGAAATCACTCTTTATATTGTCATAATTGATTTGGGTACTTATTTCTTTATGTTTTTGTCCAACAGATCCATTGCAATAGCAGTGATTTATTGAAAATATAATAGCTTTTGGTTATACTTTTAAGAGGGATGAGCGAGGATGAGAGATTGGTAACATCCTGAAAAAGCTGACTAAGTGGAAACTCCTAATTGGCAAAGCATTCTATAGAATGCCCAAGGATATAATGGCTTTCTTTTTCTGTCAGTCCGGTGAAAGGTGAATTGTTTAAGTATTTATGGAGTATAAGCACCATAAATACTTAAACACCAAAGGATTGAGCTTGCTGCCAACTGCGTACAAAGACTATTGTACTCTACTGCAGGTCTAGTCTAATTATCTGCCTTGGAACATTCATCTGAACCAACATGCTTTCTTATATTTTGCACAAATCTCAGATTCAGAACCTTTTTCACTACTAGCCAAGTATGCATTTTAGGAGGAGTCTTAATATCTACCCGTCTTAAAATATTTGGCAGAAATTGCTAGGATTTGCTTTGCATTAAGGGGGAAAAGAGATGAACAGTTTAATTGAGTTCATACTTCACTGTCAAAAGTTGGAATAGTTCAGATTTATGGTCTTTTAAAGTTGAAATAAATATCTTCTGGCAAATGTCTTGCTAGCAGTATATCTGCATTTATAAAAAATGGCTCCTTTGCATCACAGAGAAACCTCAAATCAGATCTTCATTATTTTTGTATGTCACAAACTTAAGCAAGCCTAAAAATAATCATATCTTTAAGAAAGTGATTAATGAGTGTATATGTGTTGTGAGAGGTTATTGATTAATGTTTAATATAAGCAGAATTTTTTCTTTGCAATTCAACTCATTAGGAAGATGTCGTTTCTGTGTAAATTACATTTAGCTATTTGGGTAGAACATTCTTAATCTTGAAATCCCATTTTTTACAAACACGTAGATGAATCACACTTAGAAAACTAAATGGGCTTTGCCAGCCATCCAAAGTCTTTATGTGGTGGGCTGAATGATGTTCTATAAACGGAAAGGTTTTAAGTTATATATTATCATGGCATTTCTTTCTAAAAAACTTAAAATCTTGAAGGATTAGGAATTTAATGTTATTTTTCCATTTTTTCCTAAGGTCATCGCTAGGATTGTAGATGGTAGTAGATTTGATGAATTCAAAGCCTTGTATGGGGATACTTTAGTTACAGGTAAGTAGAAATATAATTATTCTGTATATGTTCCCCCCTGGTTTTATAGTTGGATTTATTCTGGCTCAGCCACTGATATTTTCAATGACATTTATCTTCAGAAGAATAGCAATTTCTCTTATCAGGAGAAAGTGTTACCTTTATATACTATGGAAAAATAAATAGATGTGGAAATTTATGAATTAAATCTCTCTCCTTTAGGATTTGCAAGAATTTTTGGTTACCCAGTAGGAATTATTGGAAACAATGGCGTTCTTTTCTCAGAGTCAGCAAAAAAGGTAAATAGATAGATTATTAGCTTCTTTGCCATTGAGAAACAGAACTTCTGGTGGATCACTTGCTCTTGAGGTGAGGAACTTTTTTAAATAATGAGGTAATTCATAATGAGATAATTGATAATAAATAATTCATGCTTTTCATGTAAATGTGAGACAGCTATAAGCTGCTCATAAGCTGTAAAAAAAAATTGACCATATTTTAGAAACAGTGTTTGGTAGATTTTTCTGATCTGAAGAAGATAGGCCAACAGCAGGACAGCATTTGGATTTGTGTGAATGCAGCATAGTTGAAGTAGTATGTCCTGAAACATACATCTGTTACAAGACAAGTCCATCCTGATTACTTCAAATACCCTGTGGGCCATTTCTAACTGCTAAACCCTGATGTACTGTGGAAAATCACATCATTGTTTTTTGTAATAATTGGAAGATCTAAAACTTGGATTCCAATACTCAGTTCATTGGTTTATCAGAGTTTTAATTTTCATACTTTGCTGCAGCATCTCCTGGCCTAATAATAAGAATAATGATTGAATATCTGTGCAGTCTCTCAAAATCTTTGAGCTAAAATACCTGTTTTGTGAATGGCTGTGAGAAGGAATATTGTGATTTTTATTATAGTTACCAGTGCTTTACAGTTTGGACTTCAGGGAATGATGGTGATAAAGAGTATCTGGGTATTGCAAAGTGTTTACCTTGGTCCGTGTTGCTTGCTTTAGTTCTTTATTTTTTCAAGAAAGAACTGTCAGTTAATTTTTTTTAATAGCAATGATACATACTAGTTTTGTTCTAACAGGCTTCTTGAGCAAGCAGTGAAGAAATCAGTATTGAGAATATATAGAAAAAGGAAGCATTGATGAGGGAGGTGGAGGAAGGAAGTCATTTTATTGGATTTATTTCTGTTATAAAATAATACACAAAATTGAGTTTCACGTGCTGAAGGAATACTTCCAAATGGGAGCACTGCAGTAAATTACATTTTTTTGTCTGACATTTCTTTTAACAGTTATTTTCAGATAGAAAATAGCTCTTGCAGTATTTCTAATACTTTCATTATTTTTCTTACAATTTAGTGCTACAACTCCTTTTCCTAAGAATAAAAATGTATAAGGCATCTTAATTTCATTACATATCAGTACTGTAAAAGGAAATTCACTTCTAGAGAAACCTTTGTCCATGATGTTGGTTCTATAATCAACATACCTCAGGAATCATCGTTTTTTTTTCCCTTGCATTTTTGTAATGAGTTGTTGCAGTTTCTTTCTGTGATCATCATTATGCTATTCACATGTTTCTCTGAAGAAGATTATATTTAATCATTTTTATCTCTTTTTTCTTTCTATAACCTTTGCAGGTTTTATATAATGAAGAGGTTAGATGTTTTCTCGGTTGTGCTACATAACTTTGTTTTGTTTTGTTTACTAGCAAGGGTATAAATAGGACTTCATAGATTTAGATTAGTTCGAGTAGAGGCTTGGAATCCACTATATGTAACTTTGCTAAGAAATTGGTCTTTTGCTAGTAAATAGGGAGAGGGTATCTGCCTTCAGGAGTGGGAGAAAATGTTACAGCAATTGGCAGGGCCATGAGTAAATAATGTATATGGGCCTTTCCCAGTTTTAGAGATCACTTTTCGTTTGTATAGAAAATGGGGAGATCTGTTTTTATCACTGACTGTCTTAATTTCTCGGAGTGAGTCTTACCAAACTCAATGTCAGATGCTACACTGGTGCTGTCTGTGGTTTAATTGAATATTGGCTGAGTCACAGCAGTTGAGCTATTCAATAATAGTAGTAATGCTTTGTAAATATATTATTTCTGTTTTTTCCATGGTTTCACATATTTTTGGAGATCTCTTACTTCTGCCACAGTGACTGCGTATTTTGCAGTTAACTTTGGGTGAAGGAGTAGTAGTAGTATAGCACTTCCTGATAGAAATACTGTGGTGGATGTCAGTGGAAGGATTTAGCACAAACTTCAGAATGCTGGTAGTGATAGCTTCACTTGTCTAACTTTTGATGTCTTACTCTTTTCTTTTTTTTCCTCTCCACAGGGTACACATTTTATCCAGTTGTGTTGCCAGAGAAATATTCCCATTGTGTTTCTCCAGAATATTACAGGTGAGTAAGATCAAGTTTTTGAGGTTTCACTTTGTTGTAGACTTTGCTGTTAATTGTTGAGGCTGTATTCTAGCCTCTTGTATGCTTTGTAGTACGTACATCTCCAGCCTGTTTGGAAATCAGCCTGTCAGCAGGTGGTGAAGGCCTTGCCTTATGATTTGCTCCTCAGTTCTTTCTGCATGTGCTGTGAAGCACATAGTATGACATATTGCAGAGTATTATAATATAAAGCTGGTGAGCCTTTTGTTCATGTTGTATTTCTTTAGGTTTCATGGTTGGCAGAGAATATGAGGCTGGAGGGATAGCAAAAGATGGTGCCAAGATGGTAACTGCTGTAGCTTGTGCCAATGTACCTAAAATAACTGTCATTATCGGTGGCTCTTATGGAGCTGGAAACTATGGGATGTGTGGAAGAGCATATAGGTGAGTGTTGCTTCAAATTACGACTGCAGACAGAAATAATTTAAGAGAGCACAACCTTGAAAGTATCATTCTGAAAAATCATCTGAACTCTTGAAGAAGTTGTGTTGTTTGAAAAAGAGCAGTGACTATGTTCATAAGTAAATAACTGCCTAAAATTTGTAGAGACTGAAAAATCTCATTATTTTGAATTAGGTGACAGAGGAGACATTCTAAAGTAAACATGTTCACATCCTTTTCTTCCATTTCAATTCTTGGTGGAAAAATTGTGAAGTCTTAAGCAATCATTGGCAGTATAGGCTGGTCCTTTATTCTGCACTCATGTGAATAGTGTATCAACTTGTGTAAAAACTCCATGTTCACTTCAATCAGCCTGTTTTTATGACTAAGGTTTATATAACCCCTAAAGATTTTTTGTTGTTGTTGTTGACCCATTGGACATAGCTTATGTGGGTTTTTTAATTTCATTTTTGAAGGTTCCTGGCACTATTGTTTAGGAGCAAAATTCCTGTGGGTTGGGAATGTGAGCTGAAGAGACTCAAGAAAGAGAAATTTTTTTTAAAAAAGTGTTTGAATAATGGAAATGAACAGAATTTTTACATTTTCAAATGTAACGCTGTAAGCATTAAAGTATGTTGATGTACCTTACTAAAAAAATGATATATTGTAAAATTGTCATGCATAAAAATGTATTCTTAGTTGAGTGAGAATTAGTTCTTCACTTGAAAATAGGACAATGTCTTACTTTAATGTTTAATATGTGTTTTTTCAGTCCAAGATTTCTGTATATGTGGCCAAATGCTCGCATATCAGTGATGGGAGGGGAACAAGCTGCAACTGTTCTGGCTACAATAGCTAAGGACCAAAAAGCAAGGGAGGGAAAACAGGTATATCTTTCTTCTTTCATTTCTAGTAAAGTCATTATCACTTACTCTTTCACTGGAGTTGGTCACTTTGTGAGCTAGGAAGGGGTGGAAGAGAGTGAGTGCCACTTAATGCACTGACAAACATGAAGCATTTGTGAAATGTTACTCCTCACTTCTTTGAAATGTGAAGATCATTCATAACATTTCTTATCTTTGCTTAAAAAGATGGATATTTAATATACCATTGTAATTGTGTACTTTGTGCACCAAGTTTTTAGTTCTACCTGACATGAGCAATCTGGAATCCTCTTTGGTTTGGGAGTGTGAAGAGGAATATGTCAGGAAAGTGTGTCTTTCCAATATGTGTCTTTCCAATTATTATGAAAGTGGCAGATTTAGAGAAAATTGATCTTTAAATGATTCACTAATTGAGAATTATGAAGCTTGTAACAGCAGAAGTCTGGAGAGGTTTGGAAAAGTTTTTGCTCATTTCAACATTTTAATTGAAAATTGGAGGTGTATTGTTTATATAATAAACATATTTTATTAAATCTTATAATAATATTTTATAGTTTCACTGCGCACTCTTTTCTACTGAGTTGGGTTTTTTTAATTGCAAGGTTTATGGTTATACTACTGCCTTGATCCCATAAGAAGTGGTTTTACTATGTTTGTCTTAAAAATTTTCATATTTATCATAAATAGTTATTCAGAATAGGGAAGCAATATAAACAGGCTATCTCAGTGTCATTACTTTCCAACACTTGACTTGTTCTTTCTGTGGGTAGAATATACTCATCCTTATCTCTGTCTGTCTTAATTTCCCAAATCCATGATACCCAGAAAGAAGTTCAAGAAAAGTAATTAGTAGTAGTTAAATGTCAATCAAGTGTGTTAGAAACTTGGAAGTTTTCTGAATTACTTTGGCCAGTCTGGATCATAGAGAAATCCGGTGTTAGAATAGCACAGACTTATTTTATTAGAAAATCTTGCCAAAGGCAATCCAAATTTTTTTTCCTATACACTAGCTTCAGTAATTTTTCAAGTGGAAGACACCAATTACTTTTACATTCAGTTAAGAATATGCTTATTCTCCTTTTTCCACCCACTTGATTTTTAAAGTGCTATTTTAGTTTTGTTGTCAAACATGCCAAATTTGCAACTATGTGCTAAAAGAGTAAAAAAACTTTGGGGAGAGAATTTAGGCATTTTCTTCAGGTTGGTGCTGCATATAAAAATTTGCTATCATTGGAGAAGAAAATACTAAAGAATATTTTATGTGTTTTTTTAGTTGTCTGAGGCAGATGAAGCAGCTTTGAAGGAGCCAATCATTAGAAGGTTCGAGGAGGAGGGAAACCCTTATTATTCCAGTGCAAGGTAACATACAAATGACTGTTCTAAAACTTAATTGTAATATGGGACTTGACATCTAACTCCTGGTATTAAAGAACAACAGAACAGAGCAGTTGAAAGCAAATGTTGTGCTTGATGTGCATTCAGAACAATGTTTTGTCTGTCTTATTCCTGGTACCATGAACTCTTTCAGAAAACAACATGCACTTGCAGGAATTATTTAAGTGGTTCTGTAAGGAATTACATGGTGGCATGGAGTTTCTATGCTATGTGCTTTATTCTGCATAAGTTTTATATAATTCTTCCCAGTGTAGTGTCTGGTTACCTTTCTAAAGCCTATTAAACAATATAATGAGTGAGTACATGTGTATTAGGAGGAATTCATTGTAGCAAGTAGAAGAGGCCAGTGGAAAAGGAGGTAGCTGTTCCAAGAAGACCTGAAGCCATTGGCAAATTTCAGGTCATGGTAGGTAATTTTATTAGATGATAGCAATGATGGTATAGGACTTTAGCTAATGGGTGCAGCATGCTCATGTTTGCTGAGAAGTCCTTTGCAGCATTTCATGCTCCGGCTGATGAAATATTAGTAAATAACCAGGAACTAGAGTAGGCTGATGAAACAAGGTGGCATCCTGAAGTGATCCAGATATGTCGAAAGTAGCTTGGGGGCTTTCTTGGCCTTTGATGGTTATTCTGCATTAGTTTCATCCTGTCAGTGCTATAGTTCCTGCATATATTTCTGGTTGTGGTATCCAAAAGCTAATTTTCCTCAAGCTCTCAGCTGCTAATGGTGGTAGAAGGTAGCATGTTTCAGTGACGCAGATGTCAGCTGTGAAAGCAGCAGATCTGGCTGTGAACAATCCAGGAGGCTCCTGGAGTAGGTAGGGAACAGCTTCCTGGTGCAGGTGTCATACAGGTCAGCAGAGGTGTGGAAGTCCTGGGTGCTCAGCACTGCAGGGGAGCTCATTGGAGAGTCATGGCTGGAAGCAGCCGGGGCTGTAAGGGGCACACCCGGGCTGAGCTCAGGATCTCAGGGAATGTGAGGCAGCAAAGAGAAACTCCAGACCCTAAATTCAGAGGAGTGAACTCCCGGGAGTTTAAAGGGTTAGTGGATGAGATCACCTGGGAAATTCCTTGAGAACAGAAGAGTGGATTAGAGCTGGCAATTCTTTAAAGAGACGTTTCTTAGAGCACAGAGCTCTTTGCTCCTGTGTGTGGGAAACTGAACATGGCAGGCTGGAAACTGGCATGGCTGAGCAAGGATTTTATCCTCAAAGTGGGGAGTAAGAAGGAAATGTACACACTGTGAAAGTGGGGACAGGTAAACTGGGAAGAGCTCCTTCTGCATGATCAGAAGTAAGATACGAGTGGCATATACTTAACTGAGATATTTATACCTGGAAAATCGACATTAATTTTAATTTTTCATCAAATGAATTCCTTAATCGGGTTTGATCTTTAATGGGTGGTAAAAGAGCACAAAATTTTTTGACAGCTAACCTTGTACTCTAACACAAGAAACAAAAATGAAAAAAATATGTACTATTTTTATAACTAGATTTTAAGAAGAATATTCCACTTATATAATAACATTTTTAAAATGAGTCAAACTATCTGTATTTAAAATTAATCCCTACTCCAGAGAAGATGAATAATGTGATTTTTTTTGCATTTGCTTTTTTTTATATGTTCACTGGAAACAATCAGACTCTTTTACTCATGACTTATTTAACATTTAATATATTAGATATATTAGCAATATAAAAACTTAACCTCTCCCAAAAAACCAACAGACGATTGTCAGTGTTTACAGCAGGAAGTTACTAATCTGTAAGAACGCAGTTTTGCTTGTAAAGTTAAGACTAACATTTTAAAAATCACATTTTAAATTTTTAATAATGTCTGATTTTTAGACCAGAAACTTGAGTGTTTAATACCAGCTTTGTGCTCTCAGATGAACAACTTTTACCAGCTTATATTTTCAGAATATCTGTCCATTTTGTGAAGTTAAGTTGGAAATCTAGTAGTCACCCCAGCAAATAGCTTAAATTTTCCCAGTCTAGGCCTTAGAAAGTGCTTTTAGTGCTAGGTGATGTGTCATTTATTTGAAAAAGCAGGGTAGTTACGCACTTCTTGCTGTTTCCTCTTGGAAAGGAAATGTGACAGTGCACAGATGTGAGTTGGCTGAGAAGTAGCGTGGGTCTGGATGCATGTGGTTGAGTTCATGTGACGATGCACTCAAGATAATAAGCCCAGCTGAGACATGAAGTCAAATGTCAGAGCTGAAATCCCACTGAGGTTTATCTCACTATAAGCAATGAAGGCGAAATGCCTTTTCTCACAAAGGAGTGCTTTAGACAACAGTGTGTGAGTTGCTCAGGTCAAAGCAGTCCTGGCTGGCTTCTCTCATCTTTCAGTTCAAGTAGGTGCAGTCTGCATTGTCTAGGAGCTTTTAATTGCTCTCTTGTAGAGTTAATTGGGTATTTCGGTAGATATACTCATGTTTCCTACCCTTCATTCTTTGGATTAATTAATTCCTAAGGAAGATTTCAGATCAATAGTTCAGAAGTGTTCATTACTGTGGAGTAGGCTGTCCAAGCAGAAACAATGAGGTGAAGTGGATTACAGTCTTTGCAGCATGTGTACTCAGGGGAGAGGATGTACCACTCACCTTGCACCTTGGAGATAACCCTTTCCTCAGCCAACATCAGCAGCTGCTTATTAGCAAGCATTTGCTGTAATTCAGGGAGGAGTAATCTGTCCCTTTTGCAGCCTTTTCCTGTTGGCTCCAGACATGGTAAAACCCCAGCTAATTGTCAACCAAATGTCAGGGTACTGTAATTGAAACCGAATCCAGACGGCCTTTGTTTTGTAAGATTCCTCCACCAGAAAGGTCAACAAGGAAACTCTGACAAACAGCTTTGCATTTCTGAGAGAACAAAAACGACTGATGTGCACAGAGATTGTTGTCTGTATTGCTGCTTGTGTGCAGCTCGTTTGGAGGCTCCCTGATGCTGTCCTCCTGCCTGATGTCAGCCTCAGAGATTGATGTGAACCTTCCACTTGACTTCACTAGGCTTTGAATCAAGCTTTTAGGAGTAATAAGGAGAGAGAAGGAAAATGCCCTAACAGTCTTAAAAGACAAGAAAATATCCCTGTATATAATATTGCTTTTAAGTCGTAACTTCCTATATGCACAGGATGTCAATACTGTTCCCTGCAGTGGTATTTTGTAATCAGACTTTAACCAATTTTGTGATTAGAACCTTTCACAATGAGCAGTCTTAGTTAATGGCAGTCATTAGGCAGCACCCTTTTTAATGAGTTATATTAATCTGCTCACTGGTTTCTTAAAAGATCTCAGAGGTTTGCATCTTAACAAATTACACAAGCATTTTACTTTAGGCAACCTCATTTCTTTTACTCACACTATCTCAATTACAGATATTTTATGAGTGTAGTGTGACTCATGTTCCTGCAATGGGGTTTTAATGGATAGTTTAATTATTAACGTTACATCCCAGTAGAGAATGTAGTTTTCTTTAAACAAAGAGAAGCAGAAGCCAGGGGTGACCATGTGAAAGCAGTTTGACTTCCATGCAACATAAAATTTCTACAGTTGTCAATATAAGTCAATTGTGTTGTTGAGAAAAATAAAAAAATTCAAACATCTTTTAAGTAAGTCTCTATTAAACCAAGTTGGACTTTTTTTCAGCTGTTCTGAGTAAAAAAAAAAAAAAAATGTTTCCAATTGCTCTTGCTTTTGTATGGTAAGAAGCACTTCCTCTGAGTCTTTTCAATGGAATATTGCCCAAATAAGCCCAAAAATTCTAATGAGTTACTACTTAAGATTTAGTTACTACTTGAGATTTAAAGATACAGTTAGGAAAGAAGTTACTCACAGGAGTCAGACAGAAGCTTAGACCAAGCACTTTATCCAAGTCATGGTACAGACAGCTCTGGAGTTATCTGAAACAGAATTTGCTGTTACTGCCACTTCCATAAAGGTACAAGTGTGGCTGCTAGAGTATTCCAGTGTTTGGGTTACTAGCCCATTAGAAAGAGGAACTGACTGACAATCCTAAAATGAGCTACAGTTTTCTTATGTTTGTAATTTGGGTTTATAGCAGGGGGTCTTTTTGCCATGCCAGAAGTTTTTCTCCTTTTTACATTTGAGGAAATTTTTTACTGCAAGGCACAGGTTGCCCAGAGGATCAATCCTCTGCCCTGTCCTTGGAAGTATTCAGTGCCAGGTTGGAATGGGGCTCTGAGCAACCTGGTGTAGTGAAAGGTGTCCCTGCCCATAGTGGGAAGATTAGAGCTAGAGGATCTTTAATGTCTCTTGCAATTCTATGATTCTGTCATTTTTCTAATATTCATTCTCTGTTAGTTGGGATCTGGCAGCCAGGTCTGCGAGTGCCACAACTACTGTGGTGCAAGACTTTGTAAATCAAAATTTATTTTTCACCCCCAAAAAAGAAAGATCCTGATTTTGACCAGTTAGCAGCAAAGTCTTCCCTTCTCCAAACCCTTTCTTCTTCTCTACTTCAGTTTTGCTCTTGGGCCCCATTTAGTTTAACAGTGTCCTGCTTGATAGGCTGCACCATGGTAAGATTTCATAGCAGAGTATTCTTTCTGAGCTGGGTATCCTTTTTGTTCTCTGTCTAATAATTTGAAAACATGCTCCTGGAGCTGAGCCTGAACCCTTGTGACTGGTCTTGTTCAAGGTGTCTTCTACTGCAATACCATTCTGTGCATCATAGGATACACCTTGTAAAATAAAAAGCATATATTGTCAATCTCTTAGTATATTTATCTGATTTGATAAATATTGCTTTTACAGTGAATGGCAAAATAAAGCAAATATGGAAAACAATCAAGGGTCTGCTGTTGCCTGGAGTTTTTCAGCATGTATTTATATACAGTTTGCAGTCCTCTTGGGGGTGAGATTGGCACATTTAGGATTGAAAGAAGACTGCAAAATATCTTGTTTCCTGTCTAATAAATTTTGTTAATCTCCAAACAAAATAAAACTTGCAGATGGAACTTCAGTTAGAAAGAAAAGACTGTGTCTTTTCTTGGTAGAGTCAGTCTTGGCTCCCTGTTCATGGCTGTTTCTTGTATTTTTAAATTTTCCACAAAGAACGAGGCATTGGCCAACACTGAAGTAAGTTCACAAAGAATGCAAAGTCTCTCAAGGGAAAGATGGGATGGAGGAGGAGCATCCCTGTCTTAAACAAAGATACTGTGCATGTGTTCTGCCAATGCTGATTGAAGTATTTAAGTGACACTAGGTTTTCAATGAACAGTCTGGTATCTTGTTTAAATATCTTGCTGAGGAAATAACAATATTTACAGTTTTGTGGCCTGCTGTGAATTTCAATATGGATTTTAATTTAGGTAGGATGGAGCTGTCATTGAGAGCTGATGCCACTAAGACCTTAATTTTTTTATAATATCGAAGAGATTTGCAAGTGATGGTGATTTTGGGAGCCTGGGAATTTGACAATTGCTCATTTATAATTTAATTGCCTTCAGGGTTAAGGAAGGTAGTATCTTCCAGTTGTTTAGAAATGAACTTAATGGTAAAATAAATGAAAGAAATTGTATTGGATCTTGCTGAGGTGGAGTTCATTTTCCCACAGCAGCCCTCATAGAGCTGTGCTTTGCGTTAGTAGCTGGGGAGGTGCTGGCAGTACAGCAGTGCCTTGCTGAGCAGTGCTGGCACAGCACCAGCCTCTCTCTCCAGCATTTTTTCCCCCAGCAGTGTTCTGGGGTAGGCAAGATCCTGGGAGGGGGCACAACTAGGCCTGCTGACACAAATTAACCAAAGGGATGTTCCATAGCGTATGACTTCAGCTCAGTTGCAAAAGCTAAGGAAAGGAGGAAGAAGATGGAGCATAGGTTATTTGCGGTGTTTGGTTTCCCATGCAAATGCCAGCGCTGAAGCCCTGATTCCTGGGAAGTGACCAGACATTGCTTACTGATGGAAAGTACAGAATAAAGTTGTTAACCACTTTTTTCCTCTTCGTTCACATGCAGACTTTCACTTACACCTAAGTAATCTGTCTTATCTCAACCTATTGTTTTCCATCTTATTTTCTCTCCTCTATGCAGCTGGAAAAGGAAAGAGATAGAGCAGCCCTGTGGGCACCTGGAATCCAGCAAAGATCAACCTACTACAGAAATTTGAAAGTACTTGAAATTTATACTGACTTTTCAAGGATGAAAGAATAAACATTTGTATCATCCTCATCTGGCAGTTGAATTAACCTGAATAGTGTAAACAATGATGTGACATATTCCTTAAAGTGCAAGCATTCTTAATAGAATTAGATAAGTCTTTGACAGATGGTAATTTTCCACATGAACATTAACAAGCAAAGAGGACTTTTTTTCTTGAAGGTGATGATTAAGTATGAAGAATCAATTTAAAATATGTAGGTCTGACATTCTTCACCTACCTAAAAATATAAGTTGTTCTAGATGACAAATTCCCATGGAGTAATGCACATCAGTCTATTGATGAATACCATGACTTGACTTCATAGTTTTAAGTATAATTTAGTTCTTTACTCTTTCTTTAATATGAAGTACTTCCAATTGCATGGCTTTGAAAGTATACCAGCTGTATATGCTGATTTCCTTTAATTATTAAAAATTTTGGTTTGTTATGTTTATGTTATGTTTTTGTTTTTTCTCTAGATTATGGGATGACGGAATTATTGATCCAGCTGATACAAGACTGGTTTTGGGCCTCAGTCTCAGCGCAGCACTAAATGCACCTACAAAGAAGACAGAATTTGGAGTTTTCAGGATGTAAACTTAAAAATGTGATCATCAGGGTTACCTCTGTATATTTTATTTGGGACTGGGCAGCTCACTAATTATAATACTGCAGTGATTAAAAATAAAGATTTGTCAGATGTTATTTTTAATGAAACTTACATCATTGTTTTCAGTAACTGTAATTGTCACACAGTGCTTCTGGTTTTTGATAGTGATTTGAGATTAGTCATTTAGGTGCTTATATAACTGCATTGCATGAATAAATTGCAGCTTCTACTATAATACTTCATTTTTAACTAGAAACTATTGATACTATCTCTTACATAAAAAAATGTTTAAAATAAAGTGCATATTTGCTGTTTATCAATTTCTTTTTTGTATGTCTCCTGTAAATGTACTTCTGCAGTCCAACAAAGAAAAACCCACATTTGCTAATAAATAATTTTTGTGAAAGAGAAATGCTGTAAGGGCAGCCAAGGATTTCAACACAGCATGAAATTACAGATTTCATACAGTTGTTGTCATCTTGTTCTATCTCTGGCTTTCATCCAAAAACCATTGCTTTTCTGTGTGGTTTCCTGAAGTCAAAATAACTATTGAACCTGATGGATGCATAATGTTTTCTGGAAGAGCTAGGAGGTGTGTGCTGGTATCTGTGAAATCAGCAGATTGCTGAGAGCATGTGTGAGGATAGGGGTTGGCTGCAAAGGTGTTTAAACATCTTGGTGTGCTGTCCTTCTGGTAATTTTGGTTTCACAGAGTGTTCTCTCCACACAGATAAATGCTTCGCTCAGAGCAGAATCCTGAAATCCATTGACTTAAGGAGTTTTGGGATGCTGGAGTTCTTTGTTTATTCTGATGTATTTAGGGTAGCTTGTTGGAGTGTAAAGTTTTTTGAGAATTCACTGTCATTTAATTTGTTCTCTTCAGAAACATTTCACCTTGTAGAGACTACATACTGTTCTAGCTGGGAACAGGAAGTTGATTTATTTTTATCTAGTTTTGCTGTAAGGTGCTCAGATAGCCATTGCCAGGAGTATTCTTAACTAGCAGTCAAATCCAAGAAGAGCCAGTGTACATGAATAGAGGTCCTGTCCTGTGCTGGCCTGCAGGGAGAGGAAAGACTCCTGAGAGGAGTGATCACCTAGGCTTGTGTGGAGAGGAGTTCTCCTTGGGTCCAAGAGGAGTATGGAAGGTCTGCTATCTACCTTTCCAGCTGTGTCTCAGACAGATGCAAAAGAGAAAATTAAATAAATCTTTGGAATGGGGATCTTCAGTATGGGATATAGACAATGTAGACACCTAGCATATGTTGAGCTGTGTGGTCTCTGGCACAGTTCTATACTGCACAAAAAGAAAATTTCCCTCTCTTTTTACTGAGATGAAATGTATCCAAAGCCTGGTGTGTTCTGCACCACTAGAAAGATTACTTCTGTGGGTCTGCACTTTCATGCTTATTCTCAGTATATTAAATAAATATTTAACAGAGAATAATAGTTTAAAATAGTGCCAATGAGGCACAGAGCTGTGCTTTTGTGCCACTTGTCTCACTACACACATTTGTGAATATGTCTGGCATAGACTCAAGATTCCTTGATCCTGAAAGTAAAGTGTAGTTATTTATGGTTAGTAGCTTCTGAAATGCATTTAAAATGCCCTACGTTTAAATACAGATTTATAAAATATATAAATATATATGTAAAACATGTAAGCAAGGAGAAAAAGAGTTCCAGACCCTGAAATGCTGTTAGTGGCTTCCAATAAGAAATATACTGTATTTTCTCCTACTCCAGTTGAATCATCAGTTCAGCATTTGACTTTCTGTTCTTAATTATGGGGATCACTCCTACCTGTCACTTCCAAAGCCATTAAGACTAGTGCCTGTTTCTGCTAAGAAATATGATCTCTTCTGAATAATATTTTAATTTTTAATACATTCTTTCAATTACACTGGTAATTAAATCATGCCAAGTTGGAGACAGCAACAGAATCCTGGGATACAGATGATAGGAGCAGGTATGTTTGGAAGGATGCTTCTGAGAACGGTAATTCCTTGTTGCTTGTTACATCTGAAAAGACAGCTCTTTGCATTTGTCAAAATTTCTTCCTTTGAATATGTATGCAAACGAAGTCAAAACATATGTCTGAGTAAATAGGAGTGTTCTGCCTTAATAACACTTAGCATTGTAAACACATTTAGTAAATTAAATTAATCATCACAGGTTTAGCATCCTATCAGCATGATCTGGTTAGCAGTCACTACCAAGCAGGATCTTCAGTGCAGAACAACAGTTCAGAGAGCCGCTAGTGGTTATCACTCCTCCACTACACAGCTATTTTGGAAAAGCTTTTGTCTGTTACAGTGCTGCACAATGTTTGCTGTTACAGTGTGTTGGGGGTTGAGTGTTTTCTGTTACTGTGTCAATTGTAAGAATTTTTCCCATTATCATGCCAATGGAGCTGGCCGGGTTACACCCAGGGTCTCTGATGGGTCCAGACAAAGGGGGTGGGTGGGGACGGCCCCCGGAGGGGCCTCTGAGGCTTCCGGGAGGGCACTCGCGTTTCCGGCGAGCCGGGAGGAGGACGCCTGGGATTGTTCAGCCACGCGGCCGAGCACAGCAGAGCCAGACCCTCTGCGATCACCTGCCCTGCATCTGCCCCGTTCCAGCCTCCTGCCTCTGCGGACACAGCTGATCCCCCGGACACACACGGTGAGCGAGGAGCCGCCGCCCTCGGTGAGGGTGAGCCCGTTCCCGCCCGAGACCGGCGTGGCCGCTGCTGCCCCTCCCCCCTCCCTCCTGCCTTCGTTCCCGTCTGCCCTCTGGCAAATCCGGGCTGGGACTAAGCACAGAGACAGCGTGCTTGCATCTAAAGGGACTGACACCGAGTTATCTATTTCGTTCTGTTAGCAATTTTAACTATTATTGTTTTCTGTTTGTATAGTTAGATATATTAGTAAAAGAGCTGTTATTCCCACCCCCTTATCTCTGCCTCAGAGTCCTTGATTCCAACAATCGTAATACTTGGGGGAGGGGAGTGGAACCAAAGTCTCTATTCCAAAAAGGGAAACTTCTGCCCCTACTGGCAGACACCTGTCCTTTCAAACCAGGACACAGTGTCCCTGGTGTGAGATGGTGTTCTGATCACTGTGATGGTCTCTTGCTGCCCAGAGGTTTGCTGAAAAACATTGTTTTCTGTGGAGTCAGCAGGAGCAAGGAGTTGGACCCCGTGCTTGTACCACATTTGATGATGTTGGTAGATCTGTTTCTGCTGTCTCAGAATAATCACACAGAGCTGTCACATTGTGTCTGCCAGCAGGAGTCTCATGCTTTTGCAGTAGCAGCTCCTTTTTAGGCTGAACACGGGTGCCATTACAACAGTGATTCCAGTTTTCATTTGTGTTGTGCTACCAGTAGGATTTCTTCTAGAATGAAAGGAAATTTCAAATAAAACTAAATTAAAGGTAGCTGCCACTTTAAGGGCATAATATTCGTGATGGCAGAGGCAATGTAAAAACTGTGGGTGACTATTTCAAGACTTCTCCTGCTTGTCTCTGGTACATGTAACCTCTTCCCTGTAGTATTGCAGCAGCTCTAAACCACTGTTTCCTTACTGGGAAGGGTGGTCCTTGGGATGACACTGATTTTTTCAAATGAAGGTTGAAGAACAAGGGAAATAACTGTGCCATATCAAGCACACACTGGTGGACCAGGACATCACACCAGGTGCCCTAGACTTCCTGGGGACCTTTGCTTCTATCTAGTCTTGCCTGAGGCATAGCTGTTGTGAGCTATATGCCTCCCTCCAGCCCCTGGCAAGAGAGGAGGTTAAGAGGTTACCTGGTTCTGTTTCTCTGTGATGGTTAGACGTGGTGTCTTCAAGAGGTTAACACTTAACTGCAAGGAGTTTAAAAGACTCAGTACTGTGACCTTGAGAATATTTTCAAACACCTCAACAGAAGGAAATGGGAAACATAAATGAGGTGGGCTAAGCTGCTTTTCATGTTCCTAGAGACTGTTGCACTCTCAAATTACCTGGGCTGAGATGGTGATGGATTGTAAAAATGTACCCATTGCCATTTTCCTTTTTATTTTCATGGCAGTTAGGAAGGTGCTGGGAACCTGGGAGCTACAATTTGGTCTTCAATCAAAATTGGTGGCAGTTTTTTTAACAGACATCAAGGTAGAGCCTCTGAAACACGATCATGACAAGCCTGCCTCCAGGGCTGAAATGAGATGTGAATAGCCTCTGTGATAGCACTGCCTGCAGAAGTGGAGAAGCCACTGGGGACCTGTTCCCACCACTCTTCCACCCGTGTGGGGTTAGTTTATTGGGGAGTTTGTAGCCTCCCTCTTTGTGTGGGCATTGGTATATGTACTGTTCTGAGAACCCATCTTTTATTTAAGTGGCTTTTTTCCAATCTATTACTCATCAAGATAAATTGCTATCTCCTGCTGAAATAGATGTCTTTCAAGTGTGCCTCTGGACTCTTATTACTTCAATTGTGGCAGAACTCTGATTTATCTTAGATTTTCCTCAGCGTTCGAGGCTTCAGTAAAAAAAAGTCTTGATTCAGAAAACCAATGATGGTATATTATTTTTTTTAACTGTGGTTTATAAATTAAGGCAATTTAACAAGGCAGTTATAAAAGCCTGCTGCTTTTCTGCAAAGCCTTAAAACATCCACTTAAAGCCATATGGCCATTTTCATGTCTCTGATTCAGTAGAGCACTTGTTCAAACGCTTGACACTAATCTCTAAAGTCGAGTAGTCCTAAAATCCATCCAACTCTATGTCTATGCAAAGCCAAAACTAGAACACACATAAATCCTCAGAACTCCTCACCAGCATCAATGTAAACCTTCATTATTTTCCCACTTTTAGAAGTACACTAAATTAATTGATCATGATGGAAGAGCATGATTAGGAAAAGCATGTGTGACTTTCAAAGTTATCTATTTGATATAGAGATGCTAATGCACATTGATGATGTTCTGTTTGTACAATTGTGTACAATAACACTTGCATGTAGAAAGTTAGCTTTGAGAAACTTGAATTAGTACTTAGGTGCAACAGAGCTGTACCCAAGTCTATGTCCAAGGTCTGACTGCATTTCATGTGGATTACCCAGAGCTGAGCTCCCCACAGGCTCCCCTGATTCCATAGCCAGCTGTTTTATGACTGGCTACTGGATAGTACCTGCTTTTTTGTAATTGTAAACAGTGATTTTCTGTTTTTGTACCTTGACCCTTTTCTGCTCCTTGACCTGGGAGCCTCTGACACTCTTACTTAATATTCAGCTTTTCTGCTGATATTAATCCTGCTGGTTTTTTATCCCCTGGTGCTGGAGACAAAGTATACAGTGGCTGAATAGGGAAGGAGGGACAGTGATGTCGGCAGAGACAGTGTGATCCAGATAGTAACAGGCACAGAAACTCGTACAGTTCTGTGGATTTCTGTAGCCAGACAGATATAATGACTTTTGGAAACAGAAATTTGTAATTGCATTCACATTCAACAATGTAGCTAGCATTAAATTCAGCTTTTTACTGGAAGTGCAAGTTGGAAAGAAAACAGCGATGTTTTCTGAGCACCTCTGGTGTGTTCAACATTGCATGAGTAATCCTTACACTATAAAATATGGTTTGAATTTTAGTCAGGCTTCACAGATACTGCTTTTAAAGTAGAATAGGCCATCTATCCGCCTCTCTGTATGAATTATTGCATTTTTTCATAGCCTGGGTTATTTCTCTGTTCTAAGAAACTTCTTTTTGGCACACCCATCATTTTCAGTACTGCACAGGGTTGTGGTTTTGCTCCAGCCTGGGAACAAAGCCTGGACTTTGCTATGAGTGGTTTATCACCAGCACAACATCTGAAATCTTAGCCTTCTCTGTGGCTAAATGAAACCAGAGGATCCACACAGACAGACAGAGGATCTCTACTCTGACCAGCAATTACAAATGTTTGCTGGATGTGATGACCAATAGGAGTGTGTGGGAGGAGGTAACAGCAAGAGGTGAACATGCAGCACTGGAGGCAACCAACATGATAGAGAGATCAGAGTCTTTTATTGCCTCAAACAAAAGCTGCTGTTGAAAATTACTTGTTAAAGCACACTCCTTTTTTCCCTTGAAAAAATGCCTGCCTGCTTGGGAAAATGCATCCCAGGACCTGTTTAATTTTTCTCTGAACAACTTTCTCTCTGTGTGTGCTCACATTGTATTGTCTTTTCAAGCTGTTCCTAGCTCCTCTTCCTAGCTTCTCTACAAATGACCAACTATTAAGATTTTTTTAACAGCTATGAGAGTTTTGTTAACAAGGCTTTCCAGTTTCCTCCTTCTCCAAATCATCTTCCCTTCCCTTAAGGAGACAGCCCAGTTACTGCTCCTGTTGCCTTGCAGGCAGGAACATCCCCATAGCCACTTCAGAGCTGTGATCTGGAAGCGAAGCCTCCTCACAGGCAGACCCAACTCGCTGCCTCCTTGTCCCAACTACTAGATGGCCAAATGTCTCGTGCCAGCAAACTGCTGCCCAGCCACCCTGTTTGACCCCAGCCTTGGCCCAGAGGAGGCTGAACATTCTCCTTCATCTTGCATGCTCTTCTTGGCATGCCACCACTTTTCTTAATGGGAAGAGCTGCCCCTGCTACCACCATGGCCAGGAGGCCTGGGCAGGTTTGACCTGCCAGGGATCTTTTCAGTGAGAGTATTCATTGACACGAGGCCACTGGGCTTGCTGAACAAAACGTCAGTGGGAAAGTGCGAATGTGTTCACTGATGCTAGGTCTCCTTGTGGAGACTGCACTATTTCTCTCCCAAAACATTTCACACAGGATGTAGGATGGTCCCCAAGAACCTGCTAAGTGGAATGATATTTGATCTCAAGCTCCATTCACAGTGGATGTATTAGCAGTTACTTTTATCCTAGGCCTTTTGATGCTGCTTGTTTCACTGGAGCCCTTGCTCTTGGTGGCCTTGAGCCTCCCCACGTTGTTGATTCCCACCTGTCTGTATGTAAGCACTCACATCCTCATCAGATTGCTGTTCATCGTCACTGCCTACCACCTCCCTCCATCCCCAGCCACTCTTTCAGAGGCTCTTCCTTCCAGCACATCATGTTTCTCCTTATCCCACGGGGCTTTCTCTGCCTCATGTCAGATCCCTGTGTTGAGATCCAAGCCTGGTCTCCCTGTTCTGCAAGCCCAACTTCCACTTTCCTCTCTGTGTGTCCAATGTCCACCGTCTCCCTCAGCCATTCCAGCCGCCAGGGGCAAGGGAGTGGATTCCCAGTCTGCTCACAGCCTTGGGCTGTGGACGAGCGCAAGGAGGGTGGGCAGGGTGCAGCTGGGCTGGCTGCCTTCAGACATGGATCTTAGGGTTACGGTTAGGGTGAGGGTTTGGGGTTAGGGTTAGGGTTAGGGTTAGGGTTAGGGTTAGGGTTATGGTTAGGGTTAGGTTAGGGTTAGGGTTAGGTTTAGGTTTAGGGTTAGGGTTAGGGTTAGGCTTTAGGGTTAGGGTTAGGTTTAGGGTCAGAGTTAGGGTTGGGTTAGGGTTAGGGTTCGGGTTAGGGTTAGGGTTAGGGTTAAGGTTATGGTTAGGGTTAGGATTAGGGTTAGGGTTAGGGTTAGGGTTAGGTTTAGGGTTAGGGTTAGGGTTAGGGTTAGGGTTAGGGTTAGGGTTAGGGTTAGGGTTAGGGTTAGGGTTAGGGTTAGGGTTAGGGTTAGGCTTAGGGTTAGGGTTAGGGTTAGTGTTTGGGTTATGGTATGGCTTAGGTTTAGGGATGGGTTAGGAGTAGGTTAGGGTTAGGGTTAGGGTTAGGGTTAGGGTTAGGGTTAGGGTTAGGGTTAGGGTTAGGGTTAGGGTTAGGGTTAGGGTTAGGGTTTGGGACGATGGCCAGGAACGGCCGGCGCTTTGGTGTGCCGACTGGGGCGCTGGGGTCGTGTGTGCCGGAGTCCAGCCGCGCTGTGCCGGCTCTAGGGGCCCCGGGGCGGTGGGTGCTGTGCTGTGCCAGTTCTCGGGGCTCTCGGGGCTCTCGGGGCCCCGGGGCGGTGTGTGTCGGAGTCCAGCCGCACGGTGCCGTGCCGGCTCTCGGGCGCGGCGGTGGGGGTGCTGACGCACGGCGGGGCGGGCGCGCCGCTATAAAGGCGGCGGCGGCGGCGGCGGGGCGGCAGCACCATGGAGAGCTGCCGGGCGCTGGCGCTGTGCGCCGTGGCCGCCGCGCTGCTGCTGGGCGCCCGCGGGCACGGATCGGCGCTGGGAGCGCCCGGCGGCGGCGGCGCCTCCCGGGAAAAGGAGCTGGTGAGGCGGGAACCGGGACCGGGACCGGGCGAGAGGCGCCGCCGGGGCGGGCGCGGGCTGACGGCGCTCTGTGCTCTCTCGGCAGATCGAGGCGCTGCAGGAGGTGCTGGAGAAGCTCAAGAGCAAGAGGGGACCGCACTACGAGAAGAAGTTCGGGCAGGTGCCCATGGTGGGTGTCCCGACGGGATGGGTCGGGACGGGACCGGGACGAGAATAGAAAGGAAAGGGAAGGGGGCCGAGCAGAACAAGGCGGGACGGGACGGAATGGTTAAGGGACGGTAAAGAGACGGAATGGGAAAGAGATGGAATGGGGACGGGGACGGGGACGGGGACGGGGACGGGGACGGGGACGGGGACGGGGACGGGGACGGGGACGGGGACGGGCACGGGCACGGGCACGGGCACGGGCACGGGCATGGGCACGGGGAAGGGGACGAGGAAGGGAAGGGAAGGGAAGGGAAGGGAAGGGAAGGGAAGGGAAGGGAAGGGAAGGGAAGGGAAGGGAAGGGAAGGGAAGGGAAGGGAAGGGAAGGGAAGGGAAGGGAAGGGAAGGGAAGGGAAGGGACTGGTCTAGACGAGACAGGACGACACGGGAGAGAATGGGACTAGGCTGGACGGGATGGGACGGAACAGGACGGAACAGGACTGGGCGGTCGCTGGTGGCGGTCCCACTGACTGCCGGCCGCTGCCCGCAGTGCGACGCCGGGGAGCAGTGCGCCGTGAGGAAGGGGGCTCGCATCGGGAAGCTCTGTGACTGCCCCCGGGGGACGTCGTGCAATTCCTTCCTCCTCAAGTGCCTGTAAGCAGGGGCGCCCCGGGACAAGCCGGCGGGAGTGCAGGCACTGGCGTCTGGCCGCCCCGACGTGCCGGCGACTTCCCGCAGCTCCTCCGCCCTAGAAAAGCAGCGAGAAGCCCCCGCGTCGCCCGTGTAACGCCGTCCGTGACATCCGACATCCGTGGAGCTGTTTTCTTCCTCTCCCCCGCCCCACCCTTCCGCTCCCTCTCCTCTACCCCGCTTGTTTTTGTCCGTCCAGGAATATCCCGGGCTGTGCCTTGGGAGTAGAGGTGCCGGTCCCGGGAGCTGCAGTGCCGTCCCAGTGCAGACCCGAGTAGTGCCAAGCCGTGCCGGGAAGCGATACTGGCGGCGTGCCGTGCCCCGGGCTCCTTCCTCGGGCGGAAAACATCCACCCACTGCCGTCTGGAGGAGCGGGGGATTCCCCTGGGGGGCTGGGGGTAGCGGGACAGGCGGGATGCGGGTGTGTCCAAAGCACCCTGGCCCCCTCTCTGTTGCCTCCCCAGCCCGGCACAGCCCAGAGCGAGCAGCCTGCAGCCCTCGGTGGGGCTCACCTGCATCGGCCTCAGGCCAAATCCAGCTGTGCTCACCCGGTGCTGCAGAAAGTCGGCATGAGATGCTGATGGTGTGCAGGGGGCCGGCGCTAGCCTGGCTGGGGTGGGGCTGGGGCGAAATCGGTTGCTTTACCAGGGCCACCACGGAGAGAAAACTGTCTGGATACGTTGCAAACTACCTGGGGATATCCTAGTCACCTAGACCAAATGGCTCACGTTTCTACAATGAGCTGATGTATATAAATATGTCTGTCCTCCACAGGTGCATTTGTATTTCAGTGAACTCATAACGTGTTTTAATCCTTTGTCTCTATTAATAAAGTCAGTGTTCTGATGATGGTATTTCAGGTGTATTAATTCACACATGGGAATCCCTAGCACATCTCCAAAACTACTGCAGGTGTCACTGTGTGCTGTAGCCAGGCTATCAGACAGGGCAGGACTAGGAATCAAGGTTCCTATGTTCTGGTGCTGCTCCACTGACATCTGCTCCCTCCCCACAGGCACCCAGAGGGACTGTGACAAAAACAGTCTCAGGACCTCAGGTTTTTCTTTGGGTGAGGACAGGGTGTATCCTGGCTGCAGTGAATTTCAGGGGAGGCAGTGTATGGGGGACAACCACCACGAGCTGGGTCATCTGTGTTACTTTGTGTTTGATTCCCATAAATGATGGATCAAATGACGAAGGAACTTCTTGCTTCTCCTTTGCCACAATTTGTAAGAACCAGCTCTTAATTCTGTCAGCATGGAGATGAGGAGCTGCATGGGCCAAGACAGACCAGAAGAAAACATACAAGGAAATTTCATATTTCATGCTGAAGAGAGTATAAATTTAAGTGAGAGTTTTTGAGAAAAAGGCTTCTGTAAGGCATTTTCTATGCTCCTAAACAATAAGAGCACATAAGCAATTCTGACTGAAACAGGTACTGGGAAGCTGACTTCAAAAAGAAGCCACTGCTCATTTTACTATTATTAATTCTGGTATTCTAGTTGCTGGGGTTTATTTTTGCTACCAGTTGTTATTCTCCAGCACCGGAATGAATCCTTCTTAGCCAGGAAAAGGACAAAATAAAGGGTAGCTGAAAATACACAGAGTGTGAAGGCTCTTTCAACCAGAAGGGCCACAAGACTGAGGTACTCAGGGGCAAGGGAGTACTGGCCTGGGGGATTGTGTATGTGGGGGAGTCAGGAGGGGAGGGTTAAATAAAGCAGGAGCCATGGAGCACTTGGTGGGAACACTGTTCATGGAGGACTTGGCAGAGGGAAATGGATATGTAGTGAGCAGGGATGGAACAGCCAGGAGTGGCAGCCTGCTCTGCCTGCAACTTTTGCAACTGTGGGTGAGTAACTTGTTGGGGACAGGTGTGTTAGTGTATTAGCAGGGCTGGAACCCTGTGTCAGGTTTTGTAAACTTGTAATTGCTTGTGGATGTTTCTATGGTCTTCCCCAGAGATATTGTAGAAATCCCTTATTTTTCAAGGAATAAGGAAAATATTTTTGTGGCATCTCTCTTTGGTTCACATGAAACAATAACCAGGACTTTTGCTACTTTTTATTGTCTGGCTGTTTGATGGTCCCAAGTACCACAGTCATCTCAATGAACTGCTTGTGTGGATTGACTCTACATTTAGCATTTACTGAAGGTGTATTTACATAGAATTGGACTGAAACATGAAATTTTGGACTAAAATTTATCAAGAACTATGCAGCATATGTGTTGATTTTATAGTTCTTGTTTTGCCTGATTGTAGTGCTCAAAATTATAAATATGGTATATATAAAGATCAAAACTAGAAATCTAAAACTTAACTTAAGGAATCAGGATTTCAGATGCATTTTCATGATGCTGACATCATGAAAAAAACTCTGCATTATTGTGTTACTAACCTGAGGGCTTTTAACTTGTTGATTATATGCATGACCACGTACATGACATCACAGATGCTTCTATTTAGAGATTAAAAAAATAGGTGAGGAGAGAAACTTGTGCTGTAAGAGTCAAGATAGAACTGGCATTTTTTTTCATTCTTGAAATCAATTACATGAAATGACATTTTTTTAAAATTTTCAAATACCTCCTGATTTCACCATACTAACACTTCCAAGGCATGCCCTACAAACAACATGTCCAAAACAAGAAGCACAGATTTTGAGAGTTCTTGGATTTAAAAGGGAGGGTTACAAGAGAGTCTGGATTCAATAATTGTGGTTCAGAATTAATGTCTTTACTGAGTATGAAGTAGAAAAACTCAGTTGCTTCAAGTCCTGTTGTAGTAGAAGTCAAGCACAGTAAATCTGCTTGCCTCTTACCAACACCATTTGAAGAACAATTTTTTTCTTACTGACTGAATCTTTCAGCTGGAAAGAGATGCTAGAAAGAGAAACTGCTCTTGATGGGCTGGTTGCCAGGTCCTTTCTTTCTGTGTGGTGGGTTGACCAGCAGTTTCAGCTGGCCCCACAGCCCAGGGGATCTGTGCTGTGTGTTTGGGTTACCAGTTTCAGAGGCTTCTGGCAGCCCTCAGTCACTTGAGTTTGGCTAAAAATTACCTATGTACCTATGTACCTATGTACATGAAGACCAAAACATAGGGAGATACTATGAAAAACTCTAGCAAAAAGGTGTTAATTCAATATATAACTACTATCTGAAATACATAAAAATGAAACACTGCTAGAAATCAAGGAATCCATGCAGAAACCATGGGGCTTCTGTCAGTAGTCCAACCCCAAAGGAGAAGCTAGTTAAACATCAAGCAGCTGGAGAAAGAGGCCCAGCCAGTCTGCCCAGTTTTTCTCTCGTCACCATCTGTGGGATTTCCCACGTTGTACCTGCCAGCACAGTGTAATCCTTCTTCTAGAGCAAACCTCTTCCCAGGGACCACCTAGTCAAAACTCAAAGACAAGATGAACAACTTACTCTACTTATCTGCAGCTAAGTCTTCTCCAGGAGGCTCTACACAATTCTCAGGCTTGGTGTTTCTGGTGGAGGCAGGCACTGCTTTTCATTAACCAACATCTGGAAAATGTATGCTATGGGTGGCAGCCCCTGGGGTAAGAGATTGCACAAATACTGACAGGAAAACTGAGGTTCATCTCAGAAGTCACCGAGTTTGGAGGTAACATTGTGTGGATAAAATGTATTTCACATGTACTGGACAAATCACATGACATTTTCCCCTGAGGTCATTTTGCTACTTCTCAGATTCTGAGGTGCTTTTTTTGTTGTTGTAGTAGGCTTGGCTTGTTTTCCCTCTTTCCCCACCCCATTTCTTTCAGGACCTCCTTCTTTGAGTTAGCAGAGAAAATAGTTACAGACCAATCAACACTGACAGAATATGTGTATCTTTTCAAGCATTCTACTTTTTTGTAATTTGTATAGAATGGCATGGCATGGCATGTCACGGCATTGCATCCAGCCAGTCGCTCCTCCTTGCAAGGTTTCAGTTTATCGAAAGTAGTGAAGACTCTTTGCCTTTCTGCTGGGGGTGGATCCACCACAGACTGGAGCTGGGCAAAAACGAAACCAGCAGAAGGAACAAGAGGTGGCAGTGTTGTAATGCAATGACATTCTCAGCACGCAGATGTCTCTCCTCTAAATGAGTGTGTTAGCTTAACAGTGATGAATGGGATTTGGGAGGATGCTTTTTCTTTTTTTTTTTTTTTTATTTTTTTTTTATAACAATAGAGCAATCAGGAAAATGCAGACACACTTTGCCCATCTAGAGAAGCTGTGACACCTTACAACTTCCAGCAAGTAGTCACCCTTTAGATCTAGGTCTCTAAGAGATGTAAAACCTCTTGCTGGGAAGGAAGGCTGCACAAAAAGAGACTCAGGAACCTTTCTTCACCCCCACCCAGTCCCTCATCTCATCTGTGTGAGCCCCTTTTCAGCTTAGGTCTGGGCCTTCAGATTTTGGCAAGATTGTGCAGAAGGTGTGTGGGAGCTGCCTGGAGCCCTTCCACACAGTCTGTCTGCAGTAGTAACTGCAATGAGATTGGAAATGAAAACATAAATACTGACTAAGAATTCAAGAGTGGCTCTTTTAATTCCTCCCAAGTAAATGGCAAATACTCTTCTGTATGTGGTAATTGACTTGATTGCAACTTTAAGATCCTGCCTGTTTTGCCTAGGAGGCAGAATATCTTCCCACTTGCAGGCACTAGTGTAACAGAATGACCACAACCACACAGGAGCCAGACTTTGCCCCTGAAGTACTTCCCTTCTTCCCATCCCCTGTGATTGTAGGATTCTACAGGATTCACAGAAATTATCACACCAATGCAAAGAACCATCTGCTGGCTTCCAGCTGTGAACCACAAATTACATTTCAGGGTCTGGCACAGAGAGAGTAGGTGGAGGTGAGGGCTCACTTCTATGTCTGGGAAGACAGATCCTCCTGGAAGTTGTGCTAAAGCACACAGAGAACAGGGAGATGATTTGAAGTAGCCAGTGCAGCTTCACCAAGGGCAAATCCTGCCTGACCAACCCAGTGGTCTTCTCTGGTGGAGTGACAAGAGAAAAGCTGTAGGTGTCATCTATCTGCACTTCTGTAAGGCTTTGACACATTCCCCATCTCATTCTCCTCTCTAAATTGGAGAGAGATGGTTTTGGTGGGTGGACTCCTTGGTGGATGAGGAATTGATCAGATGGTCACGTCCAGAGGGTAGTGGTCAACTGCCCAATATCCAGATGGACATCAGTGAAAAGTGGTGTCCCTCAGGGGTCCATATTGGGATCAGTACCATTAAATGTCTTCACCAATGACACACACAGTGTGCAGGTTTGCAGATGACATCAAGCTGAGTGATGCTGCTGACATTCCTGAAGGACAGGATGCCATCCAGAGGGACCTGGACAAGCTCAAGAAGGGGCCCATAGGAATCTCATGAGGTTTAACAAGGCCAAGTTCAAGGTGCTGCACCTGGGTCAGGGCAGCCCCCAGCACTGGCACAGGCTGGGGATGAACAGATCAGAGCAGCCCTGGGAGAAGGACTTGGAGGTGCTGCTGGATGAGAGGCTGGACATGACCCAGCCATGGGCACTCCCAGCCCAGAAACCAAACGTGTCCTGGGCTGCATCCAGAGCAGCGTGGGCAGCAGGGGAGGGAGGGGATTCTGCCCCTCTGCTCTGCTCTGCTCTGGTGAGACCCTGCCTGGAACCCTGCACCCAGCTCTGGGGTCCCAGCACAGGAAGGACATGGGACTGCTGGAATGAGTCCAGAGGATGGCTATAGAAATTACCAGAGGGATGAAAGACCTCACCTGTGAGGAAAGACTGACACAGTTGGGGTTGTTCAGAGAATAGAAAGCTCCAGGAAGATCTTATTGCAGTCTTTCAATACTCACAGGGGGCTTATAATAAAGATGGTCCCTGCTCTTGGCAGGGCCTGCTGTAATATGGCAGGTGGTGGTGGTTTTAAACTGAAAGAGGGCAAATTTAAGTTGGATATAAGGAAGTAATTTTATGATGAGGGAGGCAAAAAAAATGGCACAGGTATCCCAGAGATGTTGTAGGTGCCCCAGCCTGGAAACACTCAAAAGTCAGGTTGGACAGGGCTCAGAGCAACCTGATCTACCTGAAGATATCCCTGCTCATTGCA
Organism: Erithacus rubecula; assembly: GCF_903797595.1. Classification (NCBI taxonomy): domain Eukaryota; kingdom Metazoa; phylum Chordata; class Aves; order Passeriformes; family Muscicapidae; genus Erithacus; species Erithacus rubecula. The sequence goes on from NW_027635590.1 coordinate 1,774,824, forward strand.
GGAAGGTATTGGACCAGATGGGCTCTAAAGGTACCTTCTAACCCCAAGGATTAATTCAATGACTCTGTAAAAAATTCATCATATCCTACCATTCAACAGACTTATTAACTCTAGTTAGTGGTCACACTAGATGTGCAGATTTTTCCCCTTATGTAGCTGGAGCTTCAGTATGTCTTTGCACTGATCTGGTTAAAGTACATTTCCCCTGACTAACCTTCCAGACTATTTAGAATTCATTAATGACACACAATTTTGAGGTACACTCTTCTGTGTTGTATCAGCTAGAAATTTTTCTGCTTTTTCTGAAAAGTTCTGTAGAGCAATCATGCATTTGCTCACCTATTTTTTGTAGCCTTGTGTTGGTTTTGCATGGCCTGGTATTTGGTAGCAAAGGGACCCAGAGGTGGCTTCTGTGAGAAGCTGCTGGAAACTTCCACCATGTCCAGCAGAGCCAATGGCAGATGGCTCAGAGGATGGACACGCTGCTGGCCAAAGCTGGGCCAACTGGAGAGGTTGGTAATGCCTCTGTGATAACAGATTTGATAAGAAAACCAAAACAAAGTGAGGCACACAGTGTTAATTCCAGTCTCAGAAGAGAATGAGATGAGAACATGTGAGAAGAACAACTCTGCAGACACCAAGGTCAGTGGAGGAGGGGCAAAAGCTGATCCAGACACTGGAGCCAAGATTCCCCTGCAGCCCATGGGATCCACAGGGATTCAGAGATCCACCCACAGACCATGGGGATCCATGGGGGATGCAGAGATCCACCCACAGCCCATGGGGATCCATGGGGGATGCAGAGATCCACCCACAGCCCATGGGGATCCATGGGGGATGCAGAGATCCACCCACAGCCCATGGGGATCCATGGGGGATGCAGAGATCCACCCACAGCCCATGGGGATCCATGGGGGATGCAGACATCCACCTACAATCCATGGAGGAGCCCCATGCTGGAGCCTGGAGGAGGCTGTGACCCTGTGGGACACCTGTGGAGAGAGGGGCTCTGCTCCCAGACTGGAACAGCCTGTCCTTGGAGGCTGCACCCCATGGAAGAGTGACCCACGCCACAGCAATTTTGGGAGCACTGTTTGCTCATGGGGCGATTCATATTGCAGCAGCTTTGGGAGAACTGCTGCACCTGAGATTTGGAGCCAGGCTGGCGAGGTTCACAGAGAACTGCCTCCCATGGGAGGGACCCCACAGTCCCTCAGACCCCACAGAAGTCTCCACAGGGGAACGACTTCTCTCCCTGTGCAGCAGAAGAAAACCTCAGGTGATGAACTGACCAAAATCCCACACCATGTCTCCCTGCACTGTCGGTGGGAAGGAGGAAGGAATTGAGGGGAAAATGTGTTTTTAAGGGCTTATTTAATTTCTCATTATCCTCCTCTGATTTTGTAAGTAATAAATTCATTTTATACCTCTAAGATGAGCCTGTTTTGCCCTTGGAGTGTTTTCTCCTGATCCTTAACTCATGAAGTCTTCATCTAATTTTTCTCTCCTCTGCCCAGCAGGGAAGGGTGAATGAGTGACTTTCATCTGGCATTTGGCCATTGTAAAACTACAATAAGCCTTTGGAATGGTCACCGAGTTCACAGATATTTGCAACAAGATTTTACAAGTTTTGTTTAGAGGTTTGCACTTCTTCTTTTAAGCACCTTTTCATGCATCTATAAGGAATTAAAGAAACCAAACCACAGACTCCATTGAGAAATGCAATAACTAAGCATTAAAAGACTGCTTCAGTATCTTTGAGGCCAAGATAAAGACTTTGTTGATATAGACAATTGTTTAAAGCATTATTGGATTCTGGTTGTGAATTTGGGAGTTGTCTGCTTGCGTTTATCCGTAAAACAGGTAACACTTCAGACCAAAGTGTACATCTTTGACACTCACAGATCACAGAAATGAAACTAATGATGACAATACAACAATGTGTTAAACAAAATGCAACTAAAATTAAGAGCATAACAGAAAGCATAAAGGCAAGTAAGAGATTATCACTTTTTAGGTGATTTATCCATGGAGGATGCTGTACAAGCCATAGTTTTATTGTAACCTCACCTCTTATTCATATTGATGGAATAATCAGCAATCTTTGTGAAGTACATCAGGGAGGATATTTTTCTGCACCTGAACACAGTGTTTAAATTGTGATGCTAAAGTCATGTGGAGATCAGTAGATGGTGTCTGTCTTTTTAAACAGCAGAATCAATGAGGGAATAAGTAATTTATTTGTATCCAAAAACAAGGGGACACTTGGATTTCATAATGAAGCAATGAAGGGCAGCAGATGTAAAAGCACACCACCTAGGATGCTGCACTATTCCCTGCCAAAGCTGCAAGAGCTGAAATCCCTTCTCACCCATACTTTTTTGTATTCCTGACACACATTAAATGACAGGAATTTAAAATATGTCATACCCTAACTTGAACTGATCTAGCAGGTTTTTGCATGCAGTATTTCACCCTCACTACATACATAAGGACCACTGTGCTTTTGGTTACAAAGCTGTTTTTCATTTTAATTACTTTTGATGGTAATCCTTGAAATCTACCTTCATGAATGTACCTTCATGAGTGCATTCAGCACTCTTGTTCTCATGTTATACACTCATCTATATGAGTGCATTCTCTGCATCTTCATGCTCTTCAGAATATATTTCACCTTAATTTAACTCATCTACTGCAAGCTTATACATCTTTTTTCATATCTGTCATTTTGTGAATTCAAATTATTTCAGTACTAGTTTCAATACTATCCTTATGTGGAAAAGTTATTCAAGACTCATTAGCAAAGATGACAAAATTCTATGTAAGTAAGATACAAATCTAATAAAATAAATTTAAAATCACATGCACAATAGTTGGACTTTCTTTTTTGTTCATAAAGATAACCACATATTTAAACAGAAAATGGTGATTATACTGGAAGATTCTTGGAGAGTGACTGCTGTTCAATGAGTATTATATAGAGAATTATATACAGAATTCTGTATAAAAATTCTGTTTAAAAAGCGGCAAAAAGATGCAAGTCTCTAAGAGCCATAGAATATCCTAAGGTAGGAAGGATCTACATGGATCATTAAGTCCAGTACTTGTCTCAGCACAAGGCACCACAAGAGTCACATCACGTGCCTGAGAGCATTTCCAAACACTTGCTGAACTCTGCCAGGTTCAGCAGAGCCTGTTCCAGTGCCTGACCACTGCCTGGCTGAAGAATCTTTTCCAAATATCTAGCCTAAATGTCCTCGACACAGCTTTGTGCCATTCCTTCAGGAATTAAAATCTGCAGGTGTTGAGTATTTTTCTACAGAGAGCTGTATACAAACTATATGCAATTCTGAATTTCTGTACGAAGTAATACAAACAGGAAAACAACAAGAACAACACACTTCAGGGACAGTTTAGTGGCTGGAGAAGTGATCCACGATCAGTTTTTCTTTTCTTTAAATACCAGTACTCTACCCTAGCCAAACTGCATATTTGTTCTGATTTGGAATTACTTGTGCCACTTCATTGCTATTACACTCTTTGTAGGGCTGTTTCTATCTCATAAATCCTTAACTGAGAAAAGTATTGGAGATCTGAAGAGCCATGGGAAACTTGCCAGCTTCTGTTGAAGACATAGCGTAAACCCTATTTTGAGAAACACCCAAGCTGGTTGGAAAGTCAGTGGTAGCTCAAAAGAAAGACTTGGGGCAGAAGCGGTTCAGATTATTTATTATCAGAATATTTCTGATGCTGTTTGAGATAATTATGTGAGGTATGTACAGCTGTGCTAGTTACTCCTTTCCTGCCTGGGCAATAGCCAGCAGCTATTGGAGAAACATGTATAAGATTTGAGGTTCCTGCTGCTACATCAGGGGCTGTGGAAGGTCCTTCAGGATGAAGCTCCGGAGTCACGGGAGTTACGTGGAACGGGGTACTGCCTCTGCTCGCCGTGAACACAAGAGGGTGCTGGTTACTGTGCGGAGACTTTCCCTTAGGAAATAACGTTTTTTCCCCTGGTTCTAGAATGGAAAAGAGAGTGAAGTCTGCTGCCCTGAAGACCCATATACTGTACTGAAGAGACATGATCAAAGTCACCAGTATGCATGAAAAAATAGTCACTCAAGAATGCTTTCCTAACAGAACTGAAGTTACAGGTATTTATAGAGTGCATCCTTTTCCATCCTCCCTTTACTCTTCTTGAAGTCAAATAAAGTAGCATTAAGAAAGGATGCAACATCGTGGCATCAGTTCAGCAGGTGCGGGCGCTTGGATAAAGCAACTGAGTAGCTCTCCCATGTGAGGGTTTAGCAAGGTCACCCCTGTGCTCAGAAGACACCCAATGACACCCAAAATCTGGATGGGCTTTGTTAGTCAATTTTGATTTGCTTTATGGCTCCATTGTAAGAATATGTTCTTCCAACTACTGTTAAATATATACACAGATTAGTTCTTCCACCATATTCTACAAATTCAGGCGAAGACAGAAGCAGAGGAGTATGCCCTGTTCTGTTGGGACATTGCTGGAAAAGAGTTTAGCAGTTGGTAGAAGAAATTTCACATCAGTTTGCTGGATTTATGTATATTGTGTCTGGAAATGGGATATATAGATGAATGAGTAGTCAGGAGCCCAATTTGACCATCCAGCTAATGTTTACCTGAGTAAATCTGGTACATTGCCTGAGGAGTACCACTTGAATTAAAATTAGTTCAGATACATGCTTGGATAATAACAAGAGGTACGTGAAGATAGACATGAGAAATTTCTTATGCTTTAGTTTACGGTATCTTATGAATGTTGGATATTTATTAAGCAGCTTCTTGACTGTAAGACAGGAGTTTAAGAAAATTCAGAGAAATTGTAGTTTTGGTTGGGGTGGGGGTTTGTGCTGTGTAAGAAAGACACTTATATATGCTTATGCACCCTTTTGGTGTTTATTGTGGCTCAGGAGAGACTGATGTTGAGGTAGGAAGGATAACCCAAAAATGGCATGGTGCTGTGTTAATTTTACAATACCTTAAGTAGATTCTTACCAATGTATTTCAGAATTCATACTGAGGGCACATACACTTACCTATCTATGAATCAACCAATATATATACATATTCCCTGCATGCACGCATACATACAGGTCAGCAGAAGATGTAAGCAAGTTTCATCATGTGATGGAAAAGGAGGAAAAAGCTTTGAAACAGTTTTCCTTTTGTATATGCCAACTTTTATCCAGTTCCTTCTTGCTCTTTAGCAAGTGTACTACTGTTTTAGTACCATTATTAATTTTGTATTTTCTTTCTTAAGTAAGCCTAACTTTTTTTTTCTTGGAATGGCAGTAAGTAAACAGTTTCATTTCATTACCTATCCAATTTTATCCCTTTTCCTTTTTCTTACTCTCCAATCAGGCATGTACTTCAGCACTGCAAAACTTGTCAGCTCTGAAAGAATACAAATGCAGCAGTGAATACAAAAAACCCAAAACGAGCTCCTGCAACTTAAATCAGTACCTCATCTTAATAATGATTTAATTAAGTAGAAACCAGCTAATAAATATAATGCAATTTACCCTGAATTACTTAAGAAATGCTCTACAGAGCTGGCAGAAATCATGAATGAAACTGCTTCTAAGTACATTCAAAATACTTAATGCTAGGGACATTTGTCAATGGAGCTATCAAAAACTGAGCATTCATCAAGAACTAGCTTGACTATGCTCTTGGAAAATAATCTAAGAAATTACCTGTTTATGAAAAAGAATTTTAAAAAGATTTTTTACCAGCAGCCAACCTAGAGCCAAATTAATTTCTTGTACTGAGATGTAGCTTTGCCTTTTGTTGTTCTATCCTTCTGACTTCATTCCTTATGACAGAGTAGCAAAGTTCTGGTGATTTAATGAAAAAAAAATCCAAGGTAAGAAGCAAAAAATGCTGTTGACAAAAAACTTTCAATACAGTGCATCATCTGAGGGACTACTTGTTTGACATAGAGCACTAGGACTGTGTGTACTGTGAGTGAGCAATCAATCTTCCTCTGGGAAAGATGTTTTGCAGTTGATCTGGATGAGAATAGGCTTTGTCTTCCAGAAGAGTCCTGAATGCTACTCTCCAGACAAGACAGCACACTGAAACAAGCAGTTTGTTTTAATCTGTGGCATGATCACAAAAGGATAAAAGAAGAGAAACCTTTGTTCTGTGCTTTTTCCTGCTTCACTGCATGTCTCAATTGTGTTCGCAATTATCAGGTAGCAGGGCAGAGAAAAGTCAGTGCTATATAGAACATGTACTCACATGAAATCAGATAGACATTCTAAGTGCCAGATCCAGAGCAGAGGATAATGGAATCTCTGGGAAAAATCATGTCTGTTTGCTTCCTCTTTTTCAGAAGACACTTTGTGTTACTAGTTTTCAATTACCTTTGCCTCTCCTGCCTTCCCCCTCCCCAGCTCATGGTATTTTCTTATTTTGGACATGTGCTATATTCACAGTATATTTCCATGGTCACAGGAGCCAAGCTGGCCCACTGCTGTTAAATGATGATGACTAATGAAGAACATCCACTGGACTACCTGGCAGAGAACTTACTTATTTCATTCCCCATCTCCCTCCTGGACAAATTCTCTTCTTTTTCTATCAGCACAAAGAGGCCTCAGGTTCCCTTTACTCCTTTGCTCACAAAGCAGGAGAAGTGCTGGTGTTAGGATGATAAGTGAAGCACAACTACTGAGCATTGTTAAGGATTGAAGTTCATAAAGATGTTCTAAACCAGACCTTGCTAACAATGAACTCAATTCCATGTCTGTATCCTCATCCTAAATAAAGATGGAACAATAGCTGTGCTGACATCAGCAAGGTCAGAGTCTTACTTGACTTCCCCTTCCTTATAATTCTGCCCGGTCTTGTATTTGGCAAGAAAGATACAGATAATTTTCCTTGTTCTTGTTCAGATCTTTCCTGCACCTTTTATCATTCTTCTCAACATATCACATCACCTTTAACACTAATTCTAAGTTTATATGGACAATACAAGTAAACCAGTTATGCTTTACTTGAAGTGCACCTATTAAGTATGTTTCTTATGATATAGATGCCAGTTTACAGTATCCAGACTAAAGCAGACATACGGTTCCCAAAGCAGAGTTGTTTCCTACAGAAATAGTAAGATTTTGCCGTATCTCCTGTCTGATCATAAAATATGCTTATGTTATGTAGTTTGTTGAACATTAGGCCCAGTACTGTTTAAGCTCTACATGTGTACTACTAAAACATTGCCCTTTGTAATGAGGATGTTAAAAAAGAAATTTCTTCACCATAGGTTCTTCACAGAAGAGTTTCTGACATCCAGCTGCAGGAAGAAATAACCAAATAATTGAATGGTACATCAATAGGACAGCTAGAGCCTGTTAATCCATTGAGGGACCCCATATAAAGACCCGTGGACCTTTACTCCCTCAGAACTCATGCTTTTGTTCCTCATGTGCCCTGCACGTGCCTCTTGGTGTAATAGCAAGGCTGAGGACTGCAGCCTCATCTTCCGGTTTGTGCTTCTGATGCACTAATTTAGTTGGTAGAAGATGGGAAAATAAAAAGCCTTTGATTTAAAGTAAGGATTACTAGGCAATAACTTGAACACTGGTTTGTAATCAACATTATTCTCACCGTACATGCTAGTAAGAAAGTTATTAAGAAAATTAATTCAATTCCAGCTGGAAACAACTCTAGGTGAAAGCTTGCAACTATTGGCATACAACTCCAGAAAATTCAGCTAGTAAATTCAAGGCAAATAATACACTATATCACACTGTGTTGTAACTCTAAGTGACTTATTCTTGCTCAAAACTTGCTTAATAAGCCAAACATTAATATCTCCCCACAAGGACCAGACCATAATCATTGTTTTCCAATATCAAATCCCTGTCTCCATTTTTTCTTGAATTCATTCTAACAGGTTAAGTATCTTCTCACCATTATTTTCCTTTCAGAGAACCAAGTATTATTTATTTTGCTTATTAGCACAACATCCATTATCACACACTAGGTGCTCAGATAAGGGGACAATACTTGTTTGAGAGCAAGAAGTCACCTTGCCACAAGAAAAATGACAGCTGCTCTGTGGATCTATGATAAGTTTGACACAATAGGAGCTGAATTTTCAGTTCTGTCTACATCCTGCTTTTAGAACAAAAATAATGGGTTTCAGCCTGCAGACCTTGTTATTTAAATATCAAATTCAACATCAATCAGGAGAGGAGCATTCTCTATGTTTATTAGAATGATGGAATTTTCTACAACTATATTTGGCGTGCTACTCCATCATCACGAGTGCTTTAAAATACTAAAATGTGTTATATATAATAAACACACACATATATATACATGAAGTTTAGGCATCACTTGAATGACTTCCCACTGTAAATACATACATGGCTTAAGTGTAGAGGCCATAGGTTACATACTGAAAGTAGTAAGAACTTTTGATTATAATAATTTTGTTATGTGGGTGCAGATAATAACCCAAAGTTAGGTTGGGCAATGGCATAGCCTAATCATAATAAATTTTGATTTTTTTCATATACAGATCAAACACAGTACTTGAGTGACAAGAATGAGTTAGAAGTGTAAAAGGATTGCTTTTATGTATACTTTCATATACTTTTGTGTACGCAGTGTGGCATCCAGTTCTGTTTCATTATGGTTTTTTAAAGTAGCACTACTACTCGTGATCCAGCCTCTAATTTTAGATTATCAAAGCAAAATTCTAGTTGTGTCAAGTAACACCATATGTAGAATAAGTACATGAATGATAAAATTGCTGCATAGAATTTATACTTTTCATGGGGTTCTCTGTACAGTAATCATGAGACCCTGTGAATCAAGTTTTACTGGTTTATTTTTCTTAAGTATTGAAAACAGATCAGTGAAATGTAGCTACAATGTTTCATTAGCAGATGCTCATTCATTTTATGACTACTACCATATTTTCATTGCTCAACACCCTTTACTAGATGGCTTTTAACAGAAAGTACAAACATGAAAAGTACACAGGGATGGAGTATACAGTCAGAAAAGGAAAAATTATGTAAACAGAAATACTCATTTGCAGACAACTCACAACCTCTCTGCAATATGTAGAAAAAATCACTCAATACTTGTCCTGTCCCCCAATGGCCCCTCAAGCCCCTTTCTTTCTGCATTTCCACATTAACTTTTCCAGGGCATGTCAAGCAGCTGCTTGAGTAATGAAAGAACCCAAGTCAAATTCTGCCCCTCCTTTGGTTGTTAGGTAACTAATAGACACTTGCTTCATTGACTCAAAAGCAGGGCCAGAAAAATGGCACTTCAAGTTATCTACAAGGACTAAAGCTGTTCCAAATGCCCATTACAAGGTGTAACTTCCCTCTGCCGCAAACAGACAGGAAAGATGACAATATGTTGGCATAGCAGGTTTTTAGGTCAACAGCTATGCCAACATCTTGCCTCCTCTCCAGCTCTGCATAAAGAAACTTCCTGGAAAGATGTTTGTGGGAATTGTACAATCTTTCAGTGTGATTTGTTTGATCTAAAATAGAAAACCAAAAGCTTCCCACTGTTATGTAAAACATCTGAATATCAGTCTCACCATACAGTGTGCAGTAATGCTAATGTGAGTGGTTTTTCACCCCTTAGGCTACGAGATCTAAAAAAAAATCTCTGACAAAAGCCAAGTTTGTAGCTCTGTGCCTATAACAGCTGCAGAGTAGAGACAGTGTTTCTTAGCTATTTTTCACAAAGCAACAATGTGTTCAAGACTTTTCTTACCAAAGCATCAATAAAATCCAAGAGAGAGGTTGTATGATCTAGAGCTGTACTTTATACACCGCAGTGGAATTATGTTCTCCAGTGACTTCATTTTAAACTGATGTTCTGTTCGGTTTCTCTTTTTTCCCAGATTCATCTAAACAAAGAAGTTGTTACAAAGGAAGAGATTTAAAAACATATTTGCTGTTATAAAAATACATCAGCAGCTTCATTCGTACTTAGAAATCACACTGCCACCTTCTTGTAATCTGTTTCCATTTGTACAAACATTTGCAGACAGTATTTTTGGGGGCAGTGGATTTGCCAAGGAGACAGATTTTTAGGAGGAAAGTGGTAGTCATTACAAAACTGGAGACAGACTCCTTCAATTTACCTTGCCCACAGTGCACACTTCCACTGTTTGATGGCTGATTGGTGTTTTGACTTATTTTAAACAAAGGAGAGGAGATACTTTTATTTCTCTAATTTCTGGTTCTATAAAGGAGTCAGAATGGCAAGAGTGAAACATAAGAGTCTAATAAGTGAAAAGACAATTGATAACCATCTGGTGCACATTGGCTAGATCAGTCATTCACAACACCAAACATATGCATTATTGAACAGATGACTTGTCAGCTGTGGAAGTGGCAAACTCTACCTCTAATTTTCATTTCCAAACTCTGTATTCAAGCCTGACACCTTGAATTTATATCAGCATTGTGGAATTTTGGTAGTTTTGGGGTTTTTTTCTCTCCAGATTTTTAAGAATGAGGAGAAAATCAAAGGAAAGGTTGTTTACATTTTTTACAACATCTTTAATGTAAGAGAAGTGCATTCACAGACAGTCTGGTATTTTAAAATTTTGTAGGTAATCTTTGAAGAAGCTGGGGTTCAGTAATATCCTTCAAAGCTGAGGTTGCACAACATAGCCTCCTCTGGGTGTTATGTTGCTATCAATGATCAAGCCACTTCAAAATATACAACCTAGAACACTCCAAAAAAGGGACTGAAGAGAGAAAAGCACATTTTCCATATTACATAAATAGAATATAAAACATTCTGAAGCCAAGCACTTCATCACATTTCAAAACATAAGAGAGAGCACGTTTTTTGTTGTCCTTGTTAACACTTGTGTCTTTAATTAACATTGCAATTAGCATGTGAGCTGTCTCTCACAAATGAAAGCCTGTTTTCCACCAATTACTCTAGTCTAAGAAAACTGTCGAGTTGAAGACTTACGAATGACACTAAATTTCAAAGAGTCTCTTTGAAATTATATTTAAGGAAAAGTTCTTCAATCTACCATTTGGGAATTATCATTATCAGACAGTTCCATTAGAATTTTCTATTCAGGCATCTCAAGATAGGAAAAGGTTTAAATTCTTCAAAATGGAAAGTAAATTGTAAGTTTCAAATGCTTGATTAATAAAAATTTGTGGATGTACAGAAAAACTTGTTTACTTGTTTATTTTATGTTTCCTAAACCTTTCTTTCTGCCTTTAGAATTTTGTTTCTAAATATGTATTAAGCTTGTATATTCATATATAAATTTTCTGTACCATTATCTTATAAATCTCTTATAAATCAGTATGGTAATTTTAAAACTTTTGCATAATCTCTGCATAATTATCTCTGAATTTGCTTAAAATAACAACTTTTCCAATACTTTTTTTTTAACTGAAAACTGCTTACATTTGGGATCATATTCTGCAGAATGTTTTCGTGTACATGTACTCACATCGCTAGAGGGTTTTTATACTCTGACATGACATAAAATAAACAAGATTTAAATTAAACAGCTGCGTCAGCAGACAAGATCAGGGTGTGTTAATGTTGATGCTCTCTGACCTGCCAATCTGATGTCTCATACAATCACTTCTGTCCTAACAAAGCCTGGTTTTTTGGAGGGCAGCGTATGAAATGCAGCTTAGTCTGGACTGAGGCCAAGGGAGGCATTATTTCAAAGTGGCTGTGCCACTAACCCAAAGGATTTGGCATGCTGTGATGACTCAAAATCTAATCAGTTCAAACACAGGCAAGACTATGCTTTGCAGCAGTAACAGGCTGCTGTTGGAAGTTAATATCCCATTTGACAAATCCACCACTGAAAGTGAAAGCAGAGACACATAGAGCTTGCAGAACTAACATGAAGTGCTTGAAGCACGAGATTCTGACAATCTGTAGATGAAGTACCTTTGATGCCACAGCTCATTTTAGACAAAGTTTATTGTGAAAGGAAAAAGGAAGTTGTATATAATATAATACAATATAATTAATGGATTGTGTATATTTTGTACATTTTTCCACAGACCCTATAAGCTACAAAAACCAACAGGTTAAGTATCTGGCAGTACCTCAAATGCTACCAAATACATAAAGCGAACCAGCTGTTGAAAGGACCATTTTTTGACTAAAGAAAATCATGTCATTATAACTGATAAAACCAGAGGTGCAATAATGCATTTTTTCTACATAACTTGCCAAGTTCACCTGTTCTCCCTGTAAAAATATCAGTAGCAGAACACAACTCATCTTCAGAACACCCAGGTCAGAATGTGAAAGCAGAAAGAAAGCGGACTACAGGCCTATTCATTTGATGCATTAAAACATCTCCCACTCTCAGACTGCACTTTACAATTTTCAAACACACTGCAACAGGGGAACAGGGAAGAGAGACAGCAAAGGAAGACATAACACACACAGAAGGAAGGGGGGTGACAACACAGGAGAATGGAAGCTTGCAACAGCAAGGATCTGCAGAAAGAAGAGAATTGCCCAAAGCCTGAGATGCTCTTGCAGAGTCAGTTCAACATTCTGCAGACTAAGAAAGACCTGCCAGATCAGAAGAAGCACCAGGGCTGAGTAAGGCAGTCCCATTTGGTCCCTGTATAACAACCAGTAAAGCAGCCCCATCTGGTCCCACATCACAGACAGCACAACTAAGAAAAGGCTAGAGGTGACAGCAGTAGGTGACTTCTGAGAGGTCCAGAGGTACCTATTTGATGACCTGACACACTCTCTAGAGAGGTGCTGCTTTCTGGGGAGTTCCAGCAAGGATGTCACAGATAGGCTATTGAGCTTTGTACAGTCTGCAATTACACACAGCTGCTGTTTCACATGATACAGCAACAGTGACACAGCCAGGACACTGAGGACTATCAAGGATTACAGAGCCCTGGCTGTGACAGTAAGGGATTCTGAAGGGCAGGTAGTTTTTTTCATCTATCCTCCTGGTCATAGGGAAGGTGTTTGAAAGGGCCAGTGGAATCAGGTCTGGGTTGAGGGCAGGGTAGGGACAGGTGACATTATAGCAGGGGCCCACTACAGGCTGCCTGACACTGAGCAGATGAGTCCCTCCACAGACAGACAGGAGCAGCCTCACTTTCACAAGCCTGGTCCACAGAGGGGACTTGAACCACCCTGACAGCTTTTCAAGGGAGAATACAGCAAGACATCAGCAATTTAGGAGGTTCCTGGAATGCAGTGATGACAACTTCCTTCTCCAATTGACAGAGTAACCAACAGGGAAAGGTGCTACCCTGGACCTTGTTCTCACCAACAAGGAATGGTTCAGATTAGCTAATTCTTCACTGTGAGAGTGATGAGGCAGTGGCAAAGGGCCTGTGGCACTGGCCAAAAGAAGCTGGTCACCCCATCCTTACAAGTGTTCAGTGCCAGGTTGGATGGAGCTCTGAGCAATCTGCTCTAGTGGAAGGTGTCCCTGCCTGCGTCAGAGGGGTTGGAAATAGACAATTTTTAAGGTCTCTCCCACCCCAACCCATCCTATGATTCTGTGATTCTATCACAAAAAGTGATAGAAACAGACACAGAACCAGCACCTCACTGAAGCAAAACTGTAGTTTTAGACTAATCTTGAAACAAAGGGAAAACTACACATGGACAATGGAAGTTAATCTCTTGGGAAGTTAGAAAAGAAGGGAGAAATTATGATTGTTGATACTGATTCACTGGGATGAACCTTGCAGTAGAGAATGCAAGGTTACCTTCCAGCCCCCAGCATTACCTGGTTATTGTGTATAGACCTGCTCCGAGCAGGTTTAGACAACCAGTATTTAAAACACTGGCAGCTGCCTGGAGCTTCTTGTATTATAGGACTCCTACTATCAGAACCAGAACTGCACTGGCATTAGCAGTAGCAGAGTATGTGTGAGGGAAAGCACCAGAACAAAACAGGCAGCCTTACGGGCATAGTTTAATCCCTGTAATTATGCAGACCTAGTAATGTAAAGATCTACAAATTCTGAAGGTTCATAAAAGTTGGAGTTTGGGACATTCCCTCAAGGATCTTTGTTTCTAAACCAAGTATTTTGGCAGCCTCTGACATGCATGATCCATTTCAATATATTTTTTCACTAATTATAGAGAGACTATACCTAATTTCCTCAGAATAATAGCCTGAATTTTTTAAAGATAAGAGTCTGTCATAAATTGACTTAATTGCATTTTAATTAATTTTCATTTATTACACTGGCTAAAGTATTTACTCCCATTAAATGCAGAATAGACACATTTTTGAAGAAAATAAATACTTCAAGGATACCAACCCAATATATGCATGCACAAATCTGTTGAGGAGTAGCACTCTTAATCCTACACCCAGGAGGGGCACCAAGGTGTAGGGAGACTAAGGCCAAAGACATGTCAACTCTCCTACAGAGTTTCCAAAGAACATTTGGTAGATTTCTGAAAATCTGAAAGCATTCTGCACCTGGAAGAGCACAGAAGGAGTGAGCAGGCAAACAGTTTCTAGAAGATTCTATAGTCCTATTTCCCATGTAAATTTTCAGCTGGGAATGTATCAATAGTAGAGAAGCAGCAGCTGGAAATAGAAAAAAACATACTGCTGTTTGAAATACTCATTGAGGAAAACCTTGTCATATTTCTTTATAAAGGGTCACATATATTCTTCCCTCACACCAAATTACCTGACCACAGGGAATTTGATAAATTATTCACGCAGAAATATTTATTCACTATTACAGTATAAACCATTATTCATTATAACTGCATTTGACTGAACAGAACTGTCCTCTTCCTTCAATTGAAGGGTTCTTCCATTTTAAGTTTTCCATGGGTTTTCTGCTAGTTAAATTAGAAAAAGAATTTTTCCCTCATTTCTAAAACCTATGAGATTATGACACAGCCTAATGCACATAAATTTTCCTGCATGGACTCAAAAGACACACCCTTGTCAAAGAGATTCCAGTTCATTTCTGTGGGTTTTTAATTGAGTCTATTGGGTATACATATAATGCTTTTTTTCCTCCCTTTTCTTTTCAGGCATGTCTAGTGTTGGCACTTTAAACATTTTTTAAAAAATGGTCGTGCAAATTTTTTTGATCTTTGTATGTCCATGTTGAAGTTAGCTAAGGTATGACTAACCCTCATGTACCTTCACAAATGACAATGTTCAGGCTCAAGCCAAAAAACAAATTTAAATTACTTTTAATAAAATTAGCCCATGAGCTCCTTTGATCTTTGCATTGGATATTACTTCAATCACTAAACTAATCTTCTTTAAACTGTGATTTTTGTCCTTTAAAATAATCTAACTTTTTGCAGATGGCTGTGGGAATAACAGACACGTAGGATAGACTGTGTCGTTTGAGGAATGATCCTTATCTGTCTTTATATGGATGCTGAAAGAAAGTGGAGTTTCAAGACTAAATATTATTGGGAAGATCCCAAAATTAATAATCCTGTGGAGGTCTAGTTTCTCAGATTTAGCTGAATTCCAAGTCTCTGGCATAATCAGCAGTCTTTAAGGTGGCCCCAGTGCCAAGGAACTGAGGTGTGTGATTGAATGAGGTTGTCTCAGTATCTAACAATGCATCACTGAACCTTGACCCACTAAAACCCCTGACTTCACCTGATAATGGAAAAGCTGTCACCCTTATGCAGTTGTTTGATTCTAACAATTCACTTTCAAAAAATTCTGGCCTGTGAGTTTGTTTAAAGACGATGTACTTCAGTATAATTTCATTCACTCACATACATGTTTATGTAGATATAAATACACATTTTATCAATATTTGAATTAAGCAATACACTTTGCATGTTCCAATGAAGTCTGCAACACGAATAACGACTTCAAACCCTGTTGTTTAAGAGTTAGATGGAAACAAAAACTATTTAAATGGGATCAGATAAAACCAGATAGCAACACATAAAACTTGCCAAGATATCTGATGCTACAGACCCATCAATATGCCAATATTTATAAAAGAAATTCCTGTGATTTTAGTGTCAGCCCCTGTATTAAAAAATTACCTGGATTAAAGCCCCAGGTTTTAAACTTCACAGCAAGTGATAGATGCATTTCCTCAATTAACTCTTCAACTTATCTAAGAAGTCTGCTCATCAAGTCAATTTGTAAAAGTTAAAAGCGATACTACATTTTCTGATATTTAATTCTGATTAGCTAGACAGCCACCATATCTGTTATCCAAAACTGAATTCAAACTTGTGTGAGATATCAGGAAAGTAAGTCATGGAATTCAGGAAAGTAAGAATATTTTTCAAATATTTTTCAAAAAGTCAAACACAATAACTGACATCAGTAAATCAGTAAACCCACAAAGGCACTTGTCACAACTACATTAAACTTCTTGCCTATCTTTAAGATTAAAACATTTACAAAAAGCTTGAAATATGGGATCCTGAGATTTTTCAGCCCTGTATTTGGATTCCAAACAGGTGTAACAAGAATAGCTCTCACCCTTACTGGAAGTAAAAACTCCAAAAATAAAAATCAATTAACAGCTGACAATTCAGTCTTCTGGGTAAATGGGATTTTGCCACTGACATGGTGGAAGCATGAACAGACTAATGCTTATGTTTGGAAGTCAGAATATGAATGAAACCAGAATGATGTTAATAGCATTTCCAGTCTCCTGTGTCCTTTGAACACACTCTATAAGGCATTAATATGCCATGGAAATAATAGGTTGCCATAAAAAACAACCAAACAACCAAACTCTCCCCCCAAAAAACCCCCCTCAAAAAATCCCCATGAAGTAATTTAGGTCCTCTGAATAGTTCTCTTTCTCCAATGACAATCAATGAGGTCAGCTAGCTAATACATAGCCAAATGCAAAAAAAAAAAAAATCTTTTCAAATTTGCTAGGATAGATATCAGTGATGATGGGAAATTCTGCCATCTTTAAATAGGAACAGGGCATTCTACAGGCTCATAGTAAATTTAACTTTGTCCCCAGAAGACTAATTTTAACAGCATTTTAATAATGAAAATAATGGGTGTGATTTTTCTTCAGGAGGATATTGTATACTGCTTGTACGTGTATCCACAGTAAAGCGGATATAATGGATGGCACCTCAACACATTGTTTGGTAAGATTATCATCCTTCAGTTGGAGCAAAGTTTGATATAAATGACAGATAACACTCTTAAATGGAACAACTAAGGTAAATGCTGTTTTGTGAAAATGTAAGCCCACTAATATTTGTATATTCTCTACCGGCAAAGAAACAGCCTAGGTTTTGCTTCATTTATTTGCCCAAATAGATTAAGAGAAGCAGATCTCAAGGCACAATCAAAAAATTCAAATGCACAATTTTGTAACACAGAAGTGTTGCCCACATTGTCCTGTTCATACAAATAACTTTTTTGCTATTGCTGTTGTAAAAGGAGATGCCCATAGGATGGTGTAGGATGCACATGCTGAATGGTCATGGGACATGGTAATGACTGTGGCTTTGGTGTGTAAAATTGTATTTAAGTGCACTGTGATACACTGACCTAAGGGCACAGCTGGGTCTGAACAAATACATAACAAACACTTAATAAACTCTCTGTTTCATCAATAGGTTATGGTAACTAACAAAGGATGTATGGAATCAAAATCAGAACACAGTATTTTGTTAAGTCTTTAAGCCTTTTGTTATTTCTACCCTGTGTGTTTCACTTGGACTGCAGGGTCAGGCAGATACAAAGGACTTGCAGGCATATAGCGACATCAGTTACTGACCTGCTGTTCCTTCCCAGTCTAATAAATTAACCACTAAGTATAAAAAAAATGAATCACAATAACATGAGATATAAATTGCTCTGCAGCCCACAGGCTGTCAGTTGTCCAAATTATTCAGCCCATTTTTTCCACTCAGTGCAGAAACCAGATACTGATTCCTCAACATAGGAAAACTCAGAAGTTGTAAGGCAAGTTACTGCACTATAATCCTCAGAGAGGCATGCCATATCCATATAACCATCCTTCCCTTTGCATTATGATTAGTTCATATTAGCCACAATACTGGGGAAATATGTTTGTGTTACCCACAAACTGTTGTCTGCTACTGTTGTCACAATAACAATTTACTAGTTTACAGGCTAGGACTTACACAACCTGGTTATAAATTAATAAAAAGTTTGTACACATGCCTGTCTTAAAAGGAGTTGGAGAGTTAAAAACACATCATTATTTCTTCAAGATTTCACAAAAAACCCCCAAAAATAACCCATTTATCTACTTATGAAATCAACTATTCTGTGCTATTTTTTGCTTCATTTTTCTGTTCCTGACCCTATCTATCTGAAATTCTCTGTTGCACTTTAAGGCAAGGTGTTAATTACTATTTCTGGGTAACTTCTTACAGGGGCAGGTGTCTTGCAAATGTGTTCGTGCAATTTAAAATGTTCTTAAAATAGCTTGCTGTGAGCAGCATGTTCCTAAGTAGGTCTAAGAAACACTGATTAAGTAAAGCTCCCTACTGTGTCGAGAACATCTTTATCGGAAAGAAATTTCAAATTAACCAGGGTTCATCTGGATTTCTGACTTTTAAGTATGGTTTAATCTTGCTTCACACCAAACCATGAAAGTTTTGGGTTTCAGTTTTGGGCTCAGGCATTTTCGGTTCACTGCACAGTAAGCTGCCTAATGTCTGCTACAGGGCTGCCTTTCTTCCCCTTCATGCCATCACTACATTGAACTCACTGCTGTAAAAGATGCAACTTGTTATTGGAAGGTGCATCAGTGATGAAATGCTGGGGACACAGAAATTGTTGATGGAATTTTGCTTTTTCTTGGTTAATTTTTTCTCTTTTTTTGGTTTGTTTTTTTTTTTTAATGTGGAATTTTAAAACGTAGTAGATTGGCAATTCTGAAGAAAAATGATAGGAAGAAGGAAAGGTTCACCATGATTAGCCAGTAAAAGTTATGTGGATAGCACACAGTAATTACTCTTCCTCATGCAGAACTGTTAAAGAACACATCCCTCCATACAAATAGTTAAATCAAACAGCCTCTAGAGGCTTCTGGGGTCTACAAGCAGTGGGGCTGGCAGATATGTCCTGAATCCAATCTAAGTGTACATTAGGCATCACAAAGAAAGATTCAGAGTGGCTGGTACTTCTAATGGAGGATTCCTTGGACAGTCACTGCAAGAAAAGACCTGCTGAACTGATCTCTGAGGGGTAGCACATTAAGATCAACACAGTAACAAAGAAAAAGTAAATTTTTTTTCCTCCTCTTTATAAACAGGAGAAGATTTTTATGCTTAGTAAGTGTCCTTCAGTATCTGAATATAACTAATTCAGCCAGAAAAATGAGTTGCATTATTTGTTGCACCCAGTAACAAAAATTCCACTAAAACAGTATTGGACTAGAGAACATCTACACAGTTACTGCCAAGCAAACTAACCTTTAAGTGGATTTTGAAAATAACCTCATGATGTCTCATTGCCTAAATGAATTTACCTTCTCTTTTAAAATCCACTTGAAAAAATCTACAGAAAACAAATTGACTTAGTCTTTGTTCAGTTTTGTTTTTTCTTTATAATTAAATGAGTTACCACTATTTGAATTCTTAAATTCTGAGATAAAGGAATGACACCTATAAAAGAGTTATTTTAGGCATAGATTTTAAATTTAAAAACTGCAATGGATTGAAATTTTTTCATTAATATTATCATGTATTGAAGTGAGTTATGCACAAGTACACAATAAAAGAAAGAAATACCTTCTTTGCCCTCGCAAACCACACCAATTGATTAAAACAAGATTCTGTGGCCATAAGGTCTCCATCAAGAGATTTCCAAACACATCTTTTGTGTTAAAGTCAAGCATTCAAGAAAAAAAAGTATGTTAGTGCAAATAATGTTGTATCTATTCAGTACAAATATTGAAATTTACTCCAGATTTTTATTTTTTAAATTTTATTTAAATTTATTATTTATTTAAATTTAATTTTAAAGAAGCTTTAAAATGCATTCAGAGCATAATAGTTCATTGCTCCTTTGCTCTTTTTAAAAAATCTTACATATTTTAGCCTCTAATTTTTATCTGCTGGTTATCTTGAAGATTTGTATATACTATTTATAAAGATAATTGGTTCTTGTATATTGCTGCAGGAAGTACTGGTTCAAATTCTCTGAATGCCAGGGTTAGTTCTGCTAACCAAGTCTGTGGAAATGCCCAGTGCATAGGACCCTACCAGGCCAAATATCAACAGATAATTATTTACTGCCAAACACAAGTGTAGTTTTTTTATTTCACTGACTTTCTTAGAGAAATTTGATTTTGTATTAACAATATTTACTAGCTATATGCTCCAAAGTTTTTCTCCTAGCAAGTTTATTAAAATTTTCTACCTTGTACTGTCAGTTCAAAGGACTGTGATCTGGGAAATGAGTAATTGTAGTACATGAAAGGACAGTCTTTGCACTGCCTGCTGCAGACATTACTGGAGATACATGAATTAAGAATTGAGGTGGGAGAAATGAAAAGAGTTATTTTGCTGAAAGACCACATAGAAAACTGAATTCCTTCTCAAGCCTACATTTCCTATGGAAAGCAGGTATCAGACTTCTTCCTTAGAGTTTGGAAATGTCTACTAGTTGTTAGCACTTTGTTTTCTGAATAGCCAGGATGAAATACATGAAGACAGAACAAGAGGTGTGATGAGAATCTCCCTGCTGTGCTGCAGAGATATTCACCTAAAGGATATCAAACTCAGCCAAGACACCCAGGACATGCATCTCATCATATTTACCCTGCTATTTACCCAGGTCTTGCAGGTTTTGGGAAATTTAATTGGTTTGCTATGAGACACACAGAAATCACACCAACACTTGACCTAAATGCACATTTAGGAAAAAGATTAAGAAATGCTCTTTTGTCTGCAATAAATAAAATTAAATAAAGTCAAAGCCTGATTAAATAAATGAGGTGAATTATATTAAAAAAAAAAAAAAAAGAAGAGAGAAAGAAAATAATTTTTTCAAAAATGAAGATGGGACTCTAGTAAGTAAAAAGTAGTCAGTAGATCTTCCTTCTCTGGATTTTGTGCTGATGTGTTGATACAAATTTTACAATAAAGTTAGTACTATCTTTTAAAAGAAATCATCTCTCTGCTGTGGCCAACCAAAAAAAAAAAAAAAAAAGAGAGAGAGAGAGAAAGGGGAAGAGAAAAAAAGTGACCAACATCAATGTTGGTGTCACAGGCGCAGACTCATTTTGTTGCTGCCCTGGTTCCATGCACATGCATTCTAAGCCTGTATATGAGTAAACAAAATGGACTTTGCTACAAACTGGCTAATTTTTTAGTCAAAACAGAAAGATGTAGTACTTTTAAAAGACAACAGCTAACATTATTGTAAAATTTTTATCAACACACCTACTAACATTGAAAACAGACAGCAAAAGATGAAATCCAGAGAAGGAAGATCTATAGACTGTACAGTAGGATGGTACTATCCTATCACTTAGCATCAGGTCTCTCTTTAAAAACAAATGTCATATTTAAGAATTAATTCATCTGCCCTATCTTCAAACTTGTCATAGCTCATTCCTATAAAGGCATTCCTCCTACCACTAATCTTTCCTCTGCTAGAAGATCCTCACAGCATCTGTTCAATTGCCAACTGCACAGCATCAGTAACAAGCGAGGGAAGACCAAGACACAGAAGAGACAGCCAGAGCTATTCTGAGATGAGCCCAACATTAAGTTCACCTATATTGCACAGGCAAATCCCTTTCCCTTCTGCTCCAGCCTCCTCAAAGAACAACCAAATCCCCAGTGTTATTCTTCACTGAACTTTACTTTTATTGTGGGTTTTAAGAACAAAATTGTGATTGAGTTCCTCAATTCTGCCCATCCTGTAGTTCTTCCCACCCAGTAGACATGTTACTTCTCATACCATGTGAGGGAATGTCATGCCCTGTTTTCATGGAGGGAACCTGACTGTCCTCCCTATAGATTTTTAAGGAGAAATAGTATTGCTTAACAATCTGTTTCCTGAGGAGACACAATAGCCATATGTGTTGCTGAAATAAATAAAAATAACACAAAGAATCACTAGCTAAGACCACAAGTAGAATTTAGACAAATATTTTTTTTTACTCATAATTTCTTCACTTTCTTCCAGCCCTATGCTTTCTTGTTCTGTTCACAGCTCCTTCATACAACACTCTTGTGTTGGGTTGTCTTGGGTTGTTTTTTAAGAAATAAAAAACAACCCAAACAACTCCACATAGTAGAACAAATGTCATTCCCATATCTGAGATTTTTCAGTTCTAGGAAGTCTCCAAAAAAGGACAGTTTGCTTAATCTCTTGGAATAACTTAGTCAAACAAAAAGAAAGAGAAACTTCAAGGTAAGGGACTGCTTAAAACTAAGAAGGGAGTGGGCTTCCTCCTGTAGCTAAGGACAATAGTGTCTTGTTCTTTAGCCAACCATCCCAACACAGTGACACACATTACCTCAAAGCAAAAATCCTGATTCTATTCCCAGGATAGAAACTCTTCTGTAACTGCAATCTTCTGCAAGTATTTAAAGCAGCCTGTTTGCTTTTCAAAATCTAAAAAAAAAAAAAAAAAAAAGGCATCAACCTGCTGCCACCACCACTTGCACGAAGTCTAAAATCTGAGTTCAATCATAGTGCTAATTCATTAGTAATCAGCCTTTACAGCTACAAATATACTTAAGAGATTTTTTTCTCTACATACTGTTATGCTATTATCTACTAGTAGTAGTCTAGAAAAGTAGTTACCTTGAAAATGACACTTACCTTCTGTCATTCAATAGGAAAATTCTTGTCTTAATTTTAAACGTTTAAAACTCATTCTGTATGAAGAAAAGGTTTTTTTACATTGAGAATTCAACCATATACTGGGCTAATTATAACTGCCGATCTAAGTTTTCTTTACTCCTCCCCAAACCAGATGCAGGAAGATTAAAAAAATAATGGATACACACAAGTGTGACGCTTGCTATAGAGTCCAGATGTCAAATACTGCAGAATAACATGAAGGCTATGACTATTCAGCATAGACTTAAGCTAATCAGGTGGTATAGGAGGATGATTTTTTTTCTCCTGTTTTTAACCAACCCAACCACACATGAACTCATATTCTTCATAGTCTTAAAAGTCTTCTCTTTTTATAGAGAAGGTATTTTTTTTTTCATATTTAAAGTTCTATCTTGAAATAATTTATAAACAAATCCCCTCTTTAAACTATGTATCTCTGAATACATGTGCAGGGTAAATATTTCGTCCTAGTTCTACTATATAAAGAATTTTTTTAAAAACTAAGCTAAGTGGGTTTTGAAATTTGACTTGCAGTGCAGCTTCATTGTGCTCAAGGGTTCCTTCTAAATATAAAAAATTAAAATTAAGAGATTCTAACAAGCCATGGACTTCAAGTCCATAGTCTCTGACACCTTTCTACTGAATTAAAGATGGTGTCAATAGCAGTCTGTACCATAAATGTCCCAAACTCACTAGCATAGAATAATTACTAACCTTAAAAAAACCTCAAAAACAACAAACAAATAAACAAACAAAGACAAAAGCAAACAAAAAAAACAAACAAAAAAACCACACCCCCCCAAAAAAACTAAAAACAACACAAAAAAACCTCGCCAAAAAAAAACCACCTCCTTCCCCAAATTTACTAAAGTAGCTCACAGGCCAAAAAATAAAAGACGTAAAAAATTTTAAATATTGTAGTGTTTGTAGGTTTTTACTCAGTGAGAGCATAGACTTCAGAAATTTTTTTTTTACTATGGCTCAATCCCTGTCATAGGAACAAAAGGATCCAGTTAAATATTGTGGAGGAGACACTAGTGCGAGTAAAAAGCAGCTTGTTTGACAGTGTCTGCAGGAAGAGGTATTTCAGAGACCTGCACCGGGCTAAACATAACTAAGTTTGTAAGCAAATAGAGCATCTTACCAAGCTGTAAAACGCAGAAGTTGCCCTACTGAAGCATTTACCTTACACCACACCTGAGCACCACGGCAGGGTCTGCCTGTGGCTTTGTCCCTTTTCCCATTATTTGAGTGAGATAAATTTGCTCTTTGATCCTTACCGTTCACTCCTTAAGCACATTCCAGCTAACAGGATACCTGTTTCGCGTTAGCGCTACTTCTATTTCAATAGGAGAGTGACTTTCAGTAGTTCGACTCGTCGGCAGACGAGCAGGACCACCTTGCGGTGCGGGGGGGCCGGCGGGAGGGACCCGAGCGCCGCCGGGGGCCGGGGAGGTCTGCATCCCTCCGCCCGTCCCTGCACCCGCCGGGGCCGCCGCTGCCGAGGCACGGCCTGCTGCCGGCGCCGCTCCGCGCCGCGCACCGGCGGGACACCGAACCGGCGGGACACCGCACCGGCGGGACACTTACACCGGCGGGACACTTACACCGGCGGGACACCGCGCCTGCGGGAAACCCGCACCGGCGGGACACCCGCACCGGCGGGACCGCCGCACCTGGGCGCCCGTCTCCTGCGGCCACAGGGCTGTCGAGCGGCGCTCGGGTCCCTTCAGCCCGAGCATGGCCGGAGCCGCCGCTCACCGGAGACACCGCGCTCCCCTTCCTCCAAACCAAGCCCGTCCCAACGGGAAGACTCCCTGCCGCGGCTCGCCTCCGGCAGCGGGAAGCGAGGGCGGTCTCTCCCGCGACGGTTTGGGGCTCTGCGCAGCCCCCGGCCCCCAGAGGGGACCACCAGGGTGGCCCTGCGCCAGCACAGCCGCCAGCCGCGGCTCCGCAGCGCGACCCCGTCCGTACCTGCAGCGGCGGACGGCAATGCCGGGAGAGCGGCGGCTCGGCTGTCCCCGCTCCGTGCCCGTCCCCACCGCCGCACACCTGCCGCCGCCTCAGCCGCGCAGGAGCGGCCGCCAGCGCCGAGCGCTGCCCTCGCCCGCGGGGGACACGCCTCGCCCCGCCGGGGCGGGGGGGCCCGCTGGGCCGGCGCCAGCCCCGACGGCCGCCGCCTACGGCCTGCCCGCTGCGGCCCGCCCGCTCCCGTCCCCTCCCTCCGCGCCCCCCGGAGCTGCTCCCGGAGCGCCGGGCCCGCGGGTGCCGCGTTTGGCCTCGCTCCTGCGCCCCAGGCGTTCCCCCGTGCCCCGGGATCCGGGGTCTGCCGCAGCCCTTCCCCGAGAGCCAGGCTCCGAGCGGCGGTGGCTGCTGGCCGGGAGCGAGCCCTCCCGCGGGTCCCGGCCGTAGAGCGCCCCTCGGCCCGAAGCGGCCCGCAGGCCGCGGCCGTCCTGCCGCCCATCGCTCGGGACCGCCGGCCGGGCAAAAGCCCCGCAGCGGGCCTGGGACCTCCGGGCTTGCCCCCTGTCGCGACAGCACCCGGCGGCAGGGGAGAGCTGATCCCCTGGTGTGGGCTTACAGCCTCTTCACGTAAGCGCTCTACGCCTCTGGACACAGAGAAATCTGTACAACGCCTATCATTTCAAAACCATACACCTCAAACCTTGGCCTTCCAACCCTGGGTGCTTTTGCCACTTCCTGTTCGTTTTGGAGCAACCAGCTGTACACAAGCAGCCTACACAAAATATCAACGCCACCTGATTCTTCCTGCAGTTTTCATGGTAGTAGAATAACCACATCTTAATTTTTTTTTCTTTTTAATCAAACATCTAGTTTTTTGTACGCAGAGAGAAAATGTTGCTTACTCAACCTGACAACATAGTTGGGAAACACAGTCAAACTTTCAGACCCAATTCCTTGTGGATGAAAAGAAGCAGCAAAATGCACGTTTAGAAGTGAAGTGAAGGTCAAATACAATGTTTGAAGTAGTCCATTAGGTTACTTCGAAATAGTGGTAGAGAATATTGTTGTAGCAAAGCAGGGTGATGGGTGGGTTTTGTATCCTGTTACTCATGGAAGGCAAGCCCTCACAATTTCTCTCCAGTGATATTTTACTCACAATCTAAGTTTATGCTAGAAGCTGCAATACAGAAAAGCTAAAAACACTTTTAAAAACGTGGCCTTTAAAAGAAGATTTCCGTATGAGATAGTCAAGTCGTTGGAGTTGACTCAAGTCTTTGGAACTTTTCTTTCAAAAACTGCCTAGGCATGCACCATAGAGAGGCATACTGCTAATTAAAAATTGTGCTAATTTCTAAATTTAGCTACATTTACTTCCAATACATTTTTTATAAAGCAGTGATTAGACAAATATATATTTCTTTATTCCTGTTCTGGTTTGTACTCTTATCAAAAATATCTTTGTATGGAGTAATTTTCAGTATTTCCTTCTGTGCTCCGTTAATTGCATAGCGCCATGTTCTTTTATGCAATGTTCTCACAGCAATTTGAAACATTCTTTTGAAATTAAAAGAAGGCAATTGTAAACCCACAAAACTGACAGAGCAGCTAGTGAGATAAAATCTTCAGGTGCCTAGCTAAGAGGATTTTCAGTTATGCGCATTGCGGACTGTTTCTCCTCAATGCATCCCGTAAGAGATGGCTCAACAGTGTTCCAGGAGAAAGTTTGCTGACTTGAAATAATCATTAGTTCCCTGCAGTTGTGGTGCAAAACTGACTGTAGATTTTTTACTAGCTGCAAAATTGTGTCAGTTTTAGTCACCTTCCTCTTGATGAGAGAGGAAAGCAATATGTGCTACAAAAGCAGTCCCTCACCAGTTTACTGCACAACCAAGCAAGGCTTGAATAGACCTCCCAGCACATGTGAAATCCCTTTCTGCCTGTGCCAGTGCATTACAGCTCAGTTCATTTCTGGTGGTGTGAGCTCTTCCTGAGATGTTTTTCATGGCATAGATAATACTCACATGTGTTCAGCAGGCTTCCTCTGCTTCCAGTCACGATTAATACACACTGACTTCTTGAAAAACACAGAAATTGCTTGCTTGTAAAATAATATTAGTTGATCAGTCTAGAAATATCTTGGTCATACATGCAGGCCTGCTACTGTACCATACCTTGGCAAAATCTTTTGAAATGGATGAAAGAACCAGACTGGATTATTAGAAGATAAAAGTAACAACAGCCACACAAGGCTGAAAGATATATCAAGCTGGTCATATAACTTCCAAGAGATTTATGTATGCTTAGTGAATTGATACATTTCAGGAAGTGCAGATCCCCTGGATTTGTAAAGTATCATGTGTGTTACTTTTACACTTTTTTATTGTCCATGCATGCTGTAATTCTAATGTCTAGTCAAGTCAAACCTAATCCTTACCCTGTAGTAAAGCTGGACCCATACCTGCTTGTTGATTCCCATGATATGTGATGTGTTAGGTTATGAAGCACTTTGAATCACACAATCACCAGGGTGGAAGAGACCTTCAAGGTCACTGAGTCCAATCCATGCCCTAAAACCTCAACTAGACCATAGCACTGAGTGCCACATCCAGTCTTTTTTCAAACACATCCAGGGATGGTAACTCTATCACCTCCCCAGGCAGACAATTCCAGTACTTGATCACTCTTTCCATGGAAAACTTTTTCTTAATATCAATCTATATTTCCCTTGGCACAGCTTAAGACTGAAGATCATCAGCTAATTTTTTAATAGTTTTTCTGATATTTCTGTTGACCAGGAGTGCATTTTTTTCCCCCTGGATTTTTTTTCAGAAGCTCATGACAACACAGTTTTCTCACCCTTGAAATAATTTTCAGATATATCCTAAATGAAATCCCAAACTAAAACTATGTTCTTCTGTTCTGTTGATTCTTTTTCCCCATCTGGTCAAAACCTGAAAGCTTTCAGACTACTTAAAACTGCAGATGACATGGGAAATAAAAAAAAGAAATTGAGAAGGAGGAAAAAATTAGGAAGACATTTTTTACTGTGAGGTTGTGAGACACCTGAACTGGTTGCCCAGGGAGGACCTGGGTGCTCCAAATCTGGCAGGGTTCAAGGCCAGGTTGGGTGAAGCCTTGAGAAGCCTGGTCTAGTGGGGGGTGTAACTGCCTATGGAAGAGGAAATTGGGTCTGGATAACTGTTAAACTCCATTCCAACCCCTTTACATCCTATGGTTCTATGACTGTACTAAAAGGATAACTGAATTCTTATGCTGAAAACCCTAAAACAACTTCAAGAAATGTCAATAAACTGAAGGACATGTATATCCACCTAATATATAAACATGCAATTGTCCAAATTACATTATTTTAAGAAGCACCTACAAATCAACTGACAGGAGCTTTTATTTTGATATACTTTGTGGGGCTTGAAATACTGCGTATAGTTCCTGTTGCCTTTTTCTGTTGAAAGTTAAAGCTCTAAAGCCTAAATTCCAGTCTCTGGGTTTGCTGAGCATATATTAGTGCTTCATTTTTACATCTATGTAGTAGTTTTTACTCAAGGACACTGCCACTGAAGCAAAGAGTTCTTTGAAAAGTCACCCACTACGTGTCTTGTGCAGGTGAGAAATAGGGCTCGGTGAGCTGGTTAAGTACTTTACTGGGTCAGGAGTGTGGCTAGTCAGGGAGCTACAGAAAGACCAGACAGTCCACTAGCCAGAAACAAAGAGCAGCCCGTGAGAAGGAGGCTATTCAGCTCCAACAGCTGCATTCCCTCTATGCTGACCTCCTTTAAAGACTGTAAACTTCCCTGGTCAAGTTTGGAAACCTCAGAGTGGTGAAGACAGTGGAGTGCCATTGTAAATTACAGTTCTTCCCCTGGATTCTCTGCACACCACCTCCTGTGTGTGCAAGATTTGAGATGGTGTAGGGGAAGCCTCTGCTTCTTAGGCAAAATTGAGAGTTTTACACAATTCTGACTCTTCCCTTCAACTGTGCAATGTGGGAGGGGAGGTAAGGACCTCAGAATTTGTGTATTGTGATTATTGAGCCATGAGGAGAGCAAACATGGAGGAAGTAGAAAAATTTCTTCAGTTGCTTTTCTGGCAATGTGTAACTAGCTCTTTTGCCAACATATTATATAAAATTAACTTTTATTCTGAAGTTTTAATGTCTGCCTTGAAAGAGAGAAGGCAGCCCAGAGTTGTATAGAAAGCTTTCAAGTAGTTCAGCCGTGCAATGACACTGCCATCTCTCCCAGTTTTATCCTGCATGGTCGGGACTGACTCCCCCTTCAAATTTGATAGAAAATACAGTAATAAATTACATAAATATGTATTATGATGAAGTTATATTTTCCTTAAAATTATCTCCTTTTCTGGAACAGTTTGTTAGTTTTATCAGAGAACCAAAAATTCTTATTTGTTTGGAGTTTTACTTCTGTTTTTCCAGAGCACCTGTCTTCTTTTGATATGAAAATTCTACCACTTTTCTAGCCAACTGTGCTACTATGTTAAAGGATTTTAATAGCAGTAGTATTTGGAAACTGAAAATTACCAGGAACTTTTTTCCATAATTAAAGTAAATTAAAGTTTCTTTAATCTTGTGTGAATTTTTTTAAACTAACCCCTTGATTTGGAAAGAGAAAAGAAAACAGGCTTAAGACTTTTAAAAGCCTTGGATTTGCAAAAAAGTTGTGAGTCTGTAGTTTTAGATTTTCTGTTTTATGGGAATAATTTTTTCTTGTATCTCCATTTTTCCTGTTTATTGGGAAGAGTAGTAAGTGATCAAGAATGCAATATATATAGGACATTAATAAAATGCAGACTCTTAAATCTATATGAGAAACACTGAGTTCTGTGGCAATGCTAGTCCAATTTGAGGCTGTAGTAGGTGTTTTTGAGTGATTTGAGTGAAACAGCATGAGCTATCCTGTCTGCCAGCTTACCTGCCCTATTCCTGTTCTCCAATACACCTTACTCCTCCACTACCTTCACACAGAGCACAGAGGCAGCAAACATGCCAAAAAGAAGTGAGTTCAAGAGAAAGTGTGTGCTTGCACATGCACATTTTTCACCAGGAAAAATAGGAGCTGCATGCAGAGACCATGAAAGTGCTGCTTAACCCTGTACAGGCTCTTTTGGTAGAGTATTTGTTTAACTGTGGCTTTTTGATACTATTTTGTCTTTCTTTTCTAGGAAAAAGAGATATTGTGAAATTCAATAATTCACCTGTAATACAAAGTTGTGAATAGCAAATCTCAGCTACCTCTCTATGACCAGTTGGTTAACTCTATCAGTGACAATTTAAAAACAACAAGAATGTGAACTGAGCTTCCTGCCAGACTGCAGAGAGGCAAATGGTCTCTTACAGGTTGTTTTTCAATAATAACAAAGGGCCCTTGGCCTGACAAACAGCTTCACATAGAACTTAGTAATACAGGGCACTTTGCTGCTGCTATTCTCCTCTCTTCAAATGTGTGTAAGGCAGTGCAGTTCTCTTGATAGTAGCTAAGCACCCTTGGGTCTGACTACCAAATTTTGCAAGGCAGAGGAAGTGCAGTTAAACTTTTCCTTTTTTACTGGATACCTGAAATAGAAAAAATTTCTAGTGCTTTAAAGTATAACAAGACGTAGAAAGCCTCATGGATTAAAGAACAGAAGTTGCTCAAAGTGGAAGTATTTCCTCAATGTAGAAAATAAAATCCTCAAAGAAAACTCTCCAAACTTAATTAGCAACCTGTTGATTCTAGAATTCTACCTCTCCTAAGTGTTGCAGCATTTAATATTAATTTGATTTACTCTTCATTAAAAGCTGAACAATTTCAGTGATGTGAAAAGCAGTTTTGACTTCACAGCTACTAGCTGATTCTTCATTAAGAGTTTAAACTCCTCGTAAATAGGCACTTTACTGTGCTCCTTCAGAAGCATTATGAGATATTGCAGTCATGTCAAATGTAGTAAGTGTGTTTGAGGTTGACCGCTACACAGGAAATCCTCCCACAAGCAAGACTAGACTATGTATTTGCTTCCTTACACACTTCAGTGAGGAACTTGTGGGTTACCCTTTCCACAAGCTTAGGTAATTTGAAGAACTCCAGCTCTGTGCTTTGTTTTTTTTCATACCATAGTTTGACTAATTCTCGGTGGTTTGCTTGTAGAATAGATATACATATTACAGCACATTTTATAATGAAAGATACATGGAAGATAGCATGAAGGAAAGATGTGTACATGTGTGTGTTTGCAAATATCTGTTCTTATGGGCTTGGCATGAATAGTTATCAAAGTGAAGTATTGGGCTGGTAATCAAACAGATCCATCCACATAAGGTTTCATTATCCATGTCTCTGTAAAATTCTGATATTAGTTTTCTGCTGGTTTGAAAAATTAAGTTGCTGTAAGCTCCAATGCCCAGAATATGAAGGCAGAAATCAGAAGGAACAAGATTTCTTCTCCAGCCATATTAGCCTTAGTACTTTTCACCTACAAAATGCTAGATAAATGACATTAAGTAGGTAGATATTATGGCCTAATTTTACTGGTGTGAAAGCTTGGGATCAAACAACACAGGTAATTTGTGTGAGTGCATACTCACACAAATTAGTATAGTGTTAGTATAATCAGTGTCCAAAAGGCCTCTTTTGTTTTCTGTGTTAAAATGGAGATCACAAAAGAGTTGCTGTCTTAAGGGACAGAAGTTTTGTTGTGGGACGAGCCAGTGTGCCTTTCATAGCTACTGTGAACTTGTATCTGCACTTGATAACAGCTGAAAATGAGCAAGGGGATGAAGAGTAACAACTGAGTAACACTGACAGGTCAATGACTTTTTGTTATTATATGACACTGAAACTAAAAGTTAGTAACCTGGTGCCTTACTTGGAGCAACATAGTTGTGTAGGTACAGATAAGCAAATGCAGTTTTAGAAGTGCCCTATCAATGTTAGGAAAATTGTAGTAAAGGAATTCTCTGATTTGAGGAAAAAAAGAATGCTAGACTTTCAGCCACATCACTTGGTTTAACTGTTTGGGTTTTGTCAGCCTGTCAGCACCACTGATTTGGAAATTCCTGTTCACGTTTAATCAGGAAAATACTTCCTAGGAGGATATAATGCAAGATTCACCTGTTTCTTCAACCAAACCAATTACAGAGCAAATTCACCATCTTCATTTTTGTTGGGCATTGTCTGCTTGTAAAGGTCTGAGCACAATATCCATGCTCTGTTAGTCTCCTTTTCCCTTCAAACCTGCACAGCAAGTGTCTGACAGGCTAAAAAGTGTTCATCTTTCTGGCTGTCTCTCCTTGGGGGCTTTACACAGATGGTGTTACAGGAAACAATGAAGTCAGAAACAAATTAAGAGATCCAGGCTTTACAGCACGGCTGCTACTGCTCTGCTGGAATGATGGATCTTGCCTTATATAGGATCCAGATGTTGTAGAAAGGTGCAGAAAGGTGACATAGCTGTTGAAACTGGGAAATGGTTGCACTCATGGGGGAAAGGGTGCTCCCTTCAGGCAGCAGTGTGTGCAGCTGTCAGTGTTGGTGCTTTCCCTCATCTCTGTCCTCAAAGCAGCAACAGCATGAGATACTCATGAAAAGTAACACACAGGATTGCATAAGCCTCTGTGCTTTGCGGGTTGTACAGAAGCATTTCAGATACTATGGAAGAAAAAATTTGTTTGCTTTCTGTTGTGTTTGAGTAACTTATGTTACGAGAGTATATGTGCTGCTAGGGATGTCCTTTTCAGTTTGGGATATCTCTTCTCTTGTTATCTCTGGTAAATTCAGAGTGGTAACTTTTTCATCCCTAAGCTTTCCATGGAGTGCTTGTATAGTTCTACCTAATTATTTTTAAGCTCACATCTGTTTCCTTGAACACTTGCTTTAAGGCATCAATTTAATTTTTACATTATGAAAGTCTGGTCAGGTACTAGCCATTCATAGTGAAGCTAAGACACTTCACTGTTGCAAGGAAAGGTTGTGCAAACTGAAAGCATCTGAGAATGTATTCAGAAATCGTATTTATTCTCTATGACTGTAATAAATGCACACGAAGACGGACATTTGAAGACTATAATAGAAAAATTTGAAGGCTACAATAATGAAGATCCTCATTTTCTATGCAGTTGGAAAGTGGTAGTTTTATCTGTCTTGTTTATCTATTATACACTTGCACACTCAATTTATAAGGCTACCTTTGAAAGTTTAGTCTAAATTATGTAAGTCTAATACAGGTATTGCAGCTGACAAAGCATGTTGAAATATATGAAATTTCTAATCAGCAAGTCTCCTCAGAGCCCCTGAGGAGTAGCTAAAACACAATTTTTGGAGAACAACACCCTGTAAGAGACAAATAATTTAACAACAGTCAGAAAGTGGTTTTGATACACCATACCTCTGGGCATTAGGGAGAAGGATTTTACTGTATGCTTTTGTCATGGTGTGAAGCCAATGCACCAGTTGAATTTAATTGAACATGGGTTAGGATTTCTGGAAGTAATTAATGGCTGTTTATAAGCCATCATTTCAGTAAATGTTGAGCTGCCCTTTTTTGCCACAAGTTTTTTTTTATTGCTGTTGATAAAAGATTAAGGAATGATAATTTCCAAATGACTGAGGCATCTTCTCTTGGCCTTAAATGGAGAAAACACAGAAGCTCTGTGATGTCCCAGGTCTATATGTCAATAATGAACTCTAAAGAACATCTGTTCTTAGGCAAAACCTATGAGGCAGAAATGAAAGGAAGAAAACTTTGCGTTTGGAGATTTTCCTGGATAGTTTGTTTTGGTTTGTTTTTTAAACAGAAGTAATATTTTTAATGTTTTGAAACAACTTATTATCTTGAGCATTGTGAACATTGCATAAAGAAACAATAAGAGGATAAAGAACTTGTTTCATTGAGAAAATTATATTCACTTCAAACTATTGACAGGGTTGTCCATATGAATGAACAAAAGAAAAATAGAGTGAGTGCTTTGCCCTGTGACATCTGAGCAGTTCCTTTTCTGTCAGTGGCAAAATGTGGTGTGCATGAATGAGCAGGATTGATCTCAAAAGCATCTCCATATGTCATAAATTATATAACATGTATCAGTACATATTACATAATATGTATGAAGTATATGTATATATATACATTATTTTTGTTGTTGATTTAGCAGCACTGCTAAGGATCACAGAGGTGAAGCTCTCAAAACTCCATGGAATAAAATGCTGACACTTTAAAATATGGTAGAATAATTTTCTTCAGGCAGGAGTGTTGTGTCAGATCACTTCACCTCATTTGTACTGCTTTAGGATTATTCCTTTACCTTTTCTACAGGGTGTTGGTATTGCTTGAGAGCTCAGACTGTTTTGTCTCATTCAGAATACTTTTGACCTGATGTATTATTGCTGCAAACAATAGGCATTAAAAAAAAGAAATAAAAAAGAAAACAAAACAAAGCCCTAACATCAACAACAACAAAACCAGGGCAGTTAGGATTGCATTTTTGAGGTAGAATTTCCCTTTCTTTTCTTTACTGCCTTTAAAGTTTTCTTCTTATAGCTAGGAATTTTTATGTGATTGTTTTCTACCTTATCTCATGTATTTTTTATAAAAATTCATATATCTTTAATGAAAACTTACGCATGCTACTGACTGAAGTGAAATTGCAGATCTAATAGACTGAGTTTTAATTTGGATGTTTGGAATTTGGGGTCTAAAATTTTTAACGTTTCTAAGAAGTTCATTATATTTGTTCATGATTCCTGGTCATAAATGACCTGATCTCAGCTGTCCCTGCTTTAGGAGGGTGTCACAGCAGATTTCTCCAACCATTAGAGTTTTCTGTTTGTGTAGCAACAGGAAAAACCACATCTGTGCACAGCTTAAGGGCCATGCAGCCAAACCTGAGATTTCTTGCGAAGGCTGAGGGAGCTCACTTAGCAGTTTGTTGTGCAGACGTGGCAGTCTGAGGTGGCAGAATCAGCCCTGTGACCATATTTACCCCTGAAGTAACTCCAGAGACTTCAGCCATGGTGATGCTCGTGTTTACTCATACTACACTTTCTAATAACATATTTATCATAACTGGGTGTGCATAACAAAATTGGCATTGTATGAGACCCTTTTGCTGCTTGGAGAGTCAGAGAATTCTGTTTTCTTCTTGTTTTCACTTCCTAATCTTTCAATCAGGACACAATATCAAAAGTATGATGCTTAAGAAAGCAAGAAATTAGAAAGCAAGTTAGTATTTTTTTATTATTTTCACAGAACAGGAGCCAGATTAATTCCCTCTTCTTCCTTTCACTTGTTGTTTTTATCCTAAAATCTGTTAGCATCTCGAGCAGTAGACCTTTACTTGTTCTGATACATTTCCCAGGCATTTACTCTGGTTTTTTTGAGAATTAGGATTTTGCCAAATACTGCCAAGTTTCTTGCCCCACAGAAGTTCAGTCATACATTTAAATTCTAAAATGGGACTTGAAATGACAGATGTGAATGCATAAAGACCTAGAGTATCAATCCAGAGGCTTTTCATAACTCTGCACTGTGAGGGACAGAGCTGTCTAGCTTTTGAAATATAGGAAGGCATAAGATCCTATAGTATGGCTATAATAAATGACTAATAAGAGAATTCTTTCATATAAAATATTTTCTTTTTTAATGCCGGTATTTTTAAATATTCTGCATACAGATGCTCAAGAAAAGAAGTACTGCTGTGTCCATTCATGCTATTCAAGGGTTCCTTTCATGGATAATAGATCTCAAATTTGTATTGTCTTAACAGACCTTTAATTTAATTGAACTACGCTACATACATGTAGCTGGTTACATGTATAGAGCCTTTAAGAAAATGCAAAAAATAAGGTGTTATAAATGACCAGAGTAGGTGGTAGATTCTTTTCTTCCTTATAGAGGGTATGCTTTTACCATATATGTGAAAGAAGTTTTTTGATTTCTATTATATAACTTTTAAGGGAAAGGAGAACTGCATTTGTAGAGCAATACAGGTATTGAATCTGTTTGAATTATTCTGCAAAGTCTTAAAAGAAGCAAATGTTCGAAAAACTGTCTGTAGCAGTTTCAGTAATATTGCCTTAAAGAGCTAGGTCTCTGTTTTCGGAAGTCTAGAATAGAAAGGCAGGGCCTGAACTTTAGGTGCACATTGCGTGCAGAGTACAGCTGGAACAAGCATCCTTAAGAGAGCTGCCTAGCTTACGATAAACACAACTGTCGTATGCATCAGCATGCAGCTTGGTTTGAGCTTGATTGAGCTTGTCACTTAGCTTGGTGAAAGTGGACTCTTCAGAAGGGCTGGTGGTGTGTTTACACTGTGGTCACTCCTGCAGACACACCTGAGTTCAGGTGTTGAAATGGATGCTGCTGACAGAGCTGCAGCACTGAGTGCAGTGCAGGTCACTGCATGAATGAATGTTTGCACAGCTGGTGGAACTGAGGGTTTGCCGTCTGCTGAGTTTCATGCTACCACTGCCATGGGTATGCAAATGTTTTAAGGGATATGGATGCACAAACACTGTCTAACTGTCCAAAACTGTTCTTGGTCTCCTTTAAGATGCTGAAACTGCATTAAAATGATTTGCAAAGATCCTCCATGTGGCACCAAATGGGCAAGTTTCAGAGTTGGTCAGACGTAGGGCTATGTCTGTGGGACAAGCTATACATAGAGTTATGTCTTTTGACAGTCACCCTTAGAGGTGGAACCTTTTAGCTGGAGGTAATGGTGGTACACAGAGTAATGTGGCTTCTGAGAACCAGGTTAGAGCCTAATCTCAAGGAGTAGTTATACTACTGACCTGACTGGTTATCTTGTTACCTCTGACAGACTGAAGTGTCATTTTATGTATAACAGCCTCAAACTAGCTGAGTCTCTTGAAAATGCTGTCATTATAACTTTTTGAAGGCTCCTATTTCTTCTGTAACATTAACATCTGTCAAGCAGAATTTACATCTAATGCAACCTAGCAGATTAAAATTTTGCAGTGAAACTTACTGAAAATTATATCACTTTCTTATGATCCTCAGCGTGACACTAAAAGACAAAAAACTGTATTTTGCAATCTCTTTTGACAGCAACCTACTGGTCTTATGATGCCCACACCCATCATGGGAGCAAGTAATTTAGTTTTTCATTATCAATGTGGCTTCCACGGGTGAGTGCCAAAACAAACATTTATAGAGCTGTGTCACTGAATGGAGAGATTACCGCTCCCAAGTTTGGTGCTAGAAATAATGACTAGTGTCCCACGTGCACATCCTATACTTTGAGGGGTTTTGGCTTAGGTTTTAAAGCATTGTAGGGGCCTGAGGAGAGCAGAACCACTTGTCATAGGAGACTTGCCCTAGCATCACTGTCATTTAGGTAAAGTGTATCCTCTTTCTTAACCTTTATTCTTAATGAAATCTGAGCTCTCTATCCAATGATTAAGGATTGCTTTATTCTGAAAAACTCTTTTTGGGCATTTTGTTCTTCTTATACAGTGTTATGTTGTCTTCTCAATTGCAGCATGGAAGAAATGCAGGAATACATTTACTGTGGAATCCATTCCAAAGGTACAAGATTGATGAAGGTCTGGTGCCTAAATATCAGCCAGCTTTTTTCCGAGACCTGTTTCGAACAGTCTCTCAGGACTGACACAAAAGCATGTGTCATTCTAAGACTATAATAAATAAACTGTTTCAATAGCAGTCAACTTTAATCTCAAATATGTTGGACATACTTAGGTAAGAATTTTGTAATCTAGAAAATAGTTTGTTTTACCTGTGTTTCATAGTACCTATGAGAATTTATTAGCTGGACATTATACGTCATTGGACTATGATAAATACAAATGGAGGATAATTGTAGGGAACATATCCTTTCCTTTTGGAATAATTTTTATTTGCAAATATTGAAAAAATGGGGGTGTTTGGTGGCTTGTTCCTTACATATCACACCTTAGAAACCAAAGTATCCTTGATTAAGGTGCTCATGATTTGTCTTAGTTACAGTAAATCTGTGAGACCCTTTAGAAAACTGCAGTCTGACTGCATTCTATGTATTTGTCACCACTGACCAACATTAATTTAATATATGGATTAAACAAGCCCTTGTTAAGTATCATATTTCTCTTAAATAAGTAGAATTAAAGTATTTAATTTTCCTTTTTCTTTGGAGAAGTAGTGTAGCTTTGCTTTCCATTCTTGCTTTAGTAAGTGTTCAGGAACAGTTAGAGAAACAGATCCATCATGGGCATTGTTTAACTTGTGCAACATACTTCTGTGTACATATATGTATACACATATTTTTATCAACAAAAACCCTGGATTTCTTTCAAATAAATTTTAAAGAAAAATCCTTGAAAGACCGTCTCAATTTGTTTCAAAAGAAAGTCTGTACAATGTATCAAATTATCCCAAGAAAATGGAGCCAGAAGTATTACATGAAAGCATGAAAGCCAACACTAATATACATTGTGCCCTTCATATTATCTCAGTAATTTCTCATGGTTCCTGGGACATGTTCTCTTTTTCCAATAACCCGATTTTTCTGTCTTACCTAACTTTCTTCATTTTTAATTAACCACTAGCTTTGATACTAATCATATATAATGCTTTCTTCATTCATGATAGAGACCCTCTTTTACTTGAAATGACTAAATACTTAGGAAAGCCTCCATGTGACTGTCTTGTCCTTATCTTACAGTCTCACTGTAAACTTTCAATCACTTATATATTTGCTCAGTTTTATCTTGAAAATGTCCCATGGTCTCCTTAAATTTGAGATACAAATGAAAAGTAAACAGTTTTCTACTATCAATAGCTCTTAAGGCGTGACGAGTTGCCAACTACAGAAAATACATTAAATTATTAATTCACAATTTATTGCAATGTATTAACAACATGCTGTGATAAGCAGACACTGGGTGAGAGTGGTATTAGAAGTTGCAATGAACAGCTGATACTTGATACTGAATTTTGAATATTTATTTCTTCATGTATTTCAAGACTTGCAACTTCTTATATAAAGCAGAAGGTAAAAAAATGTTAGTGTTGTAGTTGTGGTGACCTACAGACTGGAGTGATGCTACTTTGGTTGCTCTTACTGTGTTTCTAGGCATTTCTGCAGTTCGGAGAGTCAGTGAAGGAAGTGAAGGAGAAAAAGGGGTTTATTGTCTGCAATTATTCTCATTAAGAGTGATCCTAGAAGACATAGTGGGGATCCCTCTGGTTCCTCTCACTCTGGCTTTTTTCTACTGTGTCTGGTTGCTTACAGATGGACAAAGGTCTTAGACTTTTTCTTTCAAAACGAGGGGTAAAAAACTCTTAACACTTTCCTCCTTATGCTGTCATAAAGGTGCATAAAGAAATTTGAAGAAGGTTTGGAGTGCAGAGCCAAGAAGCAAGGGGAAGGAGTGAAGCAGAGCACTCTGAAGCTGAAGAGGAGGTTTTCATTTAGCACCAGATACAGTGTGTGTCAGAAAGGCTCCTGGCTTCCTCAGGCCTTTCCTTAGAGACTGCAAATTAGACTAAATTAGACAAATTAGTCTAGTTTGTCACCTTCTGTGGAATAGTTTTTCCCCACTAGCTGCTCATGGGGGTTCCAATCAGTTTCCTGCTGTAAGCCCACTATAATGGTGGGCTGAGCTAAACCTTACCTCCAATATGGAGTAAACTGGTAGGTCAAGGATTCAACATGTGCAGAGTGTGCACTGCTTTATTCTGTAAGAGATTGCCACACAGACAAGCTGCTACTCGCCCCTACAAACAGCATATGCAGCCAGGTCTTCACCAGTGACTTCAGCTGGTGACAGCCACCATGGTTTGTGCTCTTAACAGTGTGATTCTGCTCTTGCAATCCTCTATGTGGAGGAATGGTGTTGCCTCATTTGCTAGTTTGTAGTCGGCCCTTTCTGATGGTTAGCTAATAAAAAAGTTCACTGTCTTTCTTCTGGTAATGCTGAGCTATCAGACACAATTAGGGGTAATAAACCATGTGTTCTGTGGTTCTGGGAAATAGGTTTTCCTGTGAAATACTTTAAATACATACTCAGCAGTTTTCAAGAACCAGTTGTCCCCACTCTCATTTCAACTCTTACCTTCTATAAAATATGATAATTAGTAGGAAGACCAGATCCTCTATTGTACCTTATTTAAGTCTTTACTTTCGCATTCTGTAGACTGAGTGATACAATAAGTATGTGCTATACATACATATACACAACATATATATATATGTTATGTATATGGCACACACACACTTTCTTATTACTGGAAGCATGGTGTAGTTCTTGTCTTTCCCTAAATTATTGCTGCATTCTTTCTATGATACAGATTTTTTTTCTTATGAGGAACAAATACAGTTCAAAGTTTTCTAAATTCTATTGAAGAACGCAATCACTCTTTTATTTATGGGACCTAGGAGAAAAGTCTTGTTTAGTCATGACTATTTGAATTTATTAAGTTCATGGTTAGAATCTTCTGGAAAAATATTTATCTGCGCATCTGCTGACGTGTTTGCCTTTTATAATAATTAACATTTTGCATTTGATAACTGGCTATTGGTTTGGGCATTTCCTGCATTCTCTAGCAGCAAGCTTATCTGAGATTTAAGGTTGTTGTTAATATCAGATCCCATAGGAAATGTTCTTAAGGATGTTATCAAGAATATCTTAAAGATTTCAGGATTGGAGAAGCAGATCAAGTCTTGCATTTTCACCCTGTAATTACTTATTCATGGAGTCTTTTCAGCTGTCAGTGCATGATAAGGAATATTCTCATTGAAACCACAAAATTATTTTCTATGTATTCTATGTATTTTAAGTGCTGTAGCTACCCATTTAAAGTGATTTTAAACTACTTGAAGAAGGCAGATGATTGTCTTTCCATCCATGAAACAGTAATGAATTTTCTTAGTGATACAAATTATACAAGAAAAGAGTTACTATTAATGATAGTTCAGTCCTTTCTTATTTCTTTCCTCTGAAAGACTTGTTTCAATTTTCTTGTTATGTCACTCAACTCAACTGTGTGAATATTTCCAGCTGAAGGCTTTGTGTTGAGGAAACTGAATATAGCAGTTTTTATTTGCTGTCATGTTCAAGGAAATTCAACAGATTTCTAAATTAGCATCAGGCCCACAGTTTATTCCAAATATTTTTCTTATGATCGGGCATTTGTGGATCTTGGTGGAAATGCATACATTTCAATCACCAATTGAAAAGAAAAATACGCTCCACAGAGCTGCAGTCCTTATCATCATGTCTGGGTTATTAACAGCTTTCATTGCACAGTCCATAAAACAGTTTCCAGAGCTGAAATGTACTGATTTTTGGGAGGATATTGAGCACCTTCAATCCTTAGCTATTCTTGCAGGTCAAAAGAAGGCATAGGAAAAACTGGAGATGTTTAACATTTTACAAGGTCAAATGGAAGGAAATTAAAATAAAAGAAATACCTTACATAAACCCATCTAGACATGCAGTATCTCTTAGAAACATTTTTGTCTATTTGATGAATCCAAGGATGTCAAACAAGTCAAAGTTATCCTAGTCTGAGTTGAGATCAGTGATTCCTGTGTTACACATTTCTTTTACCTGTGGCTAGAATTTACCCTGCATGTCAATGAATGTTTGGAGTTTTACAGAGTCAGTCCCATATCACAGGTATGTTCTGTAAAAATGGCACAAGCCCTACACTGTAAACAGATATTAAGGGGTCAATAGTAGTCTTTGCTGTTCCCTGTAGCTGTTCCCTGTATTACTCTCGATAATAATTCTCTGCAGTAAAGTCCTTTATGCAGCATCTAACAAAAGAGTTTGATACTCATTTTCCAAATACAGAAACAGAGATTTTCAGATACATGCTGAAAGAAACAAAACCATCTAGTGTGGTCTTTTTCATTAAAGGTAGTTTGTCTAAATCACCAAGATAGCCCTGAAAATCATATTAAATTTGATTAATTTTTGGCTTTTAAAAAATATAGTCCTTATTTTAGTTGGATGTAGGTTTAATTCTATTTACAACAAAGTTCTTTATCACCTCTCTGAACATGGAAAACAACAAAAAACAGTAAT
This sequence comes from Erithacus rubecula, assembly GCF_903797595.1. Taxonomy (NCBI): domain Eukaryota; kingdom Metazoa; phylum Chordata; class Aves; order Passeriformes; family Muscicapidae; genus Erithacus; species Erithacus rubecula. The sequence goes on from NW_027635590.1 coordinate 1,816,680, forward strand.
TGCAAATTAGTGTTGTGAAAATTCCCTTTAATTGCATACTGTGCTTTAACTCCCTTTAATGCAAAAAGCAGAAATGGATTTACAGAGGTCTTGGTGATTATACCCGAGATGTCTTTTGTAGAAAGACTCTTTTCCAATTCATTTAGGCACATAAACTTCAGAGGAAACACAATAGGGAGCAACAGGTTGTCAGTGATTTTACATTTCTTCTAAAAACAATACTTGCTACCAAATATTACCTAATAATTAATCTGTACTTTAGGAGTTTTTTACCATTAGCATGGAGTTGTAATGTGTTTTTTCCACAGAAAGACTAGAAAAGATATATGGGCCATCCAATCTCCTGAAGACAAACGTTCATTTTTTGAGTAAAAATTCAGTGGGGCTTTTTTCTGAAACAGTCTCTTAATCTAGTGCTGTCCTTGGAAAAAAAAAACATGGAAAGTCACCTATCATGTGAACCCTGTCTGAAATTGCAAGGGTTTTTGTGCCATCAGAAGTGGTCCTTTTCTGTACGGAAGGTGAATTCCAAAGATTGCTTTTATGAACCTGTAACTGAAAACATTTCTAAGAGACAAAGTCATATCAGTCATGCAGTCAATTTAGTGTACCGGATTACTAACATTTGTCGTTCCTTTGCCGTCCCAGAACACAGTGTTGTTTTGCTCTAAATGGCTTAGAGAACAAATCTCGTATTTTACCATGCGTTTTTCAGAAAGTTACTGGAGTGGCCAAGTGTTTTAAAAGCATTGCTTATTTCAGCAATCTGATAAAAAGCAGTTGCACTGATGTGGAGCTGCTGAGATTGATTACTGAGTGATACACTTCCATCAAAATACATCAGTGAAGATATTGCTGACCAGGAGACTCTTCATCCGAAAGAGATGCACTTCTTTTCTGCTTTCTCCTAGTGCTGCTCACAGGCTACACCTGAATTATCTTTGTGAAGCCAAGTTAAAATCTATGATTAAACTGAAGTTTTATTGTTTGTTGCACAAATGCCATGCTATCTTGAGTATTTCTGAAAATTTTAGTTGTTTGTACTGCTATATAAGGCTCTGCTTTGTTTTTTTCACACTCTTACTAACAGACCCTGGATTAAGCAATATCTTGAAAGTAATCAAACATTTCCTAGCTTTAGCCATGGAGGAATCAAGGTTTCTGCTGTAGTCAGCTCTCTCCTTTTCCAGTACACTTTGTCAAGATGCTTCTGATGGAAGTCCCATCTGGCTTTAACTGTATGCCTGCAAGGCAAAAGTCAACGCCTCCTGCATTTCTTTCTTTTTTTGTTTTATTATTTTCCCACTCACATGTCTCTTTGTGCTAGCTAAACAATAATCTTGCTAAGGATACTTCTTCTTTCACCCTGCAGCCAGAGAGAAACACTTTAGAGGCAGTGATTTACTCAAGGCAGATTTTTCTTGCTATTAATGCTTTAAGATCCTGCCTTTGGCAGAAATTTGGAAAGTACCACGTTCTTGGTGGGGCTGTAGGAGGCAAGGTGGGGTTTTTTCAGCTGCAGAGTGATTGACGCACATGCTGGAACAGCAATTACCACAGTGAGTTACCCTAGGGTTGAGCACCTGGACTAATAAACAAAAAGGTGTTCTAAACAGTCTTCTGCTTATAGATACAGGCTAAATCGGTCTATTTGTCTGTTTTTGCAGTAGTGAACATACATGGCTCAGTTCTAGTTTTAAGCCTGCTTTGTGCTGCTAATCATTGTGAGTTTTCATTGCAGATATTTGTTTTGATTTCTACATCTTTCATTAAATTATTATTATTAATTCACTAAGCTGACACTGCTTCTAATGTCTGCCTATTCTATATGATTAAATTTATTGAGGTGCAAACAAGGCATCTGCAAGGTGTTTTTAAAGTGAAGAGTAGCAAGGTATCCCTGTTTCAACTGACTTAGCATTGATGTGCTGTTGTTACATAAATGACTGTCATAAGAAAATTCCCCTTAAGACTAGAGGTGACTGTAGACGTTTGGAGTCACTAAATATATCTTTTCTTTTAATCTCAGCTGGTTTCCTGATTTCTGCTACTGGGAGCATAAGAAGTGACCCAGCCTGTCTGACATTTTGCTGGTAAAGCCTGACAGATAAGATCAGATGGCACATTTGTGCATCCACCACAAAACACCAAGAAAACCCTGCATTAGATATCCCTAGGTGTACTGTGCAGACACTGTGCAACCAATTGTACAGTCTCAGGCTTAATAAAGGAATGGGATCAACTTTGGAATTTCGAAGCTGAGGCCTACAGTAGTACACTTACTACACTTATGGTAGTACAATTACTAGCATCAAAGGTGTTGAATTAAATTGTTTTTCAAATGACCTGAAGTATTTTGAAACATATCATCTGCTGACCTAATAAATCAAGATGTAACTTAGCTCAAGTAAAAGTACTCATCAGCACAGAAAGAACTTTTGCTATTTTACTTACTGAAGTTTGAAAACAGCTGAGCAACTTTTTAAAATGTTTGTGTTCTCTTGTGTTATTTTTGCAAAAAATATTCATATATTTAGAGTAGTGTTTGTTTTTTTACATAAAGGTGTGAAGTTATGCTTTACAGAGTATGTGGCATACTGCAGCATCGTTTTTCTTTGTGAGTACTAAAAGGTTTGTTGCAAACTTTGTGCAGTTTTTTTCATTTTTTTTTTCTTTCACAAAGGGAATCAACTGCCAGATTGAAAATTTTTGTACTACTTGTGTTGTTCAATGTAGAAAAAAGATTGGATTCTTTTTGGGAAAATTTTTCATTCTTTAGGTAGTTAATTTCTTCTTGACTGTTGATGTTTGTTTATTTGGAGTTTAATTTAATACCAAGAGGTTTTTTTTTTTCTCCTTTTATTAAGCAGACTTTGTCCATGGAAGGACTTCTGCATCAAGATATTAGCTTGATACATGTGATCATTACAGTTGATACCAAGCATGCTCAATGTAGAAATTTAATTCTTCTTACAAAAGGCTTCCAGGAATCCATAGTGAGTTTAAATATACAAATTGGTGTTATTTGGAATATAAGTGCAAGAGTATTTTCCAAAACCAGCAGTTAAATGGTAAAATACCCTGTTGGTATATATACTAAGTCACCATCCATGACATGAAGGCAAATTAAACTCAGACTAAATAAGCATGAAGCACACATCACAGCACACACAGTTATTTATTTGCACAAGGGGGATGTTTAATATGTATACATATATTCATATATATTCAGTATATATTATACTGAATTTAGTAGGATTTGTCAGAAATGCATAACAGCAGTAAACAGTACCTACTGTCATTTTTAACCAACAAATCTTGGAATATCTCTGAAGAAAGTTATCTAACTCTGTTGAGCCTCGTGTTAGACTTCAGATGACAAAGTTACTACAATTAGACTAAATCATAAAAGATAATATCCTACTTAACAACTGAATATTTTCTAGCGTACATTTTAAACTAAAGTGAGGATGTGAAATGTGTGAATATTTAATCATCCTGAAAGTACTTACAAATTTTATGTTTTCTGAATAGCATCCTGGGCTTTGATATAAGTGTGATTTAAGCAGTAAAGGAGATAGATCTTACATTCTACAGTTAGCAGGGATGAGGAAGGCTAGGAAGTTGTAATCAGCCTTTAAAAAATATTCATGACCAAGGGTATTTGCTATCTGCTCAAACAAGATCAGTTTTCACATGAACCTTGTTATTTTTGCAAGTCTCTGCTGTTTAGTTGACGTGTTCAAAGTTTATAAGGACTCATTGTCCAGTAACCTTGGGTGTCAAATGAGGATAAAGTGAGAGTGGACTGGTCTTATTATTGTGTTTTAGAAAAGAACCACCGCAAAAGATGTGGAAGGGTAGATAAATGAATGGATAGTTAGAAATTAATTCAAAGGTGTGTTTTCCCATACCACAGAAAATTTGAAAGAGATATTATTCTATATATAAAATTTTGCTTAAGTGAAAACCAGTTTCACTAAAATGGCTATAATCTTGGAATGTTTACTAGCACTTCCCTGAATATTTCCAATACCAGACACACTCATGTAAAGACAACAGTAATGCTCACATGTAAATACATATGATATCAATATTAATATTTTAGAATTGCACAGAACGGTCTTCAGTCCTCCATTAAGGATAAAAAAAAAAAACCCACTGAAATGTTTCCCTTACCTTTTAGTGACTGTTGTTGAACTGTCTTTCAATCTGATGGCATTATTATGCTGGTTGTTCCTAAAATTTGCAATATACTTATTCTTCGGCTTTGTTTCCCTTTCATGCTTGCATTTTGGCTGACCAGACAAATACGAATGGCAAATAGAATTGTTCAGGTAGGTTTGAAATTGAGCAGAATGAGTCCACCCATCCACAAGTGAGAACTTTTGAGCCTTGGTCTTTGGAGACACGTAATTATTAGTCAACAAATAGTCCTCTCACTGGTGATTGATGTACTGTGATCCTTCTCACTAATCCTTTCTGTGATTCTTCTAATTAATTGATGAGGGAGATTAGTAGGAGTGTTTATGGACCAAGGGAAAACCCAGCCTTAAGGGAATATATTTCTGATGTTTTCTCTTACCCTTTCTTTTTTTCCTCTCTTTCATGTAATTACTATGTAGGATGAAAATATTGACTCATATCCTGGGTTTGCCAGGTACACATCACTGCTGTGTTTTTTTACACCTACACCTAAATGCAATCTAAAGAATGACAAATTCTGAACCTATTGTCTAAGGAAGCAGAGATGTTCTCATGTCAGTGTGCTGCTGGGTCCAGTTGAGGCACAATCAAACAAGAACGAGGCCAATGACTTTGGAATTACTTGCGAGCCTTTCTTCCTGATCCAAGGTCTTTGGCTGTAATCCTGTTGTCATTTAAATAGTATTGGGCACATAGCTGCCTTTTTGTAAAACTGCTACTCAATATAGTGAGCACATCAGCTTTATGTATCATTAATAATACTTGATACAACATAAAATTTGAATGGTGTGGGTTGGACATACTTGATCATGACTGCAGCTTTTCATATGAAATAAAAGCTTCAAAGTTTTCCAAACCGATTTGAACCAGCAGAATTGCTTTATGATTCATCAGCACTTTGCCACGTGTGACTACATCATTTTTCATGTGATAGAAGAAACCCCAAAGACAAATTTATCTCTTTACAAAACCACCATTTCTTACATTAAACAGTGGTACACATTCTTCTCAGAAAGAAACTTCAGCTTGCAAGATGCATAATTTTTCACATACGTATAAATGAGCCTACTTCCATGTTCTTTGAACACTGTATACATTACACATGTGAACACTTCACATCCTGTGAAGATTTCATTTAATTGCCTATACTGTTATCTCCTTTCTAAAGTTTCTCATTTTGCAAGCTATAAATGCAATACTTTTGGAAAAAATTAACAGAAGATGTAATTTTTAAACATAATATCTGTGAAACAGCATCTGGGCAGGGAGAATAAGTAATTTTTTAATACTAAATTTCTCCTAAGAAGTAGTTTTTTATGTGTTGTAGTATCTCTCTGAAGTGGGCCCTCTTTTTTCAGCAGAAAAGCTGAAGAGCATTTTCTGCTTAAGAAAAGCCTTTTCATCTTTGAAGGACTCTGAGACTGTGGTTTGCTTCACATGATTTCATGCTAGTTTGCATATTCCAAATTCAGAGTAATACAAACTAGGTGTCCCCAGCAGCTGATTTGTGTTCCCAAAACCAGCACAATGCAAACAAAACTTAGAGTTGAATTTACTAACACTTTGGCCTTTGTCCGTGAGAAGAGTGCAGAGGCTGATATGATATTAAACTTGTTTGTGCCACCAAGAATCCCTTCAGAGAGAGGTAGATTTAAGTTTCTGTCTAAGAATAACTGGTTATTGAGTGTGGCCTTGAACCCAGTGTTCCCTGCAGAGAATGTGGGAGTGCATATGGAATAACCATTGCCAGGCAGAAATGAAGGAAGGCAGGAAAGGAGTTTAATGATATGGCTGGGATGGGGCTGTTGAACCTCAGTCTAGGAGGAATGAGGAGGGAAACAGGGAAATATCTACAAGGACAGAGCAAGGCTTCACTTCTAACCCCTTCATTTTGAATGTTTTGCTCATAGGCTTTTCTTTTAAGCTGTCCTGACAGCCCTCTGTATAACTTTTCCTGTATAAGAGGATGCCGAATTATTAATTTTTCTGATCTGATTTTACAAATTAATATATTATTAAATATAAAACGGTCATCTCATGTAAGGGACACAATGAGACTTCTGATTGGAAATATTTTTGCTGCCTTATCATGTATACTTTTATTATTTACACCTTTACAGAGACGGCTATACATAGGATCTTGCAAGCAGAGATAGAAAGATGGATTTATTCCTGTTGCTACATGGAAAATACCTAGTCACCACAAAAGCAAATATTTTCAAGCCTAGCAACATGTGGTGAAATTACAGCATTTTAACTCTTTCAGAGTAGATAGGAAAGCAGTCAAGCAAAACCTGAGATACCAGATATTTTTCTGCAAAAAAATCAGAATTCTAAGTAGTACATCCAATAATGGGGATCTGACTAAGAAATCAGACTTTGCGTCCTTAGTAGGTCTGATGTTTCTGTCACACTGGTGTCCTCGGAGCCAGAATCAAAACTATGGCCGTATAATCAGTTAGTCACCCAAATTACTTGTCCTTTTTGCTGTGGGATAATCTGCATGGTTCTATTTCTGATAATCTTGACACTTCTTCTTACTTGGAATTCAAACTGTATCTGGGAAGAGAGGCCTGGCAACCAACTGAGAATAGAGGAAATAGAGACAGACTGAATTTTTTGGGAAAGCTGAGTTGGAATCAGTCTGAATCAGAGCTACTCCATATCAAAGGGTACAAAAGGAACAAGAACGCTGCCAAAGGAAGTGATGCAAGACTAGAAAGGCTTGGACTCACTTTGCATACTGAACATTTGTATTTTCCCTTCAAAGTAATGAGTCAACATTAATTTCCCACACCTTTACATCTCACGGAGTTCCTGGGCAAAGCATTATCTGCCCTGATTTAGGGTTGTGCAATATGTGCACTGATACAGGTGGTTACGCTCCTATTGTCAGTGCCCTTAAGTGTTTGCTTTAAGCCCCTGTTAGATTCAAGTGGAAGCCTATCTCTTTTTACAGGTATTAATCATCCCTTAGTCAGAAGTCCCGGTGTGGGTGCAGGTGAGCTGTGCTCAGGAGGCATCGCCCTCAGCAAAGGTGTTGCTCATAAATGTGTGCCAGTTGTGCCACTGCTAGGCCTGAAAGGAGCAGTTAAAGTTTAATATACAGCCCTGCCTGAATTAAAGACTCTTAGGTTTGAGGTAGGATTGAAATTAGGAAATAAGATATTCAAGGAGGGATGATGTCTCTCATCAACTAGAGTGGGAACAGAGTTGTGCTATCTGTACAACACGCACTTGGGGTCTGTCTCTTCCGTGGAAGAACTGCTTGTCTTCTGGTTTTGATGTCTTTGTGAGCATCATTGTTTCTGCTCTCAAGACAGTGCATCTTGGTGTCTATCAGACTAGTTTTCATTCAATGATGGCTGTGTGAAGAATATTTGTACATAGATGTGTACATGCAGGAAACTCTTCATGAGGTATCTGAACTGCCCTCTGAAAGGGGCTTTCTGTCCCCATTCACTGTGTATTAGTGAGCCAATTGCATTTTAACTTTCAACAAAACATTAGTACTTTTCAGCCAACTTGCATATTTTACTGGGATATTTAAGCTTTCTTTCACACTATAATTATATTTTTTCTCACTTTGAAAGGAATATATTTATTTTTATTTATTATTACAGGTATAATAGCACTGATATTACATTTGAATTGTGTTCTCTTTGGCCTCAGCAATAAATAGACAATTTGGGATAATGATCTTTCTGCAGCAATATTCCAGTTCTAGCAAAATCGTGATCCTGAAAGGTTACTTTCAATGCAGCATGTTAGATCTGGGTGATCAGGACCAGCAGACATAAAATTCACTCTCAGCAAGATGAATGCTCAACTCTAAATGATCCTCAGAGCTTGACATTACCATGGCTACTCATGAAGTGGTAAGAACTGAATCTGACAAGTTTGGCTGTAGTTCATGACCTTTCAAAGTGTGAAGATCTTTGGGAGCTCCCTTCCAAAATATACACTGGCTACAAGAAAACCAGACAGTGGTGTGAAAAGTGAACAGCAGAAATCACGGATCCTGTTTTGCTCTTTGAACTTCAAATCTGAGTCTTTAAGGACTGAGGTCTAGCCCTGAAAGACATAAGTGGTTTTTTTCCATTTTTCTGTCCTTGAATACCTGTTATGAAAACTGTAGGAATGTAGTATTTCTGAGGCCTCTGTACCAATTAGGTTTCTTGGCACATTGATTCAAATGTAGATTTCCAGGGAAGTCAGACATGCTCAACCCTTTGCCCTGATTCCAGTGTACAATTCCCTTGTGATTTTCTCAGCTCTCTGTACTGAAAAAATGCTGTCATGCTTTTAGTCTTGCTTTGCATCTATCCTTCCCTCTTAGAAAATGAGAGGGATGAGATTTTCTGCATAATGAAAGATCAAGAGTTCTTCATGCAAGTTCATAAACACTGTTTGAGATATTTTAGTTGAAAATAAAAGGAAATGCTTGTAAGTTTTTGTTCTGCAGCATTCTCAAGCATCTACATTAACACTGCAGATTAGAGTGAGATTTCACAGTATGGTTTCTGGTTGAAAAATCTTGTTAAAACCTTTCCATCAGACAACTACCCTCAGTAATCTGTGGGACATGTGCTCTGTGCCAGTGAGTGAAATGAACTGGGTTGTGAACAGCTGCGTAAAATATAGAACAGCAACCTTAGCAGCTCAGTCTTCAATGTGTTCTTGGTGACTGACTTGCCCTGCATCACAGGGGTATTTCTTGGTGGTGAAGTGTGTTTTCTAAGCCATAAGAGAACTCCTTTACTATTTTTGTTTGCTAGTTTTCTTCTTCTCTTTCAATCTTTGTTATGTATGAATTTTTTAGTCAATTTAATTTCAGAGAGACTTACAGCTTCAGAGAGACTCTCAGTTTCTCCAGAAAGATACTTTAATTATTTGCATATTATTTTGGTCACTGCTTAGTCTCCATATATAGTTAGCTAATACATAAAATAACAAAACAACAAACCACATATGTAGATGCTTTGTAGATTGCTCTCTTGATTATCAAAAGCAGTAAGAAATCTAACAAATCTTACAATCATACAGTAATAGCATAAAATCTTACAAACATGGAATCTCATTAATTCATTTACTGTGCTCCCTTCCTCGTGGTCATTTATCAGTGTTAGACAAAATGTCACACAGCAATTGTGTAAGTTACAGTCTTAGAAGCACATAATAATAACTTCAGGACAGGAATAAAGTATTGGGATATGTAAAGGTGTGCAAGCTCATTATCTTGGATTAAATAAATTCTTGTGAGTAATAAACAATTTGCAGTTACTTTCATGATTGCTCCTCCATGTCTTCAAACTCTTTTCCATTAAATATTTCCTCTGCAAATTACATGAAAGCACGAAAAAAAGAATGGTAGCAGAACATCAGTGTCACAAAGAGAAAGCAGACAGATTTATCAGTGGATGCCATATCTTCTCTATCAGGATTGGCAAGAAATCTCTGACAAATGATACCTGTGTGATAGCCCTTCTGAGAGACCCACAGCAGATACTGCCCTGCCAAAATGAAATCAGGAGCTCTCTGTTCTCTAAAACTGCAGACACAATTCTGTTTTAAAAGAGTTCAACCATCACAGGATGTATGGGTTTTCTGTAGGTGATGTTGTACCTCAGCTTGTTTTTGTGGGGTGCCACCAGATACAGTCACAGCACATTTTTTCCTCCCTTCTTTTGGTTTTTGATTCGATTCACTGTACAACTTTTGTTCAAAGAGCTTGCAATATTAAGAATGCCTTCCTTGTATTATGGAACCAAGCCTGAAGCAGAGTTTTCAAAATTGTATTCAGAGTGGGCCAAATAGGGAATGGGACATCATTCTAGGGAATAGGCAGCAAAATGTGTCTGCTCTGTGACTTGAGATGGTGAAGATTTATTAAGCACTTTTCCAAGCTCTTGTTAAATATGCTTGAGATTCCCTGCTCTCTGTCACTCTGAAGAAAGCCCATACGTTGCAACAGTTTTAACTTAAGGGCATCTGTGTAAAAATCATTAAGTAGACAAAATACTCTTATGGATAGAGACACCACGAGATCAAGCAGCGTATGTAACATAACTGTCTCTTTTGCATATTGGAAAAAATTGCTCAAGTTTTAACACTGGATGGGTGTTGTTGTTTCTGATGGCAGCAGAGCTCTGGAATTTGTATTAATTGTCTAAAGTGAAATGACTGTACTGTTTTAACAGTTGGGATAAGGAAATCCTCATTGAGAACGAATGAGTCATAAAAAAGAACTAGGTTTACTCACAGTAATTAACTTCCTGTTGTCCCAGTGTATGATCTGTTAGATACTGGAAGCAGGCCATCATGATTGAGGACATCAAAGTACCTGTTGTGTCTACACCTCCTTTTTAGAAATTCTACATTTCCTTAATATGCAAAGTTTGGAGATTTTTTTTAATAGTTACAAAAATTAATACAAAAATGGTAAAGCAAATAAATAATTTACTAAATAGTGGAGAGAACAGCAGAAGCTCAATGCAATATGCATACAGGACAGTGCATATATACAGCATATGCAGTGCATTTTGCAAATCCTAACCTGCAAGCAGGTTCTGAAGTGTGATTGTACTGAGATAATAGATATTTCACAGAAGCCAATGAAATTTCTGCAAGGAGAAAGAAATTTCGTTGGCCTCTGTGAAATATATCTCTGTGTGAGGATGTAAGAAAACCTTGCAGGGCTGCATTGGTAAATTAATGTTTGCAACATAAAGACGATAAAGAATTAGACTTCATTTTACTTATATTTTCTTCTGTGTCCTTAGGGCTTGTTTAATTTATGTGCAGTACATATCATTTACTGAAGCTTAAGCCTATGAAAGATACTCCATCAAAGAGATGTTCAGTGCCGAAGTTTTAGAAATTGATTGTTTTTTCTGATTGGTTGTCTTCATTTTAGTTGTACTTTGGCTTTTAACCCATTTCTTTAATGGATACCTTTGGAATTGTTATAAGAAAATTTCTCTTCTGACTACATTTAGCAGAAATGAGGTGCCCTGTTGTGAAAGACAGAGAAAAGAAACATACGTGAAATAGGCATGTAGGTTTTAATTTAAGACAACAATATTATTATAAGTTTTCTTGAAATATTTTATAACTCCTGTTCATTGTCAACAAATACATGATACATGTACAAGATCAAGCAGCATATATAACATAAATGTCTCTTTTGGAAATTGGAAAAAAATATTCAAGTTTTAACATTGGATGGATATGAGATGTTATAAACTGCTCAAAATGCTTTGGGGTTTGAAAATGTTCCCAACCAACTTCTTTTGAAAGGGGCTGGTTTTTTTTAAAATTTGGTTTCTATTTGCTTTTTGAAGGTTTTTTTCTTGACAAAGCACCCTTGTATAGGAAGATTGTATAAATAAATAAATGTCAGAGTAACTTTCTTTGTGAGTGAGAGTTTTCCAGTGTGTGACTGAAATGTGTCCAACAAAGTCCTCTGGCATGTTGCTCCATATTGCTGCTGTGGTGAATTGGACTGCTGCTGCCCCAGGATTATGCATGCATTTTGGTACTTTGCTTGATCAGGGCCTAATTTTAGATAATTTTTGGCTCTTTGAGCTCTGATGATATTGATAATGCCATGAGTCTACTTTAGTTCTTTGAGTCTACTGATACCTGATAATGCCATGTATGAAAAATAGCTTTGCTGTGATTATGCTAAATGAGCCACACTACGAGCATGGAATTTTTGGAGTAGGTGGTACCCTTTCTAGATGACGGTTTATATTTCATCTTACTCCTTACAGGTGTTCTCATTTCCAATTAGCATAGAAATAAAATATTAGGACTTAGGATGATCTTCCTCATAAGTATTCTATGTATCAATGTTTTCCAGAGGAAATACTTTAAAAAAATTAAGTCATAATAATTTACTGTATATTTTGTTTCAACACAGAAGTTCAAAAGCCTGACTCCCTTCTTTGTTCTTTTTCTTTTTGTCAAAATATTAATTTTTTAGAAGACTAACTGATTTTCCCATAACTGCCCAATTTTCTCATAAAGTAGTTATTCTTGTTGCTTCTCAGATTTGGCCTTTAACCATACTCTGACATCTAAAAATGCCAAGTTAAATTATTTGCCCTCTGCAGAAAGCTCTGCTTTTGGGAGGTCTCAAGGCCAGTCTGGATGGGGCTTTGAGCACTTTGTCTAGTGGAAGGTGTCTTTGGCCACAGCAAGGGAGTTGGAACTGGACAACCTGGAAGGGCCCTTCTAACCAAACCATTATGCGATTGCTGGATATAGAACTAGTTGTAGCAGTCTCAAACCTTTCTGACAGATTTCTCTCTTTCTTTTTTTATTGATCCTCTGTTATGACTCTTTCAAAATTGAACCCTCCATTTTGTTAGAAACATTTCATTCTAATTATTAAAAAAAATTATGCTGCTCCTAGTTAATTCTCTGTGTTTGTTTCAGCTTGAATGTTTAAGTACCTAGACATTAAGTCTAAATTTTTATCTACATTTTCTAGATTATTTACCTCATTGATTTTTATGCATTTGTGGCAATATTTGCATTGTAAATGCTCTGAGAGGCTATTTGCTTTTTAAACTGGGTTTTGCTTTAAATCACGAAACAGATTTGCACTTGTCCTAGGCAAAGTAAAATTTGTGTTTATTAGCTGTCAGTTTTACAAAAAGTCTCATCTGATTACTCTAGTTCAAGGGTTACAGATAAAGAAAATTTTGATGTATTCTTTTTTATTTTCTGCCTCAAAAAATAATGTAAGAAAAAAACTATTTTAACAAATCGAAAGGGAGAAATTACTACTGAAATGTATGTGAAATACATATAAAAAGTTGATGGAAATTGAGAATAGAATTCTTGTGAACTACAAATACACTTATAAGGCTAAAGCTAGTATAGGCTTTTATATTTGTGCTCTATGTTTGGAGCACATGAAAGAAATTATGAACTCACCAAATGCTAATTCCCTCACCAATATATAAGGGAACCCTTATAAAAAATATATTTTCCAGAGTAAAAATTACTAAGTCATCACAGAGAACTAAGTCATCACAGAGAAAACAGAGATTGATGTCTACCCTTCTCTTCAAGGATATGAGGAATCTCACTGAAACGAATGTTGTAAAACAACATTAATAATACTTTTGTTATGTTTGAACTTACACATGCTTTAGTCTGTGTTATGCAGTGCTCTTTCCAAAAAGAAATGCATGTAGGTTTGGGGTTTACTTGTGACTTTATTGTGTAGTGCTATGTATCTATGCCCAATAGAATTAATAACTTGATGACAATAGTTATCTTGTGACTGTTCTCTTCGGTTAAAAGCAGGTATCCATTGCTTGAGAATAGCTGGTGTCCATTTGTCACGGTGTGACTTGGGTTTTGCCAATTTTAATATATGTAGTTTCCTCTAGAGACAGGATTTAGGAGGAGAGACAAGGCAGGCTTAAAACTTAAAAGGGTATAAGAAGAAATTTATTAATAACACAAAAATAATTCAGAATAAGATTTCTAGATTATTCCCTGCTCCCCCTCCCTTCATTCCACATTTCTTAACATACAGAAACACTTTAGTCAGTCATCTACTTAAATTATCATTTCAGTTCCCTCCAGAGAGAAAAGTTTATACTAATATTCCCTTATCCATTTTTTTGGTTTAAGCTTAGGGGCTGTCTCACTCTCATAATCTACATCTGCCCGGGAAATATTGCAGCTTATGACTCTCCTCGCATCTCCACAGTCCTTCCAGAGCTCTGCTATAGGTTATGTTACACACTTGGGGTACCACTTTTAAAGGCAAGCTACTGAAAGACAGAATTCTCTTCATCTCTTTTTCTATTAAATGTCTCTGTCCATATTTTCAGTCCCAAAAGAGAAAGCCCCATTTCCTCAAAGCAAAAAAAGTCTTTTAAAGCAATTAAGCTCCCCCAGTATATTTCAAAGTTTAAAGAAATTTTAGTGTAGTCACAATCCCCTCATAGCCCTCAAAAAAAGATTTTCAGCTACTCATCAGTTGCATCTTTTCAATCTCTTCCCATCAGGAACTTTATCTTCATTCCGCTGACTTCTGTAGACTCCATGCTTTATTCCTTCTCGTTCAGGGGAGCTCAGGCGATCGAGAATCTTATCCGGGCATTAAAAGTTTAATCCAGGACATGAAGAAGCTGGGCCAGGCCATTGCTGGAAAACTCTGAGGCACACAGATCATCTGGGACCTCTCTTCTCAGAACGGGGTGAAGGGAAGGGAGAGCCTTTGGTAGCTGCCCATGCCCCTGCTCAGCCAGGCCACGTGGAGAGGGGAGCTGAGGATGAGCTGAACCCCATAGAGCCGAGCTGAGTCGAGCTGAGCTGAGTTGAGCCGGGCCGAGCCAAGCCGAGCCAAGCTGAGCCCCATAGAGCTGAGCCGAGCTGAGCTGAGCCAAGCTGAGCCAAGCCCCGTAGAGCTGAGCTGAGCTGAGCCAAGCCCCGTAGAGCTGAGCTGAGCCGAGCTGAGCCGAGCCCCACAGGGCTGAGCTGAGCCCCACAGGGCTGAGCCGAGATGAGCTGAGCCCCACAGAGCTGAGCTGAGCCCCGTAGAGCTGAGCTAAGCAGAGCCGAGCTGAGCCGAGCTGAGCCGAGCCCCACAGGGCCAAGCCAAGCCGAGCCGAGCCAAGCCAAGCTCCGCAGAGCCAGTGCTGGGGTGAGCCCAGAGCCGGGCCATAGTCCAGGGCCCTGGCCAGAGCCACTGCACCTCCAGGGAGGCTGGAAGCCGAAAGAGAGCAGCCCACCCCCACCAGTGTGATTTATGAAAACGAAACAACTCTCTCCCAGGCCACCTGGGATGTCAACCACTAAACCAGCCCTCCGATGGGTCCCCTCATCCCACAGGGGAAGCTCCCAGAGAGGGGACCTGGCCTCATACTGCTTTCCCTCAGGCAGCTCTACCCCTACGCCCTTCCATGTGAAACCAGCACACCATCCCATGTTATGGCAAGACTTAAGAAATACAAACTAATCATTGCAGCACTTAGAGCAAACTTCTTCTGTTATGCAGACTATTATCTCTTACTAATGATTTGTTCATTCAGTTTGCAGAACATTAATGTACTTTGCTAAATTATAGGCAACAACTTTTTTTGTGCTTTTTAATAAAAGCAACCAGCAAGCACAGTAGGCACTGTCTTGTTGTGGTGTTATTTCTTCTCACTGACTTAACTAGTAGACTGTTATTGTATAAAATGCAAAACAAAGGAGAGAGTTAGACCTTGAGGTATCAATATTCACATGGACTACGGAATTCAACATTTTCTTTGAAGTTTATCCTTGTGTAGAGCAGGCACACTTATGTTACCCTGCTTGTTGGAGGAGTATGTGCAAGTGTAAATATTGCATAAATGAAGTGCCTTGCCCTGCTCAGGCTTGTATTTTACTCATAGTTAGTATTTCAGCCCTGGAATTTAATATTTGCTTTTCTCAATTTTTTTCCCCCAAGAAAGCACAATAGCTCATAAATCAATGTAAAATTAAAAGACTGCATAAATTCAATTGTTTTGAAGTGGTCCTTTCCACTGAATTCTGTCAGAATTTTGTTGTTGTTGTACAAAACTAGTTTTTGTGACCAGAGAGAAAAATTTTCAATACTGTTCTGGTGCATATTCTTACTAAGTAAAAGTACTAGTAGCATTCTTTATCGTAATGGAGATTCCTGTTTCCAAATGCTAACTAATCTGCTGAAGGAAACTCTGGATCTGTGCATTTAACTTTGATTTCCTAGTCCTCTTTATCCATTTTGTCTTAGTCATAGCAGGATTAATACATTTAATGAGATAAATGAGAGCATGAAAGAGCTTTTAGAGCTGTTAATGTATAATTTCTCTTCTCTTCTCTTCTCTTCTCTTCTCTTCTCTTCTCTTCTCTTCTCTTCTCTTCTCTTCTCTTCTCTTCTCTTCTCTTCTCTTCTCTTCTCTTCTCTTCTCTTCTCTTCTCTTCTCTTCTCTTCTCTTCTCTTCTCTTCTCTTCTCTTCTCTTCTCTTCTCTTCTCTTCTCTTCTCTTCTCTTCTCCTCTCTTCCAGAAGCTAAGTGGAGTGTCTTTCTTTTTTGCAGGGCTGTGTTTAGCAGAAAGTGGTTACTTCTAAATGCATTGTATTCATACGATGATCCAGACTCTTGCACAACTATACTCCTTCCTGCTCCTTGGAATGTAACTCTTCAAAGGACTTAATTTCAGAGAATGTCCTAACTCCTGCTGATCAACTGCAATTAATTTTGGAACCCTAAGGAATCAACAGAGGGGTGGATGCCAGTTAAAAGCAAGGTCATGCTGGTGGTCCAGTATTTTTCATGGGAAAGCCCATGCATATTTTTGTCCTTGCATGGAACAACCCCAAGCCTCCTTTGCTAAGGAACTTGACAGAGTGGACTCTTGACTATACTAAGTAAGATGCATCACATCAGTGATGGTTTTTTTTTTTCTCACTCTGAATCCCAAATTTCCCAGAAACAGAAGGATGAGAATGTTTTCTGATATTGATAGTAAATGACAATAACTTTGAAAGTCAGGAAGAACTAATCATTAGTAACCTATTTGATGCTCTTTTTCATTAAATGGTC
This sequence comes from Erithacus rubecula, assembly GCF_903797595.1. Lineage (NCBI taxonomy): Eukaryota > Metazoa > Chordata > Aves > Passeriformes > Muscicapidae > Erithacus > Erithacus rubecula. The sequence continues at coordinate 1,833,468 of NW_027635590.1, forward strand.
AACTAATAGGGCTTGAATACAATTGCCAATTAAACTGAAAGCTATCATATACCTCGTTTTAGCACGCGAGGAATAATCAGACTTAAATGTTCAATAAAATTCAGTTCTGAATTAGGTTCCCTAAAGTGGGATGGAGGTGTCTCACATTGTCAATCCAAAGTGTGAGAAGGGAATTTATCTACTCTTTCTGGTTCACATCCATCTGCCTTAGTATTCATACATTTAGCAGGAGAAGCAGGAGGTGATACCTAACAAGAACTCCCCCAGATTTTGGCTAAAAGCAGCTTTTCTAACAGCAAAGGAGATGAAGGGGTTCTATTCCTTTATCTGTCCTCCTTCTTTTTGAGTGAAACTTCACCAGCTCATTGGGCAGGGCCACGCTGCAGCCACCACACCATGATATCTTCAGAAAACTGGTACATGTTCAGACAAAGGGTTTGCTTTGTAGACTCTTGTGTTTTGACTAACAGCCAGTTGCAGTCTGTCCTTTAAAAAGGTCCAGTATTGTTCTGCTCTTTAACCAAGCCACAGATGGATATAAACAGTAACTTTTCCTTTTGACTAAGGTCATTACTACCTTTTCAGCTCGTTCTTGTCTGTTTGTTGGAAACTGGGCAAGGACATTGGTTGTACCACTTATGGACAATAAAAGGTTATAAACCATCAGGGCTTTGTATAATGACTTGTAATGCCATTTTTCTCTTCCTTTCTTTTAAGGAAATTTTATTTTAAATTTCTATATTTTTTTCCGAGTATGTTTTATATGTAGACTTTCTTTCAAGTTATTTTTGGGCTCCTACCTGAAACCTTGAAGTAGATGTCATCTAATATACTGCCTACAGCCAACAGTAAGGGACACAAACCTCTAGATGATGACTTAGATTTGCAGATAACAAAATCTGAATTTTCAGTCATTTCGACAATACTTCCCTGGTCTGCCACTCACACATCTCCTAAATCTTTATTTTTCTCCATGTCAGATAAACTCTTATTTTCAGATTGCTCCCTGCAGCAGTCCTTGATGTTCCACTTCCTTTCCCCTAGGAGAAAGTTTGCCTTGTGTCTGACTCACTGCCATGTTTAGCCCACTCATGTTCCTGAGTGTTTGTCCCACAGAGCCAAGATTGTTTCCTCACCCCACCCCTTGTTTAGTGACTGTACCCAATCTATTCCTCATACTCAACCTCACTCTGAGAGACTTTTCTATACCTCCTTGAAGATTACCCATCATTAAAAGTCATAATTAACATAAATGATAAAATATGCATTAGCAGAAGACAAAACTCTTAAGTGCTGTTTCATACTGACTGTATCTCAGTTTTCATGTTTCTCCTGCAAGTCCAAGCAAGCAACTCAGTAAGCTCAAAGTATTTAATATTGTATATGTTGTTCTTTGCCTCAGTTTGCATTATTTGACAACCATTTCTTCAGGTTCGTTTGTAAGAAAGTTTCAGTATTGCCAAGTTCTCTTGAAAACTCAGTACACTCCACAGAAGTATTTTTGGGTATGTGTCTGTGCATGTGTGAATATATATAAAAATATTATATATACTCCTGTACACATATTTACCCCTCCACTATGCTAAGGCTTTTTGTATGTCCTTGTCTAAGGTAACTGGTGCAGTTATTCAGGATAGATTGAGCAGTTGATAAAATATGTTGTTTCAGAGTGATTGCTGATATATGTCAAATAGTTTATGTGGTTACTAATATTATAAAATTAGTAATTATTACTTAATGAGGATATTTGGTGAGAAATAGCCAGAATTGACCAATATCCACCATGACTGTTAAGTTGCAGGCTCATATGTGTGTTATACTACCAGAAAAAGCTGCAAACCAGAATACAACCTTTGTTACAGAAACTATTTTCTTACTTGTTTCCCTCTAGATAACGTTTTCTAGTTATTATTTGGGTAAAATTTTCAATACTAGCAGCAAGCTGCTTTGTTCTCTACTAAATGACATGGTTTGGTACTTGCTGACATGGATCATGGGGCTCTGGAAATTTTTGCACTGGAGGTAGGATCAGGAAGGATGAAGTAACATCTTTATACAAGGTTTGGGCTTCAGTGAAATTCCTGGCTTACTAGGAATCTGGAAGATGCCCTATGAATTTAAGGTTTTTGTGGTACCTTGGCAATACTGTATGCTATGCACAGCTTCTGCTACATCACTCAAGGTTCTTGTTAGGAAAAACCTGAGTTTATGAGAAAGTCCTCAAGGTGGCAAAGCAAAACAGCCCTTCTTGTTTCCTTCCCTTATATAACTCATTCATGCTGCTGCAAAATTTACAGAAACAAGGCTGTTTGGATAACATCACTTACCTTCCAGAAAAGATTCTCTTTGTTTTCTATTGCTTCCTTTCACATTCTTTGCTCAAGTGTTGGCTTACTTAGCTCAGCATGAGTTAAGTGGATTCAGTCGAAACTCAGCTCCTTTTGTCTATCACCATGCAATCTAAGGAAGAGGCTTGTTTTAAAAGAGTCAGTCTATTAATTTTGCAGTCATGAACAGTCTTACCTGCAGGCACAAAGTGAAGTTTGCTTTCTTCCTGTGGTTAGTCTCTGGTTTATAATATTTATGTGCTATATTTTGATTCTACTTGATAACAATTACCAAATTAAAGTAGCCATGAGATAGTGAATTTAACTTTGTCCCCAAGGGACCACCCCAAAAGTGAGACTAGTTGGATGCTGTGTCTCAAAACACGTTCACTTTCACTGGCCCTGCCCCTTACACAAAAGCTTGGGAGAGAGTGTTTAAAAATCTCTTTATGCCAAAGGCATCATTTGATGGGTAGCTGAGGTAGGTTTTGAAAGGCATACCGCTGGAGCTGGTGCAAAGTATGTGGAACAGACCCAAAATTAGACCACAGACTTTAATTGCATGATGACTCAGGTAGAACTCCTTGCAGATGAGGTTTTTCTCCTCATCCCTCCATCTTTTAAAAAAATATTGTACTCCATATTTTTATTTATTTAACAAGCCCAAATGACTTGCATTGAGCCATTTCAAGCTCTACTTTATCTGATTTAGATTTCTATTTAATTTTTATTTCTGCTTTCCTAGGCAGTTGTCTAAACAGCATTTTGGTTCTGAGTTAAGGTGGATAAGTGATAGTGAAATTAAAAGACTTATGTCTGGCTTCTTTTCTAGAAGATCTCTAACTTTCACCTTGCAATGACGCAGAAATTGTATTTGTGTCTTTGTCCTTTAATAGACAAACCTACCTCACCTTATAGTATTTTCTAATCAGAGGATGAGGACTACATCTTTGAAATGAACTAAGTAGCACTGAATTTCTCTGAAAAATAAACACATGGATTGTTTTTACAAAAAAACATGGGAAAGCAATAATGATTATATCATTAAAGATGTTTTCATGGCACTGTAACTCTCCATCTCTCAAGGTTTGACTTGCACACATAGGATTATTAAGTTTAAAGAAATTCAGTTTAGTTTTACTTAAAATAGAGACTTTCCTCCAAATCAAATGATATAATCTTAGTTTCAAACTTTTAAACTAAAACTAGTGAAAACTACATGAAGTGACATAATTTTCCAGGCAAATGTTTGTTTTCAATGAATTGTTATTTTCTGATGAAACAGAACCATTTTGAAAAATTCCCAGCTTGATGCTTTCTTGATCAACCTACCTCACAATTACATGTAACATGTGTTTTTTGAAACTATCACTTAATGACTGAGAACTCCAAATTCCACTTTGTGTAGTCAATAGGCATCAGGATATTGCAGCCATATTGTGACACCTCTACACTGGAGATATAATGATATCATCTCATCCCAGACTTAAAAATCTGACACTTATTATACTTGGGCCATTTCTACGGGTCTCCCCCTCTTTTTAAAAGATGCTTAGTTTTCCTATCTGAACTCCAACAGGTTTATGGTTTCCCACAAATCTGTTTTTCCTCACAGAGTTGGTCTATCTAACAAAATCAAGAAAAGTCCTAGATTTTCCAATGTCCTGTGAAAGGATTTTAGTAAAATACCATGTACTTTTCCCATGTCCCCATGCTGCAATGCATGTAAAATTCTTGTCTTTTAAATACCCTTCTGCAGGACTCTCAGCCTTTCTTACTGACATGACACTAAGCTCATTTGAGGAATTACTTGTTAGATGTTGCATACCAGGGATTTTCATGGATATGTCACCAGGAAATCTTGTAGATACTGGGTCTGTGATTTGTCAATATGAGTAGATGGCCTGGAACAAAAGAAGTCTTGAAACTCATCCAGGTCTTTAGATTTAGATTTCAAACTGGCATTCATGGTCACTTCCCCATCTTGGGCAAACTTATTTATCTATTTCAAGTAATCATGGCTGAGAAGGTGTTGTTTCTTCTTTTTATGTAATTTTTGTCTTCAAAGAACACGTACAAGTGCACTGAAGCAGTTATGTGTTGACAGCCAATAGTCCTATCTGTTGGATATCCATAGTGGAAAGAGGATGAGTTTGTTAACTTTCTGCCATTGAAAATCCAAGCACATCAAGAACATTTGTGTCTCTTGGCAGTATTTAACTACCAAAATGTGCTGGGATGCCATAAGAAGAGAACAGTCTCATTTTGCAGTTATTACCAGATGACAAATTGTCTACACCTGGTGAGCTAACACAATCCTTCTACTCCAAACTACTGACCTATAAGCTGTACAATATCCATTGTGTAAGAAGGAGAACTGGAAGTTCTCAGTGCCCTGACAATTCAGCCAGGTCAACTGGAACATTGGGGTGTCCAACCACCTGGCACCACCAAACTGACCCCAAGGAGGAGGAATGCGTGTGTTAAGGGGAGGGAAAATAGGTTAGTGATTTCAGGGAAATAATTCTCATACATATGTTTGGTCTGGGACAATAGATGAATATGTATTTAGAATACACATAAACTGAAACTTTCCTGTACTCAGCATGTATGGATTTGGGGGGAACCATTATCCACTATCACCCAGACAGACAGAATGTCTGCTTCTTAGTGTTACATTGGTGTTAAGTAGTTTTTTCATTTTACCAAATTTTTTGTAACACAATGAGCAAGTTATGTGAGAGCCTAAACTATGAAAGAAAAAGCCTAAGATAACAGATATAATATTATAGAAAGCTCCATTATCTACTGAATGTTTGCTAACGCTAATGCTATCTACTGTTGTTTGCTAATAGATGTTCATAGAGTGTTTTAAGGGACACCAGAGGTCCATTTTTTTTGTTTGCTAGTCCTTTTACAAATAGATTTGTATGACTGTCATGTCTGAAATCAAGGAATATCCAAAGTATTTACTGCAAAAGATATTCAGTTGCAATTAGGAAAGATGATTTTTTGCTGTTACAGTACTCTCAGGTGTTTGAGAAATGCCTGCAAATAAGCAAGTTTTTCAGATCTTCAACTCCACATAGTGGTTTTGAAGTCAATCTATGGGTAGCATGTCTAAGTGCACCTCATGACCTTCAGACAGCCCAAGTCCATCTGTCACATACCAGACAGACTCAAGGAAAGCAGTCCTTGCCTGGGTTTGAGACTGCACTAACAGGTTTGCTGCCTGCATACATAGCTGATCTGAGAATAAACCCTGAGAATAGCCTTGCAGTGCTCTTGAGGAGACAGCCCATAGGCATTCTCCAAGTCCAAATCAGGATTTGTGCTGCTCCTGCACAACTGGGGCACCGCACAGGGCTGATTTTGGTGCTTACAACTCAGAAAGAATAGATTACATGCTCTTAGTGACAGAAGGAATCACTGGCTGCTGTGCTATGTAACATCTACAACGACCTTTGTGCACTGGCTTGTCTCTTTACAAGATGTGGTTCAGGTATGTGGAAGCATCTGCAGAATGATGGGTATGTGCCATAGTGATCTTTGGGTTGAGCCATGCACCTTTTGGAGTGGAATCTATGCCAACTGTGTCCATATATATCACTATATATCTTGCATGTATTTCTTTTTAAACAACACATTATCAGACAAGTAATTTGCTCTTCAGCTAAGTAAGAAATCTCCAAAATTTCATACAATAAATATGCTTCTGAAAATTCCAGCATGTGCAAAATGTCCTCATCTTCTTCCCTGAAAGGCTGCTGATCAAATGAGTGGAATAAAAATTACTATAAAGCATATTTGACTCACCTCCCTGTCATCATTCAGTCATGGCTGGCTCTCATGAATATGAAGTAAAAAAAAAAAAAACAAACCCCAACAAAAATAAAAAATGGGCACAGGTAACACAATTGTGAAGATTGGACAACTTTCTTTACGGAAAATTAAAAGAAGAGGACATATGGAACAAATGTTGGGTTTTCTCTGCCAGTGGAAGAACAGCATTTTTGTCATCTCATCAACAACATCTTTTTATGGGAGAAAAGGAAATCATCATTGTACTAAGGACGGAAGGGCATAAGAGAGAAAATTTGTAAATAGATGAAACAATGATCTACGAGCAGACTTTCTGCTACCAATGACATTTTGCATCTCTGTAAGCAAATAGATATGATGGTATCTAAATTAGGAGACAGTACAAATTGATAAGTTAGCTATAAAAAAAGCAGTGGTTTACTCTCTTCTATAGAATTATGTGGAAGGCCCTGTTGATTCTCCCATGGAAACCTCAGTTGATTCTCATATTGCAGACATTGTAGAATGGAATTGTAGCCCATGGAATGTATTGAAAAAGGAGGGAGGGGAAAAGATGTTCAAGGATTTATTGAGAAAGCATAAATAAAATCCAGCCGTTCTGCCAAGGGCATCTGTAAGGTGCCCCATTACTGTGCAATGGCTTCAGCACCAATTCCAGGAGCACCTCCAAGCACTGGTGTACAGCAGTGAAGTTTGTTCAAAACAGAGAGGAGCACAGGGCCTTTCAGAGTCCACCCACATACAATCATTTTGATGAGGAATAAAACCAGTATCTATCTGTAATTGGAACTGGGTGTGGTTAGAGTAAAGCTCATTACCGAAGAGGGACCAGCAACAGCAAAGCACTGTGCTGGGAATGCCTGATGAGGCACCCACTGAGGAGTGGGTGGACTGCTCAGAGTAGGCAGTAAGGACCATGGGAGGCTCTTCTCAAGTTGTGTGCTGCTGTGGGACTGAAACACAGAAGGATATCCCCCAATAACTTCTGCTCTCTGTTTGAATGGAAAGGTTGTGTTTGGCAGCCCTGCTCTGATGGACTTCTTTACTTTTGGTTATGGGGACCAGAAAATTGTTATTTTTTACTCACATCCCTCAGGGATCTCCTTCTCTGACTGGTCACTCTACCTGGGGCCTCTGTGAGTGAAGGTGAATATATTATATAATACATTATATTATTTGTGTGCAGTTGAGTCCGGATGTCTGTATCTTCAGTCTGAAGTCCTGCAGTTGGAGACGGTGAATGGGAGGTTTTATTTCATGTCTTAGCAGATGACTCTGCCGGATCTGTAATCAAGCTAATATCCCACTGATGACAATGTCAGAGACATCAATAGACCTTGAGCTTGGCTGTAGGTTCAAGTAGGGGAGAGCAAGCACCTGCTTGATCTAAGAAGGACCTAAATTAGAACTGAAAGAAAATCACTTTTTCGTGAATGAAAAGTGAACTGGACTATACATTAATGTGGGATCATATTCAGAAGGTGGTACTGTCCATAAGGAAGCCAGGAAATGAGCCATGACTCCAGAGTCCTCAGAAGGAAAAATCCACAGGGGTCTTACCATCATGCACTACTGCTTGGCACCACAGATTCTTAGAATATCCCAAATTGAGAGGGACCTACAAAGATCATCAAACCCAACTTCTAAGCAAAGAGCCTAAGAGAGATTGAAAACACAGCCTTGTTCTTACTGACACCCTGCTATAACCAACGAAGCCAGTCTCAGCTTCTCTTCTACAAGATCCAGTCTCCATCTATGCTGCACAAGGGAAAAGTGCCCCAAAACAGATTTTACCTTGCTTCCATCAAGTCTGCTTTCTTGCATTAAATGTCCATGCTTTTTTGGAGCAATTAAACATTTGCATTATCCTTTGGCCTGTCCTGTTGAAATTATTTTTCCCTCTACAAAGTTCTGTAGCACTCTCTTCTTCTCCTATGCTGTTGTGGAGAAGGTTCATTTCTTCCTCTTTAAAGTCTGATTTTCCTCATGTGTCATTCTGCTTTCTGCACTTTTTGTATTCTTCCTTCTTAAAGCCATCTACTGTAAGGTTTTTTGAAAACTATGACAGTTTGTGCTGTGTTTCTCTGTGAATGCTGTTTGTTCCAGCAATATATTTCTGTGATAATGACACGTACCATTTTGGCACTGCCTTTCCCTTAAAATCTATTACCAGAAGAGCAAACAGTGGAATGTATCATTCACATTCTCAGCAGGTCAGAAAATATATAAATTTTCTTTTTGTACAATTGTTAAAGTATTGTTTACAATTCAGTACCCTGTAATATTTGTTTGTGGTTTTGTAATGCTTCTTAGAGGGATTTGCTGACTGAAAGAAAAATAATATGGCAACTGCAGCTATCAGTTTGGTTTGGTATTTTAAGACATTATTAGATGTTACAAAGTCACAGAATTGCCACTTCACATCTGGGAATCTGATATTTGTAAAGGGCACAAATATCCTCCCAATTTGAGAGTAACATTTGAACATACACAGGCTGAAGTGGGCTAATAAAACATCCCAGTTCTATATGCTTTAGATTTTAGAGGAAAATACACTATTAGGGTGGTGCAGCTCTGGTTCTTCTGTTTTCTTTGTATGAATCAAATAACTTGCAATAAAAAAAACTATTTCCTTCTGTGGTTATTTTTAATCTTAGCTGAAATATCTCTAAGTAATTAGCATATTTCAAATCAGTTTAATTTTAGACACACTATAGAGGATAAAGGTATGTATTATTTTACTTATTATTATATACAAAATAGGGCAAGTACATATCTATTTCCTACTTCTTTTGCATAGAGGTGTCACAATCATCATCAATCAAACTTTATTTACAGAGCACTTGAAGAGCAAGACAACTGGATTTGCCTGAACTTACCTTTCTGTTGCATTTGTGAAAACTGGAAATGCCTCAGCTTTGATTTGATGCACTACTTGTCAGTTTGTGAAGAAACATCTCTGTTTTCTGTGTATTGCATAAATCCTTTAGCTTTAGTTGTTTACTTTAGCTGCTCATTGTGTCTGTGGTGAAAGAAGCACATAAACATTTTTAATTGGAACATTTTTGTTTTATAAAATATAATTCTATCATTTCAGTAATTCTGCATTTTTTCCTTTTAGTTATGGAGATAAAAAAGCACTATAGGCAGCTAAAATTTTACCTTTCTTTCCTTTGTGTTCAATAGTCTCTAATTTTTACCAAGAAAATATTAAATCATTTACAGAAGTTATCTACCAAAAGGTCCTGAGCTCTGTTGTTTCATGTGGCTTCTATTTTATTCCTACCTCCTATTCCACAAAAAGATTCCAGATGAATTTATTTTCCAGCACTTAATTACTACCAGAGATCAGATGTTTGGCTGATTCATAGACAAACTTTGAGCCTTCCTCACAGCTGTGGTTTTTCAAGTAGGAACTAGCTTCCTGATTTCACCTTCTTCCCTCTTGTGATCTTCATCTCTCTTCATTCTTAAATGACTGCAAGATTTTTCACTGTAGGTAAGACTCGGGTTTACTTTTTATATATACACATTTATATATCTATGTGTGTATATATATAATACACACAGAGAAAGTTTTATAAGTGTATATTATTGCCTTGAGTTCTCTATAGATTTTTTAAAATTAGTTTGCTTTTCTTCTAATGTGATGTAGTAAAAAAATTATAACAATCCTTTTAAGTAACTGTGGCAATATTTTTCATAAAATTCGTTTTAGCAAAGGCCACTGTTATCCTTTGCATAGAAACTCTTGAAAGAGCTGACAAGATAAAATTTTGTAACAAGCAGATAAAAACTGCAGTTTTTCAAGTGTTTCAATTTTTTTCCAGTTTTTTAGTTCTTTTCAAATATTGCTCAAAGTTGACATTTTGTTGTTGTTAGAAAAGTTAGTAAGCACTGTGCTCTCACCAAAGGAAATTTGGGGTAAAATGGCTTTTGAAAAGATCATTGCCTGCACTGAAGAGTTGTATAATGTGTGTTCAGATCAGACAGCCTGATTATTTATTTTTAAATAATAAGCTTTCAAAGTGATAATTTGCAAAGTGTTATTTGATCATTCGAAAAATATAGTGCTTCTACTAAACTTCTACATGCAATTATGAAGAAAGACAGGATATATTCTGGAGAATACAGTGGAATTCACAGCAGAAGACATTTATTCCATTAGGATAAAAAGGGATTGCATCCCTAAACCTCACAGAGTAATCTCTAAACCTTGTTACTCTAATGGCTGTATTTATACCTTACTTGTTTTCACCTTATTGCTGTTGCTCAGAGCTTTCTCTCCTACCAATCAGACATCCAAGATTATTCCTAACAAGCTTGTACAGGATTCCCTACAGTATTGTGCAGATATCAATTTTGTTTTTAACATCACTTTGCAGGAGATTTGTTGGTTGGTGTTTGGATTTTTGGTGTTGGTCTGGTTTTTTTTAAACTGCAACAGACTTTTCAGACTTCAGCAGAACCATGAGTTAATTACAGTTATTATTGTTGATAAGTGAAATAGAGCATAGTTGGAACGTCTCAGTCTTCTGTAGGCGGCATAAATGGCTTTTGGTCTGGTGATTTTCATATCCAGAAACTCTTACTTTAAATAAGGGGTGGAGTGCTTTATGGCAGCTTTGTATTTGTTGTAACAAGAAAAAAGACACAAAGCTCTTTCTTCAACACACAGGATCAGCCACTTAAACACTAATGCATTTCACTAACTTAAAACACTAAATTTTCTTCCTTCTTTCAAAGAGTATTTTCCTTGTATTTTTCGAATACAAAATAAAGTAAATGAAGAACAATTGTGTGTCCACTTCCCAAGGAGTCTCAGAGCTTCTTCCTAGAAGAAGTAGCTTAAACTAGACAAAATTAAAAACCAAAAAAAAATCACAGTTTTAATCTGAATATAAAAATATCTGGTACTCTCAGAGGCTTATGTTTTTAATTTTATTCAAACCAGCAACTGACAAACCTCTCTGAGTTTTCTATTGGATGTAAAGTTTGGTCCTGCTCTGAATTTGACAAATGATTAGCTGACACATCTCCAAATTGCATAAATGTCCCTGACTCCTGTAGCTTTCCTCTTTTGCTAAACAGTCCTTCTCTGGAACAAACTCTGAATCTCTCCCCCTTTTCTGTCCCTTCACCTCTGTTCCCTCCCACCCAACCTTTAACAAATCTTGTGTGTCACACTGTCCCTTCCTGCAAGCATCACCTCCTCACACTGTCATTTGCTGACTTCCTTGCTCCTTTCAAAATTAAGGATAGAGTAATCTTCCCTCTGCTGTCCATGGAGATTTATTTTGAGAATGCCAACATTTTAGCCAGGAGTTTTGTGAGAATGGTGCTTTACATGGGCCTCATCAGAAACTATGTTTTTCGAGGGTTTCAGCACAAATGTTTGGAAAAGAATCAGAAAGTTGGATGTCAAGGACACATTTTATGGTAGCAGTGGCATTTTGCCGTTCCTACTTTTGATATAAACTATTTTCCTCCAGTAGGGTGTTTTTCATAACCAGATAAATTAAATCCTTATGACACAATGGGAGGTTTTATTTTATCCTTGTTCCTTACTGTGTAACTCAGATAAGCTTCCCTCAGAAATATTTCTGATACTTCTTCTCCTCTGTCACTGCTAAAAAAAATACAGACATCAGTCAAAAAAATTACTTTCTCCAGCCCAAAATGGCAACAATTGGACATCTGTAGATTTGTGCACCAAGATGTGAAATCCAAATGTTAAATTAATGTATTAACAATGTTTATAGTTTTATTACCCTGTAATTATATCATACCTCCTGATTGTTTTTCTTTTCATCCCTGTTTATAAAAGGTATTTGCCTGAACCTGTTGTGAATGTCTGCACTTCTAGTGTTAGTCCTACTGATGTTTTGCCAGGTTCAGTGGAAGAAAAGGCAGTTGTAAAGATGGAATTGTTATACTGAAGGATCTATCAGATGGTGAATTAGAGACAGCTGGAGACGTGATTTGGCCCTGTAGCTATGTTTGGCATCCTTTCTGCCAAATGCTATGTGGAAGGGGTCATTAAATGCAGTCTTGAATAGTGGTGGCTGGGAAGCAACAGCAAGGTTAACTGTGTGGTGTCAGGGAATTAACTAATTGTAATAACAAGGGAGAAGGGAATTGTCAGGATCTTCTCAAAGGCAGAGTCCTCTGAGCACACCATTGATTGACTTAATGCTGTTGTTCTCTTTCTGTCAGATTCCAGGAAAAAACCTTTTGCATATATTTGTATTTTTTCATCTTCCTAATCAAAATAACTGCAGAAGTCAGCATATTGGCTAATATGAAGCCTAAAATGAAACACTATCATTGTTTGATCACAGCAAGGGAATCCTCTTGATATCTTGGTGACAACCAAGACTGGGCTTGGCTCTTTTCATACCTGTCCTGCCATTGCTATTTCATTATAAAACTCTACTTTCATGACATTGAAGACATTTTGTACTAATTATTTCTTATTTGTTAATTTAAAATGCCAACATGAACTTTACATTTATTTTCTGACTGAAATTAAATGCTGATAAATATTAAAATATAGGGTATTCACTAATTATATTGGATGAGAATCTGAGTTCTTACTGGTAATTTTGGACAACAGTTTCTGAAATGAATATTGTGAAGAATTTCACAGAAGAAAACTTCATTATCCACATAATTTTAGAGAGCCAAGGAAGCCTTTTGCCATTGTTTCATCTATCTGGTTCAACAGTCTGTGGAAAGGAAAATAGGAGGGGTTTAGCACCCCAACAAATCTGTGGTAATTTTTAGGAGTACAAAGCAGCGTTTTCTGCTGAAAATTAATGCAGGATAGTTGGGCCAGTGAAACAACAGAGATGTTCCAAGCTGCAAGACTTTCAAAGGTTATTTGTAAGCAGCACCTTGGTTTTTTATTCCACCTGATGGTCTCTAACATGTTTGTGAGTAAGTTTTATAATTTGTACTATATAGTTTATGGAAGATTTGCAAAGCATTGTCCCATCAGTTACACTTGACTTCAGTGAGGACAACTGCCTCCAAGTGGGTCATCTAACAGAGCTAGAAGGCAAATCTCTGAGCTCTGGTTGAAATAGTATGACCATCCTGAAGTTGGAGGATACTTGGCTTTCTAGACTGAATATGATATTAGAACTACAGAAAAACATGTAAACAGACAAAATTCCTCCTCTTCAGGATCAGTTCACTTAAGGGTGTCTTCAACACCTTAGTTATTTGTTAAGTTTTTCTACTAGTGCTCATGAAACTACCTTATCATCAGCTGATTTCCATTTTAAGGGAGCCTGTGGATGAATTCAGTAAAAGATCCTGACTTATTGGGGAACTGAAGAGAGTTTTAGCTAATAACTGGTCATCTGATTGCCATAAGCCAGAATTGCTATTGCTTAACTGAAGGAGCTCCAGCTGAATCTGTCAGTTTTGGCTCGTTGTAGATGAGGGAGGTCATCTGCAGTCTGCTGGTGACAGAACTGTCACCTCCAATTATTACAGTCAATCAGTGCTTTTTTCCCAAAGCCTTTTAGGAATTGCCCACTTGAAATTTAGGAATGGCAGAAATCAAATATTGAGCATTGGGCAAAGCTTTTGTTGAGTAACTTGAGCATGGGTGTAGAGGGGTGGTTAGGAAGGATTGGCAAACTGGTGCATAAATAGCATCAGGGGAGGGAGGCCACATTTTTTCCTTTTCTTTTACCCCATTTTCTTTTCTTTTCCCAGGCAGTCTATTAGAGTCTCTCTAGCTAGGAAAAAAATGCAAAGAAATATCAAAACGTGTATAGCTATTTGTTGTCTACAGGAGACTCAGTTCTGGCCTTCAGACTGATGGCAGAGCTGCACAGATCTTAAAGGTGGAACTTCCATTGCCACCTGTGGGAATTTTATCACAGGAAAGAGAACAGGTCCGGGCCCGGCATGTGAGATTGGTCTGTGTTAGTTCTGTTGACACTAAGTTCCTGAAGAGAGATAACCATGATGGCCAACTGATACTTAGCAGTGCCCTGTCTGGGCTTGCCCAGATGAGTGATTCACTTGCAATGCTTTTTACTTTGAGTCAATTGTATGTCTTTTGGCACTGAAATTTTTATCAGAGAGATAGATTTGCTGATTTTGAGATCTTTTGAACATGTAAGTAATGCATCAGTTTTTGAGGTCACAAATATAACCTTGTCTTGCTGTGATGGGACAAATTTTGCATGGTAATCTTAGAGCTGTTCTTCTTCATTTTTTGACCCAGTGTGTAATGAACCAAACATGAAAACTTTAAATGGTGGAGCTCAGGGCTGACGCTCAGGAAGCTGCTGCTACCTTGGCACCTCTACTCTTCCTCTGACAGTGCTCCAATCATTATTGTGGAATTTCCTCTCTTTCCTCTCTTATAGATGTAATTCTTGGCCTCAGATCCATTCACACATTTTGCATGGGAGTTATTGTGTTTGCTCCCATTGGACTCTCATGTATAGTTAGAGAAATGCATGTAGTTAGGGCTCTTGGTCCCTACAGGGAACTGTGACCTACAGGGATGGTTGCATTACCTTACCAATAAGAACAACTTGAGAGCTGCCAAACAGTGTGGCTATGTACTACTATTTGGATTTTCAAAGCACTGCTTTTAGAGAGGTCTCTTCCTGGAAAATTAAACAGATGAAAGAATAAACAGATTAAAGAGAATAATGTGGGCAGACTTCACTACACAACTGTTTTGCCTGATCCTTTGATCTACCTTTCAATTGCCATGCTAAACACAATTTATGCTGAGCACTAATATGAGAGATCTCCTATTTATTCCTTTGTTGTTTCAAAGTTTGGAATGATTGTTCAATTAGTACCTTGGTTTGCAGGACAGTAGTCATAAAACAGCTACTGTCAGACTTAATATATTAAGGACAAGAAATGGATGTGCTCATTAAATATGAAGTGTATATGTAAAAAGGGGCACAATCCTGGTCTTTTATTTTTTACAGAACCTAGCTCCCAAATTTCATACACATTTACATATAACAATGAATGGGTGAATTAACATGAATGAAATACATATTTATAAGTTAATTTAACATGATTTTATTGCAATCCAATTTTTAAAAATAATGTCAGCTGCATGCCAGCTTCTCAATTTCAAAAATCTTATATAGCATCTTGTAGTACAACCCCCCTTTGCAGTGTAGCAAGTAAGAAAGAGTCTGCCTTTCAACTCTTATATTAAGGAGGTGATTTTAGGTCCTGAACTTTGAATTTGCTTGCTCATGAGATTTTACTCATGCAAAAGTCTCACTTGAAACTAGTAAATCTTTAGGATTTAATTTAATTAAGGATTGTCCACATGTGACCAGATTTTCAGGACTGAAATTTTACTATGTCTAAGGTAAAAAACAAAACAAAACAAAAACCCAAAAAACAAACTAAAACAAGAAGCTGTTTGAGACCAATTTGCCATATAGAGAATGATGAATTAAAATAATTTCTCCATAAATTAAGAGTTGCCTCCATTGTCATTAACTAGGTTTTTAGAAAGTTTTTGCGGAGAGGTAAAAACCAGGAATAGCCACTAAACAAAACTCACTATTAATATTTATTGGGAACTGGTTACATACATACATACATACATACAGCTTAATTTTTTTAATCTTAAGACTGGAACACTCAGAACAGAAAAACTTCAGAAATATTTATTTTTTAATTTCTTTGAATTGAATTTGTTTCACTGGCTTGATAAAACTGAGACCATGAACAAAAAGTGTTTCTCCCTGTTAGATGTTAAAATACACAAGCAGACTCTTTTCATGCATTCAGATCTTGAGCCAAAATTAACTGAAACCTACATCAAGATTCACATTTTCTCAAATGGATTTTTCTCAGATTTACCAGTGGAGAACATTTTTAGAAGTATAGCAAATTATACAAACGGAGCCCAAGCTGTCCTGCTGTAACTGCAGTGGTCCTTACCATGTCCCTAGAACCTCCCCAAACAAAAAGGTTTAAGATGCATTGACAGAAACATTAAGCTGAAAGTCTCTACAAGAGACTGTGCTTCTGTAAACTTATGTTAAAACCCTCCATGGCAGCTCATCACACATTGCTTTGGAAAACTTATTTGACTGATTTCATACAGATTTTTTTACTGCTAATGAAGCCAATCTCTTCTTTCCCAGCATGGAAAGCAATTGATCACTTCATTAAACACTCCTTTACATAATGTCCCATCTCTGTACTTTTATATCCAAGTTATATATATCCACTCATCTCACTTTTTAATCTATAGGGGTTGTTTTCCAGTCTGTTACCATTCATATTTTTGGAATGCAGTGCAATTAATTTTCCTTTCAAAGTCAGACCCAAGAAAGGATACAGCACTAAATCTGTAATGAATATTAGGATAATTATCTTCCAAGTCTGCTATATATCACTCCTCTCAGTAACATCCCAGGATAGGTTCCTTTTTCTCATTCTTTCTAAGGATTCTATACTGTGCTCCATCTCGTTTTCTATCTGCCATTTTGTTCTGAGAAAATTCTTATTATAATAATTCCTCAATTTCAACCAAATTTGACTGAAAAGTGCATAAAGATCCATAGTTCTTATGAATTTTGTGAAAATCTGTGTCTGGAGAGTTAATAAAGACCCTTCTAGGTATAGACACCTGAAAGGCTGGGTGGTTGGCGTGTATGCCCTGTCCACTCTGTCATTGCAATCCACAAATTCCTTTTCCTCTGGCATGTGAGGCAAGAAAGGGAGCAGAATCAAGGGGTTTGACAAGCATGAGAGTATATCACAAATATTTTTGGGGGAAGATGATATTTAGGAAAAAATAGCTGCACCTATTGGTTTGGAAGAGGCTAAATGCAAGTTAATATTTCATTAGTTTCACCACTGACAGCATTTCAGAGGTGCTTTTTTGTTTGTTTTGCATTTGAGTTTGGTCATTTTTCTGCTTGTTGGCCAAAGTTTTGACCTGCTGGCTTATTTTCAGGTTGCCATACAGCATAATCCTTACATTATTTCCTTCAATTATGCTCCTGAGATTTCTGCTGGTGCTTTATGCCTTCTTCCCAGGTGCAGTTTGTACTTTGAAGTATATACTCAAAAAACAAAAAACCCAAAAAAATAAAATTAAAAAAAAAAATTGAGGGTAATACACAGGTAACTGAAATGTAGCATTTAGATGCACTTGATGCGAAGTTTCAATTGCTGTGCGTTACAGGACAGAAAATGATGCAAAAATTCATTTTTCTATACCCTCACCTTTTCCCAGAGGAAATCTGGACATCTTTTCAGCAGTTTGAGTTTACTTTGCCCATGCACTTATAAAGTTTGTACTGAAATACTAAACAGCATTCCTTGCTTACCCCAAAAGTTCTGCTTACTGCATGAAAACCCTTCTGCAATATGAATATGTTAGATCAGTCTGCTGAGATTTCTGTTGCCTTGAGGAATGAAACCAACTGAGCAGAGAAAGAGGCTGACAATATTCTCATCACTTTGCAATGACCCTTTGACTCCCAGGTTATCTGTGCACTTGGTGCCGCTGAAGAGTTTCACTTCGTTGTCTGCAAGGGATAGATTGTTTGGATAGATGACTCAAGCCTGCAAACCTCAATATTTCCAAAAGGGATGGGATAATTCAAGTGTTAACAGCAAAATAGACTATAAAGTCAACAGTGGAATAATGTCACAGTTTAGTTGATCAGCCTTGACATAAATTAACTGCTGGTTCATGTTACTTATATTCTTCTTCATTTTCCACTCGCACCAATCTGATGCTATACTCTTAATGTAGACAAACTATGTTACTTATGTTCTTCTTCATTTTCCACTCGCACCAATCTGATGCTATACTCTTAATGTAGACAAACTAGAATACAATAAATGACAAAAATTTACTAATTCCATCTGTAAACATTAGCATTGGTGAATTCTGTATACAGCTGCAATATTTGCACTTACAGTGCTTATGTGATATGCCAGAGTAGGCATAAGGTGCACAGGCCTTCTATTCATTCCTTAATTTTGGAATGATAACAGAACATTTATTTGAGTTTTGATGATTTTTATTGGAGAAAATTAAAGCATTCCCTAAATAAATTCCCCAGGCAAGACATCAGCTGAAGAGCAAAATAATAATTTTTTATTTGTATGATTTGAGACAGCCTACTTTATTGTATTAGGCACTCAGTGTGGTGTGAAAATTGCTGCACTTTTCCAGTTCTTTTTAATGGCAAAGATAAATTCAAATCAGGTTGCAGGTTACATTATTAAAGGAGAAGCTCCTGCTGTTTTTAAAAGCCGAAGCATTAGTCTGAAAAAATAACTTTGAAACCAGGCATCGTTGCACATCCTGTCTACCTTGAGAACAAAATTGGGAGGATATGAATGGCCGAAGATATCCATCACTGAAAACCAGGTCTTCTACATGTGCAGTGTAACAGTATTTTATAGGATTTTCACTTTACTTGTTAATTATGATGGATAGAAGAACAGTAAAAATATGTGATCATCTAAGACTCATATAAGTCATCAAAAACCAAAACAGATATTAATGTTTTGTAAGCAGAATGGGTATGCTGACCCTTGCTCCCAGGTCCAATTTCCCCTTAAACAGAGAGTCAGAAGGATGAGAATGTTACCTCTCCTTTACCTAAGCACATGCACACATTCATGCACATATATGTGGCTGTTTCTTTCTGGATACCAATTTAAATGAAAGCACTAAAACCAGAATTTTTGGTAAGAGGCTTCTTTATAAGATATAATGTCAGCATTTTTGTGAATGAGGAGAGGAAGCCAATATGTTTCTGTGCTTCTCCATATGTACCACACACAGAAATATACACATGAAAGCACACGTATTTATACATAAACATACATAACACAGAGAAAAGTAAAGGCTTGACTGTAAAGCTAAAAATCTGAAACCAGATTATTTTCCTTGATGTTAAATTTTATGGGCTGCAAAACCGTTTTTTACCATTTTTGAGTTGTCTCATGTTGTAATGTTGGAAAGACTGGATTTAGTAGCCATCTTTCCCCTTGGATCTCAGGTCTTACACAGTGCTGAGAGGCACTTTGCAAAGAAGGCAGCATATAAATCTTAGAAAAGATGGATAGAATCTGAAGTGAACTGAAAGGGAAAGGGAAAGGAATCTGTAGCTTAAGCAGAGTGATCTTCAGGGCCAGGCTGTGGGACCCTCCTCACTGATGTCTGGTACAGCTGCCATGTGCAGCTGTTGGTGTAAAGTTACTGCTCTGCATGTCTCAGAACCACAATGGGCTGCAGGGTCTGGACAGGTGGTAGCCAAGATTAAGCTGCTCTTGCAGGGCTTTGGAAGCCTAGCTCTGTTCCCAGACACTTTCCTGGTTCTGGTCCACCTTTTGTGTCCCAAAGAGCTGTAAGATGGAGCCTGTGTTTTTTACCCAATAATTGGTTGTGGTGTTTTCTCTGAAGTGTTACAGCTGTTCCTCTTCTGTTTCTTGTATTTATATTTGAAGCAAATTATTTTTCTTATCCAATATTCAGGTCTGGGTTTTCGATGAAGTTCATATAGATAGTATTTGTGTTAGGTTTCTAGGTAGTTAGTAATTGCTTGATTCCTTTTTCTGCATAGACCACTCAGAATCACACACAGCATTTCAGACTTGTGAATGCTCTTGCAGGGGGGGTTAAAGGTTTGGCAAAAAATAAATGTGTCTTCTTCTTTCCCAACATATTTGGCATATTTTTTCATTTGTACTTTAGGTCTTCCTTATTGCTCCATTTTCCAATATCACAAGTACCACATTTATTATTTTACACATTTTCTTGTAGTGAAAGAGAGTGTTTTTGTGTAGCTCTGATGAAAAATCCCTGGGAATTTTTTTGGTTTGACTGATCTCCATAATCATCTGTGAGGCTATGTAATGCTGCAATAGAACTTCATATTCCTGCTTTAATTTATAACATTTTAGGATGTATTCCTTCTCAACTAACAAGTAGGCACATGGTAAACAAGGTAGTAATTTCATCAAAAAAAAAATCAAAAGGTACAATTGCTGTGCATCTGTCTACCATCCCCTTACACTAAAAACAGGTTGCTTGGATGAGTAAGAATGACTCATGAGAGCATACTGATGCTTAAAAAACCTGACATTACAGTTAACCTAATTTATAACAGACATTATTAACAGACATTTCAGAAATAATTCAAGTTGCTATGGGATCCTTTAAAAAAGCAATCGTGGTATGTAATGTCTGCGACTGTGTTCGACTGGGTTACATAACTTAAGTCTTTTTCTTCCCTCCTGTTTATAAATTTTTGGTGGGATGAGATACAAGAGTCTTCACAAAATCTCTGGCCTTCCTTGGAGAGCTTGTTCATACTTTCTCAGTACTCTGTGTGTTTGAATATACTGTGACCTATCCACATAATTGTGTTTACATTGCCCACTCTGGCATCACCAACTACTTTCATTTTTTCAGTGAAATTCTGTGGAAGCTTGAAATAGGCTTTCCTTAATAAATAACTTATATCATGTGTGGTTGTTATCTCACGTGGCTTTTGAAAATTTCTTTATAAAAGGATAAATTTCTCTTTCTCAATTATTACATTTTTTTATTAGGCATTGAAATAATTTTTATATAAGGAATGTGGGTATACTGACTGTATTGTTATCATGATCTATTTGGGACAGAACAAAACCAACATGAAGCAAATTTTTAAAAATGAGATGAAAAAATAGTGAACTACATATTTGTATGTCTGCTTGGGGGAAAAAAGGGCTTTTTTATTAGTCATTCTTAAAACCATAAATCAGGAGGAACATTATGGAAAAGTTGAGTTTTGACATGTGAAGTCTGAGCCCCAGAAATCACACTTTTGTCTAGGCAATGGAAAAAAAATAACTCTTAAATTTCTGAAGAAAAATACTTAGATGATTTTACTTTATCTCTGAGTTTTCAGCTAATATCCTGCCAGCCAAATAAACTGAGAGATTTTGCAAAACAATCAATAACATGACATAAAAGCAGGTTATGTAAGTAGGAGTGCAAAACCTTCAAACAATGTTTATTAGTAAACAGTAAGAGAAGCATAGGCAAATATCAATTCTGTTTGAATTCAGAAGGGTTTGTTTCTGATGTTAGTCAATACATAATAAGCTCAGGCCCTTTGTAGCATGATGCTTTGATGCTGCACAGATCTAGTCATGAGGCTGTTTCTACAAACTGTAATTAAAAATCAGAAAAGCAAGCCTCCTTAGAGTTAGGTAAAATGTACTTGTTCTAAAACAGCAGCAACTGCATTACAATTCTCCATCATACTATTATGAAAATAAATAAATTTCTTATACTGCTTCAGATTTTTGCACTGGTTTCTGAAAAGAGCAATTTATAGTATTAATTTGCCCAGGCATGCAGCCAGAAAGGGGATTTTCAACAAGCCAAAGAATTCTGTCTTCTCCCTCCTGAGCAAATATGCTTCACCCTCACTAGGAAAAGAAAAAATTTCATGTACTCTGAAATTTCATGCATAAGACTTTTTCAGAACCAAGATGACCATCTTTGCAGATTTTCTGCATACCTCAAAACCTGAATAAAACAAGACCTTTGCACTCAAATTGGCGGACTCATTAATGTTAAGAATGACTCAAAAGAAAATGAAGATGTGGAAAACTGATTTTAAACAAAATTCAGAATCAGCTAAAACGAGCTTTTTGGGTTTATCAAGCATGGTTCTATCAAACTGTGCATTCTGGACAATTAGAAAATAGCTCTTCTGTACAGTGGCGGTTATTGAGAGCAAGGGTATTTTTGCTTGTATATTATTCATTTTAATAAATTGATCAAAGACATAAATAGATTTATATTATCCATATTTTATACCTAATTTTTGTACATTAATTTTAATAAACCACAATAGCATTGGAGTTTAGACATCAAACACACTTCAGTTGATTTAGGAATCTTGATTTTGGTAGTAGGGAGATATTTACCCTGTAATACCTCAGTCTAGTGATACACTTAAGCACACCTTTGCTTTAAAGTGAACTGCCTGAAGCACTTGCCCATTTGTCTGGATCTGTAGCTTTTACTGCTCTTAAAACAATTTGCAGCTGCTCAAAACATTGTGCTCTAATATGAGCAAGAGGCTCTTCCAGGCTTTCTTAACCTCTTCTTGGGTGCACATTGCCAACAAGAATAAAACTTTCCCTGAAGGTGATTGGAGAAAAACTTGATAATCACTGTAGGTTTTAAAGTACTCAATAGCCACTAGGTCGTCATGCAACAACACACCTGCTGGTAAAATTCCTATTACAAGCTATTCAATAGAAATCAGGAAAATTAAATCCAAAGACATCAATTTATTGTCTTGTTCCCAAGGCACTCACAAGAAGTTTGTAAAAACTACCCGTAAAAACCATAAAATTATGAATTTTTGTCTTTTTTCTTTTTTTCTCTCCCTGGTCAAAGGCAACTGATGGCCACATCTTGGCAGCATCCTGTGAGCTTGTCCCTGACCATGTGTCAGATGGCCCCAGGTGAAGTGGTGGACGTTCTCCAGCATGCTTGGCAGCCCAGCTTGGAGATTGCTGCTCACAAGAGACGGGAATGAGCCAGCTTTTGCAGATCTGTACTTGCAGGAGGAGACCTAGACCTGTGAGGCATCACCCTGCCATCCGGCTCCTGGCTGGCACCCAGACGCTGTGAGTAATCCTCCAGTGGGGAGGCACTCCAGCTGAAGGGAGCCATCTCTTATTCCTCATGCCCCCTGCAAAAACCCCAAATGAGCAGCTGTTTCCACAGGAAGAATTAGGGGCTCACCAGTAACATGGAGCTCCCAAGATCTGCTCTTTGAAGGGCTTTGAAGAGCACTGGTATCACATACACTTAGGCAGAATGGGAGAACTTCCTCTCATGTGAAGGAGCCAGGACTGCAGGTCTCCTGGCCACTCTCAGCTTTTTGGACCCTCAGCTGATTTACAGCCCCAGCTGCATGTAAAAGGCATGCATCCATTCCTGTGACTGCACAGAAATGTAGGCAGCTATGCTAAGTCCAAGGAGCTGGGAAACACAAGTTTCTGGTGCTCATCAGCAATGTCACCTTGGTGGTCCATGGGCAAGGACAAGGGCACGCTCAGCAGTGGTCTGGTGTCCCCACATCACACGTAGCCAAGCCCAGCACCTGTAAGGCACATGGGGCAAGCCTCAGGGCTCTGGGCTCCAAAGGTGAGTGAGCAGTTCAGCCGTGCCAGCGCTCATCCTTACGCCTGCAAGCAAAACTCTTTTTCCACGTATTCTTTATTCCACTGCCAGGCCTCTGAATCACCGTGTCCTTTCCTGCTTCTCCCTCACTTGTATGCACATCTAGTTTGCTTATGCTTCTTAATGGATGAAAAAAGTGCAAACTTTTCTGTCTACAGATGTTTTGGGATTTCCCTGCCTTTGCATCGTCATTGAGCAAGGCACATAGTGCAGCAGGAACAAAAATATGATTTTTTTTCCTTTATGCTAATAATTTTGTACTAAACAGCAGAAATAATTTCAAAATACCAGGAAAGCAATTAAAAGAAAAAAACAAACTTGACATGTAATAAATAATTTAACACCTCACACTAATGCAACCTGCAGTGTCTTTCAGTCACGTTATGGATGTGCACTCATCAGTTTTCTTGCTTTGCATAAATTTCATTTGTATGAACAGAGCAATATTAAAACACACACATAGACACAATTTTCTGGCTTTTCAGTTCATTATGAAATACTTTACCTCTGGGCAGATGACTAATATGCTATTAAATTTCTCTATCCTTGAGTTGTGTCATAGCCAAAAAAAGGGTGCAGTCACTCATAATCTTTATTAAATGAGCTGAATACACCCACTCAGGGAAAATGCTGTTGTATGACTTTAATGTGTCCTGCAGCAGCATTAACATGCTTTTAGGTCATTCAGCTCCATGCTGTAGAGCTGCAATAATAAAACCATGGTGAAAACTGGGGGAAATTCCCTGCCTGTTCTGAGAAGTTTGGGAGGCATTACCCAGAAGGTTTAAATGTCTGCTTAGCAGAAGGAAAGCTTTGCCTCATGCTGTATTTCAAACCCTGCAGTCCAGCACAGATTTCACTGCCATAACAAGGCAGATGCTTTTATTTAGGAATAAAAAAGAGATCTGCACAGTTGTACCCCAACACTAGCCAAATTTCCACAATCGCAGTTCATATCCCCGCTCTACCAAGGACGCCTCATAAATTTTTCTTATTTTCCTGGATTGTTGGTTTCTTATATGGAAGTCAGAATTAAAAAATTGCTTCATTTGCTGCTCCCACTTGCAAAGGATTGATGTGAGCCTGGTCTGGAAAGGCTGGCAAGGTCCCTCTCCAGCTGTGCCTGGAAGTGGGGAGTTTGTTTGATAATGAGGTGTCCAGCTAATTCCCCTTATGCTGATACATAAGAGAGGGATAAAACCCATGATGAGCTTTTAGTGTAGCAGGTCACTAGTGCAAACGATGAAGTTTATGTATCTGGGGATGCAGTAAACTCTAGCAAACCATTTGTGTGGGGCAATATAGTTCTGAATAAACTTTTAGTTTCACCAGTTTTGTAAAACAGGTTTGTTTAACATTGAAATCTCCTGATGGATTAATCTTTAGGAGAATAGGCATTAAGCTTGAATTGTTTCTTATTGATTTTATTATTGATTCTGTCTAGAGCTAGACATGAATTCCTGTGTTTTTTTCTCTTAAACTGAAGAGGGAAAACATGCAACCACTATAAATCATAAATAGGAAATCCAAACATCTTATATAACATAAAAATATGTCATGAAACCTTTTGCAAATATAATTTAGGCCAAAACCAGCCTATTCTCAAGGTGGAATAGAAAGCACTCTAATTTACCAGCCATTAAAACATCTCTATAAATACTAGCAGGATTAAGCTAGTAATTTCAACTGGAAAGCAGTTTCCTCTGGTAACTTGCAATGAATAAATTTCCTTTTCACTGTAACTTCTCTGTCTACCCTTAGAGCTAGTCTTATTAAATGTTGCATGAATGATTAAAGGCATTCAGAAGAACAACACAAATCTATTTGCCCATACAGGAAATTTGGGATATGTTCTGGGAGTATCTGACAGTGACCACACTGGAAATGAATTCACCTTATGAACAAACTTGATTCGGTGTCTTGTTATGAATGGAACATCATCTGATTTGCTCATATTTAGGGATATATTTTTGCTTGAGTAAAGAAATTATTTTTAAGTTAAAAAAGAGATATTCAGAAAGTTATTTTTAATCTTAATAGTGTTTTTTTTTTCTTTCTAAGCTTGCACTTATTGAAATGAACTTGGAATATTTTAGACATTTTATTTTGTAATTAAGAGGTTCATTGTCCTGTCATGGGGACATATTCTAGAGATAATGATGTTAATTCTAGGAATTCTAATAAAATAATGTGTAAATTCTAGTGATCCTAAGAAACATCTACAGCAGCAAAAAGAACAAAAGCTAAATTTTTAACTCCTTTCAAGAAACAAAAAGGAAAGTTCTCTTAATAACTTCATCAGTAAGAACTCCTTCCTTTACCCCTACTTATTGGTACATAGGATTACAGTAGAAGTACTTGAATTGATGAAACAAAGGAACATGAACATGAACAGCATCAACAACAAAATGACTATCAAGATAATAATGAATCAAGTACTTTGTTAAAAATTGCTCTCCAAGGTGCACATTTCTTGTGAATGCCTTGACTTTATGACTTTTATACTTTTAAAATTTTAGCCTTACAGTGATATGTAATAAATACTTAATTTTCTGGAGAGCAACATTTCTCATCTCCTTTCTTGGACATAAATTGCCTAAAGTTGATCTTTAAAGAACTTTTAAAGTATCTAAATGCTTAATGTGGAAGATAAAGAAATATGACTGTGACTTGAATTCCACTGAGATAAAGATTAGATTGCCAAAACTGCTCTACTAATGAAAGGCAAAACCACCATCTTTATCTTTTTATGATTGTCACAACAATAAAAGTTCATACCATGTAACTATTCTAATTTATTCTTCTGTTTTTCTGTAACTTGCAACTTCATTCAAAACAGATGCAATCAAAACCAAATCAAAACAAAACAAACAAAAATGCCAAAAAAACAAAGAGAAAACGCCACCCCAAACACTATGTGAATCAATACAAAGTAAATGTTCCAAACCCTTCTTTGTGAAAATCACTTAGTCTTAAGGGTTGCTAGTAAACCTAAGTGATTAAAAATTAGGGTCCTATGAATAATTGCTATTTCATAATGCCAGGCTGAAGGCAAAGACAAAAGACAGCCATAAAATTGTACAGTTCTTATTCAAGAAGCAAACCAGCGACTCATAAGCACATTAGAAAAAACATGAATAATTTAGATGTCAAGCTGACACATACTGGACTAGCTTCCTTGCCTCTTAAAATTCATAAGTCTATACAGGTCTTATAGTATGATTCAGATCTCATAATTTAATGAAACAAACTTAATCAGAGGCATTCATTAAATAACAATTCTGATAGAGAGATAATTAAGAATGACGAATTGAAGACCTACTTTCTTTTCCTCTATCATTCTGTGAACAGTTCTACAAAGGTGCAATTTGCTAATTAAATCGTGGTCCAAATCAATGTTTCAGACATGTAATAGCTTGGTGTTTCACTCTTCTTGAAGAAATCATGGAAATTTCCATGAGAATTGAGGATATGCCTCCTTTTTAATACTCTTTAAAACTACACTCTCATTTAAGATGCTGATGACGTCTTTTTCTGTAGTTTCTTAAAAACAGGTAAGAGACTAAAACAGACTAAAAGTAGGTAAGTTTAGAATTTGTAGTATATCAAGATTGGTGTGCCTAAAGTTGTGAGAATCTCTCAGGACTAAGCTGGTCTTCAGTTTAAATATTATGCTGGTCTTCAGCAAAATATTTAATAGTACTCGCATTTCTATCCCTGTTCATGGAAGGACACAACCACATAGTCTGAATGAAGGGTGCATTTCTGCAACTTTGTACAACTACTTAAATTTTGTTTTCCTCCTCTTTCCTCCTTGTTTTTATGTGCAAAATAATGTCTTAAAAATTAGTGAAAATTCAGTTTGAATGTTTTCACTGTTTCTTCCTGGTGCAGGTAATTTCTGCAATTGTGTCAAGAATGAAATATTATTTTGTATTGCATGCTGCTGTGAATGGTGGTGGCTACAATCTGTCTTTGAGAAACTCCATCACCAAAACATTAGATGATAACTTGATTTGTTAAAAAATACAGAATGTATTTAATATCTCTTTATAGATGGATAGAATTTATTCTTCAAAATTGTAAGTAAGGCTGAGTGCAGTGCATAATTCTTAATGATAAGGGAAATTACAGACTAGAAATCATCCCTTTTGGTAAAAGAATCTCATAATCTTATTTTTTAACAGATTTTAAGGTGCATACTTAAAATTTCTGATTTATTCATGAAGGGTTTCTAGTTTACTCAAGAAGTTTCCTGTGGTCAATTCACTGCTTTTCTGTTTGTCTGTTTTGCTTTGGGTTTTTTTTCATGTTTCTGCCATTATTGTCATTACAGAAATCTGACAGGTCTAATGTGACATGTCTTTATGACACCACTGGGATACTCAGAAGAAGAGGGGGAAAAAATAAATTGAACTCACATTTAACTAAAGTTGAATCTTTATTACAGAAATTTTTTACAAATTGCCCAAAGCAATTTTTCTAGCTGCTTGTTCCTACCATCCTGTTTCCCAGTTGGCAAATGGAAAAGCTAAGAATAAATGGCACAGAGACTGCAGTTTCTGTGCTTTCCCAGAAACTTTCTCTGTGTTTTGGTGCCTTATGTTAATACTTACTTTTTCTCATTTTCTGATTGACTACTTGTACACTCTGTTATTTTCAGAAATTGCTTAGGTAGCCACAGTTTGAGATTAGCAGATGTTTAAAAATGTGACTAGCAATTCAGTTGTAGTTATTTAACTTCCCATCAGTAGCAGTGAGTTAACCATTTCCTGGCAGCAGGACTTCAATTTTGCGTGGGGAAGTTTGTGTGGATTCTCCAGTTTTCAGAAAAGTTTTCCAGAGACAACACTGCCATAGGCTGTAGATATTCAAGGTGGACAGATCTTCAAACTTGCAGCAGTTGAATGGCTGATTTTCTTTGCCCAGACTATGTTATTAATCCTTGTCTGGAGAATAGTTAAAATCACCATTTTCATACCTGTGTTTTTCTGTACTGGGGCTGCTCTTCTCTGACTACTCTAACATGTTGCAGTGGCATCAGTGACTTCCTGAAAGTTGGGAGTGATGGGATAACAATGCTTGGATATGCCTCTCCTCCATGCCTGTTCTGGCAGTCTACATATGGGACTGTCAAACCTAATTAAGCATAGCCTAGGACAGTGCATTAGACTAGAAACCCATAAAACTGGAATATCTTCCAGTAGACATTCTGACTTCTTTACATCTTTGCATTCTCTTTATGCTTCTCAGCTAGATGTAAAGGACACAGACAAAAACAAACTGACCTCATATCTCAATGTCTCCATTACTTTTACAAGAGAGGTGACATGTAGACACAAAAGCATATTACCATTGTGGAAAATCCCAAGAACTTGGAATCATAATATGTCCATGATCAGTCAATGAGTCAATGGTAAGATCTGGCCTCTGCATCAGATAAAACACTTAAATATCCATTGGTAAAATTTTCTTATCTGAAAGTGTTTAAGCATGGTCCTATGCCCTGAAAAAAACTTTCCCAACTGTCTCTGAAATTTCTGGGGTTAAAATGAAGGTGGCAAGATTAATAATATCAAACCATCTCCTGTTTTGTGTGAACAGTGGTAAATTCCAAAGTACTACTGGAGCACAACCTTTATTAGACATGATCTGACCAGACTTGCTCTTCCATTGTAGCTCAAGATTAAAGCATTTGTTGCAACATTTTTTTAAGTAATCCTCTCTCTGGCTGATTCATAACAGCTGTTAAATAACTAGATATTTAGCTTAAGATGAACTGAACCTATAAATTTAAAAGTGATATAATAACCAACTACTTTGCACATAGCAAAATGCTTCTGTCATCATTTGAATACCTTATGCTGACCTCACTGTCTGCATCTGATCAAACTGATCTAATACCATAGCTGACAAAAGATTATAACAACTATGATTATGTATTTCTGATGCATTATGGAGGAGGACAGATACCACATAGGAGTAGAAGCATTGTGTGGTGGGAGATGGAAAAGTTGACATAACGTTTTCAAAATGTCCAAGAGATTGTTTGGATTTTGTTGCTGAGTGTTTCAATGGCAGCACATACAAAAAGTACACATGCTTTGTTTTCCCTTATTTTATTTACCCTCTTTTCCAGTTATCTGGTAGTTCTCTCTTTTCTCCTGCAGGGCTATTCATGAAATCACAGCTTTGTTAGGAATGTAGTGGTGATATATTTTTTTCTGCCCTCTTAGAGGTTCTGATTTGTCAGAAACTACCTAACAGTAATACTACCTGGTGGTCCTGCAGCAGCTCATTCTTTCTTAACCATAGTGCCTCAGAAGTGTTGACTTTTTTTGATGGGAGAGGCTGACACCTAGAGAAGTAAAATTACTTCTGTAGGGCAGACTCAGTCTTTTTATTCAAAGCCTCCTCCTAACTTACACCATAAGGAGTCTTCATGCCTTTTTTTTCCCCAATGAAGAGATAACATACATACAAAAGCTTTTATTAAAACAAATATGTGTAAAAACTCAACCAGATGAAAAAAAGCCTCTCTTTTTTCTTGCTGGCACAACTGAATTGCTTTCTTTTTGCATATTCTCTTGGTTCAATTTGTGCTGGTCCTAAGATCTGCTTTAACCTTTGCAGTAATATTTGAAAAGACATCATCTACTTTTGGAATTAAATCAAGGATGTGTGAAGAATTTTTTCTATGTGCACAGGTTTCATGAAGACTGAAGTAAAATGGCAGTTTTAAAGATCATAGGCACATTTCTGAAACCCTTTAAAAAGACATTCAGCTTTAAGCCTGTGTAAAGTGCCTTAGGACTTGAAGGTTAATGATTTGAGTAATGTGTTGTGTCAGTGCAGAGCTGAATTTATGAGATAATAATTCATACTCAGAAGTGAAAATGCTCAGTTTTGCTCTTCCCACAGTAAACATGCTTGTGATCACTGGTGGTTTCAGTACACTTTTGAAAATTTCCTTCTGTTTTGAGCCACATTAGTCTAAGAGTGCTTAGTTACACTGTGCAAACATGGAGTGAAATAACAGCTTTTCTGAGACCTTATAGAGCACAATAAGGCAGTAACACAGATGCATCTGTCATGATCCTAATGTGAGCCAGCTGATAATAAGTCTCACTAACGTGATTTGATTTCTCCTCAGAATTTAGGGGGCAACCAGAAAGTCCGAAGATGATAGTGGAAAATGAAGTGGAGAAAATTCTGGCACTGTGAGCTATTCTGCAGTATCAATCACCTTATCAATAAGAGAGAATAATTCATCACATTGTGGATTTTAAGAGCTGAAGAACCAAATTTATTGTTTGAAACAGCCACATCCGTGAGAAAGAGAAAACAGACAAAACAATCAATACAATATTACAGATCGAGTCTGTGAGGCAGGTAAGCAGAGAGAAAGTAGGGAAAGTGTGCCAAAACAGAGGGATGACCCAAAACCTCCTGAAGAGATGTGAGAAAGACAGGACAATACTTCGTTTTTGAGAATAAAATTGGCCTAGAGTAGTCAGTGGTTGCCTTGTTTCTCTTATTTTTGTAGCTTTGAGGATTAAATAGGAATACCTCATATAACATTAAAAAAATATTACAGGTCAAGTGAATTTATAGACCTCTATCAGCCAATCAGGCACAGTAATTTTTTAATTATGCACTGTCCTCTGTCCAAGCTGAGAGCAGGGCTTCCATCAGAGCTAGGGTTTTCCCCTCCTGGAAGAGGATGTGATGTGATTGTGATGTGATGTGATGTGATGTGATGTGATGTGATGTGATGTGATGTGATGTGATGTGATGTGATGTGATGTGATGTGATGTAGTACATTGCACCACATAAAACTGGCTTTTATCAGCTGTGCTCCTCACAGAGCAAGTGCTCCAGTTGCAGCTGGAGTTTCACAGCTGCAGTTTTACAGCTCAGGGTGAGGATCTCCATAGGCTTGGGCCCTGCTTCAGGGCTATGAACAGCTCAGCATCCATCTGTGGGGTCTTCAGTTAGCCATGAGAAATACTAAATAGCCACACAGTATGGCATCCAAGGGCTTCTAGAAGAGGAAGAACAGTTTTCTTACAGACTTAAGTCTTCTCATCTTTCACCTCTCCCTTTGCACATCTTTATGTTCTGCCAAGTGTTCCCTCTTGAGCAGATATACATCTTTGTCCCAGACTCAATTCCTGTCATCAGCTTAGCTTTCTCTGCAATCATCATGCTGTTGAAACCACTATTGAAATGTACAAATGTAAAAAAATTTTTGCAATCAGACACGCATCGGGTTGGCTCACAAACACGTGCTTGGAAAGTGGAAATGTTCAGCCCATTAGTGCCTCCCATTTTTGCTCTATGTAGCAGCTGTGCTCATGTCATGGTTGTTTGGGCTTTGGAAGATAGAATATTTTTAGATTATTGGCACAGGAGGGACTAGTTCAGAAGACGGCAGCAGCCACAGTGCCACGGGCCGTGCCAGGAGGGTGCCAGCAGCAGTGCCTTGCCACCCCTGGAAAAAAACTGCACTTGCACTGTTTTGATTTTCTTCTTGAATATGTCATCACAAACACTTTACCAGCCTCTCTAACTGGCTCAGTAGCATGTCCAGATCTATATAATGGTGTTTAATAGCATGTGCAGTGTGATAGTTTATGCCACTGTAATATAATAATATAATAAAAGCATGATAACAGTGTTCACAGTTACAGTGTAGCACTGTTCAATTCTAAGACAACTGAGAGATCACTTTGATGATGGCAGTGGGTATCTAGAACAGCCTTAGTAGCATGCAGTCATGGAAGAGTTAGCAGTACCCTGCTACAGTTATGATTACTGCATCCCAAATCCCTGGATTTTTCTGGTACTAAAAGATCTGCAAGATCCTGCTCTTGCTCCTGAGCATCCCTTTCGATGGCTTAAGGCCTCAAATGTTACATATGGCCAGGGTAATCTGGTAAAGGGCACAGACACCATAGCAGGTTATGCTCATGACCTGGTGGTAACAATGCTGGCCCTCTTCTGCTGACCCCAGCCTTGTCATCCTTGGGTTTTCCATTCAGCTGCTTAGACAACATGACTTATGGCTCTCTGGCCTTCATTCACTCAGTTTTCTGGACAGATTCATCATTACTGAGTCACTTGCTGACCTGATCCAAAAGTGATAAACCATAGCATCTTCATCCTGCAGCTTTTCCCTGGGGTAAACCATTCCTTGAAACCACTCAGAGGCAGCTTTTCCCTGGGGTAAACCATTCCTTGAAACCACTCAGAGGTCAGAAGTGATCTCTGCTTCTCATTGGTCTCTGCAACCTAACCATGCCATTTTTGCACTTTTTGTATTAAGTTCTACAAATCACGATAAATGAGCAAGAGAATAAATCTCTTTGTGATAATATCAATAGTTTAATTGTTGTCCTACAAATACATTGCTAAGGACAGTAGAACAGAAGTAATTTCACTCTGATAAGGACAGAAAAAATAGCACAGCTTTGGAGAAACAAAGAATGTAACTTAAGCAAAGAGAGGTCACGCAAATCAGGATGCCAGCTTAGCTTTGCAAGGCTGACAAAGCAGAAGTTACAGAAAGCAATGATATTGCTCTTACTCAAAATGGGAGTTGAGGAACAGTCACCTGAAAATTACACTGGACATTGAAGACAAACTCCAAAGAACCATATAAGGGCTTCCAGTAAGGGATGCAACTATGTAAAATAAAGTAATACCCATGCATCAAGTAAGCAGGGATAGCCAATGAGTATGTCATCAGTGTGTATGATTAAAACTCACACTTTTGAGCATTTATCCAACTCTCAGGGCATTCAGTTATTGGAAGGATTCTCTAAGTGACCAGCACACTGCAATGAAGAATGGTGCTTTCTAACACTCAAAACTGTGTTAGAAAGTTTTTATCTGGCCAATTTCTATATCAATGTAAGGCTTTATGATTAGGCTAGGACAATGATTAGTATATTATACATTAGTATATTAGTCTTTCACCATAGAGAATTCTAAACATATTTCTTATGCTAACAGAAGGGAAGTTACATTTGGGTTTTATTAGTCCATGGTACACTCCCCTCCTTGTGAACAGAGATTGTGCTTTTCGTATTTATATAAAGATTTTTTTCTTTCTTTGATTCTTCCTGATATTTATGTATTTGCAATTTACAAAGTATGTGTCCCTTATGAGCTATGTGACATAGCATGGACCATTTAAAGTAGGCCAAGTTTATTTCTTTTACTAAGTATTGATAGTAAATCTGATCCTACCTACATGGTTGCAGAGCTGGGGCTGAGTAGGGCAAAACACGTACAACAGAGTGTATAACTCATCAGGTTGGTTTTGCTAGGATAGCAGATGTTTATTATTGTAGGTTCTGAGAAGGAACCTTATTGAATGGAAAATATCTTCCAGATGAACTTACTAGAAAACAATACTTGAGCAATGCTTTCCCTTTATATGACCTTTCAGCACATACTCATTTTCTTGTTCTTCCAATGCTCTGGAAAAGAGTATTTAGTAATTTAGTATTTAGTAATGATCAATCCATGAAGCTAAATACAATTTCTAGAAGAGCAGTTGCATATCTACTGCCTAGTAAAATACATATCATATATTATATCTAATGTACTACATTATATCATACAATGTGTTATATTGTATAGTGTTGTACTTACTACAGTGTATTGTATCATATGTTGTATTGTACAATATATTGCACTTAATACAATGCATTGTAATTTTTCCAGGTGTGTGTGTGTATAAAGACATTTGGAGTTTTTCTTGCTAGTATTTCTAACTAAACTGTAAAATAAAGAACAGTAAATTTTCCCTAAACCTTTTTTTCCATCCCATTTCTGCAGAAATTGAGTGTTTGGTCCAGGCAGAGCCTGTAATTTAGCTGTTTCATAGCTCCCATCACCTCTGAGTCACATTCTCAGAGGGCACTACTGTTCACATGATTGAGTCCCTCTATTGCCTTGCTGTCTTTTGAGTAATGTTATGTCTCCTATCACTCATACCAAAAACTCTTTTTTCCCTGGGAAGCTGACTCTAAAAAATTTTGGTTCAAAAAATCATCAAATTAAACTCAAAATTGGGGAAAAATGTAAGGTATCTTAACATACAATAATGTGGAAAGTTGGGCCTATCCTGAAATACATTCTTGATTAGATTTTAAACTGCACATATGCTTCAAACACTTGCTAGCTTAACAAAGTACATTTGATGGAAATATCATTTTTTCAGCATGAGAAATTTGAGCTTTTTTTTCCACTTTTCAGTTACAGACTATAGTAGCCTTACTATGTTTTATTTACACTTGTGTAGAAATATCTCCCTACAATAATAATTTCTTCTTGGGAGCACTGGCATTTGCATATTGTTAAGTACATTCATTAATGCACGTGTGTGCCAAATTTTCGGAGAAGACATAAGCAGATCATTAATCATTTGTGTACGTTTACTGCTAATTTGGTGACTGAATTTATGCCAGCCTTACCAGAATGAGTTGCTGCACAGCATTAGTCACTTTTTTTGTATTACATTGGTGAGAGAGGAAGTAGAACTTCTGGGTACTCTCCAAAGATCTATTAGTGGAGGTGGCAGGTCTACACGTCTTTTAAATACCTCCAGGGATAGTGACTCAAGCAATTTCTCTGTTCTAGCCTGTTCATGTGCCTGACCACCCTTAAATTGGGAGATTTTTCCTAATACCCAATCTAAACATGCCCAGGTAAAACTTGAGGTCATTTCCTCTCATCCTGTCACTAGTTACTTGGCAGGAGAGACCCACCACCATCTCCCTACAACCTCCTTCCATACAGTTGTAGAGACATAACCTGTCCCCTGAGCCTCTTTTTCTCCAGGCTAAACAAGTTCAGCTCCCTCAGCTGTTTCTCATAACCTTTGTGCTCTAGACCCTTTAATGCACTGGGTCTTAAATCTGAATTTACTGGATTTAAAAAAAAAAAAAAAAAAAATCTGTCCAGTACTTTATCATTTACAGGACTCAATAACCCAAATAACTAATCTATCAATAAACTGGATAAAATAAGCATTATACCACTACTGATCCTCTTTTACCACTTTGTAAATATGTCTCCACCAAGAATGTCAATTCTTAATTATTGAAGTCTTGCTAACAAATCTTGGTAGTAACAACCATTTATCTGTGTCATGTAGGAAGACTTGCAGATCCTCCACATTTTCTTGAGCTTTATGCATTAATGTGGAGGTAGTTTATTTTGCTTGCAGTAGTTTTACCATTCAATTATGATGATATTCTTCCTTTACAGTATTCAAGCTCCATTAATGCAATGAAATATCTTCTGCCTGTAAAAGTAATTCCAGATTTATATATATAAGTAATCACTGTATCAACTGGTAATTATGAGGTGAATGCTTTAAGTAAATTTACTGGACTTGCATGGCCTGGTTTTGGTAGCAGGGGGGCTACAGAGGTGCATTCTATGAGAAACTGGTGGAAGCTTCTTCTATGTGCCAGTCCCTGCTCAAAGATGGACATGCCTCCGGCCAAGGTTGGGCCAATTAAAAATGATGGTAATGCCTCTGTGATAACAGATTTAAAAAGAATTCAAAATCAAATGGATTTGCAGAATTGAAACTGCAACCAGACAAGAGCAAAGGAAGAACATGTGAGAAGAACAACTCTGCAGACACCAAGGTCAGTGAAGAAGGAGGGGCAGGAGTTGCTCCAGGCACTGGAGTTGAGATTCCCCTGCAGCCTGAGGTGCAGAACTCTGACAGACCATGGTGAAGCAGCTGTACCCCTGCAGCCCATGGAAATCCATGAAGGATGCAAAGATCCACCCACAGCCCATGGGATCCATGAAGGATGCAAAGATCCACCCACAGCCCATGG
Source organism: Erithacus rubecula (assembly GCF_903797595.1). Lineage (NCBI taxonomy): Eukaryota > Metazoa > Chordata > Aves > Passeriformes > Muscicapidae > Erithacus > Erithacus rubecula. The sequence continues at coordinate 1,869,726 of NW_027635590.1, forward strand.
GATCCATGGGGGATGCAGAGATCCACCCACAGCCCATGGGATCCATGGGGGATGCAGAGATCCACCCACAGCCCATGGGGATCCATGGGGGATGCAGAGATCCACCCACAACCCATGGGGATCCATGGGGGATGCAGAGATCCACCCACAGCCCATGGAGGAGCCCCATGCTGGAGCAGGTGGGTGCCTGGAGGAGGCTGTGACCCTGTTGGACACCTGTGGAGAGAGGGGCTCTGCTCCCAGGCTGGAGCAGCCTGTCCTTGGAGGCTGCACCCCATGGAAGAGTGATCCATGTTGCAGCAGCTTGAAAGGGACTAGTGCACATGAGATGGACTCACATTACAGCAGTTCATAGGGAGCTGTGAACTCTTTAGATGGAGCCACATTGGAGAAGTTGACAGAAAACTCTCTCCCATGGGAGAGACCCCATGGTCCAGCAGGGGAACAACTCCTCTCCCTGAGCAGTGGGAGAAGCCTTGGGTGATGACTCAACCAAAATTGAAATATTTGATTTCCTTTTATGGAACAATTTTCCTTAAAAAACTTTCCTTAAATAATTTTTCTTACAAATTGCTTTTGTCCCCATGTGTCAAGTGACATTACACACATTTATGAATAGCAATAATGTCTTACATTTTCAATCTTTTATCGGGAAATACTAATTAATCAACCAAACAGCAACTACTCATTCTGTTTTGCATTATATTGTGATGTTGTCATGCAGCTGACCACTAACTGGAGAGATAGATAGAATATTTAAATATCAAATACATTTCTTCAGCCTAGTCAGAAAAGTTGCTTTGCCATAAGAAGCACTTCCCAGGCTGAAAGAAGTCAGTCAAATGATTGCCAGGTAAATTTGCTGAAAATTTGTCAGGCAGTGAGTAGTTTATCTGGAATCAGTATGACCAAATGCCAACACAATGTTAACACAGAATCATGAAGTCACAGAAACTACACAAACTAAAATTTTTTCCAGTGCATAATTTCTTGGAAAACACTTGTTGCACAAATGTATTTGCTACTAGAAATAGAGTATTTGCTTACTAGAAATAGAGTAAGGCATTGTGCATCAAATTGTTATTAGAAAATCTGGGGGTTTTCCTGGGCATTTACTTTAATGTTGTTGTTGTTATTGTTGCTGTTTTTTTCCAGAAACCTCAAAATAAATGTGGAAGAATTCATGAGGCATCTTGGCAAGACAGAACAAGATGAACAAAACAGAAGCCTAAAATATAAGGAAAATGAGAAGGATGGTTTAATAGTGACATTGTTTGATGGTCATCATAGTGGTGATGCTAGGTTGATGGTTGGACTTGATGATTTCAAAGGTCTTTTCTAGCCTTAATGATAATGTCATTGTATAAGATAGGAATATATGATCTGAGCTTTACAATGAAAGTGAAGGGAGAAAAGTACAAAAAGTAATAAAATATGCTAATAGAAAATTAAAAAGTAATAGGGTAAATCTGTCTCCTACTGCCCAAGGATACATTTTTGCTCCTCTTAGCTTGTGGGTTAAATTAATAAAAAAAATTTTTCCAGACCTTCCATTTTATTTACGTTGCCCAGTTATTACATCCCGCAGAAATGAAAAATATTATCACTGTTCAGAAAGGGTACCAGTTGCTCCTTTGGCCAAATTATAACTAACTAAAAGATACCTAAAAACTGTTTTTCAGTACTTTTTTTTCTTTAACAATAAAATGACAGTGATCCATTGGAAGAAGATGTTGGAAAGGATTGTTTACTAACTGTCTCTCCCTATTCTACACAGCCACAGGTTTTCACAAGTCTCAAAGGTGCTAGAATCTTTGAGACTTCTGTCCCTCTTGGATTGAAATGGCATTGGACAGTAATGTAAAAAGTCAATAGGAGGAGATGAGAAGGAAGTGCAGATAAACAGAGAGGCACAGGAAAATCCCCTAAAATACCTATGTGGAGCAATAGTTAAAATTTTTCTACCCCAGTATGCCTCCTTGTTCTACTTTGTAGAGAAACGTAGAGGCAAAAAATGATTGAATAGCTACATTTGTCCATAAGGACCACCAGCCTTCTTCATTTCTCTCTCTGTACAAAGTGCAAGATCGTTTGATATGAACCCAGTACATTCTCTGTTTCCATAGATCTTGTAATCTTCCTTTATGTACATCAGAGCACATGCAATGCAGAGCATGAACTACTAGCAAGAATACTTTGCTTTCTTTTCAACTTCTTACTGATTTAGAGAAATAATTAACAGAAATTTCCCCTAACAAGAATATCAGTTGAAAAAAATATTAGATAATTAGGTGAAAGTAGCTCATCATACTTGCTGTGTATTCTAGTTTGTTGCTTGTTTTTATTCCCTTACATAGCCAATAACTTTTGCTTATATAACAAGCTATTATTATTAGGCTAACTTCACTCAAAAGTCTGACTCAGCTATTAATAATACTAAAGATAAAGGAGCGCTTACTGCTGGTTTTCAGATGGGTTTTAAGTTTTTCTGTTCCCACTGAGTCAGGAGCTCTTTGCCAAGAGCTTTTAAAATCCTCCACTTCTGCTATTTGAATTTGTGCCTTTTTGACAATAGTAAGCAGCACATTCAGACCCCCAGTATGTACACCCACACACAATGTCCTGCCTGCTCACACATCAATTTACATTTACTTTGTTATTCTGCCAACCTTTCTTAATTCCACCAGTCATCCTTCCTTTCTGCAATTCAAATGAGTCATGGAATCCTGTGATCTGTAGTAGCATAAATGTTTTCCTACATTTTTGCTGAAAATGGTTTCCCAAGAGCCTCACTACAGGCAGTGACTTTAAGTACTTTCTAAATAAGGTCTTGAGTTATTTCTGTAAATGTGTCTTCATTTAGCAGCAGAAGTACCTTAGCACCATAATGCAACCCCCAACAATATTTTTGTGTTTTAGCTCCTACCTTAATTCATAAAAATTCAGCATATCCTCTTTCAGGACTGGGGAAAAGGCTCTTTGACCATATGGTCCTGTAGACTGTAAAGTTTTGTATTTGGCCTGGCTGAGATGGAGTTAATTTTGCCACATCAGTTCTCACAGTGCTTTGCATTAGTAACTGGAAAGGTGTTGACAACACAGCAGTGCCTTGGCTGCTGTTGAGCAGTGCTGGCACAGCACCAGCCTCTCTTTGCACCATTAGGCTGAGATGAGCAAGATCTTGGGAGGGGAGAGAGCCAGGACAGCTGACCCAAATTAGCCAAAATTAATATTTCACATCATATTATGTCTGGTCAGCAATACAACAATAGAAACAAAGGGAAAGGAGGAGGAAGTGGGGGGGAGATGACATTTGTTGTTACTATGTTTGTCTTCCACAGCAATTGCACATATAGAAGCTTTACTTCCAAGAGATGGCTGGACATTACCTGCTGATGGGAAGTAGAGAATAAATCTGTTGTTTTCCTCTGCTTCCATGTGCAGCCATTGTTTTTCCTTTACTAAACTGCCTTCTTCTTGATCCATGTGTTTTTTCCAACTTACTTTCTCCCCTCTCCCAGTACTTCTGAGGAAGGAAGTAGCAAAGTGGCTTGCACCAAGCACCCAGGCAGAGTCAATCCACCACAAACTCTTAATTTTGCACAAATTCTTATCATAGGCCTTCTGTAAGCCTACCAAAAGGGGTCTGCAATACATTTCTGTATTGTTTTCTTCTAGACCTCTGTTTTTCCCTCATAGCAGGACACACAAACCTTCTTTGCAGCTTAAGGCTGTACACAGGTAACAGTTTTTCATTGTGCTGAAGCTTGTTAAACTCAGCTGGTCATTCATTACAGTAATTAGACACATCAATCACCGCCGTATAACCCTGTCCCTTTCTTCACCTAAAGACTACTATTAATTGCTTAAAAAAAGAAGCCAATCTTGCTAAATAAATCCACTTCTATTAAATGAGTAAATGGGGGAAAAATGACATTTTTAGAAGCACAGTTGTGATTCCACAGGGCTCAGAAACTTGTTAAACTATTCATCCACATGGGGGTTTTTAAAAAGCTCCTGTTTCATTCAAGCAGATCAAGTCTAAAGATAATCAGTCTTCTGGTGCTACTCTTCTGCTTTCCAGAGTTATTTGATAATTCCCTGAAGTAATTGAAACTTAAATCTGTCTTATGCATTGTTCCAAGGAAAGTTGGGGAATGTTTGGCAAAGCCCTCTTCTTACAAATGGAGGAGGTGTGCAGATGGTCGAGCTGTATAGGAGTGGGAGGTTGGGGGGGATAGTGAGCGCACAGCAGCATTAGGCTTAATCCTTAATTAAAAATTAGTTCAAAACTAGGATTGGGCAACTACTATTTGTAATTGCTTAAGGAAGCCTGGAGTCTGTAACTTAGTCTGGCTAAGTGGAAGAAGTATGGAATTGGGAAAGATGAGACATGGGATTGTCATGTTTCCACATTTTCATTGCTCAAATACCTTTGATTGCTTCTGTCTCTCCTCTCTACCCATTTGGATCACTATAAACAGTAAGCTCTTTGAAGCAGAGACCATCTCAATACATTCAGTGCAGTTACAAATCACTGTCTTAATTTCTACTCATCTACAGGAAAGATTTTTCTTTTGAAGATACACTGGTGACAACAGCACAGCAAACTTTCAAAAGAGAAACAGCCTGCACATCAATACTCTTGCTAATCATGTTCAACTTATTTTAGCAGCTAATAACAACAACAGAAAAAGATGTTTGTTCCAAGAATGTTCATTTTTACCTTAAAGCTGTCTCTTAAATTTTGCTCAAAGACCAATAGTGGAAATCAGATGGATTTCCTTCATAGACAAAATTTCAGCTGCTGAAAACTGTTTCTGTCGCATGAGCATCTGACGGATGTTAAATACACTCAGTGTAGGCAGCTTGGTGTGCAAGCTGCAGTGCAGGCTGAGCTCTGCTGGGACAAGAGGAGCCTGTGTCTGAGCAGAAGACCCTTTGCACATCAAAGGGCATCTGTGGCCTGGCCGGGTGATGGGACGCTGAGAAACAGCAGGAGCCGTGGGCTCTGGATGAAGAGGGAGACTTAGGTGTGCTTAGACTGTGAAGGTATGAAAGCCCAGGGGTTCCCCTATTCAGGAGCCCTCCTCAGAGGCACCAGCTCAAGCTGTTGTTATTTAGTTATCGCACCAAGATAAAACTATTTTAAAGATTTGGACATGTGAGACTTTGTTAAGGGAAACAGGGTGGAGCTGCTGAGGAATCCTGGTCTGAATATGAGTGTGAGGGGTGTAGATGTGAGGGCGCTTCAGTCCCAGCTCAGGTGGTGCAAACGTGACTGCCAAAGTGCCTTCTGGATGGTTGGACAGGGAAGCTTCCTCAGCAGGTAGATTACAATCAAAGAGACTTTTTTCTTGTGCCCTGAAACTGGATGACACTCAGTTGCCAGAGCAGTGATGTCTCAGGATGCACCTCGGTGATTCATTGAGAACCAGAGAATTCTCCTAAAAAATGATCTTGGGAATTTTTTTCTCTTCTCTTCACAGATATGCAGACCATGGCAGAACTACTTGGTGCAATACCACAGCTCTCCTGCTCAGGTTTGCCAAAGACTCACACTGTAACAAGGACAGTATGAAAGGTGCTCCTGATGTCTCTCTTGACATTTGGGGTATCTTGATCTCACTACAAGATGTGCAACTCTCTTCATTAACTGATCACATACTTAGAGACCTGAGCACCAGCTGAGATCTTTTTTCTTTTCTTCACACCATTTTTTCTTTAATCAACCCTGCAGCCTATCATTCATAAGTAGCTTTACCATCTCATTTGGGAGTTGTTAGGAGACTTATTTTAAAAATACTGTCTATTTCTAAACTACAATGAGATTAATTACATCAACTCATTATTCAAAGCATTACCCCCTTCCCCAGCTAGAAAGTAATATGTTCTCTAATCAGGGAATTTATTTTACTCCTCATGACACTAGATCAACTTAGATCAACTAAAATATCATGCATAAAATTTTAAATAACTCTTAAGCTTCCCTCCAAATATTTTGCAATAGTTAGTGAATTAAACTGTATTTAAACTCTCACCTTCTCATGTCAAGCTTCCTTTAATATTTTGGAACATGGCAATATGAAGAAGACATTTTTAAATCCTCGTTTTTCATTTAATATGCATACAAATAATCAATTGCTGTTTTAAACTGAATGATGAGCTAGAAGATGGCATACAGTTTAGCCAACATTGCCACACAGGCTACATTAGCAAAGAAACTACCCACATAATAAAAATGAGCTATTCTGCAGCTAGAGGCAAATCACATTGCTGAATGACATAATCTGTACCTACAGTGGACACACATATAAGAGTGTTGGTTTTATTTGGCACAGAACCACCACATGTTGGCTAGAAGCATTGGCAAGCCTCAGAACTAAGCGTTAAATGCTCAGAACCTATTCACCTCCACAAAGGACTAGCTGGACCAAGGATCTAACCATAGGGAAATGGTACTGTGAGCCCACTGAACATGAGCAGGCAGAGGCATGAAAAAAAGTGAAGATCTGGTCCCATTCAGAGCACAGCTATGTGGGATGGGTATGTAATAACTGAAGGATGCCTTAGGTCAGCAGTATCTGCATGCCCATGGCCAGGGAAGGCATGGAAGCTGCCACTGAGTCACTGCATCTCTTGGGCCAGTCCCCTGGAAAGCAGTTTACAATCACCAGGGCCTAACTTTTAGTCATCAAAACCATACAGAGTGATGCCTGAGCAGAGCCAAGGAAGGCACCTGGAGTCAAGATGTAGTCAAAGAGGGGTTATGGGAAAACAAAATCCAGATGGGGTTTGAATAACCATGCCTCAGTATAAACCAATGAAATATTTAGGCCACTCTTTTTAATTATTCTCCTTTTAATACCTTTGTGGTGGGAGCTAAGCTGATATGTATGCTAGCAAAAATGTTGGAAGTAAAAGCATGTGGTAGAGGAGCAAATTCTAGCCGAATGTGGAAGGCAGCATTTATTCTAGCTATCTACATTAGTTTTGTACGTACTTCTATGCATAAGTGATATGTTTGCACTTGTGTACTTCATAAACAAAAACTAATTAACTGGTATGTGGACCAAATTAGAGAGAATCGCTCACATCCTAACACTAGCAGACCAGTGCAGTAATTAATAAAAATAATGCTCATACTCTGTAACAATTTCTTGTATGATCTGAGGTTCCCTTTCCTCTATAGCATCACTGAAGATAATGGGCACTTGGAGTCAGTAGGTTACAATCAGAAAGAAAAGTATGACACCATAATTGCAGTATGGATATTATTTTCTGAACTAGCTTATGTCAGTAATGTCAGAAGTCAATTTTCTGAACTCCACTATCTTATCTTGCAGATTTTACATGCCTGAGCTCACAGTGTGTGCTTCTTTGCACAGACACTTTCAGAATTATTATATAAGTAAATTATCTGTAAGATGAAAATTTCTCCATTTTTAAATGCCAGAGTTGTTCTGTCTTTGGACAGTGCAATCTTCACTGAATTAAGGTTATTTAGTGCACAAGCACATCACAGCTTTCAAGATGATGAGGTAGTCTTCATGATTCCTTGAGAAAAAAATCATGCTGGAGAAGGAATTTTCTGGTGTTTGTTTTGCTAAAATGGTCCCTTCAAGACACTTCCACTTGTTTCAAATTAGGGAAAACCCAACTGCCAATTTTTAAATGGACGGATCAATGTAAAGTGTTACAATCCCACAGCAGTCAGTGTAAAGATAGATGTCCTCAGCACCTGATAAAGGTATTTTGAACTTCCTCAGTTAGCATTTCGCTGGCATGATTTTGAAGGTTCACAGACCTCACTGCTTCACAGAGATGCCTGTAGAAACAATAAACTAGTATAACTACTAGTTTAGGTAGCAGATCACAATAGAGAGTTGGAAACCTAGGTTTTCAAATATTCCTGAACCTGACTCAGATGCTTACATATAGTAGTCTTTATTCTTATTTATGCTTTAAAAGTTATTTGTCCTAACTCCAAACACAGAAACTAAATTTTCTTTTAAGTCAGTTGGAATGATAAATCATTATTCTGGGGACAGGGACCAGAAAATTGTTTCCAGTGTACAGGAGCAATTAACATGGAATTTGAAAGATAAAGCTAGTTTCACAGTAAGAGCAAATGGCAAATATGACTTTTATTTTGGGCCAAATTTTTCTTACAGTATATAGAAGGGCACAGAATACTCGTTTTTAAAATGCGAGTAATACTCCATCACTATTGAAAACATTCTGTGAACTTGCAGGGCAGAAACAACAAAGTCTACAAGCAGTACAGCATAGTGGAGCTCTTGACAGTGAGATTGTCATGAATGAGTGGAGAAGGTAAACTGGACTTAACTGAGGCTTTATTTCCCCTTCTTCCATGCAAATACTGTTTCTTTGAAGTAACAAAGCGAAAGCAATTCAAAGCTCAGCCATGTGTACACAGCAATGTTATTTCTTTACAGCAACTTTGGTTGTAATAAAAAAGTAAGACCTTTTACCTTGATAAAGAGCTTTTCATCTTCAAAGCATTCTCACAGATACATTCTAGCTAAGCTGAACACCTCTTAACAGTTAAGGTTGATTACCATCACGATTCTGACTTTAGGACAGGGTTTAAATTACTTACATGCATGAAAGTATTTGATGTCTGAAGAGAGATTAAAACTCAAGGGTCACTACGTCCTAATTGCTCACAACAGACCTTATCTCAGGTTTGGTTTATACTGCTAAGAATTGTCTTCTTACACACAGACTGTTTTCTATTTACCTAAATAATATACTACTTTTGTAATTAAAGTGTTTCTTACACTAACAATAATGTTTCTGTTCATTTGATCAAGGTTTCCAAACTCTGTCAGCTCGATGACCAACTGTTATAATAGTTGTGGGGGAATTAAATTGTCAGGTCTCCCCAGCCTTCTGAGGACTCTCAGGGTTTTCAGGTATTGACTACATGCAGACTTCCACAAAAATGTCTCCCTTGAGACATTAAAAATTACTTTACATTTAAGTTTGGAAGGAATTAATCTGATATATAAATTACCTGTTTTCATTTAAAGGTTCTTTTGTAATTTTTGAGTGGTGCAAGTCAAAGAAGAGAGATTTCAAGTATTTGTGCACTTATTTTATTTTTGAAAAAAATGAAACATCATTTAAGTGTTCCTGTTTATTCAGATAAGTGGATTTACAGTTAATCATTTAGAAGATGAAGTACAAAAGGCAATCTCTGGGAAAATACAAAGCTGTCACTTTATTTTAAAGTGTTCTTTTCTGTAATGTCATAAATGGAATTGTGAACTGAAATTGCAATCTCTCTAGTAATTCTGCAACAAGTATCTTTTTAATAGTTTATGTCTATTGTGTTTTCCTGAACATTCTGGTTTTGCTGGGATGGTGTTCAATTACCTGCTTCCAAATTCAAATGGCTGCTGTAGAAAACTGACAACTCACAATGGTAAAGGTAGAGTGAAAGATTTCTGGATTAGTTTCCTGATGAGCAGTCACTCAACTGGATTCCACCTCTCAATCCTGTAACAGTATTTTAATTTTAAGCTATTCAAAACTGAGATATCCAAAGCATATGGTGTACAGAAATAAAAGCATTTAAAATGTTCATTTCACAAAGCACTGCTTCTTATGTGTCACTGATCAGTTAAATAATTTTGAAGGCAGAAATACATGCATGCCTTTATCTAGGTTCTCAGGTAAGTAATGGGAACTCATTAATTTTTGATAAACACCCCACTTGAAGACATGCAAAATTTCATATTGATACTGGTTTTCCTTCTAGTAAACTGCTAAACTGAAATTCACATGGTATTAAATATGAAAAAGTACTTTAAGAGTGCAGTTTTTTAGCTCCTTTTCTGATTCTGATTCTAAGCTGTTCATTCCTTGTCTGGACTGTCCCAAAACAGTGTTCAGACCAGCCATCTTCAGAAACTCCATCTAATGAAGCTTTCTTTGAGCTTCCAGCTCAACATTTCTTCAAGTATCCATGTCACTTACCATCCAGCATGAGCAGTCTTTTCGGCTTGCTGCTCAGGGTTCAGATTTAATGTGGATATATGGGAAGGATTATGCAGAGCAATACTCCTACAAAACACACAAAGCATCAGAGAATCCACAGGTAGAAAATAGATATTATAAAGAGGAGTAAGAACCAACTTTTAACTTCCAGTCCCTGACAGTGCAAACAGTGAACACTTGAAATACTATTTAAGTAACACGAAGTCTCATATTCAAAAAGCAAACATATTGTACTCAACTGTGGTCAAAGATGAATACTGCAACACAATTGACACCTTTTTATAAGCAATTCAGCAGAGGAGAATTGTAGGATTAAATGGAAAGAATTGCCAAGAATTATTCATTAAAAGATTCTGTACACTAAAAGCAGAATTTGTGCCTTCAACAGAACAAGAAAAGCACGGTAAATTTCAGTCATATTGTGGTATTATGGCTATACACTAAAGCCATAAAAGAAGTTAGCTACAACTTCACCTGAAAAACAGTAGCTTCAGATAAAGAAGTTAACATGTAGCATCACTCATGTCCTTCTTTCTCTCTTCATATCATGATTTTCCAAAGTAAATTTCTTATCAGTACGCTCTACATTCTGACCTACAGTAAGAATGTTTCAGCTGTGATGAACATCCCAGCAGAGCACGAAGATCGCTAGCACACACTGAAGACAGAGTCTGAAAAATAAAAAAAAAAAGCTTAAAAACTGTTTAAAGCTGCACAGAGAGCACATTCCAGCTAAAGCATGAGTTCAGCACGAGCTGCTACTGCCTGAAGTTATAGGAATAACTGTTCCTTTTGGTGTACAAAGAACTGCCCCGAGATCTGAGCAGTTAAAATGTAGGACATATGTCCAGTGGTGAATCTGAGCCCGTATTTACCAGCAGATGTGTGACAGTTTTTTAAGAGGCAGATAGCACCGAGTGGCATGTGAGAACGGCCAAGGTGTCTACAGTACATAAAGCTGCTTTAAAGGAAATATGTCAAACACTTTTACATGCCAGTATTCCAATTAACAAGATAGTGGCTCTTTTTGAAACCTACAAATTTTATAAAAATATATCCAAATTTATAACTACCTAGAGAAACAAAATTCATAAATATATAAAAACTATTGATTCAAAATGTAGGATTATGGTACAGTAAAACAAATGTTCCTCCTAAATCTGTGGACTTGTAGCAACAAGAAGAATATCACAGATAGGAAAATGTTAATATTAATACACTATAAAAGTGTTCATCTTTTCCTATCACTTAAAGCTCTATTTAGCTTGGAGAGCTAAACACGTGTAAACTTTCTATGTATGTGTACTTCAAAAAGTTGGTTTGGTTTTTTGGTGTTGTTTTCTTTTTTTTTTTTTTTTTTTTTTTTTTTTTTTTTTTTTGCAAAGCAGGTTTTTTTTTCCAGTTTGTTCTCAGACATATTTTCACATACTGAAAAGACAACCCTTAACTTGGAGCACATTGAAATTCTAAATTAATCGGAATTTTTATTTAATTTAAAACAAACCTCTTTTACTTGGTTAAAAACATTCTAAATTAGGAATTTTCATGTAGGTTAGGGCTAGACTTTTGGTCTCATTTTGCCGTTTCCGGCACTCCGGGGCTAATTAGCGCTTTGTCGCTTCGTGTCACTGTTTCACAGGGCGCTTCAGGCATTTCTGTGGCGCAGTTTAACTCCACCTATTTTGGCTAACTCAAGGATTTTAATGGCGCGGAAGTCAAATAAACCTGAATTCCTAGGAATAGGGAAAGGTGGTGTGAGTGAAATACAGACCCCGTGAAAGTTAGATTCTCAGAAAGACGGAGCTAGGGTTTGGCAATCTGAGCACGCAGCTGCACCTTTAAGAAGTCAAATTATTTCAATCACACCCCCGCAGCACCACTCCCGGTCCCCAGAGTCGCAGGGGAGCATGCGGGTCGGAAGGGTTAAGCAGCAAGCAGGACGGGCGCTGCTCGCGAGCCGAGCGGGGTTAAGGCGGGCCGGGCCCCGTTCCCCTCACGGCGCGGCGGGCCCGAGCCGGCCGCGCTCCCGCCGCTCCCGGGACACCGCGCGGGCGGGTGCTGCCCCCTGGCGGCGGGGGCGCCCGAGCGCGCCGGGCCGAGCGCGGCCCCGCGGCGCCGCCCCGCCCTCCCGCCAGCATGGCCGCCGCCGCCGCCGCCTCGCTGCCCGTGAAGGTAAGCGTGCTTCCGCCCAGCCGCGCCTCAAGACGGAGGAGGTGACGTCCATCGCCGCCCGCAAACCCTCCCCGCCGCCGTTTGGCGTAGGCTGTGGGAGCGAGATGGCCCGGGCCGCACAGCTGCTCTCCCGGCGCTGCCGGGCGCGTGCCGAGAGGCTCTGCCTTCCTTCCTTCCTTCCTTCCTCCCTCCCTCCCTCCTGCCCGCCGCGTCCTTCCCCTCTGCTGCCGCCTTCCCGCCGCGCTCCTGCGCCGCCTCTCGGGAGCGCGCCCGGGAGCGCGGCCGTGCGGCTGAGGGGCGGCCAGCGCTGCCCGGCCCGTGCAGGGGCGCCTGCGGCCGTCCCGGAAGAGACGGGGTTTGGTTTTTGTTTCTGTGGTTTTGTTTTAAATCCGGAGAAATCTGTTCCGTGTGTCTGACCCGTGTGCCGTGCGTTGGGTTTGTCCGTGAGAGGGCTCTACTACTAAACGTGCACGGTACTCTAAGCTCTGGCAGAAGTGAACAGTGCAAAACTTCTTCTCTTAAGACTTGTCTCCTGAGTGTTTGAAGAGCTGCTCAGAGCGGTGATGGCACCGGGGTGAGAAGGCCGGTGCTCAGGCTGAAATTTTAGTTTTCACGAACACGCATTATTTTTCTGTGGTGATTGTTTTGGGTGTTATGACCTGTCTTCAAGGTACAGATTTATTCTCTTAAGTGTAAATTACACGCAGCTCAATGTTTATGTCCTTTAAAGCAAAGTGGTTTGTGATGCCATCCTCACCCCTTTCTCAGTATCCCCAAAAACAGAAGGCAGGAATGCAGAAAGGTTTGTTGGTGGCTAGCTGTCAAAAAGACCCACAGGTGATCATGACGTGTACTAGTGTTTAAGACTTACAGGTGAACAAGTGTAGACTGTTACTGCAGTGATACCTCTATGCCTTCGGCTTATACCTGCTTGGAGAAGTTCACCAAACACCAGGTGAAGAGAGTATACACTGTGATTGTTACTTGGACTTCCACAAAGAAACAGTAGAAATACAGCTGGAGAGCAGGCCTCAGAGCACTGCTAAACTCATGGCTGAAGTGGATGTACGAGGTTTGGTTGGCCACAAGCCCCAGCAAGCCGAGGCAGAGCCTTGAATAGGAAAGCAGAAGGTGTGTGTGGTGTGCTTTCAGTTAAATCATTCAAGACCATATGTGCCTGTGCTGGTCTGTACAGGTCTGTGCAGAGGCCTGATTGAGTAATGTTACTTAGAAACACCAATCATGTAGTTGTGCTATTTTTAGCTATAGTTGAAAAGGTGTATATATTGATATGTGAAATCAATAAATCAGCTTCATGCTTGCATCAAACGGGGGTCTCATCTCTTTGTTATGCAAGTGAGGGTCCTGTCTCTGTTGATCACTGTCAAATGGTGCCCTCCATGGGAGGAGGTGGTCACCAAGAAACACGTTTGACTTTTGTAGTTACTGGTGTGATTAATTTTTATTAGGTTTCCCTTCTGTTGCTCTTCATCCCAATGTTTGAGATCAACTCTACTGTAATGCCATTTTGCTTGAGGTTTAATTCTAGACAATCTTCAATACAGCCTCTGTTAACTTTTACAAGTTTTTACAAGTTGTATCCCTTTGTAGGATGCAAAGTCTGGAATGGAGAATACAGTCTTAAATCTTTCCATTCTTGAGATTATTCCTAGGTGTGAGGTCAGTGCTCTGGCTTTTGAGGAATGGTGGAACTGTTCTTCTTTGGTCACATCCTCTCTGTCTTCCCATATGCTCAGCAGCTGTGCTAGTAGGTGGGAACAGAACTCAGCTCCCCTGACAGGGGTGCTGTGGTTTAGACATGGTGCCCTTCAATTTAGTGTTCCCACTGAAACCACTTCAAACCATGGATCTCTCCACCCCCTGCAGCAGAGTAAGAGGAGAGTTGGAGGCACAAAAGGTGAAGATCATGGGCTGAAATAAGAACAATTTACTGGAAAAGCAATCAGATAAGAAAACAAAACAGAAACAGCAAGTATATAATGAAGAGAGGTGGGCGGCTAATATGCAACTGCTCACAACTATGCAGAGCCCCCCAAAATACCCAATTGTCATGCTATCCTGACCCAGGGCCCTTTCCCCTGTTTCTGGAAAATGATACGAAGTCATACAGAATAATCTCCACGTCCTAGTCATGGCCCTCCCATGCTACTGCAAAAATTAATCCTGTCCTGGCCAGAACCAGGACAGGGTATCTTTCCCATTGAGCCTAGAGCATCTGCATTCATTTTGATAATTTACTAGAAGGTTTGGAAAGCAGAATTTAGTATAGAATCAGATTTTTGTGTCTAGTTCCCAGATGTAGATAGTATTTCTGGAGATCGTGTATAATTGTGAGGTAAAAATAATTTTTGGATTAGAGCTGTCATCTCCAAGTCACCCTTACATGATTGGAGAAGCAGCTACTTCAAAAATCTCTGCTGGCTTAAGTTTTCTTCCACTGAAGTAGCTCTGCAGTGAATTGTAAGTGAGCCCAGAATTTCTTTAGCCAGTGTTGCCAGTGTTGGCTTGGGGATTGTCCAGGCTGCCCCTGAGGTAAGTTTGCAGTGAGTAAGACAGCACTTATACATGCTTTGTGTTCTGCACCCTGAGAGCTATGAATATTTTGCAAGCTCATTGGAGTCTGCCATTTCTGACAGCATGGCTATTATTGTAAAAACCTACACAGGAATTGAACAGTGCAGCCAAAGCACGTATTAATGCTGCTGCAACAGCAAGGTTATGGAGCCTGAGAACAAATTTGAGAGCAGCCACACCAGGCCTATGCTGCCATAGGCCAGGCATGCTACTTTCTGTACAGGAACAGTCTGATGGATCTATGTGTTTATAATAACCTTAAAACATTGCCATTCCAAAATAGCTTTTATGTCCTGCATCTGTAGCTGCTCTCTCCAGCATTGCACACTTTTCCTCAGTCCCAACAACTTTCACTTCGCTAGATGTAAAAGTTCAGTTTCCATTTGAATCATAAGTCACAACAAATATAGTAAAACAAGTGTTATATCCAGCTAAAACTAGTAAAGTTGCTGAAGGAACCTTTTTTCTCCCTAGATTGGAAAAAAATTTAAAAGCACCATTTTGGTCCTGTCTTCTGTTAATGTAGCAACAACCAGTGTTCATCGAGTGTATACATACATGCACAGTGTTGTAGATAGTCTTTTGTTGGTTTTGAGTTGTGTGATTGTTCCTGTTGCATGCCTTCCATGATTCTTGGGCAATTTGTTATTCATCCTAAAGCATATGTAGTTTTCAAGATTTTCCAGGAGCAATCCAAGTCGGAACCCTTGTGATCGCTAGGCAACACGAATAACATGGGAACAGACCCATCAGTACTATTGCAAACTCTGATGTAGGTCTCTCCTAAGGCTTGAGTGTGTATTCAGTGTTAGAGTGTGTGGATTAGTACTGCTGTTTTCCTTTGCAATTCTTCTCGTGATCCACAGGAGGGTAGCAGAAGGAAGTGGAAGATCGGTTGAAACTAACTCATCGTATCAGCGTTTATTCCACTGGGTGTGGAAAGCTTTGTTGGAGAGGTGTTCACATGTCACGAACTCCACAGAGCCTCTGCTTGTTGAAAAGAAATGCTGAAGAACCAGCTAATACAGTGGTTGAACAGATGGGGTCTCTATGAAAGTGAAAGTAAGAAAAAGCTACAGTAAGAGGCAGCTCTGTGCATGTTGTGGAAGGAGGGTGTTATATGTTGAAGTCTGGAGATTTTACTTGGGAAGTTTTCAGTCTTTGTGGTAATAAATTATGTCAGAATAGCTGAGATTTTGTTCTCCCCTGACATGAAAATCAGTCACGATATATACTCAACTTGAAAATGATACAAACTTTGCAACAATTGATCACATTGAAGAAAAAAAAGGACTCATTTTCTGTGTGTGATAAATGGTGACAGAGATCACTTTTAAATAACATTACTAAGCTTTCCATTGTGAAAAGTTTGACAGTAACAATTTCATCGAAAAGTTACAAGTGTTCTGAACTCAAGAAAAAACTCGACTTGATTGAAATGTAATTATCCCTAGAGAGACAAAAACCAAGTTACTTTTAATTATGAACTACAAACAGGAAAAATCAGATGTATTTTTCTTATCTGGAATATGCAATCACAGGTAAATCAAAACACAACAGGGATTTTAGTTGGGAAACCTCTTAGATTTTGAGTCAACACAAAAGACTATTTTTTTTCCAAAAAGTTCCTTTGGAGGTATAATACCATATAGAAATGCCTATACCCTGGTTACAGCTATAGTGAAGTTAATTTGCCTTCAGTAGATGTTCCACTGCTGTGTTTTGGATTCAGAATGAGAATGGTGTTGCTAACACACTGATGGTTTGGGTTTTGCTGAGTCATGTTGTTCCTAACTCAAGGAATTATTTTTTTCCTGTCTCATGCTCTGCCAGGGAGGGAGTGAAAGGGTATGCAAGCGAAATTGGGAGGGAGCATGTCCCAGTCTGGGGTTCCTCCTCTGCCCCGAGATCACCCCAGAGGGACACGAAGGTGGTTCAAACCCTGGTTTTCTCTGAAGCAGCCAAAGAGAGACTGACGGAGACGGTTTTCTCTTTTCCCAAGGATTGTTTATTATTTCTAATCTCTGGGACCTTTTGCCTGGCCAGCAGTGGTCTGCTCAGCCTGGCATCCATGGTGGAATCTGCCTGGTCAAGGCAGGGCTTATCTTATATAGTTTGTATTACGTATTTCATGTTTATAAAATTTTCCCAATACAATACAATTTTATTAAATGGTCCAGCCCTGACCCCATCCAATCCAAGAGTGCCAACGTGTCACCCAACATGGATGACATGGAGAAGAAGGAGGAAAAGGTGTCCACCCCCCAAATTCTCCATCTTGGCCACGTGTCCCTTATCATAAACATTCAAGAAAACCTATTTATCTACGTTCTAACATTCTAATTTACACTCTACTCATCATTATTTTCTGTGTCTCTTCTCTCAATGTGGGCAGATTCTCCCAAGGAGCCAAATCCAGCCCCTGCAGCTCCTGGGCAGCACTCGGGGGTCTCTGAGGGGTCTGCCAGGGGGGTTTTTGCACCCCCAAAGGAGCCAGGGAAAAACCCTGGACTCCCACAGGAGCATAGCTGGGAGGTGTCCTAAATTGATTGAAGGGCTATTCCACACCATGGGATGTTGTACCCACTATATAAACTGAGGGAGTTACCCACAAGGGCATCCAGTCTGAGTTTGAAAATGGGGGTCTGACATCAGTCAGTGGGTACAGAGCAATTGTGTTGTGCATCACTATTTTTTCTTCTTTTAATCATTATTACTATCATTTACCCTTATTACCAGATTTTACTTTATTTTCAGTTACTAAATTTTTCTTATATCAACATACACGTTTTACTTCGATCCCATTTTACCAGAGTGCGAGAGGAAAAAAGTGGAGTTTGAGCGAGTGGCTTGTGTGGTCCTTACTTAACTTAACTTAACTTCCTTAACTTTTAAGCAGGGCTTAAAACCATGACAGCCTGATATTCAGTATGGTGGTTATAGGTAAGACATTTTGTCCAATTAACCAGAAGCCTTTGTTTTAATAGGCTTTTTACATGTATTTCTCACTCAATACAGGCATTTCCCAATAGCAGTCTTAATTTTTATATTGGAAATAAATGTTTAATGGCACATCTTTTTTGTTTTTCTAAAACTTTTTTAACTTAAAGAGGAGAATCCTGGGGTAAGTAAGTAAGTTAAATACAGTTATTTAAAATCAGATATTTGCATTGTGGAAAAGTGTGGTGGGCATATTATGCTTTATTGATATGTAGTCTAGCCTTATTTTTGAGAAGATACATTTTGTAGCTGCTGGGGTAGTTTTTCAGGCATGCAGTTACATGTGAATTGCAAGAAGACTAAATATGTACTTTCTGTGTAAGATTGGAATTATCGGTGGAACTGGCCTGGATGACCCGGATATCTTAGAAGGAAGAACAGAAAAATATGTGGACACTCCTTATGGCAAGGTCTGTATAACCTTTTTATTTATTACTGAAACTTTTTGCCAATTTTCAAGATGTTCAAATGGTTTAAGGATTTTCAGACTGGTAAATGAATGTATAAAGGAGGTACTGGCACAACTTTTTAGTTGCTATGTATTGAGCATTTTTTGAGTTAGTAAAAACAAAGTATTATTGCAAAGATGATATGCAAAGGAGACTATACCTCTTCTCAGTTTTAGATTGGATGAATTTAGAAACTTACTGCTGAATTTACAATTGACGGATAAACCTTCTCTTTCAAACTCTTACTGGTGTGTGACCTGTTTTATCTGTCAGATTGGTCCAGGAATCTTTCTGAATTGCAGAAATCTGTCTTTTGAGGTACATGAAACACCATTTTCCCTTTAACTAGTGAATTATGTTTTACATGCCGATGTAAGATTGTACTTATAGCCACATAATTTGAAAATTATTTGAAAATGAAGCTTCAAAATTGTTTTTGTGACACTGGTACACCTGAATAATTCTCCTTTACATTACTTCTGTCCTTTTCCTCAGCAGAGGAAAGCCTCCATACTCAGCACTGGGTGTGTTTTTGATGGATAATTCTGGCGCAAAGCATTTATAGTACAAACAGGCAAGACAAAAGATGAGGGAGTTTTATAAGCAGGAGATCAAGGGAGAGAGATGTTCTAGTTGTCACACAAAGCTCATAAAAGAATTGGATCTTAGGTAATCACATTGTAGAACTTGGGGAGTCTGGGTGCTTTATAATTGCCATTAGAATTGCATCTTATGCAGTCTACCAGTGTATGCTGGTATACGTACAAAAAATCTGGTATCTGGTAGCAAGTGCTATTCTGTGACTGGAAGCTTGCCAGAAAACTCGGTGGTATGGTGTGTGATTGAAAATTGAATCCAGGCCTCCACTTCAAAGTGGTTTTAAATGGAGTGTAAAGAGCAAGAGGAGTTTGTATCCATACCATTCAGGAAGGGGAGGGAGGTAAATATTAGAGGAAGTGAAAACATAATTAGAAGAATGCGTTTGACTTTTCTATCATCTTTCAAAATGAGTAATTTTAATAGAATGAAGGGAACTTACCTCCTCTGTTTTCTATACTCTGGTTTCCAAAAGTAACTAGCTTTGGTCTGAAGTAGGATTCACTATCTAAACCAAATTAGTTGGCATTGCATTCACTGTTTCTCGAGGGTCATGGATGTTCATCACAGCATGGATGTGTTTGGAGATTGCTGACAAGGCATAAGTAGTACTATGCTTGTAGCAGATATTTAACTGAAACTTTCCTATGTAGGACAGATGGAACACTTCTTCCTCATAGGGTTCTGTTCAGATCAGAGTTAAGGGCACAGTGGCAGTGCAGCATTTGAAGGTCTGTTCCGCACCAAGATGCCACAGTATTTGGGGGCTGCAAATTCTGCAGTGCAGTAAGTGGCCTTCAGTAGGTTTCAGTATTCCTGAGAAGAGTAGGACTACTTGCAGGATGGCTTCTGCACAAAGGAGAGAAAAAATCTTAATCAGCCATGTACCTTTGGCCAGTATGGGAAGCTTTTTTACTTTGTTATTTGTTTTAACTAGTAAATAGCTTATCTAGTGGGGTTTTTTTCTGTGTTCTTCACAGAATGCAACATAAATAGCAGAAAATTAATGTTGGTGCCTGTTGTGGTTTATAAGAGACCTTGATCAATGGACTGTGTCTGAGCCTGCATATTACACGTTTGGCATAGGCTGAACTTAAGAAAAAAAGACCTCATGAATATTTTTTCTTCTGTGAGGGTGTCTTGGTTTGAAAGACAGGTCTGCTAAGAAAGGCAGGAGCTTATCTTGAAATGGAAAATGTAAACCCCCCCTCCCTCCAAATTATAATTTTGAAATTAAGGGGCACTTGGGCAAAGATACGGGAATAGGAGTAACAGTTCTTTACTGGGAAAAATTGAAATAAAAGTACAGCAATACAAAAGGAAAAAAAAAAGGACCAAAACACTGACAGAGTCAGAATACAACCTGACACCCAGTCAGTCAGGGTGTTGGTAGCAGTCCCATTAAATGGTGGCTGCAGTCCTCCTGCAGTGCCAGGTGTGGTTCAGCTGAAGCAGTGCTCCTGTAGAATGATGCAGTTTCCTCTGAAGGTGCAGGGATGATGTGGGAAGGTCTGATTTTCCTCTGGAATCCAGTGGAAAAAGATGTTCTGATGTTCAAAATCTCAGTTTTTATCTTTTATCTGAAAAATGCTTGTCTCCTCCTCCTGGGTGCAGCATCTCACAATGGGATGATGTAATTTTATCAGTCATACAGTGGGACTCAATGGCCCATTAACAGATGATACCTCCCTGGAGGAAGGATGGGTCCTGAGGAAGATAAAGAACACACCCCACCTGGTTTCAACAGCTGGTGATAGAATACATACTTTTGGTTACATCCTGCTTTGCAAGCCAAGACAGAGGGGGATGAGAATAGAACTGGGTTGCCATGATATGAAGCCAAGCATGAATTTGACATAATGTCCTGAGATGAACTTGGACTGTTAAGCTGACCAGAATGAAATCAGTGTACAAAGGCAGAGAGCACAGCCAAAGAGGAAGTTTTATCATTTTACCTATAATGGCCTGTCTTCCTTCTCTCTCTCTGTAGATATGAACATCTGACAATCAGGCCATTGACAGTTGTTTCATGTAGATTTCCTCCTCACATCAGCTTCAGTGACTGAATGCAGTTTCCAGTTCAGCAGCTGATGAATCAGTTTTAGTGTAAGATGTGTGGAGTTTAGTCCACAAGCTACAGGTGCACAAAGTGCAATGGATTTTGATTGAAGCAGAAACAAACCTCAAATTTAATTGGTATTATTAGGGGGGATCAATATTCACTTACTTTACTTCTTAGACTATTTAGTATACAGGAAGGATGTGTTACATAACCTACTTCTCATTTTAGAACTGCATAGTTGAGAGGAACAGCTATTGCTGAATGTAAGAGGGCAATTTGATTTTTATTTAAATATGCTTGTAAAAGCTTAGAAGTTTATGTTTTTTTACTTTTTTTTCCTAAAGGTATGTTTTGTTCTTGATTGTTATGAGAATAAAACCAAACTGGGACTTTTCTGGCATAAAGATACTTTTATATAGAGCTGTGAAGTCAATGGAGAAATGCCTGAAATTTTAAGAGTAAAGACCTTAATTTAAATAAACTTCAGAACTTTGTGGCCTTTTGCTTCCTGAGACAAACTGAGATGAAACATCAACCTATTTAGTTCAGGCAAAGCTAGAAAGAATAAAAATGGATGAATGTCAAAAGGAAATTGCAAGACATAGTTAGTAGAATATATGTCCATTTCCTTCTCTCATGTAAAAATGTAAAGTGTGCAATTCCACTTCACTTAAATCTTGGGGTTTAATTTTTAAGTTTCAAGGCAAGGAAACTTGTGCCAAAAGATTTTTGACTGAAAATCTTCCTGGGATAGATGTTCCTTGACACTTTTGACTCTTGACAGCAGCAAAATAGACATTTCTTTAATGAAAAATGCTGTTTTCTTTTCTTTTGAAAGATTAATAATTTCTTCATACAGAGTCCTTGAAGTGTCTTCTCCTTTGGCCTTCTTGAATCCTAAGAATCACTTAACTACAAAATTTGGCATTAGGTAATGGGGGAAATATGGAAAAGCTTAAAGGAAACTATTATGACAATTTTTTTGCTCTTCCCTTTGCTGACATTGGTTCTCCTATGATCTATCAAGTTACATTAGTAATAGTGAAAATGCAGAACAGTTGTGTTTTTTAAAAAACTAAGTAACCTTACAGCTCTTAATATTCCAGCTGTCTTTTCTTCTTTGTGTGCTTCCACTATTTTGGGTACATCAAAAATTTGGTATTCTGTGGAAAATATCCTGAAACCTTTTGAGCTTCTGTCTCCAGATATGGAAAATATTTGTCTCCTAGAGGACAACAGATGCTGTTCCAAACAATTTTATCTTTATCATTGAATTTTGAAGCTCCTAAAAAACTTTGTTCAGAATATATTTTCAGTTGGATTCTCTTCCTTTTTGGATGACAATCTTGGTTCTGAATCACGTTCCCTGGTGGGCAAAAGATCATCCCACTCTAAAGTATTCTATGGGCTCCATGTCTTTTTCTGGTCGTAAATATATCTGGCAAACAAAGCAGGAGATAATTTCACCTTTCAACTGAGCATTTTTTGCTTGTATCAGAAAAACCTGATGCATCAGGGAAATCTGACCATGTAATGTAATACTTAAGCTCCTCTTCTACCTCCCCAAAACAATGTTCATAGTTTAGTTCCTAAACTAGCTCACAGGTTGAATGGAGGCTTGCAGAACCTCTGAAATACTTTTTTCATCACATGTGTTCCGTGTTTATTCTGTTTTCTATTCCAACTAGCCTTCAAGGTGATGCTAAGGGAAAAATGAATTCTGTAGACACCACATGAACAGTACTTTATACATATTTATAATTATTGACAAAGGAGATTTATTCTGATTGTTATTGTAATAATTTGGGGTTAATTGCCTGGGATTCTATTCTTTCTTTTGTTTTTTGCAACCATGAGTAATATATACCTGACTTGTATTTTGTGAAAAAAAGGAAGTAGCTAAATACAT
The DNA here is from genome assembly GCF_903797595.1 of Erithacus rubecula. Lineage (NCBI taxonomy): Eukaryota > Metazoa > Chordata > Aves > Passeriformes > Muscicapidae > Erithacus > Erithacus rubecula. Next base: position 1,892,536 of record NW_027635590.1, read on the forward strand.
TTACGAATTTTTAATGTTTGAGAACTTTTTATTGGACCTTCTATTAAATCCTCCTTTAAAAATACGGTATCGGAGCCTTGATTTCAAATTGTTCCACTGAAAGTTTTCTATTATTTTATCATCACTGCTGGCTATGACAGAGATAATAGTGCAGTACTTGTAAAGAACTTGTGGGAGAAGGAAAGCAGAATGGAAGTATACACTAGCTACGTTACATGGTTAACAAGTAGTTTGAAATGTCTGTTTCTTTAACTTCATGCACATATTGATAGTTGGTCCAGTCTTACTTAATCTCTTTATCAGCAACCTAGATGAAGGGGTAGAATGAACCCTAAGCCAGTTTTTGCATATGACACAAAACTGAGGAGAGTGGCTGGCACACCTGACAGCTTTGCTGCCACTCAGAGGGACCTTAGTCTGGAGAATTGGGCATAGAGAAACCTGATGGGGTTTAACAAGGGCAAGTTTAGAGTCCTGCACTTGGGATGGGAATAACCTCAAATATTAGCATGGCTGGGGGCTGACCTGCTGGAAAGTGGCTCTGTGGAGAAGAACCTGGGGTGATAGATGGAAAGTTCACCCTTGCAGTCAGGAGAGTCAATGCTGTCCTGGGTTCAGTGGGTAGAGTGTGGCCAGCAAGTCAAGGGGCTTGATTCCCCCTCTGCCTGGTGCTGGTGATGCTACATCTGGAGTGCTGTGTTGAGCTCAGAAGAGCTCCTCAGTACAAGAAAGGCAAGGAGCTACTGGAAAGGGTCTGGCAGAGCTGTAGAGGTTATTCAGCCTCTAGAGCATCTCTCTTACGGGGAGGGACCATGGAAACTAGGCCTCCTTAGTCCAGAAAAGAGAAGACTGAGAGGGGTCTTGTCAGTACATATTTATATTTCAAAGGTGGGTGCCCTGCAGATGGTACCAGACTCTTTTCAGTGGTGCTCAGCAACAGGATAATCAGTAATAGCCATACACTAAAACAAGTGTAAGACAGAATTTCTTAAGGGTGGCAGGGCACTGGAACAGGCTGCCCAATGAGGTCATGGAGCCTCCCTTGCTGGAGACAATTAAACCCTACCTGGATGTGTTCCTGTGTAACCTGCTCTAGGCAAGTCTGCCTTGGCAGGAGGGCTGAACTAGCAGATCTCCACAGGTCTTTTCCAACCCTAACAGTTCTGTGATTGTATGATCTTTATTTAATGTCTTTTAATGAACTATTGTGCAGTATCTCCAATTCTTTTCTTAAACTGCCCACTCATCATTTATCAGTGTTCTCTTTATTTCAAGTATTTCTTCTTCTCTTCTTGCTATTTTTCCTAGAAATCATGTGCCAAAAAGATATTCAGTGTATCACTTGGAAAATGTGCAGTATGTGTTTCATGGAAATCAGTGCAAAGTGCCAGACATTATTGTTAAACAACCATCCTGAGGCCTTTTGAAGTGCTAGGATACAAGCAGATAGGGAAGGAAACCCTGGCTGCAGCAACTAGATTTTGAAGCCTGTGAATTTCAGAGCTGTTAGGTTCTTTCTGCATTGTCAATGTATGCCAGAATTCATGATGGGAATGAATATCAAACTACCTCAAGTTTTTTGAAAATGGTTATGAACTTAAATCTAACTCTTGCAGTAAATTTGAATGTGTTACTTACAAAGCCATGAGCCCAGTCTTCAACTTACTGACCTTTTTGATGGGAGGTGAGAACTTTTGTTGGAAATGCTCTTTAGTTTTTAAGAGTATTTTCATAGTCTTTTGGAGACTTAAGTCCCCAATTTTAATAAGTGCTTATTGCTTAACATAGCAAATATGCGTAAACAAAACAAAACCCCAAATGCTATTTTTTGTGAAAAAATTCACGAAAATCTTCTTCCTTGTTAAAGAATGTTGCAATGGCAAGTTGCCTTGCCAAGGCAGCTTGCAAGACAGCAAGGCTTTAGCTGTGTGTGAAATTTCACTCCTAAAGGCATGCTTGTTTGAGAAGATTATATGTTAGGTAAAGATAAAACACTTAAATATCAAGAATTTAATATTAAATGGAGACTTGGAGATATAATAACTGTCAGAATAACTACAGTTCTAAAAATAATTTTTCTGGAATGTTCCCTTCTTTTAAAAAAAAGTAGTAAGTGTCTGGCAGAATTTAAACATTGGTGTTTGAGTAAGTTATGGTGCTAAGGAGAGCTTTCACATTAATAATTACCAAAAAGAGCTGTGCAATAGGAAGTAGAAGGTGATGTTTTTATTAGAAATGGGTATCTTTAACATGAGACTCTCATATCACTTCTTTGTCAATCACTGCAAATTTTCGAGTGTATAATAAAATCTACAACTGTAATTAAAATCTTGCATCCAGCATTGTAATTTTATTTGTTCTGTACCAAGTAGCTGGCAACAGAACATTTCTAAATGCAGATGTGTGAGTCCAGACACTTGCAAACTTGTGATCAGTAAATAAACCATGATTTTGTTAGTAGCTGTTTTAACAAAAAGGAAAGCTACAACATAGCAGGAGCAGAACACAGTTCACAGAGCAGTTAATTTATTGTAATAGTGGCTGATGACTTAGAGGCTCCCTCTCCTGTGTGGGATGACCCACCTCCATGGCACAGGACATGTTCCAGCTGGACAGCTGAAATCAAAATGTTCTGTTGTCCTGACTGGTTGGTAGTTAGGGAGATTGTATTTTCTAGTGGAGTAGCTGTAAGAGAAGTCCCTGGGCTGAGCAAATACTACACTGCTTCTGTCACTTATGTACAAGAATTTCTCTGTTTTATCACATTTCATTTCCCAAACACAGGACTTCAAGCAGCAGGGTAGAGTGAGTTTTTCAGGAAGCTGTGGGTGAGTGAGGAATAGTTTGGAGGAATCCAGAACTCTTCACACCCTACTGTGAGCCCAAGTTAGAAAGGGGACAAGTGTTATGAAAAAACTATAGATTAAATGATTTTTTTTTTTTATGTTGGAAGGGACTTTAGTGGAGAATGACACCTATTTAGCATAAAGAAACTGAAGTTTACAGGAAAGAGTGAGTCATGCTAACCAATTTGATGGTAACACGTGCATGCTACTATTTTTGAGTTTGAAATACACTTTTGATTTATTAGAAATCATTGCAGTTTCAAACCCCAAAGTAAAGAGTAGCAATGCTAATGTTAGTATGAGCACAGAAAATTTGTGGTAATCCTTCCTGTCTCAGGTCTGATCTTCCTGTTCCAGGCTGTTTTACTAATCTGCCTTATCAAATTACAGAGCTGAGTTCAAGAAAACGTGAGAGTACAGTGATAAACCAGTATTTTCTTCCATTACTGTTATGTTTATTTTTAGGTAGTAGTCAAGGTTTGTAATGTGTTTGTCAGGTAGTAACTCATTCTTATGTGCTTGTTTTGCAGCCATCGGATGCTTTGATTTTGGGAAAGATCAAAAATGTGGACTGTGTGCTCTTAGCAAGGTAAATAAACATTTTAAGGAGGCATGTAAGAATACTGTGTATTATGAGTCCTGACATTTTCTCAGAATTTTTTCTCTTTTTATTAGAACTGAATTTCTGCTCTGACATCATCTTACTACGTGTGGTCACTAGCAAAATCCAGCACAAGTTTGGGGGGGTTTTTATAAGCAAATTTGATGCTGCAAGGACTGAGAGTATTAAAATTGCTGTCTAGATTAGATAAAAAAGAGGTATTGCCCTTGAAAGAATGGCAGGCTGCAAGGCCACCTGCTTTGGTGGTAGATAGGTGATGCTGATAACCTTACTAATTAATTCATCTGCTTACTATGTTTGCAGATTTCCTTTGTGAAATAGAGAAAATGTCTGGAAGCATCCAGATGAACTGTCTCTGGTACCCCTGTAAACTCCTCCAAATCATTCCCTTAGATTATTGAGTCCTATTACTGTTAAAATTATTGCTTAGGGGCTGCATCCCCTGCAGTTCTCCCTCCCTACCTCATTTTTATTCAGATATCTTTTACTATACTTGAGGAGACTCTGGAAGTAGGATCTGCACATAAATGTGTAGAAATTTCACACTGGTGCAACTGTGGATGTGTTGGACCAGCATGCTCCTGGATTAAATGTAAGAATTCTAACACAGTTCACAGCATCTGGGCAGAATGGACAGAGCAGGTGCTGATGACAGGATCTATCAGCAGGCCAAGTCAAGGTAATTAGTCAAGGATCCATCCAGGAGCCATAGGGAGTGAGACACGAAGCTGTAGCATGTGTCTATAACTCATCCCACTCTGGAGGCAAATTACGGCATACATCTGAAGGCTCTGGGGGAGACCTGGGTGGAGGCTGGCCCACTATGACATAGCTCAGGCCAGGAGTGGAGGCTGGGGCCTGAGCTTGGAGGCAGGAGCAGCCAGGCTCACAGGCATCAGGAATTTTTGTGGAGGCCCAGAATCTGGCACTTAGGACTCAGTGGTGCAGTCAGGGCCCTAATTCTTTTCATTCCAGTGTTTTTCCATTAAAGTTGCAGACTGCTTTACCACCTGCAACTACAACTACACTTCTGTCTGTGTAGTTACTTTTCTTATCTGTCATGGAATACGTCATGTATTTTATTACATCTGGACAACATTTTTCTCATTGTCTTGGCTTTTGAATCAGATTGGGAAAAAAAACCCATGTATATTCTATAAGAAGATTATGACAGCAACTGCAATAAAGCAATAAATCTGTAAGCCTAGTAGCTTATGAGAAATGATAATGACAACATGGGAATCCTGACTGACAGTACTTAATCATATTGCGTGCAGTTCTCGAATGATCAAATACTTAGGACTTTTGGGCGTTTGAAAAAATTAGTTGAGAATTTAATTCCTTATTTCCTTCTTTCTTCTTTAGTTCCTTCTTTTACATGGCTGAATATAATTTTCTAATATGTTTAATCATGCAGGTGAGGGGCTTCTGTAGCAAATACAGACTTAGCACAAAAGCTTGTGCCTATAAAACCAAGTATTTCCTGTGTTAGTGAAAAAGAGTACTGCAGCAGTGTGAAGTCATTCTTTTAATTTTTGAAAGCTGTCAGATCACTTAAAGATCAAAGAGAAAAATGTGATGATTCTACTATTTTCTTTGGAAAGATGACAGATTAGAACACAATGCTCTGTGCTGTGCTTCTCATTGTGTGGGAGAATAAAAATAACACTTCTGGGCAGAAAATTCTGGAGGTGCATATAAATCTTAAGAACTCCCTGAAGTGTTTGGAAAAGAGGTTTCTAAATCTATGGAACGGACTTAGAAGATTCAGAGAAAAATGCTTATTTTAATCTTCAAGTTGCTGAAGTATATTTAAATTGTATTTTAAAGATTTTTTTCATTACAGTCATGAACTTAAAATTTTGCATTTAAAAAGAAAATTATATCACTGCTTCTTAAATTGAATTCCAGGAGAAACTCAATACATTTAGGAAAGCAAAGTATACTGGAAGTGACTTAAATGGTCAGTTCCACTTCCAATATTGTTAGGGGAAATATGTTTTCTGAAATTCACTGTATTTGGGAGAAGGAAGCCAATTTCAGTCTGATTTATTTTACTCTCTTGCTTCATGTATCTTTGCAGACATGGAAGGCATCATACAATTATGCCATCAAATGTCAATTACCGTGCCAATATCTGGGCCTTAAAAGAAGAAAACTGTTCCCATGTATTAGTGACTACTGCCTGTGGTTCATTACGAGAGGAAATACAACCTGGCGATCTTGTCATAATTGACCAGTTCATTGACAGGTGAGTAAGAAGGAGGAAAAAGAGGACAAATGGGGTTTAACCATATAATTTGTTCATGTTAAATTAAGTTTTTGTACAATAAAATGACAGCCTCAGTTCTTCTGTCAAAAAGTGAGATTCATACAAGAAAATATTATAGGAAATGAAAATGTGAATAAGAAATTCCATTCTAACACACAGAAATACCAGGCTTTGAAGAGGTAAATTTGTTTCCGAAGTATGTGTATACCGGCTGGTCCTATCCTCCTTGATTATCTGACTAGAAAAATTCAAGCAAAGCTGGTGGCAAAATACAGCTACATTTAAAAATCACCAGCAACACCAATAATTCAAAGATCTGGTTGCACATTTTAAAGGTGGATTTGCTTTAAATACTTGGAGGTATATTATATCTTGAAGTCTTATTTGGGTATTCCTCCTAATTTGAAGCATTTAAAATGGTGTATGCAGCTTCTTTGGGCGTTTATGGTACTGCTGGTAGTATTTCATTGCCAGCTGAACATGCAAATCTGGATTTGTTCCCCGCACTGCAGTGCTATTAAAATTTTGACTTACTGAGTTTTTTTTGTGTGTGTGTGTCTAACTAAAATGCTTTTTTTTCTTGTAAGAGTAGGTATTAGATGCAGTGTATCTAAATTACTAAGTACCCTGCAAGGGTAAGCTCCATATAAAATACTTCCTGTTATACTAGGGTTAATGGGTGAATATCAGCTATATTGCTGACAAAGCTCTTTTTATTTTTTTTCAAGTATTGATGCTGATTTATGTAGGAAAGCAGATATTAAATAGACTTGGGGACATGGTTTGGATGATTGTGAGTTAAGCACCACTTATTTTAACTGCATTATCACCTGGCAGACACCTGAGTAAGTAACAGGAGCCTCTGTTTGCCATTGATGAACCACATGTGGAGTACTTAATCCAGGTCTGGGCTCCACAGTGTAACTTGGACATGGACGTACTAGAGAGAGCCCAACAGCAGACTGTGAAGATGTTAAAGGACTGCAGCATCTCTCCTAAGAGGAGAGGCTGAGACAGTGGGACTGTTTAGCCTGGCGAATACTAGACTCAAATGGAATATCATCGATCTGTAGAAATACCTGAAAGGGGGGTGCACAGAAGAAGCCAGGCTTTGTCCTTTGAGAAGTGCTCAGAATCAGAGGCAGTAGGAACAGACTGAAACACAAGGCGTTCCCTCTGAGCACCAATGAACATTTTTTACTGAAGGTGACTGAGTACTGGCACAAGTTGCCCACAGAGCTGGCAGAGTCTCCATCTTTGGAGATATTCAAAGCCATTTGGATGTGGACCTGGACATCTCACTCTAGGTGAACCTCCAGGTGACCTCCAGAGGCCACTTCTGCCCTCAACTGTTCTGTGATATGTGTTTTCATTTAGAGTTTATTTGTTTTCATTTGGAGTTCATTCATTTTCTTTTAGAGTTTATTATGGTCACCAGTAGTAATAGTATAGCCTATTTAGAAGCAATATTTTGCTTGTGCAAGTAAGTATTCATTTTGACGTAAGGAAGTGGAGATTTGCTGTGACTTGTTTAATGGCATCAGGAAACCAAAATGCTGCTCAGAAAAGCACATGAAAATGTTCCAGTGTGGAAAATGATATGTGATATGAATGTAAAGATCTTCCCCAGCTTGCAGTTTAATTCAGAAAAACTGATACATTGTAATAGTCTGTCTCTACATTGTAATAGTCTATCTCTTTTGATGGCTAAATTTCTGTGTCAAGTCTTTTTCTCATAATGTTCTATGCCAGGGAGTGTTAGACTGCAGGGTTTTTGGAGATAGGGTCTGCATTTAACCCTTCACAGCAGTCTAAGAGTAATTGCATTATATAAGTCATTATGCCAACAGTGCTACTGATGGGAAGATTTTTGTGGTACAGAATATTTTAGTTGTCCACCAACGTCCAAAAAGATGTAATTTTTATGATATACCTTCTAATGAAAGATCAGGGTCATGCAAACACTGTTAATAGTCTTGAAAACAAGGTACTGGTTAAATTTGTGAAAACAGTCAGTTATTTTCCTTGAAAGGTATTCTGACTGTTAGTGGTTAATCCATGCCAGGCAGTACATAGGAAATAAGTTGTTATCTAAGCAGCAAGGATTTACTCAGGCCACCATTAAAATCAGTGCCTTTGGCGTCCAGATCCTAGGGATCTGGACTCTATATATATTCTCAATAAGTAGAATTTCTTTTTGTCAATTCCCCTTACATGTGCCAAGCAAAAAGAAGGAATAGGAATGGATGAAGAGCTAGAACCAAGCAGAAAACTGTAGGCAGCTACTGTCATTTGTTCTCCTTGGGTATGCACACTGTGAAATTAATGACAGTATTGCAATATACAAAATACACTACTCCTTAGTAGTGTAGGAGTTCTGCCTAGCATGGGTTTGACTTACAGTGTGAAACACTGAATAGGTGTAATTAGAAGCATATAAGATTTCCAAAGTTGATTCTATATATAGTTTCTGCATTCTTTATGCTTATTATTTTGTGTAATTAAATAATAAAAGATACATTGTATTAAATAAATGGTAAAAAGCACTGATAGCTAGGTCCTAGAGATGGAGAGAGTGAACACCTCCTTGGTTTTTGGGGGATTTTTTTCTGGTGGGGGAGGGACACAACGAGATTAAAAGCAGGGAAAAGGAGAGTGGGGACAGTTGCTCTTTCTTGCTCACTCTTGGGTTTGGAGGAGAAAGATTGCTGCAACCACTGCCATCCGAACAGTGGGAGCTGCCTCTTCTTCTGCTGCTGGACTCTGCCCTGCCAGGGCATCCTGCCATTTCAACTTGCTGTTTCCAAGCATCCAGCAGGGGTACCCGGACGGACACTGCCCCAGTCTTGGTGAACCAAAGCCTCTCCCATCCCTTCCTGTCTGGGCACTGGGATCAGCTGCCCCAGGGGCTTTAGACCCAAAGCCTCTCCCATCCCTTCCCATCTGGGCACTGGGATCAGCTGTCCCAGGGGTTTTAGACCCAAAGCCTCTCCCATCCCTTCCCATCTGGGCACTGGGATCAGCTGTCCCAGGGGTTTTAGACCCAAAGCCTCTCCCATCCCTTCCCATCCGGCCCAGCCATCATCCCCGCTCTCCCCATCCCGCCCCACAGCGCCCCCTGCACCCGCCCGGAGCCACCAGCGCCCCTGCTGGCAGTGATGGGAACTGCACCCAGGGAAAAGTGCCCGTGGCCCAGAGCTGAACTGGGCTCCTGTTCTGTTGGAGTTAATGCTGCAGCTGTTGCTCTTTTGTTTGCCTTGTTATACTAGTTGTACTAGCAAAGAACTGTTATTCCTATTCCCATATCTTTGCCTTAAAGCACCTTAATTTCAAAATTCTACTGATTCAGAGAGAGAAGGTGTCCTGGTTTGAAAGGACAGGTGTCTGCCAGTAAGGGCAGAAGTTTCCCTTTGAAACAGAGACTTTGGTTCCACTCCCCCCAAGTATTATAATTGTTTGAATCAAAAACTCTGAGGCAGAGATAAGGGGGTGGGAATAACAGCTCTTTTACTAATATATCTAACCGTACAAGCAGAAAACAACAGCAGTTGTTAAAATTGCTAACAGAACAGAATAGGTAACTCGGTGTCAGTCCCTTTAGATGCAAGCACGCTGTTTCTGTGCTTAGTCCCAGCCCGGAGCTGCCGAGGGGCAGGCTGGAGTGCAGGCAGGAGCGGGCGGCAGCGGCCACGCCGGTCTCGGGTGGGAACGGGCTGGAGCAGCGGCTCCTCACTCACCGTGTGTGTCTGGGTGATCAGCTCTGTCCGCAGAGGCAGGAGGCTGGAACGGGGCAGATGCAGGGCAGGTGATCACAGAGGGTCTGGCTCTCCTGTGCTCCGGCCACGTGGGCTGAAGATCCGGGCATCCTCCTCCGAGCTCGCCGAAAACATGAGTCCCCTCCCAGAAGCCTCAGAGGCCCCTCCGGGAGCTGCTACCACGGACCCCTTTTGTCTGGAGTCATCAGAGATCCTGGGTGTAACCTGGCCAGCTCCATTGGCATGATAATGGGAAAAGTTCTTTCAATTGACACAGTAATAGAAAAACACTCAACCTAGAAAAACACTCAACCCCCAACAGAAGGTTTACTTTCTCCATTTCAAGGAAAGGCCCTGCTTTTCCCTGGCAGACACCTGTCTTTCCAACCAGGACAATGACTGACCTCAGTTGGGGTGACGTAGAAAATAGCTTCCTGTAACAGCTGCTAGTTTTGTTGTTTCTGTTTCCCGTGTCACAAATACAACTGCAATTACTGTAGTATTGTTACATGCTGTACATTTTTTTTCTAGAATTTTCTTTCAGTGTCCCTGAAGATTCAGAGCATACTGAGACAGATTCTTATACACTTATGCCTGCCCGAATTTACTTTTTTTTTTTCATTACCAGCAGTTTGATAATTCAACACTACTGAAAGAAGGAGGAAGGTGATGATGGAAATGGTAGAGGGCTGTTTGTCACAGATGGAAATGACTGGTTTGGTCATTTATTTGAATTGTGTTTTGCTTCCTAGAATCAGACATAGTCAGAATTGCCAGAAAATCATGTGTTACTGTGATAAAAAAACCAAAATGAAGGAGCCAAAGCCACCTTATTGTTGGGTTAGAGGTGTGACTGTTGCTGCATGTACTGGGGCTTAGTGCTGTTTAATTTCCAGGTAGGTTTAGACTGCAGCAGAGGCAGAGGAGAAATTGTCTGAGTGTGAACATGCGCATTGCTCAAGGCACTTACAGGTCTTACTGTTGTTACTTAGTCCCATGCAGTTTGTATGAATGATGCCAAATGTAGTGGGATTTCTTTATGAGGCCATGTAGTGATGTGGCCATTCTCTTCAAAGAACACAGGGTATTTGAAAGTCAGATATTAATATTTATGCATATGCGATCTTTCCTTGGGCTTTTCTGGTTGAAAGTACCTGACTAACAACATCTGAAATACACTATAATGCAGGAAATGGATTGTAGCTTTTACCATTTCTTCCAACTCTAAATAATTTATTAGCAGACAAAATAGAAAAGTGTGAAAAAATTGTGTATATTCTATTTGCAGCTTTTCAGTATCCCATAAAGAAAAAAATAATGTTGGTGTTTCAACTGATTTTAACAGCTGTATCCCATTTTCCAGATGTTTTTAATTTGTCCATCTATTTCCTATTTTATAATCTCCTTCTTAAGACTACCCTATTGATGCATTTTTTTGTCCAAACCTATTTTAACATATAACTTGTATTTAAAACTTTCTAAATATTTCCTGGTGACTTTACTGGGGAGTTGTTATAAAAAGTATTACCAGCAGATACTTTGTATTTCAATTGTGGATTGAATTTGGCTGTTGTCTTTATTTACTCCTGTAAAGCACTGTATGTGACACACTGCAGGGACGAAGGGAGTGTCTGAGAACATTGTTCCAGGCAATTTGCACCATCCAATTGTGTGGATTAGCTGGAAGCAGGGCATTTGAGAGTAAAGTCTTAGTGGACAGCAGTTCCATGTGTTCCAAAATTGCATGCTGGATGATATTTCAATGTTTCACCATTTCCATCCATTGAAAGAAGAGAGAAAAAGGATTCTTCTACTTGGAAGCTGGCACTGCATGTATGTGTGATTTTTCTGAGAACATGATGACATCCTCTTCCTAGGTTTTTGTGGTTTTCCTTCATCCTGGAAGCTGTTCCTGTAAATTTCCATCCTTTCAATGTAGGAATGCAGTGATATGACCAAGTTCTATTTCAACTAGCCCTGTGATAATTGAGATTTTATTCCTTTCCTTTCTTAAAGCTTACTTATACTTTTTTCCAGAGGTTAAAGTAGCTAATTGTTTTGTAGCAAAATTGCATCACAGTAGAGCTCTTTGTGTCATTTAGAAACAAATCATCATTTCGCTGTCTGACTTAACAAAAGATTTTTTCATAATGAATTGACAATGCACTAGTGGAGTAACTGTTTTATATTCTTCAGCTCAATTCTCAGAGGTTTATAGAGAGGCAGAATTACAGGTGGACACTAATATCATACTGGTTTTTTTCTTTGTGTTAATTTGTTGCTTTTTTCTTTCTGTTGTTCTCTCTAAGCAAGTTTTCTGCTTTTCTAGGACAACTAAAAGACATTGTACTTTATATGATGGACAGCATTCCGGTCTCTCAGGAGTATGTCATATTCCAATGGCTGAGCCATTCTGCACCAAAACCAGAGAGGTTAGTGAATTCTGTAGTAGTATTAAGAAATGTTGTTTTTGTGGTAGTTTTTTGTGATATATTAGTCTAATTGTGTATTCTTAGAGTAGAGGCAATATGCATCTCTTTATCCTGTTTCTCAGATACATCATGGTATTAAGGATAAATGTAACATTTGGAAGGCATGGGAAGTAAAGATCTTGGGTCTGTCTTCCTAAGGTAGGTATGCAAAAGAAGTCAGTTGGCAACATAGATTTTCCCCAGAGTCTTAATAGCAGGATGAAAGATCTTTATTTATCAAGTAACCAGCCAAGAAAGAAACAAAGTGAACAAAGCGGTTAGGATTAGAAATTAGTTCCATTTTTTTTCTCACTAAAGCTGAAGCTATGGTAGAGGCACTCCACATACTTAAGTATTTAAATAAGTAGTACTTTAACATTCAAAGTAATTGCAGTATTGCATTGTGCTTTTGTGCATTGTAGAGGTGGGTGGTGGTGGAGAGTTAAGGCATAGGATGTTAAGCATTGAAACAAGCCAAATTATATTTGCCTTTTATTCTTAGTTGTTGCTCTCAGTTGTGTCACTTCAAAATTTTCAGGCCTCTCAAGACTAGAGAGTGTGAAACACTTTTCTATTTTTCAGCATCTTTATAAGCTGCTGGGAGGAGTGTATCTGATTAAATATGTCACCTTAGTGTATTCCTGAAGTTGAGGAAAAAGGAAGGTTGAAGATTGAACTGCATATTTTGTGGTGTTGTGGAATACTCTGATCAGTAGCTGCAAGGAGGTACATTCTTCAGAGGAAAGGAGTACTTACAAAAATCAATCATAATATCATCTAAGAGACCTGCTCTCTGCAATCAAGACAAAGCTGAATTGAAGCAGCTGGCACAATCTGTACCCAGAGCATGTACAAGCATTGGGATTTCTGAACTATTCTGCTTTTTGTCATTTGGTTCAGTGTCATTATGTGATGTATCTGTTAATTTGCCACACTGTGGTGTAGACATACTGGAGATACACTGGAAATCAAGGTGTTTTACAATGAGCTAAAGATATTTTAAGTCTCATGAAGAAATAAGCCACTGCATATTATACATGTGCATGTTTTTGCCCTTCTTTCATTGAGCAGTAAATTATGCAAAATACTTTGCATTTTTCTTGCAAAAAGAGCCTAACCACATGCTCTTACCAAAGATTAGTTGGCATTTAGTTGCTTTCTACTGCGAGCATGATGTCATGTCACAGCAGATTCAAGGAGTTTATTAAGAAATCGATTAAAAGGTGTTATCACTTCAGTGCTTGGCAGTACTTAATTTCTAAAAAAACTAAGTACTCATACATTAGACACTTCCTGAGACTGCTGGAAACATATGCTGGAAACACTTATTTTCTTTCAGTTGTTAACTAGCTAGAGATGTTATCTGGGTTTTACATTTTTGAAAAGCCAGCAGAGAAATGTGCCTCTTCAGAGAAAAAACATTTAGGTAATTCCCAGTTACAGACATGTGATCATTATCTCATTAGCTTGTGCATTCTAATCTACCTAAGAGATGTTTTAAAGAACATGTGGGTTTTGAGCTCTTTGTGAGACTAAGAAGTATTTTCATTTCATTTGAAAATACCAGATAAAAGGTACCTAAATTTTTTCCTGAAACTATGTCTCTGAAAATTGTTTGGATAATTTCAGCCCAGTTGATCCCAATTCAGAGGAATTCCATAGATAAACACAATAATAATAAGAAAGCCAAAATTATGAATGTAACATATTTAAGGAATTTTGCATCTAAACATCTGAAACCTTAATATTAAATTGCATTTGTGCAAATACATAATCTGTTTTAGTTGGTTTATGCACTGTAAATTAAATGAGAATCTAAATGGAGTTTATTTTTTTCTCTCAGAAGTTTTGAAAAATATAGGGTGTCTTGGGTATTGCTGCTATGAGAAATGGAAGCTCAGCACAACATCTTATAGGCAGTAAAGTTAGAACTTTGTAAAGAGTTTTAGAGAAGTACTGGTCATGTGTGTTTTTATTGTGTCAGTTGGTCTGTTGATTTATTAACAATGTAATTCACTTGCATTAAACATACATTCAGAATTAATGGCATCAGTAAACCAAGAATATTAGGTGTGATTAATATTAGATCAACTTACATCACAGAATGAATCAGAGAATATTAAAGGGTTGTAAAGAACTTTAAGGATTATCTACTCCCAGCTGTCATTGCCATATGCAGGGGCACCTCCCACTAGAACAGGTTGCTCAAGGCCTTGTCCAACTGTGCTTTGAACACTCGTGTTGCAGCATTCACAACTTCCTTGGGCAGTTTGTCCCAGTGTCTTACCACCTTCACATTAAAAAAATTCTTCCTCTAAATATCTTACCTAAATTTCCCCTCTTTCAATTTGCACCAGTTATTCCTTGTCTTATCACTACAGTTCCTGACAGGGAGCCCCTCTCCACCTTCGCTGTAGAACCCTTCAGATACTGGAGGATTGCTATGAGCTTCCCCTGCAGCCTTTTCTTCTCCTGGCCCCAACTTTCTCAGCCTGTCTTCATAGGGAAGGTGCTCCAGTCCTCTAATCAATTTTTTGGCCCTCCTCTGGACTTGTTTCAACAGTTCCATGTCTTTCTCACAGTAAGGACTCCATAGGTGGATGCAGGGTTCCAGCTGGGGTCTCACCAGAGCAGAGCAGAGGGGCAGAATCCTTTCCCTCCCCTGCTGCCCACGCTAGTTTGGATCCCATTGGCTTTCTGTGAATGCACATGGCCAGAACATGTTGAGTTTTTCATCATTCATAGCCTGCAAGTCCTTCTCGGCAGGGCTGCTCTCAATCACTTCTTCAAACCTGTAGGCATGTAAGGCGTTGCCACAACCCAGATATAGTGCAGACTTATCTTTTGACATGCATCTGCAGCTTTATGTTGTTGTGCCGCTCCACACAATGCGCAGCTCCGCACAATGCACTGCTCCATGTGCCAGGGAGAAGGCACCCCACAAGGTAACAAGTGTTGCTGCTTGTTGCAACTGTTTCTGTTGAGTGTAGGCTTCTCACAGTGTTTTGCAGAGAAGCTGTTCCATGTGGCATAATTCAAGATGCTGAGAAGTTGCTTCTAGTGGTGTCATATGAGGTTTTTTACTGCTGCTGTGTTATGAAGGTCCCTCCTGGCTAACAACATTTTAGTGGTGTTTTTGTTTTATACATATACTTTTTTTTTTTTTCCATTTTAAATAGCTGTCATCAAAGTTCCTTTCACTTTCCTACGCAGGACAGTGATGGATATCCTAGTCCCATTTACCTAGGCTGGTATCCTCTTATTCCAGCTGTATTGGCTGGCATTATTCAGATCAATTACCAAAACAGAAAGACAGGATTATTCTGCTGTATATGAGGTTCTTGTAACTAAAAATACTGATTGGACATTCTGTATGTCCAGTATACAGCTCAGCCACTGGCCTGGGAAGATGTGGTAATAATTTCTGCACAGATTCCCAGAGTTCTCTTTGAAGTATGTGTTTGTAGAGTTTTACTTTCAAAATGTAAATTTCTTACTACTGTTTTCACTGACTCAGCTCCACCATGTGATATTGTAGTGCACAGTGGAATGCTTTTATCTGCAGTTCTGCTTGCAGTGTAGGCACAGTCTAAGTATGCAAAAAAATTCTGTTTCCCAGTTTTCTTGGTCTGCATTAGAAGCAGTAATCCAACTGATACTAACAAAATCAGATGAGTTCAAGTTCATCCCTGTTGTTGGTGAGGAAAACAGAACTCATCTTTGGGTTTTGGACAGCTGTGGTCATATGAAACATGACTACTTTGTATAAATCTAACTTCTTTTGTGTGCAAGTTTTTGATGGGATGCAAAAGCAGTCATGAGGGGAATTACTTCCTTTCCTTGACATTGGTATGTTTTGCAGGTTCTTATTGACACTGCCAGGAAGCTGGGGCTCCAGTGTCATCCCAAGGGGACAATGATCACAATTGAAGGCCCACGCTTCAGCTCTCGAGCAGAAAGCTGTGTGTTTCGCAGTTGGGGAGCAGATGTTATCAACATGACTACGGTGCCTGAAGTGATTCTTGCGAAGGAAGCTGGAATGAGTTATGCTAGTATTGCCATGGCAACAGATTATGACTGCTGGAAGGAACATGAAGAAGCAGTGAGTGAAACTTTTTTCCTCTGTCCTGAGGGATTTGGATGAAAATGTGTAGGTTTTGATAAAAGGTTACATACTGTACTAAATCTGTTCTTAATTACTGTACTGTCCTCGAGTTTTCTTCATGAACGATTGTGAAAGTAAAAATAGAGTTGATTGTTGGTATCTCGTTGATTTTCATAAATCTGCCTCTAGCAAACCTTCTGTTTCCTATTGTCTGAATCAGGGGGTCTATGAATATCAAGCTCATGAGTTCTGTGTGTGATTTGTCTTCTTGTGATTGGTGTGGTGTTTTTTCTTTTGCAGCTCAGTGCAAAGCAATATATATACTTTAGTTCTCCTATTTGTTTGCAATACACAAGTATAAACCATACACACACAGAGGAAAAAATATTTGTACTATCTAAAAGACTGGTATTCTAAGGCTTCACTTTTACACTTCTGAGTTAAATTCATTTGGGTATTTAAAATGTGTGCCATCAAAATTGAGAGACACCACTCAGTTGTATTGTGTTTCCAGGTTTCCGTGGATAAAGTTTTAAAGACTCTGAAAGGGAATGCAAATAAGGCTACAAGCATACTCCTTACTGCTATACCTCAGATAGGCTCCATGGAATGGACCGATACCCTGCACACTCTGAAAGTAAGTACACAAATGAGGCTGATGAGTACTGGGGACAGTGTATGTGTATGTGTGTGAACATATACACCTGTAACACAGGTGTATGCTACAGGATGCTTTTGCTTAAGCAAATGCTTCAGAGTAAATGCTTCAAGAAACCAAATTCACTGAAGAAGGGCAGGAGAGATTCTATATGATTCTTGCAAGTTTTGTACCAAGATCCAGCTTCAGTTTTACAAGAAGTTTTGGAAAAGGTTAAACAATACAGAGCTATATATGGTTAATGAAGTGAGACATCAACCATAAGATGTTCATGAGATACAAATTTATGTGAGTATCCAAATGATACCCTAATCTTGGATCTTACCAGAAAGGAGAGTCAAGTGGAAGACTGAACCAAACCAAAAACATTATGGTCACTTCAATATGTAGAAGATGAAAAGTCTTAAAAGGTATGAGTAATAATCAGTTTGAAATTATTAGAATTGTGTTTTCCACAGGTTTTGAATCCAAGGTGCATGAAAAAATATGGAAAAGAAAAATATTTAAAAATATATTGATGAGGGAGCTCTTAAGCAGAATTTTTCTTAGATGAGGTTTAATTCTGGGGTTTTTTATCACCTGTATTTCGCTGGTATACTTGAGATTCATTTGTGGCTTTAACAAAGAGAGGCAAAACGATATTAAAACAGCTTGAATGTCTATCCAACTTCTCAACAAGCTTTTTTGTTTGGGTTGAGATAAGGACCAGGAGAGATCATTCATATCAAATATTGTCACAAGCAAAACAGGCTCAGCTGAGAAATATTAACTGAATTTATTGCTTACAAAATCAGAGCAGGATAATTCTACCCCTGTCCTCTTTGAGTCACCTATTTAAGAATTATCATCAAAATTACATTCAACATATAATCCTTAGTTAGAACAACAAAAAAACTAAACTAAACAGAAGAAAAAATTCTCTACACTAAATCTAAGGCGTGATCAATACACAGAACCGAAAAGTCCAAAACTGCACAGAAAATTACACAAAAAATCCACTCCTAGATTTTTCACTACAATTGCAATACAAATTTCCCACTGTCATTCTACTTAATTTTGTGATTTAATATTTATTATGCGCATTGTTTATCCCAATTAGTATGCTTATCTCAAAGTCCTCATGCTTGCCCACATTCTCCACCAAAAATGTCACAATTTTGACACTTGCCAAACTCCAGTGCGCCCACAAGAAATCATTAACTCTCCTCTGCTATAGTCAACCAGAGGAGGGGAAAAGGCAAATTTAAACGCTCGCAGGTTGAGATAAGGATTAGGAGAAAACACCCTAAGGACAAAACAGGCTCAAAACTTTAAAAGGTATAAAGAAAAATTTATTAAAAGAATTAAAAAATATAATGATAATTAAACCTTTAGAACACCTTTCCTCCCCTCCCCCAGCCCTTCTTCCCACTGACAGCACAAGCAGACAAAACATGGGTGTTTTGTCAGTTTGTCACCTCTAAAAATCTTTCTTCAATTTGATGAGGGAGAGGAGTCTGTTTTGCTATGTCATGGGGGCTTTCTTACAGGACACAGTTCCTTGTGAACCTCTCCAACATGGCTCTAATTTTCATGAGTAGAGTTCTCCCCAACCTGCTGCAACATGAGTTCCTCCCACGGGCAAACAGTTTTGCCACAACTGTTATTTCATGGGCCATTTTAGTTCATGGGGTACAGTCTTTTAAGGAACAGCTGGTCTTGTTTGGAAGCAAGAGTTGTCTTCCTCTACCTCTGGAAGCAAGAATTCTGTCTCTCTCTGTTCAAGCCTGGCACCAGATCACAGCTTTGCAGCATCCACACGCTCCTGCACGAGCAGCTTTACCCATGGGCTGCAGGTGAATGTGCTGCATCCCCGCAGCACATCATGAAAAAAAACAGGAAAACTCTTTGTTATGTTACAGTCCTCACCATGGCTTGCAAAACAACCTCAGCTCCAGGTTTGGAGCACCTCCATCCCCTCCCTCCTTTTCACCAACCTCAGTGTTGCCATGTTCTCCTGTGTGCCTTCATTTTTTCCCCTTTTGGGAGAGAATTGGTGTTTGTAGGTTTGTTTGTTCTTGAGTTCTATTAATTGCACCTACGGTGGTGTGGGAATGGCCCCTCAAGGCATGCTCCAGCAGCCCGCTGAGAAGGGGACTGTCCCTGCCACCACCCCTCCAAGGAGAGGAAGAAAAGAGAATTCCCATGGTTTTGTCTTTCTTAAATACATTATCAGAGAGTTATTACCGGCTTTTCTAATTGACTTAGCACTGTGCCTGTTCTCAGAGCCAGCCAGTGGTTGGTTCTGCCAGGTACAGAGGAAGCTTTTAGCAGCTCCTCATAGAAAATCATTTGCATGGCTGGCTTCTTCCCTCCTCGCCAAAAGTCAAGCCATACCGAAACCACCACAATCATTCATCAAATACTGTCACGAGTAAAACAGATTCAGCTTAGAGATATTAATTGAATTTATTACTAACAAAATCAGAGCAAGGTAATGAGAAGTAAAATAAACCCTTAAAAACACTATCCCCCCCACTCCTCCCTTCTTCCAGCTCTACATCCTACCCCAGCAGTGCAAGGAGACAAGGAATGGGCATTATGGTCAGTTCATCACCCGAGGCTGCTCCCACTGATCAGGGAGAGGAGCTGTTCTCCTGCTGCACCCTGGGGTCCCTCCCACAGGACAGCTCTCCATGAGCTTCTCTGACATGGCTCCATCTCATGGGCACCAGCCCCTCCTAAAACTGCTGTGGTGTGGGTCACTCTTCCATGGGGTGCAGCCTCCAAGGACAGGCTGCTCCAGCCTGGGAGCAGAGCCCCTCTCTCCACAGGTGTCCCACAGGGTCACGGCCTCCTCCAGGCACCCACCTGCTCCAGCATGGGGCTCCTCCATGGGCTGTGGGTAGATCTCTGCATCCCCTGTAGATCCCTATGGGCTGTGGGTGGATCTCTGCATCCCCCATGGATCCCCATGGGCTGTGGGTGGATCTCTGCATCCCCCATGGATCCCCATGGGCTGTGGGTGGATCTCTGCATCCCCCATGGATCCCATGGGCTGTGGGTGGATCTCTGCATCCCCCATGGATCCCATGGGCTGTGGATGGATCTCTGTATCCCCCATGGATCCCCATGGGCTGCAGGGGTACCACTGCCTCACCATGGGCTGCACCTCAGGCTGCAGGGGAATCTGAACTCCAGAGCCTGGAGCACCTCCTGCCCCTCCTTCTCCACTGACCTTGGTGTCTGCAGAGTTGTTCTTCTCACATGTTCTCACTCCACTCTTCTCTGGTTGCAATTACAGCTCTGCAACCTCTTTTTGTTCTGAATTCTTCTTAAATCTGTTACCACAGAGGTGTTACCATATTTTCTAATTGGCCCAGCCTTGGCCAGCAGCACATGCATCTTTGGACCAACCAGGAATTGTCTCTGCTGAGCATGGAAGAAGCTTCCAGCAGCTTCTCACACAGGCCACGCCTCCAGCCCCTTGTTACCAAATACAGGCTATGCAAAACCAATACATCATACCAGTCGCTCTCATCTCTAATTTAGTCCATGACATGAAGGGAACATATTTAGTAAAACTCACTTGGACACTTTTTAAGGCATAAATGGCCAGGTCAGCTTTGTAGAATTCTAACCCAAATTCTTGAAATTAGTCTTTTTGCAATTCTGTATTGAAAAACCTACTTATCATTAGGAGTGCCTGAATTACCTTTGTGAACTTAATCACGTGGTAATCCAAAACAGTTATTTTAATATTCTCTCTATACATATGAGGGAGGTAACTGTAACTGACATTTTCCTTTCCCTTTTGCATTTGTTAGGAAATTGTATCATGGATGGATAAATGAGGCAACAGTATCACTATTGCTTCTTCCCTCTAATCATCAGAAAACATTTTCAGAGGATGGGACTGCACTTTTTAATACAGATGCCTAGCTATACAGCAAACTCAGAGTTTGAACAAATAATGTAAAATGTGGTAGATATTCCTCAGTCACTTTTTTTTATACTGGCATGAAAGGAAGTGGTTCCCAAGTCTATTATGCTGCTAAAGTACTGGTGAATCTGCCTTGGTTTCTGGCAGGCATACTTCAGTGAGCAGTGTCCTCTTGTGTTCCTTTGTGGGATTATCTTGAATCTTCATTGGAAGTGAAAGAGAGCTGGCGAACTGGAGAACTACATTCCCCTTTAATGCACACCAGCTCTTCTTTCAGTTCATTGTGAAGTGCTTCTTCCAACTGAGTCCTCTAAGTACTGTTTGCTGAAAGAAGAAAATGTGATGCACCAGAGGAGGTGTCACTCTGTCTAGATGTCACTTCTCAACGCTTTTTCTCTTAAATATCTACTGCCTCATGCCAATTTTGAATATTGAGATTGCTTCACTTGCAATTCTTAGGTGTTTATGTTCTTTGCAGATAGGTTTGAGTGATAGTGTACCGAGAAAGGGAGTTGATCTGAAGGCACTGGAAGAGCTGGAAACAGGCAGCGGGGATTGAAGTTTTATAAGAAGAAAGTAGGAGCCACAAGTGCTAAGGACTTGAAAGAACAAGAATTCTGGAATAGTGAGAAATTCTCAAGCTCCAGAAGCTTTGGTACTTCCTTTAATTTTAACAGGGACATCAGGAAAGGCTAAAAATGTTCCTTTTTAGTGGACTTAACAGTGATAAAGCAGATGAAGGATTGGTGTTAATGAATGAGGGAGGCAATTTTGCATGGAAGCAAAGAGAAAGGTATTTGTATGTGCCTCTGTACAAGTGTGTAATTGAAGCATAAAGAGTTTTTTAAATTATTGTCTTGTAGTGTACTTCAGTGTATTTTATGGTCGGAGTTTGGAAGGCCAGATGATGGAGTTTTTTTAACTGATCTGTTTTGAAGGCACGTTTTCCTAGAGCTGGAGGGTAGCATGTCTTGCATGCCCTGTGGAAATGTGTTAAGGAACACAGAGAGGGAGCAAGCTGAGTAAGACTGCAGCTGGTGCACTACTATCAGTGACAGCATATATCCAAGCCACAGCTGTGCACCTCAAGTGGGCATTTGCAAATGTCTGTTCTAGTGTTGGGGAAGCATGTGGAGCAGTGAAGCTCTACACAGATGCAGATTTTCTTTTCCAAGATGTATAAGCTGGCTGCTATGACAGGAGAAACTTTGCCTGGCAGAAGAAAATGTGCTATCAGTCTCTGCCCACCTGTATTTCTCTGTCTCCTTCCATGGAGATACTCATCCCAGATCAACACACATGCCAGTAGTGTCACCTCTAAATCTCACTGATATCGTTAGTGAAGACTACAGTGTTGAAACAAAATGTCTAAGGAGTTTTATTTTTTAATAAAGAATAGGCTGCTTGCCATTGCTTCTCTTTCATGTATTATTTATTCTGTGATTTCCAGTGTCAGGCTAAAGCCCTCACTCTTTCAGAACTAGGTATGACCACTTGGTATTTATGTAATGTGTCAGGAAATTGCAGATGGTGCTGTTGATCACAGTGGTGCAAGTGATTTCTGGTTGGCATCAAGGAAATTTCTGGATAGGCTGGTCAGTCATGGGTGATAAACAGCTGGATATGCTGTTGACTAGGAAGAGTTGTTTAGTGAGGTGATAATTACTGGCACTTGTCACTGTAATCATGAAATTGCAACATTCAATATCCTATGAGAAGCAAGTAAGGCAATTAACAGTATGCTCCTGGAGTTAAATTTAAATTGGATAAGGTAACTGTAGATGTATTTCGATACACTGCATCAGGAAGTCACTTGGGCATTTATATGATTTGACAGGTAGCAAGTTGAAGGGTGTAAAGTTTGTATTTTTTCAGTAATTTTTTCCTAGTCTATCTCAAACTGAAATTTGCATTCCTAAGTTCTGTATGTAGAACTCTAATCTTGTAAATATTTTGGAGTAATTTTCTTCCTCAAGAAATATCTCAGTGAAATCAGTGAATGTATATATATGATCAGAGTATATTGACTCAGGTGAGTAAAGTGGAGGAGGAAAATTCATCAAGGCTTCACTTCA
The DNA here is from genome assembly GCF_903797595.1 of Erithacus rubecula. Taxonomy (NCBI): domain Eukaryota; kingdom Metazoa; phylum Chordata; class Aves; order Passeriformes; family Muscicapidae; genus Erithacus; species Erithacus rubecula. Next base: position 1,915,262 of record NW_027635590.1, read on the forward strand.
ACTGTAGTTGCATTGATCTACATGCAGAGGTACTTGCAGGCCAAGGACTTCCCACAAAAGCTGAGATTAAAATGTTTCTGAGACTCTGCCCTGGAATGTGGCTTGTGTCAAAGTTGCCTGTCCTTTCGTAACTTGAGTGTCTCATTCACTCACGGTCAGTGCCATCTGGCTGGTTTCTTTTCTTGATAGCTGTACTTCAGAATTGATGGAAAGTCATGTAAAAGTCACAGAAACCATGCTGCACGATTTTTCGTTTGTAGTCTGTGAGCCCAAAATCCGTTATTTAATATTTTTGCAGTATGGTTGTTGTTCTCCATACCAGTAAGTCAATAGCATAGTTTTGCAAAAGTTGTAATGAAAACTCCTTATGTGTGTATGCCCTCCATGTAATTATATTGACTTCTGTGGTGTTGGAAAAAGTTGGAAATACTATGCACATGAAATTAGTTACACCTGCTTGTTACCAAAATAGAAGCTACATAGTCTACCTTCACAATGAAAAGTAATTCTCTCTGCATTGATAAAATAAGCATTTATCTCCTGTGACTTTGTATTTCAGACAATGGTGCAGTGCTCAGTCATCCTGCCAAAGCAGTAACAACCTGGATGGACATTGAAGTTGCAGGGCTTTCAAGGAAGAGTGGATCACTTTGCAACTTTCAGAGGTTACAATATCTTCAAAAAATGTTACAAGCATAGAAGAACGGACTAAACATTGACCAATGACCATATGTAAGGCTGCTATTAAAATCCTTGTCAGTTTGATCACATGCGACATGGTTAAAATTAAATTTTTGAGTATGTTTTCAACTAAAAATAACCCTACTGACGAACTGTATCTGACAGTGGTCAGAGAAAGGAAGTCAGTGTCCTCTAATCAGTGGTACCTTTTAACTGATGGTAGAAAGGAAAGTCTAAGTAATATTTTTGTTGCAGTTTCATAAAATAGGATCTAAGAAAGCAGATTCGTAGGCTATTTGTGTTGCTGTTTCTACCTCCCATCTTTTCCTTAAAAAAGGCACATGGTTACAATTAACTTCATAAAGATAACAGAAACATAACACAAAAACTGAACTATTCCAAATCAAAATTATACTATTTTTATACACTATCCATATTTTTATTCCAGCGATTTTTTTTAAATCAGTGTATTTGTTTTGTGTGCTAGAAGACATGGTTTAATAATTGTGGTGGTTCTGTCACAGCAGCAGTTATGTAATGAGTTGATATTGGAGTCTGAAGTAATGCCTAAACCAAATTTGTGCCTGAACATGTACTTACGTGACTTACAGAACTGTGCAGAAAAAGTACTTTGCTGACAGTGCCCCAAATACTCTGCTGATCATTTTCCAATTCACTGAACAGCTCCAATTTTAGTTCCTGTATTAAGTGGTGAATGTGCTCAAGTGGTTTGAATGTATGCATTTCAATTTTTAATACGGTTTTATTTTAATAAAATAACCTGCTACTTCTTGTCTAGTAAATAAAACAAATGAAATGTATGCTTCTCTAAGATGTGTGGAAATTGGGGGGGGTTATATTTACTTCTAGTTGTTAGTCTCTCAATGATTTCTGCCATTCATGGAACAGATTGGTAATGATACCTTGTAAACAACACTTTCTGAAAGACACTTTTTAGAAAGTACTGTGCTGTTCAGAACTTTAGGTTGTAAGTCCCTGAATAGCAGGGATTGCTGTGGCAGAAGTGGATCAGAATGCAAGGAAAAGATCAGAAACATGAACGGTAAGGATCCTTATAGTACTGTAAAAAAAAAAAAAAAAGTACAATCAAAAGGAAAATAGAAGCATTTGAGCTTCCTAGTCTTCTTCTGTAAGACACCCAGTCTCCTGCTGTGAAAGCCTTTAGATCTGGATGTATTCTTCCTAGCAAAACCACTAGAGGTGCTTTTCAGATACTGGGGAAAACAGCTTAATCAATTTTCTATATTTCCTGGTGGTTTTTTGAGAACTTGGATTGCAGGAGTCAGATCTTGAACATAGCTTTCATTACCTTCCATTAACCCAAATCATATGTCTGGCCTGAAGAATGGTTGCCTTTTTTTTTTTTTTTTTTTTGATAGGCACTTTTGGTGAAATGGATCAGAAACAGGAAATTCATGTCTGAGAGAAAGTTTTTTCTGGGTGTTGATTTTCAATCCCCTTGGGTTTCTCTTTTTATATTAATATATAATGGTAATTGTTATGATATTTTTTTTGTTTGTTTATATGCTAGATATTTAGAGTCACAGGACAGTGGCACAGAGCAGGTCCACAGATTCTGTTACACATTTCTGTTACAACTTCTTTCTGTGCAAGGCTAGGTGAGAGCACTAGGTAAGAATGGCTGCATCCAAAGAGTTACAGTCAATAGCTCGGTATCCAAGTGGAAACCAGGAACAGGTGGTTTTCCTCAGAAGTCTGGGACCAGTACTGTAGTATTTTCATCAATTAAGATAGTGGAATTGAGTTTGTGGAAGGCAAAAGCACCGAGCTGAGTGGTGAGTGAGGGAATGAATGCCATGCAGAAGGACCTTGACAGGCTGAAGGAGTGTGGCCCAAGTTCAGCAAGGCCAAGCAGAGGGTGCTGCATTTGAGTTGAGCTAAAGGTGGTTGAGATCAGCCTTGTGGAGATGGACTTTGGGGTGCTAGTGGATGAAAAGTAGAACAAGGGCTGGCAATGTGCGTTCACAGCCCAGAAGGCCAACTGCATCCTGGGCTGCATCAAAATCAGGTTGAGGGAGGTGATTTTCCCCCTCTGTGGTGAGACCCCACCCGGAGTATTGGATCCAGCTTTGGGGTCGTCTGTAAGAAAGATGTGTTGGAGCAAGTCTAGCAGAGGGCCACAAAGGTGATCAGAGGAATGAAGCACCTCTGAAGAGGACAGGCTGAGAGAGCTGGGGTTGATCAGACTGGAGAGGAGAAGGCTCTAAGGAGACCTTACAGTGGCCTTCCGGAACATAGAGGGGGCTTATGAGGAAGATGGAGAGAGATGTTTCACCACAGCCTGCAGTGACAGGACAAATGGTAAGAGTTTTAAACCCAAAGTGGGTAAATTTAGATTGGATATAAAAATGTTTTTTATGATGAGGCTGCTGAGACAGTGAAACAAGTTGCTTAGAGAAGTTGTGGATATCTTTGGAAGTATTCAGAATCGGGTAGATGGAGTTCTGATCAGCCAAGACTAGTGGAAGGTGTCCCTGCCTGTGGTGGGAGGATTGGGCTATCTGTGATTGATGGTTTGGGCTGGAAGAGACCTTTCTCTGATATTTACTTGCTCTGTCAACACAGACTTGGTACCTAACGGTATCTTGTGCAGAATTTATATATAGTTTGTAAAACTGATACTTTGTAGTGTGTTTTTTGTGAAGTTCAGTGTACATTTTATACTCTGAAATGTGTTGCGAGTAATTTATCCATAGGACTACAGACAGATAATTAGGAAATTAGCAAGCAAAGCATAGGATAATGTTTAATTCTGTCTAGATAGGACCAAATATAAGTGATTTTAATTGTCTTTCTAAACAGTCTTAAGAAATGTATTGTATTTATTGTAGCCTGGACTGTAGGTGTGATAGGAAGAAGATACAAATTGTATGTATTGCATTACTAAAATGAAGTAAATGTAACCAAGAAGCATGCCCCTTCTTGGACTCACAATGTGTCTGGTTTCACAAGAATGAGATGGTGATGGGTGAAGGGCTTCACTGGTGATTCTTAAGTCACCACACTTCAGTTTGGATGTCTCTCCATGACTTTTTTTTTTTTTTTTTTTGGGCATCTGTTATTCAGTTCATTTGCTGTGGAGGATTTTGAGTACTGCCTTCTGGTGCTCCTATAGCATAACATCAGAATCAGTGTTAGCAAGTATTTATTTGAGGCTCTTAGAAAATTGCGTCTTGGTCTGGTAAATGGCTTATCAGGATATAGGATGGTAAATTGTGGCTTGGACTGGCTTTCTAACATCCCAGGTTCCAAAGTATGTTCTCCAAGCTTGACTGATATAATTGCTCATCTTAAAGAGACTTCATGGGTTGCTACATATGACAGTTACACACTTCTGGTTTTATACTAACCCCTCTTATACCAAATGCTGTGTCCTAGAAAAATTAGCAAAGCTTTCTTCAAGAAACCTGTCTGTTTTCTATGTGTATGTTTCACAACCACTTTAAAGCTTCTTCTAAAAATTGGTTACTTCAAGGCAGGTACCTAAACAGGGAGCACTGAAGCAAATGAAGTAGCTTCTCAGTGGGTGAATTGCATTTCATACAGAATGGATTAGAACTATGGAAAGCTTAATAAAGTGGAAATGTACCTTAAGTTTTCCAGGTCTGCTTTTTGTTCTCTAGCAAAATTGTCCTAAACTTACTGATTTATATGGCTTGAATGCTGTCTCAACTTTTGGTCAAAGACAATACCCTTAGAGCTAGTAGGAACTGCTGAAGAGCAGATCAGTCTTGCATACTTCTCTACAGGGTACATGGGAATAGAGAAGTGCAGATGGGAAACAGTGGCTATGTTAAAAATAAATGTTCAAAGCCCCATTTTCTTTCCCATACATACGGAGGGGAGACTGAGTGGATCCAAGTGCTTAAAAATGGCACAGATGCACTAAGGAAGAGGAATGCCAATATTAGACATGAACCAGGAAAGACAATAAGTAGCCAACTGCTTTTTAACTTAGTTTTCAGCTGGCATCCAAAATCAGAGATTGGAACTTTATTAAACATCCAGATCTACACAGGCCACAGGCAAAAATGTCACAGCAGGGTAAGTTCAAAATGCAAGTGACATACTGAAGAAGACATGCACCCACTCAGAGGTGTATTTTTCCAGCTCTCTCTTCAGTGATGTTCATTAGGAATTCTGCTTCATCTTGGCATCTCCTTCTGCTTTGAGTGAAGAGACTTTTCTATTTGAACTTGGTAGGATTCAGCTCCCTTGCCCATATTCCATGCCCATACTTACTTGTATCATCAGCACTTGCTCTCTGAATTTGGACTTGCTCTTATCTCCTACCCCAGTCTTCATTTATTGTTTGGATGTTGTATTTTGCTTAGCCCAGCTATCCATGGGTTTCGAAGTCCTTTTATCTTGGACAAGATCTCCCTTTATTTTCTCAGAGCATCTCCAATGTGCATATTAGCAGTATAATGTACTGATGGCAGTGCAGTACTGTGGATTCATATATGGCACAAACTAGACCAGGAGGCAGGCCATTAGATTTACTCATTCTCTGCTTTTTCTGTTTTCTCTAAAGCATTCTTTACAGCCTAACATTGATCTATATTGCTAACATGAAATTGCCCACTCGTATCTCATTTCCACTTATCTAACACTTCACATCCTTTCATACTAATATCCAAAGCATCTCTCAGAATTTGCACAGCTGGTGTATGACATCAGAATTGAGCTTTTGTCTTAGTATTCAAAACAGATCTGAGAGCAGTTGGCATTCTCAGAATGAACCAGCGAGAGTATTTTGTCTGTTGTAACCTGCTGAGTAAGTAAGAGGAAAATTAATTCAGGAGGTCTCAGCACTGGGCAGGATCCGCCTTCTAAGCTGGAAATTCTGGGTTAACTGTTTTAATGCTGCTTTTGCTCCCCACTGTCATTGTAGTGTTGACTGAAGCAGGACAATGCAAAATAATTTAAATTAACATGTGATCATACTTCTGCAAAAGTTTGCCATTTTTTATTTAGATGACTGTCAGGTTTCTCCACCACCTTTGCTATGAATTGGCTCAGGCAATTTGTGGTGCAAAGACCTGTGTGATTGTCCATACTTGAGAGTATGTTTTCAATCTGAACATTGAGGTATCATGGATGAGACCCAGCTGGAACTGAGAATATTGCCTGTTGTAAGTGAAATGTATTCTAGAGGACACATGAAGTCTGTTCAGTTGTTTGGTTTCCTACAGTGAGTTTCCTCCAGTGCAAGAAGGAAGGCATTTCATCTGAAATCTTTTAATTTGACCTTAGAATCTTAATAGTGCTTTATAGGAAACAACTTTTGTGTGGGGTTTTATCAACTGTAAAGGACGTTCTGAAATACTAAGGGTAAACCAGCAAGATAAGCTAGTAGGAGGATGATGGTGGTGGTAGGAGTTTCTTTTCCCTTAATTACATGTGAGAACAGTAGGATAATCTCTGTCCTTGGATCAGTTTAGTACAAATTCTCCACTCCATGGTGTTACTGGTACCTTGGGTTGACTCTCATTTTCTTCTCTGGCCCTTAGGCTGCTCACCATCTAAAGAGAAAACAGATGTAAAAAAAAACAAAACAAAAAAAGAAACAAAAAACAAAAAAAAAAAAAAAAACCAAAACAACAACATCAAAACAAAACAAACAAACAAACAAACAAACAAACAAACAAACAAAAAACCCAAAGCCAACAGTGTTCAAGGGCTTGTTTTGTATAGAGAACAAATGATTTTAAGTGCCACTGCTCATCAGCCACATGCATTGGGTTTCTGCAAGGATGAATGTTAAGAAGCCGAACAAAACCATTGACCCAGGCAGACATGGAGTGGGGTAGGGCTGAGTGTCCCTGGTGTGTCCTTTCAGGCACAGGCAGCCGTGTTTGTCTCTGCTTTCTCCAAGCACCTCTTTCTTGAGCTGGACCTGTGTCTTTTCTCCCCTATTCTGGATACCTTCCTCCCAGCTATCAGCAGCTTTCAGCCAGCACCATGGAGAGAAAAAGGTGCTAACTCTGGAACTTTTCCCACCTGAGAGGCTGAACTCTCATGTTCTAGATTGCCACTCAGCTCCTCAAGCAAGAATGTTTCTGTTAAAAAATCACACTGAAGGCTGCTTCCTGAAAGGAGTGACTATGCCAATGGCTGCAAAAGCTACTGAGTCTGGTGGGAGGAAGTAGGGTATTTCTGAAACCATGACCTCAGCTGATGGTGACAGCTAAACCATAGATATTTTGTCCCTTGATCCAATGGGTGTAAACAGGGCTTCTCACAGCCCACTCTCAATCCTGAGCTAACACTCAATAACAAGAGCGGTACCAGATCCAGTGGCAGTCATCTGTGTACCTTTCAGGGAGGCAGCCTGATACCTTTCATTGCAAGATCCTTGGTTTTGAACTCCTGAGGACCAGCCCTCCTTTCAATACACCTTTTTGGACTTTCTCCAGCACAGAAACACTTTCTTTGCAAGTGTTTCAACCAGAAGCATAAAGATGCTTAGAAATACGTAATAAGAGACAGGAATGTGGAGACATTGGTCTTCTGGGGACATTTCCACAAAGAAAAAGAGTGTTCTGTCTTCTGTTCATACAGTATTTTAAAGTACTTCTGCCTCTTTTTCCTGTGAGTTTGGGGGGAAAAAAAAACAAAAAACCAACAACAAAAAAAAAACTTTATTATTTCAGTGGGTGTTGGTTGTTTAGGATTGGTTGAAATCTGATTTAAAAATAATAAAACTACTAGGTATATAATCTCTTTCCTGTAACTGCCCCACCAGGGCACTTAGAAGACACAAATGTCTTCAGAGGTTCCCTCTCCAGTACTTTTCCAGTACTTTTCTGCAACAACAAATTGCTCTTTTTGCAACAATTAGATGTGCTTTTCTTTTTTTCACACAGCACTGCTGGCTCCTTCTCCACGAGGAGAACCACAGTTACCCAGCCTCTGGAGTCACCATACATAACTGCATGCCTGGAGTTCTCCATCTTCAGGCAACTTCCCAAGGAACTTTTGTCATCTCTGAGGCCAAAGCCTCTGGGAAGGTTGCACTCTTTTGTCACAGCTTTCCCGAGTGGGGAGAGGCTGGTAAAAACCCCAGGGGGGGATGCTGGTGGGCATCCCGGGGTGGATGCCACTCTCACGGCCATGTTTCGGAGGGGACTTCCCGAAGTTCTGGCTCTCCCTCCCGGGGTGGGCAGCTTGCAGGCAGGAGGCAGGCTGCAGGGACCGGGACAGCGAGCCAGAGGCTGGGATGGATGATGTGTGAATGGATGTTCCGCGCCCCGCCGCTCCAGCTGAGCTCTGCCTAATGCCTGCCCTCAAGCCCCAGCTCTCGAGGCTGAACTGGGCTCCCGCTCGCCAGAGAGAGAAAACGAAAAGCTCATTCACAGAATTACATACTATTCTGAGTTGGAAACGGAGCCGCAAGCATCACCGAGTCCGACTTGTTCCACCCGCCGTGCCCCATATAAACATCCTCTCTGATGGGGCTCGCTCTCCATTCCCCCCCCAATTTTTTTTTTTTTTTTTTTTTTTTTTTTTTTTTTTTTTTTTGAGAGGAGAGGAGAGTGATTCCCTATCCCTGCATATGTTTTAGAGAAATGTATCTGGCTCTGCTTCGCGATCTGTGCTAAACTAACTAAAGAAAAACCCTCCCACTTTAAAAAATAGATCAAAAAGTTACACAAAGGTACAAAGTGCAGATGAGTTTTCTTTTTGCGCTTTAAGTGTTGTTTTCAATAAGGAAATAAACGATTTGCATATTTTTAACTTGTGTGTTTACCTGCTGAATGCAGAACCATTAAAGAGTGAATTATGTTTAAGCAAATTACTAAATAAGCTTTATTACTGAATAATAGGAGATATTTAATCACACACAAGTGGTAAGAGCATCGGGTAGATGATAGAAATTGCATAGGAAAAGCAGAAAACAAAAACCAAAAAGTATGTAAAGATCCATATTTATAACCAAACTCGGACGTTTGTTGTTGTTTCCAAATATCTGGTTTAGACACCCGGATAGCTATCTGAAAAATAAGCTCGTTGTCCAGATCTTCTGAGCAAATGGGGTCTCCAAATTCAGAAAACGACGTAGCAACTTATTGATTGACAACTGTTTTCTCGCACGAATTTCTGTGAAGAAAACTACACAAAATGTGGTTCCCAAACTTTAACGCTGATCAGCATAAAAATTTTTGCCATTCAGTCACTGTTATATCTCGGTGTTAAAACTGTACTTTCAGCGGGCTGGTGAGGGGAGAGGGTTTGGGGATTAATTAAATGTTTTGATGATATGGCTTCAGTGTTCGCTATTTCCGAGCTGAGAACATAAAAGGATCTCAAGGAAAAATTAAAATACGAAGCCTGACAGGGCAATGAGCAAGCCAGTAGGGGAAAGAGCATTCTCACTTCTCTAAGAAGCTTTACTGTAAAAAAATGTGGAGTAGAAAGACGAATTTTTTTTTCCCCCTAGAGCATAAAAGAACCATCTGCTGCTTGTACTCTGACCGCATGAGAGCATGAGAGGGAAAAGCAGGAGCCCTAGTCTTGATTGTGTTTTGGAATATTTTTCATCTTTTTTCAGGAAATGACAAAACCTCCACACGGGTCTTCTCTCAGAAGCGGGTGGCGGGGTGCACGGGACGACCCCTAGAGATATTGGGAGGAAGGACTTTGTCCAGCAGTCGGACATGAGGAGCACCGCCAGCCGCGATGTCTCGCTGGTTACTCGGCGGCGGGGACACTCGCGGACAGGGAGGTGGCTGCAGGGGGCGAGGGCACAAGAGCGCGGCGGTTCGGCGGCGGGGGGTCAGCGCCCAGCCTTCTCGGCGGCCGCCCCGGCTCCCGGGAGGGGCGGCGGCTGGCGCAGGTACCGCGCCACCGCTCCGTGCGGGCCCCCCGCCGCCACGTCGAGGGGCAGGCGGCCGCGCCCGTCGGGGAGGTCGAGGCGCGCCCCGGCCCGGTGCAGCGCCGCCAGCGTCTCCAGAAAGCCGGAGCGGGCCGCGTCGTGCGCCGGGAGGCAGCCGGTGCTCGGGTCCGGCCGGTTCGGGTCGGCTCCGCGCCGCAGCAGCAGCTCGGCCACCCGCGGGCTGCCCAGCATCATCACCTGCGGGGAGAGACAGCGTCAGCGCCCGCCCGCCCCGACCACCGCCGGTCTCCGCGGACAGTCCGCGGCGCAGCCGGGCTGGCCGCACCGGCGTCTCTTTTGGGGCGTAGGTCTGCCGTGTCGGCTGCATGTAGTCGTGACCTGTGTGACCGCCGCTTGCGATCGTCCGTACGGTCCCTTCCAACTCGAGATAGTCTGTGATTAGATGATAAATTAACAACACTGGCTAATGGTTTCCTGACCATGTACAACATATGTGTTTGTTCTGCTTCACATTTATACCATTTATATACACCGTGGTGTAAATGGTACTTGTGGTGTGTGTAAAAACATACACATGCACACACGCGTGTTTATACGCAGATACGGAGGCAGCTATGTGCGTGTCTGCAAATACATACGCACAATATAGATAGAGTTTATGTGATGTAACCTTTATTACATAATAAATAGTGCGTGTATATATATTATAAATGCATTTAGATACACAGACATATTAAAAATACATTAAATATATGTGCACAGATAAAGAGTTTGTGTATATTTGTATATTAAATATACACACCATATTTTTGTGACAGCCCTGAGGGACCTTGCATTAAGGTTGCTGTCAGTTCGAATGCATTATCAATTTATCAAAGGTCAGCACAGTAATGGGGCAACGCAGCTGGATGTGGCCCATTTCGTGTGGATTTTTCCATTCCTGAGTTTCAGACCAAGATGATTTTCCTTTTTTCTTTTTTTCCTTTTTTTCCTTTGGTTTTTTTTTTTTTTTTTTTTTTTCTCTCAGCTCTGTCTTGTTCTCAGAGGTGTGAAAGCAGCTGCTGAGTGCTCACAAGCAATGAACAAAACTTAATTGATGGAAAATTTCGAATGAGATTTTGTGACTAAATAGCAAATTCCTAATGACATTCTGTTTTTCTGCCAATAGCAGAAACTTTAGACAGTGTTTCGTTATCCATGATTGAACAAAATCCAGAAAAAAAACTCCAAATCGACCAAAAACCAAAATAAATTTGCACATGGGGTTTTATTTCCCCTACTGCCTGGTCATTTTCAATGCAATTTTAACCGTCATAAATCGCAACTTAACACTTTAAAAAAGATCTTAAGACAACAGATTTTTCTATCAATTTCTTTCTCGGGACTTTTGTTTGTGCACTTCAAATAATATGGTTTATTTATAGTGAAAGTGTGAAAATACTTATAAATGTCATAATATATAAACTCCCGATATTAACCCTTTCCAGAAAGAAAAAAAGGGTCCACATATACTAGTATCAGCCATTTTGCAAATTGCCGAGCAGAGAAAGAGAACTTCGTCTATAATGAAGAAAGGAAAGAGATAGTTTATAACGGTTTGGAGATTCTTTTAATCTGTAATTTGAAGATAAACCAGAAATAAAACGAATAACTTTCCGAAATCCTTTCTCATTAATGTATTCAGAAAAATATTTCATTTTTCAATGTAAAGTACAAGGGTCAAAATGGCTGCTCAGATTATTAATCATTAATATTTTTTTATCATCATTAATATATCTCTTCAAATAACAACTCGAAGAATCCTCTCTGTAAAATGCACAACTCGAATTTAAACGAACATTCAAAAAGTGTCTACTTAAGTATGTCTATTAATATAACGCACTTTTAACTCTCAAAATGCCTGGAAAGCATCTCTACATAGTGGTACCTGTTACTTTTAGCATATATGAAAAATACTGCCACTATTGATGTATAGATAGAGAATAATAAAACTACTACTTCATACAAAAAAAAAAAAAAAAAAAAAAAAAAAAAAAAAAAAGAGGTAACTACCAATATATACCTAGTTTCAAGTTACAGCTTGCACCAGCACAGTTTATAGGTTCTTTATTCATGAATATACTAGAAATGAACCCCACTTCAATTTCCTTGGGGGGGAAAAACGGGTTATATTTAAAAAATCGAGACATTTTCTCGAAGTTGATGGAGATCATTCCCCAAACCTATCTGGATAGGTTATCTGGAAGCGGATTTTGTACTCCTACTTCTCCTTTTGAGTACCCCCTGGAAAAATTCGTTTGCTGCTAGCGGTTCCCCACTTAACTCCATTTTGTATTTTCAGGACGTCAGGGCTAATTAAAAAGTAGAGGGGGCCATTTGAGTTCAGGCAGCTGTGGCTGGACTACGGTTCCGACCATAACAATAAAAATTATTTCTAAGCATGAAATACGCACCCTTCCCCCCAGCGTGGCGGATCACAGCTTCCCCCGTGCGCCGCACCCAGCCACCCCCTCTCCGCTGTGCTTCGTACCTGGAGAGGGGTTCTCCCAAAGGCGTTGGTCCCGTTGGGATCCACGCCCGCGTCCAGCAGCCTCCTCACCTCTTCGTGGTCCCCGCGGGCGGCGGCACTGCACAGGCGGTCGCCATCGCTCCGGAGGGACCCCTCCATGGCCCCCCGCCGACCCGAGCCGCACGGCAGCCGCTGCCTTTTCCCGTCCCTGACTGCGATTCTACCCCTCGCGGAAACCCAGCCCCTTTTTTCTCTCGCCACCCGTGCCCCCTCCCGCACGCATTCCACCTCCCGCCCGCCGGAGCGGGCCCTGCCGCCTCCTCTCTGCCGCGGCTCCCATTGGCCGAGGAAGATCCCCGCAGCCCCCCGGCAGGGGGGCGAGGGACGCGGGATGTCGGCAGCCTGGTCCTCAAGCACGGCGCCTCGGAGGGCAGAGGTTTCATCTCCACCGCAAGTGCGAGCGGCTTCCGCGGAGTTTTCCTCCTACCGGGAAGAGGGGGTGGGGGCAGCGGCCGTGCGACCCCAACCTCTCCCCATATCGGAGCGGGTTGCGAAGGCAGGGGAGCGGGTCGCTCCCACGGGCACACAGTTTCCACGGCAGCTGCCTTGGCTGGGGCGAGTGGGAAGCGACACGCGAGCTTCTAATACGGGAGGTAGACGGCACGACGAAGGGATGACGCGCCTAAACTTTTCAGGGATAGAGAGTGATGGCTCTGGTTTCTGTCTCCGAAAAGGATCTTGCCCTGCCCGAGCCCCTCCGAGCTGAGAGGCTTGGATTTATCTCTCCATCCTGCGCCTGCCGAAAGCTGGCCGACAGGATGGGGAAGCGAGCCGACTGCGACCAACCTCGCGGCACCGGATAGAAGAGGATCTCTTCAGCCTGGCCCTTCTAGCGCCTCCCGGGAGCCAGAAAACCACGACGAGAGGCCGCCAGGGTAAGGTGCAGCTTCTGCCGCGCTGCCGGAGCTGCATAGACCCTCAAAATATAAGCATCTGGCTCCTCCCCTTGGCTTTCGGCCAAGCGATTCCCCCCTCCATGCCCCGAGCATGCCTGTGGCACATACCCCCGCCCCAAGAGACCCCCTGCGGCCGTCGAGGGCGGGTGGCTGGTCGGTACCCATGACCCGCACCTTGAAGTTTTTATACCGCCGCCTCGAAAGTCCGGGCAGATCTTTGTAAAAGGCAAGGGATATAAGAGTGTTTTTCAAGGTTTTGTTTTCCTTTTCTTTGGTTGTGTGGTTTTTTTTTTCTTTTTTTTCTTTTTTTCCCCTCCCCCCTCATAATGTTCAGTTCCCTAATCTCTTTTTTTTTTTTTTTTTTTTTTTTAGAAGACCGGTGCTACGCTGCAGAAGTATCCGCTGTGCAGATACAACCCCCGGAGAGCTCTACATAGCTGAAAGAGAAACATGGTGATTTTATGTCTACATTTACTACTAGCCGAAAGCAGAGACATCCTCGGATGAGGAGAAATAAACATGGATTTATCCCTGAACAGATAAGCCAGAAGTTCACTAAAATGTCTTCATTTAGTGGTTTTCTGAGCCCTCCTTGTGAAGTTTCTGGCACAAGTGGCATTGCAAGATGAGGGTCCAACATTTGAGGCAAGACCCTCGCTTGTGGTGAACTCCCACCACATCGTGGTTTTTCTACAATGCATGGTGCAAAGCCGCCCTCGGGACAGACAGACAATTTAAAATAAATAAACAAATAAAATCTAAAAATAAATAAGTAACCTTTAAAAGAGTGTGTTTTTTAAAGTCTGTAGAGTCTAAGAAATTAAGATGATCCTCTACCTAAAAGGCAAAGCATCTTACAGTTCTTCTTGTGCTCTCTGACATTAATGATAGCCATGTAGAGATAAATCCAAGGATTAAATCTCGTTATTTTTGTCTGTCAAGTGTCTTAAAATTTCAAATCAAGAGTGGTGCATGGTGGGGTTGCAGGTTATCACTGCCTGGCTTTGTTTTCTGTGAAATAAATAGTGGGTTTTATGCATCTGTGTGTATAAGTATGGGAATGCATGTCTCATTTTTTGAGCATAAACATAAAAATAGGTTGGAATCAATGACCTTAAACGTTATTTCCAACATAGTTAATTCTACGAAGATAAAAAAAAAAAAAAAAAAGGCACACTCAATGTGAATATCCTCACAAGTGAAGATATTTCTTCAAATCAGAGGGCCTGTTTATATCTCCATTTGCACTAAATTATGTTAAAAGCTAATCGTGTAAAACAACAAATACTGCCTCATTATTATGTCCCTTCAAATCACATATCAAACTACAAGAACATTTTAAAGTCAAAGCTGCATGATTGAAATAATGTGATTTCTTTCCTCTCTAAAAACAAGTCTCATATTATACAATTCTAGCACCAACACAGGACCTCAAATTAATCAAAACATAACAGCACAGAATCATATCTGAAGTTAGGGTAATAATAACACAACCTATGCTAGTGTGTTTTGAAAAAGAACCTTGTATTGCACTTGTATTTCAGGGAGGAGGGAGGGGAGTCCCTCCTTTTCCCCCAGCAAACCTTAGTGCAAAGATATCCTCATAGGAGTAAAATAACCCAAATTAATCATGTTAAGCAGTGTCCCCATCCTACATTTCTGCTCTTATTTAATTTTAGAATAATTATTTAACCATACATATCTTTGACTTTAAAAACTGATCCATTTTAATACTACAGTACAGTAATCCTGCAAATTGTTCTGAGATGTTTTGATAAGAGCATAAAGGACGGAAGAGGTAACTTTCAGTTAACAAATGCAGCCATCTTATGCCCTCTTTAAGGCTTAGCAAGTATTTCAACAACAACAAAAATAAGGACAGCAACAATAAAATTCAAAATATTTACATTTTATCTAACACGTATTTGGATAATAAATTCAGGGGTTAATTAAACTCAATAAAGAGATAAAATAAAAAGAACATAATATTGGGATTTCCTAGCTCGTAAATAGACAAAAAAGGGCACAAGAGAGGCAGGGCTAGGATGTGCAGTAGAGAGGCTGCATGGAAATAACCCGTTTTATATCTAAGAAGGTCTGGGGGAAACAGTTATTCTGAGTTACACCAAAAATGAAGCAATATCTAATACAGAAATAATTTAACATTATCGTTCTTCTCTTCAGTTTCAAGTGTCAGAATATTTGCAAATATATTTATCCTGGTTACACATATTGGCTAAGGACAGGAAAATCTATCACCTTAATTTTAGTCGTTCAGAAGTTGTGCCATGGGGGTTTATAAACTTAAAAATGATCTCGAAATTACCCCGAAAAAACAGAAACCAAACCACACATAAAAACCTAAACATACCTCAAAGAAGCTGCAATAATAATGAATAAATGCCTCACAGAGTGTATCTTACAATCAGAGACTGGCTAAGATTAGAAAGGTCTTTGGAGATATTATTTCCAATCCCACCCCTCTGCCTGCTTCATCCAGCTAGTCTCGGACACTTTTAAAGATGAGGCAGCTACAAAGCCATTATATGTTACTCTAGACAGTTACAAAATTACCGCTAGGTATTGTATTTTTCACAGGTACTTCTGGTTTTGTTTTGGGGTTTTTTTTGTTTGGGGGTTTTTTTTTTGGTTTTTTTTTTTTTTTTTTTTTTAATTAAGCTCAACACACGTGCCTTACACCATCCCAGGTCCTTCAAAATGAGTTTTGTAGTCTAGAGCTAATTGGCATTTTATAAAACCTCGTTCTCTCAGGTTAAAAGATCAGGGGAAAGGGATAAAAAATTAGCAGTGTTTATGGCAAGTGTGGAAATACAGTGAGAAAATAATAGCCACATTTTTAGATCCCTGAGGGAGTTTTGCCCTTGTTACAGAGAATTTACTTCGAGTTGATTTGCACCCTCACACTTATGTTCGTATTTAAGATTCATGCTTTTTAGATCAAACAGAGTTTTTAGTTTCTCTTTCTCCCATTTAGTGCAGAATGAAGAAATGAGGCCTACTACAAATGAGGGAAAAAAAAATTTGAAGGCAACAAGCAAAACTGCCTGTTTCTGATTTATATATTTTCTGATTTATATATTTTGAATATGTGCTTAAATTTTTATATGTGTGTGGGTATGGGCGCATACTTTTTATTCAAACAGCACTGGGAGCAATCTAAACAGAGAGTGGAGCAGGGAAACTCTGAATTACTTTACCTCCACACCCTAAATCCTACAGCTTGAGAGGTTAAAAATTTTATACATCTATTTATACATGTATAAAACAATTGATCTCCATTTTTGAAGTCATTTTGAGGCAAGTATTTCTACTTTGCTTCCACTTCTATTCTTTTCCAGTCTGTGCTCTGTGTTAAGGGGAGGTTGTGGAATTCTCTATGAGGATTTTGCAGAATAATCCTCAAATTCTAATCAAAATTAGTATTCACTTTAGCTTCACTGTATGTCAAATTATTATTGGTTTTCTTTATGTGTGAAAACCAATGCTTAGGTCCACAACAATCCAATTTTCCACTCTGCAATAATAAAAAAGTCTGTAAATCTGCCCGAGCCTCGGATATCTCTCAAGGTCTTTCCTACGAGTGTATTTTAATTACTCTTTCTGACCCTCCTTGGCCGCTCTGACCCTTATTTACCGTATTTTCGTGATGGCAAGTGAAGGAAAAGTAGGCCACTGTATTTCACAGAGTGAAAGAGTGGAAAGTAACACACGATCGGAAAACAGGGGCCATTTTCTCTCTTCAGAGCAATAGCTATGTTCCCTGTTTACTCGTCCGAAAAGGTGGTGGGTTTATATTTTAGTAACAGACTATATAGAAAACACCTCAGAAAGTGAGAGGCAAAGCCAAAGTCAATCACAGTAACTTTTCAAGAACCGGACATTTTCTACCGCGTTAAATAAATAAATAAATAAAATACCCGCACAGGAACACCCCCGCTGTATAAATATAACGCGTTTCCCGGTGCCCTCCGAGGCGCTGCCCCCGACGCCTCCCGATCCCGATCCCGCTCCCGCCGTCCTACCTGGGCCGGGGGCTCCCGCCGCGCCTCCGCCGCAGGACCAGCTGCAGGGCGAGCCGCCGCGGCCAGCGCCGCCCCAGCGCCCCGAAAACGCGGCGGAGGATGCGCCAGCCCAGCGCCCAGGCCCGGGGCAGGCTGCGGGCACGCCGAAAGTGGATGGTGCACCTTATTCGGCGGGTCATGGGTGCGGGGAAGCCGCGGCGCGCCACGCTACAAATACCTCCCCAGAGGGGCCCCACCGGTGAATCGGCCTCTCACCCTCCATTCATTGGAGAGTATTTCTTTATTTTTTTATTTTTTTTTCTTTTCCGTTTAACTAATTTCGACTCCCCGTTTCTCTTCAACCCCCTCCACTCCACACTCCTCCCCGCTCTAAACTCCTCCCATGATGATGGCTCCCGCCTCGAAAGCAGGCCAAGGAAGATTGTCGGCGGGGGTTGGGGAAGGGGGAGATCGCCGTCCCCTCTGCCCTCCCACTGCCTGGTCCCGGGGAGCACTGCCGCCAGACGGGCGTGGGGACCGGCCAATCGCAGGGCGCTCCCCTGCTTTCAAATAAAGCCTTGACGACATCTCCTTGCCCTCCCCCCGCGCTCTGCCCCTCCAAACACGCCGCCTCCCGCTCCGTTTGGGGACGAGTGTTACTCGTGGTTTTGTTTCTTGCTGTCTAGTTGCTCTCGGACCCCACTTCCCCCGGGAAAGCCCCGGCGGGACGGGGTCCTGCCGCGGCCCGGAGCGCCGCGCTGGCGCTCTGACAGCCGGCTAGCGGATCGCTGCCGGTTTAAAAGCGCGGGCCAGTGTTGGCCCGGGCGAGCTTCTATTTCCTTGTCACATGGCCATTTGAACGCGACGCGGGAGGGACGGGGGGGGTGGGTTGGAAGAAAAGAGGATCTCGGTTTCCCCGCGCCGGTCATCGAAACGGGTAATGAACGGTTCCCCGCCAACCCCCAGGCCTTCCCTCCGGCCGTGCTCCGCGGCGCAGGATCTCTTCGCTTTCCTTTTGAAGGGCGAGGTTTTGGAGCGGGGCGGGGGAGCAGTGGAGAAGCGCAGAAGCCCCAGTCAACCTACTGGCGCTCCCCTGCCAGCTCGGCTTCCAGGAAGCACCGGAGAACTGCCGAGACCCGCGACAGTCAGTGCTGGGCTAGCATCCCTGGGCGGTGGAGGGAGGAGGAGGAGGTACTGCTACCTCCCCGTCCCGCCCCCCACCCCAAGAACCCTTCTGCCCGCATTCCCCCCCTCCCGGGTGCGGGGTACCTTAGAGCGAGGCGTGAGAAGAGTGATGGGCAGGGAGAGCGTCGTTTCTGCTGGCGCATCTTCTCCTGCCGTCTCGGTGGGGTCCGGCTCGGACGGTCACGGCAAGAGGCGTCAGGGAGAGGGGTCGGGGGAACTCGGGGACGGGGGTTAGCAGCGATAAAAGCTCCGGGAGGGGACGCAGAGTGGCAGTCCCTGGGAGGGGTGGTGAACGTAAGCGTGTGCACCACTGCTCCCCCCCCCTCCCTCCCCCCAAAAAAAAACCCACCTCCTTCTCTCGGGTGGACAGAAAATAATAACTCTGATGTCAACAGAAGGTTTCTCCTCTCTCGGCACGGCGTAATCCTAACAACAATGCTGATAAGGAAAAGCCTGTAATGGTTTATTTTCTAGTCGGATTTCAAGCCTGGGAAACTGAGTGAGTTAAATCGGCCATTTCGAAATGAAAGCACTTTTCGAAAGAAGTTTTATTCTTCTCCCCCCCCACACCCCCCCCCCCCATTATTTTTTCCCCTCGCTTCTCCCCTGCCGTGACTACTGCTTCCCAACTGTCAAGGCAAAATTCGGTGGAATTAATGTCTACTTGGCTGTGTGATGTAGATGCTGGAGCAGTGGTGAGAGGATGGACAGACAGTTTTGGCAATAGAAATCGAATAACCACCACCAAGGCGGAATGCATGGCTGGTCCGGGGCTCGTCGTGCACAGGGTGCAAACCCTGCTGCGGGAGGGTGTCTGTGTGCTCGGGCATGTTACTACGGCGATATTAAAAACAATAAAAGCAAGTAATCTGCCACCCTAAACATAATGCTTCTAGGGCTTTCTTGATAAAACAGCGGCTGTTATTTTTTGTCAGCTGTTACTATTCTTCTTTTCAAGGATGACTCCAAGCCCTGGAGCCGCTGCTGCTGCCAGAAGAAAAGGTTCCTGTGGAAGCTCCCACAGCCAAGCGGGATCTCAATGGTGACCCCCATCCTTCCATGGAGTGAGTAGTCCCCACCATGAACCTGTCCTGGAAAGGGGCATTGCACCTACTCTGTGAGGCATATTTATAACTATTAGGTATTTTACCCCTGCTGGGTTTTGAGGGTATACTCTTCTTATTTGGGGCAGTCAGCCTAGTATATTGTATTTTTTTCCCTGCCAACTTTATAATTAATAACAGTAGTAATATAATATTACTATTTTTGTGGTTGTCGTTTCATACACCTTAATGGAAATGCTAAAAAATTTAAATCGAATGTGATTCTTGGCGAAAATTATGATTTAAAACAGGAGCAGGTCCAAACGACAATGAAAGTGCAGTTTAATAAGAAGTGTGGTCAGGGTTTGGCGTTAACCTGTCTCCACATCTGGTTGCAGCTCCCTTCTGGCATGGGATTCAGGCACTTAACTGCTGCATCCCCGATATTCTCCTTGGTTCAGCCATGCCATGTTCTAGGGCACAGTGCAGCACAAATTATGAAGGTGTTATACTCACATATTATAATGCTACATGTTTTCTACTTAAAGATATATACAAAACATATGTTCCAGGCATTCTTACAATGAAGAAGGGTGAATACAGACTAAAGATAACATAAATATATGTTATATATATATATTAAAAATATATATGTTTATATACATATATTTTTGTTATAATTAAACAATTAAACATAGTTTAGCAACAAAGCATATTACATATAAAAATAAGCAAATATATCACGTTGATGCATAATCATAACATCTTATATATGTGTGTTCTATATGCGTATCATGCATATTTTATATAGGTATTGCACAGATACATTATGTACACTAATGACATAATGAAATATTTCATAACGTGACAACAAATATGAACTAATTATAAAGCATAAACTAATTATAAATTGTATGAAATTGCATTGTAATAAATAGCATACGTTACAAAAAAGGTATATACACTATTTTTCATGTTTATGTATGAGATATCTCGGGGTGGATACTCATTAGAAATGCAAAACCAAGATAGATCTTTTCCACCTTTTCTACAGGTAGCTTTCAAAGTGCCTAGGATTAGTGCTAGGGTATGAGACCTGAACTCAGTCACTGCGTCGCCTGGCTTCCGTTTCTCAGCCCCTAAAACGCAGGA
Source organism: Erithacus rubecula (assembly GCF_903797595.1). Taxonomy (NCBI): domain Eukaryota; kingdom Metazoa; phylum Chordata; class Aves; order Passeriformes; family Muscicapidae; genus Erithacus; species Erithacus rubecula. The sequence goes on from NW_027635590.1 coordinate 1,935,691, forward strand.
CGTGTGAGCAGAGCTCCACTTGGGTTCCAGGGAGGGAGGCAGGGTCTACCGCTTGTCCCGCACCGGCTGGGAGCACCGTCCCCGCCTCGCCGCCCGCCTCACTGCTGTCCGTGCGCTCTCTCAGCACACCTCTCCGGGGCCTGGGGCTCACTCATGGGGAAGGGGTGTCCCTGCCTCCTCCTTTCGACTCGCCAGACGCTGGGCTGCCACTGTTATCTTTTTCCTGGTGTGCTAACACTCAACTCTTCCGCGCCGAAGCAGCCAGTGAAACATGTATCGGCTGTCACGCAATTAATACATAAGCCCCCTCGTCGTTCCTCCACCAGCAGAGCTGTTCCAAAGGTTTACTTATTCTTTACCAAATATGTCACCTCCGAGCATACTGGGAAGCACCAGAGTCGAGCTCAGATGTACGATTTTTAATTTTTTTTCTTTATGTACACTCACCTGATTTTTTTAGAAGTACTGTAACCCAGGGGAGGTCACTTGTAAGTTGTTAAAACGAGTATTTCACATGGGGACTGTATCAGGCTGGCAGGGACACAAATCTCTATTTTCTCCTTCCAGGTCCTATGGTTGCAGCCGACACAAGAAGAGCCACGGATTCACTGTGGATACACGTGCAGACATGCGGAGCATTCTATGTGCTTTTAGGAAGGTATTTACCAAAGCTGCCATCACACCAGCAAGGACTGATCCTGCTGTCCAGCCCGTTTTGCCAGAGAGAGGCAGATTGGCTTCAGCACCCCTTCAGTTTGGTTTAACCAAAATCAAACTATGGGGACAGTGGAGCTGTGGGGACAGGGAGACTCTGAAGCCTCTCCAGTCTTCTTCAGCTGGAGGGCTAGCAAGCGTGTGTAGGGAGCCTCCGGGGAGCACAAAGTCCAGACATGGCCCCATCAAAACAGAGGAAGGGTTTATAGCGTCTTATGTCTGTGCAGGGATTTTCCTTCATATTTAATATTAAAAATTTGCTATTCAATATTTTCACATTTAGTATTTTCTTACTACTTATTTCATACTTCATATTTCATACTTCTCTTCAGTGTTTGGACTCCTGTGTGAAAAAGAGGGCCTGCGGAGGGTCATAGCATTTTCAGTGCTGGATAATATACGGGCACGAGCAAAGAATACTGTCCTTCGTGCATCCCAGCAGGGAAGCGCGATCCGGGATTATTCCCAGAAGTGCACGAGTACTGTTCGGCTTGACATCTCTCAGGTCGGCAGCAGGCAGTTAAGTTTGGGGAGGGGATGGCCCGGGAAGAGGTCAGGCACGGGGCGGCGGCTGGCGCAGGTACCGCGCCACCGCTCCGTGCGGGCCCCCCGCCGCCACGTCGAGGGGCAGGCGGCCGCGCCCGTCGGGGAGGTCGAGGCGCGCCCCGGCCCGGTGCAGCGCCGCCAGCGTCTCCAGAAAGCCGGAGCGGGCCGCGTCGTGCGCCGGGCGGCAACCGGTGCGCGGGTCCGGCCGGTTCGGGTCGGCTCCGCGCCGCAGCAGCAGCTCGGCCACCCGCGGGCTGCCCAGCATCATCACCTGCGGGGAGAGACAGCGTCAGAGTCCGCCGGAGAGCTCCGACTTTCTCACTCAGCTCGGAAGGAACGGAAATCCGCAGCGGAAAGGAGAAGAAAATCCGCGGATGAGGTACAGAGATTGGCTCTGGACGTGCCACGAACAGTGAAGAACATGTCAGTGGAGCCGTGCCGCACTGGAAAACTCTCCTTTATCTACGCCAGGGGACAAGAGGGAACAGGTGGGGCAGAGAGATGCGAGACCCCAGTCGGGGCAGGAGTGGCACACGGAGCACATCGGGGCTGCTGCGCGACAGGAGCCGCGGGGGTCGGTAGGCTCGGAGCAGATGAACCTGGGGAGGGGGTTCGCCCTCCCGATGCGCTCCCACAGAAACCCAGGTCAAGCCCCAAGTCGCTTTGCACCGGTCCCCGCCGAACCCCAGTGCAGGGATCGTTCCACTCGCGTCCAAGACACTTCTCCAGAGGGTCCTTGGCGAGAGGAGACTCGTAATGCAGGGAACCCGCTGTGTCTGCGGCGCCGCACCCGCACTTCCCTGACGGTCAGGAGTGAATGAACCTTCTGCCTGACCCGCGTGTCCAGGGCAGTACCAACCTGTAGGGCAGCCCTCACCCTTGGGCTTGAAATTTTCTAAATTGGGTTTCCCCTAGCGAACCCATGCGTTCAACACAGGGGCTAAGTCCCTGCCGTGAAGACGGGGGGAGAAAAACACAAAAACAAAAAACCAAAAGCACTTGAGGACGGCACCAAATACCTTTTCGAGTGAAATGCTCCACCGACATTTTGTAGGAGAGTGTTTCGCAAGCACTGGCAGTGAAACTTAAATATAGCTTCTCAGATTATTCGAGTTTCGTTTTATGTTGAAATTTAAAGAAAAAGCTGGCTAGAATTATCTCGAAAAATAACTCAATCTTTATTAATTTAGCCTCTACTATACCCATGGGCGCTTAGTCTACCCACACGTTCTCGTGAGTGCAAAATGTGGGCAGACGATCCCCACAGGGAGAGCTCGTTGTCTAACTGCAGCCTCAGCTGCAGCCTCAGGGAAGACTATCACGACCGGGTGTCCCTGCCCGTGAGAGACACAGAACACTACCGTTTTTTTTTTTTTTTGTTTTTGTTTTTCCATGGGAGAAGAGACAAAAAATACTAACAGTCATATAAAGCAGAAGACGAGGTATAACGAAAGGGAGATTATTTCTGCAAACGTGAGTTGTTACATTTTATTACACGTTTATTACGAGATGAGCATGAAAGTTCTCGGATTTGAGTCAGTTTATCTCGGTTCAAATGAAGTGAAAGGTTGCTAAGACTAAAACCTCCCTGTTGCGGCCGTCACCGAAGAAGACTTTCTCCTTCCCAGAGAGGCAAGAAGAACCTCTCTGCCACGCCGCCTCGACAGCAGCCGAGCACAGTGACGGGGGCGGCTGCCTCCGGGGCGCCCGTGGGCTGCCGCCGCCCCCTTGGTCAGGGCACGGAGGGCCCCTGCCCTCGCCCAGCTGCCAGCTGTCCGCCTCCCTACCTGGATGAGAGATCCTGCCGTAGGAGTTGATGGCGTTGGGGTCCGCCGCTTCGTCCAGCAGCTCCCTGAGGCGCCGCAGCTCCCCGCGGACGGCGGCGTTGGCCGACTCATCGGCCCCTGTCATTGCCCGGCCCGCCGAGCCCCGCACGGCTCCGCAGCCGCCGCTCGGCCGCCCCCGCTGCCCGAGGCTGGCGGCGATCCCGGCCCGCGGGGAGAGCCCTGCCCGTGGGATCGCCCGGCCCGCGGTCCCGGCGGCCCCGGGCCCAGAGGCTCCCGCGCGGGGCTGTGGCCGAGGCCGCTTCCACCTGCGCGGCCGAGGAGAAGGCTCCCGGCTCCCGGCTCCCGGCTCCCGTTTCTCTCCCGGCTTCCTTTTCTCCTCCCAGTTGGTGCTGCCTAGCGCACTCCCAGTGTCACCGCTGGCCTCGCCCTGACGGGGCGGAGCGACCTGCGCAGCTCTCCGACGGCACTGAGGGCCTGGTTCCCGGCGGGCGGCGTCTCTCTCCATGTTTTGTGTTCGTCTATTACTTCGTTCGCCGGGGCTCTCTCTTGAGGCAGCAGCGTCTTAACCAGCGCCTGACCGCCACGAGGGCAGCAGGGGCAGGGGAAGGGGAGGAGCAATGGTGGCAAACAACTTTGACGAGAGCGGGGCATGAGGAGGAGAGTGGCTCCGGGACCGCGGGCCTGGTGGCAGCAGGGCCCGTCTGCCCCGGGCGCTGCCTCCTCGCCCTCTCCGACACCCATAGCACCCGAGACACAGGAGCCGGCCGCTCCTCCTTCCCTTCCCCTGGGCGAGCTGCGAGCTCCTGTCTCTTTTTGGCTGGCATGGACACTGTGAGAGACAGCGGGCGCAGCGGCGCCGACAGCCTCACTGAGACACGAATCGCGGCTGCGAAGTCTCCCCGACCACCTAAACTGCCTTTCTCTTCTTCTTTTTTTTCCCTTTCTTTTTTTTTCCCCCCTATAAAAATAGTTGAAAAGGCCTAGGTGAACAAGCAGGTTCTGCACCGCCACGTCAGGGTTCCAGTGCCCGCCTCCCGGTGGGGCGGACCGGGGCGGGTTCGAGGAGGGTTCGGGGCGGGCTCGGAGCTGGCAGGGTGTGCCGGGGCGGGTTCGGGGAGGGTTCGGGGCGGGCCGGGGCGGGTTCGGGGTGGGCCGGGGCGGGTTCGGGGCGGGCTCGGAGCTGGCAGGGTGTGCCGGGGCGGGTTCGGGGCGGGTTCGGGGCGGGTTCGGGGCGGGCTCGGAGCTGGCAGGGTGTGCCGGGGCGGAGCGCTCCGGCGGAGGGCGTCGGCAGCACCACGGACAGCTCCCCCGGTGCCCCCCGCCTCCGGCCTTCCTCGGCACCGGGGGAACCCCGCGCCTCCGGACCTAAACCTTCCCAAAAGCCATGCCTGTGAGCACGGGTAGTGTCGGGCACGTTTCTAAAACTGTGGTGACCTAGTGCCGAATTCTTCATCCTTGCACTTTGCTACTGTTTTTATGTTTAGATAAGTAGGAATGAGTGGAGTTTCATTCACCATAAAGAGCTTCTTGATTGTTGCTTCTGATTAAATAATTGAGCGTTTATGCATGATCAGGCATTGTCCTTGTGCTTGGGTTTGGTTTTCTGTTTGGTTGGTTTGGCTTGGTTTTCTTTGCTCTTTACTAGTGAGTTTTCCATTTAGGCACTGGATGCCATTCAAATGTGAAAACAAAGATATTTCAGAGCTCTACACCAAATAAAAGGAATGGTTTAATCTGTACACCTTGGTATGTAGATTACTGTACAATGGATGCACCTAACCTCTGAGTAGTATAGTTAAGCCTTGAAAAGACTGCAAGTTGGTCTTTACAGCAGCTGAAGTAAAGAGCAGCATTGTAGAATCAGTTTCATAGAGATAGTATATTGATCCTGATTCTCAACTACAGGACAAACAATAAATAAAAAGGATTCTGACAATACTTTGTTGCCAGTGATATATCCATAAGGTAAAAAAAAAAAAAAAATCACCTCATGTCTCCTGGAATTGTGTGAAACATTTATGTTTATTTTAACAAAGAAAAAACATGACAGTAATGTCTAAAGAAAGATAAGATTTCAAATATTTGTTTATCTTGTTATTCCAAGGCTACGTGGTAAGTAAGATAACCAAAGTATTCCTTCACGCTGCTTTCAGAAAAAGGGGGCATTTCCCACTGACCTCATGGAGCAGCACTGTCAAATATCTATGAATGACAAATAAAGGACTCCTTCATAATTTCTCCTGCAGATCAGAAAAATCCACACTGTGCCATTAGGGAAGACTCCCCGCCAGGATATTCATAAATGTTCCCTTCTCCCTTCTGCAAATTCATAAATGCTCATTTTCCAGACCAAGAAAGGAAAGCTTCTCCATTAGCAAAACATGAGATATTTTAGCTGGAAACTGCTTGCCTTGGAGCTTGAATCTCAGACACAGTTTTCCTTTTGTTCTGAATATGCATTTGTGGTCTGAAGGACAATTTCAGTTGTCAATGACAATGTCCAGTTGATGGTAGCTTTAAAGAAGCTTCTACACAGTTGGAAGTTACTTCTTCCTGTTTTGAAGTTGATAGTGGAAAGGTAAATTGTACAAATCGTGACCTTAAAACAATCCTTTGGGGAAGTGTCATACCTTTCTGTCCTGCAGGTTTGTTAGTTATGTATATGGACAGTGATAGATTGTCAAATAAATACAAATCTCTTGGCAAGTAGAATGACCTTGCAAGCACTGTAAGAATTCCATTTTCTACAATCAAAAAGAGGAAAGAGAAACATTGAGAGTGGTAGAGAAAGTATTCTGTTGGAAAATCAACAACAACAAAACCAATGGCACCCTCCCACACTTTGAATAAAAAAAAACCCCAAAACTTTAAAAAACCCAACAAAAACCTCTAAACAAACAAACAAACAAAAAAATGCAACCAAAAACTCAAACCAAACCAAAACAAACAAAAACCTACATTACTTTCTTATGTTGAAGAACTGTAGACTACCAAAACACCAAAATCAGATGCAAGCCAATTACCTTGTCTGTAACTAGCCCTGGATTTTTCTTTGAGAGTAAGGTTTTTTCCTTACCAGAAAGAGTTCCCCGATCTACAGATGTCACACTGGTTTTGTCCTGTGGTTTGTCCTATGGGAATCCTGATAAACCACAACATAAAAAAATGCACTATCTAGATTTAGGTTTTTTATTTTTCTTTTCCTCTTTAAACTTCCATTTTATATGCCTTCACATTCTGAGAAACAGCTGGCTGCAGAGAAGAGCATGAATACAGAATCTAGGACACATTATTCAGTTTACAAGCCTAGCACAGCCTCAGCTTCACATCTATGGCATATGGGGCAATTGCAGCAAAAGTTCTTAGAATCTAAGTAATAATTTTCATGTCCCCATCGTTTAACTGTACATTTAACTGTACTGAGCAAATCCCCTCTAGTCTTTGACTCACATATATGTAAGCATTGTGGTCATAGAACCAAAAGACAGGGGAAGAAAAACTACTGAATTTGACATGCTTTCAATATAAAAAGTCAAACTGTAAAACCTTTCATTACACACTGTCCTGGGGCTTTGTGGTTCTGGAATTCAGGAGAGCAGTCAACCACTGTCTGAAGAAGAGTGTGTGAGGCAGTGTTCTGAGGCTAAGGCATGCTTAACATGTCAGGACGGTATTAGGCATCTTCCGTAATCAACAACTGTGTTGCAAAGTTGCATAAAATTCACAGAATAGATTAAACATTTAATCAATTCCCCAAGAGTGTGTACTTGTAAACCATTGTTAAAGACAAGACTTCTGCCAAAGCTGCAACACACCAATCAACTTGCATTGGAGAATCAATTCCATTGCATGAGATCTTTCGATTTTGATCAAGAGTATAGCGGCTAAAATTGGCAAAAAGCTATTAATTTCTCATTACAGTAGGACTGCATACAAGCACACTGAGATTCTGTAGGTTAAATTTAATCAGCTGGTAAATGATACTTATTGATTGATGACTATTTATCACTATGTATTTATATCCCCACAAGGAACAAAGTAGAAAGATCTCCCAGCTACAGTCAAATCATATTCAACTCATGTTGAATTATTCCAGATGGGGCTGGGATGTCAGAGGCAGAACAGTTTAGTGCAATATTAAAACATACAGAAATTTGGTTTACCTGAGCCCATGGACATAAGGATTATTTACTGTTTTTGATTTTTATTCAGACCATATGTCAATAGCTTGCAAAATGAGCTTTGCTGGCTGATGTTTCTGAACTTTTTGGCAGTGTCTTGATTTGAAAGACAGGTGTTTGTTAAGAAAGGCAGGAGCCTGTCTTGAAATGGACAATATAAACTTCCTCCTTCCAAATTATTATAATTTTGAAATTAAGGCGTTCTCAGGCAAAGTTATAGGAATAGGAATAACAGTTCTTTACTAGGAAAAAGAAATACAGTATCAAAAAAAACCAAACCAAACAAACCCAAAACACTGACAGAGTCAGAATACAACCTTCTGCCCCATCAATCAGGGTGTTGGTAGCAGTTCAATTAAATGGTGGCTGCAGTCCTCCTGCAGTGGCAGATGTGGTTCTGTTGAAGTAGTGGTCCTGGAGAAGAGTGCAGCTTTCCTCCGAAGGTCCAGTGATGATGACCCATTAACAGAAAACATCTCCCTGGAGGAAGGATGGTTGGTGGGAAAGATAAAGAACACTGCCCCACCTGGTTTTAATAGATGGTCCATTAACAGAAGATATCCCCCTCAGGAGGTAAGGATCACTGCCCCTCCTGGTTTCAATAGCTGATGATAGAATACATACTTTTTGTTACATCCTGCTTTGGAAGCCAAGATATTAGCCAACCCTTATTCTTTAACCATCTGCACCATACCCGAATCAATACCCTCTTTAAACTCTGCAATGAAACCTCACACTCAGTTCTTACTTAAGATCAGGTTTGCCTGCGGTACATAACGGGCTTCTCCATCTTTCTGCATTACCTACCAAGTGTTACCAGGTCCTTGAGCAAAGACAATCTCACGGATGGGTTTATCTTTGCTTGAGGTGGGACTAATCCAAGAAGTCTTTCCTAAAGTACCTTTCATGTGTACCACAGGTACTTTGTCCACTGTGTGCAGGAGTTCAGACTGGGAAGGATCAGCCTGATTGATGGATTCTCGGGTGTTGACCATCCAGATGGCCTTTACTAAGTTCATTTCCCAATTTTTGAAAGTCCCCCCACCAAGTGCCTTTAAGGTGGTTTTAAGCAGACCATTGCACCGTTTGACTTTCCCAGCCGCTGGTGCATGGTAGGGAATATGATACACCCACTCGATGCCATGCTTTTTAGCCCAGGTGTTTATAAGGCTAATTTTGAAATGAGTCCCATTGTCTGACTCAATTCTCTCAGGGGGGCCATGCCTCCAGAGGACTTGCTTTTCCAGGCCCAGGATGGTGTTCCGAGCAGTGACGTAGGGCACAGGGTAGGTCTCCAACCATCCAGTGGTGGCTTCTACCATGGTCAGCACGTAGCACTTGCCCTGGCGGGTTTGAGGCAGTGTGATACAGTCAATCTGTCAGGCCTCTCCATACTTATATTTGGACCATCGCCCCCCATACCAGAGGGGCTTCACCCGCTTGGCCTGTTTGATGGCAGCGCACGTGTTACAGTCATGAATAACCTGAGAGATGCTGTCCATGGTTAGATCCAACCCTCGGTCTCGTGCCCACTTACAGGTGGCGTCTCTGCCCTGATGGCCTGAGGCATCGTGGGCCCATCGAGCCAGGAACAGTTCTCCCTTGTGTTCCCCATCTAAGTCTATCTTTGAGACCTCTATCTGTGCAGCCTGATCTACTTGCTTGGTGTGCCTGTGTTCTTCATTAGCCCGACTCTTGGGAACATGGGCATCCACATGACGGACTTTCACGGGGAGCTTCTCTACACGAGTGGCAATGTCTTTCCACTCATCAGCAGCCCAGATTGGTTTTCCTCTACGTTGCCAGTCAGCCTTTTTCCACCTTTCCAGCCAACCCCACAGAGCATTGGCTACCATCCACGAATCAGTGTAAAGGTAGAGCTTTGGCCATTTCTCTCTCTCAGCAATGTCCAAGGCCAGCTGAACAGCTTTGAGTTCAGCAAGTTGTCTCGATCCACCTTCTCCTTTGGTAGCTTGTGCAACCTGTCGTGTGGGGCTCCATATGGCAGCTTTCCACTTCCGGTTCATCCCCACAATGCGGCAGGAACCGTCGGTGAAAAGGGCGTAGCGTGTTTCATCTACTGGCAGCTGGTTGTACGGTGGAGCTTCTTCAGCCCGGGTCACTTGCTTCTGCTCCTCTTCATCAGCGAGACCAAAATCTTCACCTTCTGGCCAGTTTGTAATTATCTCCAAAATCCCAGGGCGATTTGGGTTACCAATACGGACGCGCTGCGTGATGAGGGCAATCCACTTGCTCCATGTGGCGTCGGTGACGTGGTGAGTAGAGGGAACCTTTCCTTTGAACATCCACCCCAGCACTGGCAGTCGGGGTGCCAAGAGAAGCTGTGCTTCTGTGCCAATCACCTCTGAGGTAGCTTGAACTTGAACTCCCTCATAGGCAGCCAAGATTTCCTTCTCTGTGGGAGTGTAATTGGCTTCAGACCCTTTGTAACTTCTGCTCCAGAATCCCTGGGATCGGCCTCAGGTCTCACCAGGCACCTTCTGCCAAAGGCTCCAGGACAGACCATGGTTCTCAGCTGCAGAGTAGAGCACATTCTTTACCTCTGGTCCTGTCCTGAATGGGCCAAGGGCCACTGCATGAGCAATCTCCTGTTTGATCTGGGCAAAAGCTTGCTGTTGTTCAGGGCCCCAATGGAAATCGTTCTTCTTGCAAGTGACCTGGTAGAGAGGGCTCACAATCTGGCTGTATTCAGGGATATGCATTCTCCAAAAGCCGATAGCACCTAGAAAAGTTTGTGTCTCCTTCTTGCTTGTTGGTAGAGACATTGAAGTGATCTTATTGATGACCTCAGTGGGGACCTGGCACCGTCCATCCTGCCACTTCACTCCCAAGAACTGGATCTCTCGGGCAGGTCCTTTGACTTTGCTCTTTTTAATGGCGAAACCGGCTCCCAGCAAAATCTGGATGATCTTCTCTCCTTTCTCAAATACCTCCACTGCTGTATTCCCCCACACAATGATATCATCGATGTACTGCAAATGTTCTGGAGCCTCACCCTTCTCCAGTGCAGCCTGGATCAGTCCGTGGCAGATGGTGGGGCTGTGCTTCCACCCCTGAGGCAGTCGGTTCCAGGTGTACTGCACGCCCCTCCAGGTGAAAGCAAATTGAGGCCTGCACTCTGCTGCCAAAGGAATGGAGAAGAATGCATTGGCAATGTCAATGGTGGCATACCACCTTGCTGCCTTGGACTCCAGCTCGTACTGGAGTTCCAGCATGTCTGGCACGGCAGCGCTCAGCGGTGGAGTCACTTCATTCAATGCCTGATAGTCCACAGTCAGTCTCCATTCTCCATCAGATTTCTGCACAGGCCAAATAGGACTGTTGAAGGGTGAGTGGCTCTTGCTGACCACCCCTTGGCTCTCGAGATCACAGATCATTTTGTGGATGGGGATCACAGCATCTCGATTTGTCCGGTACTGCCGGCTGTGCACTGTCATGGTGGCAATTGGCACCTTTTGCTCAGTCACTTTCAGGAGTCCTACTGCAGAGGGGTTTTCTGACAGTCCAGGCAAGGTATTCAATTGCTTAATGCTCTCTGCATTTACAGCAGCTAGTCTAAAAGCCCACCTGAGTTCCTTTGGGCTTTTTTAAACAGACATTCCGAAGGAAGTCTATGCCTAAAATACACGGAGCCTCTGTGCCAGTCACAATAGAATGTTTCTGCCACTCCTTCACAGTCAGGCTCACCTCAGCCCCCAGCAGAGTCAATTCCTGTGATCTCCCCATTACCCCGACAATGGAGACAGATTTTGCCCCCACATATCCTGATGGTATCAGGGTGCATTGTGAACCAGTACTAGCTAACGCCCTGTGATTCTGTGGCTCTGATGTGTCAGGTCATTGGATCCAAAGTGTCAAAACACCTGGTTTCCCATGCCTCTCCCTGTCTAGAGGCAGGGCCTCTCTGGCCCTTGTTATTGTTTCCTTCCTGGGCATGCATAGTAGAAGTTCCTTATAGTGGGTCTGACAGATCATCCTCTTTGCTGTAATACCCTGCACCTTACTTGTGGGAGGTTGAGGCTACCTTCATTTTAGTGTGGTTCCCTTGGTTAGCATTTCCCTCCCTGAGCTGACACACCTGTGCTGCCTGGGCAGAAGTGGTGTTCCGATCCCATTTTCCCATGTCTTCCCCATGGTCTCGCAGGAAGAACCACAGGTCAGCTCGTGAGGTATACCCTCTCTCCCTAGCTGGGGGACTTTGGGCTCTATATTTGGGGCCTGTACATTTGGGGACTCATATTGTTGCTGCATTGATCTTCCTCATCTCCTCCCTCACCTCCCTCATCTCCTCCATCATCTCCTCCCTCATATCCCTCATCCTATCTTCGACCTGTTGGAGGTCCCTGGCCACGGCAGAGACATTGGCCTGCATTGGGCCATTCATCATGCTCTCAAAATTTCTGAGTTTGTTGGCAACAGAACACACTGTCTCTGGACTGTTATCGGCATTAATCATTGCTATGTAGGTGGTATATTGAGATGGACCCAAGGTTGCCAGATTCCATAACATCTGCCCTGTGCACTTGACCTTGTCAGGGTCATTGTCATGCTGTCCATCCCTCCCAAAGAGTACCTCTAATACTGCTGTCTCTCTCAGCTGCTGGATCCCTTCCTCAAGGGTCTTTCAACACATCCTATGGTGGTGCTCTTGCATTCTCTCTATGTGGACAAACCTATCTCTCACACTCATTAAAAGCTGCTCCCAGAGAGAAAATGACGCTGGCTCCCTTATGAATACCTTATCCACACCCGAGTCCTAGGTCAAAGGTCCAAAATTTCTGGCCTCAGTACTATCCAGTTGCACACCTGTACCCATCAGACCCCAAGTAGCCTGATTGTAAAAGCCTCACGGCCCCATCATACAATGTCTTTTTGCATATTACAGAGACCTTCATATGACAGGGACTCAGTGGATCTCAACCTCTGACTCTCCTGCAGTTGTGAGGGCCCTCTTTTCTTATTCTTATTATCTAGATGCTTTGATTTCATCTTAGATTTCTTTGTTTCCACAGGGGTGACTGCTGCTGGCTGTGACTGCCCTTGCAGTTTAGCTGGAACCTGTGTGGTTGTAACATTTGTGTGTTCCACTGCAGCACCACCAGAATCTCCCTCTTTAAGGCAGGGGAAGAGTTTCTTAACAGCTGGGGAAAAGTACTCCTTCAGTATCCGGCCATCCTTCACCAGAACCCCCACCAAATCCAGGTGGTTCTTTTCCGAGGTGGGCTGTGGTGCAGGGTCAGGCTCTGGGGCAGCATCTCTATTTCCTGGGGTAGGAAGCTGGGTGGTTGTCCAAGTCAATCTCCCTTTATCTCTGAATGTTAAATAGAATGGGTTTAACAGGCATATCAGCAACACCAGCCACTATATGATATCATTAGCATTTGGAGGGGATTTGAACCTTTCAAAAACTGGTGGGGTAGACCCAAAGGGCTGGGGGAAAGGTTAGGAGAAAATTTTCCCTTGTATCATTCCCTCACAGTAGGTGCCATTATTAAATAAACCCTAAAAACATACAGTTTGTGATGGCTCTGAATCCATGCACCCGTCTTCCAGAGGAAGTTAAAGATACATGAATTCCCACCTTATTAACCCATAAAGAAAACTGGATAACAGTTGTTGGAACCCAGAAGCCTCTTTCTGGAATACAGAAAATTTTAAATTTTCTGTGCTTTCTGACACTGACCTCCAAGAGAACACTGCTTTTGACTTGAGGCCTTGGAGAGGCTTCCAAATATATAGAGATAAAATCACTACTGTGTAGTTTGAATAAAAGTGTGTAATTTTACATGGTGACAGATTTTGAATTTGGGATTTTAGAATATAATAATAAGTATAGGTAAAGTATAGGAAGTTCTTGGAAGTTGTCTCTTTCTTCCTTCTTTCTTCTTCCTTCTTCTTCATGATTTCAGGTGGTAGTTTTTGGTTGGATAGTTAGTACTTCAGAGTGGGTCACAGGGGTTTAGTTATTGAGTCAAAAGTATAAATAATAAAAGTGTTATATTTTAATTGGACTGATTAGCTTTAAAATACTTTGTAACTAGCTAGATGGACCTCCATTTTTCTTGCTTTTGGCTCTATAGCTAGAAGTGCTGAAGAACTCTCTGTACTTTAGATAAGATTTAATAAACAACCAAGTCCAAATGACGAATCCTTCTCTTAGGCATTCTATTAGGCATTCTATCCTGACTCTGAGAGAAGGCAGAAGAAAAAGAACACAAGCCACTAATAAAGTGGTTTGAGTGCATACAAACAGCCACAGTAGCCTTAGTTATAAGATCCATGTTTAGATAAGGGATTGCAAATGGGAGAAATATAGCCAAGAGCATGTGCCACCAGAACCAGGGTAAGTTAAACCACATGGTGCTGCCTAATGAGGTCTCCATATCCAGCACACAAAAATTAGTTTACTTAAGAACTGTTATTCCTTTTTCTCTTAATGCTCTCCCACTGTACATTAAAAGCCAAAATCTATCTTGGTTTGAAAGACAGGTGTTTGTTAAGAAAGACAGGAACCTCTCCTGAAATGGACAATGTAAACTCCCCCCTTCAAATTATTATGATTTTGAAATTAAGGGGCTCTTGGGCAAAGATATGGAAATTGGGAATAACAGTTATTTACTAGGAAAAGTAAAATAGAAAGAACAATCCCAAAACACTGACAGAGTCAGAATACAGCCTGACACCCAGTCAGTCAGGGTGTTGGTAGCAGTCCCATTAAATGGTGGCTGCAGTCCTCCTGCAGTGCCAGGTGTGGTTCAGCTGAAGCAGTGCTCCTGTAGAATGGTGCAGTTTCCTCTGAAGGTGCAGGGATGATGTGGGAAGGTCTGGTTTTCCTCTGGAATCCAGTGGAAAAAGATGTTCTGATGTTCAAAATCTCAGATTTTATCTAGGTAGGAAATGCTTGTCTCCTCCTCCTGGGTGTAGCATCTCACAATGGGATGATGTAATTTTATCAGTCATACAGTGGGACTCAATGGCCCATTAACAGATGGTACCTCCCTAGAAGAAGAATGGGTCCTGAGAAAGATAAAGAACACTGCCCCACCTGGTTTCAACAGCTGGTGATAGAATACATACTTTTGTTTACATCCTGCTTTGCAAGCCAAGACAGGCAGATATGCCTGTCCTACCTTAAAGTAAGGAACACAGGAGAAGATTAAGATATTTTTCAGAAGCTGACCTGCTAGGAATTTGTATTAGATTAGTTTTGTCCCTCTTTTGTAAAGCCTATGAAGTTTTAATAAAAAGAGAAGCATTAGGAGTTTTCTTTCCCTCTAGCCCAATTTACTTTGTAGGTCAGCTTGAAAATTAGTTGTTAGGAATACCAAACCTGATCTTCCCAATCTGTTGGGCAGACTACTAAGGATAGAAGTAATCTCTGTTCAGTGCAGCTATTGAAAACCCAAGTTATCGGTCACTATATAAGACTAGATTATCACACTGTAACTACAAGCAATTTAGGTGATCTTTAGCTTGTCTCTTATCATCTCCTGTGATCACATTTCCAAACCTGTTTCATAAAGCTGAGATCTTTCTTTTACCTAATCACATAAGCCCATAAATCATGAGTATCAAAAAAGCAGGAAACAGGGTAACATCGCTGCTCAGGCTTGTGAGAGACTGAGACATGATTTCAGACTGGTAGGGAATCTGAATAGTTTAGAAAGAAACTAGCTGGTTTTATACACCTTTTCAAGGTACAGTATTTCCTCACATGGTAGTTCTCACTACACACCCTATGCCGTGTTGCCACATCAGCAACACACTTTCTAGATGTCCTTCTATGGGGTGATCAGGCGCTGTTCACCCCTCTGCCAGCTTCCAGCAGATTACTCTCCCATAGGGGTCTGCAACGTGGCACCTCCTCCCCTCAAGGTCAGGTGGAGACAAGCCTCTCTGTGCCTCCATGTGCTCTTTTGTGCCTCCCTGTGCTCCCTTGTGCTGCCATGTGCTCCTTTGTGCTGCCATGTGCTTCTGTAGGTGTGTCCCACAGCTCAACTTCATCCCCACACAGACTGGTCACGCCAAAGTACTTAAAAATTAATCAGAATGGTGAAGCATTTGTTTGACTCTAACCATGGCACTCTTTCTTCAGAACATTCATTAAGTCCTGGAATTAGGTGCTTAGCTGAAAACTAGAGTATTTTCAAATCCATAAGTAATATTCTTCCAAATGTTTAACTTTCTTACTTCTTGCCATGTTGTAATTTCTTCTATTCATCAGGCTTTATACAGTCTCCCAAAATAAAGGAGATGTTCAGTCTTTTTTACCTGATACATCTCAGACATCAAAAATAAGTCTGTCCACTAGCTTGATCTTTTGTTATTTGCCATTCAAAGTGCTTTTGCAATAGCTAGAAAGTATTAACATGGATATGCAGAAGATGCCTGAGGCTTTAGTCAAACCCCACACTTAGGCAGACAAAAGTATGGGTTTCTGTGCTGCCAGAGGGATGGTACAGTTGAAGTTACTAGAAAACATTTGTGTCAAGACACTATGACCTCACTGAACTTGTCTTAAAATATGTGATACTTAAAACACACTTATATTTACACCTACTAACTGACTCTTTAATTAATTACAAGGCAAATCTCTGTTGCCATGAAGAAGAAAACATGGGATGGAATTTTAGTTTTTATCTAGTTTGTATTCCACTTTTGAATAAGAATGGCTTTTCCTTACTTTTTAAAGAGTTTTTTTCTAAAATGTATATTATATTTTCAGGATATGCTGTCAAAAGTAATATCAGGTAGCTCCAAAGTGTTGATTGATGAGTTTTGGGTCTGAATCTAGACCAAGGCCAACTGGGGGTGTAGTAGATCTGATTGAAGATGTTCAATATTTAGTAGTATTGATGATAGCATGGTGTTTGAGGTTTGGATTCCTTTATTATTCTGCAGTTTGTATGAACAGCACTGCCCAGTAGAACTCATTACCCAGTTAACTTGCTTGCAATGTGTTTACACAAGTAAAATAATCTTCAGTAAAATGCTGAGGGCATATTATGTGTGCAGTATTGGCCCATTTAACATGCTTTGCTGAGTACATGTTCACTGCAGAAATGCTGATGATGGATGCATCAGGTAGTGGAAAAATATATTCCCTGTGGGAGCCCGGGGCGTACCCCTGGCCTCCTTGGGGGTCTCAAAACCCCCCTGGCAAGGGTCTCAAAGACTCCTGAGTGAGACCCTGGTGTCACAGGTGCTGAGTTCTAACCCCTGGGGGAAGTTGTCAGCACAAAGAGAATGGAAACAAGCTGCCAAAATTAGTGAAGTGTAAATTAGATTGTTAGAACATAGATAAATAGACTTTTGGGAATGTTTATGATAAGGGACACATGGCCAAGATGGAGAATTTGGGGGGTGGACACCTTTTCATCCTTCTTCTCCATGTCATCCATGTTGGGACACATTGGCACTCTTGGATTGGATGGGGTCAGGGCTGGACCATTTAATAAAATTGTATTGTATTGGGAAAACTTTGTAAACATGTAATACGTAGTACAAACTATCTAAAATAAGCCCTGCCTTCAGCAGGCAGATTCCACCATGGATGCCAGGCTGAGCAGACCACTGCTGGCCAGGCAAAAGGTCCCAGAGATAAGAAATAATAAACAATCCCTGGAAAAAGAGAAAACCGTCTCCAGCAGTCTCTCTTTGGCTGCTTCAGAGAAAACCAGAGTTTGAACCACCTTCGTGTCCCTCTGGGGTGATCTCGGGGCAAAGGAGAAACCTCAGACTGGGACAATTCCCTACATTTCTAGAACATAATTCAGTGTTTGTAATCCACTTTGGTTTCACTGGGGTTTCTGTTTCATGTTTTGTGATCTGAAATGTATCCTTTCTGTGATTCCTTTCTAGAACCTTGATATGGTTTAAAATACTACATTTTATTGGTAAGGTTATCTTTTGTTTGAAAAATTTCAGGGAATGCTTGTGTTGTGTTTGTGTCTGTAGGCACAGCTGATGGTGAAAGTTAGTATCTCCCACAGAAAAACAGGACTAGTCAGGCAATCAAATCTGATGTTACATGTGTACAGTTATTTTAGTATTCACTGACAGTGCTTTCTATATATGAATCTCTAAACACAAAATTTGGTTATAAGACAGTTATTATTATTCGTAGCTGTCATAATTATGGATAAATAAAGAAATACCATCTGGTCAGGAAAGGCCTACCTTGATACCCTGTTGGTTTCTAAAAGGCCATAACCTTGGACTGAAGATATAGTGGGTTTATTTTTAAACATGAGAACACAAATGTTTTATGTAAATAGCATAATGAAAGATATTTCCCTTGTAATTTATCAAAGGGACAGTGAGTAGAGGTATCAATAAATGTCTTTTAAGCATCAAGTATTTAAGGCAAGCTCATAAAATACTCAAATCAGAGTACTTTGACACAAACTTTTTACAGTAGCTTCAAATTTATCTGGAATTCTTATGCATATATGATCTCATTAAACAGAATGGCATATTTTATGTCATGCACAGACTATATGGTTTTAAACAAAAAAAAGAGAACATGGTATGGCTTTATACTAAACTGTTTTTACCTGAGGAAATTTCTGTTGTTTGAGTTTTATCTTATTCTTATTAGACTCACGAAACTGTAAAATTTTATCCTTTAAACTCCTTTTTGGCTATTTTATTTTATTTTTTTTTTATTGCAGTGGTAAAGCCAATGAAAGCCTTGAAATTTCTTATGCAAGCAGCATTTTCTAGAAAAACTTTGGTAAGAGAACTGTCAAAGAACAATGCTGTGTCAAAATGTAGGTTGAGACATTTTTGTTTATGAACAAGTATAGTTTTCTCATGGTCAAGGAGGCACTGTGATTCTGGAAATTATATCTGCATAATGATAGAGAGGGTACACTGTGCAGTCCTCTATAAAGCTGCATTTATCAACTCCCAGTTTTATTTAAGTATGAAACATGATTGAAAGTTTCCACTGAAAAGGAAAGACGATTCTATTTACAAGGGAAAGCTGAGGGTTTGTTTTGGTTTTTCTTCCCTTCCAGTTACTGACTTCTATTGCATTTAATGCAGCTTCCACGTGTTGTATAATCTTACAGTGACCCGTAATGTACTAATTTATTACATCTTCTTGATTGTGCTTACTGCTCCCTTCAAAGTCTAACATTTTACAGTTCAGGATCCCTTCTTCTGCTCCCCCACAGCAAATCTTCATTATGTGAAGTGCAACTTCCTGTCTGATTCCTCAGAGTAATGACAGGGTTTCTGCAGCTGCATTTCTGCAGCTGGCAGAACAGCCTCCTTTGCAGAGGAAGGCCATTAACATTCCAGCCTTGGACCTTCTCGCCATGTCTTCTTTCATCAGACCTTCTGGCTTGTCTCTACAGTTGTATCAAGCATGTGACTTCCTTCACATGTGCTGAATGTAGATCTTCCATCTGTTCAGTTGAATGTGAGGGCTTATGACTAGTGCAGTTTTATGTGGATTTTGGAAAAAACAAATTTTAAAAGATGAAAGAGTGGTCACTTTAAAGTCAGCACTAAGAAACTGGAGAATCTTGGAAGGCTTTGAATTGTGCCCCATAATTTTAAGTTCATCCTTCTGCATTTTCTGATTTTATGCATGCCTGTATGGCACATGATGATGATGATGACCTATGGCCTTCCTGGGTTTACGTTGCTATATGTATAATATGGCTGTTGTCTTATTTCTTTGTTCCTTCTCCCCTCAAAACCCCCATGCTCTTAACAGTTTATATTCAAGTATCAGGACGAGGACTTTCAAACACAGAGGAAAGAGTACAGTGAGGAAGTGTTAAACGACATTACTGCAAGAGAGGAACTCACAGTAGTGGAGCAGCAGGATGTATGACATTCATCTGTGGGTAATGCCAGCAAGAAGTGGAATACTGCTTCTAATGAGTGCATGGAGGTTATACCTGTGACAACCATGGGCCATGTGGGCTGCAAAAATGGACAACGGGGGCTTGGCACAATCCAGCTCCAGCAGACACGGCATCTGCTTTTGAGGCTGCTGATAAGCAGACCTCTCCACGTCCGTGGGAGATGGAAGGCTGCTCTGAGGCAGCTTGGGGGCAGAATCAGGCTTTTATGTGCTCTTCTCACAGTTATATTTGAATATCCATGTTTGTGAGACTGGCTTTACTTAAACAGTCCCACAGTTTCCATGCCCTATCCCCAGATTTCAAAGCCAAAGGAAATTTTTCAAGCATATGTTTCTTGAGGAAGACCTTTACTCTTTGCAATCATTGTTTTTTTCGGGGAATGACAAACACCGTGCCTCACACCACTCCTGCTGCCCTGCCTTGCCCTGCGGCTTCTGCAGCCTCACTCCCCGCCGGGACAGCGGACCTGCCTTTTGTACTGCTGTTTCATTTCAAGATTTGCAGCAGCAGCTAGAGAAGCTGCCAAATGCCGTGTCGGAGGCTTATTGTAGCAAAGGTACGTGTGTGCCATCTAGAGGAAGCGCGGCCGCTTGAGGGGAGAGGAAGGGGACGGGATGCGCTGCGGGCTCGGAGCGACCAGGAGCGAACACCGGGGCCCCGCAAAAAACCCTGAGCGCGAGTCAGTCCCCTTGGGAAACCTCAGTAAATGGCGTGCTGTATCAGCTTATATGAGTAGACAGACAGTTCAGTAATGCCTGGTTGTGGGGGTGTTAGCATCCTGAGAGTAAGAGACAGAACCTCACAACCTCATTCCCTGTACCCCGGACCTTGTACGGTGGCAAAAATTAATACATTTTCAGCTAGGTCCCGTGCCAGCAAGATGAATCTGTGTGAAGTTATGTGCACAACGCTTCTTGTGAATAAGAAACCCTCAAACACTGCAGGCATGATCGCTCAGGCACTGCTGGATCTGCAGAGCGAGGTTTCAGTGTGACAGTCATTGCTGACAAGGTCAGCTCTCTCTTTTCAAATCATCTGTTTTCATGAATTGACCTTGTTAAAAGAAAATGTCCCATCCCGTGGCTTTAGACTAAAGTTGAAGGAGCAGAGAGGAAGTTAGGTCTTATTAATTCAAAGTCTACTAAGCACTGGCTCCCTGTGTACAAGTGGAGGCACGGTGAAATACCCTGTGACTGCTGTGCAAAATGAACAATCGACCTGTCATATTCAATAACTTTCTTCTGAATTTGTTGTCACATTAGAAGATTTCTAAATTGAAACTGTCTTGACTGAGTGGCTTTAAAGAACTGAAAAATTTCCTCAAAGCTCATTGTCATATTGTCTCCAAAATAATCTAGAAGAGTAGTTAATATGCAGTAGTCTATTCACATTTTGAAATAGATCATTACTTCTCTCAAAAGTAACCAATATTAGAGGATGACTAATAAGGGTCAGTGTATATTTGACTTGGTGTTTTTTTCAGTGATCTCATTTGAATTACATCAGCCTCATGACAAGGATTCCACTTGAAAGGACACTTTATAACATCTAGTGGCTGTTTGACACCATGAGGTTCCTAAGTGTTTACTGCAAATTGCAAACCAATGAATAACAAGGAATGTGAAGTACTTTGCCCTGTAGGTACTTCCCTTGCCCAGAGTTGGAAACTGAGGAGGTGCAAAAACAAAAGAGCAAGCTCAGGTGACAACTCGTGACTCGTCTTCTAGTGCATGATACTTTCTAACTGGTGCAAATGTGTAAAAAAGCTTCTCCATCCAGATAAGAGGAGCAAACAACCTCCCCCTGCCCCCACCAATTTATTCTGCACTGTTTAATGAGGTCACTGTGCACTGAGGTAGGCCGGATCTGTGGCTGCTCAGCAAAAGTACCCACGTCTGAGGCAGCTGCAAGAAGCAATACTGGGCTGCTGTTCTTGAAAAAGCAGATACCTTGTGACAGCATCCTGGCATCCTAGGACACCTCTGCACAGTGTCAAGTGACCACAGACATGCTTGCACTACCTTGGAGCTATCTGGCTTGCTCATTGAAGCCAGTGTGAAAGTGCTTTTCATTGCTGAGTGTTGCCTTGTGCTGCTGCTGTGTTCATTGCTTCTCACACCAAAATAAGCTAAAAACAGTGGTAGGCAAGTCAGAACATGTACACACAAGTGGTGCTTCCGTGTATACAGAGTCTCTTTTCTGTTGTGTGTAGGTGAGAGGTAAAGTTTATCTTCCCACTGCAGAAAAGAAC
Source organism: Erithacus rubecula (assembly GCF_903797595.1). NCBI lineage: Eukaryota > Metazoa > Chordata > Aves > Passeriformes > Muscicapidae > Erithacus > Erithacus rubecula. The sequence continues at coordinate 1,957,073 of NW_027635590.1, forward strand.
GTGACAAGTTCACAACATGACAAGGTGACAACATAACAAGATTCACTTCTTAGAAGAGAATGTAGGATAAATCAACTTATTAGAAGATGAGTTGTCACATCACAAGCAAAGGAGTCATAAGAAGATGAGGAGGTGGCTACAACTCTGTATTTCTTCCCAGAACCTTTTTGTCAGATGGCATTGTAGATGGAATCATCTCTGGCTCAGGTTTAATATTAAAAATTAGATGAGGAGGTGGTAGGGGGATGGGGACTGTAAAGAGGAATGGAGTGTCCCTTTCTCTTTTTAACAGACAGAAGGCTTTCCACACAGGGAAATGTGGTTCTTCTATTGGTCCATCATGGGTCCTGCATCAAAAGGCAAAGTTTTCAACTGAATCACTTCATTCCTATGTCTTCCTGGAGAGAGACAGTTTTGACATTGGTCAGCTCATTTCATTATTTCCAAGCACACTTCTGGTCCATTATGGAATTTTGCAGCCTAGAGGAAGTGCCCACTAGGACCTGAGGTTGGAGTTTGGTTTTATTTTGATTTGCAGTAACAAGAGAGACAAAGATTACTAGAGAAGTAAATTAAAATTACATTGATTTTCTAGTCTAAGTAATGCTTTCTATTTGTACCATGCTTGGCTCCAGCAAGCCAGACTTGCTTCTGCAAGCAAGATATGTTGGGCCTTCTAGGACTGTAAAAAAATAAAAATTTGTGCAGGAAATGCTTTTTACAAGATCAGTAGTATATTACCTATAGGTCTTCATGCATCTCAAAGGTAGATGCTTAGTTGAGTCTGTATTAAATAAAAATGTTTTCAAGGTCCTATTTAGAATACACAATGGTTGATCTTAAAAAATCCCCAAAATTCACAGGGGAACACCATAAAGAAACCAATGCTATAAAGCAGTCTCATCCACACAGACATTGTACTTTACATACTATTCTGGAAAATAACCTACTGCATAATAAATAGGATTAAATATGAAAACCTACTATGGACAAAAATACTTGCTTATCCCTCACTGGTCATGTTTAGCAACATGGGGTGGTTTAAAAATGATTAGGCATTTAAGAAAAGAAAAAAAAAAAGTGGTTGTGCATCAAGTACCAAACTTACTATTATACTCAGTGTATCTGCAAACTGTGACTAAAAGTGAAACATTTTTAAAATACCTCTGATAATGAAAAGATTTGTTGTAAAATATGTCTTAAATAGCTTGAACAAAATACTGTGTGGGAACAAAATTGCTTTATTCAGCCGTAGTTCTCGGATTAGGCCTTGATGGGGTCGACATACAGGAAGACTGGAGGATTTGACAGCAGGGGGGCTGGAATCCATAACAAACACCTTTTTAATACAGGGAGTTACCACCACATGTGCTAATATTCTCATAAAAATGTCTTTAGTGTGCAAGATGTTGAGGACAGGTACTGGGCCACAAAGCTGCATGGCAGGTTCCACCTCTAGATTTGGGAGTTTCCTTTTGTTAAGTGATCACACAGGACAGGGTGTTGTCTTCTCTCTTTCTGTCAGCAATTGTATCCTACTGTGTTTCCTCATTCTTGGCTGATTTGTACATGCTCAGGGCTCCTGCAAAGTCTACCTCCAAGCACTCAGAAGAAAGACCTAATACCCTTACCAGATACTTTTGGAAAGCTGCATGTACCAATTTTGCTCCTGACTCCCAGTGTGAGAGTCTGTCTCACTTTTGATCATTCATACTCTGCAAAACATCTGAAAGCAAAGAACTTAAAATTTGACACAGTGAGTAGCAAACAAGAAAGAAGCTGCTTTTTACATGCTTGCTTTGAAAGTCATCAGTTCATTTTTCAAAAAAAAGCAACTTGTTTCTGAGGCATGTATTAAAGCTGTTTCCTTTTTAAAAACTTTATTCTCACACAATCTTATTCTGAAACTGTATGATTTATCTCTCTGATAGTTTCTTATATATATATATATATATATTTTTTTTTTTTTCTGTTTTCATTTTGTGGGACACATGGTGGTTCAGCTGGAAGGAGAGAAACTTCAAAAACTAGAAACTAGATTATAGATCAAAATAACCCTAAATACAATTTCGAATAGCAAGTTTTGGCTTTTCTTTTCAGATGAACAACTTTACCAGTTGCTTAAAAAAATCTCCCAGTCTGACTTAAACCACATTTTTTCACCCATTTTAGATACACCAGTAGTCCAGTCAGAATTGTTAAAACTACATCACTCAGTGGGCAGACTACAATATGACTTAAAAACCCACCTGCTTTTTCATTTAGGTGGCTTCAGTGGAGGTGAGTGGTACTTTTTGTGCACCTTTGTGTTGCTTACTGGCAGATGTACCCCAATCAGAGAGATGGGAACTCGTATGTTCCCTTGTTTCTGTTGGCACCTGGAACTGCAATCACAGCTGAGTAAATACTGACAATCTTGTTCTGGGCCATTAGTTTTGTTGTATGTATATGCCAAGAAAAAAAAAATCACTTAGTGTGGTGAGTAAAATGTGTCAAGGCTGTGCTTGTGTGTCAGGTGGAAGTGGCAGTGTCACCATGGAATGCCATGCAGACCAGCCAGGTGGTGCGAATTGTGGTGGGAGATAACTCAGACCTAGGCTAAGGAGCCTAGCTAGGGACCCAACCCAATGTTTCCCACTTGCAGATTTTATCAATCACTTCTAAAGCATAAAATTTGGGAAGATGGAGCCTACAATTAAATTCCTCTGTTTTTTCTGTTTTTAAAGTGTCATAGACATATTTCTATGCATCAGAATAGGCAGCTTAAATAGAAAGAAAACAACCTTCAAAACCAATACATAGTGTATGGGCTTAGATCATTATTATTTGTGGGTCATTCGTCTTGATTTTGGCATGAAAAAAGATAGCAATTAGATAATAAGGAAACAAAGTCCACCAGCTGATGGATGAAATTCAAGTTTTGCAGACTATTCTTTAGCTTTCTGCAGCCTGGTGAAAAATGTGATCCTGTGAATCTAAAAATGATGTCAGACTTCTAAGCAACAACACACATGCTGGAGGGAATTCCACATCATCTTGACACAACTCAGTGTGCTCCTGTCTCCCACCAGCTGGCTGTCATTTGAAAATGAGCACAGTAAGGTGTTACGGTCATTTCAGTGCCAAGTGTATGTTCTTGCTTACTCATTTTTTTAGACTTAGAGGTTAAGATTAAAGACCTTAGAGGTCCCTAACTGTTCCCATCCTCCAGCTCCTAGGTTCAATGACAGTGCCTCTGGTACTGAAAGGAAAGACTTCATCAGGAAAGGAGACAGGTCTTAGGTTCTTATTTTCATGAAGCTGAGCAGCATCAATGGGAGAGATTGGAATGTTACAGGCTCTTTCACTTCTAATTCTGTTTTTCTGATTTGTGGGGAAAACAATGGCATTTTTTCACATGTCTGAGGATCTTTATGAGGCTATGATATGTAAGATGAAACAATGAGGTGCTCAAAAATAAGAGGACACTGATGCCCTGTAGGAGGGGTATGAACAACATGAGCATCAGCAGGGGCCAGCTTCAGTTGAAATAGCTTCTCAGATATCCCTACAGACTAAAGAATTATTTTCCAGAAAAGAAAATTTAATGCAAGTTAGGACAATAGAAAGAAACATAAAATCAACAAAGATTAACTGAAATTTGTAGTAATTCTGAAGTATAAATGCTTAAAATTACAAGAACTGATAGTAAGGTTTTCTAGTACAGCAGAAACAGAGAGACTGAAAGCCAATTAGAGACTTTTTTAGCACACTGGAAGATAGAAACCCTGATAGTGTACAATCATCCTTTCATTTTGCAATGTTTTGTTTCCTGAGTAAGACTGTAGACATGCTTAACATCTTCATGCAATAGAGGTATTGTGAAAGACAATTCCTTTGAAATAAATAAACACTCTGTTTAACTGTACATGTCAGGTAAGAAGACAAAAAAGATAGATAGGCATTGGGTGGAGTTTCAACTTGAGTCTATTTTTTGTTTGGTAGCATCAAACAAACCACTGAATTTGAATTAATTTTATTAGTTGCATATGCTTGTTCTCATTTCAAAGGAGTTGTTGGAAGGATTAGCAAGGAGTTTATAAAATCTTCACTCTCTCTGTGTTGAAAGACATGATTCTGGGAAGAGATGGAGTCTTATCTCAAAATTTTTTTCTGTAAATTTCCATGAGGAAATCACTACCTTCCCTAATTTTGGGAAGCCTCCAAACACCATTGGAGAAATAACCAATACTTCAGCTGTTTCTGACCAGATTTGTTGCTGAGCTTCACTGATTTATTTGTACTCTGGCTTGTTTCATACCATAACTGGGTCATCATTCTTCATGCAATTCCTTATGAAAGAATTACAAAATTCTCACTATAAAATAGGAAATAGTCTCTTAGGTTACAGAACTCCAAAAGGTTCTCTCAGAAGGTTTGGGCATGAGATCAGATGTTCAAACACTGGCTCTCAGCCATCAATCACCACATTTCCCATAAACTCAGCACCTGGGCAATTTTACTGAAGTGCTCATAGCTGTACTGGTTGCCTTGGCAGTGGTGGCATGCCAAATGGAATACAAAGGGACTGACTTCATTGTTACAGTCACAGCAAACACAAGATTAAGAGTCCTTTCCCCTGCAACTTTTTGAAAACAGTAGTCATAAAAGAACTTGAAAGTTTGGGTATTGCAAACTCCTGCAACATAAGGGTTCAGCATAGGGCGACTTTTTATTCTGCTTTTCTGTCTGAGAAGAGATGGTGCAGATGAGCTAGGCTGCAGTGTTGATTAACTGGTAAATCTGGAAAGAATGTGTTGTCAGTGCTTCACAGGTCATGCAGCAAACATGAAAGGAAGGAAGGGAGGTACCTGTCAGGTGATGCTACTGGAGAGGTTAAGCAATGAATATAACTCAGAAGTTACCATGGATTAGCATATTCCAATGTGAAGAGCAAATCTTGCTTTTCCTCCTCAGCTGCCACATAGATGAACCTGTAACCCTTTCTGTGAACCTGTAACCCTTTCTCATCTTCACAGAATTTTACACCACCATGAATTCCTTCTCCTTCTTACTTGCTGTCCCAGCTTCATTGACATCTGTTACCACAGCTGAAACAATTAGCATGTTACGAGCTGAGCTTCTCCCACTGGCAGACTAGGCAGACTGGGTTCAGATCCAAAAATTTTGAGGTATGTGTTGAGGCATAGCCATATAAACTTGAGACAAATTAGGGTTTCATGGAATCACAAAACCATAGAACGGTTTGGGTCAGAAGAGGCTTTTAAGATTTTGTAATTTCTTCTCCAGTCAGAGGAAGGGACACTTTCCACTAGACTGGGTTGCTCAAAACCATACCAACTGGCTTTGAACACTTTCAGAGAGGAGGGATCTGCAATTTCTCTGGGAAACCTGTGCTGGTATCTCACTAGTCTCACGGTAAGCAATTTTCCCCCAGTAGCTAATCCACACCTACTGTCTTTCAGTTTAAAACCATTCGCCCTTGTCCTGCCATCATGCCCCAGTAAAACAATCCCTCTTCAGCTTTCCCTTTCAGGGACTGGAAGGTGTCATAAGGTCACCCTGGAACCTTCTCATCTCCAGGCTGAGCAATGCACATTTTTTCAACATTTCCTGGTAGGAGAGGTGCTCCATCTCTCTGAGCAACTTGGTGGCATCCTCTAGACTCGTCCCATGAGGTTGATGACCTTCTTACTTTGGGGTCCTAGAACTAGAAACTGTATCTGGTTTTCATGTCTGGTCTCATGTCTGATTTCCTTACTTACACTCATTTAAAAATTCGATGAAATCTTGAATTGGAATGACAGGATCCAAAACTTGAAGTAGTGCTGCAAATCACCAGGGAATAGACCCAAGTATAAAAAATTTTCTTCCACATTTTAGAAGCAAAATGGTGACAGTTGCATTTTACATGTATTGAATGTTGGAGGTCTTTCCTGCATCAGGATTCTATTTGCAATGTTATCTAACTTGAGTTTTGGGTTTTACACATGCTAATGCACAAATAATTTGCCTCAGGGGCAAAGTGATAAGAGGTAAAAATATATCTGAATTGCCAAACTCAGGATTACTGCTTTTAAAATCGTGTAGGGGAAATTTCTGTAAATTGTTTCCTGTTGTGAATCTGATGGGCTGTTGAATAGTGTCAATTTATTAATTTTCACTTTCAGCTGCTATGCTAACCTCTTTTATACAAACCCTGTTGGGAGAGAAGAGGAGAGGAGAGGAGAGGAGAGGAGAGGAGAGGAGAGGAGAGGAGAGGAGAGGAGAGGAGAGGAGAGGAGAGGAGAGGAGAGGAGAGGAGAGGAGAGAAGAGGAGAGGAGAGGAGAGGAGAGGAGAGGAGAGGAGAGGAGAGGAGAGGAGAGGAGAGGAGAGGAGAGGAGAGGAGAGGAGAGGAGAGGAGAGGAGAGGAGAGGAGAGGAGAGGAGAGGAGAGGAGAGGAGAGGAGAGGAGAGGAGAGGAGAGGAGAGGAGAGGAGAGGAGAGGAGAGGAGAGGAGAGGAGAGGAGAGGAGAGGAGAGGAGAGGAGAGGAATTTCTGTCTCCAAAAGCAACAGAGTGTGCTCAAGCAAATATGGTCCCAGACACTAAGGGATGCCCTGATACCTGTCTAGACCCAGAGGAATGAGCAGGGAACCTTGCAGCCGAAGTGCTGGAGGGAGCAGGATACATCCAAAAAGTTCTAAAGGGAGGTCTAATGGTGACATAATTGGAAGAAAAATATCTCAGCAAGTTCACCTCAAAGCTGTGGTAGGCTTCAAATGCCATCAGAGAAAGGGCAGCTGAGACTGGTAAGACTGCATCCTTTCAGATCTTCTTCCTCTGTTTACAAAAGAAAAAATCATTTGTTTCACAAAATGAAGTCTAGTCATCAACAATTGCTGGGCCAGTGATGATAGAGTAGTGCTCAGTCATTACTGGACCTCAGAGCCACTAAACCCCCAACAAAAGCTTCACATGGTCAGGTGCCAGGTAGGCAATTCACCAGAGCCAGGGAGTGGCCTGGTATGGCACCTCTGGGAAATATCTGCGGAAGAGGAAGTTTCAGAAGGTAGAAGATTCTAAAAGCTACCAAACCACTGGAAAAGTGCATCTTTTCACAGTTCACAGCCACAGATTTCTCCTGGAATTAGACAAAGAAACAAGGTTAGGTTAGGAGAGCCTTTAAGGATCTGTCTCTCTTCCTTCTCTGTCCAAATTCTGACCAGAAGTACAAAACAAAGTTCAACTCGTTTTTTTCCTTCATCTGATTTTAAATCAATCTTGAAATAGGTATTTGTAATCCTTAAATATCTCTTTTTGAATATTCTCTGCTATGTCCAAGATATGGAGAATCCTGATGCTGTCCCAACCTGTGTTCTTATTCTTGCTTCTGATACTGTGCCACATTTTAATTCTCCAGGAAAAGGATGAAAAACTGGAAAACATTGCTTGGCGTCTCTATTTTTCTGCTCTCCTTGCTGCTGTGAAATTAGCATTTCAGTATTAAATACCGACATTTTTATTTAAGCTGTGTTTTTTTTTCCTGATGCAAACACCCACAGTTTGCATGCCTCCTATAAAGATACAGCTTCATCCCTTCTCCAGCACCATAGTAAATGTGTTGTTAGACTGTGTGAGGGAATTCTTGTAACCTTCCTGAATATATGTATTTAAATATGTCTACCACAAAAGAGTTGACTTTCTCCGTCCCTATGCATATGCTACTTCTGGGTCTTCTGGGGACTTCCTGATGCCTGGGTTCATTTTAGCTAAACTGATTTTGTTTGCCCTGGTTTAGAAACATTGAGTCCTAAAGGTTTGCTGACTACGGAGTATCAGAAAGGAGGAAGCACACCTGTTCATGTTTTCCCTAAAATATTCTTCCCTAAATAACTTGAATAAAGCAGCAGAGTTTTAACAGCAACAGAAGCAAGGACTCATGGTACTGTAAACATTCAGTGTTGGCTTGTTATCTGATGAGAAGACTCTTCTGAGAATAAGCTGCGAGGTAGTCTTTTCATTTTTCTTTGTTCTGGGAGAAAACCAGATGAAACATTTCTCATTTGTTTGCTTTCTAGGTATGTCTGCCACTATATTTTTGTTCCATTTTAAGAGTTAAGAAGCTTCTAGTGATCTTTGCAAAATTAAAAGATTTTTTCCTGATAAAAGATATTTTTAGAACACATAAAAGAAGTAAGTATATTTTATATATATCTTGTTGTGTGTGAAACGGGAAGTTGCAGAAGTACATAGATTTAAGGAGATTTGCTCTTTGAAATGGGAGAGCTCATGGCTTGTTTCAGTCATCTGTGTTTCAGAGAAATTGTGCTCCCTGACTGCCAAGACTGCAACCGGATGACCAGACATTTTCTTTTACAATGCAGTTACTCCCCTCTCTTTCTGACCTGTGCCCTGCACACAGCACTATCAATCTGGGACAAAACTGCCATTATCCCTTCCTCATAAAGTTCTTTATGTAGATGATCTTTCTAAGCACAGGACAGTACAATGTCCTTGCTGCTCTTGGCAGACAGCTCTAAAAACAATAATTGCTTCTCAGCTGCACCACTTTAACATCCGTCAGGCTGTTATTCCTGGTGATGTGTTTGTCATACCAAAATTGGTGTGCCCAGCCTCCCTGGCAGGAGGTCAGTCCTGGGAGATGCTGTGAGTTTGCACCACCTTGTTTAAGGAGCTATGCAAGCACAGACATTGTTTTGAGTAACTGGACAGAGAACTATGGGTGGGAAGGGAGGACATGAGAAGGTAGGGGCTGGAATCTGTGGTGGGAGCACACATAGTGAGGGCAGGAAGGCTATTCTTTCTGTTTTGCTTTTCTGTTATACTGCATTTATACAAGCATGCCAATCACACCCACATCTCTGTCAGTTTCAAAAAAACTCTCAAAACTGCCACCTGCTGACTGTTCTTGGGAATGTAAAATAAAAAGATGTCCCGATCTCCCCTCTCCAGAAGCCATGTTGTCTGAGCTATGGGCTACTATCCACGTTTTTGGAATTCCCCAGTGCACACAATTTTATCCCAGACTAGTGGTATTGGAGCATTTCTGGTTCTGGTCCCTCCTTTGCACTACTTCTCACTGCTTTATCTTGTTTCTTCTGCCTTTGTTGAGAGTGTACTAGCATGCTTGCCCTCTTCCCAGGAGATCTGAGCTGGAAAACATCCTTGAAAGGCTGTAGGGTGCTAATTCGGGGCTGGTTGCCACACCACTTTGCGTCAGTGTTGACATTACCCATGTAGATGGGTGGAAAATCACATCAGAGTGCTGGACTGATACAAAGACATGGGTTTTAAAACTATAGAAAACATTAGTCTTTTAATATGCTGGTCTTCAAGGAAGAGTACATGACCTAACTTGTCTCCCTAAGGAAGGAGTCTTGCAAAGACTAGAGCATGTAATTTCCAAGAAGTACTAGATCCGTCTGGCTTTGAGACGTTGGACCATTTCTGTAACCACACAAGCCTGAGAGTGGCAGCATGCGAAACAGGGAAGTGTATTGGTGTAAGGTGTGTCCCTCTGGGATATAGATATAGAGCAATATATATTCTGTTCACTGTTTTGTTGTAAATGTGTAAAAGCTGCTGCCTTTTTTCCCTCCTTTTAGTCAGTACACCTGGCTTTTCTTCTCAAAAGAACCTTTTAATCTGGGTCTTCACAATCTCTCAGTTTGGGCTGAACTGAGGATTTGCCAGTAGTTTCCTGGATAAACATGCCAATTGACATTTGCTTCCTTGATCGCCTTCTTTAGTAAATATTACTATTTCTCCCAAAATTCATGAAAGTTAAGCTTGTTGGAGGAGACAGAGTCAGATATGGACACAGATATGTGCATAACAGGAACAATGATTTTCCTGTTACACTGAACATACTGAAAGCTGTTTCTGAAAAGTTTGAGGAGCCTACTAAGAGATCCTGTGTCACAGAATTTGGGTCTGCAATAGACTGCATTAGAAACTTCTCAAGGGAACTAATCGCACATAGTCTGTTCTTTTGATTCTGTTCGCTATGCACCTTCTCCTTTAAAATAAGTTTCAGAGTTCATTCTCTGCCCACTCGGCTGCAATCATCCAGTATATGGATGATATACTTTTCAGTACTTCTCTACTATGATGTTTGAAATGATCTGTCAGAATTTGTGGGGGCTGAAGAAACCATGTAGGTCTCTGCTCTGACCAAAAAAGTCCAAGGCTCTATTCTGGCTTAAGCTACACCATATGCACTCAGTTCCATCTTCTGTGATTTGCAAGCAGACTCCCTTCATGGCCCCAGAACTGACTTGTTACCCCATCTTGTCAGCAGTAGGTGTTACTGGTCACTGTCAACAGCCTGACACCACTGTAGGCATTGCCCGTGTTGGGGGCACACAGTGCCCACCATGAGCAGCCCCATACTATGCCTTTCTGACAATACCAGTGAGGAAGTTACTGAGAAGCTGCTCGTCAGAGTAGCAAAGAGCAGGAGAGTGAAAGGCAATAGCCACAGACTGCGAAAGGAGATGCTCAGCCTTATGAGAAGGAAGAGATTTTCCCCATGAAGACAGCCCAACAGTGCAGGAGGGGCCAAGACAGGTTGTGCCATGTCCATCCCTGGAGTATTGTCAGCCCCAATAGGATAAAAAGCCCCTTCATACTGGCTCCATTTGAAAAACCTGGTCTGATCCCATGGCTGAGTCTACTCAGGGCAGGGGTTAGGCTGGAGTCTTCCCAAGTACCTGGTGGACTGCATGAGTTTGTGATCCTCAGCCATGTAGGCAGGGTGTCTTCAGACACACTGCTGGCTTCCATCAGGAATGAGAGTGTTTGGGTGTTCCTGCTGAGGAAGTCAGTTCCCTCTTCTCCTGAAAGCCATACTGTGGTTTCATCAGAAGGCCTCAGAGTTAGACAGAGGTGTGGAGAAACATATCTTGTGGGGTTGAGGAGCAATCTATCCAACATGAACTAGCAGCTGTACGCTGAAATGAACATAAAACTCTATGCTTGAGTTATTTGGCAAGAGCAGTGGAATTATTTGTCTGGTATCATGGGAGAATTATGCCTATTGAATTTTAACTTTGTGTTACCCTTGTTGTTCTTGCTTTCATGGCTGGTTTTTACAAGAAGTTTGATCACAAAATGAATTAAGGACAGCCCTCCAATCTTCTTGAATACTAGATCAGCTCTTTTTTGCAAAACAATCAGGTAGAAACAAGGTTTTGCAAGGCATGTGAAACTGAAAATACGTTTTTTAAGATTTGGCAAACTGTGCAAGTGACAGGAAACCTCAAGCACTGTATTACTAAGCAATTAATACCAAAAGACTTTTCAGTAATTCCTGGAATACCTTCACACTGCTACATTTCTTGGTAATTTTGTGAAGGTATTTCCATCTGCTTGTCTTGCAGTCTTCATACTGTGTCCCTTTGAAAAACAAAGTATTTACTAGAAGAATATTTGAACACAAACAAATGAAACAGTATAGAAGGAGCCTGAACATTAAAAAGTAGATAATTTAAATGCCAAAGCTGTTGGGTTTTCTCAGAAAGCCCTTAGTATGATTCAACCTAAACAAAACAGTTTTCAACATAACGACAGAATGGGATACTGACAGGCTAGTAATGCTCTTTCAGAGCAGAAGTCTGAAATGGAAAGATCACCTGCAAGGCTGCCCTGTGAGGAGCACCATGTGAAGTGCCTGCAACCTACAACCATGCACAAGATGTGGAGCTCAGTGGATGAGATGAGCCTTGGTTCACTTACAGTTTACAAATATTATTTCTAGTTGGCAGCAAGAAAAACTGGTGGATGTTTCCCTGCCTGTTGCCACAGCTAGATGAACGTACATATTCAAGATTATGAGAACTCCTGGCTCTTTCCCAGCTGGTGATCAGGGACAGAATTTCTTGAAGCTTGCTGTGAGATGGAACATAAAGAAATGGAAAGGATAACAGTGTGTTAATCTAAGAGACTAAAACATCAACCATGTAAAATTCATTCTTGGAGAGATTTCAGTAAGGGTATGGTTTAAAGGCAGAATTTCCTCTTCTGTTAGAAGGACTGCTGTCACGTCCCATTTGTTGGACAAACATCTTTTGAAGTGGATTTCTCTGTCCCTTCTTGGTGGCACTGGCCTTTTTTCTTATATATGGTGGTTGAAAATGCAAACCACCAGAAGTTTCTGTTCTAAGTCAAAAGACTTTGTAGGTGAATTGTTTAGCTCCTGTGGTTCATTTACCCATTCATGAAGTAGACATTATGAAAAAATAAACACACACACACACTAAAGCCAGTAAAGTATATTTCAATGAATTTCTACAGTTTTCTGCAAGTGAATATGGGAAAAATGCTTCCATCTGGAGCAAAAATGGATGCACATAGACTTATGAATAATATGAGGAATAGCACAAAGCTATTTTATATCTTTTGCATTTGCAATATTGAGACATATGGAAGTAAAGATGTGCCCAGTAGCATAAAAATATTGGCACCCTGCTGGGAATTGTACTTAGATGCCAAGTCTCAGACTGGTATGCCAAATGACAGCCTTGCCAGCTTCCGTGAAGAGGGCTTATGAAGTTGTCCACTTAGTTTTATATTGGCTTCTTGGTTTAAGCTGGTCTTCCTGTAAAAAAGCTAAAAGCTAAAGTGTTTGGAAGTTTTTTGGATTTGAATTTTTAAAAAGCCTTTAGGATTTTTATAACGTCATGCCATTGAAACTGACTGTGTTTAGCCCTGGAGGACTAAACACAAATTTAGTTCAGGAAACCATGAAAACAAGACTTGTAGAAGAATAATGTAATTTTAATATTTTCTCATTTCCTTTTCCAGACAAAAAAAAAAAAAAAGAAAGATTGCTTTGAGATGATCTTAGAAGCAATAGTAAAAGATATTTCCAAGGGGAAAACAATGTCATTTTCTCCCTCTCTCATATCTGTGTTTCAAGTACTTTTTTCATTTAAATTGCTTTGATTTTTTTTTTTATTCTAATAGTTTCTACCTGTGATTTGGAACTTTTTCTTTTTTTCCACACAAAAATTCTCCCTTCTTTACTTTAACATGATCTCTGCACTTGGCTTCGGGGGTTAATCTTGGCAAGTAAACTCCCAATTATTCAGCATTTTTAAAAACAAATACAGGCTTCGCATTTCTCAGATGAGGATGTAAAATGCTGGCTGTATCCCAAGACAACTTGTAGTGCTTTTAACTGTAAGAGTTGACAGCAACTCAGTGCTAAAATATAAAAGTATTCCAAACCTGGCAGCATTGATAAAATTATTTTTACTGTAATGTTCTCCAGGTTGGCTTTGAGAAAATGTATATATATATGTATGACATACAGTCATTTGTACATGGCCTCTAATATAATATATTCTGCCAAGCAGCCAAAGGTACACTTGCCCAATTTGTCACTTATAATCTGGAGATGTATATGTTGCAAGACTTCAAAGCTTACTTGCTGCAACAAATGCAGAAACAAAATAGGAGCATTACTGCGCTCAGGAACTCTGACTTTCTGTTTTATTTCAATAGCAAGTGAGCATTTAAAAGAATTCTGATCAAGGAAAACCCCCAAGGAAGTTCTCTTTTGGCTTTATTACTTCTGGGCAAGGAACAAAGTGAGGTGTACTCAGGAATGGAAAGCAGTGGAAGAAATACACCTGGGAAGAAGGAGGGGAAGGGGTGGGGAAGAGGAGTGAGTGATGTATGCTGCTACTGGAGCATTCCGGGATAAAGAGCATGAGGTTGGGAATAAAAGGCTTGAGAGGAAGGTGATAGTGGATCACCTGAAAGAAATCTGGGGCTGCTATTACATGGAGCTGACAGTGTTGATGACGTTGATCAGGTGAGTGTTGACTCATGACCAGACATCTTTAGAGAAAGCTTCCACCCTTCTGCACTTCAGCTCTCAGGCTGAAGAGTCTGTGTGACTAAAGAGTCACAGAATCACAGAATCACAGGGTTGGAAGAAACCTTCAAGATCATTGAGTCCAACCCATGCAGCTCAACTAGACCATGGCACCAAGTGGCACATCCAGTCTGTTTTTAAACACATCCAGGTATGGTGACTCCACCACCTCCCCGGGCAGACCATTTCAGTACTTTACCACTCTTTCTATGAAAAACTTTTTCCTAATATCCAACTTAATTTTCCATTGACACAGCTTGGGACTGTGTCCTCTGGTTCTGTCAGCTGCTGCCTGGTGAAAGAGACCAACCCCACCTGCCTACAGACACCTTTCAGGGAGCTGTAGAGAGTGATGAGGTCACCCCTGAGTCTCCTTTTCTCCAGGCTGAACAGCCCCAGCTCCCTCAGCCATTCCTCACAGGGTTTCAGTTCCAAGCCCCTCTCCAGCCTTGTTTCCTCCTCTGGATGTGCCCAGGTGTCTCAAGGTCCTTCCTAAACTGAGGGAACAGAACTGGACACAGCACTCAAGGTGTGGCCTCACCAGTGCTGAGTGCAGGGGAAGAATGAGCTCCCTGCTCCTGCTGGCCACACCATTCCTGATCCAGGCCAGGGGCCATTGGGCTTCCTGGCCACCAGGGCACACTGCTGGCTCAGGTTCAGTGGCTGTCAACCAGCACCCCCAGGTCCATTTCTGCCTGGGACCTGTTCACCACTCTGTCCCCAGTCTATAACACTGCAGGGGGTTATTGTGGCCAAAATGCAGGAATTGGCACTTGGACTTCAACTTCATCCTACTGGACTCTGCCCATCCATCCAATCATTCCAGGTCTCTCTGCAGAGCCCTCCTACCTTCCAACAGATTGTCACATGCTTCTAGCTTAGTGTCACCTGCAAATTTACTGATGCAAGACTCAGTACCCTCATCCATGTCATCAATAAAAATATTGAACAGGACTGGCCCAGCACAGACCCCTGAGGGACACCACTGGTGACTGATCCCATCTGGATGCAGCACTCTCAGCACTCTCTGGGCCCAGCCATCCAGCCAGATCCTAACCCAGCACAGAGTGCTCCTGTCCAAGCCATGGGCTGCAGCTTTTCCAGTAGTGTGCTATGGGAGACAGTGCCAAAGGCCTTGCTGAAGTCCAGGTACAACACCCACAGCCTTTCTTGTATCCACCAGGCATGTCACCTGGTCATAAAAGGAGATCAGGTTGGTCAAACATGACCTACCCTTCCCAAACCCCTGCTGGCTGGGTCTGATATCCTGTACAGGGCCATCCTCCAAGTGCTGTGTGCTGGCACTCAGTATAAACTGTTCCATTACCTTACCAGCTACTGAGGTCAGGCTAACTGGCCTATAGCTACCAGGATCCTCCTTCCCACCCTTTGTATGAATGGGTGTCACATTGGCCAGCTTCCAATCACCTGGAACCTCCCCAGTGATCCAGGACTGTTGATAAATGATGGAGAGCTGCTTTGCAAGCTCATCTGCAGCTCCCTCATCACCCTGGGATGGATCCCATCTGGTCCCAGGGATTTATGAACATTTAGGCAGCTCAGCAGGTCTCTGACTGCCTCCTCCTGGATAACAGGGAGACCATTCTGCTCCCTGGAACCATGTACCAGCCCAGAACAGCTGTCCTGAGGACAAGCATCTTCCCACTAAAGGCTGAGACAAAGAAGGAGTTAAGCATTTCTGCCTTCTCTTCATCTGCAGTTACTAAGTTCCCTCCCTCATCCAGTAGAGAACAAAGGCTGGTCTTACCATTTGCCACTAATATATTCTTAAGAACATTTTTTATTTTCCTTTACAAAAGTTGCCAAATTAAGTTTGAACTGAGTTTTGGCCTAATTTTTTTCCTACATGCCCTAGCAACCCCCTTAAATACTTATTGAGAGACCTGACCCTCCTTCCAAAGATGGTATATCCTCTTTGAATTCCTAAATTCCTTCAAAACCTCATTGCCCATCCAGGCTGGATGTTTGCCTTGTTGACCCATCTTTTGGCACAGAGGGACAGTTGGTTCCTGTGCCCTTAAGATCTCTGATTTGAAGCACACTCACCTTTCCTGAACTCCTTTGTTTTTTAAGGGCTGCTTCCCGAGGAACTCTCTGAATAATTCTCCTAAATAGGCAAAAGTCTGCCCTCCGGAAGTCTAACATAAAAGTCTTATTGATGTTTTCCTCATTTCACCAAGAAACAAGATAGAAAATCAAAACAGAAGTATTTTTCAAGGACAGAGAAATCACAGGGCTTTGGTTTCAAAGTTCCTTAACAGAAACCAAAGTTTTTAATATTAGTTAAAAAAAATTTCCCACTTTTAAATGGTGATTGAACATCAAAGATTTTTGAGAATAAATTTCCTATTAAAATACCACTACCATTTAATTTTTGACAAAGCCTATTAGTTTCATGTAACTCTGTATTTCAGAACAAAATATTTTGGTCTGTAGTTTGTGTCTGGCTCCTGAGACCAGGGCTGCTACATCAGATCCCATTTTGGGATTCTCCTTGTGCCTCGGGCTGTTACCACAAAGTAACAGCCAATGATGTTGTAAAAACAGGTCAATTGTGGCTTAGTTTTGTCACTGCAGTATCTTGAGAGAGTGGGATGAAAATCAATTCAGAGCCTACCACTGAGCAAAATAAAAGTTGAGGAGCTGCCATGCTCTTTTGAGAAAATGTTGGGGATCGATGCTGGCCAAATGGCAGTGCACCATTCACTCATTCTCTTCTGCTATAGTTGAGCAGAGGAGGGGGAAAAGAACAATTAAAAAGGGGTTAATGAGTTGAGGTAAAGACTGGGGAAAAATATGTTATGGGCAAAACAAGCTCAGAGCTTTAATTGCATAAAAAAATTTATTAGCAGAATTAAATTAGGATAATGAGAATTAATATAAACCTTTAGAGCACCTTTCCTTACCCACACAGCTTTTCTTTCTTTCTTTTTCCCTGACAGTGCAGAGAGACAAAATACAGGTTTTTGTCAGTTTATTGCTTCTAGAAATCTTTCTTCAGTTTGCTTAGGGAGGGGAGTCTCTTTTGCTATATTGTGGGGGCTTTCTCAACAGAAGGCAGTTCCTCTCCAACATGGCTCTAATTTTCATGAGTAGAGTTCTCCCCAACCAGCTGCAACATGAGTCTCTCCCATGGGCAAACAGTTTTGCCACAACTGTTATTTCATGGGCCATTTTAGTTCATGGGGTACAGTCTTTTAAGGAACAGCTGGTCTTGTTTGGAAGCAAGAGTTGTCTTCCTCTACCTCTGGAAGCAAGAGTTCTGTCTCTCTCTGTTCAAGCCTGGCACCAGATCACAGCTTTGCAGCATCCACGCGCTCCTGCACGAGCAGCTTTACCCATGGGCTGCAGGTGAATTCTGCATCCCCGCAGCACATCATGAAAAAAAACAGGAAAACTCTTTGTTATGTTACAGTCCTCACCATGGCTTGCAAAACAACCTCAGCTCCAGGTTTGGAGCGCCTCCATCCCCTCCCTCCTTTTCACTGACCTTAATGTTGCCATGTTGTTCTCCTGTGTGCCTTCATTTTCTCCCCTTTTCTCTGACTTGGGAGAGAATTGGTGTTTGTAGGTTTGTTTGTTCTCGAGTTCTATTGAGGCCTCTCAATAAATATCCATCTTATTCACCTTAACTCTGTGTAGTCTCTGCTCCAGGTCCTCTAGGCATCCATATGTAATCAGAGTCATTACCGCTTTTCTAATTGACTTAGCACTGTGCCTGTTCCCAGAGCCAGCCAATGGTTCTGCCAGGCACAGAGGAAGCTTTTAGCAGCTCCTCATGGAAACTCACTTCCATGGCTGGCTTCTTCCCTCCTTGCCAAAAGTAAAGCCATACCAAAACCAACAAAGAAAGAAACCAAAACCTGCTGTGGTTGAAGTGCGTGCTCCCCAAAACATGATCTTCACCTGCAGGGATGAAATATCTTGTCTTGACAGTCCTTGGCATAGCACCTTCTTTTAGTTGCCCTAGTCCCATCTACTTCTGATTTTGGGAAAGAGAGGCCATTCACACCAGTTACCAGCAGTGTAACCTGCCACACAAATTTAGGTGGCCATGGAGACTTCTGTCTGGAAGAATACAGAAGGAGACAGATGAAGTAAAATAGTTTCAGCTGAAGGATTTTGGGGCCAAAGTTTGCTATTGGAGATTCAGGCTCTTCTTTCATTCTTGCCATCTGATTCAATTAGAGTGCAAACATTACAAATTCATTGATTTTAATGATTTTATGAGTTTTAATTATTTAATTTAAAATTGAAAAGTCTTTAGGAAGAATAGCTCTGTAGGCACTGAGTCTCCCAAAGAAGGGGACTGTAAAACCCAGAAGAGATGTAGAGTCTAGGTTCTGTTAATCCCAGGAAAGAAATTATTTTTGCACTTACTGCAGTCCTTAATTTGAAAGAAATAAATAGCTATAAACTCATAGCAATTCTACTATAAATCTCTAAAAGTTTAGTGCTATTTTGTTGTAATATTACTTTAGGTACCTGAGTTAAAGTCAGCTAAATTCTCTCTACCCATATGTATTTGAGACAAGCCTCTGTTCTCTCATCAGCCACAGAACCTCCCTGTATTAGGGGCCACATTTTAATACAAAACATTTACCTTTCTAATGGTCTTCTCCATACAGTTTTTAAGTGAGAGGGAGGAAAACAAAACATGAGGTAGGTCTACAGTCTTACCGCTTACAGAAGTGGTATGAGTATTCTGAGATAAATATGAAGCTTCTCAGAAATCTCTCTTCCAGGACGAATGTAAATGCACTAACACCCACTCTCAGTTGGCTCCATGGCCAGGGTGGAGGTTGCATTTGTTTATCTGCTAAAATAAACAAAGCATATTTTGATGGACCACAGAGTCTCAAAGCTTGTGGGGTCTGAATCAATGCAATTGAAAGTACTTGTTTGCTCAAGAATTAGGCAATTAAACCTGACAGTTTCTGGAGTAAGCCATACTATAGAACATTACAGAATCTTTTCACTGCTTTCACAGAAGCACACACAATTTTCTTAACACACTAGTTTCTGTAGAACTACATCAGTTCTTATGAGAACTGATTCAGAGCTCTGTAACTAAAAAATAAAACCCTGAAAACTACTATTTGTCACATCCTTTTAATTTTGGCACTTACACACCACAGTGAAGGACACTCAAGAAAGTTTTAAATAACTGAACTTACTTCACCTTGCTAAAACTTTGAGGAAATTACTTAAGTAAAGATAATTGCACTGGATTTAATATGAAAATGAAAATAAAAATTTAGGTTCAGGAAAACAATTTGTCATTGTGGAATTAATGTCATACTATCTCAAAATACAGTTCTGAGGACAGAGAGGGAGGAATAATGTTGAAAA
The DNA here is from genome assembly GCF_903797595.1 of Erithacus rubecula. Lineage (NCBI taxonomy): Eukaryota > Metazoa > Chordata > Aves > Passeriformes > Muscicapidae > Erithacus > Erithacus rubecula. The sequence goes on from NW_027635590.1 coordinate 1,976,330, forward strand.
TAGAAAAACACACCCCAAACACAGAAGAGTAGAGAAGATATGGTAACATCAATCTGTGTGTGATACAAAATAACCAAAGATTCTTTTTAATAAAGAGTACAGGTATTATTTCAGGCTATTTGTGTCATCAATACTGTTGTTTCTAAAGGCATGCTTAGACCAAATTTGAATATAAGCAGGACATATTTTTTTAACAAGGATGTTTGTTGGACTATCTTAGTGTGACACTGAGAAAACTATAGAGGTCAAAAATAGGATGTTGTAAGATATGTCCATCTTAAAACAAACAAACAAAAAAAAAAAAAACCCCTGTAGCTGCTTCTCCTCCACAAGTTAAATAAGCAGACATAAGCACATTTTCAGAATGCTTGTCCTTGGCTATTACTTGCCGAGATTCTGATATTATTTTGGGTGAAATGCTTACTCCAATGAGGCAGCTGGTAATTCTGGCATTTTTTAAAATTAGGTCTGCAATCAGTCATTTACATTTAGTTATTAAAAATTTTGAAAGTTGAAATCCTTGAACTCAAGTGTCATTATTTCCTGGTTGCTCACAGAAAACTGAATTTAGAGGGTATGAGTGATTATAATTTTGAGAATAAATACCGCATTTTTGTACCTGATTTTTTAATATATTTTTGTTAAATCTGTCTCAAATACATGCATTTGTGTGGGTCAATGGGTTATTTTTTTACATTTTCACATAAGAAAATCTTGACACTCCTGACAACAAACTCCCTTCCTACATAATTTTTTCCAGGACTGGTCAGTGGCCCAATCTGCAGGTGCTTTGCTGTCAGCAGAGGCAACCAGAGCTCAAATATCTCCCTCTGCTATTGACTCTGCCCAGGCTTATTTCATAGCCCTGGCAACGAGTCTAACACCCTTGGATATGTCATTACCTGGTGTAAATTGTCATGGTGCCATGTAAGCCATTAGCACTGGCAGTGAGGCTCTCAATGTGCCTTGGTTTACTCTTGTGCTTAAATGAGCAGTACTGGCTGTACTTGCCAAGTGCATTGCACTGGGTAAATAATGAACAGATGTCAAATGCTCTGGGCTTCTCCAGTGGGGAAATAACCCAATCACCCACCAACAGAAATAAGCTGCAGGAATGGATAGGAGTGGTGTTGCCTTCAGAAATCTTCATAGAGGTGGCAGGTATATTGTTAGGAAAATGAGCTGTGGTAAACACCTGAAAATCCCAATTCCTCATTAAAATATTTTAGTACATATCTGAGTTTGAGCCATTCTTTTGGAGTCATGGTAAATGGGTACTTTTGACTCACATAATGTTTAACTAGCAGTATTTTATTTGCTCAAGATTTCAAGAGCATTATTACTTCAAATGTGTATTGTAGAAAAGAGAAAGTCAAACAATATCTGAGTTCCAGTTGGGCTCCAGGAAGACACAAGATTCTTGCTTATCTATTTAAAAGTAAACACTTGCAGCTACATTTTCATCACCAGTAGCTGCTAACTACTCTTATGCTACATAGTCTGAAATATATTTTTTCCCATAGGAAGCTATCAAGTCTCTAAAATACAATGTTATTCATACAAATCTAACCCTACACAATGAAAGTTACTTCTGCAAAACGGTTCCTTGAAGCTTAGATTTCCTTCTTTTTATTATTATTTTATTAATGTGGCTGCATGGAGGATTTTTGCTAAACTGCAAAAGTATTTCTTTCTAAGCTTTAATGAAGAGCTGCCATGCAAATTGTAGCAGAAAATTGGCAAAGTAAGTTCCCTCTGATGGTTTTCATGGCTGCTTATAGTCTTTATCAATCTTATGTCAGGAAACTGAGGGGCCAGTGCTATGCCTTACCTGACATGAGAAGGGGGTAAATGGCAGCAAAGCCACTGAGGAGCACAAGCTGTCGTCAGCTTGCAGAGATTTGGGGTGCTGCTGCAGCAAGAATGGGGGTCCTGGAGGTGTCCTGGGAGAAGGAGAATGATCTGAGGAAACCTGGGGGTCACCACTGAGCCTGAACACCTGGTGGCAGGCACTGCAGTTTTAAGCCCAGTGACAAAAACACAGATGCAGACTTGCCAGGGCTCAATTTTAGTAACTGGTGATAAAACTGTAATTTGTTAAAGGAACTGTGGTTTTAGGGTGGTGGGAATTTCAAAATTCTTCCCGTTTCTCAGAAGGCTAGGGATGTTCAGCAAGGCAATGCCTTCCTCAAAGTCACCCAGCAGCCGCAGCAGGAAGCAATGAAATCATCACTGGGCTGAGCTTGTGGTGGGGGCTGTTTGATGCTCTGTGAACTGAAAGCCTGCAGTGCTGTTATGCCACCACAGAGAGGAATCACATTCCAAAATAAGAGTCGGGAAAGTAAAGAGCTGTCCTCTAAATGGGTGATAGCTGCTCACAGCACCTAATCTTTGCTTCCATGTTCTTTTACCTGCCCCTTCTTCTGGCTATGGTCCTGCTGGTGCTGCCAGGTGCCCCTTGGTTGCTGTAATCCTGCAGGAGCATCTTTCTCCTACACTAAGGATTAATTTGCAGAGTGGAAGCTTGTATGAATAACCCATGTGCCTCCTTCCTGTTTGCTCCCTCTCAGCCTTGTTATATGTAAATTTTGTTAAATCATCTGTGCCACCCTTTCTGAGGGTAAGAAGTATTGTGGTGTTTGACAGGGACTGCTGGGAGGATAAAATTTGTTAAAGCTGCCAGAAAATCTACGCAGTTTAGGGTGTTGAAATGATTGTTTGACTTTCAAGAATCTTGGGAAAAAAAGTCAACACTTCAGGCAAAAATGTATTTCCATATTAGATGTCTACTCTTCTCATAAATCCAAGGAAATAATCTTTACTATCCCAGCCTCCCAAAATTTAAAAAACCCTGCTTGGACATAAACTTATAAAAACAGGAAGGGAGAAAATTACTTTACTAAATAAATTAAGATATTTTACAAAGACTTGAATCAAATGAAATCTCAGTTGAAGAGGGAAAATCTCAAAACTGACAGGTGATTTGATACATCAACTAAAGAAACATACATTTGCCCTGATGAACTGTACAAGGCACATGCATGGTTCACAGGATACCAATATTTCTATAAGATAAGAAGAACTCTGAATCAGATGCAGAGGGCTCATGGATAAGGAGAAACTCTTTTCCCTCTAGTGTACTACCTGACATGCTGGAGGATCTCTATCCCTTTCCCACCAATGTTTCTGTTCTCAGTGCTGTCACCTTTCATGTTGCTCCAGAAATAATGTCCACAGCTCTGAGCACTGAGTCTGTGGGGAGGGAAAAACTGGTGAGCACCAGGCACCAACCACAAAACCAATCCAGAGATAGAAGATGGACAAGGGGATACTGTAACCTGTTTCTATCTGCTGCATTAGAAACTTGGTTAAGTATTTTCACCTCTACCTGCCCCTCCTTTGCAATCTGTCCTCCAGTTTACTTAGAAAATGAATGACTTAGGCCATATCCTGTCTTCTCTTGACAATGTGCATGTGTACAGTGTCTACTTATGATCTTATCTGGGATAGCTGCTCCAGCTCAAGTAGCACCCAAAAAATACATGTTTAAGAACCGAGTAATTGAACTCTAAGTGGTATCTGTTGGCGAATGGTGGAAGTCCCCTCTGTCATACAACAACCACAATTTCTGTTCTGAGTCAGTGCTTCCACATCAGACACTTAGGGATCTTTGAGAGGTTTAGTCTCTTGTGCAAAGGGTGCATAGAAAGGAGTTTATACTTTGAACATGTCAATATGAAACAATTTTGCTCCTGTGCATGTATGGCGTGTTACCCTGGTACTCAACAAATTCTCAAAGTCTCTTGACAGGGATTTTTTTATAATAGCTTGCATTTCCATAATCTAATGTTTATTTAGTTCCTCCTACCTTCCCAGCAGAACTAGATTAGACAGAGGCATTTAAAGCAATTGCCACTCTGTTTTGTTTTTCTCTAACTATATTGCACCCGAAATTTCTGAAAAATCTTGATGGACACCCAGGAGATGTATATCCCATGCACTCCCTCAATGAACTCCCTATGAGATGGATGTTAAAAGCATTTCCTCTGCATTGCTGGTGGAAAATTGCAGATGGCACCTGGTGTAGTGCCATTCCCACTAGGCTGAGATGGAAATGTACTCTTCAGTGCCAGCAGTTAACTTATCTGCAGCTTATTAATAAATTACACCACCAAGCCTGTGCTAGAAGTTCCGAGTCATTGGTACTAGAACAGGCCACCCAGAAATCAGGCAGCAACAACAGGAATGCAAACGTTACCAGACTTTCCTGCTTCTTGTGCTTTTTGTACTGCAGTAGGGCACATGTAACACAGTGCCTCCCAGAAACTCTTCCAGCCTCCCCACTAGGACAGAAACAGGATTTTGACTGGGGAAATGAAGGTATTGGAAGAAGAGTGAAGCTAGTAATGAAAAGTAGCTGCAAGCACAATCATCACTGGAAATACTTAGAGGTCAGACTTTCTCCTTGCCAGGGGATGCTCCTGAAAGATGAGGTTTTTACCTGTCTTAGTAGGGGATAAATGTAATTTTCTCCATCCTTCAGTAAAGAGTACTAAACTGTGGGAAAGAGCTAGTGTCCTTCTGGCAATATATCTAACTGCTAAAGTAGAAAATCTCTCAAAAAAAAATCCCTTTGAGGTTGGGTTTCTTTCTTTTTACTTATAGATTTTTTCCCTAAGTTGCTAGGAAATTAACTACTAAGAAATTGTGGGTACTTAGGTGTTGGGGCTTGAGTGTTTTTCTATTACTGTGTAAATTGAAAGAATTTTTCCCATTATCATGCCAATGGAGCTGGCCGGGTTACACCCAGGGTCTCTAATGACTCCTGACAAAAGGGGTGGGTGGGAACGGCTCCCGGAGGGGCCTCTGAGGCTTCCGGGGGGGGGGGGGGGGGGGGGGGGGGGGGAGGAAAACGGACGGGACTCGTGTTTCTGGTGAGGGGGGAGGAGGACGCCCGGATCTTCAGCTACACAGCCAGAGCACAGGAGAGCCAGATCCTCTGTGATCACCTGCCCTGCATCTGCCCTGTTCCAGCCTCCTGCCTCTGCGGACACAGCCGATCACCCAGACACACACGGTGAGCGAGGAGCCACCGCTCCAGCCCGTTCCCACCCGAGACCGGCATGGCCGCTGCCGCCCGCTCCTGCCTGCACTCCCGCCTGCCCCTCGGCAGCTCCGGGCTGGGACTAAGCACAGAAACAGCGTGCTTGCATCTAAAGGGACTGACACCGAGTTACCTATTCTGTTCTGTCAGCAATTTTAGCAACTGCTGTTGTTTTCTGCTTGTACGGTTAGATATATTAGTAAAATAGCTGTTATTCCCACCCCCTTATCTCTGCCTCAGAGTCCTTGATTCAAACAATTATAATACTTGGGGGGAGTGGAACCAAAGTCTCTATTTCAAAGGGAAACTTCTGCCCTTACTGACAGACACCTGTCCTTACAAACCAGGACAGATTTTGGCGCCCAAACGTGGGACAGAGGGCACCGAGTTGAGAGTTAAGACAGGAATAACAGCTCTCTTAAGTGGCAATATGTTGTCTGGTTTATCTGGTTTGGGTTCCATGTGGCCACAGCCATCTCCCTCCCATTTGCAAGCCCTTTTTTGAAAATGGGCCCCCTCACCAAAGTTACTGTAGTTATTATCCGATTTGTTTGGTGGAATGATTATGTCAGGAATTCATGGGTTTTTAATTTTTTTGGGGAACGGTTGCATGGATCCGTAGCTATCGTGCTCTAACTGCGTGTCTCTGGGGTTATTTCAGTAATGGTACTTACTGTGAGGTAACGAGTGCAAGGGAAATTTTCTCCCAACCCATCACCCAGTTTTTTGAGGCTACCCCACCGGTTCTCAAGGATTTCAGATCTGCTTTAATTGCCAGTGTTATTTTACAGTGGCTGGTGTTGTTGATAGGCCTGTTCTACTTAGCATTCAGAAACAAGGGAATATTGGTTTGGACAACAATTCTGATGCCTGCCCCAGGGACTAGGGATGCTGTCCCAGAACCTGCCCCTGGGACTAGGGATGTTGCCCCAGAACCTGCCTCTGCCCCAGGGACTAGGAATGCTGCCCCAGAGCCTAACCCTGCCCCACAGCCCACCGCAGAAATGAGCCACCCAGGGTGAGTGGGGGCTCTAGTGAAGGATATAGGCCAAATGTTGAAGGAGCAAAGCCAGATGTTGAAGGAGCATAGCCAGATGATGAAGGAGTATTTTTCTCCAGCTGGTGAGAAACCTTCCCCCTGCCCTAAAGAGGGAGAGTCAGATGGTGCTGCAGTGGAACCCGTAGATGTTGTATCTGTCCAGGTTCCAGCTGGATCACAGGAGCAGCCACAGCCAGCAGCAGTTGCTCCTGTGGAAACTAGGAAATCTAAGATTAAAACGAGGCACTTAGATAATGGGGATCAGCAAGGAGGGTCCTCACAACCAGCAAGGGAGCCAGAGGTTGAGATTGTCACCGAGTCCCTCTCATACGATAGTCTCCGTAACCTGCGTAAAGACATTGCTCGGCGGGGCCGTGAGCCTTTTACAACTTGGTTACTCTGGGTCTGGGACCTTACGGGAACAGGTGTACAACTGGATGGAACTGAGGCCAGGAATTTGGGATCCTTGGCCCAGGATTCAGGTGTGGACCAGATATTCGTAAGGGAGCAAAGCCTCCTTTCCCTCTGGGACCGGCTTTTAATGAGTGTGAGAGAGAAGTTTGTACACAGAGAGAGAATGCAGCAGCACCACCGTAGGATGCGCTGGAAGACCCTTGAGAAAGGGATCCAGCAGCTGAGCGAGACAGCAGTATTAGAGGTACTCTTTGGGAGGGATGGACAGCATGACAATGACCCTGACAAGGTCAAATGCACAGGGCAGATGTTATGGAATTTGGCAACCTTGGGTCCATCTCAATATACCACCTACATAGCAATGATTAATGCTGATAACCATCCAGAGACAGTGTGTTCTGTTGCCAACAAACTCAGAAATTTTGAGAGCATGATGAATGGCCCAATGCAGGCCAATGTCTCTGCCGTGGCCAGGGACCTCCAACAGGTCGAAGATAGGATGAGGGATATGAGGGAGGAGATGATGGAGGAGATGAGGGAGGTGAGGGAGGAGGTGAGGAAGATCAGCGTAGCATCAGTACGAGTCACAGGCCCCCAAGTCAGAGCTTCATGTCCCCCAGCTAGGGAGAGAGGGTACACCTCATGAGCTAACCTGTGGTTTTTCCTGCGAGATCATGGGGAAGACATGGGAAAATGGGATGGGAAACCCACTTCTGTCCTGGCAGCACGGGTGCGTCAGCTCAGGGAGGGAAATGCTAACCGAGGGAGCTGCACTAAAATGAAGGTAGCCTCAACCTCCCACAAGCAAGGTGCAGGGTATTACAGCAAGGAGGATGTTCTGTCAGATCCCCTGGAAGGAACCTCCACTATGTATGCCCAGGAAAGAAATAATAACCAGGGCTAGAGGGGCCCTGCCTCTAGCCAGGGAGAGGCATGGGATGACAGGATTTATTGGAGAGTGTGGGTGCGATGGCCTGGCACGTCAAAGCCACAGAAACATAAAGTGTTAGTTGATACTGGTTCACAATGCACCCTGATACCATCAGAACATGTGGGGAAGGTACCTGTTTCCATTGTTGGGGTGACGGGGGGATCACAGGAATTCACTTTGCTGGAAGCTGAGATTAGCCTGACAGGGAAGGGGTGGCAGAAACATCCAATTGTAACTGGCCCAGGGTCATCGTGCATTCTAGGCATAGACTTCCTCAGGAATGGCTACTACAAAGACCCAAAGGGGTTCAGGTGGGCTTTTGGAATAGCTGCTGTAGAGACAGAGAGCATTAAGCAGTTGAACACCTTGCCTGGACTGTCAGAAAACCCCTCTGCAGTAGGACTCCTGAAAGTGACTGAGCAACAGGTGCCAATTGCCACCATGACCATGCACCGCCGGCAGTACCGGACAAATCGAGATGCTGTGATCCCCATCCAAAAAAAGATCTGTGATCTCGAGAGCCAAGGGGTGGTCAGCAAGAGCCACTCACCCTTCAACAGTCCTATCTGGCCTGTGCAGAAATCTGATGGAGAATGGAGACTGACTGTGGACTATCGGGCATTGAATGAAGTGACTCCACCGCTGAGCGCTGCCGTGCCAGACATGCTGGAACTCCAGTACGAGCTGGAGTCCAAGGCAGCAAGGTGGTATGCCACCATTGACATTGCAAATGCATTCTTCTCCATTCCTTTGGCAGCAGACTGCAGGCCTCAGTTTGCTTTCACCTGGAGGGGCGTGCAGTACACCTGGAACCGACTGCCCCAGGGGTGGAAACACAGCCCCACCATCTGCCACGGACTGATCCAGGCTGCACTGGAGAAGGGTGAGGCTCCAGAACATTTGCAGTACATCGATGACATCATTGTGTGGGGGAATACAGCAGTGGAGGTATTTGAGAAAGGAGAGAAGATCATCCAGATTTTGCTGGGAGCCGGTTTCGCCATTAAAAAGAGCAAAGTCAAAGGACCTGCCCGAGAGATCCAGTTCTTGGGAGTGAAGTGGCAGGATGGACAGTGCCAGGTCCCCACTGAAGTCATCAATAAGATCACTTCAATGTCTCCACCAACAAGCAAGAAGGAAACACAAGCTTTCCTAGGTGCCATAGGCTTTTGGAGAATGCATATCCCCGAGAACAGTCAGATTGTGAGCCCTCTCTACCAGGTCACTCGCAAGAAGAACGATTTCCACTGGGGCCCCGAGCAACAGCAAGCCTTTGCCCAGATCAAACAGGAAATCGCTCATGTAGTGGCCCTTGGCCCATTCAGGACAGGACCAGAGGTAAAGAATGTGCTCTACTGGGAACCATGGTCTGTCCTGGAGCCTTTGGCAGAAGGTGCCTGGTGAGACCCGAGGCCGACCCCTGGGATTCTGGAGCAGAAGCTACAAAGGGTCTGAAGCCAATTACACTCCCACAGAGAAGGAAATCTTGGCTGCCTATGAGGGAGTTCAAGTTCAAGCTACCTCAGAGGTGATTGGCACAGAAGCACAACTTCTCCTGGCACCCCGACTGCCAGTGCTGGGGTGGATGTTCAAAGGAAAGGTTCCCTCTACTCACCACGTCACCGACGCCACATGGAGCAAGTGGATTGCCCTCATCATACAGTGCACCCGTACTGGCAACTCGAATCGCCCTGGGATTTTGGAGATAATTACAAACTGGCCAGAAGCTGAAGATTTTGGTCTTGCTGATGAAGAGGAGCAGAAGCAAGTGACCCGGGCTGAAGAAGCTCCACCGTACAACCAGCTGCCAGTAGATGAAACACGCTACGCCCTTTCACCGACGGTTCCTGCCGCATTGTGGGGATGAACCGGAAGTGGAAAACTGCCGTATGGAGCCCCACACGACAGGTTGCACAAGCTACCGAAGGAGAAGGTGGATCGAGTCATCTTACTGAACTCAAAGCTGTTCAGCTGGCCTTGGACATTGCTGAGAGAGAGAAATGGCCAAAGCTCTACCTTTACACTGATTCGTGGATGGTAGCCAATGCTCTGTGGGGTTGGCTGGAAAGGTGGAAAAAGGCTGACTGGCAACGTAGAGGAAAACCAATCTGGGCTGCTGATGAGTGGAAAGACATTGCCACTCGGGTAGAGAAGCTCCCCGTGAAAGTCTGTCATGTGGATGCCCATGTTCCCAAGAGTCGGGCTAATGAAGAACACAGGCACAACGAGCAGGTAGATCAGGCTGCACAGATAGAGGTCTCAAAGATAGACTTAGATTGGGAACACAAGGGGGAACTGTTCCTGGCTCCATGGGCCCATGATGCCTCAGGCCATCAGGGCAGAGATGCCACCTGTAAGTGGGCACGAAACCGAGGGGTGGATCTAACCATGGACAGCATCTCTCAGGTTATTCATGACTGTGACACGTGCGCTGCCATCAAACAGGCCAAGCGGGTGAAGCCCCTCTGGTATGGGGGGCGATGGTCCAAATATAAGTATGGAGAGGCCTGGCAGATTGACTATATCACACTGCCTCAGACCCACCAAGGCAAGCGCTACATGATGACCATGGTGGAAGCCACCACCGGATGGTTGGAGACCTACCCTGTGCCTCATGCCACTGCTTGGAACACCATCCTGGGCCTGGAAAAGCAAGTCCTCTGGAGGCATGGCACCCCTGAGAGAATTGAGTCAGACAACGGGACTCATTTCAAAATTAGCCTTATAAACACCTGGGCTAAAGAGTGGGTGTACCATATTCCCTACCATGCACCAGCGGCTGGGAAAATCGAACGGTGCAATGGTCTGCTTAAAACCACCTTAAAGGCACTTGGTGGGGGGACTTTCAAGAACAAAGGCCACATGGTTAGTGAATACCCGAGGTTCCACTAACCGAGCAGGCCCTGCCCAGTCAGAGCCCTTGGGAGCAGCAGATGGAGATAAGGTTCCAGTGGTACACCTGAGAGGCATGTTAGAGAAAACTGTCTGGGTGAACTCTCCTTCCAGTAAAGACAATCCTGTTCGTGGGATGGTTTTCGCTCAAGGACCAGGTTGCACTTGGTGGGTGATGCAAAAGGATGGAGAGACCCGATGCATACCCCAAGGGGACCTCGTTCTAGGGTGAACTGTCTATGATACTGTGCCTGTAACTGTATGTACGTATATAATTTAAAGGTTTCAACATGATGCAGCATGTTGGCATGGAAAAATTCGGGGTGGATAATGTTGGGGCTTGAGTGTTTCTCTATTACTGTGTCAATTGAAAAAATTTTTCCCATTATCATGCCAATGGAGCTGGCCGGGTTACACCCAGGGTGCCTGATGGGTCTAGACAAAGGGGGTGGGTGGGGACGGCTCCCGGAGGGGCCTCTGAGGCTTCCGGGGCAGGGGGACTCGTGTTTTTGGCGAGCTCGGAGGAGGATGCCCCGGTCTTCAGCCCACGTGGCCAAGCACAGGAGAGCCAGACCCTCTGTGATTTCCTGCCCTGCATCTGCCCCGTTTCCAGCCTCCTGCCTCTGCGGACAGAGCTGATCACCCAGACACACACGGTGAGCGAGGAGCCGCCGCTCCAGCCCGTTCCCACCCGAGACCGGCGTGGCCGCTGCCGCCCGCTCCTGCCTGCACTCCCGCCTGCCCTTTGCAGCTCCGGGCTGGGACTAAGCACAGAAAAAGCGTGCTTGCACCTAAAGGGACTGACACCGAGTTACCTATTCTGTTCTGTTAGCAATTTTAACAACTGCTGTTGTTTTCTGCTTGTACGGTTAGATATATTAGTAAAAGAGCTGTTATTCCCACCCCCTTATCTCTGCCTCAGAGTTTTTGATTCAAACAATTATAATACTTGGGGGGAGTGGAACCAAAGTCTCTATTTCAAAGGGAAACTTCTGCCCTTACTGGCAGACACCTGTCCTTTCAAACCAGGACATTAGGGAAAGCAAAATAAGTGGCTAGGAGAGAAACATAGTATCTGGCTACACTTCTTTTTCTCTGAGAGTTTCTCTCTGAGGGACAGAGATACCAGGACAGGGGGGCAGCTGCTTGCTGTCTTGCTCTGGGCTTGGGAGAAATGGTCGGGCTGGTGTGTGGGGAGAGGAGCTCGCTGTCACCACCGTGGCCCAGCTGGGAGCTGCTTCTCTTCTGCTGCTGGGCCTCGCACCCCTGCCCTGCCAGGACATCCCACAGCTCCAGCTACTGCCACGGAGCTGCTGACACATCCATCCACTGCCCCGGGATTTCTGCTCATCCTGCCATCCCAGCTTGGTGATCCTCAGAGTCCTGCAGGGCGCCGGAACCAACGCTGCCCCAGTGTTGGTAGAGCAAAGCCTCTCCCATCCCTTCCCATCCAGACACTGGGATCAGCTGTCCCAGGTGTTTTAGACCCAAAGCCTCTCCCATCCCTTCCCGTCCGGCCCATCCGCCATCCCCACTCTCCCCATCCTGCCCCACAGCGCCCCCTGCAGCCGCGCGGGATCATCACAGTGCCCCTGCTGGCAGTGACGGGAACTGCACCCAGGGAAAAGTGCCCGTGGCCCAGAGCTGAACTGGGCTCCTGTTCTGTTGGAGTTAATGCTGCAGCTGTTGCTCTTTTGTTTGCCTTGTTACACGTACTGGTAAAGAACTGTTATTCCTATTCCCGTATCTTCGCCTGAGAGTCCCTTAATTCCAAAATTATAATAATTCAGAGGGAAGGGATTTACTTTTTCCATTCCAAGGGAATCTCCTGCCTTCCCTAGCAGACATCTGTCTTTCAAACCAAGCAAAATCTTTTCAATTTTGCCATGGAGTAACCAAAAAGTCTGTCTGTGTGAGGTAGCAGACACATTGCAAATAATTGCATGAGATTATTTTCAAACTATTGTTTTCAAAACTGAGAGACTGAATTGTGGATTAACCATGCGTTGGATACATAATCCATCTTGCCATTACCCCAAAGCATTGTCATATTTAGCTTTCCAGTGAAGGAAGCAGAAATGGGTTTGCTGACAATCAAAGTACAGTACAAAGAGGGATGTACTGGGGCAGTGAAAGGAATGTCTTGCATTTTTATGGGCTAACATCACATCTGGAAAGCTGCTGCCCTCTGGTGAGTCAGCATAGAAGAGATCATGCGAGTCTGATCCTCCAATCACTTGGAGAGAGGAAAAATGTGCTGTTCCTGCCATCCACTAATAAACCTCCAACTCTTTCTTGGCTGTAACATCAGATTGGGGCAGGAATATATTTTTTTTGGCTGGTGAGCCATGAGTTCATATTCATGCCCGAATCACTGCAGCCCTCTTTCAACATGAAGTGTAATGGTGGGAACAACATACCTGGCATGCTCCTCTTTAGGACAGTCTGGATCTAGTTGTCAATTTCTTTGCTGATAGGAAAACCAGAAATTCAGAGAAAATGGGTAAAAGCAAATTTTTGTATCTCCTTTGTGGTTTGAAGTCTAGAAAGGTTTCTTGCTTATCTTTTAGTGCTGTCTGCCATAGATCCTGAGATGCCATCTAAGTTTTTTTTGCTGTGCATCTGTTCTCTTATTCACTTCAGATTTTACTAGTAGGGAAAAAATAGATACTGACATATCATAATAATTGTATATATCAAACAGGGTCACATCAAGCAAGTAGAGCATCTCTTTATTGTGGCTTGCTTCAAACACTGTGTCGTTTTCTTCTGCAAATCAATTAGAGAATTACTCATTCATCTGGTATTTTTCAGTGTCACACATATTCTATAATAACTTCCCCATGTTCCTTTATCTTCCTTTCCATCCTCTGAAATGTGTGAAGAATTCCTGCAGTGAGCCTTCAAGATTAAGGCAAAGAGACTATTGTGCATATGGGGAGAAAAGTGAGTAACAACCAACACCTCCAAACAGGATGGACTGCCAGGCTTCCTTAGTAATTTCTCCATTAACCCCACAGTTGTGCTTCAGTATGGAAGCACATGTGGAAAAGTCAGTTTTATTTATCAGAAACTTTCACTGGCAGACAACCAAGCCTCATCTTAGTACCCAGTCATCCTCATTTTAAAAAATATACATCATTATTGTAGGCTTGATTCTGTTCAGTTTTAACTTTCAGCCATTAGATGACATAACGTCTCTTTACTTGTTTGATTGAAAGAAGCAGATACTATCAGAAACATGCCCCAAATGTAGGGACTGACAGACTGTGACCAAATCACTCTTTAAACTTTTGTTGTCGTAGTTGGTGAGATCTCTTATTTATCTCTCATTGGAAGGAAGATCTTCATGATTAAGGATTGTTGTTGTGGCTTTATTTTGCCAGAATGTGCTCTGAAGCATGGATGTAAGGACTGGACAGAGAATTCCAGCGTCAGTCTGCAACTGCTGTAATAGTTGCAGAAGCAACATAGAGCTCTAACCCTTGCCAACACGTCTGACAAACTTCTTGTGTGGTCTGGGATCTATAGCCTAAATATTCATATTCTGAAGTAAAAATATATTTCAGATGTATTTTTATTAGTAGTAAGAATTGACACCACTATTTTTGTGTGATTATTGCTTTATGAGTGTTAAGTGTCTAGTTCTTAGCAAGTTCCTCAAACACATACTTGAAATTGAGTGGGACTTACACGTGGGAATTGACAGTTACTGGGAAGCACATTGTTCTAGTCTTAAAAGAAATTAGAATCACCCTCAAATGAATGTTCAAGACAAATGGGAAGAGTTACTTCCTGAAAGTGACTATCTCTAAATGCAGAGGAACCCAAAACAGCTGTTGTAGCCTTATTTCCTGATTTTTAGATGGCTAAAGGTGAGAAACTTCCCAAATAATTTGATTGGTTTCTGTTCTGCGATTTGAATAGGATCATAGCTTTACATGTAATGGTGGTGTTTCTCTGGTGGACTGCTGTCAGGGACTCATGTGCAAGCAAGAGAAACCAGACTCTTTCAGCAGCTGGCAAAGCATGCAGGCTTTATCTAATCCTGATGTTAGATAGCCAGGCCGCTGCCTTTTCCTGAGGTGGCAAGAGTTGCAAAGGGATTTCTCAGAAAAATCCTTCTTCTACTCTGTCACTCCCCTTTTCCTGAAAAAAAAGTCAAACAAAAACTTCCAAACCAACCAACCAACCAACCAAAAAAAATCCTGAACAAAACAAAACAAAGAAACCTGCTCAGCTGAAGGCTGTCCATGGAACTTCTGGGAACAGGCTATTTTTATTTCACTTTCATCCTAATATTGTGCAGGGAGGATGACTTCTGCTGAATTAACAGGAAGGAAAGGAGGTTAGAGCATGGCATTATCCTAAAAAACATTGCTGGCGTGTGCTGTTTTATAACAACAATCTAATTTTCCCTTCTGCACATAATCTCCTGGCTCACTCAGCTCTTTCAAACTTTCACTCAGCCTTGGACTTTCAAGTTATGAGCAATTCTGCCCAGTCATTCTGCAGATAAGCCTGAACGGGCTCTTGGCAGAGGTGCATCCCTGCAGCTCCCCAGGATGGTTACTGCTCCAGGGCAAGGACACACACAGGTGTGTCCCAGGCAGCTGTGTGGGTATCAGAAGGGGATCAGGGATGTTGAAATCTCTGGAAATTTGCCTCTGTACCTTGCTTTTTTCAACGTGGCAGTTACAGACTGCTTGAGACATTTCTGTCCCTGAAGGAGCTTAAGGTGAGTTGTACTGAAAGTCAGGTGGTCTTCATACCCACTGAATTTTACAAAGTTATTCTGCACTAAAATAAAACCCACCAGAATCTGAAAGGTGGAGAAAGAGCTATTTGGAAGCATACAATAAAGATTTTATTCCTTTGGGACTTTTCTCTACAAGGCTGTTGAACCTCAACATGAGAGAAGCAATTATGAGTAAATCATGCGTGAAAAATGAGTGCTTGCTTTTCAGATTTAGCAATGGAATTAAAACTTTTCTTACAAGAAAGGTGGCATAGGTAAAAAAAAACCTCCAAGCAAACACAAAACAGGCCATTTTCGAAATGAACTATGAATTTAGTGAAAGCAAACCCTACCATTACTGCTGCAGGCAACTTCTTGGTGAATTTTGAGCTATCAGGGAATAGCCAGGAAGGTCACTCTTGGGTGGGCAGGATGTATGGAACAGAGACATAGCCCACTCCTTGCTGCCACTGCAGTGTGAAACACTTGAAACTCACCTGCAAAGGCAGGTGCATTTCCAGCCTGTGTTGCCTGCAGCATCAGGAAGCTGGGGATGCATATAGTGCCAACTGCATTAGCCATAGGAATCCTCCTGCATACAATAAATTCATTGCATCACAGAGACAAAAATAGAAGTACCATTGCAAACTAGACTTAGAAGGTATTATCAGATTTTGGGGTGCTCATGTGGTCCCACTGCACAGAGTAGCAGATATCTTTGTTTACTCTTCAGAAAGTTTGTGTTCATAATTAGAAGAATACCTATATTTTAATCCTAGAGAATAAATACTTCGTTTGCTACCACATCAAAGATATTCCAGTGTAGACTTCTTTCTGTATTGTTTGGGAAATTGTGGTTATAGACCACCAGCATTCATTGGACATCTATCAGACAGACTTCTGTGCACATTTGGCAGAAATGTTGGGAAAAACATGGGAAGTTTGTTATTACTGGCAAAATCCTACTCCGTCCTATTAAGTGTGGGCAATATCAAAAAGCAGAGAGTAATAAATATAACATGTGGGTGTATTTATTAAGTAGGCAAACAAAAAAGAAAAACAATGACTGAACAAACACATATTTGAGAATTTATAGTTTTATCACATCTAAAAAATTTGAGGACTCTAAAAAGGGTAATCTGGTGTTCCCAGGAGGTCGGGGGGGGGAGAGGGGGGAACTAGAAATCTACTAATAAAAACCAAAAAAACCCCAACTAGCTAACCAAAAAAAACCAACCAAAAATACCCCACCAAAAAACCAAACCAAAACAACTAAACAAAACAACAAAACAAAACAAACAAACAAAAAAAACCCCAGAGAAAAATATTAATATCCTGTAATTTTCCAGTGTAGTAGTATAACTAGTTGCCATCCAGTCTAATCATTAACCATTCTGCCTACACGTAAATCACATGCTTACTTCTGTGGCTTGGAAATGATCTGTGGGGAAGTCCTGTTGCTCCTAAATATGAATGTTCACCTCTGTGTTTGGAACTACATTACCCCCTTGTTAAATACTGAATATCTGTTGAGCATGGGAAGAACTTCCTCCAAGTGCAGGAAGCTCAGGGCAATACTGCTGGAATGTTAATACAAACTGCTGGAGTGTCAGTTAAACTTTAACTTAATTTCTACCACAAAACCAATGGGTTTCAGTGGTCAAGCAGGAGATTAGAGACAAAAAAAATCTCCTATCAATTGGTGTTGTTTAATGCATAGCTTTGGGATATTTCAGTTAATTTCTTCAGGCAGCTGTGTCAGCGTCCTGTTGAAAAAGAGAGGAGGGCTGAACACTTCAGGTAAATCCTTACCTTTACCACAAACCTTTGCCACAAATGATTCGTGTGAGGAAATGAGAAAAGCTGGATCAGCCCTACAGCACCTTGCCTAAAGGCTTGCTGCAGGGACCACTTCTGCTTGGGTCTGTTCCTTTTGAAGACCAGTGCTCACCTGCAGAGGAAGACTCCAGGCCCTGTGTCTTCAAGGATACCTGGTTGCTGCTGGGAACCCAAAGCTGCTTTTGAAAAAGGAGTGAGATTTCAGTCACATTTTTCTCTACCATGTTTGCCAAGCTGAAGGTGGCTTCTTGCACAGCAGCTGGTTTTATTGTACCCATGAGTATCCCATGAGTATTCACTCATCTGCTTCAACATGCAGGGACCTTTGTGGTTGCTGGCCTTTTGGATTTCACTCTAAGGACAAGACGTTGGAGCATTAGGTAAATCAGCATCTGACTAGAAGTTAGGTTTAAATTATCCAGCATGTCTGAAGTTTCTGAGCCAAAATCTTCCATGCTCAGAAGCCTGGGTTTTTGCAAGCATGGAATAAGAGCAAGCTCCTTTCCTTCCACAGAATTTCCACTTAGTTTTTCACCAATACTGAATGAAAGGTGAAAAGAATGCTTCATCTAATTCATCAGCAAGAACCTGAAAAAATCGAACAGCCCCCACTTGCCCCATGTCTTTTCCCATGAGGTAGGATATATAGAGGAAGATGGCAGAAGACAACATCAAATAAATCTGCAGCATAGGTCATACTCACAAAAATTAGAGGCACAGACACAGTTCAGCTTCCTGGGAGAACAAACAAATTCTTTACCTTAAGACAGAAATTTGCTTCAGTTTTATTAGGGGTTCTCTTGAAACACTGATTTATTTTTAATGCCATTTTACTTTTATATTCAATTTGTTTTCTTAGTATTTTTCAAGCTTTCATAAAGAAAAAAAATTTCTTCTGTTTAATATTCATATGACACTGAAGTGCTTGATTGAGCACATAAAACATGTCTATTTATTTAGCTCTGAAGAGATTTGTTACGATAGGTAAGCTAGCCTTTTAACTCTATCTCTTCCATACTGTCATACCCTGATGTCAGGAATTGAAAATTACTAAATTTAATGAAAATGGGGGATGGTTTTTGCATAACATTGAAATCTCAGTTTCATTGTCACTGGGCAAACTTTTTACATGGGACCTAGGACTTGGAAAATGAACATAGAAATGGTTGCTGAGAAATGTATGTACAGGTAATTTTTTTGAGCAGAAGGCTATCTCACTAAGAAAGCTACTTAGGGCAACCTGAAGCTGACTTACAGCACTTGAAGTTATTAGAAGAGATTTTTACCTCTTCTCCTACCCTCTCCTTCAGAGAAGTTCTATTTTTCATTGCCCCTGCAAGTTTGAGGAAGGGACAATATCCCTCTTATGTCAAAGATGAGAGTAAAAATCTTAAAAGTGTGTTTTTAACTGTGTTTCTGGAGGAGATTAATTTAATTTGTCCCAAATTCTCCCTGTGCTCAGAGAAATTCAATTATGTAGTAGATTATGGCTCTTGACATAGGAGATGAGCCATTACATCATTCTGGCAGTGAATAAACTAAACCATGAAACTTGCACTTAAATATACAAGGAAGGATTTTTTTGTTGTTGTTGTTTTTAATGACATACACTTTAGAAATATGAAGCAGTCTGTTGCAACTGGCAGCCTGTTTGTAAAAGCGGGTCAGTGTGGGTGGGGAGTGAAAAAGAAAATCTAGCAGGTTGTTCACACGGCATTTTTGAATCACCTCCTCAAGCTCATTAATTTTAACTTGACCTTTGTAACATAGCCCACAGAAACCACACATTTTATCACCCCAACTCTTAATATTATGGCAAAAGGGAAGGAAAAAAAAATGCAATATAACTCTTCTAAATAGAGAAGGTGATAATCCTTGACCCAACAGCTGAAAGCAACTACATCCTGAACTGCCCTTTGAGCAACTTCACTCCGTGTCCTGTCAATAGTCAGCATGTGAACAGGTGAACAGGTTCTACAAAGCCAAGCATGCTGTTGTCTGCATAAATCCGTGGTGGTTTCAGGTCACCCCTCCCCAAGCTCTCCTCCCAGCCCAGGCCTGCAACATCCTTGTCTCATTTATCACAGACCTAATCATACTTGCCATCTCAGTCAGGTGTTCTTTTTTCAGGGAGGAGAACTTTACATCTTTACAGGCACAAAGGGCCAGAGTGAAAACGGATGTGCAAAGAAGATAATCTGATGGCTAGAGATGAGTGAGGAATGTTCAGGTCAGATGTTTGCCGTGGTTACTTGTTACTGAGGTTACTTGTTACTTGGTTACTGAGGCAGAAGAGGAAACGTTAAATCTTTTGGTGTATCTGCTCTCAGAACTGTAGGTCTCTGTTTTTCTGTGTACTTTGGCAGGAGATAGTGCAAACAATCAGCCACTGTTTGCAGCCTTCTCTTGAGGCATAGGGAAGTTTTGCTTGTCTCCAGGTCAGAGATGGATGGCAGAGACTGGAACCAGGCCTGCAAACTCTCAGTGAACAATGGTTCTGGAAACTGATACTCAGTGACAGCAGATGAACAAATTTTCCTTTTCTGCTTCATTCTGAATGAAACAGAAGACAGGGATTATTCTTTAAAACCACCTTGCTTGAGTTCTGGAGAGATATAGCT
Source organism: Erithacus rubecula (assembly GCF_903797595.1). NCBI lineage: Eukaryota > Metazoa > Chordata > Aves > Passeriformes > Muscicapidae > Erithacus > Erithacus rubecula. The sequence continues at coordinate 1,995,908 of NW_027635590.1, forward strand.
GGACCTTCAGCTTTTCAGGTTCTAAAGAGTGTGGTCCTTCTTTCATCTAAATATTCAAAATTTATTGCAGCCAATAAGTATACTCATCATGAAGATAAACACTGGAATTAAAATCCATATCTGAGTTATTAACTGATAAAACATTTCTTGGTTCCATAAACTGAATTACAGTTACTTTATCTGTGTCCGCTTAGACAATGAGCACAGGAATGAGCTTGAACTGTGAGCTTTGGTTTTGTTGCATTGATTAATATCTTGGTAATTGTTTGAACCTTTTCTCCTGCCCCTAAACTACAGAGTGGAGAAGGATCATTTCAGCATGTAGGCATGATGTTTTAGGAGTAGCCCTTACACTCAACTGTCTGAATGGCTGAGTCTCATCTGCAGAGCTGTGGCAGGTAATTCTGCCAATAACTCTGCCAGGGTGTGTAGGAACTGCCCTTTTAAATTCTTCAGAGTCAAGCAAACACAGCCTGATTACTAATAGCCAAACAATGAGTTGCAGTCAACCCTGCAGCAAGTAGATGTTTGCATTTCAGAAGGGCATTAAAAAAGTAATTTGGTTTATATCTGTGATGGGTTATTTCACACATCATTTATTGCTTTTTGTCTAAGGTGAGAAGTTTCATAGTATTGAAGCATCTCTTGAGAGTATTTGCACTCAGCAAAAACCTCAAGCATCTTGGAGAGACCATAATACTGTTTTCTTCATATGTGAAGGCAGAAGTTCTTTAGAAATATTTGTGATGTGAACATCAATCTTTATTTGAAATGCCTACAGTGACACATGGCTCTTGCTGTGGATACAGGGAGATTTGTTTCTAGAAGGCACTCACAGGATTGTGTGCCACACATGGACATATTAAAATGCTCATGCATGGACAAGGTCAAACTGCCAAATGATACAAATATTTTCTTGAGTCCATTGACTCAGGTTCATGTGATAAAGGTGATGAGGAAGATATGTCTCTTCTGAATTTTAGTCATGGATTCCATGTTTGAAGAAGTAATTTCAAGCGAGTCAGAGTAGATGAGCAGATGGTGTAACATTAGGAAGGAGGAACAGGATCTCAGTGAGGCTTTTTTAGATAGCCTGCAGAGGCCAAGCCACAGAGTCAACAGAGAAGTGAGGACATGAGGGGACGTAGAGTATTTTGGAGAGCCTAGGGTTGGGAATGCTGTTGGTTTTGTACTCTGTGTCAGCAGCTGACAGACTATTCATTCCCAGGCCTGTAACTACTAAACAAAAATCTGGGAGGCAAGGAGGAAGTGTCACAGCATTGATCAATGTGTGTCTTGACGATGCAGATCATGAGATGAATGGCAGTCTTGGAAATATGGCAATAATACCAGACTGGGTGAGGCAGTCAGTGTGCAAGGACTGCTGTGAAGACAAACCAGAATGGTTTGGATTGGAAGGGACTCAAAGATCGTCTGGTTCGAACCCCCTGACATGGACAGGGACACCTCCCTCTAGACCATGTACTTCAGAACTCCAGCCAGACAGGTCTTGAAAACTTCCAGACATGGAGCAGCCACAGCTTATCTGGGTAACCTGATCCAGTGCCTCTTCACCCTCACAATGAAGAATTTCTTTCTGGGTAAGTCCAGAGAAGGATCACTGTATGGGTCAGGTTTGGAGCACAGGGCATTCGATGGCAGGTGAGGCTCACTGGGATGGTTCAGCCTGGAAAAAAGGAGGAGATTGAGAGAACTGTTTCCTGTCTACAAATGCCTGGTGTGAAGAAACAGAGGAAATGGACCCAAACACTTCCTAGTGATGAACACCAACAGGATGACATTCACTGAATGTGAACTGGAAGAGGGGAAATCCCATTAGATATTAGGAAAAATAATGTGAGGGATCAGGCACTGAACAGAGCCAAGACATTGTATGAAGTCACCGACCTTGGAGAAACTAAAATTTGGCTTGACAAATCTCTGAGCAGCCTGATCTAATTGGACCTCCTTCAAGAAGTGACATAAATTAATTCCAGAGGTCCCTTCAAACCTGGACATATTCTATGATTTCATGAAAATAATTAGGAATTAAAAATAGTTATATTTTAAAAATTAATAATTCACTTCCCATTTGTTCAGTACATAAAACTGAATGGGTTTTTATGTGCTTGTGGAAGTCCAAATGTTACCATTCCATTTTTGCAAGTTTTCTTAATTATGCACATATATGAAAAAAATTGGTGTCACATTATTATTATTGTGCTTTGGACTGTTATCATTATATGTTCTTAAAAGCAGCAAACATTTTTTAATTTAAATTATCATGCACTAGTTACATTTTAATTATAATATTTAGGATCATTAGCCATGTATTAGAATGTGACAATGCAAGGGGCTGCAGAATTCAGGTCCAAAAAGACAATCCATACCACAGGGAGATTTTGAGTTCAGTAGAACAAATGTACTCACTTTCTTGAAGATTTTCAAGTGGTTTGTTGTTGTTGTTTTGGTTGGTTGTTTGGTTGGTTTTTGTTTTTGTTGTTTTTTGTTTGTTTTGGCAAGAGGGAGAATGATGGGAACTGTTAGAAAGACTTCTTCATTAAGAGAGGCCAGAAAGTAATTATGAAAATCTTGGATTATATATGCTTATCGTGTCATAAAAAACAATAGGAGAATTCCAAGTAATGGAAGAAACACTACTACTGTAGTTTAAAAATGACCACACCCAGGAATTATCTAGCCTGGTGAGCCTTTAACTTTTTCACTAACTGTGTCTTTAACAGATGTCTAACTTTTTCTCAACCAACTTTCTTCCATACTTTTTCTAAAACAAGGGAAGTTTGGGGGCTTTATGGTAAATATCCCTTCCTAAGCCTGACCACTGCTGCCTGTAACTCACTTTAAAGCACCTTTTCCCACCGCCTTTTAATTTCCATTCACCATGAAGACACACATAGTGACTCACAAGGTTTATTTTTTGCCGTTTTGTGTGCATCCTGAGGCTGCATCCTACCTTAGCTTTACCCCACTCACACAGTTTAAGTGATTCAGCTTTCCAAAAAACTGGTTCTCGTTCTTTCTGTAACTGGACTCCCTATGCCACAGAGCAAAAAGGGAGTGGATGTATGATAATCTTTTTCTTACAGTTCAGTGGCAAAGCTCTGACGAAAAACAGATGCAGAAAACTTGCCAAAACACTTAACAAACCAAGCTGATCTTCCCTTGAAATCTTTCCTTCATTCCCCAGCAAGAGCACATTTGATTGTAAATTGCAGTGTCTTTCATGGGGCATTTCTGCACATTACTGTTTCACAAGGGCTGTTCTGATTAGTTAGGTGATACATCTCAAAGGCTTAGAGAAGGAGATATGTGAGAAAAAAAACAGCATCTAGCTCTTGTACACCCAATTGGGCCATTTTGAAGCCAAGCAAGAACATTGCAAGTTTTCTTACTCTCTCTCCACCTCTGCTGACTTTAACTGAACAACTTCAGTCCTGTTAACCTGATTGCCGGTAGGAGTCACAATGACAGAAAAGTGAAGTAACAGCTGAAAGGCTACAGAGTATTTGGCGTTGTGGCAATGTGTTAGGCCATGGCAGATAATTCCTGTAATTTTTACAAAGTTGCACATTGTTTATAGCATCTAAGGCAACTTAATGCAACTGTATTTACCAGATAGGAGGCATAGATGAAGAAAAAGTACTCTCACCTTCCTTGTCCTTAGTGAGGGTGGATACAGAGTATGGAGTAGTAGTGTTCGGAGTTGAGTGTTTTTCTGTTACTGTGTCAATTGTAAGAATTTTTCCCATTATCATGCCAATGGAGCTGGCCGGGTTACACCCAGGGTCTCTGATGGGTCCAGACAAAGGGGGTGGGTGGGGACGGCCCCCGGAGGGGCCTCTGAGGCTTCCGGGAGGGCACTCGCGTTTCCAGCGAGCCGGGAGGAGGACGCCTGGGATCGTTCAGCCACACGGCCGAGCACAGCAGAGCCAGACCCTCTGTGATCACCTGCCCTGCATCTGCCCCGTTTCCAGCCTCCTGCCTCTGCGGACACAGCTGATCCCCCGGACACACACGGTGAGCGAGGAGCCTCCGCCCTCGGTGAGGGTGAGCCCGTTCCCGCCCGAGACCGGCGTGGCCGCTGCTGCCCCTCCCCCCTCCCTCCTGCCTTCGTTCCCGTCTGCCCTCTGGCAAATCCGGGCTCTGGACTAAGCACAGAGACAGCGTGCTTGCATCTAAAGGGACTGACACCGAGTTATCTATTTTGTTCTGTTAGCAATTTTAACTGTTATTGTTTTCTGTTTGTATAGTTAGATATATTAGTTAAAGAGCTGTTATTCCCACCCCCCCCCTTATCTCTGCCTCAGAGTCCTTGATTCAAACAATCGTAATACTTGGGGGAGGGGAGTGGAACCAAAGTCTCTATTCCAAAAAGGGAAACTTCTGCCCCTACTGGCAGACACCTGTCCTTTCAAACCAGGACAGATTTTGGCGCCCAGACGTGGGGCAGAGGACACTGAGTTGAGAGTTAAGACAGGAATAACAGCTCTCTTAAGTGGCAATATGTTGTCTGGTTTAATCTGGTTTGTGTTCCATGTGGCCACAGCCATCTCCCTCCCATTTGTAAGCCCTTTTTTGAAAATGGGCCCCCTCACCAAGGTTGCTGTGGCTATTGTCCGATTGGTTTGGTGGATTGATTATGTCAGGAATTCATGGGTTTTTAATTTTTTCTGGGAAGCAGTTGCATGGATCCGTAGCTATCGTACTCTAACTGCGTGTTTCTGGGGCTATTTCAGTAATGGTACTTACTGTGAGATAACGAGTGCAAGGGAAATTTTTTCCCAACCCATCACCCAGTTTTTTGAGGCTACCCCACTGGTTCTCAAGGATTTCAGATCTGTTTTAATTGCCAGTGTTATTATACAGTGGCTGGTGTTGCTGATTGGCCTGTTTTACTTAGCATTCAGAAACAAGGGAATATTGGTTTGGACAACAATTCTGATGCCTGCCCCAGGGACTAGGGATATTGCCCCAGAACCTGCCTCTGCCGCAGGGACGAGGGATGTTGCCCCAGAGCCTGCCCCAGGGACTAGGGATGATGCCCCACAGCCCACTGCAGAAATGAGCCATCCAGAGTGGGTGGGGGCTCTAGTGAAGGATATAGGCCAAATGCTGAAAGAGCATAGCCAGATGATGAAGGAGTATTTTTCTCCAGCTGGTGAGAAACCCTCCCTCTGCCCTAAAGAGGGAGAGTCAGATGGTGCTGCAGTGGAACCCATAGATGTCGTATCTGTCCAGGTTCCAGCTGGATCACAGGAGCAGCCACAGCCAGCAGCAGTTGCTCCTGTGGAAACTAGGAAATCTAAGATTAAAACGAGGCACTTAGATAATGGGGATCAGCAAGGAGGGTCCTCACAACCAGCAAGGGAGCCAGAGGTTGAGATTGTCACCGAGTCCCTCTCATACGATAGTCTCCGTAACCTGCGTAAAGACATTGCTCGGCGGGGCCGTGAGCCTTTCACAACTTGGTTACTCCGGGTCTGGGACCTTACGGGAACAGGTGTACAACTGGATGGAACTGAGGCCAGGAATTTGGGATCCTTGGCCCAGGATTCAGGTGTGGACCAGATATTCGTAAGGGAGCAAGGCCTCCTTTCCCTCTGGGACCGGCTTTTAATGAGTGTGAGAGAGAAGTTTTTACACAGAGAGAGAATGCAGCAGCACCACCGTAGGATGCGCTGGCAGACCCTTGAGGAAGGGATCCAGCAGCTGAGAGAGACAGCAGTATTAGAGGTACTCTTTGGGAGGGATGGACAGCATGACAATGACCCTGACAAGGTCAAGTGCACAGGGCAGATGTTATGGAATCTGGCAACCTTGGGTCCATCTCAATATACCACCTACATAGCAATGATTAATGCCGATAACAGTCCAGAGACAGTGTGTTCTGTTGCCAACAAACTCAGAAATTTTGAGAGCATGATGAATGGCCCAATGCAGGCCAATGTCTCTGCTGTGGTCAGGGACCTCCAACAAGTCGAAGATAGGATGAGGGATATGAGGGAGGAGATGATAGAGAGAATTGAGGAGGTGAGGAAGATCAGCGTAGCAGCAGTACGAGTCACAGGCCCCCAAGTCAGAGCTTCACGTCCCCCAGCTAGGGAGAGAGGGTACACCTCATGAGCTGACCTGTGGTTTTTCCTGCGAGACCATGGGGAAGACATGGGAAAATGGGATGGGAAACCCACTTCTGTCCTGGCAGCATGGGTGCGTCAGCTCAGGGAGGGAAATGCTAACTGAGGGAGCCGCACTAAAATGAAGGTAGCCTCAACCTCCCACAAGCAAGGTGCAGGGTATTACAGCAAGGAGGATGTTCTGTCAGATCCCCTGGAAGGAACCTCCACTATGTATGCCCAGGAAAGAAATAATAACCAGGGCTAGAGGGGCCCTGCCTCTAGCCAGGGAGAGGCATGGGATGACAGGATTTATTGGAGAGTGTGGGTGCGATGGCCTGGCACATCAAAGCCACAGAAACATAAAGTGTTAGTTGATACTGGTTCACAATGCACTCTGATACCATCAGAACATGTGGGGAAGGTACCTGTTTCCATTGTTGGGGTGACGGGAAGATCACAGGAATTCACTTTGCTGGAAATTGAAATTAGCCTGACAGGGAAGGAGTGGCAGAAACATCCAATTGTAACTGGCCCAGGGTCATCGTGCATTCTAGGCATAGACTTCCTCAGGAACGGCTACTACAAAGACCCAAAGGGGTTCAGGTGGGCTTTTGGAATAGCTGCTGTAGAGACAGAGAGCATTAAGCAGTTGAACACCTTGCCTGGATTGTCAGAAAACCCCTCTGCAGTAGGACTCCTGAAAGTGACAGAGCAACAGGTGCCAATTGCCACCATGACCGTGCACCGTCGGCAGTACCGGACAAATTGAGATGCTGTGATCCCCATCCACAAAATGATCCGTGATCTAGAGAGCCAAGGGGTGGTCAGCAAGAGCCACTCACCCTTCAACAGTCCTATCTGGCCTGTGCAGAAATCTGATGGAGAATGGAGACTGACTGTGGACTATCGGGCATTGAATGAAGTGACTCCACCGCTGAGCGCTGCCGTGCCGGACATGCTGGAACTCCAGTACGAGCTGGAGTCCAAGGCAGCAAGGTGGTATGCCACCATTGACATTGCAAATGCATTCTTCTCCATTCCTTTGGCAGCAGAGTGCAGGCCTCAGTTTGCTTTCACCTGGAGGGGCGTGCAGTACACCTGGAACCGACTGCCCCAGGGGTGGAAACACAGCCCCACCATCTGCCACGGACTGATCCAGGCTGCACTGGAGAAGGGTGAGGCTCCAGAACATTTGCAGTACATCGATGACATCATTGTGTGGGGGAACACAGCAATGGAGGTGTTTGAGAAAGGAGAGAAGATCATCCAGATTTTGCTGGGAGCCGGTTTCGCCATTAAAAAGAGCAAAGTCAAAGGACCTGCCCGAGAGATCCAGTTCTTGGGAGTGAAGTGGCAGGATGGACAGTGCCAGGTCCCCACTGAGGTCATCAATAAGATCACTTCAATGTCTCTACCAACAAGCAAGAAGGAGACACAAGCTTTTCTAGGTGCTATCGGCTTTTGGAGAATGCACGTCCCTGAGTACAGCCAGATTGTGAGCCCTCTCTACCAGGTCACTCGCAAGAAGAACGATTTCCATTGGGGCCCTTAACAACAGCAAGCTTTTGCCCAGATCAAACAGGAGATCGCTCATGCAGTGGCCCTTGGCCCAGTCAGGACAGGACCAGAGGTAAAGAATGTGCTCTACTCTGCAGCTGGGAACCATGGTCAATCCTGGAGCCTTTGGCAGAAGGTGCCGGGTGAGACCCGAGGCCGACCCCTGGGACTCTGGAACAGAAGCTACAAAGGATCTGAAGCCAATTACACTCCCACAGAGAAGGAAATCTTGGCTGTCTATGAGGGAGTTCAAGCTGCCTCAGAGGTGATTGGCACAGAAGCACAACTTCTCCTGGCACCCCGACTGCCAGTGCTGGGGTGGATGTTCAAAGGAAAGGTTCCCTCTACTCACCATGCCACCGACGCCACATGGAGCAAGTGGATTGCCCTCATCACGCAGCGCGCCTGTATTGGTAACCCAAATCGCCCTGGGATTTTGGAGATAATTACAAACTGGCCAGAAGGTGAAGATTTTGGTCTCGCTGATGAAGAGGAGCAGAAGCAAGTGACCCGGGCTGAAGAAGCTCCACCGTACAACCAGCTGCCAGTAGATGAAACACGCTACGCCCTTTTCACTGGCGGTTCCTGCCGCATTGTGGGGATGAACCGGAAGTGGAAAGCTGCCGTATGGAGCCCCACACGACAGGTTGCACAAGCTACCGAAGGAGAAGGTGGATCGAGTCAACTTGCTGAACTCAAAGCTGTTCAGCTGGCCTTGGACATTGCTGAGAGAAAGAAATGGCCAAAGCTCTACCTTTACACTGATTCGTGGATGGTAGCCAATGCTCTGTGGGGTTGGCTGGAAAGGTGGAAAAAGGCTGACTGGCAACGTAGAGGAAAACCAATCTGGGCTGCTGATGAGTGGAAAGACATTGCCACTCGGGTAGAGAAGCTCCCCGTGAAAGTCTGTCATGTGGATGCCCATGTTCCCAAGAGTCGGGCTAATGAAGAACACAGGCACAACAAGCAGGTAGATCAGGCTGCACAGATAGAGGTCTCAAAGATAGACTTAGATTGGGAACACAAGGGGGAACTGTTCCTGGCTCGATGGGCCCACGATGCCTCAGGCCATCAGGGCAGAGACGCCACCTATAAGTGGGCACGAGACCGAGGGGTGGATCTAACCATGGACAGCATCTCTCAGGTTATTCATGACTGTGACACGTGCGCTGCCATCAAACAGGCCAAGCGGGTGAAGCCCCTCTGGTATGGGGGGCGATGGTCCAAATATAAGTACGGAGAGGCCTGGCAGATTGACTATATCACACTGCCTCAAACCCGCCAGGGCAAGTGCTACGTGCTGACCATGGTGGAAGCCACCACCGGATGGTTGGAGACCTACGCTGTGCCCCACGCCACTGCTCGGAACACCATCCTGGGCCTGGAAAAGCAAGTCCTCTGGAGACATGGTACCCCTGAAAGAATTGAGTCAGACAATGGGACTCATTTCAAAAATAGCCTTATAAACACCTGGGCTAAAGAACATGGCATCGAGTGGGTGTACCATATTCCCTACCATGCACCAGCAGCTGGGAAAGTCGAACGGTGCAATGGTCTGCTTAAAACCACCTTAAAGGCACTTGGTGGGGGGACTTTCAAGAACTGGGAGATCAATCTACCAGAGGCCACATGGTTAGTGAATACCCGAGGTTCCACTAACCGAGCAGGCCCTGCCCAGTCAGAGCCCTTGGGAGCAGCAGATGGAGATAAGGTTCCAGTAGTACACCTGAGAGGCATGTTAGGAAAAACTGTCTGGGTGAACTCTCCTTCCAGCAAAGACAATCCTGTTCGTGGGGTGGTTTTCGCTCAAGGACCAGGTTGCACTTGGTGGGTGATGCAAAAGGATGGAGAGACCCGATGCATACCCCAAGGGGACCTTGTTCTAGGGTGAACTATATATGATACTGTGCCCGTAACTACATGTATGTATATAATTTAAAGGTTTCAATATGATGTAGCATGATGGCATGGAAAAATTCAGGGTGGATAATGTTCGGGGTTGAGTGTTTTTCTGTTACTATGTCAATTGTAAGAATTTTTCCCATTATCATGCCAATGGAGCTGGCCGGGTTACAACCAGGGTCCCTGATGGGTCCAGACAAAGGGGGTGGGTGGGGACGGCCCCCGGAGGGGCCTCTGAGGCTTCCAGGAGGGCACTCGCATTTCCAGCGAGCTGGGAGGAGGACGCCTGGGATCGTTCAGCCACACGGCCGAGCACAGCAGAGCCAGACCCTCTGCGATCACCTGCCCTGCATCTGCCCCGTTTCCAGCCTCCTGCCTCTGTGGACACAGCTGATCCCCCGGACACACACGGTGAGTGAGGAGCCGCCGCCCTCGGTGAGGGTGAGCCCGTTCCCGCCCGAGACCGGCGTGGCCGCTGCTGCCCCTCCCCCCTCCCTCCTGCCTTCATTCCCGTCTGCCCTCTGGCAAATCCGGGCTCTGGACTAAGTACAGAGACAGCGTGCTTGCATCTAAAGGGACTGACACCGAGTTATCTATTTCGTTCTGTTAGCAATTTTAACTGTTATTGTTTTCTGTTTGTATAGTTAGATATATTAGTAAAAGAGCTGTTATTCCCACCCCCCCCCTTATCTCTGCCTCAGAGTCCTTGATTCAAACAATCGTAATACTTGGGGGAGGGGAGTGGAACCAAAGTCTCTATTCCAAAAAGGGAAACTTCTGCCCCTACTGGCAGACACCTGTCCTTTCAAACCAGGACAAGTAGATAGGGAGTAGTAGCAATAAATTAAACAGAGAGCTGCCATCGCATTGACTTTTGTATATTTCTATGAGCAATTACCATCTGGAGGGAGCTCTCATATTTGTTAATGGAGTTTCTTATGCCTTACAGACATTTCTTTTGTGTTAACTGTCGTATTGTATCTTGGATGCCCTAAGTACACTTAGAACAGAGATGAATTTGTGGTTAGAGGACACGTAAGGCATGTGTGATTGGTGTAAAATGGTGTCCATGAATATTTGTTCCCTGAAAACTTGTTCCATTGCTTTGCTCTAGCTTATTTATTTATTTATTTATTTTAAAATTTCAGGCAAATGTAAAAAAGGTGGGTTTAGGTTTTTAAAAGTATTTTCTCATTAGTTTTATAGCCAAAGAGGTTTATTACTATTTATCTTAGAAGATGTTCTTAGTAATGAAGCTGCTCCAGACAAATAGATTAGAATTCTGCAAATTGCTGAAGGAAAAAGAACAACTTGAATGAATATCATAGAAAAGACAAAGATTTATTTTGTATTTGCTTATGCCCTTGTATCACACATGTGATTTCTGACAAATTGCATTGTAGTTGTACTGGATACAGTTCTATGACTAACTTTTCAGTGATAAGCTAGCTGAACTTAAGAGCTGTTTTCAGCACAAAGTGCCAGTCCTCCAATGGAGCTAAAATCTGAGGTTTTTCCATTCTGGAATAGGAAAGGTTACAAAATTCAGCTGTGGGTTTTGTGTATCATAGGCCAGGTATTTCACTTGCCTGCAGCAATCCCTTCCAGCTTTCTGTGTTGGTGGGTGTACAAATAGAAAGGGTTGTTTGCTCAGCCACTAAGAAGGAGATATTTTATGTATTTGAAAGGAATCCAAATTTACAATTCCATCCCTTGGCATTGGAAGACAATGTTTGAGAATTGCATCTGGTCGAGGAAACTATTGTTAAGTTTGTTACTAGATGTTTCTCCTTGAATCAGGTACAATACCGATACTGGGAAACATCCATTAAAACACATAGTTTTTAATTTCCCTCTCTCCACCCACTGCTTGATAGCCTTGTGTCCCTGTCTGGCTAGACAGTATGAGTCAGCTCACCACCTTTCAGGGAAGAATTGCTCGGAGGGAAAGCATTCTGCTGAAAATAATAGGATGCGATGAGTGAGGCACCATGTTGTCTTTTTCCTTAAATTATGAAATCTATCCCTAAATGACTAGCCTTTACAGGATAAATATGTGCCCTGCTCTTCTGGCCCTGAAGAGCTCAAAAGCATCATTTTTAGGCATGTTTGATACTAATGGAAGATTAGATTATTTTATCTTTAGTCTCTAATAAATGATGAGTCTGAACACTGCATGAATTTACTTCCTGCTCATTCCTGAAAGGGCATGGAAAAAACCAGATTAACCAGACAGACAGCTGGTCTAGCTGTCTATAATACTTCCTTTCCTTATACAGTGGCTCAGTACCTGATGGAAAATTCCTATTGCATGCAATCAGCAAGAGACTTTCAGTTGTTTCATGTACCCGTTCCACCAAATTCAATAACTAGTTAGAGCCCTCTAAGCTACAGTTCTCTAAGTCCTCTAAGTTACTACCACTAAGGCAGCAGTATTTAACAAAACCCATCATCTACTGAATTCTGTGAACTTGAAATTTGTGGGAAGTGTGTAGAATTTGACTTAGTTCTGGTCCATTATACGAGGTGATTTTCAAGAGGTATTACTCTGAAAGGATTCCCAACCCACAAAGAGGAATTGTTTAAACACAGATGACAGGGAGGAGGACATGGTTTCTGACCAGGACATTAAGCACTTCATGGAGGGGTGGGGTCTTCTCCTGTGCACTGTGATACTGTGTTCTTGATGGCCCTGCTCTAAGAATCTTTCTCCCAGTGAAAACAGACTTAGTAAACTCTGTGTAAGAGATAGCACTGACTGGGTTCTTCTGGAAAGGGAATTTACTCTGATCCAAGAGACAGACAAACTGGCAACTGGGAATAGGAAGCAGCAGTAGCACTTCTTGACCAGTGGACATCTCTCAAGGGAATAACTTCAGAGAATGCTCAGTTGGGCTTTGTGCATGAAGCTGTAAGTCTGCTTCTTTCCAGAGCTGTGCAAGTGTCTGGCATGCCCATCCTGTGGGCTGAAATCAACAGAGAACATGTACTAAAGATGTGGCTTTATGGTGTGAATGAGCACCAGAGTGACTCAGGGGTATGCCAGACTCCTATCATTAGTGCTGTCTGAGGATAAAGCTGTATGAAAAGCTATATGTTAGGCCTCCTCTGAACTGAAAACATCAAGTGGTACAAATTTATCACTTAAACATAACGTGATGAAAGTATATTTAATACAAGATGCTGCAAATGAGTTTTTTCATGGTTTTTTTTTTTCAGTCACAATGATGTATGTTGTCTGTTAGACATGTTATTTCTTTTAAGTCTGTCAGGTCAGGGAAGCCTAGATAACTTCAATACTGGCAAAAGTTAAGTTACAAGGCAGACACACTCTGTTTAGGCATCTTGAGGAAAGACTTTTTTTCCTGTGTCAAAATTTTACAATTTAATTTCCCCTCCCCCAAATACTCCAGAGCTTTTTGTGTAGAAGAAGGAGCCCAATTTGGACCTGGAGGAGTGTCTTACCTTTGCAGAATCACAGAATCACAGAAAGAGTAAAATTGGAAGTGCTCACAGGGGTCATCTAGTCCAACCTCCCTGCTCAAACAGAGTCATCCCAGAGTACTTGACACAAGATTGCATTCCATGTTCTTGAATATCTCCAGCAAGGTGGACTCCACATCCTCTCTGGACAATCTGTTCCAATGCTCAGTACCCACACAGTAAAGAAATTCTTCCTCATGTTCAGGTTGAACTTCTGCGTATCATTTTCTGCCCATTGTCTCTTGTCCTTGCTTGCTGCCTGGCTCTGTCTTCTTGACACTGTCCCTTCAATACTCATAGACATTGATAAGATCCTCTTGCAGTTGTCTCTTCCTTGAGTCTGAACAGACCCAGCTTGCCCAGCCTTTTCTCCTAAGAAATGCTCCTGTCCCTAAATCATATTTGTGGCCCTCCAACAGACTTGCTCCAGGAGCTCCCTGTCTATTTTGAACTAGTGAACCCAAAACAGGACACAGAACTCCAAATGCAGCCTTGCCAGGGCTGAGCAGAGGGGTAGGATCACCTCCTTTGACCTGGTGGTGCTGCTCTTCCCAATGCATCCCACGATCCCATTGTCCTCCGGGACACTCTGCTGGCTCAGGGACAGCTTGCTGCCCACCAGGACCCCCAGGTCCTTCTCCACAGAGCAGGTTTCCAGCAGGTCACCCCAGCCTGTGCTGGTGCCTGGGGTTGTTCCTCCCCACGTGCAGGACCGTGCATTTACCTTTGCTGAATTTCAGGAGGTTCCCCTCTGCCCATGTCTCCATCCTGTTGAGGTTCTTCTGAAGGGCAGCACATTCCTCTGGGGTATCAGCCACTTCTCCCAGCTTTGAGCCATCAGTGAACTTGGTGAGGAGGTCTCTGCCCTCCACCCAAGTCATTGATGGATAGGCCAAACAATGCTGGGCCCAGTATGGAGCCCTGGGGGACAATACCAGTGACAGAGCTCCAACCTGACCCTGTGTCACTGACTGTGACCCTCATTCAGCCAGTTCTTGTTTTAAGATGTGTAAGGATTCTGTGAGAAAGTGTCAAAAGCCATGATGAAGTCAAGGTAGGCAATATCCACTGCTCTCCCCTTATCCATTCAGATAGTCCTTATCCATTCAGACTCATTGAAGAAGACAATCAGATTGGTAAAGCATGATTAATCTTTATTGAATCCATGCTGATCATTCTTCATCATCTTCTTATCATCCATGTGGGTAGAAATGAATGGGGCACCAGCTTTCCCAGAACTTGAGGTGCATTCTGTTAGGGCCCATGGACCTGTGGATATCAGGTTTGCCTATGTGTTCTCTTACCCAATCCTCCTTGACCAAATCTTCCTTTCAATACTCCTTTACCCTGATCTCCTAGGTCAGAGACTCCTGGCTTCTGGTCATAGTGAACACCAATGTAGAGAAGGTGTTCAGTAACTGTGCCTTCTCTGTATCCTCTGTTACCAGGGCCTCTTCCATATAGTAACAAACCCACACTATCCTAGTTTTCCTTTTGTTACTGATGTACTTGAAGAAGACCTTCTTGTTCTTGACATTCTTGGCCAGATATAAGGCCTTGGCCTTCCTGGCCCTATTTCTGCTTACTCTGACAACCTATCTGTGTTCATTCCAAAGGGCCTGACCTCACTTCTATCACCTGTGTATTTCCTATTTATACTTGAGGAATGACAGGAGCTCTTTATTAATCCATGGTGGGTTCTTGACTCCTTTGCCGATTTCTTGCTCATTGGGATGCGTTGTTCTTGCCCCTTGCCTGAAGGAAGAGGTGGTATATGATTTTCAGCAGGTGGTTTCTGGGACCTGGCTTTCTCCAGTTGCCTGAAAACTCCTGCTTCTCATGGGCAGGCAGGTGTTTTGCATCTCCAGGACAGCGGGGCCCCTCAAGCCTCACAGTGATTTGGGAAGACAAATGCCTTCACTCCAAATGTGCCCTCCTTCCTCCTTCTTGTGCCAGCTTGAAATACTGAGCAGGATGTCCAAGGGTCTGGAGCAGCTCCTTGGCCACTTTGGGTCACCTGCCCTGGCTGTGTCTCCTCCCAGCCTTGCATGCACCCCCAACTTCCTCACCAGCTTGCAGTACAAAAAGTAGGAAAGGCCTTGGTTCTGTGTAAGCCCCGCCCAGGAATAAAAAACATCTCTGTATTACCTACCTTGTGTTTAGCCCAGATAAAAGACACAGGCCCGTTCAAGCCACTGTTAGTGGCTAGAGAGTTAACTCTAGTTAGAAAGTTAGAAAGTTAACTCTACCCAGCGTAAACCAGCACACAAGTGCATTTAACTTGACTCCTATTAGAATAAGTAAAACATACAGCTACATACACATTCTACCCAACACTTTGTTTGCCTTAAACCGGTTCATTCTTCATTTGAAGTATAATTAAAATAATTTTAGGTGTTATCTCCGACTGTCCAATTACGAATCCTACACCCATTGTGTCAATGATCTCTAGTGGTTTTGTAGTTGGGCTCCTGCTCTCAGCATGTTCCCAGCCATATATTTAGAATTTATTTAAAAGTGGAAGTCAGAAACTGGCCACACAAAAAGATGACAGACTGTGTGTCTGTGGAAGTGATTGCATACATATATGCAATATATGTAGGTGGAAAGTTCAAAGTAAACCTCTTTCCGAGCAAAAATGTGAGGTAGCATGAATGTTACCTTGGTTTGCAAGTTCTTGGCACACTTTCACCTGATTTATACCCTTCAACCTCTGCAGTCAATCACAGTCTTAACCTTTTAAGCAGCACACATACTGCAGAAATAACTGGAGACTCTTTCATCTCTGAAAGGCAAAATTTTTATCATACAATGAAACAGCCCTGTGATAAAATCTGTTCTACTTAGTCTTGAGAGTAGTAGAGAGAGCAATGTTTTGATCATTAGTACAAGGTCCAAAAAAGATTATCATAGTGAGAACACCTTTTCTTTTGAGTCATTCACTGCCGGTAAGGCTGGCGCAGTTTCAGCATCAATCCTTCTACTACCCTTCCTTAACACTACCCTGCCTGCACATACACTGTTAATGGCATTCCTGGGGATATTTTCCATTTTATTCACAGTGAGGAATGACAACACAAAAGCAGACCACTTGAACAGGCTGCATTGACCTTCACAGATTCCTTCTCCTTGCACATTGTTACAGACTCAAATAATGTTTTCCCAAAGTGACAGAGTTTTTTTGAAATAGAAAGAAAAATACCTACATGTCTTTTTCTACAAATAAATAATATGAAGAGGAAATTGTTAACATAAAGAAATCTTACCTGATTCTAGCTTGCTGAATTACATTGTACAGTAATGTCCCAATGCCTAAACTTATGTTGATGGATTTAATGGCACAATAAAATCAGAAAAATACACATACCAGTATTTCTTCACACATGCATACAGTCTGGAGGGTAAATTCTCGGAAAGTAGTAAAGAAAAAAGATGTTGTATTCTTCCTACCTCACAAAATTTAAATAGAGATGCATATCAGGAAAGTGAAGTTGTTTGTCTCTAAATCATACATTTAGCAAATTATGGCTAAGAATTTTATGTACAACATATGTAATGGGATTATAAGTCTGTATACATCAAAAATGAAAAAAAAAATCGAAGAGATTAATAGGAGATGTCTTGTTGCAACCTGTCATATTTTTCTTTTTTATGAGCCTTCTAGTTGTATCTTGGCTTGTAAAGTAGGAAGTAACCAAAAGCATTGAAAAGTATTCAACCACCTGTTGAAAACACGTGGAGCAGTGTCCTTTGTCTTTTCCACAACTCATGCTTCCTCCAGGAAGATCTCTTCTGTTGAAGGCCCATTGAGTCCCACTGCATGACTGATAAAATCACATCATCCCATCCATTGTTCCACATTGAGATGTTCCACACAAGGAGAGGAGCCAAGCATTTCCTACCTAGATAAAATTTGGAATTTTATTTGAATTATTTTTATTTGGAATTATTTGGAACATCGGGTCAGTCTTTTCCCACTGGATTCCAGAGGAAAACCAAATCTTTTTACATCATCCCTGAACCTTCAGAGGGAAACTGCACCCTTCTACAGGAGCACTGCTTCAGCTGAACCACATCTGCCACTGCAGGAGGATGCAGCCACCATTTATTGGGAGTGCTGCCAACACCCTGACTGACAGGGTGTCAGGATGTGTTCTAACTCTGTCCGTGGTTTTGGAAGATTTTTTTAAATTACTGTATTTTTACTTTATTTTTTTCTAGTAAAGAACTGTTATTCCTATTCCCATATATTTCCCTGAGAGCTCCTTAATTTAAAAATTATAATAATTTTGAGGGAGGAGGTTTACATTGTCCATTTCAAGAGAGGCTCCTGCCTTTCTTAACAAACACCTGTCTTTCAAACCAAGACAAGTTGCTCCAAATTTTTTGAGGAATCACACATTCTTGGGTATGTCCAGTGACCTAATGAAAAATTTCATTCTCTCAATGCCCCATGGACCGCACACCTCCCTACAGAATTTTTTAATATACTTCTGGGCATGTTCTACCAGAAATGGTGTTGAGAAACCCTCCTTGTTGTGTCTTAACCAGACAGATGGCTTCCTCACTGTCTGCAGTAAAGCTGTAAGACAGACTCATTTGTACAACACTAGAGCACTCCATTTTAAGATACAAAGACTTGAAGTCTAAACTTATTTAAGAAAAATAGCTTATAGGTACTGGACTTCAACAGGCATAGGCCTATTTTCCACACAATTTTGATATATACTACAAGACCCTCTTTTCCCCCTGTTATTCATTTTTGGAACACATCCAACTCTGCCTACCATTATTAATTTGTTCTGGCCAGGGCTGTAAAGGGATCTTGAGCAAGGTCTTGGGAGTGTGCACCAAGTTGGTATGCAGTTTGAAGGGTCCTCACAACTATTTTCCACAGGGATGAGGGAAAAGCTGGAATTCTGTAATCTGAAACAAACATCATTGGTTGACTCTTTTTCGAGGCAGAGGGTAATGGTTGTGTTTTATTGAAACAGCAAAGATGAGCTTGTTCTCACATAGGTCATGGTGGCTGTGAACACAGAATTCTCAATGTCTTGGAAGAGAAAAAGACTTTAGGAAAGAAGTTGATTCATCAGTTTCTAAAGGCAGAGTTTAAATGGGAAATAACTTGACACGAAGCAGCTGATTGCAAGTAGCAGTGATAATCAGCTAAAGAAAGGCAGTGCCTGAAGGCTATAGTTAAGATTTTAAAGTTAACCAGCTTAGAGTTGTTTTGATTTGTGACTTATGAATAGGTAAAGTTAATATATGAGTGTGACACTTGGTTACAAGATGGAATGAAGAATATAGCTTAGTAAATTATTTTTAATAGAAAATCTAAAAGTTGGCCATTAGGCCAGTTATCAGAGAACAACCTGGCTGATCAAATGAGAGCCCTGCCATAGAGAGGTAACTTCTACCCAAACTACAGACACTGGCAATATACTGTCATGAACAATTTAATAGATTGTAGTAATAAATTGTAGTGCATATTTATTTATTTGCTGTACTGTAATGTATGAAATAGCAGAGAATATACCCCCAATGTCAGGAAGAGCAGCACAGCCCAGCTGCTCAGAGCCACTTTGCCATCTACTTGCAGCAAAGAATTGTCTGTCCCACAGCCCCCCTTGATCAGAGCCACATGGAACCATGGGTGTCTCATGTAAAGCTGGAAGCAGAAAGAGCCAAGGTTGTGGCTCTCCTGAAATTGTTCAGGACAGAGCTATGTCCATATGTTACTTCACCATGTGAGGTTGTTTTCCTTGCTAATAAACACAGAGGATCTGAGACACAGTGTGTCCAATGACTACCTTCTCCAAAGCTGAGCTGTTTGAGAGCTGACTCAACGAACAGCAGTAACAGTCCAGCTCTTAGCAGGATGAGAGCTGCTTAACCTCTGCACCTGGAGCTGGCTGCAGTTGGTAAGAGCATGGGGCAGCAATGTGTAGCTGGGGACTGCACTTGCTCCTCAGTTACATGCTCTCCCCAATCGTAGACAGGACATTACTGTATATTTGTCAGTAACAAAGTCCAAATTTTTCCTGTTGGTCCTCTGTAGATGGGTGGGTGCACTTTTGATGTCTAAAATATCTTGAGGTTTAACACTCCATCACTTAAGTGATTAAGGTTTTCTCACCACTTTTCTCCAGCTGTCAGATGAAATAAAAGATTAAACCAGATTCTCTTCATGTGGACAGATAGGAGAACAAGAGCCTTTCCCACAGACAAGGAGGAACAGCAGAGACAGAGTAAGATCCTAAGGACTAAGGAAAACAACAAAAGGGGGAGACAGCTGAAAACTGAATTAGATGTGGTCAGAATGGGTGTATGTGTAGACATGAGAAGGAGGACACTGGTGTTCTGATTGCAAGACAGTAGCCTAGTGGTGTATGAGAGAGAAGGCAGTGCTTCACTGCATGCTCCATGTGGACAACTCGGGGACTCTTGCAAAGGCAAAAGCTTGCTTGTCCTCACTTTTGGACTGCGTCCTGCAATGTGATGACTGCCTTCAGAAAGCCAGCATGTACTGGACTTTAATGTGTTAGAGTTATTCTCATAACACCTGATATTCTAGTGCCTTATATTTGGAAGCAGATGAGGAACACCTGAAGTTTTCAGAAGTTTTCGTAGACAAACCTGTTATGAAGATTCTTGAGAAAGTGGCATCTTTTTAAAGCATTCAGGTTAATACATAATAACATAATTATCCTGTACCCGAAGAAAACTGTGAGGTGACTCAGAATAGAAAATTAAAATCTCATGAAAACCTGAGCTCTGTAGTAAAACTATGAGAGCATTTTGTCAAGGTTAATTAACCATTTCTGGCAGTACACTTTACATACTTAATTTTAAATAAGTTTTGTTTCTTTGATTTCCTGAATGCAGTATTATAAAGGCTGCAGAGTCACCAGTTAAAGTTTTTAAAGAATAAATAAGTTTTTCCCACCTCAGCAATAACTCAAAAAAGTGTTGCAAGTAGCATTGATATTATTAGTGTAGTGTATGGCAGCACTGGTGTGTTTATCCCACTGTTTTAGAATCTAATAAAGATTTAAGTTTTCTTAGGACTGACATCCCAAAAGGAATAATGTGGCATGAAGTAACATATATCTTTCTCTTTGCAATACAGTGTTTAGCAGCTTTGTTTTGAAGAATCTCAGCTTATCTCTTCCTTCCACACTCTTCCTGTTCCCCCAGTTTTGGTTCATGAAAATGTCTTCTGGTTTAAGACCAAATTTGAAAATTTGAAACAAAATTTTGTTTATGTCATATTTTAAGATATAGTCCATAATTTTTTGTGGATTAATGATTTAAAAATCATTAATGCCTCAGGTCTTATGAATTCTTATACATTCTTCTGAAGTTCCATTATTAAAACCAAGTAAATGTTTCATTACACTTTGCTAGCATAGAAGACTCAATAGGGTCCACATTAAGAGCAGCATGTATAGAAATGAGATGGGCAGTAATTCCTTAATATTTTACTCAGAGCCTGAAGTTCTCCATATCTAAACTAACTGTTTAGAAAATGATCTATTATGCAGCCCAGGACTTACTGCTTTGGCAATTACTTTACAGACTAAACTTGCCTCACCAAAATGTGTCTAAGGGTAATTCCTTTATGACTGAACCATGAGAAAGGTGAATCAAGACAGATTCTTTCACCTATATGCAGAAACATGTTCAACTCCAGGATTGCAGCTATTAATCAAGCTGTCTAAAAGTTTGTTTTGCAATAAGTGTGCACCTCTGAAGATAGTAAACAGCAGAGTACAAGAAGGCAAAGTAAATTCATGTCCTGAAAATTTTGGAAATTTTCCCTTTTCTAACCCACTCTCATCAAAGGGAGCTCATGATTGATTTAAAGAGTGATGGTGGCTGTTAAACTCCCACACTTTTGCGTGCTCTCACACGAGATAGAGACAGCTGTACGTGGGTTTGATCTGCAGGATGCCTGAGTGAAAACAACTGTGCTGTCTAGAGGTCTTAGAATAACTTGATTTGGAAGGGGCCCACAGGGATCATCCAAGCTTTATACCTAAGTGTACAGGGCAATAATTCAGATTTAATCTTGATGATTTAAATGAGTTTCTGATAGAACAATAAAACTGTTCGAAAATGGCCAAGGAGAGAGGTAGGGCAGAGTGAGTCAATAGTTCATAAGCTTTAGGATATTGACTCTGCCCTGAGTTTACCAGTGATTTGTCTCTGATAAATGAGAAAATGGTATAGGCTTATGTACAGGAAGGTGTTTTAAAACACAGATTAAGTCTTGCTTTGTCATAGGCATTCAATGTTCCCATTCATTTTAAAATTTAAAATAGTTTTATGACTAAAATTTTTCCTCTTTTCCAAATGAAAGTTGTATTATAAATTTCTTTTTATATTGATCCATTTAAATTATTCCCCTTCAGTTTAAAATTACTGGCAGTATTTGATCAGTTTTGTTGACCTTGTAAACCTTATTTATTTGTGAGTCTTCTACATTCAAAATTTAGGATATGTTTTAAAGACATTTAATAAGATCCTTTTGCTGCCTTATTGACAAACAATGGCTTTATAATCATTCTTTTCATATTTTACAGATGCCAACTAAAACACTGCAATAAGCAGGGGGGAAATTTCAGGAATCTATGAAGCACTTGCAATAAGAAAAATCCTTTTTTCTGTTTTGTTGTCTGGGATAGCAAGATTTCAGTCTTCTCCATAGCACATCATAAGCTAAAAATAAACCACAACATGTAAAAGCTCATCTTGATAACATTACAGAAGGCAGAAAACCACATGAATTCTTAGTGTTCAACTTGAGATGGCCTTTAGCTGATTTAAAAGACAATTATTCAGGTGTGACTCATATGCCCTTTTATTGATCTGTTGTACTCTGCTTGTAGGCATGTGTGCTTGTAGGACTCGTTTGCTCCCAGCCCAAGTGTATGGGAACAACATTGCCAAAGCACTAAGATTTTCCCACTGCTATTCTTTCAAACTTCAGAACAGTTTGAAAGAGTAGCTCTATAATAGAAGACATCCCAGCAGAAAAGGATTGAATCCCATTATGGACAATGCAATTATCATTTCTAAGCTAAGCAAGATGCTTTCTCACAGATTTCTTGGGGAAAAAGGAAAAAAAAAAAAGAAAAAAAAGGTTTCACAAGCCAAGTTCATAATTTCTTTCACAGGAGTTTGCTAGATGAAGTGATAAATCCAACCGTGTGCACAGATCGCATTGCTACAAACATATTGACTTCAATAGGCCTTACCCTTATTAAATTCTTTCAAATCTCAAAGTTGAACAATCTCCAAAAGGAAAAAAATATCTCAACTGTACACGGGTGCTTAACCTTGCTCAGTAATTAAGCTCCCATTAGAGGAGCTTGTTAATCAGTTACTTGGCCAAACAGTAACAATTTCAGAATGAATCATCCATCATGGGTTATTCCTCCCAGGAGGATTAGGCTCATTTTCTCCTTAAATGTTTGCCAGGTCAGGCAGCCCCCTTGAGTGCATCAGCCCAGCCCGTGTGAGTGAAGCATGAAGCAATTAAAATCACACAGGTCCATGTGACCATCTGGGATGCACCCAAGGACAGAAGGAGCTGGCCAGTGTCATTTCAAGTGTGTTCTCCACCATCTCCACCAGGTTCATCTCTGCCCTCTTAGATTACTTAGATTTCTGATTATGACAACAAAAAGACAAAAGTTATGTGGATTTTCAAGAGGGGCATGACAGAATGCAGGAATCAACATGCTGGTCAACCGCAGCTCAGTTCCTTGAAAAGTGATAGAAAAATTCCTCCTGGAAGCCACTTCCACCCATGGAAAGGACAAGAAGGTGATTGGGAATAGCCCAGTCAGACAGATGCACCAGAGATAAATGATGTTCAACCAACTTGATTGTTTCTACAGTGATGTAAGGGGGAAAGAAGTTCTACGTTTAACCATGGTCTTCCAGACACTCCTTGTAGCCAAACCAGTGAGATACAGTGTATGTACACCATAAAATGCATGGAAAACTGGTTGGACTGCTGAGTTCAAAAGGCTATGATGGCAGCAGGAGGCCCAGTTAGAAGTAGTATTTTTCCAAGACTAGCAGTGGAACCAGTAAAGTTTAGTGCTTTTATTAAGGACCTGGAAGAAGTGTTGGACTGCAGCGCTCTTGGTGTATTTGCAGATGACATCAAATTTGAGGCTGTGCAAAAATGTGCTGAAAGGTAGGGTTGCTGTTCAAACAGAACAGGTTTGTTGAACAAACACTGGTGTAAATGTGGTCCTCTGGAATGGACAAACCCTATGCTAGGATAGGCTAGTGCCAACCAGCTCTGCAGAAAATTCCCAGGGATCCTGGAGGGAAGCAATTTGGCCAGGAGGCAGAAGTGCCTCCATGCAGAAAAACATTGCACCAGCAAGGGGAAGGGATCCTTCACAGGTCCTCAGCAGTGGTGAGTGCCTCCTGGTGTGCTATCCTGTGCTCAGAGAACAGATGCTGACAAGCAGGAAGGAGACCAGTGGAAGGTCCCCTGTGATGTCTGGAGAACAGGGCACTTGCAGGAACTGGATGGAGTTCAAGGAGCTCCTTCAGCCTTGGGAATAGCAGGTAAAGGGGAGACTGGGCTGTGGTTACTGCCTCGTGGGAAGGTACAAGTTCTGCTCAGGGATGCCCAGCAGCAGGTTCAGAGGTAACAGGCATATGTTGGAATGTAGAAAAACCCAATTAGGTATGAGGAAGAATTTCTGTAACATGATGATGTTAATAACTTCAGAACAAAGTTCAGGGTAGTCCATGGAGATATTCAAACCTTAAATAAAAAAAGTCCTGGCACAACCTGATCTAACTGGAGCTGTTTCAAAGTGGGAGTTGGAGCAGACTGCCTATAAAGTACTCCAATCTAATTATCCTGTGATTACTTTTTATTGGTGAATTACTTTAACTAAAACAACTCAACTTCTTTGGAAAACAAAACAAGGAAAATTAATTCTTTTGTGCAAGATTTAACTGATAAGAATATATTTGTAGATAAAAATACAAATGTTTTGGCAGAACTGTTTTAAATACATACAATGCCAAATTAATTTGATTAAATTTTACAGGTACAGAAATTAGCTGTGCTGTTGGAATAATGCCTTTTGCTAGTAGTGTAGTTTCCTCTTCAGCTAGCTACTGTTGTCCTAGGATCTGTACCTCACAGACACTCAGAGAATCAAAGTACTCTTTGAGAATGCAGCCAGGTAGACAGATGAAGACATATGTTTAATCTGCTTATATAATTTTATGCTGGACTTTTGCTTTTAACATAAATTAAACTCATTAAGAAAAGCAGATTCACCTGCCTAAACAAATAGAAAATGTCAGACTTCATTCGAAGAAAACAATAATTTGTTCTGAGTTCCATCAACATTTATCCAATAAGTATTTCAAACCACATACTGAATATTCTCCCGCTACAGAGGAAGGAGCAATGAACAATTTCCTTATCAATATTTAGAGATTATTTGAAATTCACCTCTGTAAGAAGACTGTACCACTCTCTTTTAGACATCTAAGGTGATGTCCCTGTGGTAGCAAGGTAGTGTAACTGAGGTTGATGAAGCTTCATGAAAGTTCATTCTGCTTTGCTTAGACTCAAGGAAGAGCAGAGAGGACTGGACAGGCAGAGAAGAGGCTTTGGAAAATTCCCATGGCTAAGAAGGACTGTCGTTATCTCTGCTTTCCTTGCAAGGGGAAAGAAAAAATTTAAGTGATTGTGATGCTGAGAGTAGCACAAAGGAAAAGTAAGTCAGAAGTTGTCATTAAAACAGAACAGAACATTGAACAGAAGAGAGGGGATCTCTTTTATGACTCTGTCAACCCAGATGTCACTGGCAATGAAGCAGGGATCAGCTATGCTTTATCTCTCCTTATGGCAAAAGGAAAGGATGGTTGACTGTCTCCTAAAGATAAACCTGAAATTGCATCTGCCTGTGTGATGGCTGTGACCAGTGGTGCACATTAGAAGTTACATTAGTTTCTCATTTCTTCCTTGTTTTTGAGTCATGATGGTTGCAGGCCTTATTTTCTGCTATGAATATGTGTGATGCATCAAAAGGGTTGAGACTTTCAGGGTGCTCATATCGAAGGAACTGTAGTTTAAGGACTGGCACTTTGTGATATCCCCCTGGGAAGCTCAGCAGTGGCTCAGAAGCACTGCTGTGCACAGAACCAGAACCTCAGAAATGAGAAGTACACTGCTAAACATACAAGTCTAAGTCTGTCTTGCAGAAAAGTCTTTAAATGTGGATCAGGGCGTATGCTTTTTCTCATTTCCTTTCACATGACATTGCTCCATTATGCTTGTCTTTAAAAGTAATTTATTGGCATAATGCTGTGTATTACTACATAGTGGGAAAGTCACATCACTCTCAATATCACGTAGTATAAATACACTTCTACAGCAAAAACTTTTGTTTGAAAAGAATGTCAGTGAGTCACACAAGGAGCTGGGAACACCAGAACAGATTTATTTTCTCATCTTAGTATCCCATCTTCTTTATTACCACTCAAAATAAATGTTTCATCTGCTAGGTTCACAAGTGAATATATATCTTTTCATTCCAGCTCCTGTTCTTACTTTGCTTTTATATAGCAGTTTCAGGGTGTACTTCTGTGGCCTGTGCTGGACTCTCCAGACTGATATTTACTGTGATATATCTCCTTGTCCTATTATATTTTCTTCTTGCCATAGAAAGATAACCCAGTGTGAAACAACTGAAAAAGCCCCTCTAACCCTATGTTGAAGGAAACTGGTAACCCTATAAGAAACACCTATTCTTAAGTCCATGCTGATAGTACATTGTTGTCACTGATGAAAAAAGTCCTATTTCTGCTAAAGAATGCACTGCATTGTGCACATTTGAGATTTTGGAAAGATCTTGAATGAGAACTGTGGTGCTGTTGACTCACTGACAGCTCCCACTGGATGGGATCCCTCACTGTCACCCCACAACCTGTCAGATTTTTCCCTGACAAGGGAAAATATCGCAACCATGCTTGCCAGATGCTGGAAGAGATGAGGGCTCTCTGTGCCTCTGCAGGGCCTTACCTGGCCCTAGATGCTGCAAGGCTGACAAGACAAACAAGCAACCTCCATCCCTGTGTCCTGACTGCACTCCTTTAAAGGAATTTGTGGTGCATGTTCCTATATGGCAGCACGTTGTGGCATTGATGATTGAATCACAGCAACCTATGCAAACCCAAGGGTGCCAGTGAAAGTCTCATGACTTTCAGCTCCTAAGGGGCTTTTGTGCCCTTGAAAAGGTGCACAGTTTCCTGCAGCTTTCCTTCCCCAGGTCCTTTTTTCTCACCCTACTTGGGCAGAAGGGGAACAGGAGTTATGTCTGAGTCATGGCAGCACCTGCAAGCGGGTTTAAAGAAGAGCAAGATAAAACTTGTGCAACGAGGTGTGGTGGCTGTCATACATTTGCTCCTTGACATATACTTTTCAAACCCAGACAGGTCAAGTGGAGGGTGTGTGCAGCCTAACAGGTCGACAGCCACAGAGAGCAGACCAGGTCATGCTTTGAAGAGCTGGTGCACATACCAGCAGTCCCCGGAATTCAGCACTCAGATGCAAAACTGCTGGCAGGAGTCACTCCACCTTGAGCTCCTATTAACACCATCTTTCCACATAAACGATTTTATCTGTGTTTAGTGTGTGGAGGATCACACATTGGTCTGCTTCTCCTCCTGCTGGCCATCAGTTAAATTACTGCTGATGCTGAGAGTCAGAACAGGATTAAATAAATTCAGAGGAGTAGAGATCTGACCATTCGAAGTACAACTGAGTAATACTGGAAAGTACCTCCAAAAACTTACCTGCAGAGAAGACTAATGCAGAGAAAAAACGACCTAGAACTAAAATTTTCCATTTTTGAGCACTTTCTGAACAACTTCCTTAAAAGAACAGAATAGTGATGATGATGATGATGATAACAATGCTAAATCATTTCAGTTTCTGCATACAATGTGCTGTTGTTTGTCAGAGAAATGAAAGACAATTTTCAGAGTATCTTTTGCGGCTGCAGAAAGGATAGGGCTTGTTGGTCACAGTAGTCAGGAGACACATGTTTTTATTTCTGACTGGGCAGCATGTTTCCTGTGTGATCTTGCAACACCCCCCTACCTCCGTTTCCCATTTTTTATGTTGCATATTAAGTATCTTGGCAAAGCAAGACTGATACTCTGCTCACAGAAACTATTTTCAGGTCTTTATTCACATTGTGCCAGAAACATCTAAAGTTTCCTTTAATGCCTTAATGAGACTGGGAGCAATGGCAGGGAGGTGCTTGCCTGTACTGCACAAGGAGCTTCTCACTCTCTTTCTCAGTGACATTTGGGAGGCTGCTTGTGGAGAAGTGTAGCCTTCATGGCTCTTTTGGGTGCTACAGAAACCCAAAGTTGGGAGCAGGTGTCAAAATTGCCTTGTGGGAGCGAGAGGCGAATGAAAGAAGTACAAGCCACTGAAACTGGAAATTACTGGATCCTTCACAATCCAGGCCTTAGGTTCTTACCAGCACACCTTTCTGCCTTTTTCTGGAGACAGATGAACATACTACCTTTATGTCTTGTTTAGTTTTATTCCTCTGAAGTGCATTTTAAGGGATGATTTCTTGCTGTCCATGCATACTTGTGGAAACCAATGTGAAATTCTACTATATCATCACAAAATTCTACATTATCACAAAAGTCTTCATTTTGCTCAGGTGAAAACATTTCAATTCCAGTTGAAAGAAATGGAAAGGCATCCTCTCAGCTTCTCCCTCTCAACAACTGTTCCCACAGCTTCCAACCAAACACTGCAGATGGCTATACTTACATAGTGCAGAAGACCTGGTGGGATTCCAGGGATTTCCCAGAAAATTTGTTACCACCCTGTGCCCAGATAGAATCTCCTGAAGCAAGTCTGCAATCTGTGGTATATGTGCCAAAGACAATACAAGAGCAGATTTCAAGTGACACTCAAAATTGGAAACTCACAGCCAGCACACGGGTGGAGAGCTTTAAACATGGGAAAGGCATTGACTCTCCTAGCCTCTGGGATTTCCTTCTAGAGAGCAGCAGGGTGTGTGTAGGCTGGTGAGCACATTCTGCAACCCACTGGGATGTGGCAGGGATGATCCCCCTGCTCAGCAGCATACAGGTCCTTGTGGAGTTCCCAAGGTTGAGGGGTGAGCGCAGCTGCTGTTTGATTTAGGAAATGTCAGGCTTTCTCTCCACCTCAGAAATGAAGGGTGATTCACAGAACCCATGCCATCCCAGGAAAACAGATGGTCATGGTATTTTAAATAAAACCTAAGTCATCATTCAGGCCGACCAACCCTCTATTAGGGTCACAGTTTGTGTTCAAGACTTTTTAGGAATATCAAGCTGAAGAACTGAGTGAAGATGTCCAGTTCATTTCACAGTGACTTTTAGCTGGCTTAAACAACCTGGCAAGGGAAGGGGTTTTTGCATTAATTTATGAGTGCAGGAAGTAGTTTAAGAAAGATGCAACCTGTAAGTTCCTGTGTTTCTTCCTCTTAAGTAAGGATCATGCTTAAAAACAATGAAACTGAAGTTCTGATTCACCTTTTTTAAACTGTGTTCCTGCCAAAGGGTACAGATCACTTCTTGTGCCACAGAATTTTTCCATGAAACCTGGCGTTCTCACCCCTTGCCATTAATCCCAGTTTCACCATATCTACTCTCTGCCACTCAGACACTGGCATTTGTGAAGCCTTCGCCGTTCTGGTAAACATGTAGCAAAGATGAAAGCTGGAGTTTGTGGTGAGGCCTCTTCTGCTCTAGGAGATAGAACCTCCAAAGTGCACACACTGACTTTGGAGTATGTTGAGGGTAAAATTGCTCAGGAGGAGTGTGCGGGGTTTTCAGGAAAGTACTGGTGGGCAGGACACTTTCCTTGGTCTGACACACCCAACCTGCCACAAAGTGCTAGCTAGGACTACCGTGTAATTTAAGTGCTGTTAAATGTCAGTTATGGCAGTAATACATATCACTGCCAATCACCTATGTGGATGTTTGAAAGGCAGGTGGTGATTTTACAAGGTAGGCAGTCCTGAAAGATGCTTGAGTGTTCTTGAAAATTTTGTGCCGTGAGCAATACATAGGGTTGAACAAGAAAATGCCTGCTTTGGGCTCCAGTCTCCCTGATGAAATTTGTGAACCAGGTAGAGGTTTGGACTGCCAGTGAGCCTAGGCTAGATTTTTCAGTAGATGCATTTTGGTCAGTCCTGAGAGTTAAGTCGAGCTCTTGGCAGATGGTCTGCAGAGCACAGCAGTAAAACAGCCTGTGCAGGAGCACAATGGCAATACTGTTTCCCATAGACTAAAATAATGAATCATGCCTTCCTCTTGCTACTGTCGTTTATGTAACTTTTACAATAATTTATAATTAGATTAGTTGCCCTTTGTAGAGCAGCACATGCTTTTTTTAAAGGGTTGCTAAGGTAACTGATGATTTCCTTATTTCATCCTGTTTTAGGGGAAATTTTGCTTCCTAGTGAGCCTGAACTCGAGACTCATTGAAAACAGATACTTTTTCATCAGGAGTTTCAGTGCTTCCAGTTATCAAGCAGAGGACTTCAATGTGTATTATGGAGTGTTGAAGTACTGCTTCATTTTAATGGTAAAAAAAAAGCTACTGTGATTTACATGAATTGTTTAATCTCAAAGATAAGGGAGTGGATTTTTTGGGATTTGAACCTTTAAAATCCTTCTGACACTTCCTTATAAACTTTTACTCAGCCTGTTTACTTTGTTGTTTTCTTTCCTTTGCACAGTAACTGCTGTGCATGCAAAAAACCCCAAACAAACCCAAAACTACCCAAAGAAATCTGTGTGGGTGGATGGCAGTGTGCCTGTGCTTGACCTGACTAATTCTCTTTTTGAAGAGCAGGAGTTGAGGTTTTATAAATCAAAGAGCTGGGGAAAAATGATTCCTAGATTTCCTCTCTTCTGTCCTACTTGTTCAAATACTGAAGCCCAAGAACTAAGGGGCCACAGAAGCTAAGCTGAATGTCTCTCAGCTGTAGGAAACCTAGTGTACACCTTTAAATAAACAGCAAAGTTCCCCAATGTCCTTGCCCTCTACCACTTTGTAGCAAATGACAAAAGTAGAGAAGTTCTTTGGCTTCTGTAAGAAGTTCTAACATTTTATGTTATCCTATGTCAGGTGTCCAGCTGGCTCCATTAGTCCCCTGAGCCCCTGTGTGCTGTGTAGCAGCAGCTGTCTCCACCCTGCCTTGCACACTGTGACAGCTTGCTCCCAGCAGCCTGCTTGTGGTGTGAGCAAACAGCCCACGGGCCAGCGATGCCGGGATGGGGCCAGCACTGGGTAAGGACACTCAGTGCCAGGTGACCTGACACTGCGAATTTCCCTTCTCTGGCTGAAACTTCCTTGTGACCTGCCCTGCTCTGGCAGATCTATCCCCAAATGCTCCAGCAGTGGGGTTGAGAATGTCAGCCCCAGACAGCTCCCCACTACCTTGCCAGAGTGTGCATTTGTGCCAGGCATCGGTGCTGCTGGAAGCACAGTGCCGAGGTCCAACAGACACTGCTTGGTGTGCAGAGGCAAAAGAAGTTTCTCCAGTAAACACTGGTTGTAGGTTTAAAACTAGTCTCTAATTTGATGAGTTAAAGGGCGAATGTGAGTGCCTTTTATTATTTAATCTTTCATAGAGTTCAGTTCAAGGTTACAGTAAAAAGTAGATGTGTTTCCCTTATCTTTCTCCATCTGATTCATTGTAGATTATCAGTATAAGTATAATATATAATAAGAATATAAGTATAAGCAAGAAACAAGCAAATAAGAGTTTTAAAAAGCGTATCCTTGGTTTTATATAAAACATCACTAAAGACAGACATGTCCTGGAATACAGGTCTATATACATTCCACTGAAGGTGTGCTGCTCAGATGTGTTTTCCCACAACAAAACGCCATGGAAATTCTTCAGGCTTTCATCCTGAGAACTTCCACAGTTAGCATGTTATCTACATGTTAGCCACAGTTATCTCCCTCTCTTCACCCCTCTCTGTCTAAGGGATTTTTATAATACTCTCGAGTAAGTGACACCAATATTGAGAACAAAATGATTGATACTGTTTTTCCTACTTGACCACAACTTATGTTGAGTCACTACAAAGAAAAAGTCCCAGTTCTTCATCAAGAGTACAGATTTGTGTCAGAAGGTGTCTCAAAAAACTGATGAAGTGTGAAAGTCTACACTGTGCCTTTTCTCAAGTCTAATTTTATTGGTAGATTGATCTGGTTGGTGTTTTCAGAGGAGAATAATCCTTTGTAAAAATCTGTGTTGTAATTAAAGTTTTCCATATGAAAAAAATTACTTATATAAAAATATTTCCTGTAAATACTATTTTTTCTTTTTAGTTGACAATTTTAAAAAATCTAACTTTTATTTCTGAAAGTATTTTAATTCAAATATCATTTAGAATTAAGTCTATGGTCAATCACTTAGATATTATTATTGAGTGTAAGTTGATGGTCAACATTAAACCAAAACTCATTATGAGATTTGGATTTTCGAAACTTTTTGCTTTTAAATGTTTTTCCTACTTTTAGGATCTTTTGACCTAACTAGGTTTGGCATTTGTATTCCTTGTTGAAATCTATTCTGAGGCTGGAACTATTTCTCTCTTGAGATTTCCAGTTTTAAAAAGGAGTATTTACCTGGTAAGTGCACAAAAAGACACAAGCACAGAGCAGGAGTAAACAATTGGAAAAGGGATGCAGAATATCTTGCAAATCCTGAGTTTCTTCCAAGACCTCAATCCTTTTCTTCTGGAGAGTTGCCCTGTTTTACATAAACTAAAAGGAATTCAGGAGAACCAAGACAATTTGTTCTTGGAAAGGCCAACTCTTTCCAAATGACACGGGAATTTTAAGCCTCTTGGAATGCCCATGGAATCAAGGTGCACCTCTGGTGCCACTATGGTTTCTCCAAGAGCAGTGGCAATGCTCTCTCGCTGGCAGAAATCCCAGCTGTCCCCTCTTGAAGGACAATGGGGATGTGGAATGCAGTGGCCTCTCCAGAGCCGAGATCTGCTGCACTAGGGTGGGATTTGGGTTTTGTGCAGAGGGCATGGGATGGGGAGGCTGGTCCTGGAGGAGGTGTGGTATTCCCACACCTGCTCAGATGGATAATTTGGTCTCTTGAAAGGCGTATTGGAACATGTTTGCAGCAATTGTTTCCAAACCAGAATGTGGAGAGTCACAGGATGAGTAACTGTGGTTAAACTCCTGTCTACCAGTAGGGAAACAGAAGATAACACGTTGCAAAATGAGCACGCCTTCTTTTGTAGATGAATCTTTTAGCCTGAAAATTTAAAAAGTAAATCAAGAAACCCTTTGAGAAGTAAGAGTTCTTTTTCAGGAAGTTGGAGTTCATCTGGAGTACTTGGAGGAATTAATTGTTCAAGTGATTTGAAATTATCAAGAAGCTAAGCTGCAACATGTGTGAATAAACCGGAATTTCAAGTTCTTTGACTAGAAACAGATTATTGGGCTTCAGAGTGCCAAAGTGAAAAGATAATTTTTAAAGGCACGAGGAACAAATTAGAAAGGTTTGAAACAAAAGTAGTACTCGTTCTTGCATAACAGAACACCCCATCTAAGCTTTTCAAGGTATGTTGAGTCTTTACCACCTCAGGTGTTTCAGATCTGAGAAATGACACCAATTTGATGACCTGTAAGCATCGATGTTCTGTGGACCTGTACAAACACAGTCTTTAAGGTGGCTATTCTCTCTCTTTCTATAAAATCAAAGCAAAATAATGGAAGTTATGGACACAGCGATTCACACAGAATTCTACTGGCACATCAACACTGAGGAAGGAGATGAAGAAGTAGGATACTTCAGAAAAGGCAACCAAAACATGGCATTAACTTTGCCACATGAAATGTAGATAAAAAATTATAAATAGAATGCTATGCATCTATTCAACTTCAGTTGTCTTCTCTGATTTCAGCACTAGCACTCCATATAATATGCAATAAAATACACAAAAAACTGACTGTGTCAAATTAAGACTTTACTGATTATTTACATGCAAATAATAATTAATGTTACAATTACACTATTTGCAATAGTTTGAAATATCACAGAGATCTACAGATATTCTGTTGGAATAGATTATACATAAAATATAGGTGCGAGCCATCTAAATCTGAATTTGTAATGCATCTGCAGACCTTCATTTCGGGTTTGGTAGTCTTACACAGAAAAAGGAAATCCCTCCCCTAAGAGTTTCAGCTAGAAACTTGCCGATGTTAGGAATGGCACATGTGAAACTATGCAGTTTATTTGAATAAACACTTCTGGTGTTCAGTTGGTTTTTGCAAGTGTTTGATCAGCCAACAAGAATATATTAAGAGTACTAACATCTTCTTTTGTAGTATCCAGACAATACGTAGTAACACCCAGAGCAATGGTAAGATAATGCCAGCCATGACTGCTGCATGCTTTTGTACAACAAGCAGTATGGTCACTCTGCAGTCAGGGGTTATGCTTCAACCATGCACAACCTGAATTCCTGTCAGCTCTGTTTCATCTGTACCTTTGTAAGCAAGTGCCTGCTCAAATACTCTCTCACTAGCTTTTATGACTTCCCATGAACCACACCTTAGCTGTTCCTCATCTTTCTCAACATTGAGAACAGTCCTCACTCCAGTCAGTTTGTTTCTCTAGAACAGACAGTCTTTTGAGGATGCTGCAGAGTTACCTACTGCTGTTGCTTGTGCAGAGACACCAACGCCTCACCCACAGCCCTGACCCTTCCCTCTGCTATCTCGCTGTCATACTGCCTTTGGGTAGGAGGGCAATGTTTTTCAATGATTTTCCACATTACCTCAGCACATATTTCATCCTCTAGATTTGCAATGCTGTGATGTGATCACAGTGATCCCTGCAAAGAAAGAGGGGAATTCCCACAATAGCTATCTTTGTGCACATTCTGAATCATGAAAGGCATGAACATTTCACAAAGAACCCAGTTTGCTCAGACCTTGGTGAACTGGGAAGTGCAGGACATTTGTATTTCCCTTCAACTGTGTTTCACCTGGCAGAGGCTCAAGGGGCTGAAGCAGAGCCTGTTTGTTCAAAAGGAGGATCCATGGTGTGGTCTGGGGAATTTTGCCTCTTTATGTGTTTAAGGTAAACCCTGTGCAGTAAGAAATTTCCTGACCTAATATTCTTGTTTTGTCTACATGCACAAGGCTTTCGGCTTTAATATCTGCAACTGAGACCGCTCTTTTGCAGAGATTTGGGAATTTTCAAGAGAAACCTCTGGAGGGGAGAACCTGCACTCTGCTGCTGTGGTGGCACAAGGTGAAGATCATGTTGAGGTGAAGAGTGACTGGTGGCTCAGTGATGCAGCAAACAGTACCTGGCACTCTCACCACTAGTTTTTGAGGTCTCACCCCAGTATGGGCAGCATGTGCTACCACAGCCTGCCCATGCTCAGCCTTGATCAAAGACTACCAGGTTTGGGAAGACAGCCTCTGTGCATTTCCCCCAGCCACTTCCAGCTCCTTATGGTCTTCAATTAATGAAGTAAATGCAAAATTAATCAGCAGAGAGTTAGTGGCCATGATTCATTTATCAAGCTTTATATATTTATTAGTTTCAAGTGGATGTGCCTCTCTTTTGAAGGCACTAAAAGCTCAGCTTCCTGCTCCCTTGTGTATTGGTGGGATTGAGTAAATTTTTAATCCTTCATTAATAGATTGGATTTCACTAGTTGGATTGGATTCACTAGATGAACTAATTAAATACTCCACTGGTAGGTGATACAGCATAAACAAATTTCTGAGCAATGTGAAGCTGAGATATGAAGGCCAAGCAAGATAAACATTTGCTCTCAAAAAATTTGTAGGCAAAAGTTTTTCCTTCTGTTAGCACTTCAGCTATCAACATTTCAACTCCTTATTTTTAGCATCAACTGCAGTTTTTCTCCTGCTTGCATGTTCATAATTTCTCCTTGGTTGATACTAGCACTGTTTCTCTAATCAGGCATTGCAGTCAACTAGAAAATGGGATTGGAAAGGGGTCATAACATGTAGGCATTCATGAGAGACAAGAATTACTCTGAAGGACTGACCACAAGAGTGTGGGTGGCTACATCCGTTTGTATAATTATTGAGACAAGTGTCCGGAGGTTTCAGTGGAAAAAAAGAGTCAGGAAGAGAGAGGAAATTCAATATATTCAAAAGATCTGCTAAACCTCAAAAACTGTAAAGGAATGATCCTACTAACAGGCAATAGAAAGAAATGAGAATAGTTTGGAGACTTTTAGAAGTATCCTGTGATTTTGCTTATTAAACATTTATTTTTAGACAATTTTGCGATGCATTTTTCTTTATGGTCACAGAGACTTAGTCTACTTCTGACTTCAGAAAACTATTTATTGTCAGATCAGGGTTTACTTGATTCTGTCTCTGTGTGCATGATATTTTAGGAAGGACTGAGATTCTTTTCTGACATCATACTTTTCACTGAAGTCCTGTTGTCTGAAATCTCTCCCACATGTTGTAGAGTTCTGTGAATGGCCACAAAGAAACAAAAAAATTGTGCTCTTTAGTTAAAAAGTTTTCCCTTTCCTTTTAACTAAACAATGTTTTTCTTTCGGAACAGGAATATCCAACATAAGCAAGAAGAATCCATGGAGCACGATCCCCAGTTTTACATTCTTTTTGAGCACATGATAATTTAAAAGATCGTACAAATCTGGAAATCTAAATATTTAATGACTGAATTACCTAAGCAAGATTTTTTTACTGTTGAGATCATCCACAAGTTTTATCACATGAGCCTTTTTCAAAGTTAATAGGGTGTAATGACACCTAAGCAAAATGCATGCAGGTTTGAGTTCAAGAGTTAAGTAATCTGAGATCTTTTAAGATTATTTACACTTTATTAACAGATTAAGGCTTCAGGCCCCAACAACTGAGAGGGCATGTAGGTTAATGGACTAAATGAAAAGAGAAAAAAGGAAGGAATTGCTTATGTATTCAGAGCAGAATAAACCAGAACTATAATATATAATATATAATATATAATATATAATATATAATATATAATATATAATATATAATATATAATATATAATATATAATATATAATATATAATATATAATATATAATATATAATATATAATATATAATATATAATATGGAAAGGGGTAATGATACTAACAGCAGTTGAGAAGTATGTCAGACATTTCAGAAGATGAGAAAGAAAACAAAATTTCTGCCTGGAACAGAGAGTAAGTCAGAGGCCAGAGGAGCCTATGGGTAGAATCTACAGGCTGACTGAACTGATTTTATGGGCCAAGAAGAAGGCATTTGCACAACAAAAATTAAACAAAACAAGCTACAAAGAGCAAGTGCCAAATGTTCTGGTGTGAAAGTTTAGCCTATCATTCAAGTTAGGAAGGAGCAAAAAAATGTCTGAAAAGAAAGGACTGAATCCTGAAAGAAAAAAACAAAAAAAAAAATTAATGACTAACAATGAAAAGAAAAAATAATTTGGAAAGTTTTCCACTCAGAAGTGTATAAGCACTATTTAATTACAGTGAGTAACAGGAAGAAAAATCCCAGGACCCTCTTTAAATCCAAAATAGATTGTAAATCCAAAACATAGGAAGAGGAAGAGAGCATGTACAATATTGTTTCCTCAAGCTATAAAAACTACACCCATGAGATACACTGAGTGCAACAATGCATTTGTCTGAATGAATTACATTTGAATAGGGCATGTTATACTCTCTATTCAGTGTGAGCCCTGGCTAAATAGTGCTTTCTTGACTTTCTTCCCTGCTGTACTTACTGTATGTTCACAGAGGTGTCCCAGCCACAGAAATTCTGTGTATTGCTGTCATGTTCTCAACTTGTTCTTGACTATCTTTGTGTCTATCCAGGTCAATATTTAACTACGAGTTTTGCCCAAGAAAACCAGTTGGTGGTGGAGAGCTGAACTCAGCTCAACATGTGCCTTTTTTTTTTCACAAACACAGATGCTTGAGATGACACACCCTTCATGTAGTAGTACTATTGAACAACCTTTCTGAGAATCAACAGTGGTGGGAAGAACACTGCATATATTTCAGCAGCTAGAAAGAGGCAGGTGTTTGATAAATATGCTTCTCTGTGCATAGTTAGTCAGGGAAGTGGTTATTGTGGTTGCTAATTATGACTGGCATTTACACCAGGTTCTTAGAACACTGATTGTTTTCTGGGAGTTGATTTCAGGCAGGATAACCTTACAAATTTGGAAAACCTGAGTTTAAAAAATCTTGGGTGCAGTGTAAAGTGGATGTTAAGGGGAAGGGAGTGTCTATGACTCTTGGCCACAAGGCAGCACACCCATCACTGTACCAGCAACAGGCACACAGGTATTGGCAGATACACTTGGATGAACAAGTCCCACCACATCTCCATCTCCTGCCCCTCTCCATGCTGGGACAGACACTGTATTTTCACAACAGTGATGGAGATTGATCAGGGACTTGGTTAGAAGAAGATGAGGCTGCTCTGAATGCAGGGTGCAAATACTGAGGCAGAAATTAAGTCTAATCAGAAGGCTTGGGGATCCAGAAAACCTGGTGCAGAGTGTGATGAGCCAATTACCAGACTGTGGGATTCTTTCTGTTTATTACAAAATATTAAATCCTTTCTCAGTGAGCCCACTCATCCTCAACTGCTAATAAACCTTGATTTTGTAAGGAAAAGGCACTACTTGAGTCAGGAGCTGCCATGTTGCATCCATGTTCAAGTTTAAAAATATTTCTTGAAGGTACTTACCTTCACAAGACCATAACAGATAGTGTAAAATACCATGCAGTCCAGAACTGAATCTGATGCAGATTAGCAGAGATCCTGATGCTGTACTGGTTTTGTGCCAATCAAAGCATCTATTAATTAAACCCACCAAGGGTTTATTATACCTGCATTTTCTAGAGGGCACACAGTGGTTACAAATACTTAACAATTAAGTAGTCTTATATAAAGAAAATAAGTCTCAAATTGCCAAGAAAGACAGATGTTTACTTTCACCTGTCAATCTCAGGGATAATGCTTTTTAATAAATTTTGCTGATGCTCACTTTTGTTTTGCTGTCAAAACATCCAACATATTTCTATGTCTATTGCTCTGAGGTGTATTTGTAAAATTAAAAAAAAAAAGCCCACAAGAAGCTAGACCCATCTCTAAGCATAAACTATGTGAATCAACAGGATTTTTTTGACATTTTCCTTGTTTCCCTTTGTGCCTGAATAATTAAGGTTATGCTCTGAGTCTTACAGTGAGACACAAGGAGTAGAGCTCAAATTAATCTGCAATGCTTTTGAAACTGTGTTCTGAAATACATGGGCTATTTCCTTGTAAGTGATCACTCAATATTACCCATGGGCTCATCTGTTCATGGAAGAGGAAGCTGCATGACAACACTTATTTTGAGAACACTTATAACTAATTAGGGAACTCTTCAGACATATGCATACAGTCAGATAATCAGCCAAATATAAAGTGATGAAAATGCATTGTTAATATGGATATACACTTAATTTTATTTCAATACCTTTTATTACATTATTTTCTTGTTCTACCAGAAGATTCGGAAAGCTGGTTGTGCACATTTTGTTGGAGCCTTAAACTGATCTATTTTTCCAAAATTCATCTGAATCAGTAATTTTGTCTTTCTAAAAAATCCAAAGCATCTACAGGAATAAAAAAGAAGACGGAGTGTCTGAAGTCGCCTGTAAGATTATTACGTAAAAGATTGTTCTTTTGTGACTTAGCAAATATTGTTAATTTTTAGTAATTACTTGCTTGTGTAGAGATGTGCATGCTGTGAGAGTGAGCTTTATTTATTTATTTACTTCAGAATTACTTTTTTTCTTTGAGCTGAAAAAGAATACATCACAAGACAAACAGTTTGCAAACTGGAGAGGGGCTTAGAAGTGAGTCTCTAGGCATGTTGCTTTTATCTAGTGTAATCGTTCATGGAGCTGCCAGTTGGGTAATTTTTTTGAAATTACTTCCACCAGGTGACAATACGAATGTGACATATTCTCACAGATTTCTGTGGTCACGGGAACACTGAAAGAAAGAGAAGGAAGCACAGTCAGAAGACAGTGGAAAACACAAGAAATCATACTGCCACTCACAACAAACCAAAATCAAACCACCAAAATCAAACAAGAACAAGAGCAAGAATAAGAACAAAAACAAAAACCAAAAAAAAGCCCAAAAAGAAAGAAACAAACAATAAGCAGATTTGACTACCTAGGTGTGTTGTGGACTTAACACTTCCAGATAAAGCATTTGGGGTCTGGTGAGAAGAATTTTCAAGGAGAAGTGTTTGCACTGAGCAATATTGTACCAAGGAGGTCC
The DNA here is from genome assembly GCF_903797595.1 of Erithacus rubecula. Taxonomy (NCBI): domain Eukaryota; kingdom Metazoa; phylum Chordata; class Aves; order Passeriformes; family Muscicapidae; genus Erithacus; species Erithacus rubecula. The sequence continues at coordinate 2,035,428 of NW_027635590.1, forward strand.
TCTGTGGTAAATATGAAATCAGTGGGGCAGTTATGTCCCATGAGGCTGGTGGGATTGACCAACTGTGGAAAAAGGAACTTTTGCTATCCCATAACACCCACACAGTTCCTGATCAGCACTGAACTTGATAACACAGTCTGTAAAACACTGCTCTTTTCCCTGCCCCTTGCTGATAACAGCATGTTCTCCACACCAGGCTCTGAGCTCTGCAAACCCTATGAAGATGCGCTCTGCTCCAGGAACTGTCTCACCAAACCCCCCCCCACCCCGTGCCTCACTGCTGCTTGGCAGTGATGGTCCTTGTTGTGGAGTCCTGGTGTCTGTCCTGAAAAACTCAAGGAGAAACAGGAAGGAGCCCAGATCTCCTGTTTTGCTGAAAGGGAGACTATGTGGGAAGACTTAGAGATGATTGTGGTGTCTCTGTGGGGTGGAAAATGGAGCTTGAAATCAGAAAGGCAAAAAAAAAAAAAAAAAAAAAATCTCTTCAGTAATTCTGGAGATAACAGAAAGTACCCAGAAGTATGGGAGCAGTTTGGATTTTCGCGTTAGACTGTGCCCCTTGCAAAGGGCAAGGTGGTGGCTCCGCAAGGTGACAGGAAGGCTCCCCAGGGAGGCAGGTGGGAGGGCAGATGCAGGTTCCACAGGGCCAAGCCCTGCCCGTTCCATGGAGCTTTTCTCCCCTGGCAGCTGATGCGATTGCTGCCGGCTGGCAGGGCTCAGCTGGCCGGCCCCATGCCCTGGTGGGACGGGCTGCTCTGTGAGCAGGCACGATAAGGCGTGTGAATCACACCATCCCCAGCGCTTGGCATCCGCATGACTCATTGTTTTGCTGCCATGTTTTACAATTCCTTCCTGTTTTGCAGTGTCCGGGGGTTTGTTGTCCTTGTGACCTGCCCTCAGCACTTTGAAAACTGAGGTTCCAATGTAAGAGCTGGCTGGGCACAGGATTCTTTTTGTCCGAGGAAATCTGTCGATTACAGAATATTTCAGAGAAGAATGAAATTTTAAAAGAAAACTTTTAAATACCCTGCAGAAATAAACATTTTGAAAACTCCTTTGGTAGACTGTCCTTTTAATAAATCTTGAGGTCTTATTGATATTAAAATATTTTTCTTCTGCTTTATGTTGTATTAAGGTTTCTAAACTTTTCCTAAATAAACATTGAAAATTGCTTGAACTCAGAAATCAGTTTCCTTTATTATAATGTCGCTAGCAAGTTTTGACACTACTAAAACACAGCACTTACAGAATCCTACCAATATGGGTCCTGATTCGAAGTGTGATTTTGACCAAAACAAAACAAAACAAAACAAAACCAACCTATTATTTCTGTCAAAAGGACCCATCAAAATATTTTTTGGCTATCTCTTTGTATACAGCTACATGCAGAGATTGGCAAACACAAACACTTCTGAGAAACAAAAGATGAAAATTCAGAAATATATACATGCAAATTGAAAATTGTCGTAGTTTAAGACATTTTGAAGCAAGCATTGAAATACTTTTCCTGTTTCCATTCCATTAAGCTTAAATTGAATACATTTGACATTTTGCCAACTACTTAAGGAAAAAAAATGACTAGAATCTAAATTCTTCAAAAAAGAAATATTGGAGAGTTGCTGAGCTGTGAAGAGATTGGACTGTGAATTTGGCAATCAGATCTAAATATTTAGTTAAGTGCAATAGTGTATGCTAGCTCAGGGTGAGAAAGTAGCCAATAGAGAATAAATAGGAACCAGTGACAAGATATTTGTGCGTGGTGTGTAAGTAAGTTTCCCCCGAACTACCAGTACTAAAATAGGCTAAGAAATGTATTGAGAAGTATTAAGTTGAAATTAAGCTCTTTTTTCTCTCTTATTTAATATGTGCTACCAATGCAGCTATTTCCGCAGTGTTATTAAAAATGTTGGTAAAGTACTAAGGGTTCATGGCAGAGCCACAGGGATGAGTAATGACTTCAAAAACATGTCCCACACTAGGAAAGTCAAAATAGTTGGTTTACCAAAGAGGAAGTTAGGAGATGATCTGGTCCCAGAGGGTCAGCACTCACAGAGTAAGCAAGCCTTTGACTATGCCTCTTAAGCCTTGAAGATGAAAATACCACAGGAACCAGAGAAGGACAAGGAAAGATTAGAAATAAATCACAGATTTTCAGCAGCAACTCTAACTAACCATTGAAATGTTTCAGAAAAAAAAAAGTTTTAATTTGGAATATCGTTATTTAAAAGAGCAACAAAAACACTTTAGTCGGATAAAAAATATTTCAGAGAAATTTGTTGATCTATGCTATTTAAGAGGCTACCCAGATGTCAGGAGTGATCACTTCTGGCCTTACACTCTAGAAATTCTTGGTCCTTGTTTACCACCATCTTAATTTGGCATACTTTGCATCAAGAAGGTGTGATGGATGCTGCTTGGGTGCTTACAGTGATAAACTGTGTTCCACTAAAAAGTGAAGCAGTTGGTTTCAATCCTCTAGAAAGGAAAGGAGTTTAGGCTGCTCTTGCCTAGGGAGAGATCAGATGTGCACGTTCCAGAGGATTAGAGAAGTGCAAATTTCCTGAAGACTACTGGGAAAGCTCTGCTGCTGCTCAAGAAATTAATGAGTTAGCTACAACTAGCCATGGACATGATGATCTGCCTGCAGAGACACAGTGGGAAGAAATTCATATCAACATTTCTATTTCCAGACTGTCTGAATTAGTTGCTGAGAGTTTTCCCAATTAAGAAAGTGAATGGTTCTAATTTTATTTCAATTAAAACTAAGCTCACTACAATTGATTTTTGGTGGTTTTTTGAAGGCCCTGATTTTGGACGAGGATCTAGACACATGGCCTCCAAGACTGACCAAATTAAGATACACTTCCACCTTTTCTTTGTTAATTTATTCCCCTCAATCCTTCCAGAAGCATTCAAAACTTTAAAAATGCTTCTCTACTGTGTGGTACCTATGTGACATTTTGGAAGATCTAGAAGGTTCAGACTCAAATTGTGGACATCTTCTTCCCTGTGGCAACAACCAGTGAGGATTATTTGTTGGCTGTGTTCACAATGACAATTTGTTGGAGAGACTTTTCAGACACTCTGGGTGACCTGAGACATCCAGACCTGTCTGATATCCACATCCCTCAGTGCAAGTTCCCTAAACTTGTCACTCCTACTGTTTTCCTCCCCTTTATCATCTCTCAAGCTATATGTCTCAGTTTTTCTTTATCAGCTTTATTTTGTAGCCTTTTGATCATCCTCATTCTCTCTCTTCTCTGACAGTTCTCCAGTTGTAATGTATGTAATTGTAGTACATTTCACCCTTCTTAAGACACAATTCCCAAAATTGAGCACAAAAATTATTTAAAGATAAATCAGAAGAGCACAAGCAATTTCTCCCTGGATCTCAAGTTAGCCACCTGATCCTAGTGGGACCTTTTTGGTTTCAAACCCACCTCCCTCCTGATGTCCTTCTGCAGAGGTACAATTGCCCATCACTTCCTACCCTGCATTATTTGATCCCCATTTTTTGCCTAGAATTTTATATTTTTCACCATTGAAAATGAACCCAGTGTTTCTAGACCTTTTATTTGATGTTCAAAAACTACTCTAACCTTGCTTTCCAGCACATCTAACCTTGCAGCTCATACAACACTGATGGTACAATAAACAAATTCACTCTTCCATCATCCAGTGATTAACAAGAGCATTGAATATCTGTGTGGGGTAGACCCAATGAAAATTCCTTGGTACATATATCCTGTTTGACATATTTGTCACCATTGCTTGAAGTGTGCTTTCCAAAAGTGCTTAGCAATCATCCTAGCATACTACTAATAGAAATAATAATCAGGTAATAATAATCCAAACAACATCAACGTTCAAAAATGTCATATAGGACTGTGCTTCAAAATCCTAATTTAAATCCAAACCTCTAAAAAATTGAAATGCTTACCAGCATACACCTGGCATGCTTTCCCTTATTTCCAGGACCTAATGTCCTAATTTCCTGCAAATACTCACTTTTGCTTTGATATTAAGTTTACACTACCTTCAAACATCTAGAATGATGCAGATTTTTAACTACCAAATGGGACATAGAAAAGAGAAAAGTAACAACTGTCTCTGCAACCGTTGTTTTTCATAAAAACCAGGTTATGATCTTGGTCTCTTAGAAAACTTTCATAAAGGATATAGGTTGGATGGGAGCTTAACATAAATAGGATAAAAACCCCACAGCATGCTAGTAATAATACCATTCATTTATAAAATAATTTTCTTCATGACCCTCTACAGATCTTCTATAGTAATTGTACCGAAATATGCCTAAATGGATAAAGGAGAAAGAGTGATCCATCATATCTTTGAATGGGGTGGGAAGATGTAAAGGTGAGAATTGCAATAGGAAAACTCCTTCAACTCTTTTATGAATGGTATTCCATATGCCCTGATTTGTACATTGATATATTGGAAGATTAATAATAACAATCTGTATCAGTAGAAGTACCATTAGCTGCAAATGCAGCTGATAGGAAGAGGAGAATGAGCACAGTAATTCCCTGTGGGAGCAGCAAAAGCACAAACTGTAGGAAGCACTCATCTCCCTAGGGAAGCTGTTGTTGTCTGCTTTCCACACAACAAGAATAATGGGGCTGTGAATTGGGTGGATAAAGATGGTTATAATCCTCCTAAAGTGTAAGTCCTCCTGCTCCTTGTCCTCACGATACCCTTGCCATACTCCTATTCTATCCCCACAATTGTCAGTCACACGGAGGTTCCGAACAAATACATATCATCCTTCTGCACAACTCAGCCATCCCCATTGCTTTGGATCCCAAATGCTCTAATTCTGTTATATAATTCCATCAATATGAGGGATGCAGTCTGGTTGCTCTAACACCTCTGTCCTCAATTTGGAGCTGCAGTTGGTAAGGAGCTGGTACCTAGGATCTGGGGACTATAGTAATACATAAATTAACTTCAAGTTACTAAAAGCTCTGCACTTTCAACTGCAGAGGATGAAATTCAGGTAACAGAACTTGAGGTGCTCTCTAAGTCCATTGGTCTTGCTTTGCACTTCTGAGATCAGCTCAGCATCTCAATATTTTGCATGGTCTAGTCACATTTTTCCTTTCAGGCAGACATTCACTCTTATCAACTAGTTTATTAATTTGAGAATGCAGATCTTTTACTGGCCCCTGGTGTTTGTCACCACCTGAAATTTCTTGCTTTTCAAACCATTCACACTGACCTGCTTTAGTTTCTTTTCTATCGAAGTTCAAGCTGTGGTCTGAGAAGATACCTAAGTTCTGCTAAATGTGATATTTAGAGGTATTCAGCCTTTGTTTTCAGAAATATGTGGCTGAACAGGGTTCATTATTCATTATTATATAACACCTGCAGTGTTAACTAGATGTAAAACAGCAGGTAAATGCCTTGGCATGTCTCCAGAGAAGCTCTGTGGAAAGGCCAAATAGCACCAGCAGCAGACTGCACTTCCAACCTGTGTATTCAGTCTCCCCTTTCAGACCCTTTCCTTTGAAGTTTTCCCATAAGGACTCCCATATTCTACACTGGACTGAGATCAATATTTCTCCTTTGGAGGAGAAGTGCTGCCTCAGCTGAAGGATTTATCTTTATAGTTCCAAGAAGAGAGAATTTCAATTTAATTTTCAGTATACTGTTGATGTTCGATGAAGAACTTGATCAGTAAGGAGCATATTGAGATAAAAGTAAAATAAAGATATAATGCTTTATAGGTCCTGTCCAAAGAACTCTCAAGATTTCAGCCCAATCACCTTTTCTGCTGACCATCAGTGAAGAGAGGTATTATATCCTAGCACCAAAAAGTCAATATTGCACCTTTCTGTGCAAACACGAGTTTACAAGTGTTTTTGCTTTAGCTGTGATTGTCAGAAAGGAAGTGTAGAACAGGATGCAATCAGACAGTTCATTAAATGGGCAAGATTGTCTCACCGGAACAGCTACAGTGAGGTGAACTTACCATTGTTGCTAAAACTTTGTCCAAATATATTTGTGTATGCTTAGTCTGGGGCTTTGGCAGGAAGCTTTAATGCAGAAACAGCGTGCCCTTCCGTCCTCCCTGTGCTGGAGAGCTCTTTCGGTGTGAGTCATCGGAATCCTGTGGTTTGTGCATCCTGACAGGAGAAGAGTTCTCTCTCTATCAGACACTATGAAAAGGCAGCAGTTTGGAAATAAAATGATAAGGAAGTTTGTTATTTCATAGGAAATGTCTACTAATGACTTTTTTTCCCTATTTTCTCCTCTTGGCTTACTGTCATGTGTGGAGGTGTTGTGAGGGCACAGAGTCCCCTCTAGTTTGGGTTCAGAGACCTGTGTCACTTTCAGAAGTGCTACTGATTGATAGAAGGGGTCTCTGCTTTGAGAAGAACAAATTAAGATTTAGAAAATTACACTCCTTGAAACAAGGGAACCATCCTGAATGTGTTCTAATTCCTGAACTGGTGTGCAGATGTGTGCCACTGGGTGATACTCTTCAACAGCCATCAAGGTGCATCTTATCTTTCATTACCTGATGGGAAAGGTGCCCATTGTCATGACCTCTGTTAGTGCTCCAGTGATACATAACAGACTAAACAAAATAGGTTTCCTCAAAGTGATGTGAATTTCTTGTTATGCTTTCTCAAGATGGTTCTCAGCAATTTTGTTTGTCTTTCATATCCCGCTAAAATGAGGGCCCTGACATTGTGTTGTATTGCTGCAACAGGAAATATTAACAAAATGTTCAAATATAGAATAAAGAATTCAAAATTTAGATCTTTCTCAACCTCCTGTTATGTCCAGAGTGAAGTTGTCACTATGTGGGATCTCCAACCTTTTACAGAACTATTTAATGAACGAGCATTAAGAGAATGCTCTCACTGACATGTTTGGGATGTATTTGCCTGAGAGGCTCACTGAAGCAACAGGAGTCCCTTGAGAAAACTCTTCTCTTCCTGGAAGCACATCTAAAGAGGCATAAAATAGCTCTACAGATCTAATCATTGCTGACTAGTTCAGCAAGCTTGTGAATATGAACATTAGGAGAGCTGTGGTATGTCAGTTTACTTAGAAAAATAAAGGTCTCATAACCTTTCCAAACATCTTTAATCCCACATGAGATCTAATAATAATAATAACTTAGAGAAAATCCAAATTCTAGGAAGTGTCTGGAACACATGGAAGGCCTGTATAATATTTGAAGAATGATTTACAGAGTCTGCAAGCTGAACTTGAACTGATGCCCTTAGCATTATTTTTCTGTATTGAAAAGGATCATTTATGAAGAGCAGTCAAGTTGCTCTTTCACTGAAGAATGTGTGCATGCCACCTCTCAATCTCCTACCCCAGCACACAGGCTCAGCACCATCAACAATAACTCTGTGAGTAACCTGATGGCCACAGCAGTGTTGCAGTGGTATGGACTGCAGCTATACAGGTACTTAGACAGAAGCTACCAAACCCACAGCATTTAAATGGCCACTCTGCCGTATTATTTAAGTAGGAACCTCTTACTACATGAATAAGGTCAATAGTTAACTCAATGTAGTAAAATGTATTATAGTTTGAAGTAGCAAATACTTTTCCTTGTGTTTTGTGCCTTGGAACAAGCTTGTTCTCTACACAACTTTTATCTTGACAGCCACTTTATCAACAGCAATAAGAATGCGCATCACTTCTAGAAAATATGATTAGAGATTCAAGGTTATGAAGGACCAAGTCTTTTTATGGCTACAGGACATCAACAAGGTCAGTCTCAAGCAAAGTAAAATATAATTTATGTGAACATCTGGATGACATCCAAAGTCTTTGGTTAAATAGAATTACATGAAGAAGAGCATTGCAGCCAGTAAAACACTAGTAATAACAAATTTAGGTACAGTTGGTGAAATTCTTCTCAGATGAGGTAAAAATGACAGACTACCCTTTAATTTTCATCTGGGCAGTGTTTAATTCAGAACCCAGCAATTTAGGGAAGCAAAATTTAAAAGATGGGTGATCTGGAAAAAGGCAAAAATTTGTGTGAAGTATTACCCTGGAGAATGCAAATGAACTCTGTTTAACCCAGGACCTTGTGTAATTGGGATTCCATTACAGAGAGCAGAACAGTTATTTACAGGATATTGATTCATTCTTAAATTTGATAGGGACTCTCCATAAAACGCCCAAGACATACACAGAAAATCAGTCACATGCTCCATTAGTCTTCTTCAGTAACATTAGAAAATGTAACTCAACACCTGATTTCCGTACACAGAGACTGATGTACTCAAAATGTACATCAACATTTGCAGTGCCTTAGCTGCTCATTATTCTTCCAAACATGTAAGACTCTCTTTTGCAATCTTATAGACTGTTTGGAAATCTAGTGCCAATGTTAATCACCTGCATCACATACACTGGAGAGGAATTTGGCATTAAATGGTCTGCAAGCTACTGTAGTTTTTAGAGTAATTTGAAATTCTAAGCTAAATGGGAGCTCCAGAAAATAATGGCCTTGGATATGTATATAAACAACAGTGTCTGATCTTGTCATATTTTATTGCTATGTAATTAATTCTAAATCACAAATCACAGAATTTCTTCCTATTTTGCATAAAGTATTTTCTTCTCTTCTCCAGCATTCTCTTTCCATCATTGATTGAAGTCAGGAGAGAAGCTTTCATTAATTTATGGAATTTGTGTCATTGTAGGAAATTAAATAACAGAATGCCTCAGAAGAATTAGAAAACCTGCTTGTGTTCTGATATAAGTGTGCAGATATGTTTGATTCAGGTTCAATAAATATTGCAGCAAGTCATGATGCTTTATCAAAACTGGCTTTGGTGTTGACAGCCTCAAAGATTAATGAGAACTGCTCAACCTCTGGACCGCCCCAAACAGCTGACATATGTTGGTGAGATGCTTTTTGCCACATTCCTACCTGACTGGCATTTTTACAACTCCTTGTTCCACTTACAAATAATACTCATGGAGGATATACTTGCCTTCTGAAGGTTTTCTCAAAGAGGAAAGTTAAAGAGCACAAGTTACAGACACCAAGTGTATTGCTGAAACCAGACAAATGAGATTTGACTCCAAGCTCTCTACTTCCTTGGAAGCAAGGTAACAAACAGAAAAGGTGTTTGTAGTGAATGGCATGATTACATATCTGTTGTTAAAATGGTGCAACCCATCATTTAGGGTTTTTATTGGTAGCAGTTGAAAGCCTGTACAAATTGGCAGCTGAAGCAGAGCTCTTGTGGAGATGCTTAGTATTTAGAAAAAGGTTAGAAGGGCAGAACACTAGGTTTTATGGTAGTTGTAATATACTCACTTTTATGTACAACAAGCTATATCCTATTTCTTTTGGAGGATTTCCTTCATAGTGAGATTCCTCCTACCAACAAAGGTGTTTTTCTAACATGCCTTGCAGATGATAAGTTTTGTTTAAATAAAAATTTCTTATGTTTTTAAAAATTAAAAATTCCAGCAGGTAGGAACATGGAAATCCTGCTCATTTAAAAAATGCCCAACCAGGGTGGATTTTTAAAGGTGATATGTAATATATGTGATTGCCTGCTACAAGCAGAGCGTCTGATGCTTCTGTCAATAACCAAAGCAAAACTTCAATGAAAAATTTTTCAGTCTTTGCTGAAATCCTTCTTAAAGCCATTCAGCTTCATTCATAGGGTGATCTTTAATCTATCTTTGGTCATGGTCCTGTGAGATTCTCTCTCAAATCCCCCCCACCACAGGGCCTTGCATTTTTGTTAAACAGAAAAAGTCCTTCTACTGCCAGGGTCATGAATATCTGACTTAGATTTGGATCTCCTGTCCTCCTCAAAACCTTCAAATCTTCTTTCTTTTCACTAGACATACCAAATTCAAGAGTTCATTAAATCCTTTTCCTTTCTTTTCCCATACTTCTTCCTAAGTATCTGACCAGTTTCTACAGCAGAACATATTCCTCTTTTACTCCGAATGAACTCCAAATGAATTCCATCAGTTTTTCCAAAGCACCAATCTTCCCCAGTAGAAGTCAAACTTGTTCATTTGTGCATTGGGCAGAGCAAGGGTAGAACTTGCAGTTAAGAATGGCATGAGGCATGCAGTGTCCAGAAAGATGAGCAGAGGCAGCACCACATGGACTCTGTAAAAGTGGAGAAAGGAATCAAGGATGTTCAGCAAAGTGTGAGGAGCAAAGTCAACACAGTTAACATGAAGGAAAGTAAGGAGTTAAGTTTCCAATTTTGCCCTGGGTGTCTGAGTGGAAATCAGATTGCTTTATGATTAAGAATGTTGTTTTCAGGTGTCTGTGAGAGGAATGTGAAATTCAGCAATAGAAAGATGAATCAGAGTCTGTTGCGGTTAGTTTGTAAATTCCCAGTGTATAGTGTAAGATAACAACACTCCAAGCCCTGAATTCTTCCATGTAGAGGTAGCCCAACAACAGCACCAGGGCAAGCTTATTTCTGTACATACAGATGTACATACCTCGAGATCACAGACCAAATTCCCTGTAAAATAGGACCAGGAAGGCTGTGTGAGAGAGCAAATGGGTCACAGAGAAATTATTGTACAGTCCGGTAACTGTGGAAGTGCCTTATTGTGGGTTGCTTGGTAAATGACAGTGGGTTTTTGTGGAAAACAGTTCTTGTGAATACCAAGCATGGAAGGTATCTTCAAGAAGGATTTGAAGTGTATAAGAATGATTCTGGTGAGATCAGTCACTCAGTTTAAAAATATTTGGCATATGTCCCCATAATGTATATAAGAAGTTCTGAGCCTCACAGTAACATAGTATTTCTATTAATGCTGTGTTAATTGGTGCAACAGATGACAGAGTACATTTTAGAAGGTTTAAAATCTTGCCACTAATTTAGGTATTAGTGAATTACCTAGAGACTTGTAAAATACAGATGATTTCCCTCAAGATAACTTCAGACATGCGGACACTCAAGGGAAAATAACATAAAAGAAATAGTGCATTAAAGACATTTGAGGAGGGTAGTGCAACAAATTAGATAATCAAATACAGGAAAGCTACTTGCAGTGTGTTCAATTAATAACCACTAGCTGTTTTCTCTTGTGTTAATCTAAAAACTGTAAAACTTTATCTCTTCTGTTGTGCCCTGCTTTACAGTCTCTTCATTTTCAGTGACCAACTCCTCCAGGCAAAGAAGGAAGACTTTGTGGTTGGAAGGTGGTGATAGATTGAGAAGAATTATTTTGGTAGCTGAAGTGGTAACAAGAGGTCACTTAACCAGAGTTTGCAAGTCTGAGCTGCCCAAGACCAGCCTCAGTGAGAAGTGTGCCTTTTCCCATGCATTTCACACTCCACCTGAGTCCCTAAACTGGTCTACTTTACTGGGGGATCCTCATTCAGAAGCTGCACTCAAGCCACACTGGAATATGTGCTCCTGCACATGTACATGCTGTTTTGGGCCAGCCAGGTACTCTTTAATTTCCACTAGAACTGTTCTGAGGCAGCATTTTCATTTAAGTGGTGAAGGCACTAGAAAAATAAGGTATTGTTTAATATTCCTCTATTCACAACTGAAATGTTGTGTCCTCTGCCTTTGATCTCTGCTAGAGTTGTTGAAGCTGGGTAAAACCAGCTGAACTCTTTTTCACCCATCACATTGGTTTTGCTGTTGGCAGTATTTACTCACACAAATCCTCAAACAGACATTTCACAAACAGTCTTTTGTTTGATACCACACTATTTTCTCTTCTGCTCTTGCTTTCAATGCCAGCTTGTCTGTAACATATTGATACCCCTTCTTACTGACCTAACAAGATACTGTCAGCTTGGCAAAAAGGTGAGAAAACAAAATTCCTTCCCCTTATGCAGCAGCATTTAACCTGCTCAGCAAGGGAAAAGACAATGTTTGCTTGAAATGCAGGTGCAATGTCTGTGGGAGAGGCTATGTGACACTACAGTGGAAACCTGAAGTACATGTCAGAACTTGTGGCACACTCATGGCACTTGAAGTCAGGGAAACAGAGCAAAATCAGTTATCACCTCTTCAGGACATGGATCCCTGTGTTTGGGTGTGGCAAAAAAATTTCAGTCATAATCAGAAAAGTTACTCCAGGCTAGGGCTGGGTGATTAATTCTCTTTTGTTATGCTGACTTCATGGGTAGGACTGCTGACTGAACAAAGAACAGAAATCAAAGAAAATCTGACTGAAACAGAACTATTTTCTGCAAAGGAAGCCAAGAAATAACACGGACTTAATTGGGTACTTTCTAAACCCAAATATTTTGCATATTTTTACTAACACAAATTTCTTATTTCTAAATTTTTTACCCACCTTTTTCCCCCCACTTCTTCTGAAATAAAATCCCATTTTCAAATTACAAAAAAAAAAAAAAAAGCAAAAAAAAAAAAACAAAAAAAAAAAACCAAAAAACAAAAACAAAAACAAAAAAAAAAAGCCCCAACCAAATGCATTTTCAAAACTAAAAATGTTTTGTTTAGAAAAGACCTAATAATGCATAGCATTTCTAAATGGAATACATGCCAAAAAAGCACTGTTGTGAAGTTTTGAAAATCTTCCTCTGCTCTTTTCTTAGACAAGTTTTGATGAATTCGTGTGTGAGTTGGGAATAGTTTTTCTCCCTGCGCTACTTCTTTTTTTCAGTGAAGTAATAATTTATTTAACTGTTTAGTCCAGCTCTGTACCAGCCACGTGCTTGTTACATGCAAAACTGAAAGACACTTCAGTATTATCTGTGGTGCTTTGTTCCTTGGATGTGGTGCAAAGTAAGAAAGGAGAAAACACCTTACTTGAAGAACTAAGTGTTAGCTACTATTAATTTCCTGCAAAAGTGTAGCTTAAGCACACTCACCAAAACACTCTTACTTGAATTATTCCCAGCTCAATTATTAGTGTTCCTGCTGCACAGTACTTCAAAAGATGCTCAGGCCATTTGTTGATCTTCAGGGAAACCCCTAGATTTCCTTCCTTATTATTCATGGGGATTTCCCTGTCTGCTGCAGAAAAACAAGGATCAAAGTGCTTTATGTGCTGTCTCATGTCTCCAGATTCTTCATCTCACTAAAATGCCTTAGGAAGTGAGTGGCCATAAATAAAATTCTTAAACACTAGAAGTGGTGCAACACAAGCATATTTCACGAACTGTTTTATTAAAACAACATTCAAATTAACCTCAAAGTTATGAGGATCTCTTTGATACTAGAGAGAATACTGGGGAGCAAAAGAAAGCAAAAATGGTTTTATAACTGTACTTTTTTTTTTTATTAGCAAAGAAAGTAGGAGAGAGACAACGAAGCTAGGAAGATGTCTTAAAGCAAAATGAATTAGAGATAGGTCTGTGTGCAGTCCTTGAGATCTGTCTGTGTGATCAGCTTGTTTAGTGACAAAGTGTTCCATAACACAGATTGCCCAAACAGACAGGGCATGGGGCTACAGTGTGGATTTCTGCCTGTGTTGCTTGTAAAATCCAGCAGGAGAGCAGCCCAGGGTTGCTCTGGGTTTTAGGAGTCACGGGTGTTCCACCCATGCACCCAGTGTGGCTCCTGCCTCCTACAGCTCACCGGGCTGGTTAAGGGAGGGCCATGTTTAACACAACACACACTTCCCTTAAATGCAGTAGAAAAGACTGTGGGACTCAGAGAAGGCATTTTCACAGGTAATAGCCAATTGTTTCCCAATAGCAACTGTGTTGAAAATGCTGACTTTCAATCACTGCCTAAAGACACTAACATGTGCCAAGCAAAAAAAGAAACAGACACAAACTTTGTCAGAACATACCCTGCCTACCATTAATCAGATTGTGACAGCTCTGAATTTCCATTTACCTGTTGAACTTTATATTTGAGACAGGTATTAGTTATCATGAGGGCAAATAAATACTAAAATATTTAAAGTAATACCTGTAATGGTGCTGTTACAGTCCACTGGAGATAGGAACTCCTTTTAGGTGTAAAACTTATTGCTTATGTCTTTAGAACACATGTGAAATCATGATGAAAGATGTTAATTTCCCACCAAAGTCTGCAGTAAGTAGGACTGACCACATCTCTGTCCAGTAATGTGGTGATTTTACTCCCTGCTAATTTCAAGCTTGGGGTTTTTTTCAATGAATCTCATCAAATTTTGGTATCAAGCTAAAATACAAGAAACCAGTGTGCATACACTACCAATCATAGTAATTATTGTTCAGTTTTTCAGCTGTATAGAGATGGTTGTAATACATTGGAATATGTGCAAAACCTCCCTTGCTTGTCCTCAATTAACACATACATGCCTATAATCACACCTAACTTTTTAAAATATGAGAAATTTCAAAATGAAAGAAAGGTAACAACTTTTACTCTATACAGAAATCTGTCATCATAAGGGCTAAAATTCACTGTAGTATACTTCAAATATGACATTTCAGAAAAGCAATGGTCATATTCAAGAATAAAATTAGCAAATATTAAAGAACTATTTTTAAAATATTTTGAGAATAATGGGCTAAGTAAACCTCAGTAAGTGAGCTTTTAGTGGAATTAATAATAACCTTTATGACCACTTTCCTCTTAAATTTGATTCTGCTGAGTTTTACATGAAAAATCCCAAAAGATTACAGTTCTGGGCTAAAGAATTAGTGGGAAGGAGCTAATTGCATATATCTGGGGAATCTGAGGGCTTGGACTGCTTGGCACAGAGCTGCCTATGAAATCTAACTGTACAGCATGTTCCCAGGCTATGGAGAGATGCCTCACCCTGTGCTGAGGAAGGAATGGGGATGCAGAGCTGCCTGCCCGGGGGCCCCCTCTCAGGCCACTGTAGTGGACAACAGTGATATTGCCAGACTTATTTGCTGTAAGGGAGACTGAATCTTGGAAAAAAAACTCTCTCTTGCCCTAATGGTGATTGCTCTGTCCAAAAATGAACATAGGAAATACACTGCTCATGTCAGATTCAGTGTGAAATATGCATTCAGACATCGTTCTAACTCAACAATTTCAGAAATTATGAAAACAAACCTCACTTCTTCCGCATAACAGAAGTGGTGAGAAAACTCTTATCCCTAAGACAAACCCTTCAGTGTGGCCAGATGGGACAGTAATGCAAACATAAAGAAAGCAAAGCTGCCCACGCCCAGCAGCTGCCTGATTTGGTGAAAGGTGAACACTAAAATTGTTACAGATTGGGCCTCATTTCTGGGAAAGATGGGCTCTGATATGCTTGTTTGCTTTACACTTTATCCTGATGAAGGATGTAGCTACAATTCCAGAAATTTTCCCAGTCACCTTTCGTTCTGTCCTACCGTGGAGGCTGGGACACAACGTGCTTTTTCCAGATGACAACGCTAGATGGTGTCCCTACACTTCCCAAAAAGACGGCACAGCCTTGCCTCGGCTTGGAAATCTCAGAAACAGTGAAAACAGTAGAGTGATATAATGTGATATGATGTGATATGATTATTGCATGCTTGTCTCTGAGTTTTAATTCTTACATGCTATTTATGTGTTTAGTTAATAACATGTGAAACTATTTTCTCTGCTAGTCTCTGGTAATAACTATTTTAAGTGCATGCATGCTTTTCCTTTCCTGTTTTCAACAAACACCCACACGGAACCGGAGGACAGTTAATTAGAGGATGTTAATGATAATTCCATAAGACAGGACAGATGTTAGTGGTTCTGGTCCCAATCAAGTGTATGCTCTCTGTGTAAGGGGCAGCTCTCCTAATGCAAGTTACCTTGAATTCTGATGGAGTGTTTGTGTGCATGTGTCTCTGCCACACTGCACGTACACAAATATCTCTCTAATATGTTTTCTACACACGGTGCTGAATTTAAAGCACTAAAGACTTGACTTTTTGTTATCTCAGAGAACCATAAAGTGAGATAAAAATACAATCTGGAAACTTAGGCGGGAAGGGCTTTTCACCTTTGTTTTATAGTGCTTTGGGTGGTTTTGAGGTGTTTTTGGATTTTGGAGCGTGGAAATTGCAGAAAGACATGCAGGTGGCAGTGTGGTTAAATGAGGAATAGACATAATGAATGCCTCCTGCAGCACCCTGCAACCTCTTGTGCCAAGGCTGGATCACCTCAACTAAGCTGGATCTTGCAGCTAGTCTGACTTACTCATCTGAGAACTCCCTGCTGGTTGCAGATCCCTGAAGGAACCGCTGGGAAGAGAGTGACAGACTAAAGCAAGGATCGGTCCTGAGCCGTGTCTTGCTATGAGCGACGCAGAGCAGATGACACATCGTCTCAGGCTTCTCTGTAGTTGTGCTGTGAATTGCAGAACATCATGCCAACAATGCCGTGGTGGGGCTGGTGACAACCTTGGAGGGAAAGCCTGTATTGTGCTTACAGTGCCCAAGAAAAACAGCAGCCAGTGGCTGGGTTGGGTGTGTTTTGGTTCAGTTTCTGCCTCTGGACGTGGCTGGCACTGCCACTCCTTCCCCCCTTCTCTCACACCCAGGCCACACAAGCCCTTTGCATGCCTCAGGGCATGGTTAATTCCCCTCCTGTTTGTGGTCAGATGGGGAGCCCTGCTGAGGCCAGGGCTGGTGCCATCTGATTTCAACCCTCCTGCTGGTCATGCAGCCTTGCCCTTGATGCTCTGGGGTTAACTTCAATCATGATTGGGATGATTGTTCTGGACCTCAAGGGGAGGTAGAGTAACTGTTGCAAGGAGAGGATGCTGACAAACTGTGCAGCTGCTTCCCCTGGCAGCATCCAGTGCCGATACTAGCAAATACCACTGGTTTGTGTCTCTCTGGTTAAGGACATGGTGAGTTTTAGGGTTAGGTTTTTGGGAAGAAAGGAAGCATGAATCTGGGGTATTTATTTTAGTTTTAGAAGTTGGAGTCAGATTAAGGTTGAGAAAGCAATATGATCTGTTCACAATATACTTGGGAATACAACGTGCTGATGCCTCAGAGGAGGGGACTATGCTGGTCACTAATACATTGGTAAAGACTGGCAGCTGCCTTAGGGAAAAAGGCAAGAATGAAGAGTAGGCTTCATTTATATCCAACTACCTGTTTCCTTGTTGCCCTTTTTTCCAATTGAATAGATAAACTCTAAGGCTGGGACTACAGCCTGGGTTACTAAAGTACTCTGAAAAGTAGAGGTAACCCAATTCAGGACTATTTTTAGTTAAGAACACTGATTGGTGTCAGACCTGGGCTAAAATAGCTCACAATGAGTGAACTATTTCTTCTTTGAAAGGGAATAACATGGGGAGATGCGAGAAAGGACTGGCAAATTTGGCTTTTTGGTCCTTGATCACTTGTCTTATTTAGAAAAACATACTTCAAAACTCCTGTTTTCCTGGAGTTGCATGGAAATTGAGCTTTATGATAAAGCTCCACACTGAACTATTGAGCACTTTTTGTAGGCATGCTTTAATGGCTTGGTGTGGTACCAACATGCATAAACTGCTACTTGATTCAACATTCAAGCTGACAAAAACCATTTTTCTTCACAGTACTTTATCACCTGGTGTCGTGATACTTAAAAGGATTAGCTTATTGGTTTAGGCTTTGTGATTTCTTTTTAGAAGAACATTTAGACCCACCTGGCCTTCACGCTGTAGCACTTCTGTCACTTTTAGTGACTGTGCAGTAGGACCACGGGGGAATTCAGGAAATATGAGAAGTTGCTGGGTATTGTTAATTCAATGAGAACAGTGCCCTCAGGCTTAAATGAGAGATTTTATTGGATGATACCAGCGTATGCTGTCAGGGTGCAACACCACAGAGCTGGTCATTGCTGTGGGATTTTGGAATTGCTTCTCTACTTACTACTTGATTACAGGTCAGGGATAGATCCTCTGAGGTCAGCGATGTTGCATTAGTGGGAACATAACCTGAGAGGATAAACAGGGGTTAAAGGACTTGTGAGACCCATGTGAGTTATCCTGTGCTTAGGCCACTGGCTAAGGAATTAAAAGGCTTAGGAGGGGAGGCTGAGGTCACTTGGTTTGTTCACCTTGGAGAGAAGAAACCTGAGGGGTGACACCATGGAAGTCTACACATTCCTCAAGGGGGACAGCAGAGGGGGAAGTGTTGATGTCTCTCTGGTGATCAGCAACAGGACCTAAGGAAAGAGCTGCATCAGGGGAGCTCAAATTGGGACATTTTCTGGAACATTTGGTGTTTGAGTAAACATCTATTATGCATACTCATTTTAAGCATTTTGCATTCCTTCCTTCCTTCCTTCCTTCCTTCCTTCCTTCCTTCCTTCCTTCCTTCCTTCCTTCCTTCCTTCCTTCCTTCCTTCCTTCCTTCCTTCCTTCCTTCCTTCCTTCCTTCCTTCCTTCCTTCCTTCCTTCCTTCCTTCCTTCCTTCCTTCCTTCCTTCCTTCCTTCCTTCCTTCCTTCCTTCCTTCCTTCCTTCCTTCCTTCCTTCCTTCCTTCCTTCCTTCCTTCTTCCTTCCTTCCTTCCTTCCTTCCTTCCTTCCTTCCTTCCTTCCTTCCTTCCTTCCTTCCTTCCTTCCTTCCTTCCTTCCATCCTTCCTTCAATCCTTCCTTCAATCCTTCCTTCCTGGAATCCTTCCTGGAATCCTTCCTGGAATCCTTCCTTCCTGGAATCCTTCCTTCCTGGAATCCTTCCTTCCTGGAATCCTTCCTTCCTTCAATCCTTCCTTCCTTCAATCCTTCCTTCCTGGAATCCTTCCTTCCTTCCTGGAATCCTTCCTTCCTTCCTGGAATCCTTCCTTCCTGGAATCCTTCCTTCCTGGAATCCTTCCTTCCTTCCTGGAATCCTTCCTTCCTTCCTGGAATCCTTCCTTCCTTCCTGGAATCCTTCCTTCCTTCCTGGAATCCTTCCTTCCTTCCTTCCTTCCTGGAATCCTTCCTTCCTTCCTTCCTGGAATCATTCCTGGAATCCTTCCTGGAATCCTTCCTTCTTTCCTGGAATCCTTCCTTCCAGGAATCCTTCCTTCCTGGAATCCTTCCTTCCTGGAATCCTTCCTTCATTCCTGGAATCCTTCCTTCCTTCCTGGAATCCTTCCTTCCTTCCTGGAATCCTTCCTTCCTTCCTGGAATCATTCCTTCCTTCCTGGAATCCTTCCTTCCTTCCTGGAATCCTTCCTTCCTTCCTGGAATCCTTCCTTCCTGGAATCCTTCCTTCCTGGAATCCTTCCTTCCTTCCTGGAATCCTTCCTTCCTGGAATCCTTCCTTCCTGGAATCCTTCCTGGAATCCTTCCTTCCTGGAATCCTTCCTTCCTGGAATCCTTCCTTCCTGGAATCCTTCCTGGAATCCTTCCTGGAATCCTTCCTTCCTGGAATCCTTCTTTCCTTCCTGGAATCCTTCCTGGAATCCTTCCTGGAATCCTTCCTTCCTGGAATCCTTCCTGGAATCCTTCCTTCCTTCCTTCCTGGAATCCTTCCTTCCTTCCTGGAATCCTTCCTTCCTTCCTTCCTGGAATCCTTCCTTCCTTCCTTCCTGGAATCCTTCCTTCCTTCCTTCCTGGAATCATTCCTGGAATCATTCCTGGAATCCTTCCTGGAATCTTTCCTTCCTTCCTGGAATCCTTCCTGGAATCCTTCCTTCCTTCCTTCCTGGAATCCTTCCTTCCTGGAATCCTTCCTTCCTTCCTGGAATCCTTCCTTCCTTCCTTCCTTCCTGGAATCCTTCCTTCCTTCCTGGAATCCTTCCTGGAATCCTTCCTGGAATCCTTCCTGGAATCCTTCCTTACTTCCTGGAATCCTTCCTTCCTGGAATCCTTCCTTCCTGGAATCCTTCCTTCCTGGAATCCTTCCTTCTGGAATCCTTCCTTCCTGGGAATCCTTCCTTCCTGGAATCCTGGAATCCTTCCTTCCTTCCTGGAATCCTTCCTGGAATCCTTCCTTCCTTCCTGGAATCCTTCCTTCCTGGAATCCTTCCTTCCTGGAATCCTTCCTGGAATCCTTCCTTCCTGGAATCCTTCCTTCCTGGAATCCTTCCTTCCGTCCTGGAATCCTTCCTTCCTTCCTGGAATCCTTCCTTCCTTCCTGGAATCCTTCCTGGAATCCTTCCTGGAATCCTTCCTGGAATCCTTCCTGGAATCCTTCCTTCCTTCCTGGAATCCTTCCTTCCTTCCTGGAATCCTTCCTTCCTTCCTTCCTTCCTGGAATCCTTCCTTCCTGGAATCCTTCCTGGAATCCTTCCTGGAATCCTTCCTTCCTTCCTGGAATCCTTCCTGGAATCCTTCCTGGAATCCTTCCTTCCTGGAATCCTTCTTTCCTTCCTGGAATCCTTCCTGGAATCCTGGAATCCTTCCTTCCTTCCTGGAATCCTTCCTTCCTTCCTTCCTTCCTGGAATCCTTCCTTCCTTCCTTCCTGGAATCCTTCCTTCCTTCCTGGAATCCTTCCTTCCTGGAATTCTTCCTTCCTTCCTTCCTGGAATCCTTCCTTCCTTCCTTCCTGGAATCCTTCCTTCCTTCCTTCCTGGAATCATTCCTGGAATCCTTCCTGGAATCCTTCCTGGAATCCTTCCTTCCTTCCTGGAATCCTTCCTGGAATCCTTCCTTCCTTCCTTCCTGGAATCCTTCCTGGAATCGTTCCTGGAATCCTTCCTTCCTTCCTGGAATCCTTCCTGGAATCCTTCCTTCCTTCCTTCCTGGAATCCTTCCTTCCTTCCTGGAATCCTTCCTTCCTTCCTTCCTTCCTGGAATCCTTCCTTCCTTCCTGGAATCCTTCCTGGAATCCTTCCTGGAATCCTTCCTTCCTTCCTGGAATCCTTCCTTCCTGGAATCCTTCCTTCCTGGAATCCTTCCTGGAATCCTTCCTTCCTTCCTTCCTGGAATCCTTCCTTCCTTCCTTCCTGGAATCCTTCCTTCCTGGAATCCTTCCTTCCTTCCTGGAATCCTTCCTTCCTGGAATCCTTCCTTCCTTCCTGGAATCCTTCCTTCCTTCCTGGAATCCTTCCTGGAATCCTTCCTTCCTTCCTGGAATCCTTCCTGGAATCCTTCCTTCCTGGAATCCTTCCTTCCTTCCTTCCTTCCTTCCTGGAATCCTTCCTTCCTGGAATCCTTCCTTCCTTCCTTCCTTCCTGGAATCCTTCCTGGAATCCTTCCTGGAATCCTTCCTTCCTGGAATCCTTCCTTCCTGGAATTCTGGAATCCTTCCTTCCTTCCTGGAATCCTTCCTTCCTTCCTGGAATCCTTCCTTCCTGGAATCCTTCCTTCCTTCCTTCCTTCCTGGAATCCTTCCTGGAATCCTTCCTGGAATCCTTCCTTCCTGGAATCCTTCCTGGAATCCTTCCTTCCTTCCTTCCTGGAATCCTTCCTTCCTTCCTTCCTTCCTGGAATCCTTCCTTCCTGGAATCCTTCCTTCCTTCCTTCCTGGAATCCTTCCTTCCTGGAATCCTTCCTTCCTGGAATCCTTCCTTCCTTCCTTCCTTCCTTCCTTCCTGGAATCCTTCCTTCCTGGAATCCTTCCTTCCTTTCTGGAATCCTTCCTTCCTTCCTTCCTGGAATCCTTCCTTCCTGGAATCCTTCCTTCCTGGAATCCTTCCTGGAATCCTTCCTTCCTGGAATCCTTCCTGGAATCCTGGAATCCTTCCTGGAATCCTTCCTTCCTTCCTGGAATCCTTCCTTCCTGGAATCCTTCCTTCCTGGAATCCTTCCTGGAATCCTTCCTTCCTGGAATCCTTCCTTCCTTCCTGGAATCCTTCCTTCCTTCCTGGAATCCTTCCTTCCTTCCTGGAATCCTTCCTGGAATCCTTCCTTCCTTCCTGGAATCCTTCCTTCCTTCCTGGAATCCTTCCTTCCTTCACCTGAAGATGAAGCCAAAGGTGGGTCTATCAGACACAGTCATGTTGATACACACAGATGAACTTACTGACATGAACAGTCTTACTGTGTGCATGTTGCTGTGCCTGAGAAGGGTGGTAGAGCTCCCACTGACTTCCACAGCAGCAGGTTTTACCCCTGAATCCAACTGGATCATCATATGAACAACAGTTTGGTGCAAACAAAGCCATGCTGTACATGACTCCACTGCTGTGGCACTGAAGTGCACCTGAAGTCTGTGTGTATCAGCTGAGAACCTGCTCCACCTGTGGGGTGGAGCAACCAAGTATTTGTACAGGTGCAGGTGCACTTCAATATCATGGAAACACTTGATGTGCAAAAAACTTAGCCTCAAGTCATCTATGTGGTCACCCAGACTGTGCCAAAGGGACACCAGACTGAGAGGTAACAATATGACACCCTATGTATCAGAATTTACTGAACAAATTGAGCACCCATCAAGACATAGGGTTCAGGCTGCTCAGCTTCACATCTGCCTGTCAGTCTGCACTGCAGCAGGAGATTTATAAGTTTCTTAATGGGCTCATGTCCTTGGACTGAAAATGTTTCACAGTTTTTACACTAATTTAAATTCTCATTAGAAAAGATAATCTTTTAACATGGGAATGCTGAGTGTGCCTCCAGCTAACATGCTTTTTTTAGGTGGAACATGATGGAAGTGCTGTTTGTTTTTCTTCTGGAGACCTTCTCCTCAAAGACACTTACTGGGATGTATGTCCCACTGTGTGCATGTACATGACTTTTAGAAAAATAGTGAACAGAGCATTCTCTATCTAAAGTCTACGGCAGACAATGATGAGGTTAGCAACAAATTCCACCCAGTGTGTCCCATGAAGTTTGTTTCATTACTCCTTTACAGATCAGACATGGCACACTTATTTTTACATTTTTTTTCTAAGGCCGAAGGTAAGTTATATGATGTTTGACTTGGCTGATAATAATTACTATTTCCTATTCCTAACCTTGTATGGGAGGGAGTCCTTCTGGCCAGTTAAACCTGTAAAGATTTCAATGCACATTAGTCAGTGGAATGTGATTCCTTTTTCCAACCTATGGGATGAGAGTGTGCTGAATACTATGGAGAATGCACAAGATCATTTCAGAGATTTACTTTCCAGTATGAGCCTTCTAACAAAAAAATTAGACATTAAAATAATTGAGATAATGAAGATTGGGGTGTAAGGGAAATTAACCCACAAACACCAGAGGTTTATGTCCAAAAAGGAGACAGAGGAGTCCTTTTTGCTTTATTCGAATAAAGGGAGAGGCCATGGGGCATTCCCCTGGGATCTCTCGAATTTTTGGAGGACGCAGCCTCCCTTTTTATCCTATTTTCCCGGCCGCTTTTCCCTCTCTCTTTCCCCATTGGCTGAGGTACTCGAGAGGCACAGACTTCCCGGAACGCCTGACACCTGACATTCCCCTCTAATGTATAACCCTCCCTTTTAATTTTTAATTCTTGTAGAATTCAGTTTTCCCCCTCCCCGTTGCTTCTTTCATCTTCTGTTACCCAATTTTATTTACCAGCAAACCTACAGTTTGTTTGTAAAGGCAAATCTCTTTTTCCATTCATCAATCAGTGTAATCCCTCCCATTGTTTCTTTTATCTATAGGTGCTAACTTTACCTACCAACAGATCTACAGTTTGTTTGTAAAGACAAATGTAACATTCCTCTCAATCCCTCCTCTTTTATTTTTAGTAATTGTCTTTACAAACTTTTAGCTATCATTGTCTTAATTTCTTGTTCTTGTGTCCTTTTTGGTTTTGCAATTATTTGCAATGACATCAATTTCTGTCCTTTTGTAGCCATCTCTGGGTCAGTAGGCATGGCTATAACTTGCATCCCCTTGATCACATGTTGAATAAGTTGTATTAAGCAAGGGATCATGCATGGTAAAAGAGTAGAGTTGCTACAGCACATAAGAAGAATAAAAGCAGTTGTTTAACCCACAGTCCACCAGGTAGCCATGAAAACATGTCCCATTCCCATCCTTTCCACGTTTGGACAGGTACATGAGCTAACTTTCTTATTCCTTTTGCTATTTGTTTCACCACTTTTCTAGTGTCATTTATTTGCAAACAGCAGTTTGAGTCATTTAATTTGCCACACACGCCCCCTTCTTTTGGTAATAAGTAGTCTAATACCATCCGGTGTTGAAATATTGCATTTCTCATCTGAGTAGATTGGTCAGCAAGAAGGTCAAGAGCTGTAGCTGTCTGGTTACTTACTATTTCAAAGACAGCTTGTAACCTAATTATCCGATTTGAATTATAAATGGTTTCTCTGGCACCTGATACTAATTCACTAGGATTCCAAGTGGCTGGGCCATAGTGTTGTATGATTTGTTCAGGTGACCACTCATCATTACCCCACTTTTGGGTGCTCCCCCCAGCCAAGGATACATCAATTGACCGCTTTTCCCTGATTAGATCATCATATACCTTGATTCCTAACTGGTTTCCCTGAACTTGTGGTAGCAGAAAGAACAGAGGTCTGATATACCCCACATAACATATTCCTGACCAGTTTGGGGGTAACCTGCGATATTGCATATTGGCCACAAATCCAGTAATGCCCCTTTAAAGCCCACGTCCTGTTGGCAAAGGGACCTTCCCAATTTTCATGATCTACTGGGGGGTCAAAATACAGCTTACTTCCTGGGCCTAGTGGTCCCCCAAGAATAAGAATCACAGTATTTGCACTTCCATGCTCCCACATGAGGTTTCCAGCTGCAGTTACATCCCAGATCTGTTTTATTAGATTGGGACCAGAACCTGCTAAAAAGAGTTTGAGTTCCATTCCAGTGTTGCCACTTCCACTGATAGTCACGAACAACATGTGTCCTACTTGTGGAATTATCTCGGGGGCAGCTTAAAAATAAGGAGTCAAAAAAACTTATCCCTCCCCACTGCTTTACAGCCTTCCAAATCTTTCTGGTAAGTATGGTAGGAACACTTTACCCAACTACCATTTTAGAGCTTAACATGAGTTTGATTCTATCTGCCCTGATATCTGGAACAATCATAAGGAAGGCATTTGGGGGTCCAACAATCTAAACCCAAAGATAAAGTCCAGTTACAAACACTTTTCCCCACGTATATGCTTCCTGTTCTATTTAGACAATAAGTGCCTCTTTCAGAAGAATGAAGCCGCCATGGACTTCCTTCTTCATCCCAGAATCCTGTTCCATTATGGACTTCACTCAGGGTGCTAACCCACCATTTAGGTTGGCCACCCATGGCCAGTTTTCAGATCCTCCTGGCCCCCCACAGACCCAGCAATTGCTAAGGTTAAAGGTTTTTGCTACTTCTTCTCCTAAGGTTAAAAACTTATTTTCTCATTCCTGGCCCCATCCTAACTGACAGTATAAAGGTAAGATCACTAAGAGAAACATTCTAACTGGGTTATGTAATTCCCTAACCTAATTTTTACTTTCACGTTGTCTTCTGCACCTGTGGTGAGTGAAGGCACAGAAACAGCTTAATGTAAAGGAAAACAGTGACAGCAAAGGGCTGGCCCCCCAGTGACTGAAGATCCGAGAGGTGGGATGCCCACACAAACTTATTTCAGCAGGCAGTCCGTGGGTAGGCACACGAGGCTTCCCTCGATGTCGACGCACTTGCTACTGCTGCAGTCCACTCCAGCTGAGTGTCAGTCGCGGCTTCCCGTCCTTCTCCTCCAGCTGAGATGTCCAAATCTCTGGGGCCTTAGAGTGTGATGGGTCCACCCGTGTTCAGCTGTCTTGACAGCTGTTTCTGTGGTCAGCAACACCTGGAAAGGTCCACGCCACTTCACCACCAGCGGTGCTTCTTTATACTCCTTAACTAGGACCCAATCTCCTGGCTGGATGTTGTGAACAGCAAAGTCCAATGGCAGGGTCTGTGCCAGCTGAGCCTCCTGTCGAAGAGATTTCACAAGAGACAGTACCCGAGACACATAATGCTTCAAATACACATCACTTATCTTTATCCCCCCACTAGGCTGAGAGTTGCAAGGGTAAGGA
This sequence comes from Erithacus rubecula, assembly GCF_903797595.1. NCBI lineage: Eukaryota > Metazoa > Chordata > Aves > Passeriformes > Muscicapidae > Erithacus > Erithacus rubecula. The sequence goes on from NW_027635590.1 coordinate 2,061,199, forward strand.
ATTCCAAACATTAACTTAAAGGGAGATAATTGAATATCTTCCCTGGGTCTGGCCCTTATTCTTGCCAAAGCCAGGGGCAGGAGCAGTACCCACGGCATCTTGGTTTCTATTACCAGCTTCAGAAGGTGTTTCTTTATTTCTCCATTCATTCTTTCAACCCGACCCGAACTTTGGGGGTGCCAGGGGGTGTGCAGGTTCCATTGTATTCCTAAAGCAGCCATAACTCTTTGAAGAATTTTTTTTCTGTAAAATGAGTTCCCTTATTTGAGTTTATTGCTTTTACAATTCTATATTTTGGAATTATTTGTTCCAAAAATACTTTAACAACTGATCCTGTAGTTGCTGAAACAGTAGGGAATGCTTCTGGCCAGCCTGTTAATTGACATACTATTACCAAAAGATATTTAAACTTTGCCACTCGGGGCATTTCAGTAAAATCCACCTGACATCTCTGGAAGGGACGTACAGCCCAAGGCCTCCCTCCCCTGGCAAGTTTCTTTGTAACCTTGTTATTGGTTTTAGCACAAGTCAAACAACCCTCAATAGCTCGTTTTGTCAAGCTAAAAAGACCCACAGCAGCATACATTTTTAGGAAGGCTTCTGCCAACCCTCGAGAGCCTCAATGACTCCCTTCATGAAGTTGTTTTAACAATTGTAAGGCCAGAGCTTTTGGGATCCACTACCTCCCATCCCTTGTAAACCAATTGTTTCCTCTTTCTTCTGCCCCACTCTTTTTAATTATCTCGAGTTCCTCTGGTGGGAAAGACAGCCTCTCTGGCAGTGGTGCAGCCACCGGGAGCAAGGGGAGGATCCCAGAGACCTCCGGCAACAACGCAGCTCTCCGAGCCTCCCCATCAGCCAATCGGTTTCCTATTGCCTCCCCCGAGCACCCTGCCTGATGCCCCTTAATGTGGACCATTGCCACCCCTCTTGGCAAACTCACCACCTCCAATAGGCGAGAGATTAAGTTTTCATGGGCTAACGTCTTTCCCCTAGAATTTAATAAACCTCGCTCTTCCCACAGTTTCCCAAATGCATGTATCACCCCATAAGCATATTTAGAATCGGTAAAAAAACATTCACTGTCTTATCCCGGTATAACTCACAGGCTCTGATCAGCGCATACAGCTCAGCTGTCTGGGCTGACCAGGTGGGCGGTAACCTCCCCCCTTCCTTTAATTGTTTGCCATTCACGATAGAGTATCCTGTAAAACGCTTCCCGTTTATTACTCTTGACGACCCATCAAGGAACACATTCTCTCCCTCAGGCCAGGGATTATCTCTCAAATCTTCCCTAGCTCTAGTCTGGAGATCTATAACCTGGATACAATCATGGCTTTCCTCCTGTCTCCCCCTTTCTTCGGGGCCATTCAAACAGGAGGCTGGATTAAAATTTTCCTATTTTTAAATTCTAAATCCTCCTGTTCCATTAAACAAGATTCATATTGTAATAATCGAGCACTCGTCATCCACATAGAGGCTCTCTCAGTTAACAAAGCTTTAATCTGATGCTAAACTTTTTACAATCACATACCCTCCCCTTGTCAGCCCCTACCAGAGCTGTGGTCACAGTTTCTGCAGACAATGGAGCCAGCCTCTGGCCGCTGGGTTAACAACTCAGAAAAACAGGCGACAGGCCTCTGTGTTCCTTATTCTCCTACACGAAAATTCCTTTAGCATGACCCAGCTCAACACCCATATGTAGTTGAAATTCCTTTTCTGCGTCCAGAAGAGCCAAGACCAGAGCACCAACTAATCCATCCCTCAATTTTCCAAAGCACTGCTCCACTTCTGGTGTCCACATCACAACACCAGGACCGCTCTGGGTTAAAAAGTTACACAAAGGTCTAGCCACAACAGAAAAATCCTTGATCCAAGCTCCGCAGTCCCCCACTAACTCCAAAAATTTCCACAACCCCTTGTCAGTCTGGGGCAAAAATCCCCTGCACTCCTTCTGGACCAACACACTGCAACCCCTCAGTCAGAAGGTGTCCCAAATATCTGACTCTCTCCTCAACCACCTCTTTCTGCTCCCCCGATAACAGCAAATCATCTACATATTGCAACAGCTTAACTCCTGAGGGTGGAGTAAACTCTTAATATTTTCTGCACAGCTTGCCTAAACAAACTTCGTATATCTCTGCAGCTGCATTTCAGCATAAATCTTACCAGACATTTTACATAAAGATATTACAGACAGTAACACAGACTCTGTGTTACTTCTTTTTTTTTTTTTTTTTACTCTTGTTACTTTTCACAAAATTAATTTGCTTTCCCATTCTAGTCATCAAATTTCTTCCCAGTAAATTACAGGCACAATGAGGAGCAATCAGAAACTCATGCTTTTTAAACCCCTCCCACACATTTAGCAAATTCCCATGCCTTTCCCTGTATTACTTGTATTTTCCAGCAAAACTCACAAAATCCTTAAAACAGAATCCTAATCTTTTCACGTACACTCTGCATTTCCCATATATTCCTTTATTCTCGTTCTCCCTTTCTTTATCACACACGGTATACCAGAGTCAGTTTGCGTCCTGTCACAGTGCAAACACAGCTCCTCCCCCACCGATGCTCCCAGCGAGCACGGCCCGCAGCAGCACAGGCGGCTGGGCACCCCAAACCTTACGGGGCCGGGGCACCCCGAGCCTCACGGGGGCCAGTGGACACTGCTGGCCCTGCCCGGGGCTGGCGGGGTCAGGCACAGCCCCGCGCTGAGCCCCGGCTGCCCCACAGCCCCAGCCCGTGTTCCTGGTCCCGCAGCTCCGTGCTCGGACCTGACGCTCATTGCCTCACCCATACCTATCACACACTCCTCCTCAATTCTGTTCCAACGCACAAACACTCTCCATCCATCCGCCGCTGTCGAGACTCTCTCTCGACTCCCCTTTTTGCCCCCCAGGGCATGGATTATCGAGACCCCTTCTCGACCTCACTTGTTGCCCCCCCCAGGGCATCTATATAACATGGCCTTATAAGCCCCTTTGACAGCTTATACTCTGGCCACACAAAATAACAATATTTTATCATAATTCCCATAGTTACTCCTGGGTGAACACACAATCTGTCCCAAGACCTCAGCATTCTCCCCAAGGGACTCTCCTGAGGTATTATGGGATCCTTTTTGCAGCGTCCCTTTCCCGGCTTCACCCTTCCAACCCTCCATGGGTTCCCCGTTTCACCTGTGCTGCCCTCCATGGGCGCCCTACCAGGTTTGCTCCCCGAGGATCCCACTTTACTCACCGGTGAGATTTTCAGTGGTCCTTCCCTGCGGACTCTTCACGGACCCCTGGTCCGGCACTCGTCTGTCTCCTGGACAGTCTCGGGAACCCAATCGATCGCCCGGTGCCAGCCGGCACCCGGGGGAGCTGATCACCGAAACTGGGTGAGGCGCGCCTTCAGCTCCACCGCTGCCTGCCGCCCCGGACGGTGGAAATATCCCAGACACGAGCCCCCAATTTGTAAGGGAAATTAACCCACAAACACCAGAGGTTTATGTCCAAAAAGGAGACAGAGGAGTCCTTTTTGCTTTATTCGAATAAAGGGAGAGGCCATGGGGCATTCCCCTGGGATCTCTCGAATTTTGGAGGACGCAGCCTCCCTTTTTATCCTATTTTCCCGGCCGCTTTTCCCTCTCTCTTTCCCCATTGGCTGAGGTACTCGAGAGGCACAGACTTCCCGGAACGCCTGACACCTGACATTCCCCTCTAATGTATAACCCTCCCTTTTAATTTTAATTCTTGTAGAATTCAGTTTTCCCCCTCCCCCGTTGCTTCTTTCATCTTCTGTTACCCAATTTTATTTACCAGCAAACCTACAGTTTGTTTGTAAAGGCAAATCTCTTTTTCCATTCATCAATCAGTGTAATCCCTCCCATTGTTTCTTTTATCTATAGGTGCTAACTTTACCTACCAACAGATCTACAGTTTGTTTGTAAAGACAAATGTAACATTCCTCTCAGGGGCATCTTTAGATGCTGTCAGTCATAAATGTCTCTTACCATTCTATTCCACTAGTTTCCAATACTTCAAAAATTTCTTTGGGCCAACAGCTCCTGAATATTTCAGAGAAGAGAACTGTGCAGTACCAAATGCCTGTTGAAAACTAGGACTAGAATATCATACATGTTGGTTGACAAAGACACTTCAGAAGTCTTGTGAAAAATAAATTAAGCTCCCAGATGGGCAAGGTTTGCCACCAGTGAGCAGCACTGAACAGCCCTGCTGGCAGCACTCACCAGGTCTGCTTCATAAGACACAAAACATTACCAACCATTGTCAGCCCCCTCTGCTCTTTCCTGTTTCTTTGCATGCTCAGCTCTTGAGTTCCAGCTCAGTTTCTGTCTCACTGTACCTAAAGCACTTGAGACAAAATACACTAGAATAAAAACTTTCATTTCACAAGGGAAGACTGAAAGCACTACAGGAGATTCAAGCCTACTTCAAATGTAGTAGTGTCTTGAAGATTTGAAGAAGACAGTATCTGGAAGATTTTCCTCAAGCCAAAGATAAGAATGTCCTTCACAAGGATCATTTCTCTGTTACAAAGCAACTTATGCACCATGCTGAGCTCCTGACACAGAACAGGCAAAGGTAACTTAGATAATTTTTTCTTCTATTTCTTATCTTTTGCCTTGCAAAGAGTAAAAGTAAACCTGAGCATAACTATACTACCTTCTAAGATCTCTGCAGGGTGCCTTCCCATGCCTTTGTGAATGGAATATAAAAGTCTTCAGAAAAGAGAAAGCACACTTTAAGATGGGGAAAAGAATTTTAAACAGAGATCGTGGTTTTTCCCAAGAAACATAAAATGTCATGCAAAACATCATTGTGAAAAGACACTTGCTGCTCTTACAGGCTAACCCAAGGGAAGATCCAGTGGGATCAGATGGAGGAGTCACCACGGAATGAGAACGGTAGTGTTTGTTCAGAAGGTGTTTCGGACCCTTGGTTTAGAGCTGGAGATTTGTGAGGATTTTGCAAGAGAGGCAGTAGATACTGCAGTGAAGCAACCAGTCCAGCACCTTATGTTGTTTTGAGGCATACCAATGCCTTCTGCAGTAATGGAAGGATTAGGAATTGCAGCCCTCCTTTTCTGCTGCTTTCTATCAAAAATGTTACGCATTTCTTCCTCCACAACAGAACCTACCATCTGGTCTCACATGACACTAACTACAATTTAATAATTATATTTTTTTTCTAATTTTTTTATTCTCTGTGTGGTGGATGATTATTGAGGAACTTACAGAAATGGGCAATTTTAAATATCACCTTAAATCCCTCCTGTAGAAAAAAACCTACACTCAGCCGCCATTCTCTTGACTTTTAGTCAAGTGTGATTCAAGCCTTGGTCAACAGAGGGAGATACAGCACAACTTATCAGCACATTTCTCAGGGCAGTATACGGTCAGTTGTCTTCAACAAAAAACTCGAGGGATTTAGCAAATCAAATTAATTTTGTATTGATGTTCATAGTTACTGTGTCTTAACAGCTCACTGTACATATAATATTATACTCTCAGGACATCAAAGATCTACTTTGGGTCTCAATGCCAAATGCCTTGCTCTTGTATATTTTACTTTATTCAGCATTAGGCATGGAAAACTGAAGCAGGAGTCCATGCACATTGCAATCAAGGACATTGTAAGGAACGGAGGATCCCTGGGAAGTGAGGATGCATACCAAGATCCATCCTGGGAAAGGAGCAGTCTGCTTTCCTCAGGGACCTTACCTGCTGCCTGATCTCCTTGCCCTCAGCAGACCCACTGCTGAGGTGATCTACTCCTCAAACAGGCATCAATCCACAAGTAGCTTTCTTGCATATTGACAGAAAGAAGGTCTTTGAAATGCTTGTTGTTTTTGGTTTTTTTTAATTGGGATATATTAATACTTTCTTGACTTACAGAATGAAAATGCAATCACCCATGGAAGTCCTGCTGCCCCTTCCCTACTCTATTGCAGCAATCCACATGCTGCTCAGGCTCATGCTGCCTGGCATCAAGTTTACACAACAAGCCACACCAAAGGCTTTTGCAAAGCTCCCTAATGACCTTTACAGCCTTCTGAGAAGAACAGTACTTTCCTTATTTACTGTGAAACCACAGAATCACAGAAAAAAAAATAGGTTTTGAGATTATTGAGTCCAACCTCTGCCACACCACAGCACTAAATGCCACACCCAGTCTTTTCTTAAACACCTTCAGGACTGGGTCACCAAGGATGGCGATTCCACCACTTCCATGGGCAGTTTATTCCAATGCCCTAGCACTCTTACAACACACAGAAGTCTTAAGAGAAAGGGAAGGAGAGGAAGGATATAAAATACTTGAGAGTATAAGTGTACTCTAGAATAGAAAATGATATGTCAATGCCTTCCTCAATGCCGCTCCTTCTGCCCCTGCTACCCCCTGTCTGTCCAGCACCAGTCCATGATTCAGTGGTTCTTGTGTCAGCAGGCTTTAAAAGCAAGAATCTGGTGTTGGGCCAGCACCTGCCTGCCGTCTTTTGGGGATGGCACAGCACATGGTGAGAGGGAGGTTTCCAAGCGGACCTGGCATGTTTAGCAGCCCTTCCGATTGTGGGTGCTTTTACCCTGTGGTAAGCCTTCTCCTTTGATGTTCACCTGTCCAATATGCTATCCAAAAGCTTCTAGAAGGGCTTCTATGCCTTTAAAAAACCCAGGACACTGCCCGTAAAAGCTCGTTCAGGTTTTTCTGGGGACGTGAGGGAGGAGAATTTAGGTCGGTGTTTACTCCTATTTGTTCATTGTGCTTTTTCTCATCCTGACAGCCACAAAACCGGGCTGGTTCCAGCCTTTCCAGCCGTATGATTAGCAGGGTGGGGGCGGCGGTCCCCTTTTCCTTTAACTAAGGACAGACGCGAGCGGAAAGCAGCGTTCCCCTCCCACACCGCTTTCGGTTTCCATTCTCCGGCAGCACCGAAGTTTCTTTTTCCAGTCGCTCCCTGCTCGGGGGCGGCTCCCACTGAGCCCCTGCCAGCTCGGTCCGTACCGCGGCTGGGGCGGGCTCGGCACCGGCATCGGCACGGGGATTAGGATCGGGATTAGGATCGGGGTCGGGACCGCTGGCAGCGGTGCGGAGCCGGCCTCGCCATGACGGCGGAGGAGAAGCAGAACCTGCGGTGCTACCGGCGGTACATCGAGAGGAGCCTGAACCCCGTGCATGTCCTCAGCAACATGACGGACTGGCTGTCCGACGGTGAGAGCCGGCAGCAGGCGGACCCTCGCCCCTGCATCTGTCCCTCTCCCTTTCCCTTATCCTGCCCTTGCCCCTTCCCCTGCCCGTCCTGCCCCTGCCCCTGTCCTGCCTCCTGCACTTGTCCCATCCCCTTCCCCTGCCCCCTCCCCTGCCCCTGTCCTGCCCCCTGCACCTGTCCTATCCCCACCCCATTCCCCTTCCCCATCCCCTACCCCTTCCCCATCTCCTGTCCCTGCCCCATCCCCTGCCCCTCGTCCCTGTCCCTGCCCCATCCCCTTCCCCATCCCCTGTCCCTGCCCCATCCCCTGTCCCCGCCGTCACTGCCTGTGCTGGCTCCTCGCAGAGGTGAAGGAGAGGGTCCGTAAGGAGGAGGAGAAGGGGGTGACGGCGGCCGCCGCGCTGTTCCTGGATGCCGTGCTGCTGCTGGAGGCGGAGGGCTGGCTCCGGGGATTCCTGGATGCCCTGGTGGCAGCAGGTGGGTGCCGCTCCCGGGGGACTGTGCGCTGCTCCCAGCCGGCACGGCCGGGGCTGGGCCGCCGCTGCCGCCGCTCCAGGGCAGATGCCGCAGGAAAAGGCGAGCTGGCAGACCCTGGAAATAAGCCTGCTGGGAAGTGAAGCAGCTGGAACAATTCTGAGTATGTAGAAAGCCTCATTGACCCGGGACTTGTCTGTCTCAGAGCCTTTGAACAAGACACCCATTGTTCTCACCACATACAACGAAAGGAGGCTAAATCCTCTGAAACCGAAAGCCAAACGGGCTTCAGGAGGTGCCTGGGGATTGTCTGGTAGCGTAGGGTAACTTCACTCAACGACAGAGTCTTAGATGACTTTTTAAAAAAAATTTAAAATTACTCAGTGACATTGAAAGTCTGTTTCAGTAAGTAACCATTACTAGTTTATGAGAATGATTGTTCCACAGTAGCTATAACTACTTCATGTGTAAATTCCTAATCCAATTTCCTTTATGAAATGGAACAGAAGAGATTGTGAAGGTATAAAATTAGCAGCATCTGCCAGCTTTCCTCCGTGTATGTGTATTGTATCATAGATTCTTGTTGATGATTTATTGGATATGTTCAACCCCACAAACTCATGCCATAAGCTACTTTTAATTTCTTCACTATTAATTATGAATAATTATCTCAGTGAACAAATATTACAATATTTCTTATCACTTGGATGTAGCCCACTCATCCCTTAAACCAAGTACTAGGCCCAGAGGAACCTTTTACCAGTCTGTGATAATCCTGATTTCTGAATTGCAAAACTATCTACTTTGAACCTGCTAGTAGTGTTCAGTTTGGTGTATCTTCAGCACAAATTTGAGACTGTTAGCCTTCTGATTCAAAATGCTATCCCAGGTACTTGTTAATTGGGCCAGATACTAGAATTTAGGATTGCTCTTCTTTTTGGCAGATGCAGGGATAAGTAATACTTAGACTAAAGACATTATTGTGGTAAGTATCCATACCAGTCTCCTGGTCTTCTAAAAGGAAGTAAGAAGTTTGTCCACAAGTTCCCCTGGGACCCTGATCTTCTGTTTTTTCCATTTCAGAATTCTACACAGCAAATCTCACAAGTCCTTAAAATATGCTTCCCTGCCACTGTCTGTTTTAGGACTGTATTTTCAACTATTTGATGAGTGTCTGTACTGCTTTCAGTCAGGGACTGGCTTGAATCCAGTACAGTAGGGATTTTTGAAGGGGGATGGAGCCAGGCACAAGAGCAGAAGATAAAATGCTGGTAAATAAAAGAAAAGGTCACTGTAGAATCTAGTGATTCTGAGTAATGTCCTTTGCTCTAGGAATCCTGTGGAGGAGCATCTGGAATACAAGAATTCCAAGGATTATATGATTGACAGTCAGGAATGGACAAAGTAGCTTGGGTCACATGACCTGTGACATAGTGTGGCTTGTTTTTGCAGATGCTGGTGCTCTTTTAGCATAGGGTTCTTTGTATTAGACATAAAAGTGCCAAAAAGGAAAATAGTAATTTATTAGATAAAATCTGTGGCTCACCTAGTTTTATATCATTTACAGGACAAAATAATTTTAATTTCTTCAGTGTGGCTCAGAAAATATTTTTTCAGCTTGTTCCTACCTATTCTACATAGAGATTAAATCCACAGTAATTATTTGTCTTTTTTTGTGAAAGGTTATACTGGGCTGGCAGAAGCAATTGAAAACTGGGACTTCAGCAAGCTGGAAAAACTGGAGCTGCACAGGCAGCTGTTGAAGCGGATAGAAGCAACAATGCTAGAAGTTGATCCTGTAGCAATCATGCCATATATAAACATGTGCCTGATAGAGAGGGATTGTGATGAGATCCTGCAGGTATGGTAAAATCCTGGTATTCGCCCAGTTTTGTTTCAGAGAAGTGCTGGATGCCCCACTTGTGGGATGAATCAGTGCCTGTGTGACAGGTGACTGGGTGAGGAGGATGGCTGGCTACAGGTCTGCCATAATTTTTATCGTTTTTTCGTTTCCTATTCTGAACTGGAAAGCCTCAGAGGTTTATGGTAGATAAAGTTTATTACAAGGACTTGGGCAGAACAGCTCTGTGACATTTAACACCATTTACAAACGTTCAAACAAATAACATACCTATTTTTATAGTTAAGTTTAGTGTTTTAACTACACTGTAGAATTGAAGCTGTAGAAATGGCTGAATCTTACTGTAAAGCTTTTATTCATTGAGAAGGAAATGCAGTTTTCAGCTGAGCATCAAACATAACAAATACACCTGCTAAGCAAAGAGAGTGGGTTTGGTTGCTCAGAACCTTCAGCAGTTTCTGTTTGTGGTGTGCACAGGTCAGTGAATACAGAAGCAAAGCAGCCGGGATTACCAAACTCATTGAATGCCTCTGTCGCTCAGATAAGGAAAACTGGCCCAAAAGTCTTCAGCTGGCACTGGATAATGCAGGATATTACAATGCAAGTGAACTGTGGAATATAAGAGAAGGTAAAACATGATTTTTTTTTTTATTATACTCTTTTCCTGTTCTTGTACCAGACAGTAATCTTTTTGGGGGAGAATCAGACGAATTTAGAAGGACTACTTTTCAGTCCAAAAAGAAAAAAACTTCTAAAGATCTATTTTAAATGTCTTTTATATAAAATTAAATGCAAGTACTATCCCATAAACAGGCAGAAATTAGTTTTTTCCTGCTTTTCCTCCCAAATGGTTAGGCATGGTACCTTTTTTTGGTAAGGAGAATCAGGCAGCACAGGCTCTTGTGGCATAAAAGTAGCCAAACAATTATTTTCTTCCTTCCTGTCTTAATTCAACTTTTGCCATCTCTTTGGTTGCTTGAGTTGTGATAGATGCAGTATTTTTGAATAAAATATGATTAGTAATGTGATAGTCTAGTGGTTGATACACTTCTGTCATCCCCAAAGGAGATCATATACCTTTTTCTATGAGAAATCTATAAGCAGCCCTTACCAAGTTATTATGTTCTCATTTTGTAAAAGTGCAGAATTGTCTCCTATGAGATTTTGCTTTTGTCATTGAGTTTACCCTTCCCTCCTTGAAAAATATTTGTCTGAGTGATTTACAACATAGGGGAATTTAGAGAAGAATACATGATTTTGCTATTAAAAATGTGATTGTAGATAAACTGGACTGTATATCTATGTATCAATATTTGCTGTCTCCCTAGGTGCTTGTTTAAATTGGTTTTTTAGTTAGCAATAGGGGTAAGCTATATTTAAGTGGCTTCTTAAACTATATTTCTTATTTTGAAGTTTTTTATTACTCCAGTCAAAGAGAATAATTTCTTATCTGGAGATTAATTATTGTATATGCATAAAATTGTATAAATAATTAATAATTTTATTAAAACATAGGCAAAATAGTACATAAGAGTAATACCTATATGTATATAGACATTATTTTATGTAGATGGTGGCTATACATATTATTTATTGGCAGTTGTATTTTTAATATTATCGCTGTCTTTTGGGACAGCTTCCCTAAAATCCGACTCAGCAAAGCCAAAATCAGCTTACTGAAGAAGAATTGTCCATATTGGAAACATTTTATGCTGGCAGTTAAGAAGAGTCAGTACCAGAAATTAATTGCAGATATCATGTGCTTTCTGGAGCTGGATTGATGTGCAGATGTGTTCTTTCTCCTGCTCCAAAAGCAGTGCTTTGTGATCATGTGTTCTGTTTGCAAGGAAACTCTTCATGCTGGGCCTAGGGAGGGTTCTTTGAGAAAGTAACATCAAAGAAAATTTCTCTTTTGACCTTATGTAATATAAAGACTAGAGATATTCTTACAATTTCGGGGTCCTTTCAGAATGTGGGGAGAAAGGGAGAGCATAATCTTGAATTTACAAAGCTTCTTTGAATTCCGAAGAATTTTTCATGCTTGTGGTTAATGTCCATGTTACACAATGACTTTTTGTCACAGAGGATAAATTTTCTTCCCAGTCTATTGTCTTCTTTGTTTCTTGGAAATTGTTAGACATGCATTGAGCACTTGGTTCTTCTAAACCCAGGATTCTCAGTGCTATCCATCTTCCTTGAAGAGGAGCCTGTGTGCAGCATCATTTTATGTAGTCTTTTTCTCCCAGCCACCAACTCCTTCACCTTGTTGTCACAGCAAATGCATTTTAAAATCATAAGGATCGATAACGTGCCTTTTTTTCCATTTATACAGAGAGTGGCAAAGATGTGGATGGTGAAATGACAGATGTTTCTGAGAATTACTTTGAAACCATGGTGACATTTTCTGAAGAAGCAGAATGTGACAATCTCAGTGAAAATCTCTCTTCAGTTTCAGGTAAGTCTTAAAAACTTAAAAGTTTGAGGTTTGTGTTTTCCATTTCCTTGAGATTCACAAAGGGCACAGATGTGGTGTGTCACAATGGAAGGTACTGAGGAATTAGTACAAATCTCTGACTTGATTTAGCTGTCTTCTGTTTTAATTTTAAAGGATCTCCTGGTGGGCTTTGCAAATGTTAGGGGTTGCCCCTCATTTATCACATTTCTAGTGAAAAGTTGTTCTGTCAGCCCATGATCAAAAAAGGTCCCCAACCAGCCTATTGTTTATGCACCTCTTCTCTGATATAATTGATTCCCACATGACCTGACATTAACCTGTTTAGAGAACTGAATGTGAGTGCAGAGGGTCTGTGCAGTGACTGTCATGGCAAATTTTGCTCCACCAGTAGTTTCTAGTTCCTATTCCTTCAGTTCAAACACTCTGACAAGACTACAGTTTAAGAGAGTAATAACTTCAAAGGTCTGTAGAGCAGAAAGCAAAAATAAATCCTGTGCATGTATTTGGTGAAAAAAATCCCTTGTGTTTTCATTCTGAGTTGAAAAAAGACCTGTTGAAGTGAGCGTTGTCAGCCAAGACCTTGACATGAGTTCATTTTATGAATCACAGTTGAGGGGTAACAAAAGTGTGCCATCAAACTCACACAAAATTCTTGTTTGGTGCATCTGTCCTGTTAAGAGGCTTGTCTGTCAGAGAATGCTCTGTGTAGAGTGCAAAGATTTTTACCTTTATCATTTTATATTGCAACTATATGAGACACAACATATTTTTTGCATTTTTATTACAACACTCTTCACAAAAGTGTTGCTTTATCCTAGAAAGCGCGTATGAGTCTTCATCTGTCTATGAACCAAAGAAGGCCAGGAGCTACCAGATTGAGCTTGCACAGCCTGCTATTTATGGGAAAAACACATTGATTTGTGCCCCTACAGGTAAGGAGACAGACATTTCTTATAAAAATTCTCTTGGTGCATATGGCTGTGAAGGATAAGGAATGGTAAAGGTTGAATCAGACTTCTTCAGCCGTTTATTTCAAAGCTTTCTTCCTTGCAGGAGATTCAGATCTACCCTGCAGTTAATGACCATAGGCAACACAGAAGCTGGCAAGACAACGTGTCTGTTGGCACGTCAGTGCTTGTATTCAGCACATTCAGCACTCATTTCTATGTTCTGACTTCTGCTTTCTCACTCCTCAGTGTGAATTTTTCAGTTAAAGCCAGTCACTAATGTTTGCAGATATTTAAGAAATATGTCTTGCAAGTTGAAGGAAAACTAGGATGAGTTAGCCTGAGGCTCCCCTGTCTTCTCTACTGCAATGCCTACAACATTCAGACAGCCTAATTTTCCCCTGAGCCCTGGAGAGGCAAGTGGGGTAACAGAGGCAGGGAAAGAAGAGAGCTCTGAGGAGCCTGCACAGCAAGCCTGAGGCCCAAAGGAAAACAAATGGGAGAGGAGCAAGGCTGCCTGGAGAAGGATGGAAGCTGAAAAGGCCTGATGTCTGTACATAGTCTGATTTGATGCAAAAGCACATGCCAAGAGTGAAAAACAGATTCAGTGATTTCAAAGAATTCAAATACAACTGAAAATGGATTGTAATCCCCAGTGATTGATTAAAGGCCTTTACAGACTGAGAGTGTGAGAGAGAAAGGGGTAATTCCCCACTGGAGTAAGCTATATCCTTGTGTTCCAAAATGTGTTTAAGTCTGGAAGGGTAATGGCCCCATTGTCAGCTCCTCTTTGTTGCAAGGCATTCAGATGAGACAATCTACTGCTTACAGATGCACCTTTTCATACTACTCCTTTACCTTTTATGGCTTTTGTTTGAAGGATCCGGAAAAACTTTTGTGGCCCTTCTGATTTGTGAACATCATTTGCAAAACGTTCCCTCAGGACAAAAGGCAAAAATTGTGTTCCTTGCCACCAAAGTGCCAGTGTATGAGCAACAGAAAAATGTATTCAGGCAGCATTTTGAAAGGAGTGGGTAAGTGTAATTCTACCTGGTGGCTTCCAGAAGATAAACTGCCTTATATGTCAGCTGTGGCTATGGCAAGGTGTAATGGGTTTATTAATGGGTTTTAATGGGTGAACAAGAGTGTTTGACAGTAACATCAGGATGATGTGTAGCTGTAAGGATGGCATTGCTATGGCAGACTTTGGAGAATCTGAAGTCTGGTTTTGGAGAATTTAAGCACTCGCTGTTGTACATTGTAGAAACTGTGAAAGTATTTTTGTACAATATATTTCTGTTCTTAAAGGGTGATGTGTGTTCTCTCTTGAGACTCCTTTTACACCTGCTTCTAAAGCTGAGGCAGTTTCTGGCAGTAGCAGTGGGATTCCTCTTGCCATTCTCAGAGTCTCTATTTTCTAACTAGAAGGACCCAAACTTCTTTGTTTTTGCAACCTCTAGTCAGAAAATGATAGTCCACCTCTCAGATGGGACTGCGAATTGCTTAGAGGGGCATTGACAGCCTTTATCTTCAGATTTTGAGGGAACTGGTTACTGAACATTCACATACATGTCCTTGTAGGTATGGGAAAAGGAGGCTGCTGGGCAGGAACAGTCTCATGATGTACATGAAAGGGATGTTACATGTGCACTGGCTAATGCAGCTTAAATGCGCAAGTTAGCCACTCCTCAAATATGATATGTTTTTGTTAATGGACGTTGAAAATCCAGTTATTTACCCTCAGCTTCTTTTTTTTTTCTCATCTTCTGTGGTATAGCTGCCAGCTCCAACTCTGACATTTGAAACTTAGTAACTACCTTTTAAGCTCGCTGAAAAGCCCATTTTTCTAGCTTTTCTTGTCCTGTAAGATATCCTTTTTCATACCCCGTTTTTTGTATCTTCTTTCCAGATACTCTGTTCAAGGAATTTGTGGTGAAACAGTTGCAAATATCTCTGTAGAAAATGTTATACAGGACAGTGACATCATTGTGCTAACTCCCCAGATTCTTGTGAATAGCATGGAGAAAGGGATCCTTAGCTCCCTCTCCATCTTCACTCTGATGATATTTGATGAGTGCCACAACACTACAGGCAATCACCCTTACAATGTGTTGATGACCAGATACCTGGATCAAAAAATTGACTCCTCTGCAAACCAGCTGCCTCAGGTAAGGCCCAGCCTGTCAATGGTGGAAACATTAGAGGTGAAAGTGTTTTGCAGTGCAGTCAGCAAAGTCTTGCCTTTTGTGCTGATCCAGTTCAAGTTCCCATTTAACAACGGCTGCAAATAGAAATGGTAGCATCATTTTTTCCTTCTTGGGCACTTCCAGTCTTTTTTCTGATGTTACATCTTCCCTGCAGCTGCAAGAAAGACTGATCAAGCATGGCAAAGACTGGAATACTTGGGAGCAAATGGAAAAGTTGAGAAAGCATGTAATTTGTTAATCTCCTTGTTACCTCTCTGTTGCTGTTTGCTGCCTGATTAAATAGGGACACTGCCTCTGCTGGCATGAGGTTTTCATCCAGCTGAGAAGACATCTCTGAATGAATACAAAGGATGGGTCTGGGTGTGGGTTTGCTCTTCCTCTGTATGATAAGCACTGGCAATACAGCTTGTTATGGATTTAAGTGGCTGGCTAGTTCATTTTAAGTTTAAATACTCAAAGTCTGAATGCCTTGGAGAGGGCATGAGCACATAGAGGTTTCGGTTCTTAAGATTTTGTGCCTGTTACTTGTTTACTTCTTCTGCCTGTTTTGTTTCCATGCTTTTGAAGATGGTGGCAATTTGGTAACTGGTAACAATGTCTCCTGGTTTTATTCCATTTGTGACAAAGGAGAAACCACTGCTATTCATGTGTTTGCTTAGATTGTAGGTTTAACTGCATCTGTTGGAGTTGGCAATGCCAAAAGCACTAATGAAACTGTAGAGCACATCTGCACCCTCTGCTCCTACCTTGACATACAGGCCATATCCACTGTCAGAGAGAATAAACAAGATCTGCTGAGGTTTGGAAACAAACCTGAAACATGTAAGCCCACTTCCTTTTTATTTCCCTGTGAGTTGCAAAGCACCATGATAATGGCAGCTACCCAATTCCCCCATATTTTAGATTAAGATAAAAGTTTAAAACTAAGCCAGAGTTTTGCTTCCTGCTAGTTTGAAAGAAGTTTAGGCTTGTAATTTCTTGTTGTCTTGCAGTAAGGCAGTGCCCACTTGGACGTGTTTGCTCTTTGCTGTTGATGCACAATCTCTAGTTTTTATTCAGTTCTGCCAGTGAGGAGTGGGAACTGCTTTTTCTGTGCACCTGCAGTGGTCATTGACAATAAACCTGATTGTGGTTGCATGGAGCACCATGTGTAGCATTCTTCTAGACAATAGTTTGCTCTGTGCTTCCTGAGGAAATGTTTTGCTTACTCAGCAGACTGACTTACGTTTCTTTTCTCTAGATATCAGATGGGTTAAAATGCGAGCTGAGAATCACTTTGCAGACATTATCTCAGGTCTGATGTCTGAGACAGAAATGTTGATGAGGAAGATTTACTCAGTGGGTAAGATGCTGTAATATGCTTGTATTGCAGTTCAGTATTTGAGTAGATCAGTGTGAATCCTTATAGCTGCATGAACAGACACTCTTTTTTCACTTCCTTTCTCCTTCATTTTTGGTTGTGTTTAACCAGTATTTCCTAAATGAGAGATTACTGGTAAGAGATTCAACTATTTTCGTGTTATACCTGATTAGTTTGACAGTCATAAACGTCTTTGCTTAAATTCCATTGTGTTACATGCAGATAAAATCAGTACGCTTTTGACAAATCTGAATTAAAGAATCTGAAACAAAAGGGCTTGCATTCAAAATGCAGTGGACTGGATTTCATTGATGAGATATACCTGTATGTTCTTATTCTCCAAATCCTTCACATCCAATCTGTCTCTGTAAGGAAAACAAGAAACATCACAGTAGTTACTCTGAATGCTGCAATTTTTTCCTTACAGCAAAAGTTCATTTTCACATTGCTCTGACATTTCTTGTGTTTTCTCTGGTCTCTGAGCTGCATTCATTGTTACTTCTGGGGTTGCCCTGGCCATTTCTTCTGGTCAGCATTCTGTCCTCTTTATGCTTCTGGGTACTCCTATTTCCACTTTTTATCAGGTCTCCATTATTTTCCTTTGAAAAGTCTTTGAGGTAATTTTTCAGAGTAGGTTCTATGGATAGGTTCTATGGATATCACTGGAGAGAGTGCCCAAGAAAGGAAATAATTGCCAATAGACTTCCAGATTCAGGAGCTACTCTGTTGTAAGTTGAAGATCTGCAGAGAGGAGATGCATGGTCGTGAAAAGAAAATGAGTCTTGTATTCATGAGATTGATTCTATAACTCTTCAGAAATGAATTAATCAATCTTTTCTGCTTTTGCAGAGATCCTAAGTGGTGTCCTCTAAGTGGCTTTTATAAAAAATTGGAGAGCAGAAGGGGGTACAAAACATATCCTTGAATGGATATGTTCAGAATCAGCCTTGGTCTCTCCAGCTCTGGATTAAAGGACTTTGTCTGTTACCTTAGGTTGGCTTTTGCACACTGTCTACAGTGCCCTGAACCTGTTTGCCTCAGTTCTAGATTTTCCCCCTGCCCTCCACTTTCCAGATATTTGAGAGTGAACTATATTCTGGGGCAGAATTAAAACCTCCACATAACTGAAAAAAAAAAAAAAAAAAAAAAAAAAAAACCAAAAAAAAACCCAGCAGAACAGCCCAAAACCCAAGAAGTCTGGTCAAAGAATACAGAGATTTTCAAAATGCACATTACATTAAGGAAACACTTCTAAAGCTTATTTTACATTTTAGTTCCTCTTGTATGAATATCAGTGGCTTCCCTTCTGTGGACCCTGTGGCTACTGAAGCTTATGTAGGACTCAGGCAGAGTATGTGTGCAGCAAACAGGTACTGCCTAGTTGTGCCTCAAGGACAGCCCCTTTTCAATATGCTTCTGGACCAGTTCATGAATGAATACAAATTATTGAGTAGCTGGTAATTCAAGGAGCAATGTATGTGCAGGTTTTTGAATACTGTAGGCTTCTTACAGGATAAGAGAGCTATAATTTTATTACTAAAGTCCCTGATGATGTGTGTATGTACACAGATACTCAGTTGAATTGTACTGAGTTAATTTTAGGCTAACTTCTGGGTACACATTGAAATACAGGGAGTGAAGAAGACTGACAGACTCTTCAGAGGTTGTTCCCAGAGGCTGGACAAGAGGCAGTGCAGAACAAACAGAAATATTTAAATAACAGGACAAACATTTTTGCTGTAAGGTGGTCAAACACTGGAATGGGTTGCCCAAAGAAGTTGTAGATTCTCTGTCCTTGGCAGTACTCAAAGCCCATTTTAACTGAGTGACCTACTGTAGGTGATCTGCTTTGAGCAGAGGGTTGAACTAAGGACCTCCACAGGTGCTTTTCACCCTCAGTGATTCTGTGATTTTATCATAATACTGTTCTTTTGCTTATACTTTTTAGAGCCAATATTAGAGGCAAATGTGTTATCCTCTGGCTAATTCTTTTTATTTGTTATTTAAGGTGGACCAGTTTTTGTTCTCTCCTTTAATAGATACCAACTCCCAAATCAATAAGAATTACCTTGGAACACAGAGATATGAACAATGGATAGTTTCCACTCAGAAGAAATGCAGACTGTTGCAACTGGAAGATAAGGAGAAGGAGAGCAGTATTTGTAGAGACCTGTTCATTTGTACTGAACACTTGCGGGTAAGTGTGCATCCCCTTCCCTTCCATACAGAGGCAGAGTTGTTCCGTTTCTTCTGATACACATGTTCACCTAGAACCAGATTTTGAAACAATGTTTTATTTAGAATTGTAGAATATGCCGGAGTTGGAGGTGACTCCTGAGGATCATTTTGCCCAGATCTGTCCCTAGAGAGGACATCCTCACCATGAGCCCAAGAGCTTTGTCCAAGCACTTCTTGAGCTTTGTCAGGCTGGTGCTGTGACCACTTCCCTGGGGTGCCTCTTCCAGTGTCCAGCCATGCTCTGGGTGGAAAATCTTTTCCTGATATCCAAACTAAGCCTCCCCTGACTCACCTTCAGGCTGTTTCCATGAGTCCTGCCACTGGTCACAACAGTGAAGAGATTTGTACTTACCTCTCCCCTAAGTGAGGATGTTGAAGGCTGCAGCAAACTGACACAGCCTAAAGCATAAGGCATGTAAGAGTCATCTCTGTGATACTCACAGGGACAGATTAGTGCAGGGGTGGCTTTGCAGTGCTTGTGTTGTCACAGTAGTGGAAGAACACTTCAAGTTTGCAACACTTAATCTAGCTAAATAAAACTTTTGTTCATCCCACCCTGTGGAAAACGAGCCCTAAAGGCATGTCTCTCTTTCCAAGCAGAAATTCAACGATGCTCTGATTATCAGTGAAGATGCCCGCATTGAAGATGCTTTAGCCTACCTAAATGAATTTTTCACAAATGTTAAAAATGGACCATATACAGAGTTAGAGAAGAAACTGACGGAGAAATTTCAAGGTATTTCCCACAGGACCTGTGACAGTTGCAGAGGAGAAGAGACCTTATGGTAGGATGGTCCAGGTGTTTTCCTCAGAGGAAATGCAGTTGTTTTTCCAGAAACTGCACTTTCCAGAAGATGTAGTGATTGCATAGGTTCAAGTGCAATGTTAGGGCATGTGGCAGGGATGAAATTTCTGGGACTGTAAGCTTCTAATGCAGAAGCTGATAAAATAGTAATAATTGTAGCTGGATGCTCTAGTAAGTTTTTACATGGCTGACTTGGAGATAAGGCAACAATGCTCTTATGGCTGTGCCCCACAAGTAGTGGGATGGTCTACCATCATGGATGCTGGTAGCATTAGATAAGCCAACATACACTGCTCAGTGAACTGCCTAGCCTGGCCAGTCCCAGTCTTCTGGGGAGAAGCAGGTGGCCCTTGTACCCTTCTCATTGAAAATTGGCATTGTCACTGTTCTTTGACTTTTGATTTAGTTAGCAGTGGGTTGTATTCCAATCTGTGGTCTGTTGTGTTGCAGTGTTCATTGCGATTTTAAATTACTGGGCTGTCTGCCCTTGAGTGTCAGTTGTTTTCTAGGAAGAAATTGCGCAAAAGCTCAGTTTGTTTGCTTCTGTTTGCTGCTGTTTGCAATGTAATGCAGAAGTTCTCATGTCAGTTTGCTACAAAATGAGATATATTATTAATTTTGGGTTTTTTTCTGGGGATTTTGTTGCATTTAACCAACAGATTTCCCTGTTTGCATCTGAAAGAACAGAATGGAAAATTAAAGAATCTAAAGAGATTGTGTGTGCTGTTTGAAAGTAGGTTTGTGTGGGAATTCTGCTTTCTGCATTAAAAAAGTGAAATTTTTCAAGAAACTTTATTTTTTTTTCTTTCAGAGAAAGAACCAGAGCTGACTGCCCTTTCAAAAGATGAGTCAAATGAGAATCCAAAGTTGGAAGAGCTTGCTTGCATCCTGGACGAAGCATACCGCTATAACCCGGACACTCGCACTATTCTCTTTGCCAAGACAAGAGCCTTAGTAGCTGTATGACATTTGTTTTTAAAACTCCTAAAATAGAGAGTGGGAAAATGAAATGCCTCATCTATTATGCTTCCCATTTTGATCTGAAATGGAAAAATGTGCATGTATTTGACCTTTCTATTTTACTGTGTCTACCTAGGCCCTGATGTTCTGAGGCAGGATGACTGAGGCTTTTTTCTTTCAGTGAAAACTACAGTACAGCTATGTCCTTCATGACATCTAACAATGTGTTGTAGTTGATCATTAAGCCATCAGATTTATATTTGAGGCCTAAAGTCAGTTACAGCAAGATGTGTTTTAACAGCTTTGGCTTATGGTTGTGGTGCTACAAATCAGCAGCTCCACACCATTACTGACTGCACATCAGGAAGTATTCATACATTTCTCAGAGGATTCCTATCGACCTAAAGAAGGTCTGTGCCCTAGGACCAGTTTTTGACCAAGAAAAAGGAAAAAATTTGTGCAGCAAATTTGTTCTCTGGACTCATCACTGGTCTATTTCATACTTGCCTATGATCAAGGATCTAGGTTGGATGATGCTTTTTTTCCCTTACATACCTTGCTCCCAGAAAAGGTTAATGCTTGAACTTAATGTGCTGATAAACATTAACATGGGTAGTTTAAAACATTTACTGCAGATATCAGCTATCTCTGTCTACTGCAAACAGATTTATCACCTGAATGACCCAGCCCCAGATGGATGAATTGCAAACCAGAAAAAATTGAAAGCAAGCTAAAGTCCAAACTAACAATACCAAGCATCTTCTGGCAGCTTTCTATTTTAAATTTGAAAGCCTACAGTGGCTTGGCTGGATTTTGTTCTTCTGTAAGAGCAATTTGAAGGTGCTACTATCACTGTGTAGTGGAAGTCCAGTTTGTAAATAGCAACTACTTTCTTCTGATATCAGAGGTGTAACATTCAGTGACCTGCTAGTTTCTAAGAGAAAAATGCAAACTTTTTAGTATTGAAAGGCTTCTTCCTCTCTAGCCAACCTTTAAGTTGCAGGAGAAGGAAAAGGGGAAATTGATCTGGCATGGTTTAGTCTGGCATCATGGCATGGCCTTTGCTTTCTTACCTATTAAAAAATATTCCCCCTGACAACAAGTTACACCTTATTTTCTACTTTTGGGTCTTCTTTTGGAAGTATTCATTGACTAGGCAAGCATAGGAAAGATCTACCTATCTCAAACTAGCATTTCATCTGCACAGGGGATCTAACTGTCTGATTTGCTCTCCAGGCTTTGAAGAAGTGGATAGAATCAAACCCTGCACTTAGCCACATAAAGCCACATGTGTTGATGGGTAAGGGAAGAAGAGACCATAAAACAGGTATGCAGATTTGCACTGAGATATGCTAAGCCACCGGTGGCTATGCTGCTAAAACTGTTCTGCTTTTCTTGAAGAAGGTCATGCAGGTTTGCTCTTTCAGTCTTCCATATCTGGAAGACCTTGAATGGATCCTAAGGAGATACTTAGGGTTTGGTTGAAAGCAGCAGTAACACTGTTAATGGTACTTTTCTGTAGGATTTTTCTGCTGGTTCAAAAGCAGTATAGAAACTTCACTATCACAGCTTCTTGTGATTAATTCTTGATTATCTCTGTTACTTTTATAGATTCTGCTCTTATTTTGTGTTTGATGGCAGTAAGACATTTTAAGATGGAATAGAAGCTACAGTTGAAATTAATTACCTATGGCTTAAGTTAAGTGTTAGCTTGGGCTTTGACTAACTAAGCTGCATGGGTGTCTCCAATAAAGATCATCTGGGTGTTGTGTCTAAAATGGTGTTTCCCAGGTTGATAATTCCTGTGACACATCAACAGGACTCCCTGGGCAGTGGATATAATATACACCCAGCTGCATATCAAACTGGAAGTAGTTTTCCAGATCAGAAGGATGTTACTAATTTCTAATCACTTCAGTAAAAGCAAGTGTGCTTATCTTGCTCATGGAGCTCTTGAGTTTTTTTCTTGACCCAGTTTCTTGGTACTGTAGGTATGACCCTGCCAATGCAGAAGGGCGTACTGGATGCATTCAGAAATGACAAAGACATCAGGCTGCTAATTGCTACATCTGTTGCTGATGAAGGCATTGACATTACTGAGTGCAACCTTGTGGTGCTCTATGAATACTTTGGTAATGTCACCAAAATGATCCAAGTCAGAGGTATGGAATTTTAGAGATACTACTTTGTAAATCTGTTTTGGCTTAGAAATGGACATGAAATGCTACTAAATGGCATGTTGGAAATACTGTAGTAATATGTGCATGCCTTGCTGTTCTCTGTGCCTTAGAGCAAACTCAAGTAAATGATGGGACATGATAAATTTGTTCGCAGAGCCAAGTCCTTGATGTTGTCTAACTGCTCTTTTGCCAGGCAAATTAGCCATGCTATACAAGGTTATTGAACTGTTGAGGGCTGATACCTCAAGTAGACAATTAGGCATATGAGCAGAACCATGACTAGAAGAACTATTGTCAGAAATATTACAAATCTTTCTGTGACAATTTACAAATAACTGCAGCAATGGAATTTCTTGTATTGCCTTGGTTTCTGAAGGCCTTCCCCAGCCCGGTGGTTTATTACCAACCCAGCTACTCCCAGGTACATGAGGCAGATCTCTAATATTTAAGACCAAAAGAAAGACATCCTGTTTCTGTCTTCCTTTCTGGTCCAGAGAAGTCTGTCATGACTTTGGCCTTAAATTTGTTGATTTTACAGTATAGCCAGTAGAGGGGAGAAGCCACACTAAATACTGACTTCTGCTTCACATTCCTAAACTGCATATAACTGCCTACTCTTTTATGGGTGAATCTGCAATATTTTGTCTTACTTCCAAAGCAGTTAACGTAATTATTTAATGTGAGATTATTTCCATTGTACTTACACTGTACTCTACTTTCAGGGTTTGTGTGTTGTGACCTTCTTATCTCTGTTCTGTAATGAAATAAATGGCCCAGAATTGACTTTTATGGATGAAAATATAGTCTTTATTATTAAAAAGCCATTACAGGTGCAAAGAAAAGAGGTTATGTCAATCTCAAGCCACATAAAATAGTGGTTTTTGTGGAGTAGAGACTCAAAAGAACACTTTTTGTAACTGAAATACTGCTAAACTGGTATGAGATCCTTGTAGTTCTGGGTTTGCCTGTGTTACAACTTTAATAAACAGGCAGGCTGTAGGCATTGAAGGTGCTTGCTGTTGTTGTCTGTGTTTTTGTCAGCACTATATTTCCAGTTCCTTAGGGTTTTGCGATATAGGGGAGTTTGGGTTTTTTTTTAGACACCAATTTGCAGGGCTGAAAATTAATAAGAAAGACTGAGATAAACTTTTTGGTTTTTTTTTTTTACACAATAAGAAGACAGCAAGATGCTACACAAAATCGTATTTTAAAGCATACCTGAACTCAAAACAGGGAGGACACAGAAGCAGGCAATACACTATTGTCTAGGATATATCCATGGGGATACCTGGAAGGGGGCGTCTTGTTCTGGTTTGTTATTGAAAAATGCTTTTCAGAAGCAGCATAATCTGAATCTGATCATTGCAAACAAAAGCAGCCACACAGAAGGCCCTTAATAGTCTTATAGCAGACCCGTCACTTTTGCCATGTTGTTAAGAGTAACTAAAGAGTGTAAATGTGTTGCTGTATAGGTCGTGGAAGGGCAAAAGACAGCAAGTGCATCCTTGTGACAAGCAAAACAGAAGTGGTTGAAAATGAAAAACTAAACCGTTACAAGGAAGAAATGATGAATGCAGCTATTGAAAAGCTACAGAACTGGGATGAAACAACATTTGCGAGAACGGTTTGTGATTTGTGCAGTTTTCATATTCAGTTTTTAAAGGCATAATCAGTATCACCCTTCACCTACTAAGCCTCTATGCAGGGCCAAGCGATCAACTGAGGGGAGTGTTCACTCTAGTTGTTTTCTGACAAAGGCTAGGTCAACTGAGAAGGGATAGTGTATACTGCCAGTTTGTGAATGTCACCTCTACAGTAACTGCAAAAAACTTAAGAGAGGGAGGTAGAATTTATGACCTGTTGCTTATGAAAAGATAAGGACTTAGGTGTGATGTGCAAGTTTGAGACAAGGTACAAAGATAATGTCATGTTTTGCAGCTGAAAATCAGGAGGGCAAAAATCCACCTGGATGTGCATATGGACCACTACCAAAGGCTAAGGAGAAATCTCTACATTTTTTTTTTATATGGGGGGAAACATAGTGACAAAGATGAAGAGAAGAGACTAAGGTGCTTAATGCCTTGTCTGCCTCTATAAAACTGGTATATCCAGGCCCCTGAGCTGGAAGACAGAGACAGAGAGCAGGATGAAGGCCCCATAATCCAAAAGGAACTGGTTAGTGACCTGCTCATACCTCTGTGACACACACAAATTTATGGGGGCAGATGGGATCCACCCAAGGGTAGTGAGAGGGCTGGTGGAAGAGCTCATCAATCCTTTTATCAGCAGTCCTGGGTAATCCTGGAGATCCCAGAATACTGGAGGTTGGTCAGTGTGACCACCCATTACAAGATGAACCAGGAGGACCTGGAGAACTACAGCCCTGTCAGTCTGGCCTTGGTGCCACAGGGAACATTATGGAGCAGATCATCTTGGGTCCTATTACCCTTCACATACATGACAATCAGACAATCAGACATCAGGCCCACCTGGGATGGGCTTAGAAAGGCAGGTCCTGCCTGAGCTCCTTGATTTTCTTCTGTGACAGTGGGACTAGTTTTAGTGGATGTGGGGAAGGCTGTGGCTGTCTCTCTAAACTTCAGTAGGACCTTGACACCATTTCCCACAGCATTCTCCTGGAGAAACTGGCTGTTCATGGCTTGGATGGGTGCACTCTTTGATGGGTGAAAAAATAGCTGGATGGCTGGGGCCAGAGAGTGGGAGTGACTGGAGTTGAGTACAGCTGGTGGCTGGTATCAGTGGTGTTTCCCATGGCTCTGGGAAGCCTGGAATAAGCCAGTGGCAGGCATTACTAATAAAAAAGCTTTGTACAGTTTTCCCATACCCCCTTGGACTCACAGATCATCCTGTGTTTCAAGACAAGCTTTCAGAGATGAAGCTGTGAAACAAAGGGTGCCCAAGGCACCCTGGCCTTTGTGACATTTCTTCTCCCACCTCCAAGGCCTGGTGCAGTTGCTCCTGCTTCTTGGAGGAACCAATTTCTGCTTTTGGTTCTCAGCTCGTGTGTGCTTTGTTGCTTCTTTCTCTGCCTGCAGTTTCTGTGATCTCTGTAGATTTCTTTCCAAACTCTGAGATTCCGAGAGCAGCAGCATAGTTGCATTCTGGCCCTGCATTCTAAATGGACAAATGTACCCTGTTCTTTCTTGGTATGAGTTGCCAGAACAAGCTGTGTTTTGTTTTGTGTGCTTTGAGTAATAGGTTCCTAGATGTTACATGCCCAAATTCCTGTTTATGCTGACATTATGACTTCATTTTATATTGATTTTGATTTTTATTAATTTATTAAAGATATGTGGCCTGCAAAGGAGGGAAAAGGTACTACGAGATTCGAAGAAGAATGAAACAAAACCTGAAGTAGTGAAAGGGAAAAAAAATCTTTTATGTGGAAAATGCAAAGTGTATGTCTGCAGTACAGACGACATCAGAATTATAAAGGTATGTTTCTGTATGGGGCTACATCCATGACCACCAGGAAAGTAAGCATTATTGAATTAACTGCATTGTTTATCAGTGTGGAAGTGGGCTATTTTATGCAAACTGGAAAAGAATAGAAATTCTGAGTAAATCAGTAAACCACAGGAACAGTTTTGACTTACTTCTGTAGTATGATGTATGAGTTGATGCTATCAAGGTGTGAAAATATGGGATACAGTAGGAATCACAAGTTTTCCTGAAGCCCTGGTGACAAATTTTGTTGAAAACCCCCTGATCTTCAACTCCATAACCTTCAAGAATTACTGCTGGATATTTACTTCACTGATTAGCATTAGATGGAAGTCTCTCTGCTGTTGAGATATTTTTCTCACAATTTCTGTTGACTGAAAATTATCTACACAAAGTACTGGGATCAGCTTATAAGCTCCATGTCTTATGGGTCAGTTTGAGTTTTGAAAAACAAGGTAAACCATGGTTTCACAAGAAGAGCCCTACAGTTCTCCAATATTACTTTGTTTTCTGTTCTGTAGGTGTCGTTCTCATTGCTTCTAGGTATATCCAGGGACATTTTGCTTGTACTTTTTCTGAACGTTAACATTTTCTCTGTAGACAAAAGAAGGCAATACTCCTTACACACAGAATGTGATGATCATGGAAGAGAGGCTTTTCTGAGCACTTTGAGTCTTTGTATTTCTCCTTTTTGTTCTTTTGAAGCTGCTTCTATTTGTGGTGCTCTGAAAAGTGCAGTTGCAAGGTAGTAAGGGGCTTCAGGCCACAATTGAGCATTCCCACATCTGCCTTCAGGCCCTTGCCAAATTTTTTTAGTTTTACCATTGTTTTTGGAAAGTTGATGGTGTTCTCTACTCCTCTGCAAGGAGCTGGGAACAGCTCAGCTTTGTGAAAACTTGGTTACATTTCTTGGACAAAAAACAAGGGCTATTTAAAGCACCTCTGACTTTTACTCTATTTTGTGCTCCTGGCTTATCACCTATACTTGTGCAAATAGATCCAAGAGTTCAGAAAACTCTTCAGTAAGTAGTTTTACTTAGTATGCTGCAGATGACCCCCCACTCTTTAAAATAATCCCTACAAACTGCATTTTCAGGAGGATCTACCATTTTCAGATTCAAGCTCATATTGTACATATACTTCCAAATAAGACTGTTAATGTCTTTAATTTTTTATTTATATAAGATACAAATAATTCCTTCGTCCTGTTAGGATTGTTTTTTCTACCACTCCAAAGTAATTGCATGAGCTCTCATGGGAAACAAGAATCTTTCAAACTTGCCCATTGTCTGAATTACTCTTAGTTTCATGCACAATGGTTCAAATACTGCAAACAGTTTTTTTAAAACTTACTAAGTTCAAGTATGTGTAAGCTGGTGATTGGGGATGCACAGTAAATTTTTTAAATTTTGGTAAGTCCAGGCCTGGATCCTTCTAGTAACTGGTATTCCATGAATGGGGAGGAAAAAAGAGCAATGAGCCAAAGAGGCTGGAAGGTGAGCATCCTGGATGACAGCAAGTTCCTTAGCCGGGAGAACATGTATTTGAGAAGGAAAGGGGAATTACAAGGAAAAAATCAGGAATGTTGTTTCTAATATTAAGTGTTTCTGGCGTGTGTTGTTTCAGGAATCTCATCACACTGTCCTGGGTGACAAGTTCAAGGAGCGTTACATAACGAAGCCCCACAGGAAACCAATTCAGTTTGATGGTTTTGTGAAAAAATGCAAGATGCATTGCCGAAATGCTGAGTGCCAGCATGACTGGGGGATCATAGTAAAGTACAAGACATTTGATAACCTACCAGTGATCAAAATCAAAAGCTTTGTACTAGAGGACATTGAAACTGGGACACAAATGGATTTTCAGAAATGGCAAAGTATTAATTCGTCTTTGAAGAATTTTGATGAAGAAACATTCAGCTGAACTCAACATTTTAATGGATATATTGTTCTAGCACACTATGCTGAAATAGCAGATGATCAGTTTTCTATAAAAACTTTAGTTCTTTATGCTAGGGCTCTCATTCACATCTGGCTGGATTATGAAAGGCTGTTAAAACCACTAAAACTAATACTTGCTATATAATGAAATACTTAACCAGAAGTTTCACTGGAAGGACAAAACACGTGTCCTTCTAGTCACCAATTTGGATCTAGGGGTCTAGATCCACGTCATTATGGCTATGAGTAGCCTGGTTTGAAAAAAAATAAGATCAAGTTGAATGACTAACTAAACACCCAACTTTAGATGGTAGGCTACACCTTCAAGAGTTGAGGTGCAAATCAGCACCTTCTTTGATACTACTAATGTGTTGTTGGATTGCACATCCTTGCAAACAGCATGGCTTACTAGCACTGCAGGCACTACTCTAGCTACTTTAGAAACATTTTATAAAGTTACTCTTAATCTTCTAGACCTAGATATATAACATTGAAAGAAAAATGTCTAGTAACTTTTCTGTAAGGAAGATAGTACATTTCTTAAATCTATTTTTAATAGAAAATGCTTCTGCAATAGTAAGAAATTAAGTAGGGCAAAGCCCTCTTGGGGATTTGTGCTTGTGATTAAAATGGTAGCACTTTTTTTTATCATTGCATCTTGATCAAGCTGCTGTTGCTCAGGCTGCAAAATGGGCACCCTCCTGTGTTGCTGAACTAAACAAGTCCTAAAAGGGACAAGACAGTGGCCTGGATCATAGGGGACGTTCAGTTTTGATGGGGATTAGCACTTACCTGGACTGACACCTAAAATCTCTCAAGACACTGGATATACTGTAAGCTTCCTGTCAGAGCTGATTGAGCATTCTTACAAAGTCTAGGCATTAGTGTGATCAAACTTGTTCTCTTTACCTAGATCCCAGACTCCTCTGTGTAAAATAGAAACTCCTACAAAGTTATGAAATGTACTTGTACACTTTAAAGCACCTGCTGATTCTACACATCTTCAATGAGTCTAGTATTCAGTATTTCTGGAACCAAAACCAATGCATTTTAAGTTCATTTTGTCTATTTGACAATGTGGTGAGGTATGTATGTGCAAGAATAATGTTACAAAACACCGGAATTAATAAAAAAAACCCCAAAAAACAAAACACAATTCCCCCTCCTGCCCCCCAAATCCTAATTTAAGAGTTTAAAAAATGAACCTGAATTTATGAGTTCAAAAATTAATTTAAATTGCCCAATTTCTACTCAGTGAGTCTTGTGATGTTCCTGTAAAGTGTTGTGTGGCATTAAAAGCAAAATAACGTTTTCAGCACTGTTTCGTGTTCCACCCCAGTCCATGGCTTTTACTGTGAAAGCTATATGCACTGTACAGGAAGGCTGAATCTCAGTCCTACAGTCCTTCCTCTATACTTAGTTTTTACCTAAAAGGAAACACAAAACAATGAATAAAAATTGTTTAGATAATGCTTCCCCTCCAAAAATACTAGAAACAAAATACTTTTTAAAAAGGCTGGTTTAGCCCTGCACTGTACTTAAGTATCAAATTGCTCTGTGAAAGGATCATCTGCTTTGGAACTCTTGGCATAAAAAATAATCAATCAAAATTCCAGTTTATAGTGGTAACTACTGGGAAGTTGAACTTGAAAAGTTTTGGTATTTTCCTATTCTTAGAACACAAGAATTTCAGACTGAAACAACTTTGCAATTCAGCAACTGAAGGAATACTAAAGGTTGATGGAATAGCACATTAATAAGAATTCAGCATGATACAAGAAGCCTTTCCTTCAGTACACAGTGGAGATGGGAGGGTGGGGAAGAACACCAGCACCCTATTTGGCTTTTGAGAATATCTGATTATTTTTTTAACTGAAGCTGAAATTGCATATTTCTTACTAAGATCACTACCATATTAACAATGCTCTGTTCACAGAATCACAGAACAGCTATGGTTGGAAGGGACCTCTATTTGTGACCAAAGGGATTGCCTAAGACAATGTCCAAATGCCCTGACAGCATCTGAACATCTCCAAGGATGGAGACACCCCAACCCCTCTTGGCAATCTCCTCCCATCAGCACTTGGTCCCTCAGAGTGAAAAAGTGTTTCCTGTTGTTCACTTCTCACTGTTTGTGCCCACTGCTTGCTCTGTCATTAAGCACCACTGAAAGGAGCCTAGCAGCATATTTTTTGTGCCCTCCATTCAGATATTAGTACACAAACAGCAGAGATATCCCTGAGCCTTCATTGGATGAAACAGATGAAACTGGCTCTCAGTTTCTCCTCATGAGAGAAGTTGCAGGGTCTGAAGTATCATGGTGGGCCTCTGAAGGATTTACTGCAGGAGCTCTGTCACCATCATGCAATAGCCTGCTTCAGGTACAATGCAATCTCCTGAAGTCTCTTCTTTCACACCTATTTTAATAGTTGCTTTTTATCCAGAAATAGTTAGACCTAACTGCACTAAAAACACATTAGGAAATTACTTTGAAGTCATTTCTCCACTATGTTAATTGTTGCAGCAATTGCTGTAAATACAATTAAGGGTAAGAATTAGTACTATAACCTCGTTTATCTCTGAGTAAGAGCAGTTTGTTATCCCTGTAAATATATTCTCATGGCATTGTTGATTGGGCAGTCACTGACTGCACTGAGTGCATGAATTTAATTGGGGGCTGCTGACTGACACAGAAATTGCTGACGAGGATCTTCAAAGTGTGGAGATTGTCTTCTTGAGGGCACAAAACAGAGGGAATTGTACCACACCAGTATTCTGTTAGGTTACAGAAGACTGCCAGTATCTCACAGTATTTGTCTTCATTCCATCTCATGCAAACTTGTCAAAGAAACTAGAATTAAAACATGGGAATTGTTGATTCTTGTATGATTCTATAAGTCTGTGTTCCTACAGGGACAATAAGAAGAGGGTAAGTAGAATCCAACACTAAGAATAAAATGCAGAACCACCAAACTTTTTAAAAATAAATTTAATTTTATCTATTAGAAATATCCCCAAAAAGTCCACCTTTCTGCAAAGGCTTAGATTTTAAACAGAGTTCACATTTTTTAAAATTAATAAACAGCTAAATAATTTCAATATTAGATTCAGATTTGTTGAACTGAATAAGAAAGCAAGTCAGTGTCAGGTAATCAGGAAAGGAATTAATTTTTTTATATTGTCAGTTAATTTCTAGATCACTGATATGAGCATAGAACTTAACTTCAGAGTCAAACTAAGTGGACCAAATACATGAAATCAGTATTGAATGGTTCTACAGATGCCGGCAGTATTTTAATGCTGTCAGACTTTTGCACTGTATTCTAAGGTAAGGCAAGCCAACTGCCATACAAAGCAGTTAATAAATGCTGTTTATTTTATATGGGTGTGTCCAGTTTCCTGGTACACAGAAAAATTCATCACTGTAAACAAGCCTTCTAATACAATCCATGGGAAAAAAATTGTTCACTTTATGGTTCACACTTCGAAATGCATGATTACTATGGTTTCATTGTGCTCAGAGGAAGCAGGCTTGTACCTGTACCTTTTTGCTTAATTTTTTTTATTTTTATTAGGATGCCATTTTCCGGATCATGTAGTTCAGAATGCCGCCATTGTGGAAGTAAGTGAGCTCCACATCAGTGTCAAATCTCATGATGGCACGGAAGGTTTTCCCAGTGTCCAGCTGTTAGGACAAAGAAAGTCATTCAAGCAGCAGAACCTTGCACATGTTACTTGACATCATGGTAAAATAAGGTCTACTAGGATAGTTTTGCTATCTTGAAAAATTGTGATAGAAAGCTAAAGTGAACAGACACCAGTGCTTCTATCCACACAAGCCTACAGGAAGCTGCTTGAGAGGAACATGGTTTTAATAACAAACAGGATGAAGTCTCATTGCATTTGCTGCTTCTTTTATAACTGAGAAATTTATAGTGGGCTTTGAGTGACTGGTCCAAAATACAGGATGGCTTTGTGTTAATTAAAATAGTTTGAGCATCCTGCTTTTATATCCTGTCATAGTAAATCATAGAATGGTTTGGGCTGGAATGGACATTAAGGATCACCTAGTTCAAACCCTCACTGTCATGGGCAGGGAACATTCCACTACAGAAAGTTGCTTAAAGCCTTGTCTACCCTGAACTTGAATCCTTCCAGGGAGAAGAAATCCACAGCTTCTCTGGGCAGCAGTTCCTTGTATCTAACCTAATTCTACCTCCTTCAGTTTAATCCCTATTAGAATAACTGTTTTAATCTCCTTCACCATCTCAATTCTTCTCCCTATTTTAAATGAATCTGACTGCCATATGACAGTCAGCTTACGTTTTGAAGAGGCAATTAATTTTGAGTAAAATTACAGTGATTCGGAAAATTCAACTCGTACGTGTCTCTCACCTTAATCTGGACATTCATCTGTGGTTTTAGATTTTCAGGAATGATAATAGTGTAACGCTCCCGTCCAGTGAGTCCTAAAGTTCCTGCATCCTCTCCAGGTAAATACTGCAGAGGAATCACTCCCATTCCTACTAGGTTGCTTCGATGAATTCTCTCATAGCTTTCAGCAAGCACAGCCTTGACACCCTGGGAAACACACAACAGGTTGAGTTATTTCATAGGTCAGAACAGTCTTTCTGTACTCATGAGAAGAAAATTGGTCCCTTCCGTTTCCTTTACCAGCTACTGGTAGAGTCAGCAGATCTGCTTTGACAGCAAACTGTCCAGGATGACTTGAGTGTACATAACTTTTTTGAGTCAGGCTTCTTTCAAAGAGATATGAAAGTTAATGTGTTTTCTCAGGAGTCCTGCATTTATTTTAACATGTCTTATTCAGAGCACCAGTTATTTCCATAACTCTTTCTAATTCAGTGTTGCCCTCCTATAAGCACCAGCATGCAGTTTAATTAATTTTGAAATTTTTACATGTTAATACATTTAACACAAAAACACTTAGCCAGAAAAAGACTCCAAAAATCTAGATTAACTTAAACACCAACTCTCGAAATTCTAACAATGCAAGAAAACATGGATCAGAGTTCTTGCTGTAAACAGTGTAAGACTGAACAAAGAAAGAAACAGATATTTCACTGCAGAACATGGTGAAGCCATGCTAAATTTAGGTTTCACTGATACTCTTCTCTTACACTTTCTAGTTTCCCTTATAAATGAGCTTAAGGAGGATGCTGAAAGCAGACCTATGGTTTATGGGGTTATGGAAAGTGGAAGTACTGGCCTTTCTAATGTGGATTTCTAGATGAAAATCAGTCAAGCCTTCAGTTTGGACAAGATCTATTAGTATTAAACAGCTTTTGCAGCTCTACTGTGGCTCTTGGAGGCAGCTTTCAAAATAGCTCTTGCTACCAAAAGTGAGAACAAGCCACCCAGGACTTGGTCATAAGCTGGTCTTACTGACAAATAAATGCACTGTTAATTTTGTCCTCCTAGTTTACTGTAGCCACTCACCAAGAGGAATGGTCCTTTAGCAGCCCAGTCTCTGGAACTTCCTGTACCATATTCCTTCCCAGCCAGCACAATCAGAGGATGACCAGCCTGCTTGTATCTTTCTGCAGCATCAAACACGTCCAGCTGGAATAAAAATGCCAAATATTTTGTAAAGCTTTTTGCGAGTGGAAGCACAGTTCCAAAGAAAGGAGGGGAAAAAGGTGTCCCCACATAAACAATTGAAACCCATAACTTCCACCAAGCAGCACTTTAAGGATATTGACCATACAGCACTTTGAGTCTGATCTCACTCCCAAAAAAACCTTGCATCTTATTCTTGTGCTTTTACAGTGGTTACACTCTCCACTGATATGCCTGAAGGCACCACATTGCATAGGTACATGTAACTGCTTCCCTGAGTCAGCTCCTGCTCCCCCAATTAGCTTTACTTAAAAGGTACTGAAGTAAATTGCCTAACCTGGTAAGAAGTAAAGCCAGCACTAATCCAATCTGTTGTCAGTGAGCCACAGTTTAGAGTTGTATGGGTACTTACAGTTTCTCCAGAAGGAAAATGGATTGTCTGAGGCCCTTGTTTGTCAATAAACTTGTTGACCAAGCGAATGTTTGCAAATGTCCCTCTGGCCATGACAGCATCATTCCCTCTGCGGGAGCCATAAGAATTGAACTCTCTAGGAGTCAAGCTATTAAGGGAAAAGAAAAAAGGAAACTGTGTGGGTTTTAGATTAAAAGCACTCTGCTCTTAAAAAGAGAAAGTAATAAACTGGTGTTTCTGAGGCAGGTATGTATGTAGTTCCCACCCTGGCAGAAGCATCCAGTTAGCCAATACTTCTCCTCTGAGATGCTTTGAAGGAAAAAAAAAAGTTATTTACAAATAGGTATGGTTTGTCAGAAAAAGCAGCTTCTACAATATTCTCAACTCCGGCCCTAGAAAACTGCACATCTGACAGTGATGCAAGGATATAATTCACATTAAGTCAGCAGATGCAACACAATTTTTTCTTAACAGTTGGTTAAGTTGGTGCCTGAAGATCCTCATTATTTATACTACTATAATGTCTAGAACAAAGGCAGAACACTGTGCTAAATATCTAAAAGGCAGCAAGAATCTCTGCTGCAAGTTAGAACTACAGAAGAAAAATTTCACTTGCAAACAGGAATATTAGAATGAGACGACACTCCAGCCTAACCGGCAAACAAAACATGCACTGGAATGTGACAGAAAATTAGACTGTTTGCATTGGGCTACATCCAAACTGCAGCCATGACATACAACATCTGTTTTGTAATGCCTGAAGGACTATTCAGATTTCCAAGTAACTGATAGCTGGGGGTCAAGAGAGTCCACAGTAGTTGGTCTTCAGTATATTACACTGTTTTAATCCATTCTCTTTCCAAAATTATTAGGTCTAGCGAATTACGACTTTCCTTTTTTTTATGTCAGTGCTGCTGCTCAAAACACCACTGAAGTTGTAAGAAGTGCTAAATTAGAGAATAAAAGCCTTATATTACCTGTGAAGTCTGAATAGGTCAGCTTGGTAAGTCCTAGTCTTGCCTTAAGGTGAACCCTAACTACTAAACTGACAGACTGGCCATAGAAAAATATGAATATTTTACAGGAGATTGTATTCCAATCAGAGTAGATTTGCCAGTTATTGCAGCTGCACTGAAACCTAAACTTCTGGATGTTCTGCAGTGCCTAAGAGCCCAGTATGTGAAATAGTTGCACATGCTAGAAGAAATGAATATAAAATCAGTTTTTGGCACTAACAAAAATGGTCATTTTGCTTTGATAGGGAGACAAACCTTGATTATCTTATTTAAGAATAAATGTATAGGCTAGTTTTTGCAGTAAGTCATCTTCTTTCCCTATTTACATAAAAAGGTCTTTAGCTCTATAGTGGTAACACTTAGTGTTACACTTAGTGAGAGCTGCTGAAGCAGCAGAAAGAGAAATGCTTTTCTTTCTTAATTTATATGTTGTCCAGGCAGCTGTAAAGGTATTCAAGTGTACACAGACAGAAAGTATGTGTGCAGGTAACATGGTGTATATAGTTGTGTAGTTGTGGTTTGTTTTCTCTTCCCAGTGTATGACAAGAACAAGAAGCAGTGCTTACCCTCTGCTGGTCAAATAACGGGCTGCAGGACTATTTCGGGCTATGTTCCCAGCTGGAGATATGTGGTCAGTTGTCACAGAATCCCCAAAACTCAACAGGACATAAGCATCTTCTATTGTTTTTGGGGCCTGAAGAGCCAAAGTCTAAACCATCATAAATACAAACAAAAAAATTAACATATGAAAAATAATTCCTTTACCTTTCTCAAAAAACTGCAAATTGCAAAATAAACTCTCCCTTTTTGTACAAGTTATGAGAAAGAAAAAGCCTAACACTATTAAAATGTTTATGTTTTTGAACAAATATGATGCCCTGGCTGTCTGCCAGCCTGTTCATGCATGAAGAAAATAGAGAAGACAAAAAAACCATACAGGGCTTTCTGTGATACACGCATGAAAATCGAGGATTCCCACATATGTGCATGCATTAAAATCTCCATTTACTTCTAAATGGCACTGAATTAGCAAACCAAACCCTGAACTATTTGGTGCAATATGAATGCAGGCAGAACAGAGCATTTCATTTCCTGTTCTTTTTCTTTACTTGCTTTGTGACTATTTAGAAGTATTTCAACTTAAAAGAAAAAGGAGACTTTTCAAAAGCCCTGAAGTGAAAGGGAATCCTTACAGTTTTGAGTTTCACTCATGCCTTTGTATTAAAATGAACACAACACTGCAGTTCTAACATTTAAGAACCAAGACCTCAATAGGCTTTTATGAATCCTCTCAGGCCCCTTGAAGTGGCTTTACTTCACCCTCAATATGAGTCTAGATCACTGCACACTTTGGCTTGATTCAAAGGGGAAGCACATACGTACCAGACCATCAAAGAAAGGAGGAGACTTGATATAAGTAGATTTGGGATTCCAAGTATAGAGTTTATCTGAAGGAGCATCTAAAGCATTCCAGGCTTTGTTTACCGTCTGAAAAACACAAAATCCTTTCATTGATTTCTAAGTTTTCAGAAGCAACATGAATTACTTCAAAATCCAGCCAGAATTACAAATTTGACTTTAGCAAGAGCCTCATTACTTCTTAAGAGTACTTTGGAAAATGCACGTAACAATCAACATTATGTTGGAGGTGTTTTTAAAATAATTCTATCTTGTAAAAGATTTAGGAAAATCCTCACTTCATTACGAAAGAAGAGGCATTCATCCTATTTTCTGAGAATAACCTGTATTATGTACACATTATGTAACACTTTATAATTCTTTATTGTATCTGTAAGTAATCTTAAGAAATTTCCCTAACATCAAAAACATATGAATATTTTGTTCCAACACTTGAGAAAGATTTGCAGGAAGACATTAGCAAGTAATGTCTTTTTTATGATACCACTCCTATAAGTTAATGTAAATTTATTTTATATCAGCTGAAAAAAAATTAAACATCTGTGAAGCTGGAATATTCCACCTTCTAGTATCAGCTGGGGATGGCTGAAAACACATCATCTACATGTTACATTAAAAATATTGTAAAGAGCAGTTTTCAAAGCATGACTGTCTGAAAAAACGGATTAATTATCCAGAAGATTTTTTTACAAAAAACCTGATCTGTCAGAACAAAAGCAAAACCTAGAGATGAAAAAGGTTCATTTTATTATCATGATCATCTTATTTAATATCTTCAGAATAGCATAGTACATCAATCAAACTACTGCCAAGAGAATTAATTCACCTCTATTTTTCCATAGACCTCCTTGAACATCCCAGGAATAACAAATTGACGCTCAACAGCCTGAATCTCATTTCTTGTTGGCCAGATATCTTTCAGGAAAATCTTCTTCCCTGAAGCATTTACTCCTGCATAAAATGGTATTGTCAATTGTATGGCATAAATTTTTCATTACGAAGAAAGAAAATAAAGAAGAAAGAAAGAATACCACTGTATTCTTTGGCTATGACTTGTAACACTCACAAGACACGCTTTATCTCACTTACAAGGGTCTGACAGAAAAGTGTGTCACAAAGTTGGTAGTATCTGTACATAACCCTCCTTTTGTGACTTCCAATTACCTTCTGGAATAATTTACAGAACCATTTATGTTGGAAAGGATCTTTGAAGGTTGTATGCACTTAGAAAATCTACCAACTGAGGCTGGCTCTTGAAAGACTATCAACCATATAACATATAACCAAAAATATGACCCAGTGGAATTAGGGGGAAGCCAAGCCTGAGCATTATTCTTTCTCCATCATACTGACTCCTTGTTACCCTGACTCTTAACAATTGCATAATTTGCCTCCCAGAGGTACTCGATACTTTAAAGCACTTCCCTAGGACGAATGTTTCTGAAGTGTTTAATTCCAAACAGTTTAGTGCTGTGAAAAGAAGCACCCCAACACCGTCTCACCTAAAGGCTCTTTCTCAAAGTCGATCCGGATGGTGCCTGCAATTGCATAGGCTATCACCAGAGGCGGGGAGGCCAGGTAGTTAGCACGGGTGTTGGGATGAACACGCCCTTCAAAATTCCTATTGCCAGACAACACGCCCACTGCCACAAGGTCTCCCTGTAAGATGGAGTTTGAGACAAAGATATGTCAGGTGTGTGCAGATTCCACACACACAGCAAGTCTGCAGAGCCTCACCGCACTGCAAAACAATGACTAGTCACAGAACGGTCTTCTGAACAGCCCCAAAACATTCCCCACAGGAAACAGAATATAGACTGAGTTTACTTTGTACAGAGCTGAGAAGAGTCAACAGACAGTATAATGGAGCTCAGAACAGCACACAGCAGAGAACAGCTTACATAAATGAGCTGCACAGGAAAAATTGCATACCTGTGTAATGGCCTCAACAACAGACTCTGGTAGGGGTCCACTATTGCCAATACATGTCATACAGCCATAACCCACCACATCAAACCTATACAAAGAACAAAATAATAGTAAACAAAAAGTTACCTTGGAGCAAGACATTTAACCATTCAGCAGCTGGTAATTGTTACTTTCAGGAGAAGTACTTCTTTAACAAATTAAATGCTGCTGAGAACACCATTTTTTAAATGCTCTCTTTTTACCATTGCAGGGACTGTCCATGCACACAGAATGGTAAATGTGTGCATGGACAGCAAGAGAAATTATAATATAGTATGATTTACACGGTTTCAAAACAATTAGTCTTGAAAATAACCCATTTTCCTGCTTAAGAACATAAGTATTCAAGAAGTTACAGCAGGCCTTCAGCACTGGTACAAAGCCAGCCAGCCCAGAAGCAATGTGTTCACTCACGCAGGATCGCACCATAAGGTACCTGCAATATCTTTTAAGCTGTACAGAGAAATAGTTATTCTATTGCATCACTTGCTGACAATGCTTTTAGTTAAGCAGCCATAGGACAGCAGTAAGAAAAGCACTCCTACCCTAGTTGAGAAAGGTATGGCATAACTCCACTCTCCCTCAGATAGTAAGTGACGACCCCACTTCCTGGGGACAGGCTAGTTTTAATGTACGGCTTCACTGTCAAACCAGCTTCAACAGCTTTCTTAGCAAGTAATCCTGAAAAATACAGATGATAGTTGCAGATTTTCCTGGAAGTAAGACAGTTTAGTGGATAAGCATGTTAAGAGAAGTACCACTAAATAACTGGGAACAGAAAAGGCACCACCAACGAAATGGTACAATTTTGAGCCAACAGCACTGATTTCATGATAAACAGCTAGAGGACAAGTGCTCTGTTGAACTGTAGATCCAGCCTGCAATTTCTGCTCCACAACTAGAAAGTTGATGGAAGAAGTTGCATTCAGAAAGATGCACTCACTGGAGCAGCAAGTAGACATTCAAAATTCAGAGCACTATGTAGTAAGACAAATATCTCACAAAAAAAGCAATGAAAAACTGCTGAGTTCCCACTTACTGTGGTCCAGTAACCCAGGGAAGAAAGAACTGCCAACATAGGACTTGCAGCCCTCAGGAGCAGAAGGCTATAAGAGCCAACACTGGCCCTTGCCACAAACAAGCCTTCTCACAATCCACAGCTTGTTGCACAAGTGCTGTTTTACCACTCCTGGATTAGTAATATGCATAGAGATATTTCAGTGCAACGTGTTACTAGACACACATTTACTCTGAACTCCTTCCTTTGAAATTAATTGACCATACACCGATGAATGCACAGAAAACAAGTTCTCTCTAGTTCTTTTCCATGATGAACATAAAAGAAGCAGTAGATAGGCAAACTATGCACAACTTCACATTCCCTTGCTGCATTTTCCCCCTCACACATGACATGCATTTAGATATGAAAACAGACATAAGCTGTACTTTGATGCACCATTATCTCCCACATGAAGATGTCATCGAACTATTTAGTCCTTGTCAGCTCTCTAGCAGCTCTGTTATACATGTCCTGGACCATGACACTAAAGTGTTGTGTGAAATGGCCTACACACATGAACTTAGAGAATCAGTCCTATTCCTGAAATCACTGAGGTTCCTTAGGTACTAGAGAAATGTGCAGAAACTGGAGCTCTGGGATACTTCCGCAAATGAGCCCAAGAACAAATCCTAGATTATCCTAGGAACTGAGAGTTTGACAGCTTGTTTGAAAGCATTGGCTTCTGTCTTGCTGCTCATACCAGTTCTGAAAAGACAGCACAGTCAAACTCTCAAAGCTGGCAAGAAAATGCCAGAACTTTAGTTCCTCTGAGCAACCTTAATCCAACACCTTTGTAAAGGCAGATTAGGCTGCCATAGTTCCTACAGCACACACTCACTATCCCCACAGACACACAGCGCCTGCTTAGTGCACAGAATATGTAACAGTAGTTTAAAACAACTGGTCATAGCCTGGATTATTTTAGCCTGGTTACTTATTTGGAAACACTGTATGTTTATTACTTTCACTTGAAACATCATCCTGAAAGCCAAATTGTTGTGTTTCTTGTGGGTATCTCAGAGGTTCTCAACACTGCTGTGTACTAAATGTTATCAGAGATTGGCAGAATTACTTCTTCCTTCCTTGTCAAGGTCAAAACATAAATGCTGCTAAACAGAAAGGTGGCAAAGGTGAGAGTAGCAACTAAATCTGAGCGCATACACCAAGATCCTTAGGACAACATTCTTCATGGTGCTGTGCATTACATAGTGACTGCCACTCAAAGTACCAACTTTATTCGTATCTGCAGAGCATTTTGCACTTTAAACCTACAGAGCTATTAAGTCAAGACAGTTGAAAGATCATTATCCCTACTGCCTCAGAGAAGGTTAAAAATGCATGTCATTAGCCCAGGAGTCAAACACTGGAGAACATGATACTGAACAGGCACAACTGAGGGATTCACCCACCTAGAACTAAGGAAATAGACAAAGCAAACAGAGCCTGCCTGGAGAAAACCTGATTCTTGATTCTGGGAAAAAAGAAATACAGCTCTGTTTCTGTGATAATGCAGAAGGGACCTGAGGAATGGACCTGTTAAGGGCAAGTGGATTGGGACACCTTGTCCAATTCTGCTCCTCTCAAAGAGGTAAGAAAACAAGCAGGCCTCTCCTCTGCTTCCCTTTTGCCCCACATCTTAGTTTATGATGGACTTTGAACCTGTTTCTAGAATTTAAAAGACCTTTGAGCTGAGAGAAGGGTGAACTGCTGTAAGATGTAAAGTATGCAAAGACAGATGCTAGTCTAAAAACAGGTGATAAGTATCACATCAAAAAGTCAAACACAAAGTGACTGTTGACAGACTCTTTGCAACCCAAAAGTTTCCTAACACAACACAGGAATAAAGACAAATTATATTACTTTAACGAGGAAGTAATTGTCACTGGTGAAGGGCCTTTGTACTGCCCATTGGACATCCCTTCTGACCTTTGTAGGAATAAAGTCTGCATTTCATGAACAGTCAGACAAACTACTAAGCCTTTATGTAGCAATGATCCTACAGTGACAGATATCATCTATGTATATGTTGGCAGAGGAGAGAAAGAAGTATGTAAACATGTAGCCAAGCACCCAGGAAACTGGGCCAAACTTGTCCAGTATAGACTGAACCCTTTGAGATGACACTCTTCATTCCTATTTTGTTGCCAGAAGCACACATTAGGAATGACAAATTTTCTGCCCAGACTAGTCACATTGAAAACGAACAATGTCCTGACCTGAAATTTTACACAACCAAGTCAGACTATCTGTTCTGTAGTGGTGCATACCAAGCTCACCTCTGGCATCCTCTTGGATGCAGTTAAGATGCAAATGAAAAGGCTCTGAAAGCTGGCAATCCCTGAGAATATAATTCTTCCTCTATTCACACCTACCATGCCCCCAGACTCCTGTAACAACTTTAAAGAGCAACCTCTAGCTAAATGTGTGTTTTTCACTCTGCTGACAGATCAGAGCACCTTCAGACTTGCCCCAAAAGACCATTCTTAACTGTCTCTCTTCTGGCTTTGACTTTCAAAAGCCTCTTCTTAGCTCTATATAC
The DNA here is from genome assembly GCF_903797595.1 of Erithacus rubecula. Classification (NCBI taxonomy): domain Eukaryota; kingdom Metazoa; phylum Chordata; class Aves; order Passeriformes; family Muscicapidae; genus Erithacus; species Erithacus rubecula. Next base: position 2,103,300 of record NW_027635590.1, read on the forward strand.
CAGCTTCTGTGCATTTGGAAAAGTGTCAGAAGTGTTGGTTAATTAAGTTTCAGCTTGCCTTATAGAAAAGACAGAGCAGGAAAGAATACATTTTGGTCAACTTACACTTCTAGCTACCATTTGACAAGTCCTTCTGCTACCCTTAGAAACTAAGCTCAGTTTTAGCACTCCAAATGACAAAACCAGCACTGTACACGTTGAATTACATCAGTGTTGTTGTCTTTAGGACACACATCCAGAGCCATGGAAGAAAACACTGCACATTAGGCAAATCAGCTTACCTGCACCCAGCATAACTGAGGGGTTACTGGTGTTTGTACAGCTTGTAATGGCAGCAATCACTACTGAACCATGAGCAAGCTCGAAATCATGGCCCTCAAAATTAAATTTGACTAGGTTGTTGTGTCGGTCTGGGGCAATTTGGAATCCCTTGAATCCTTGCTGTAGAAGGAGAAAATAAGAATCAAAAGGAGTAGTTAACAAACATTTTGACTGAACATTAGTATGGGCTGTTTTTTCACCAATGAGAAGCATTGTTAGGCCTAAGATCACAAAGAAATATCACTCCAATAGGACACTTTCATGGAAGAGAAGTAACACCCCAATTTTAAACTACCTATTGCTTCTGTCACCTTTGCAACTGCAGTCAAATATCTTCATTTATTTTTCACCAGGCAAACAAACAACACACAACCCCAGAGCATAGCTCCTGAACACCAGATAGCTTTTAGAAGCACACACTAGTTTGTTTACCCAAATGTTCCCAGTTCTTACCTTGGCTCCCAGACAAGTCTCAAAGTCCTTCTTCATATCTGACACAGCAACTTTGTCCTGAGGTCTTTTTGGTCCACTGCAGCAAGGTACAACAGTATGGAGATCCAACTCAACAACCTGTTCAAGATAAACAGAGAGTGGGTGGGCACTGCCTGGTAGGTTGAAGCCAGGTAAACCACAGATATGCTTACCTCTGCTGTTGAATCAATGCCAAATCTGCACACCATTATTTGCAGAAATTATTGAAGACACATGAGAATGGGAAGATCAGAAGAAAAGGAACACTTCTAATTTTAGATGCTGCCAGCTCACTGGTATGGCTATCAAAAGTACTGAAGTTACTAAAAAGCCCAATGTAAATAAAGCATCCAAGCATTATAAATTATTTCTTAATTTGTCATTTCATATGCTAGAAGCAGATTAAAAAATGATGTGAAGAAATATTGGTACTGAAACCAAAAAGTTGACTACAAGTCAAAAGCAGACTGTTCATCTACTCCTCACCCATTTTCCAACTTTGTTTTCATAATGTGCTACATCCTTTCAAATTTTTAAGATTTTTAAATAAACACAAGTTACAAAAAAAAATTTTACAGTACAGAAAACCAGGGGTGTTCTTGAATTTTCTGGGCACAGAATGAGATCTTAATTTTCTTGCACAGAAAATTACTTGTGTGCTCTGTGGTTATCACACAGGAATTCTAAGGCTCCTGATTGACAAAGTAAAATAGCTGACTGAACAGAGAAAGAGTAAAACTGCAAACAAGGCTTACACATAACAGCCACATTACCTCCATAGCTACACTTCAGATTGTCCTTCAATCTGGAAGGACTTCTCAAAGCTCCATAGAACAAACTGCAGAATCTGCACCAGCTAGAGGTGGGTTGAGAGCCAATCTATACCTACATCCAAGTATTCACACCTGAAGAGCCAGCTGATTCATTACACTGCGCCCTAAAATAAGACAGCTGTGCAGACCAAACCAAAGGACAAGAAATCCTTTGACTATTTCTTAGTTTCTGCTAAAAACAGACAACTGTTACAACAAAAGAGGACAGAGCATAAAGCAAGGAGCCAGAAGACAGAGTAATTTCTAACCTGTGTGAAGTCTGGATCCTGAGAGGAGTTCTGGAAATCTCTTAGCATTCCCACAGCCTCAAGATACCTTTTTGTGTACATAACCTTCTCTTTGTCACGGCCTAAAATGAAAGCCAGATACAGCAAAACCAAAATGCAAGTGAAAAGGAGGAACCACCAACTGACAGAACAAGAAAAAGTGCATAACAGGCACACTGTCAATAGCACTAAAAGACCCTTTCAAGAGAAATATTAGAAAAACAAACCAATTGAGCAGACTTAGTGGATTTTGCAGAACAAAATCTTAGGTTCTTATTCTATTGTCTGGACAATGTAAATTCTGATTTTTGGTAGGCTGCTAAAAGTCTAACACTCAGCTCTCCTTAAACATACAAACTAAGTGCAAGTACCAGCCTCAATAAGCAAGTATGAATTTAAAAAATGAACTGAAGTTCGGAAGGCTTCGCCTGATTTAATCCCACTGTTAATGTCAAATAGACCTGGAGTCCTTTCAAGTCCCCTTAACTTGTGGTTTCTCATACTCACCAGTTTGTATCAGGTACCCAATGCTAATATCATCCACTGGGAAATAGGCAGCTGTTGCTCCATACTCTGGACACATATTGGCAATGGTGGCTCGGTCAGCAATGGACAGATGGGCAACACCAGGACCAAAAAATTCCACAAATTTACCCACAACTCCAACTTGGCGAAGATGCTGTTATAAAAATACAGTGCCTGTATCATTGTTATGTGTCAAATGACATGAGCATGCCTGTTATGAAATCCAGCTTTTGACTCAGAGAAATCTCTTGTGAACATTTCAACAGCCAGGAAACCAGGAAGCTTTTGTTTAACTAAATTATGAAGATGAGGACACAGAGATGCAAAGTTTTGATAACAAAGTACAACATAGTACAATATTTCTTCTAAAACTTACTTTTCCTTTCATTTAAACTAGACTATCTTACAACTGCATTTTTCTCAACATGATATTCTATGAGGAGGAGAATTGTGTGGGGAGTCTTCAGACAGCAAACCCAGGAAAATGGAAAAACAGGGAGATCCAACTGCACAAGTACATGAGTCACACTGAACACACAATATCTGAATAAAATAATGAAAAAAGTTGGTTTTCCCCATCTGAAGGTGTCTCTGTAGACAGCATTCCGTGATGAACTTCTGTGCCAGATTTCTGACTTCCAACAACACTAATACTGACCCAGTAATGCTTTTAATTCAGTGACAACGCACAGAATGAGTAAACATATTATGAATATATGACATGAGTCAAACACCTGCACATGAAAGAAATCAGACTGTGGTTACTGTTTGGTTTCCAGCTTTTATATGGCCTTATTTTAAGTGGTGACTTCAAAAAGAAGTCATCAGGTTTTTTTTGAGGCAGAGGAAAAAGCACTGTTGCTTCAAAACAGTGCTGAATTCCAAAATATCTCAACATTATTTTGTGTGGTTTTTGGGAAACATTTTTGCCTAGAAAATTGTCCTTAATGATCTGATTCCAATCTACAGACAGTGATAAAGTTCAAAATTACTACCTGGACATGCACACAGAGCTCTTAAGCATTCTGTGCCGTTGCTCTGTCCTACAGAATGTGTTTAGTTCTCAGCAGTAGTGGAAAAATATCGAATCTCGGTAATTTACCTTGGTAATGGTGAGCACAATATCAGTGGATGTTACCAGCTGCTGAGGGTTTCCTACCAGCTTGTAGCCAACCACCTCAGGAAGGACCATGCTGATCGGCTGTCCCAACATCACTGCTTCTGCTTCAATGCCACCCACACCTGCACACAACAGGATACAATGCGGCTATTCAGAAGGATACTAACATGTCATTGATAAACACCTGCAGTCAACTGCCCGATGAGTACTCCATTTAAGGCGTGAAAGGGGAGGGAAAAAACACAGCCTGAGTCTGCTAAGAGGCACACCTCATCTTGCTGCTGCTTCTGCAAGGCTAGGCTTTTTAATTTAAATTTGTTTCATATTTTCATCCTTGTTCCAAAGCCATTAGATGTGATATTAGGTGAATATAAGTAATTTACTCTAAGCATGCTTGGCTTTTACAATAACAGATGCAGAAGTTTTATTTAATATCTTAAACATGCAACCAACAAACCAAGAACCACTGACATAGCACTGAACATGATGTGCTGTGAGTGAAACATATGCAGACCATGATTGTTGGTCGCCAAATGAAAACTCAGAAGTCATTTTGAAAGAAAGAAATACTATGAAGGAATGCTAACAGAAAAGGTACTTCTTAAGACAAATATCTTCCCTTATGTCCACTATGTTTCAACAGGGTTTGGGAATGTGTAGGTGGGAATCTTTGCGTAAGCACACCTTCAGTATTAGAATTCCAGCTACTACTTAATATTGCCAATTTATTAAGGTAACATATCAAGATGTCATAGTCATATGAAATCTAACAAAGCCATGATATTTATTATCTGGCAATTTGGCATCAAGCAGCCAAACCATTAAGGAGTTTTATAACTTTTTGCCTGTAGAAAGTCCCTCGTATATTCATCCTCACCTCTAAAATCTCCTTCTACCTTTTGCTTAGCTTAATGAATACTGAGCTAGAAAAAACTGCCTTACAAATGCCAGTCACTGCTCAAGTCCTTTCTCCCATTTAGTCTAAGAATGGTTCTGAAAAATAATTTCTAATTTCTTTTATTCAAAATTATATACCTCTGATAATTTAAAAGATAATGCTGTCACACAGATCCAATCATGTAGCTCCTTTCACTGAGTGTTGAATAACTTTTAAACAGTCAAGTAAGTTGACATCACTGATTGACTACCACTGAAAGTTGTGAACAAAGTTCAGCATCACCAGCCTCTGGGAAAAAATGCTGTATCCAAGAGTATGCATTTTGTATAGACTGTATCCAGCCATACTTTTCATATTCTGGAGAAAAACTGAGGCTGAGAATCACTTTTCCAAGCAGTTTTTAGTGCTACAACTTCATCTAAATGAAGGGTCCATGCATATGCTGCAACCAAATATAGAATAAGAAATCTGTCTGATCCCAAAGATGTCATGCTTTAGATACATTGAACATGTTTACCTTTATATTCTAAGCCAGGAGTTCTATGACTCTCAATTCAGAAAGTCTCACTCAACCAATATTGCTGCAGTAGTATAGGTGAGTTATTAAAAACAGAAAGTCCTATCACATGTGATGCTTAGAATTTCACAAGCACATTCATGAAAAATTAGCAAATACTCCTTAAAAACACAATGTGTTCCATATTTGTACAACAGGTGTTTCAAGAGAGCACTTATTCAATAGTGCACCGTATCACAGGAAAATAAAGGCTCAGCTGAAGTCTTTGCTACTCTGTGGGATGACTACAAAGATTCCCACTCCATAGTTACCTATTTATTCAATAATTCAAGCACTTCAGTTCACCACTACAAGGAAAAATCAATTATTTATATCTATTCTTGTAAAAAATATTATGCAGAGAACTGGGCATGACAGCTCTGCTTTCCATAATGTTCTCTCCAAGCATATTTAAGTCACTCAGATTTAATTTTCAGCACCTTCCACCTAATAGATTTGTATTTGCAGCAGTTTTTGGATAATACAATACTTTTAAAGTAGCCAAGTGACACAAGATAAACTGGATGGTCAGTGATACTTCAATTCTGTTATTTTATTTAATATTTTCCTTATCTACTTCCTTGTGATTTAAATGCAGAATAGCAAAGAATATATGAAAAAAAAAAACCAGCCAAAGCCAAAAACATGCATAGTAAAAATCATCTGAGGCAATTATAGGAAAGGGGAGCTTAGTTACAAAGTCTTATATAAGACTGTAAGAGACCTTATCAGGTTTACTTGCATTTTGGGTTAGGCTATGTAACTGTGTCTAGCTGGCAAAGAGGTCACTTTTCTTCACAGCGGCCCATATAGTGCCATGTTTTAAATTTGTTACCAAATTGGTGTTGATAGCACACCAGAGTTTCAGCCATTGCTAAAGAGTCCTTACACAGTATCAACGCATTTTGTTTCTCATCCAGCCCCTAAGCAAGTAAGCTGGGGTGGGGAAAATATTGGGAGAGGCATAGCCAGGACAGCTGAACAGAGCTGAACAATGAGATATTCCATGCCATAAAACATCAGGCTCAGCAGCAATTGGGGAGGTGGGCTTTCTGATGTAGCCATGGCCCAGGGACTGGCTGGGCTTTGGTGTGCTGATAGGACCTGGTCACTGTCTTTGCATCACTTCTTTATTTCCTTTCTCAACACTCACCTCTCTTCACTTAAACTGTCTTTGTCAGTACCCATTAGTTTAATCTTGCATTTGGACCAACAATTCTCTTTCCCTAATGTGCTAGCAGGAGGAGTGAGGAAGTGACTGGGTGGGGGTGATCTGCCAGCCAGGGTCAACTCACCAGAGCCCAAACCACAGCTCCCTGAGCCAAGAGACTGCTCTTGACACACTGCTGTACATACCCCAGCCAAGCACTCCCAAGCCATCGATCATGGTGGTGTGTGAGTCAGTGCCCACCACACTGTCCGGATAGTAGTAGCCATCCTGATCCATCACCACTCTTGCCAAGTACTCCAGGTTCACCTGGTGGATGATCCCAGAGCCTGGTGGAATAATCCTGAAGTTTTTAAAGGCTTGAGAGCCCCACTGAAACAAAAGGAATTAGAGTAAAAAAAACTTCGACATGAAAAAGAGCTTTCATTCACTGAACTTTTCTCCATGCAAGTAAGATTATTTTTGTCAGTACCTTTAAAAATTCAAATCTTTCTTTGTTCCTTTCAAATTCCAGGTCCTGATTTTTTTGCAAGCTGTCTGGCCTGTAAGTGAAAGTAATCAGCTGTCAGAACCAAAAGTACCACCTGAATTTTATATCTAGCCAAGTAAACTCAAAGGTTGAAAGAAAAGATTTATTAACAAATGTGAGTGCTGACCCATTGCACCATTTTAATATCACTACAGGCAACCAATGAAAAGGATTTTAAGAAATCTTAAGAGATAATGCCTGAACTCTGCTTCAGATGTGAGTACTAATCTGAAGTTGGCAGGCCTAAATGCTGTAGCCTGAGAAAAGCAACACTACATGTCAGCAAGATGTGACATTTCCAACACCTAAATCAGAAACAATCAGCAAGGCAGTAAAGAAAACTGGAACACAACTGTCCTGCAACTTTATTTTAAAAGGTTGCCATTATGATACAGTGCTGTCTGAAGCCTCTGTGGTTCAAAAGCAGACAGTGTTAACAGCTGCCTAATTTAGGTCTAAAGAGTTTGAAAGAACTGAAGCATAAATCTGGCCAAAGTTCTCTATATGAGAGAAGAATCTCTATTTTCTTAAATATGTTGATGAGCCTAATAGAAATAAAATGGCTGTGATAAAAAATAACAATTAGTAACTGCATATCAAAAAAACTTCAAGAAGATGGAAGGAAACCATTATAAAACATGATTGCAGGATCTGTTTGGAAGACTAGCTCAGTAGGCCCATATTTATGTACCATATTTACTGAAGGGTAGAAAGACCTCTATACAGAGTTCTTGTATTTCACTGTGGGTTTAGTAAATCCTAGTGAGTCTTTGTATTTTTGTATCCTTAGTATGCTGAGGACTGAACAGTCTTATGTTTCTTTCAGGTACTCATAGGGGCCATGGTAAGCAGTGTCTCATGTTCTTCTGCTTGGAGGCACTAAAGTAGAAAGCAGTTCCTCAGAGTTGAACCTGGTATAGATCACCTCTTTTCTTAGAGAAGAGAGGAAGGAAGGAAATATTCTCATTTGTCCTTTCTAAAAATCCTTATGGGGTCAAAGAAAGTGCATGTGGGGAAAAAAATCCACTTCTGAGTGATAAATAATAATGCAGCACTATTAAACAAAAGTACAATAAACACGGGCCTGGAATGAGTCTATTTCTATCAACATTTAGTAGAGGCTTTTGCTGCTTAGAGATGCATCTCAGATAGAGAAAATTCTCCCCCTAACTCAATGCAGCTGATACAACAGTCTAATTTTAAAATTTCTTAATGTGGGGAATGTTGTAGTACAAATGCTAACAGTGTCACCAACAGAACTACCTTGATAACAGTAACTGGGTTCAATTTGCATACTACCATTAAGAAGTAAAGAGTGATTTTTTAAATTCTTACTGCCTGTTGAAATCAACCTGGATGGAGTGATCTATCACGAGATCAGCAGGACAAATAGGATTGATTTTTTCAGGGTCCCCACCAAGTTTCTTCACAGCATCACGCATTGCAGCAAAGTCAACCACAGCAGGCACTCCACTACAAGAGAAACAAAATGGGCATGGTGCAACAATTTGGATAAGAGGGGGAAAAAAAAGCAACACCAAAAATCTTGACAGACAAAACTAATGACACATATAAAGCAAACTGCACTCCTCCATTTTCAATGCAAGCAAATAATGAGTAGCAACCAGAACTTCTGGCATTTCAGCACTTGACCTAGCCAAGAGATCTTTTCAGTATTTCTTTTAACACAGCTTCTGATCCTTCTCTGAGCATGCATTCTCAGTCTTCTACTGGGGTATGTTGTACCATGATACCGTCAACTAGCTTGGAAAACCCTCTTACATACTTGCCTATCTGATTTTGCTGACTGCTAAAACAAAAAGAGCTCTCTGATGTGCTCATAAAGATCGGGCATCAATGAGCAACCCACTGAAAAAACTACATTTCTGTAAGAGCAGCCCAAAGCAATAAGGGTTTATATTTTCAACTCTGACCATAAGGAAGCTATTACGCAACAAGAGCAGTAAAAATATTTTTAGTTACCACTGAATTTTACCTTGGAAATCCTGAATAATTACCAAAATATAAACAAGAAAAAGGATCCACATTATCTAACCTGGACACAATTAACTGATGTTGTTCAGCAGTTTGACTTATACTGGGATAAGTTTTTTAGAAGAAAAATAGGAAATTCTGTTACCTAGGGAAATTTGAGGGAAGGAGGTAGGAGGAAAGTAGCAGAAGAGCTATTTTGCTAACTTACAAATGCTATGGAACTGACATGATATTCTTCTACTGTCTTATAAAGAGGACAATCTGAATGTAATTCTTGTATGGCTTTTGGAAAGTTGCCAAATCTGTCTTTTCTGTCTTTTCTTGTCCAAGAGCTCATTTTTCAGGAATGTACTTGCTCTGCAGACTTATAGGCACATTTTTAAATCTCAGCAGGAGTAGGGGGCAAGAAAGAAGAGCAGAAAGAGAAGGAACAATATTTGCCTGAAAGTTCAGCTTCCTCTCTGCTCCAGTTTTTCAAAATATTAACAACAGCTAGCGGATGAAAAATAGTTGGGAAATCAGCACTTCTTTCATTTGAAGTTTTGCCAATTTTTTCTAATGTCTTTAAACTTGAACTTTACTGGGTCTGTAGCACTTTGACAACCTCTATGAAAATGCAAAACAGAAGGTATGACAGCTAAGACACTTTACTGTTGAGGAAGAGAATCAACTGGCAGTGTAGCTGCACAGAATTTACCACAGATTTAAAATATAAAATATTTTATAAAGACAGAGAACAAAGATACAAAGAACAGTGAGTAGACTTCCAAGTCAGATGCTGTATTAGAACAGTTAGATGCTATTGTTTCACCTGAAAATTGACTTTCCATACCGAACAGGGACTATTATATTATTATTACTGACAGCTGGGGACTCACTACAATAACAAGGCCCAGTTTTCAGAGACCATTAGATAGGAATCTAAATTTGCATTTCTGGGAAAAATAATATGCCCATTTTTTTTCAACAGCAGAGAAGTCTTTAAAAATATAATAATACTGATTTAGAAGACAAAGTCATGATGTGGGTTATAAATAAGAACTCAAATAGGTAGAAAAACTGAAAGCAAGAGCCCCTGGGGAACAAAAACAAACAAAGAAACAAACAAACAAAAGCAAAACAAAACCAAAACCAAACCCAAAACAAATAAACAAAAACAAATAAACAAAAAAACCACAGTGACCAAGAGAGGGAATAGACAATACCACCTCTACAAAGAATGATTTTTAAAACCTAGACTTCCTCAATGGGATGCAATTTATCAATCCCATTCTCTTCCCCTCTTTAGAAGTTTTGTAAAGATATTTACTTCTCTATCTCAGAAGAGTTTCTTTTAATGCTCCTATTCTGAGTGTTTGCCTCTTCAAGTGCTGTCTGTAGCGTGACACCCAGGAAAGTTGAAACAGGCTTTTCCAAATATCTCACTGCTATTCTTCCCCTAAGTTCACCCCTCCACCCCAAGCTGAGCATTGCTGCACTCTCAAAAGCCCCTTTTCCTTGCTTTGGAGAGCATCACACTCACGTGAAGTCTTGCAAAATAACTCTTGCAGGCCTAAATGGCACTTCAACATTCTTGTGTTGCATCACTTTCCAGTTGAGAATATTCTCAACATCTCCTTTCTTCACTAGGAACTCATCACAGTTACGGATAGCTGCTTCCAGGAGGACTCGAATGGAAAATGGCAGGCGAGCTGCATGGGTAAGAGGAAAGAAAGAAATTCAGTTTTTACCTTAGGGCATATACCAGCAAGCCCAATGGTCCATAGTTGCCATATCCTCACAAAGCTTTATCCAAACCCCTTTTCCAGCCACCAGCTTTGCCAGGAGGTCAGTACTAACTGATGTGCTCCACTTGATGCTTTCAGCGGGTTTATTATCTCAGCTCCTGTGACACAGTAGACATATTTGCTGAGGAACTTTTCCACTCCCCATAGCACAGCTAACCCAAAAACATGCTGTGCTCACCTTGCTTTTCTGCAGTCTGCTCTCACTCTTGTCACTGAACACAGATCAGGAAAAGCATAGTTTTCTACCTGCTGTGTTAAAATGCACAGCTTTAATGGTTTATGCAGTCTTTCAGTCTCAAGAGATGGAAGATGAAACTGAATCTAAGTCAGACTGTGCATCTATTAACCTTATTTTACTTTAAATTAGAAATATTTAAAGACAACACAAAATACTATTGGAGCAGTCCTCACAGCTTTACTACAAGGAATGGACCTACTACAAGGAATATGTTTCAGTCCTTCCTCCTCTGGTCCTCTTTAATAACAGTTTGATTTTAAAATCTTTTGAGAAGTTTGTTCCAACTTTCTACATAGGGCTGGGCCCCAAGACATAAAAGTCACTTAATCGCAGTGAGACCTCATTAGTGCCATTGTAAAAAAAAAAAAACTCCATCTTTTATTCGGGACACAAATCAAAACAAATTGGGTTGGTTGCTGTTGGGGCTTTTGTTTTGGGGGTTTTGTACAGTTGGATGTTTTGGAAGTTATTGCTATTACTGTTGTTGTTTTGGATTCTTTTACAGTCTCCTTCTGCTCTTCCCTGCTGAGATATTCCCTTTTTATGCTGGATAGTGAGGATTGTATTTTTTTTTTCTTTGAAGAATCTGGAGGTTATTACTCTTGGAATCCTGGAACGGGTCAACTGGTAATACTGTATGTATATTTGTCTATTCCTTAACTGTCTTCTTTGTCTATTCTTCTCTTGCTTTCCACCCACCAAGACTGACATTAATAGGCTGCTCACTTATCAGAGGCTGCAATGGATACATGTTGCCAATATTCAGAGAAAATGTTCCTCCTCTTGTTCCCTGAATTCTCCTTAATCACCTGTTTCCTTTTGAAGCACCAAACACCCACCATGGACAACTCTAATCTGTAGATACTCACTTTCCAAGTAAATGACACAGAAACTAAGGTTTTTACCAATACAACTGAAAGATTTGGGAAATGTCAGAGGATCTAAGGAGAATGACTCCTCAGAAAGGATTCTCTAGTCACTACTGTTTTCAAAGCTGAAAAATCTTTCTGATTGGTTCAGTCATACATATCAGCGTTAGATCCTCTCCAGCCTTTAGCAGTATAAGAAAACTTGTGCTCTCAAGTCTTGCCTAACTTACCCACTCAGAAAAAACAAGACTGCTGTGTGCCCAATATGCTGAAAAAAATACTACTGTGATCTCCCCAATGTTTCTGACATTCTAAACTTCAAGAACTAAATTTTTCAAAATTCGCCTTTTGAATTCATAGTTCTCACCAGAGAACAAGTATCATCCAATGTGGTGAAGTCTGTTCAGGTTCTGTTCATCAGTATTAACAAAATGCCCCTCTTATGTTGCCAACATACCGTATCTTACATCTTCCAATTTTCTCAGATTAAAGAACTTCTTCAGAGGCTGTTTTGGGTCCAGTGGCTCCACAATCCGTACAAAAGGGTTGCTCATGGTTGTTGAAGACCGTTAGTGTCCCTAAAACAAAAGAAAAACCAACAGTATTTTCATGACATCTGTCCTGCATACAAGGTACATATCCCACAGCCTACTATGTATCTATCCCAAACACAAAGGCTTGTACCATAGAAAAAGTTACTGTCAGTCATTTCCTTCCACCACAAACCTACTTGTAACACATCCTCAGAGATAAAAGATCTGAAGGAAGATAGGAGTATTGTGAAAAATATCGATACACCATGGTGCAGAATCATAGAATCTTAAAAGCTGGAAACAACCTCTAAGATCATGGAGTCCAACTGTTAACTGAGCCTCACCGTATCCACCACTAAACCATGTCCTCAAGTGCACCTCCACACACCTTTTGATGATAAATCCACCACTTCCCTGGGTAGCCTATTCCAAAAACTGGAATAATTTTTTACTAATATCAAATATAAACCTCCCCTGGTGCAGCTTGAGAACATGTTTCATTCTGTCTCTACCTGCCTGGGAGAAGAAACTGACCCCATCTGGCTACACTCTCCTTTCAGGGAGTTGTAGACCTTATCAGGTCACCCCTGAGCCTCCTTTTCTCCAGGATAAACAAGCTCTCTCAGACAATCCTCACAGAACCCGTGCTCCAGACCTTTCACCATCTTTGTTACCCCTCTCTGGGAATTCAATGTCTTCCTTATTCTCTTCTTTATGCTGTTTCTAGAGAGTAATTTGTGCCTCTGTGATTCACAAACCACCATGACAATATAGTCCCATTTCTTCAGTGTGTTGTGGTTTAATCCCAGGCAGCAACTAAGCACCCACAGCCAACTCCATCACTCCTTTCTGCTGGGAAGAGAATCAGAGCAGGAAAAAAAATTCATGGGTTGAGATAGAGATGGTTTGATAGATAAAACAAAAGCTAGACCTGCCAGCAAAGCAAAACAAGGAGTTCATCTACCTCTTTCACAGGCAGGCAGGTGCTCAGCCATCTCCAGGACAGCAGGGCCCCAAAACGCCTCATGGTGACTTGGGAAGACAAACGCCATAACCCTGAACAACTCCCTCTTTGTTCTCCTCACAGCTCTGTATGCTGAGCATGATGCCATATGCTGTGGGATACCCCTTGGGTCAGCTGTCCCAGCTGTGTCCCCTCCCAGCTCCCTGCACAGCCCAATCTCCTCACTGGTGGGTGGGTGAGGAGCAGCAAAGGCCTCGGCTCTGTGTAAGCCCAGCCCAGCAGGACCTAAAGCATCCCTGTGTTATCAACCCTGCATCCAGCACAAATCAGAAACACAGCCCTGTACTAGCTATTGGGGACAAAACTAACTGTATCACAGCTAAAACGAACAGAAGTGGCATTGATCTTAAGCTAAACAGACAGACATTTGCATTGAAAATTCAAAACAATAAAACAAAACCAGAAAATAGAGACAGAAAGTATTATAGAATAAGATTACAAATGCTATTGGAGACAAAAAGAACCCACCTAATTTCAGAAAGATTTGTTAGGGTCACCACCAAAAAGAAAATTTACATAGGCTCCATTGTAAACATCATTTTAGTGTGAGATAGATTCTTTTTGTTGTTGTTGTTGCTTACTGATTTACTGTTTTTTTGTGGTTTAATGGTTTGCTGGATAAAGCATTCCTCTGGGACCTAGGACTTTCAGGTTCACAAACAGAACTTAAAGGACCCCGAGATACTCCCCATACCAAGGCCAACTAGCAGAAGGGGGCCCAAATTCACTACAGAAATATCTCTTCATCTTAAAAGATTAACCGTATGCAAACTACTTAATGGAACACTTCCTGGGGCACACTGAAGACCTGAACTCTTCTGGAAGCATTGGCTTAGGCCAGCACATGCCAAGGATCAAGCTAACAATTTTACAGTGAGAACAATCCTCTTGCAGTGCCTGGCAATATTCCCAGTCACGATTAAAAATTTTTTAGAAGAGAGATAATCACAGGCCTGATTTTCGGATCTGTTGTCATTTTCTCAGAGTACTGTTCCTGTCTTCATTCAAGTAAAATAATCTTCTCTTGCCCCAGTTTTTCAATAACGAAAACTCACAACAAGGCAGGAGATACACATAGCAAACCTTGGAGACCAGTGGAAAAGGATGCACAAAGTCCAGTATTTGTTAAAAACAGACAAAACAAGGCCAAATAATTAATTTATTTATCTGATCTGCTGATTTAATTGAATGTTCAGGAAATACTACTATGTGGAACATATTTATGGGGGATTTTCAAAGTATTCTGGTATTTTCAAAATTCAAAATTAACATATTTAGGAGATAACAAAAAAGAAATAGCAGAAATGGTAACAAAAGAATGTCCAGTGTGTAAAGCAGCAAGATAACGTAAGAGAAAGAAAAATTTCCATAATTCTTTCAAAGAAAACAATGGATATTTCCAGATAAAAAGCTGAATGCCCAGGGAAGCTGGAAGGCTGGCAAATGAACAGAACTGCAAACATACACACAACCTCAAGTGTATCACCTCACACACTTCAATAGACAAGTTATTATCTGAAACTCCTTTTCACAGCTTTGCAGATACTCACCCAGTATACAAACCCCTAAAATTTTTGGTGTCATGTCTTTAAACAGCATGAACTACTAGCTATTCCTCTAAGCAAACTCTGTGCTTCTATAACTGAGCATGATCAAAATTAATTTCTTCCTCCCTCTTCTTGCCAGCTACCCTCTTGTTAAGATTTACTTTTCTGCATTCCACTATGAGAACTTTATTTTATGCATATCAATTTCTTATGAGAAAGTCTAAGAGTAGCTGTTGAGAGAAAATATTCGGATATCCCCTGACAGATAAAGCAGATCATTGATTTGATATGACCACTGTACTTAGTTCACATATTCTCATCCAAGTATAAACTTCAGCTCAATGTTTTCAATCCAAGTCCATGTCTTGGCAAGTTCAAGGTGTTATGAACACATTACCTACATGTTAACATTACTTTACCAAACACTACCCTCTTACCTGAACAAAGGTTTTCTAGTTCACAGTATACAGATAGTTCACAGATACTTCAGTATAAATCTCCTCTCATCAGTGACTTACACAAATAAGCCAACCTGTGGGCTGACCAAGGCCTAACCACAAATTCTTTTCATCTGCCTGGTCACACTGATGCAAACAACACTGTTACAAACCTGGAAGCCATTCAGAAATACCTGAAAAGAGCAAAAATCCGTAGTAAAAACACCAGACAGCAGCATTGCTGTAGCAAATTTCAGTGCCAGGGAAGCCTCAGTCATACCAACTACTATTTCCACACCATATATTATAAACCAAGTGGTCACAGCACAGAGCTCTAAACTAGTGATTTGGCAAAAAGAAGTCTGGGGGCAATACTCTGCAAACTGAGTATACCAAAACTTTTGAACTCATCCTTGTAATAGATACAGGTTAATTTTTGATTAACTTGATACAGGTTAACTTGTGATTGCAGCACAAAATATTTATTCATGTTTTCCAGGCACTGAAATGCAAATATGCAAACATGGGGGAGCAGATATATATCTGCCTGGAACTGGTGCAGCAGGTAGGGTCACACTGACCATGGCCAGCATGTGACCACATCAACACCTGCTCTGACATACCAAAACAAACACTTGATCTTCTGCCTAACAATCTTAAAACTGTTTGTGTGGCGATTACATTTTAAAAATGAGGATTATTCAAACCTGAAAATGCAGAATAGGATGTAAAACGGAGCATCTCATTACTGCCACAGACTCACAGAATATAATGAGTTGGAAGGGACACACCAGGATCACCAAGTCCAAGTGAATGGCCCATATGGTGTTCCAATCCACATCTTGGCATTACTAGTGCCATGCTCTGACCAACAGAGCTAACCTCAGGGTACTGGAAACCGTATTAAAGGATTGCATGACTTGCATGAAGTGTACGAGACAAACAATAGCCTAATTTTAGCCCTTCCTTGCTGACTATTATTAAAATCTGAGAACAACCACGATTTGGCCCACACTAATGCTGATCATGTTTGAATCTGAACTCCCTGATCAATATTGTTTTCCACTCACCTTATTACATCAATGTAGTAGCTTGTTACTGTGCCACCACACTCAATCTCTTGTTAGAACACACCTCAACTCACTGAGACTTCATCAGCTCACCACACAAAGTCGGATTTCTGTTGTTTCTCTCTCCCTTGGAGAAGCAGAAGTGCAGAAAGATTGTAACCATGAATACCAGGAGGGCCAAATTTATTTGGATAAGGCCAAAACTTTCCAAATATTAAAAAAAAAAGAAGCTGTTTTTTTGCAAATGCAATATCTTTGCCCTTTCAGAAATGAACCCTTGGCCATAGCAGCTGTCTCTTCCTGTTTGTATCCCTATATATGACACAGGACAGTTCAAATTTCTCTGGAAACACAAGTTTTACACTGTGATACTCTAAAAAAGTATGTTTGTTTTGAACAAACAAAATCTTAGTACAATACTCCTCAATTCACCTGTATTGAATGTCCCAGCAAACTCAGCTTTTACCACGAGACCTCAGATGTTCAGTAGCACCAAAAGGTCATTGCAAAGATACCTGATGGCTGTACTGTCTGTGGGGTCTCTGTGGTGTCCTGAAGGACACACCCTTTGATGATCATGACATGAGAAACATCACAAGTCCAAGTGGACAGAAGATAAAAAGGTGTCTGTCCATCTCTTTTCTTATTTGTTAATCAACTACATCAGATACAATCAAAGTATATTAAAGTCTCATGTGAATCTCCATAAAAAGAAATTTTTTTTTTTCTTTTAAACCGAAACATTTACAGGAGACTTCAACATATGTTGTATGTGTGCTTTCAAATCTTCAGCTGTTGTGCCTTCCTGAGTGTCTAACACAAACACAGTACCAGTCACATCACAACAACATTGATTGGAAAAGGATTTCGTTCAGTTTAAAGCACATTCTCGATTGATAGTTACTCCTTGACTCTATTTCAGATCCCTTTAAAAGCAGCTGTGTAACTTGGAACAATGACAAGAAATAAATTTTATTGAAATTAATGGAATTGAGAAAACATCATAATATATCTGATAATTTTGCACTTGCAGAAATTATCTCATGAAGATCATGGAAAGGGGAAAAATGTATTTAGCCTCTTGCTGCACTTGAGAAAAAGTCTAAAAACTGTTCTAGACATCACTTTATAACATACTATTCTACTCTCTTTGGAGTTAAAGGTGAAACTGAACACAGTCAGACTAAAAGCAACAATCCCACATCATAGAAAAAAAAGATAGTATTTTTAAAAAGCACAGCTGCACTTACACTCATGGACTGTAACCAGATCCATACTATCAACAACATACATTGTTCTGGGGTTTTCAGGGATATCAGAGCATCCCACTCATCTCCCACCATCCAGAAAAAGAGAAAACTGTAGCACACGGAGTAGTTTCCTACATACATGCTGACCATAAACCATTTTTTGTACTACATAACATAAATGTTTACAAAACCCTCATAATTAGTAACAATAACATTTATTACAGAACTATCTGATGACAAACTAAAAACACAGATTGCTTGGCCTGCAGAAAGGAAAAAAGGCTCTGGATGAGAAAACTGTCTAAGCTTCAAGCCATAAAATAGGAACAGAAGAGCCATGGTAATTCAGCATGTTAGTACAGACATATATTTAATCTTACTTGGAGACACAATTGCTTTTTTTATTCCATCTTTGGTTTCTTAGTTGCTGTCTTTCCAATTATGAAAGGGTGCCTATGTTACTAATGATAAGAGGTTAATTTTAGACATCTCTTCATAAAATTAAACACCTAGAATCTTAACTAAAACAATTTCAAGTAGTAAATGCTCTTTATCCTGAAATGTGGGTAAATTCCTGACTATTGCTGTGAAGAAAACACTCAGAAAAAAAAGCAGTTTAATTTGAACATTTTACCAGACTCTAGAAATGATAAAAAATATTACACTCAGGCAAAGCAAAGACACAATGTTATCAGTCATCAAGAAAAAGGGGAAGGCTTAGACTTACTGGAACTTGCAGGAAATTTGTGAAGAAACATGACAAAATACGATGTTTCTGTGAGAAACTTCCAACTAAAAACTGGGAAAAAATGAGGTCAAACTGGAAGGACCTCCACAGCAAAATTTCTTGCCTGGTGATAAGCCAGGACATAGACAACACCCATGGCCTTGCTTGAAAAGTGCAACATTTTTCACCCATGCTGAATCTGATCTTACTACCTTCTGTTCCAATTATCACTCCTACACCCACAAGCTATTTTCCTTGGTTTTGTCCACTCAAATGACTGCCACTGTATGCATCTGTATTCAGCTGTCAAGTTTGCAACAACCACCTCCAAAGAGCAAAAGCAAGCAACTTTAAAAACCTATGTGGAGCTGGAACAGAGCAGCAGGCTACTGAGTTATAAATTCTTCATCACAACATTGAGCATGCACTTTGTGACATTACTAGCAGTTACATATAGCTGAACAGCACCTCTTTAATTAAGGGCTATTGCTGAGCCTTTGAAACTGACATAGCTCTTCTCATTCTACTCAGCAGCAGATCTCTATTTAAAAAGTTAATGACTAATTCCAATTTACCTAAGTTATAGATGGCATATCCATGAATAAAGATCTCTAAGCAGGTCCAGCATGTATTTTCCATCATATTGGAATGTTCTGTGCATGCCTACTTTACATGAAAACCAAGGAGGGAGAATACCCCTGTTAAGCATGTTGGCAAAAGTCTGCATTTTTGATATGGAAAGGCAATCTCTTCAGTATCAGTCAGATGTTTAAAGTAGTAAAACTTCACTTAGTAAATTCATCCATAATTCAAGTCAGTTTAAGAGAAAATCCTAATTCATATGACAGGAATTATTTTTAGTTTAAATAACAAGTTATCTAACAAAAATGTTTGTGCTACACTGGGTAAATTGACAGACAGATAGAGATGGCCAGACACAACCAAAAAACCCCACCAACCCAACAAAAAATGGCAGAAACCAACCAAACAAACCATAAGCAAAAAAAACCTCAAGCCCACACACGCCCCCAGCATTAGGACAGACTTCAACACCAGAAGTAGAACAAGCAGAGTCTTGTTTCATAAAAATATAAAATGCTATAATTACTTCTGGGTGTACAAAGAACAGATGAGTGGAATTACTGTTGCAATAAACATAGGTTTCTCCTTTTGATTTAGAGAAGTTCTTATTCAAAATTTTACCTGCGGTAGATAAGGCCACTATGTAACAAATATACACTGCTGCATTACTGCTAAGGGACAGTGGGGAGAATTTAGTAGTTAGAGAGACTGGAGAAAGGATCTTTGTGTTTCTTCCTTGCACAGGATCATTACAAACAAATCCTTAAAGAGACGTCCATTAACAATTTGATGACTGAGCAACTATTCCATCGGTATACACTATATCAGTATTACACACTGGACAAAATGCAGTAATACAAAAAGGAGGGTTCTTAAACAATCTCTAGACAAAGTTTCAGGGATCCCCTTTCAACTTTAATGCCCAAGAGGAGCACTGGAACAGACAGAGCTTTGGATTGCAGATATTCCTGCTGTCTCCTGCTGCCTGAAATTTCTGACTGCAATGTTAAAATACTTATTCTGATCCAGAAAGTGCTAAATTTACAATACTGAATAGGTTACTAATTGCATATTCCCATAATCTGTGTATTTCATAGGCTGTGATAAGTATTCTGACCATTTCACTTTGCTAGCAAGGCTGTATCACACATATTGGAACTGGAAGTTTAGGTCAGAGACCAAGTTTGTGAAATCAAACATTGAGCTCTTTAAGTAACTCCAGCTCCAAGTTTAGATGCAAGCGCAGTTCCAAAATGCACATATTGACCTCCTTCAAGCCACCCCTCCAGAAAGCCAAACATTACCACCTCACTCACCTCAACGCAGGTATTGTGCACTTACAGCTTAGAGGGACAGTCAAAACACTTCTGTCATACAGATATCACAAACCTTTGGTAACCCAGGCAAGCACACATAGGTACTGTGCTCTCCATGTGCTCTCAGCCTCTGAAATGCAATCTAGTCTTAACGAAATCCAGATCATAATTAAGCAGGTGTAATTGTTAAGGGAATGCTTTGTCAGCACACTCACCACTGAGTGTCCCAGATAAAAGCAGAGACTAATTTTCCTTTTTTGCTACAGGAAAATGAGCAGTGTTACACCCGAGAATAAAAGGAAGCTTATCTGGGGACTACCAAACATTGAAAAATGAAGTGTTGAAATTTCTTCCCCACCTCCTGAAAGAGCAGCTCTGAACTTTAACCTACTTCCTACCTCTATACAAACTTGGTACTTTTTTACCCTATGCTAGTACTCTTAGACTGTTCATTAACAAATATGCAGCTTGGACCAGTTTTAACAAAGGACTAGCATTTAGTGTAGTTAGAAAAAAACAGAAAACCAACATGGAAGTGCTGCAATAAGTGTGGAATACAGAGCATGTGTACAAAGATTTGGTCTGAAATTTTGGTTGCATTTCAAAAGGCAGGATTAAAAGGCATCTCAGTATTGGTCTGCTAGTTTCAAAAGACTCCTGTGAAGGGTGAAGAAATGCAGCAGAGGTACATGGGAAAGGCAAACAAAATGAGAGCATTGTGAATCAGCTCTATACTCATGCCATTATACCAGCTCTATAAACTGCTCTCTCTGCACCTTGAAAACTCCTTTTCTGAAATTTGAAATCTGAACTGTTTCCAAGCTACCAAAGATATGTAGGTGGAAGGATTCCTTTCAGGATGAAGAACTGATGAGAGGACTATTTCTGTTGTGAAAAAATCTGATGTTGTAAGGTCCTAACTTTTCACACCATTTCAAGACAAATCCTGAATTTATGGTCTGGAAATAAAGATAATTTTCTCACACCAAAAACTGCTACCTGCAATCTCAGCAGCTAGTCAACTATTTATGTAGATGAATCCAGCTTTCCAACACCCACAGCTTCAGTCTGCAAGGTGAACAAGTGTGTGACTGGTACAATTTCACAAACTCAATTATATGTTAGCAGAGTTTACTGGCCAAGCTCCCTGGGGAGGCAAATTAAATTTCACTAAACATCTAAAAACCAAGTTTTTCTTAACTGTTTTCACACAGAAAGAGTGGGCAAAAAAAAAAAAAAAAAAAAAAACCCAAACAACCAAAATTAGCACGTTCTTTCATAAGCATCTGAAGTCCTGACCCTACAGCTGTAGATGTCCTAGTTCTTTCAAGGAAGTGCCAAATACCTAGAGGAAATCTTCTGAATTAATCAATCCGTAAAGCAGCTGTGAGGGCAAAAACTCTGAAAAAAATATTATCTGCTTTTCACACAATTAAGACCCCTGTCTACCTTCTCTATATTTCAAAGGGACACACAAAAGGACCACTCTTCAATACACATCTTTCCACTTAGCTTAAGTAGATTGTTACTCCAAGAATGGAGCAAATTTCCAGCTCTTACTCTCACTTACAATCCTATAGTGAGAGTCTGTGCTGGAGAATACTAACAAAAGAGATTTGCTCCATTTCTTACTATTCAAATGTTTATCTCTTCATTAATTTTCTGCATTTATTGTTTTGGCTCTTCCACCATTACTACAATAAATTCACCAAATAGTATCAAAGTTGGAGTGTATCATCCTCTGGCCAAAGACAACCAGAGAGAAAGAAAGGTGCTAAATTACAAAGGTGATATGACAAAAATCTCCAGTTTGAAAGCCCTGCTCTTTTCAATTCAGCAATAGTTTGCATGACATGCTCTGTAAAGCCCTGCTAAGTGATCAGACCTCTTTTGACGTGGAAAGCTTCTCCAGGAATCCCCTCTATCTTACAAAGTCTGAGATGAGTAAAGTATTGATAATTTTCCTAATAACTCCTCACACACATGACAGATCCTGGAAGGCACAAGACTCAGCTGGAATTCCTACTCTATGCCCATTACACTCCTCTTACTTTCTTTGAAGCAGTAACAATCCCCAGAAGTTCATTAGGACATTCTGATGAAGCACAATTGCTTTTAAGCAAAGCATTACTAAATAAACATTCCAGTGTTAATATTTCTCTAGGGTGGTCTTCCTTTACTTCGGTTTTGTGGATTGATAAAGCCATTCTGAACAATAGCAACAGCACTGAGTGTTCAGAGATATTAATTCAATTCCAGTTGTTTGGAGAGAGAATCCTCTGTTTTAGACCAAGTTTCCCGCTGATACTAAAAAATACTAAAGTCCAGACCTCACCACCTTCCCCTTTGTCCCCATCCCCCCACCTTCACCAGCTGTCGAGGTGGAAACTAGATATCAAAGTACAAACTCCAGTTAAAAAATAAATAGGAACGGTGGTGATGTTATGAAACATGGAAACATATTGAACATAAACAGGGGCCAATCCAAACATATATCTGATTCAGTTACTGAAACTGGGCATATCCACAGCCACAGTCCTAAGTCATGTTAAATTAGAAGACAAATACCTGCATCTGTGCTATGACCTCCAGGACTGTTACAGAACACCTGCTGTCTGTGCCACGAACATGAAACAGATTATTTTGTCACCCCAAATTATTAAACCTGACACTTCATAGGCAGCACCTTCAAGTTATTTTCTTCCATCCTTTCCCTGTTCCACTTACGTTGCAGATCTACTGAGGTTTTTTGCAACACAGAGGAGTTGCTGTGTGCTTGATACGTATACTATGCACTGTCTTCTACTATTTAGATACTACTGGAACACCAATAGATAAGGCTCGAGTAGTTCCAGGAGGAAAATCAATGTTAAAGCTTCACCTACATGAGAACAGGGCAGCACAACTTCCACGCCCGCTCCTCCCGAGCTAAACCTATTCCTCTTTCTCGGCTCAGCAAAAGCCGTCCCCTGTACCCGCTGCGAGCCGCCCCCAAGCCGGGTGTTGGAGGGACCCGATTTCGCCGGCCAGGGCCCGGAGCCGCGCCGCTGCTGCTACGAGATGGTGCCTTGCAGGGGCAGCGCCAGAGCAGCCTTCCCTCCGCAGCACCCAACTACCCTGTCCAGCCCCACCGCGGGGCCGGGAGACGGCAGGATCCCTCGTCCTGCCGCCGGGCCCTGCTAGCCGCCGGTCTCCGCCCTCCGCCCGGGCCCGCACCCGTCCCGGCTGTGCCCCGAGGGGCGCCCCTCCACCCCGCCACCTTCCCCCGCCGCCGCCGGCAACGGGAACGCCGCGGCCGGGAAGCGGCTCCGAGGCACCCGAGCGGCCGGCGCCGGGCGGGGAAGACGCGGGGCGGCGAGGGCCCGCACTCACCGGGGAGCAGGAGCACAGACCGCCGCTCGCCGTCAGGGGCCGCCGGGCGCAGGCAGAGGGAAGGGGCGGTGGCGGGCGGGCTCCGCCCCGCGCCCCAAGGCCGGAGCAGCGGCGGGATGGCCGCCAGCCGCTCGAGCGGGAGGCGGGAAGGGAGGGACGGAGGGAGGGAGGACGGACGAGCGGATGGCCAGCTGGGCGGCGAGCAGGCGGCTTTCCCTTTCTGCCTGCGGCCCTGGCCCCGCAGAGAGCCGCTGCTTTCCTCGGCCAGCCCCTTCCCCTGGATGGAGGAGGAGGAGAGGGAGCTCTGAGTGGTGGTGCCGAGGTCAAGGCCAGACCTGCTGCGGGCAGAATCATCGGAAAGACGGGCACTGTGAGATGGGCAGTGACGTGCCTGGTGCTGGCCGTCACTGCGCCTCGTGCTCGCAGCCAGAGCGCTTGCTCAGGCTTCGGAGGCGTCCAGAGGTGCTGCCAGTGGAGCCTGGTCCCGGGAGAGAACACGTGTTGCTCGGAACACCACCCGACACACAGGACTGCATCCGCATCCTCGCGGCAGTGCAATAGGAGTGGGACCTCCTGTTGTTTCTCTTGGCAGGGGGAGAACGGATTGGCCTGGCTGTTGGCAGAAACAGGCTGTTACTTACAAGCTGGCCAAGATCAATATCATGACGTCAATATTAAAGAACAATATCAGAGCAGAGGACATCCTAGACGACATGTTTTACATCACCCCCATAGCTGAGTGCCATAGAGAGTTTATCAGTGTCCAGCTTGTTCCCAGTAGAACGGTGTACAGTTTGAGCCTGAATCATGTTGAGAAATACATTCAGTGCAAGTAGTCAGGGTAGTGAGAGCTGCATATTGAGCTCTGGATAGCAGAAGTCAAAAGTAAGGGGCTAGGAACTGACATTGACCCCACAAAGGTTGCAGGACCCTGTGGCCCAGCTAGGTGAGCAGATGCTGAGAGACACAGTAGGAGCCAATGGCACAGCTGGAAGACCCCAGACTTTTATGCTTAGACTGTGATGCTATAAAAGCTCAGGATTTGCTTTGCTCAGGGTCCGTCCTCAGAGACAGCAGCCTGAGCTGTTATTTTGTCACTGCATCATGATTAAACTATTGTAAGAATCCAGGAGTCTGAGACTGTCATGGCTGGGGTGAGGAACCCTGGTCTGACTGGGTGTGAGCGGGGTGTGTAGGGAGTCAAACAGGGCACCCCTCACTGGAGCCACCCATTGTAAAGTGACCTCTGTTCCAGCTCACATGGTCTGAATGTGCCTGGATGACCTGTGACCCCTGGGTGGTCAGACAGGAAACTTCCCTTAACAATTAAGTAAACTACAAAGTATCTAATTCCAGGAAGACAATTGTATGCATAGTAAAGAACAGTTGCATGTAAGGAATGTAAATATTCTCCAAGTCTTGGTAAGGTCTTGGAGAGCACTGGCTAGGAGACATGCTAACCACTGACAGCTGGAGTAAAACAAGATCAGTAATGCTTTGGTTTTACCTGAGGAAAGGTGATGCTAAGAGCAAACTGAGTTACTTGCTGGCTTTGCTGCAGAGGAGCAAGTCTCAGCTGAGTAAAAATGGAAGTGCTTAGTTCTGCTTGTAAAGAAAACAGAAAATGCCCATGATATCTCACATGGATATTTGTGGCTTGGATTCCTGCACACTGACCTGTGCTGACAAATCCTCCTGCCTACATACACTGTCCAGCTTGAACTGTCAGATGAGAAGAAATCAGTGGGAAGGACCCCAAGAACTAGCAAACAAGATATATTGATTAGAATTTTTTTTTAAAACTAAATATGGAAATCCTGGCTTTGGCATATGTGCTACTGATTTCACTGGAACAGTTAAGACTTCTAGGGATCCTCTGTATTTAAACCTGATAGCTCCAAATAGCATATAATCTACAACATACAGTACTTTTGAATTATTGCTCAAAATCTCTTCCAGGTTGACCTGTTTTCTGTTCAGCATAAATACCACATGGTGTAATTCACTTACTCTAAGTTCTTCTTTTGGAATTGTATTAGTTTTCAGAACATATGATTTGCTTTACCAAATGGTTAACATGGAACTGGACATTAATTCATAATATTGTTTTCAAACCTTTGGCTAGAGAGGTTTCTAAGACTGAGTTTGGCAGAAGAGTTATGTTTGTAGTTTGACTTTTGACTCCTGAAGGTGGAAGCCCATGTTTCTACATGACACCTCAAAACACCGGATGACTCTGATAGTCTGAAAAGCCAGAGAATTTCTAAAACCTCTTATAGCTTTAGATGTTTCATTATTTGAAGGTGTGTATGTTTATTAATAGTAGTAAAAGCATTTCAATTATATTTCTCTTTGTGGGTTTAAGTCCTGTAATGCTTCTCTGGGCCACTTCCTTTAAAAAGAAAATTTTAAAATTTTAATTTGGCTCTTGTTGTTTCTAGCAGAACAGACTTCCAAGGCCCACGTGTATCACTAAGTTTTGAATAATGAATAAAATCATCCATACCTAGATACCAAAGCAATTGCTGCAAAATCTGATTGACCTAAAATCTCCTGGACAAAAAGCAAAACTAGTGAAAACAGCAGGTCAGCAACAGAAATGAGAAATCCATACCTCAGCTCTACCTTTTCCCAGTGAATATCTGCAAGGTCTGTGCATTCTGTTCCGTGGGGAGGAAAGGCCCCTGAGATTGACAGTAGAAGGATTTTATATCCCAGAAAGAGAGGCAGAACTGCTTCAGTATCTACTGGTTCTTTGTAAGGACACAGAGGCTATCATGGGATTGGAAGACAGACTGTTCATTCAAGGGTTTATGGCAATGCTGTTGGAATGTTATTGCTGGTTTTCCCAGCATTTGAGTATTCTTCTCACTAGGACTGAGTTTACAATAATGTGTCCTATTTACACATGACCAAAGATGTGTGAGTTTGCCTTTCTCCCAGGACTACCAAGAGGTGAGAACCATATTAAATCTATTGTTTGTAAGGAAAATGTTAACTGGAATGGCTTCTTGGGTTTAGGATCAGATTGCAAGGATGTCCAACTTGGACAATCATGCATTGTGCTAAATCAGGTTTAAAGAAAATTATTTTCTGTTCTAGTAGTAAAGATGAATGCAAATAGGAGTAACAGTGCTTTTCATGGTGCAGTCATGTATCCTAGAATGCTTTTAGGGTTTTTCATGAAATTATTTCACAACAGATGTGAAACTACGTGTCAGTCCTTTGTCCTTTCTGTGTTATTGATATCCATTTCCAAGAAGCAGGGGTCTAATATCAGATTTCTTCTGGAGTGTTCTTTGAGGTTATTCATCCATGTCTTAGAAGCCCAGGGAGCACAACATATCTGTTCAATTCCTATTTGACTTCACTATCGTGTGTCTCAACATATTTCACTCTTTCTGATCCTATCAAGAAGTTACAAATACTTTGAATTCCCAAGAGATAGCTTTCAGCTTATTACAGCCAATAAAGCCTTAACACACTGCAGTAGCTTTCAGTGTTGTAGCAATCCTCCATGCAGCCTCAGCTGATCACAGAGGTTGCAGCAATCGCAGGATTGCTGCAATCAGTTTCCAAGTGGGCTAGGATAGGGCTGACAGGGAGGCAATAAACTTGAGCTGGCAGCCTAGAGGACCCAGAGCTTTGGAGCTGTCATCAAAAAGAAGTGTCTGCATGTGTCCTGCTATTCCTGGCTCTCTGTAGTATAATGAAAAGGCCTGATGAGGTTTGCTCTGGAGTGCTGTGTCCCCATAAGCATACATCCTTTAACATAATATGTTCTACAATATGAATTTATATATTCAACTGAGTTCAACACTCAGTAAAAGTGTTCCTGACTCCAGAAAGCCATCTGCGAATGAACTGAAGAACTGGTGAGATGGTAGCTTGCAAGTTATGGCCTATAGTTTGTCCTGAGTGCAGGAAAATATGTTTGGTGGCTCATGAAGGAGTCCATACTGAGATTTCATTGCTAGTCATGACTGTTTTAAGCTTTTCAGTGTGCAACAGGAATACAAGCCTGAAAACAAAGAGTTTGAAAGCTTCCAGAAAACCTCTCAGAAATACCATAGTAGATTCTGGTTATTGAACTAAGTGAGGGCCTACTGCATCTCCCTCTTTAATTAGATGACTGTGCATCCTCTCAAGGAAATTCTGTGGTCAGCATATTTTAATAAATATGTTATAATTTGATTCTGGTCTTAGCACTGGTTCATTTGTCTTTCTTTAAATGAGTCTTCAGAAAATTGCAGTAACATTTATTGAACTTTGTTTTCAGCAGCAAAACAAGGATTTAAGTTCTGCCATCTACTGGTTAAACGGGGTTTAGTGGAGGCTTGCTGTCATTCTTAATTGTGAGAGAGCATTGACTTGGGAGTTTAGATTCTCTTCTTAGTCCCACTCACACAAGTGTGCTGTTGAGGAATAATACTGTTTTCTTGAAGAGTAAAAGCATTTATTCAACTGTGCCACAGGAACAGAAGAAAAAGGACCTGAGGATGGGACTATGTACCCAAAATTAAAGAATAAATTGTCTGAGACAAGTAAAACTCTTCACTGTCAGCACTGTATCTTCAGCAGCAGCCTGTGTAATGCTTTTGGAGAACTTCTTCCAAAGCAGATAATCTACAATCAGCTTATAGTTGCTGTATCGAGCATGAGAAGGAAAAACTGTTTGCACCATAGAAGGGGAAGGATTATTCTTGTCCCTTTCAAGAGTAATGATACAACTCATAATAAACACAGAAGTCTTTGCTGCATATTTCCCTGCATATCTGGAATGATGTAGAGGACTTTATCCCAGACTAGATTCCTGTCAATGCTCATCTGAAAACAACCCATATTCAAAATGTTATTTAAACTGGTTTAGGGCAAATTTGGGAGGAAATTCCAAAATGGTCCCTCTAGAAAGCAGATTCAAGCCCCTCCCCCAACTGGTTTGGGAAAAGCTTTCCTTGACAGAAAGTAGAAAAACCTGTTTATTTAGCAAGCAAAGTATTCATAACCATAAAAAATTAATAATATTAAACACTAACACCTCTTGCTGTTTTGAAGAGATAGCAAATTCCATCCTTGTTGTAGAGTGTAGCTTGGCTTGCTCAGTCTCTCTTGTAACTCCCTCCAGCACTAGAAAATGTTGTGTCTCCCAGGCCCTGGTGGGCCACAGGTGTGGTTCCTGCTGTTTTTCTGGGTTTTCAGTCCAGACCAGGGGTGATCAGTTCCAAGAAAAAGAAAACCAGTCTAGGTAATTACTCTGCCTCAGCTAGCTAAAAAAAAACTAACTAAAAAGCAAAGGAGAGCTCTCTCCTGGTGTCTGTTTGTGCTGCAGACAACAGCCTGTGAAAAGGAAGGCTGAAGTTCTTGTCTATGTATTTTGAAATCAACTGTCTCAGACATTCCACTGCTTGTCCTTCACTCTCAGATCTAGTTTTAAAGGTGCAAAACTTATTTCTGAGTTAAACAGACAAATGGGGATACAATTCAACATCATAAAGTCACCCCAGGACAACTTTTGGTGCCTAGGCAATGTACAACACCCTTGCATACTGTTATAACCTGGACTCATGCTGTTCTTAATTTGTGTTGCAGGTCTACTAACATTTCCTTATTGAGCTAAGGACTCTGATAGAACGTGTTACTTATCTGATACAGCAGGATGCAATGGGGACTAAACTAATCCAGAAAGCTGGCAGAACTGCCTGGAGCCCAAGCAATTTACCATCTATCATGTAGCTAGTCTAAGACAGCAGTTTTCACTTCACCACTGTACCTGCCTCAAGAGCTTGTGCACAGTCACTAACCCCCTACCTAAGAGGCACCTGCTTCCTACTGCATGCTTGCTGCATGCATTTGGTAACTGGTAAACATAACAGCCCAGGTCATTCACTGCAGCACTACCCTTTCATTCCCTGTACTGACAAGTAATTACTTGTAGTTGCTCTGACATCTAAAACTTTGTTAAAAAATATCTGGCACATTGTAGAAAGCAATGGAAAACACACTTTGTGAAAAGAGGTCCACATTTTATGCTGCCTATACATATACATTTTGCCCAAAGAGCAGTAAAGATGCACAGAAGAGCAGTAAGAATTCCTTTACTGCACTCTAATGGTAGACTGTTTTTCTGTAACATTTTACTTAATGTTATGCCTGAACATGAGCAACTATTCTTAACTACTTTTCAGTGAAATGTTGGATACTGACCATTTTTCCCAAGTTATTATATTAGTACTTTGCTTTATGATTCCTCCATTTTCCCACAGCAAATTAACATGCTGAATAAAAACAGCAATTGCAATTTAAGAATATTCCACTTAGTTGCTTCCAAGGCTTCCTGAACAGACAGATCAAATCATCAGACCCATGATATGGCACAGTCAGGATGGATGCTTCCCTGACAAATTTTCCTGCCCCTGAGGGCAGAGAGCAAATGTATCATGATGGATATACCCTGACTGCCAGTGCAAGTGAGAGCACAGAGCTAAATTACATCTCACAAAAGTTGCCTTTTTTGCCTGTTTGCAAGTAATCAATCCTTTGCACACAAACATGAAACAAGGGGATAACACAGTAAAGAAGATGGAGATTGATGGGCTTTTTTACTACATTTCTGAGCACATGATGCCATGAGAGTGGGAAATCCTCTACTACTGCTCTACGTGCAAATTGTACCTCTATTGTTTATCTCCCTCAGTGACAGACTGCCTAATTTACCAGAGACTTTAATGAAAAGCTGACTGTTCCAAGAGAAAGCTATCCTATGGGATCACCTATGAAATGCTGAGTGTTACCAGACCCTCAATGCTTCATTTCCATCAGTGAAATCTCATTTGCCTTTTTTGTTCCTAATGCACTTCCACACTCCAGTGCTTAGGTTTCCATGATGTCAGTGGTCTGTGGTGGAAATCTGCATGATTCGTGGATATTCTGTTCTGTAATCCAAGTGTGTCCCTGGATCTAGGATGAGCTTTCAGCTTCCCTCAAGGCCCAACACAGTTTTGGTGCTGAAGGTCCTAGTGCCTGTTTCTATATTGTAATGTACAGCTGCATGACTGCTGTTAACTTAGTGGTAGGCCTCACATCTTTTGGCTTGTGGAGAATTTAAGGACATCAATTCTGCAATAATAAAGGTCACTGCCACATCTCCTTCCCTAGCTGACCCTCTGAAATGTCACACTGTTGCTGAAGGTATTGTCTGTCCTGCAGAGCTTGAACATTTATATGAGACTGCCTCATGGTCCTGTCCAGTTAGGTCATAGAGCACACACGTAAGTTTTCATTTGTTTTACTTGCAGCATGAATTGGAAAACTCACATTCTTTCCGAAATCTTGAACTGAGTTACACACTGTAAAGTTTCATCTGTAAAACAAGGTGATAAAGCAAGTCAACACTCCTTCCAGAAGAATGTGGGGAACTGCTTTAATACCGAACTTGGACCTAACTTTAAGGCTACCCCTGCTCCGAGATACAGAGTCCTCTCGTATTCCACATTATTCAATGAAATAAACACCTACGAAACCAGCAGCATTCACATGAATTATCTTTCATTAATCAACCACAGGCTGCACTCAACAGAACCCATTTTAGTTACAAACTGTTCTATAACAAGAGGAAATGCAGTGGTAAGCAGGGGTTGCACATAACAGACCAGTTTTTATTTTCCACAGATAGAAGATACACTGCTGCCCCTCCTTCTGTTTTCTTTACTGTGGAACACAGCAGCTCCAAGTCAGTGTGTTCCTGGTCAGGGGGTGTTTATTTCTGTTCAGCTGTACCACAGGAGAGCACTGATCTGCTGGTGAGGGGCAGCTGGCTTTAGCACAGCATAGCCATTACAGAGGACACCAAGAGTGCACAGAAAAACTGCTGAACACTGCTGAAGCCAGCATGATAGCATGCCCCTTACCACCAGCCCAGGTGCTGCTCCAAAAGAACATGGGAGATCCTGCAGGTGTAGGGTTATATGGAATGCCAGATGCCTCTTGCCAGGGTGATACCGGGGAGGTTGAGGTGCAGAGCTCAGATACAGAGCTGCCTGGTGCAGAATCTATGAGAGAAGGCAGCACACCACGTAGCACCAGAGAGGATGAGCAGGATCCCTCCAAGGAAGTGCCTGGGCAGAGGTAAGTGCTGGAGCCCTCAGCAGCAGTGATGGCTGCAAGACTCTGGCTGAGTGAACAGCACTTGGGTTTATGCATCACCACCAGTCAGCCCTGCTATGCACACCCAGAGCACTGTGCCAGGCCACTGACTTCTCAGGAACCAAGGAGCCTCAACCACAACTTCTCAGGACCTAACAGAACCATCCTGAGCAGGACTAGCCGAAACTAAAACTCCTGTGGCTGCACTCCAGCGCCAAGGCAGGTTAACTACATACCAACCACATTACACTATATACATCTGTAGCCCCACTCTGAGGCCATCGAGCTCTTTCTGTACAGCAGTGGGCTGCAGTTGTTAAATTACATTACTATTTAATTAACATTCAGTAATTATTTAATTATAATTTTATAATTATTTAATAATCAAAAAACCCCTTTAATTCCACAGTGATGTCTTATTTTAAGAATTTATCTGTAACAGATGATTAAGAAGTGGGACAACTAAAAGGCTATGCTGACTCTGCAATACATTTGGACTCGAAAATTGGGAAGGTTGAGACCCTCAAAGTAGAAATGTTGGAAGCTTGTGACTCCTGTCAACAGGAGAATGACTCCTTTTGGTCAAGTAGGTATGAACTGAAGGCACTCAGGTGCAATACCCTGAAAACAGATAAACAGAAACAACCTTGGTCAGGAAGGACATCTAAGCCCCTCAGGAGGACAGAGCAAGCCATGATGGCTGGAAATTTTACTTTTGCTGACCTCTCTGTCTCAGAGACCCTAGCTGCTTGCTAGGGTCTTTGATCTGGGGTGCTTGTGTCAAGCCCTCTGACCATGACTTCCTGTCATCAATGTGGGCACCAGTGACACAGCCAAAGGAGAATCTCATGTGTCAGCATATCACTCTGGAGTCCAGCACACGTGCTATGCTTTTACATTCTTGCTGGTGAAGGAATAGATCTTTCTCATAAGCCAAGAGGTTCTGTCAGGAATAGAAATGAATAATGCTATATATTTATACATATACACATATATTAAAAAATGGCATTCTGTATACTGGGTTTGTGTGCAGAATCAGAAATTGCAATTTTTTATTTCAACAACAAATTTATGTAGTTTTAACAACAAGACCTGGACATTTTATTTTCAGAGTGCATCTTACTAAATCTTCAGCAATCTGTTATTCCGTATGGGTGTTTCTACATATTTTGCATTTCAGAATGCTACTCTCTTCATAAGAACTGCTTTCATGTTTCCTAGGTCCAGAGACAAAACATGACTAAATTAGTTGAACTGGCAACCCTTTACAATAAATAAATAAATAAATAAACTCCTAGCTAGTGTTTTGGTTGATTGGTTGGTGTTTTTCTCCCAGAGAAGTGATTAATTAACTCTGAGCAAATCCCTTAGTTACTCTGTCAGGAAGTTATTTGTTCTAAAACTTAAGAGCTGGAAGTAAGCTATTAAATATTAAAATCAGTGTATTTGAAGCACAAACAATTTGCCTGTCATATCACCATATTTGCTAGCTTGCTGGGCCTAATATTTCTCTTGACTTTGTTATGTTGTTACACTTTCAGCTCCTGTATGACTTATTATTTACTAATTCTCAGTTTTGTTAGCAGAACTAGAAAAACTCCTAAAATAGTAAGAAGTGTAAATGCTAAAATAAAATATGAGTTCTGCAGTTATGTTTGCTTGTGATAAATGTATCTACTTTTTAATTAAATAGTTACTACAGCTGACTATAATGATTTTGGTGAAATAAAGTATTACTTGATGGGATCTCTGTAGGATTTCTTTTTCCCCACAAGAGATGGATTAATTTGAACAGAAGGATTTTCTTCTAAGTCTCTGTACCTGTGTGAAAAGTGTGCATATATTTGATATATAAACATTAATAAACAATTTTGTTTAGATTATGCAATCTAATGTGTTCCTTATTATAACCTTTATCTGAAAAGGTATAGCCTCTTAATCTGGCTAAATAAAGAATCAAATAAAAAGTTGAAAGACATATTTTACTGCTTAGCTTGGAACTGAACCAGAACTTTCTTTTGGCTTTCCATAGCAGGGCTTTTGCTTCTCTTACTCAGGGGCAGTTGGTGCTTTTAACTAAAAATCAGCACTTGATTTATTTCTAGTGTGATTGGAACAGTTGTATTAAAGACTTTTTCTAGGAAGTAACTGTAGAGCTATTATGAAGCAAAAAAAAAAAATTAAAAAACAAAAATTATATGCTAAGCACTTCCTTTTTTTTTTTTTTTTTTCTTTTGTAGTGTGGGTATAAGAAATTGACTTTCTCTGCTGTTTACCATTGCAAGACAAAGAGTGCATAAACATAATCTAATACTTTTGTTGTCTTCTCTGCTGTGAGATTTTGGGAAGAAAGGTATCCTATTTAAATTAACATCAGGATTTACTTTTGATTCAGATATCACCAACTTGGAGAGGTGAAAAAACTGTAAATCTGAAACCTCCCTTGCTTAAGTAGGTGATACTTCATGAACCAATTACTTTCATGAGCCCAAACAACATTATCCCTTGATTTCCAAATATTAATGTGCTGGTTTAAACTAAATGAAACCAATCTCCCATAGCTCTTCTTCCCTGCTGGTTGCGAACAGGAGGGCACATTCAAAGCAACTCCTGTATTTTAAATTCTGGGTTCTTAGAATCCACAGTTTATTTCAAACTTTCCTTTTCAACCTCCACACATGGTTTGTGTCATTCCTCTCTTCCTATTCCTTGTAGTAATGAAGGCAATTCAGAAAACAGAAATCAACAATATAGAAGATTCAAGTAATCTAGAAAGGCTTTTGCTTACGGCTCTGTGTGGTAACATGGGATTACACACTTTCACACCTCACCAACAGGTAAAGAACACATTTTGTAGAAACAGAAATCTAGCAATTTAGAAATTATCTGGCATTTGGGAAGCTAGGGACTCCCACTGCCATCATGTGGGTGGATGGATGAAATTGTCGCTCTCTGAGAAACCAGGAAATGGGAAGGCCAGGACAGTCCACTAAAAACTAGCCCCACACTATCTGCTTTTCACCCACTACTTCCATATTCATACAGTCTTATAAAATCCTCTCTGGATTCTACCTGGATCTGACATGATTATTTGTCATCAGGTTTTTTTAAGCTTGCTTACAAAAAATTACTTCATGAAAGAATTGAGCAACTGAATTTCATTATACTGAGTGTCAAGAGAGGTCTGGTATAATTAACTGTATTCCTTAAAGTATTAAAATGTGATGCAATATTGACACCACATCAAACTTATTTAATCTTGTACATAAATTTGGGTTGATGTACCAGAACTTTTATTTCTCAGTTGTATCCAAGGCTTTCTATCTGTCACAGGATGTTTTCTCCCTAGATATAAAGAGTACAAGAAGGTTACCAAAAGTTCAGAAGATCCAAGGTGCAACGCTTGCTCCTTTTACTGAATAAACCTCTACCAAGCCAAGAAAGTTGTAAAAATGACAATTTTTCTGTCCTGCCTGCCCTGGAGTTGCATAACTTGAGTTTAATGAGGTTATAGAACCCAAAGTGCCAAAAAATGTTTATCAGACTATAAAAATAATTAAATTTTCTTTTCAGAGGCCTTAACATTTTTTTCCTAATTTCATTTTACTAATCTTGTAAAAACGAAGACAAAGGATGTTCAAAGAATTTTTTTGTTTTCATCTGTGAAACACTTATTTATTAAAAAAATAAATGAAGGTATACCTGAGAAGTGATAGTTTCATCCTGTTTGTTTAATCTTTCAGTTACCAGCTTGTCAAGCAATAACTCCTGCGTGAGGAAAAAAACACTTCTAATGAGTTATCACATTTGTGAATAATAATTCTTAACTTCACATTTTTTCTCCTGTCTAGGGCAAAAGATGTTCTACACACGTGAAATGGAAAGGATGGCTAGCCTTCAATTGCTGCCATACTCCATGGCTGCTGGTAGCAGATGTTTGGGAAGACTTGGCTGAAGATAATCATTGGCTAGTTTAGGTTGTTTTGACTGGTTATACAGGTTGCTCAAAGATAAGATGGGAAGTTAAAGCACAAAAAGTTTAGTTCTTGCCCCTGTGTTACAGCTTATAAATATGTATCTGGAGAGTCAGTTGTTAAAAAATAGCTGAAATCTTGCACTTAATTTACATCTCAACTATAAAAACTACCATTCTACAGTCTTCTATCAAAGAAACCCTGTAACTACCTGCCCTGGCAAGGGATTCAGTAGTGTATGTCATTATTTGTTAATTGAATGCATTCTCACCTTTTCAGAAAAAAAAAAATTGATTACCTCCTCAGGCCTTTGAAACAGTCAAATTCTGACACAATTATAAGGTAGTTTCCCAGAGTGTAGGAAAGACTTCTTCTCATGACTCTCAGCTTTCCATGTCTTGGGCCTCTGATTCTTAGGAGGGGAAGAACTATTAGTTCAACACAAAAGAAACACGTTTCAAAAGGACAGGCAATGTTGAAAAGAAAAGCAGGACACATTCACTTAACCTTCTCCTCTGCTTGACTGCCTTCAGGGTGAAGAGGTTTCTCCTCAAATCCAGCCTGAACACCTAGGTTGAAGTTCTGCCCTTTGTCTCTTGTCCTTACAGTGTGCACTCCTGTAAGGAACATTGGTCCATCCTCTTTAAAACTTCTTTGTCAGTACCACGGGGTGCTATGAGATCTCCTGAAAACTGTCTCTTCTTCTGGCAGAGTAAGCCCTGCTCCCTCGGCCTTCTCTGCACAGGAAAAGTGCACCAACTCCTAACCACCCTCATGATTTTCCACTTAACTTGCTCCAGTAGTTTGTTATGCACTATAGAGGTCAAAACTGAATGCAATAGTCTAATATTGTAGTGCAGGAGAGACAGTAATAATCCCTTCTCTCATCTGACTAGCTGTGCTCCTGGACAGCTCAGAATGCTGTTGATCCTGGTTGTTGCCATGTGCACAGCTGGCTCATTGACAATGAAGACACCTAGGAACTTTTCTACAGTACTACTGTGCTGCCTGTGTGCTCATTTGGACTTCAAAGAAGTTGTGCCCCTTGATAGACAATGTTGGTAATAAT
This sequence comes from Erithacus rubecula, assembly GCF_903797595.1. Taxonomy (NCBI): domain Eukaryota; kingdom Metazoa; phylum Chordata; class Aves; order Passeriformes; family Muscicapidae; genus Erithacus; species Erithacus rubecula. The sequence continues at coordinate 2,139,919 of NW_027635590.1, forward strand.
GATTGAGAGGAAAGCTGAGGTACTCAAGAACTTCTATTGCCACAGTCCTCAATGGTAACCCCTCTTCCCACATCACTTGATGACAAACAGCAGGGTGGGGACTGGGAGACAAAAGTCTCTCCTGCTCTAAGTAAAGATCAGATTCATGGCCACCTGAAGAACCTGAACATACTTGAAATCTACAGGAGCCAATGAGATGCATCCTAGAGTCCTGAGGGAACCAGCAGAGGTAGTTGCCAAACCACTCTCCATTACATTTGAAAAGTTGTGGCTGTCAGGTGAAATCCCAGGTGATTGGAAAAGAGAAAACACTGTACTCATTTTTAAAAAGGATAGAAAGGAGGACTCCTGGCACTGCCCTGTGAGCATCACCTCTGTGGCTGGGAAGAACATGGAACACTGCTGGAAGCTGTGCTAAGGCACATGGAGGACAGGGATGTGATTTGGGACAGCCAGCATGGCTTTACCAAGGGCAAGTCCTGCCTGACCAACTTGCCTTTTTTGATGGAGTAACTCTACCAGTGGACAAGGAAAGGGCAGCAAATGTCATTTTTCAAGACTTTTACATGGTCCTCCACATCCGTCTGTCTAAATGGAGAAAGATGGATTTGATGGGTGAATTGTCACATGGATAAGAAATCAGTGGCATCCAGAGGGTAGTGGTCAACAGCTCAGAGTTCCAATGGATATCAGTGACCAGTGGTATCCCTCGGGGGTCTGTACTGGGACAAGTATTATTTCATAGATGAAGTGCATCCTCATCAAATTTACAGATGACACCAAACTGAGTGGTGCTGCTGACATTCCTGAAGGACAGGATGCCAACCAGAAGGACCTGGACAAGCTCAAGAAGTGGGCCCATGTCATGAGGGTCAACAAGGCCAAGTTCAAGGTGCTGCACCTGGGTCAGGGCAGCCCCCAGCACTGGCACAGGCTGGGGATGAACAGATCAGAGCAGCCCTGGGAGAAGGACTTGGGGGTGCTGCTGGATGAGAGGCTGGACATGACCCAGCCATGGGCACTCCCAGCCCAGAAACCAAACGTGTCCTGGGCTGCATCCAGAGCAGCGTGGGCAGCAGGGGAGGGAGGGGATTCTGCCCCTCTGCTCTGCTCTGCTCTGGTGAGACCCTGCCTGGAACCCTGCACCCAGCACTGGGGTCCCAGCACAGGAAGGACATGGGACTGCTGGAATGAGTCCAGAGGAGGGACACCAAGCTTATCAGAGGAGGGAAACATCTCTCCTACAAGGAAAGACAAAATTGGGATTGTCCAACCTGGAAAAAGAAGGCATCTAATTGTAGTCTTCCAGTACCAGAAGGGAGCTTACAAGACAGCTGGAGAGGGACTTCTTTAAGGTCCCTCTCCAGGGACTTTAGAAATAAATTGGCAGAAAAAGGAGGAAATGGCTTCAAACTGAAAAAGGGTATGCTTAGATTGGATATTATAAAAAAAAATATATTCTGTGAGGGTGATGAGGCACTGGAAAAAGTCACCCAGGGATGCTGGGGATGCTCTAGTCCTGGATATATTCATGGTCAGGCTGGATGGGACTTTAAGCAAATTGGTCTAATGAAAGGTGTCCCTGCACATGGCAGAAGAGTTAGAATATCTTTAATGTTTCTTTCAACCCAAACCAACCCTTTGTTTCTGTGATATGATTCATTTCTCCTGTCTGTTCAGGTCCCTGTAGATGGCAATGTAATGACTGCTTCCTCAGGTTGGTGTCATGTGTGAACTTCACATCACTTGACAATACTGCTCTCTGTCACCTTCTCATGATCTCAACAAACATGCTCAATGACCAGGTCCCAGGAGAGACCCCTGTAATACTCCTCCCACTATGGGCACCCAGGCAGGGCTCAAGTATGAACCTCCAGAGCTCAACCATCCAACCAGTTTTTTATCCATCTAGTTCTCCACCCATGCGGAGCCATAACGTTCCACTTTGGATACGAGAATTTTGTGGGAGATTAAGTCACAAACCTTGCTGAAGTTGAGGTTAGACTAGTGTCCCCTCCTTAACAGGTCTACACATTCATCATGGAAAGCAATCAACTAGGTTGGGCACCACTGACCACTGGCAAATCCAATATTGGCTGTTTCTCTCTGTCTTCCCTGTGGGCCCAGAAATGTGTTCCAAGAAGCCTTGTGCTGTGATTTTTAGGAAGACTAAAGCAAGTTTGAGTTTATGGAAGACGGGACCTATCACTATGTGCTTTGGCTGATTCACGGTCTTCAGCAGACACACACATCTCAAACAAAGAGGTTTCACACTGCTTCCCTCTTCCCTGTCCTCCTGTATACCTGGGGCTTCATACATATAGCTCTGTAGTATCTCAGATTGTTTTTGAAATAATGTTTGTAGAAGTAATTAGAAGTATTTCAAAGCTTATATATCTACTACTCACTCTTTCTCCCATCATGAAAAGTCATATTACGCTTTCTTTGGTCTCAATTATTTCTACAGTTTCTCCTTGAGAAGGTTAAATCATTCTGATTATAACTACTTTCATATTCACAACACAGAAAGGAGATGTAAAGTAAGAGTAGTAGAAACTAGAAGATGCTAAGAAATTTTTGAACTTAATGTTGGTCTACAGAGGATTTATTGCACAAGAAGTTTATTACACCAGCTTATTACACACTTCATGAAAATCCAGATAAATCAGAGCCAGGAATAAAAATTTTAACTACCCTTTCTTGTCTGTCATTGCTTAATGGAAGTATCTGGATATTGTTTTGAGCAGCTTTATGGAGATTCTCCACACAAAGCTGAGAGAAGGACACAGTCAGGCAAGTTGAGATGCAGGCAGCATACATCTACATACACAAAATCCAAAATGGTCACCTCCTTTCTTGTCCTGAACTATTACATCCATAATACTTTACCTAGCATAGTAAGTTGAAGAAACAAGGCATTCCAGAGACTGGCAACACAGAAACATCCATGTGTGTGAACTTCTTCCAAACCAGCAGCAAGAAGGTTTAAGTGAACAAAGGACAAAACACCCCTGTGCTATGGAGGAGGGAGACTGGCAGAACCCCTTACCTTTTCTCATTAAGTCAGAGATGTTGAGTGTAGAAGGCAAAACCTATGGCAAATAATTTTCTTCTGCCAATGCATCGCAACAAATCTTCTTGAGGTGGAGCTTTGTGTGCTCTAAAACGGTATGATGATGGGATAGCAAAACTTTCCAGATTAATGTCATGGCAAAAAACTGGAGGCCTTACCTCTGAGTCCAGAGATGGGCAACTAAGACGGCGAAGGGGCTGGAGCACAAGTCTTACAAGGAGCAGCCAAGGGAGCTGTGGCCGTTCAGCCTGAGAAAAGGAGGCTCAGGGGTGACATTATCCACCGTCACTCTCTAAAATTCCCTGAGAGGAGCCTTTAGCCAGGTGGGGTGGGTCTCTTCTCCCAGGCAGGAGAGAGAACACATGCTCCGGGGCAGTTTAGGATGGACGCTAGGAGGAGTTTCTTCTCAGAACGCGTGGCTGGACCCGGGGCCGGGCTTCCCGGGCAGGCGGCGGCGCCGGCGCGGCCCGAGGTGCTGAGGGACTGGCCCGAGGTGCTGAGGGACAAGCCCGGGAACCGAGGGACAAGCCCGGGAACTGAGGGACAGGCCGGGCGCGGCGCGCAGGGCGCGGCCGGCAGGGGGCAGTGCGCGCCGCCCGCCATTCCCGCCGGGCGCCGCCCCCGCCCGCCCCCGCCCGCCCCGCCGCCGCCCCGGGGCGGAAGCGCGGGCGAGCGAGCGGCGGCCGGCGCGGAGCGCGCGGAGCGGGCGCCCGGCGGGAATGGCGGACGGGGCGCGCTCGGTGCGCGGCGGCGGCGGCAGCAGCAGCCCGGCCTCCAGCCCCGTGCTGGGCGGGCGGGGCCGCGCCGCGGCGGGGGGCAGCAGCCCGCCGGGCCACGCGTTCCGCAGGGTGACCCTGACCAAGCCCACCTTCTGCCACTACTGCACCGACTTCATCTGGGGGCTGGCCGGCTACCAGTGCGAGGGTAAGGGGCTGCCGGGGCGGCGGCGGGGGCGTGCGGGACCTGCCGGGGACGCGTCCCGGGAGAGGGCGGGGGGAGGAAAAATTGCCCAAACCCACTGCTGATTAAAACTCTATTCATAATTAGTATCGACAAACCATAGCACTGAAGTATAATTGTAAAATCTAATGCAAAACGACAGTACTGAAATGCAGCAATAAAAGCAGTGCATTCCATCGCAAAAATAAGTATCTAATGGTAGTAATCAAAATTCTAGGGATAGCAATATCCTAATAATAGCAGTCGTAAATTGCAAAAATCGAGTCTGAAAACTATAGTAGTGCTGAAAAAATTCTGTTCCTATTAAAAATTATAGGAATAAATTCTAATAATTCCTAACGAAAACATCGTAAAATTGGAGATGTGTCACTGCTCACTCCTGCGTGGTGACACCGGTGTGTGCTGTGATCCAGCAGTGCCCCAGCCCATCCTGGGCTAGACACACTGTGAGCCACCAGATACCCCGGCGGCTCACAGTGATCCATCCTTACCTGCTGAAATGCCCAATCCCATGGAGAATCTGAGACCTGTGTGGAGTTTGAACCTTTTAAACCTTGGCTCACGCCAGACTGGGAGAAGGAATTGCTAGGTTTCCTTGTTGGCCTACAGCAGCAGCTGAGGTTCTTGGAAAGGATAAAAACTATAACTCGTTCTGATGCAGCAAAATCCAGTGGTGTCATAGCAAAAAGAGTGGATCTCTGCGTCCCTCTTTAAAGGAAAACAAACCCACCACCAGCAACGACAAAAAACCCAAACAAAACAGGACAAAACATGATGTCTTCATGAGCATGTGCAGTCCAGCTGGCTTGGGTTGCAGCTCCTAGGCCAGGTCCAAAGAGTCAGGTTGAACAAGAGCCTCATTGTTTGGGTGGGCGGCAAACAAGGCTGTAGGTGTAGAACAAGTATCCTGCAGTTCTTGAAATAGCTCCTGCCTTTTGTCATTGCCAGGGGTAAATGGAGTGCAGGATTAGTTAGGTAGAAATCATTTTCCTTCTGTGGTGCAAAGCAAGTCTCGCAAAGATAGTTTTGTATTTGCTAAAAGTTTTCTGAGTGAAGTGTTGTTCTGTCTGTGTAGCAGAAGGTCACTGCTTATCCTAATTAGCAAAAAAGCCCCAAGCTCCTGTGATGATTTCTTTAATTGTGAAAATGCACAAAGCCAGTCTTCTATGGCATCTTCTATCAGTGAGTTAAAAAGCAGCAAGTTTTTGGAGTCATGAAACTGGGCATTCAGGTGCCACTTTGTCAGTTAAAGATCAGATTCGTTTTGGTAATGCTAACAGGTAATGCTAGCAAAATGTGAAAGGACCAGAATGTCCAGTTTGTCTCACTACTTTTTTTTCCTGCTCACATGTAACATATTTAAAGGTAGTGTATTGCTGCAAGTTGCATTTAAGATTTTTTTTTTTTTCACTGCAGTTGGTGTTCCTGGCTTTTCTGGTGGTATTCTGGATAAGCATCCTTAGCACCACTGTCTAAAGACCATGTGCTGATGAGACACTTCAAAGCTGCATGGCTAAAATATCCCTTTTAAAACAACACCTGAAAACAAGTTGTCTCTGTGAGGGGTAATACAAGAGAGAGGAAATACTCTCAGTTTTCATTAGTTCTAACATTCTCTGCTCAGAGTGTGTAGGAAAATGCTGTAATGGAGCCTGACACATCAGTGTCTCTACTGGGTGAAGAATAAGAATTTATTTGTTTTTGTTTGTGTGTTGTCCTTTTATTTGTTTTCAACCAGCTATGCTTAGAGTCACGTTCGTCTTTCCAACAACTTGCTGCTAAACAGCAAATCTCAAAACCACATGATGGGTCATTTGCTCATGTGTCTGCTGTTGTCAAGTTCCAAGTTATTTAATAAATGCTAATATGATTTATTGAACAATATTTTAAGTAAATTCCATTTAGTACTTACCTGCTTGTCACATTTACCTTGACTAATGGAGTTTGATCATTGCACTTTAGAAAGTGATAGAAGGAGTGCCATGCTGTTAAAACAAAAAAGTAACCCACCCAACTATTACAGAAGGAAGCATTTGCTGTAGGCCTGAAAAACATGATAGATAATTGCTACCTCCTTTTTCTTCTCTGTGGAGAGTCTAGGTTTGCAGGTGTAATTGCAGCTATCTTTGGACTCCATTTGATAAAGCACCTACAGGCTTCAACATGAAGCTATTGAGAGGCCTTTCCCTTGCTCATGGTGTGACTGCCAGTTATTGGAAAGAAAGCAGAAAAAAAGGAAACAAACCAAAAAAGCCCACCTTATATCTGTCGTTAGTTCGAGTAGTTGTATGGCCTAATTTTCCTGGATTTGTGTTTTAATTAATTAATTAATTAATTAAACCTTTAGACCCTTTGAGAATGGCATCTTCTCTGTGTGAATGGTCAAGCTTGTGGAAAATAGAGTGAATTCTCAAAATGTTTCTGGTAGTGGAGGCCAAGATGGTCCTTAGGTTTTCTCTGTGAATTCCAGAAAGTACATGGAAGATGCTGTGATGCTGTCCATACAAGGACAATGTGTCCTGCATCTAATCTGATTGTTTAAAAGTAAGTTACTGTCTCCCATTCCAGGTCAGGGCCAGACCACTGTCACCAGCACTTAGTATGGAATTGAAGGTACTTCAAGGGAGAATTGCAGCTCTTGTTTGGTTTGGCAAGGTATTTTAACAAGTGAAATTTTATAGGGAATGCAGTAGTCTTCCTGTGAGGAATAGGTGTCCAATTGGGTCTGAAGATGTTACTGTATTAAGCTTCTGTTGTGCACATGTTTATTGTAATATCAATCAATATTACCAATAATCAGTCTTGCATCTGTGGTTTATTCACATATCCTCCCCGCCCTAACAAATCTGTTTTCTGTAAACCTTTTGTGAAGAACTATTTTTCTCACCACTTTGCTATTTGTAGCTGTGACTTCCTTTGATGAGTGTGTTTTTGTGTGTGGCAGAATAAGTGAAGCTTGAGTGGTAGCATGAAAAACTGCTCTCTTTTATTGCTCTTGCTTTCCTAAGCATGGTCATTTCAGGTTTGAGCAGGTTTAAATTTACCCAGGCTCAGCAAAGAAGAGGCAGTGTAAATGACTGAGGTTTTATGCATGTGTATGCATCTTGAAAACGAAAAGTACTAGATATGTGAAGTCTATATAAGAAGTCTGTATAAAAGAGCTCTTACTGGTAGTTCTCAGAAGGGCCAATTTCTTACACTAGAAGGTAGGTAGCAGATTTGGAGTTTGGGATTAGTTTTAGCCACCAATAAATATGTTTCTATTCACAGTGCTTTTATTTTAAATAAAATTTCAAGAAATAAAGGAAGCTGGAAGAATTACGGATCTGTATATTTTGCGGACCACAAATATTTCCAGTTCTATAGAACTTTCTAATGTAAAGTCAGTTTGGTTTATTTTGGCCAAAGATAAAATGTAAGGGATTTAAGTAATAAGCAAGTTTGATTGCCAATTTACAATTGTTTAACCATTTTAGGTTTTTTATTTCTATATATTTTGTTAGAATATTTATGGGAAGCTGCAGTCATGGGCTTCTTGATAATTATTTGAGCAGATATGAAGGCTCCAAGTCAAATAATATTTTGGAAACAGCAAACAGTGTCCTTGTTTTCTGGGGTCTTTGTTGGAGTGTGGGCATATGTAGTTGTTTTTTTTTCTTTTGGGTTTCTAAGCAGAACTTCCAAACTTGTACCAAGATGTACAAAGCTTTGTTTCTCTTCATCTAATTTAAATCTTGGCTGACAACACCACAACTTTTCCAGAATAAAATGTAAACGGTGGATCAGAGTTATATTTATGCCATGAATCTCAGATTTGGCAAGACATCCAGAAAGCTGCTGTGATTTATAAAGGCATGTCCCAGATAAGAACAAGCCATGTTGTTCCTTTTTGATTTAGGAGAGCCTGGAGATGTTCAGACAGCATTTGCAGCAGTCTTCAGATGCATATTTTAGACAAAATTTATATGCAGTCAATTAAATTTAAAGACTGTTTTAAGAAAATAGAGTCAGATAGGGAAGATGTGTTAAAGCTGGGGGTTTGTTGAGATTTGGAAGTAGTAGCAGGGAATAAGGGGACAAGGGGCAATCTCATCCTTTCTAGTTCTGTTGTTGAGACAGACGTGAAACATCCTTGACCCTACAGGTTTCATTCAGATCTGTTTTGAAGGAAGTGAGTGATATATGAGATTCCCCCAAGAGTCTTAATGTTTGCAGTTCAGAAGGAAAAACATATTCTTCCTTCTTGTGATGAGCTGTGCTTGCTTTTGGTGCATTTTGAACTAAAAATAAAAGCTGCAAAAAGGTAAAACCACAATACAATTTTGCTTCTATCCTCCAATCACTTTACGTTTTAAAGTCTTTGCTGCCTCTGGTCTTCAGTGGTTTTCTTGGTGGTGGGGCCCTTCTGTGCAACAAGATGTTTGGTGCTGAGATATTTGAGTGAATATGACTTTGCTGCATTTAAAACTTAGATGGTGCAAACAGAGATTGTCCAAAAAGGTAAAAAAAAAAAAAGAAGGACACACACACCCTAAAAGAATTCTACAAAATAAAATCTTGGCTCAGTTCAGCTGATATAGATGCTGAGAAAAATGTTTGAAGCATTGACTGACACACTGAAAAATGCAATTTACTGGTCTGGATTTGAAGGATAATCCATTTTGTAGTGAAGAGAATTCATGCTTTTCTTTTTCCCTGCCTCCTCTGAACGTACCTCAGAGGAAAATATCACTGTCACCATCAGGGATGCAAAGAAAACGACAAGGTGCTTTGTGAGAATGCACACAGCTTTTGTAGCTGGAAGCTATGGTTTGTGTTGATAGCATTAGCACAGATTTCAGTCCAGAAACTCAATTAGATAGTAAATAACTTACTGCAGAAAGTGCTGAAGCCTGTAATCCAATACCAAGCTTTGCACAGCACTTTCATATATCATCTGTGTTACTGCCTCAGCCTGGCTCGCTGAGCAGTGACAAAAGCACTAAGGAAGGTGCTCATCAACCCATCATGGTGTGAAGTGGCCGCGGCTGGTGCTCTGCAGGTTCTCTTTCTATATGATCATTGTTCAATTATACCTCAGACATAACATGTTCAGGAACTTCTTAGCCATCCTCGAGGGTAGTGCCCTGGCCTCCTTTTAATCTTGCACAAAATTCTTCAGTCTTCTAGTAAGGTTCCCACAGACCATAGTTTTTGCGGACCCTGTGCTAAGGGTCTAAAAGCATTTTATACTTCCTTGCCCTTGTGTAGGAGATAAATGCTTGACTCGTTTCTTTGTGGTAAACAAAACACAGTAAGCTAGAAGGCTGAGCCTTTTAACAGCATTTGTTTAAAACTTGTGCAGCATTTCAGTCAGAAATGACATTAATACTTAATTGTAGAGAAGCACTTGCCTGTTCCGATTTTCAGTGACGTTTGTGTGTATTTGCTGGGTGTTAATGCAGTTTCTGCTTCAGGTTTGCTTTCTTTTTAGAAACCAGTACAATTTGATAACAGTTTCCCTTGCTCTAGGGATGGCATGCATTCCTTCTTTATAGATGTAGAAGTCTGTATCAACATGGTTTGCAGCGCACATCTCCATATGATTACTCAGTCCTCCTTGAGTTTACCGCTCTGCAATTTTTTCTGATAGTGATGTTAGTTGTATTTCAGTGTTTCCCCGACAACGTTAGTTAATATCCTGCGTTAACCATGTGAAATAGCCCCATTAAGCAATCTCTTTCCATTCACAATTGCTTTACAGCCGGGACCCTGCTACGTTCAATGGACATTAATTAACTAGTTGTAATTGTAGGTCAAGGTGGGGCCTCCTACATTTACTGACACAGGGAATGGCATGCAAGGTTTTTAGTTTCCATTTTCCTCTGGTCAGTTTGTAACAAATATTTCTGTTGATTCCACCCACCATCACCACGATACTCGGAATTGTAAATCCAGGGAAAAGGAGTTTTGCCTCTGTTTTTTTGGTGGGTTCTCTCTGGGCATGGTGCCTTTGCTGGTCTGTTTTCTTGTTTTTTGATTACTTGCTGTTTATGACTTGTCCATATATTGCTTTGCTTCTTAGTATTCCATAGAAAGTCGTTCTCTTCCTGATTTTGAAGCACTCTTCTCAAGTGGCGGTTCTGACTTTTCATTGGACCACGCTGTCCCTGGACGACCTTTACTTTTTGGTTATGTCACTAGTTTCTTACAGAGGTGTTTTTAACTCTGAATTTCATTAGCTCAGACTGACTTCCTTCTGGGCTACTTGTTACTCAGTTAGATCCATCCTGAGCTGGCTCTTGAAAGCATCTTTGGTGAAACTGCTTTTGCAACACTTACAGAAAACAGGTGACTAAGTTACTGGAGTATGTTTAGTTTGACTCAGCTCCAGTGGGGAAAGAGCAGATTGCACTATAGTGTATACACCTTTCTGAAGGATTAAAGAGCACATGCTGATCAGCTCCTGTTCTTTCTGTTTCCCCCCTTCAGCCTTTTTATTTAATGGTTACTTGCAGTTTGCAAGAAGCCTGTTAGGAAACACTCCCAAGCAGAGAGTGAAACCCACTGTGTATATATCACAGTGTGATAAAGAGCATGTTGGAAGCACACTTTATTTTCTTCTAAGTGTGCTACTACAGTATTCTTCCTTATTGTTGCCTGCTGTTGTCTCGCTTGTGGAAGTTTGTTTTTCAGTAGAGTACAGTCAGCCCTTCATTTCACTTCCTGTTCTTACTTAAATATTTTTATTTGCTCAGCTCTAGAAGAATGGGGGTGGGGTGTGTGTATATTCATACATATATATTAACGTATATTTATGTGACTTTGTTGCCTTCCTTCCAGTTTAAAATTGAATATCAGTGATTTAAGTGGAAATATGTTTAGGATTATTGATGTGATGTGCTGGTAGCACTCACCTGCTTGGCTTCTTTTTAAACACCAGTTGTATGATATAGTTGTCATTGCACTACTGTAAAAATAACATTGTTTAAGATCTAAAACAACTAACAGAATAAATAATGCTGTATTTGACCACAATTTAATTCATCCCTGAAAGTTTTGCATACACAATACTGCTAGAGACATTCTAAATATTTAACTAAACAGATTTTCTTGTTAGAGATTTTAGAATTATTTAATAATTTGAACTTCTGCAGTTAAAATAGGAACATTGTGTTGTTCTGCCAGGTAGTATTAGGTTATGGTGGCTAGGAAATACTACATCCAGTTTAAATGCAAGAATGCATAGAAAAAAATCTCAGTTCCTCATTCCTTATTTTCTGCTTGGCAGATTGTGTCACTTTTTAATGTGTTGGTTTGTCATGCTATAATTCAGGAAGTAAGTCTTTCCTTTTTGTGCAATACTTTCTCTACAGAATGTGAAAATAACAGCTACTACACCTTGTTAACCAGTGAACATAAGAAATAATCTACTAACCAGTGGATTCCTCAGTGCTGACATCATTATGTGGTTGGGACCTTTGCCTGGGATCATTATAAATACAAGGAAATTTGTAAGATTCCTCTAAGCATGAAGATGGCATGAGAGAAAGCTCTGAACATAAAGTGAAAAAACTGATCATATTTGAGACCATGGATGCTTTATTTCAGAATAAAAAGAGCTTTTTCTGAGATGACAGATTTTCTTCAGAATCTAGTTAGGATGGAGAGTGAATGTAAATCATCACACATACAAATTTGCTTGGGAAACTGATTAGCACTAGCAATCCTGGAATGTATCTGCTATAAAAAGAATCCCTTAGAATTAAAATGAATGTGTGTTCTGAGCAATGACCAAGGAAAACTGCTTTTTTACATTCAAACTCTTCTCAAAACAGTATTGATAAAGAGTACTAAAAAAGCTGAGTTGAAAATTTTTGGATATTCACAAATATTCACATAATTTAAAACCCTCAAGCCACTTTTGCAAGTTGTTGCCCAGATTTCGGGTGGATGTTATTGGATGTCCCAGTGGCATAGTACAGTGCTTGACAGTTGTGCTTGACAGGTGTGCACTTGAGCTGTGAGCAGAGTGTCTGCCTTCACTGCTGATAGTTGTCATTGGTAATAATAGCAGCTCTTCCAAAAAGGAGTTAAAATCCCTTTGTCCCAGAAGGGGTTGAAAATGGTGCTTGCAATTATGTTGATGCTCCAACTCTGTCTGGATGCTGATCAGATTTAATTCTGTAAACGGAAGAAGCTGAGTGAGAGACCGAACATGTGATCCAAAATGAGGAGGTGTGAAAGAAGAGATATAACTTTAAACAAAAATAACTTAAAATATTCCTATTCCAATTTCTGTGCAGAAGTCATGTACATGCTTGTATTTTCTCTTGTGAAGAAGTTAACTCAGCAGCTAGGACTATTAGGCCTTGGTTGCTAAAGCCTTTTTGAAAAAAATGGGCTAAACCAGAAGGTAAAATTACTATAATGTTAAAAATACTATTCAAAACAGCCAAATATCGTTGTGTCCTTTTTGGTTTTGACCTCTGTTATTTTTTTCCTACTATATTCTTTTTGCTCCAGAATAGCAAAATGCCTAGAGATTTCTTGATGCTATTGTATTTTTCATCCAAGCACTTTTTCTTCGGGTGAACCAAATAGATTATTTAAAAGTAAATCCATAAGACAATGAAGATATATTACATTTCTTTGGTTTTGCTTTCTCACTTTTGCTCAGTGTAACTTTTTTCTTAAATATGCTGTCCTGGAAAACTTTAAGAATCTTTCAGTATGTGTTGATAATTCATGTGCATAAATTAATAGATTATTATGCTACATAGTAAATTAAGATCAAGAGCTACAAGAACTTTGTTTGATCAATTGAAAAGACCACACCAAACAATACTAAACTGAAATCAATATATGAGCCTTGATATAATTTGGTCTCTATTTGGGAAAGATTTTTAGCTTTTCAGGGGTAAATTTTGGATTTTAGCGTTTTTGAGCAGAGTTATTTTATCTTGGAGATTCTGGTATATTTGCCAGTGGTGTATATATAACTTGTACTGCAGGCATCTGATCTCCAGATAGATCATATCTTCATATCTTCTATGAATTTTGTATGATCTTAGACATCTGAAATAGACTGTTGCTTTAAATCAGGATAAATATAGTCTTCTATCTCATCAATGACTCAAGCCTAAGTGGTGAAACTAAAATCCTCATACTTTCTTTGAAAAAATCTTGCTTAAATGCTTGAAGTGAATAAAATTAATAATCAGGGTTTTTAAAAAATGTCACGGAGATCAGCACTTTCAGTTTGCTTTTAGGAAATAGTGATTGTTTTGTTTTCCTGATTCATCACGGTGTGAATCATTTGCCTTTAGTTTCCTAACCATGTCAATAGCTTTATAGTAACCACACTGGAGAAAATACTGAATGTACTTACCCAGTTGGCACAGGACTCTGTTTCTTTGCTTTCTGCATATTTTCGCCTCTATTCTTTCCAGGTCTGAGTTTTTTTCACTTGAGTCCTATAGTTTTATATACTTCGGAGTGTGATGCAACTTGAAAATGAAACCCTATAGGAGTGACAGGTAAAGGTTGCCATGTCAGCTTTGGGGTATCTTGTTTTTTTGTTGTTGTTGTTTTGTGTTGCTAGGAAGTGTTGAGATGCCTTAGATAATTCCAGAAATTACTCAAAAGTGGAAGAAAATTTATTATGGAGTAATATAGATTAATAATGGGACCTATGTTTTAATTGTATCCAGCCTTCCTTGAAAAATTGTGACTGTGCTGTTGGAGGTATGTGGGTGTTACTGTAGCTAAGCTTAACAGTGGTTTTTCTTCTAGTATCTAGTCACCCCAAGACAATCTTCAAGATTTTTTCTTATATTTTTATGTTATGCATTCAGTTTCTGAAAGGCAGAAGAGGGATTGCAAACCTCATGTCCACTGGTTATGTCACTGAGTGAAAAATACTGGGTTTATGTGAAACAGTATGGTTTCACATGGCATCCAGTCAACATCTTATGTGTGTTTTGGAGGGAATTCTTGGTTTCTCCCACTTCTAAGGGCACAGAGCTAACTCACTGAACCCCTGTGTGCATGGGATTCACATGGGGTTTACTGTGTCACTGGTGATATGCTCCACAGGTGCAGAACTGGTGTATAATACAGTCTGTAGCCTCTAATGTTGAGAATGTCTCCAAGTCTTTGAGTATTGTGAGTGTCCCAGGCAACTGTGTCAATATCACATTTTTCTGCCAAAATTCTATCACAGCTTATGAAGTCCTACTGTGCATTAAGTTCAGCTAAGATCCACCCTGTTTTTTTAAGCGTAACTCAAATTCTTCTTTTTCAAAGTTGGAGATGTGCTACTGTTTCTTTCCTTTTATATGTGCGGAGGCACTTCAGCACAGGTATGTCTAACATAGCAGAAGTGTTAACAGGGCTGTTTTTTCATAGAAGATATCTGTGATGTTATTGAGGAGAATGATGCTGACATGGCAGTGTGTGGATTTATTTGTGCTGTGCTGGGTAATGAATGATGGTGGTGCAGGAGGCCACATGTGTGAGGGCTGGAACCTTGCAGTGTTTATGCAGGGTGCCTGGGCATGATCACTTCATGAAGTCAGCAAGCCTAAGGGCAAGGCACTGCAACTGGCTGGGGCAATCCCAGACATGAGTACAGACTGGGAGAAGAAGTCATTTGACAGCAGCCCTGTGGTGAAGGACGTGAGAGTTGTCATGGATGAAAAGCTGGACTTGAGCTGGCAGTTGCCAGCTTGGCAATGGTCAAGCATGTCCTGGACTGCATCCAAAGCAGTGTGGTCAGCAGGTCAAGGCAGGTAATGCTCTTGCTTTACTCTGCCCCTTGAGACTCCACCTGGAACACTGCATCCAGCTTGAGATCCTCAGCACAAGAAAGGCATGGACCTCTTAAAGTGTGTCCAGAGGAGAGTCATGAAGATGACTGGAAGGATGGAGATTAGATGTTAGAATGTATTTCTTTGCCCAGAGGCTGGAACAGGTGGTCTAGAGAAATTCTGAATGAACATTCCTGAAGATGTTCAAGACCAGCTTGAATGGTCTGAGCAACCTGGTGTGGTGGATGGCAGGATGAGTTGAAACTACAGGATCTTCAAGGCTTCTTTCAGCACTAACCATTCTATGATTCTGTGATAAAGTTCTTTAATAGAAGATGCTTGCAGAAAATGTGAAATTGTTTTAGTGCATTTTCTTTTAAATTGATGGCTGGATCAGTCTTCCTTGTAATTTTTGTTGTGCTGCTCTGAATGCTATAAGCTGTAGCTCTTTGTTTTGACCAGTAGCTGTAAGTCAGCTGGACAATGCAGAATAAACAATTGACAAAGTTTCTCTTTGTTTCATCACTCTGAAAACAGTGATTTGGAGAAGCTGTTGCAGAAAACAGCTGCAGAGAGGTAAGCATTTATGACACTGGTTTGCATGCCCTGCAGTAGGTGGATCTTCCTTGTTCTTCTGATTTTAACCATTCCATGTTTCTCTGCCCCTCCTGTCCAATTTCATTTGTACATGCTGCTGAGCTGGCACATCTTTACTCCAGCCACTGGGGTTCAGCTGATTGCATGAGCAGTCTGCAGCAAAAGACATTAAGAGGCACCAGCTTAAAACAGAGCCAGGAGAAATTTCTAATTGCTAAATGGTCTTCAAGTGGCTTTTAGTGGTATCTGTTACTTGATTTTCTTGTTGTCATGGCATCTTGCCGAAACTATGAGTTGGGTGTCATTGAAGGACCTTCTTCTTTGAAGGTTGTTAGGATCTACAGTCTTTCACTGCATGTGCAGGGAATATGATCAGAGGTTATTCTGTCAGCCTGAAACTGGTTTGACACTTTCTAGCTATGTAAAGGCTGCAGTCTGCGAAACCTGGGAAGAAGCCACAACTGTGTTACATGGTCTTGCATCAGGCTTGTGTGGGCAACCTTCATACTTTTGCCTGTACAAAAGAGCTCAAGTGCTTAATTGTTTACCCTCAGACAGAAGATTTCTGTGTTCAGAGACAATTTCTTTTTGGACTCCTGCCTTCAACATCTCTGAAGACTGCTGATAGCCTGTATGATTGGGAGCTTGCTGGGAGAAGAGTCACAGTCAATGGTATATTGCTTTAAATTGTTGGTGGCAAAAACTGTGTCACTTCAGGCTCCCTGTGTAACTTCACATTGTTAGTGGGAGGCCTCTTCCTCTAAAGGTTGTCTTTTTTTGGAATTGTCAGGAGATGAGTTGCTGAACTCTCCCTGATATTGCAGTATCTTAGAGATGTTTTGTTTTTCATCAGTGGACCAGCTCCTTGTCCTACAGCACTGTCCTATCTTTGGCCTAATCTTCAAGAAAATAGAAGGTTTGGTGTTTTCTGGATGTGAATGCAAGTTTGAGTCTAGTCATCTTCCATCTCTCTGAAGAAGAAAACATTCTTAATATTGGGGTCCTGTTCAGTAACTAAAACTGCCTGCCTCTGAAATTCTGTGTTCACCCTAATTTCACACGTGAGAAGTCTGATCCAGCTGTCTTTCAAGAGGAAAAAAGTGAAGTCTATTCAGAACTCACCTTTCTCACAAAATTTTAAGGAACAGAATCACAGAATAGTTTGGGTTGGAAGTGCCTTTAAGGATTCTCTAGCCAAACACCCCACTCCCACACATCCCATGCAATAAGCAGGGATATTCTCATCTAGATCAGTTTGCTCAAAGCCCTCTTCAACCTGTCCTTGAATGTTCCCAGAGACAGGGCATCTACCAGCTCTCTGGACAACCTGTGTCAGTGTTTCACCACCCCTGTCATACCAAATTTCTTCCTTACATTCAGTTCAAATCTACCCTCTTCTAGTTTAAAAGCATTATCTCTTGTCCTATTGCAATGGGCCCTGCTATCTTCCTTATACGTCCTATTTAATATTAAAAAGCTGCACTAAGATCTCCCTGGACCCTTCACTTTCCAGGCTGAACAATCTCAAATCTCTCAGCCTCTCACAGGAGCCATCTGATAATTTCTGTGGCCCTTCTTTAAGACCTGTTCAAATGTATCCATTCTTTCCTGTGCTGAGGATCTCAGAGCTGGATGCAATATTCCATGCAGGGTCTCATGAGAGCAGAGGAAAGGTGCAGAATCATCTCCTTGGACTGCTGGCAATCCTTTCTCAGCTTTTTATCCACCAACATCCCTGAGTGCTTCTCAGCAGAACTGCTGTCATTCTGTTTACATCTCAGCTGGACTGTATCCTTATTGGCCATACTGTACAGACTGGAAAGAGTGAACTGCAGCATCTTAAGTGGAGTAGGGATAGACCCTTCTTCTGTGTTTAGACACAGTTGGTAGGGTGTCTAGATTTTCTGATGGCTGTGGTTATCACTTGGAAAAGCCTTTTGATCAAATTGAGATGGCTGCTTTTGCTACTGTGGTATAACTTCTCTGTGCAGTTATTTTTTCCTTGGAGTGCAAAGCATTGGTAGGACTGAGCACACAGAGTAGGTGCCTTTGACTTCACCTGTTGGTGCTCTGGCTTTTCCTGCTTAGCAGGATCTAAGAAACCTGCTCTGGGCAGAGTTAGGAGATGGTAGGATGGAGAGAGTTCTGTCTTGGCAGATGAGGTTCCTTTTGTTCATTTGTCAGTACTGGCTTTACAGTACCAGGAGGATGGAGAAGCAAGATACCTTGCTTCAGAATATTTTCAGCCTTAGGGATGAGGGGGTGAGAAGTGCTGAGGTGGCTCAGTTCCTTTGTGAGGCTACAACAATTCAAGCAAACCTACTATAACCAAATGATTGACAGTTCAAGTGTATCACTGAACTTATCTGACTCTTTTCTTAATGAGTAGCTTGTTTTATTTTCACTTGTCTTGTTACTTTGCTATTTTCTACCAGCATATCTGAAATATAAATGAATAAGAATTCAGATGTGCTGCCTTGAAATTATAGAGCTCAGAGGCTACAAAAACATTACTTTGGCATATCTGTACCTATAAAGAGAAGGTGTTTTCATGTAGATAATTCTGGAAATATAAAGTGCAAGGCAATTTACATTGTGTGGAGGCAGACTGCATTTTTATCAGGCAGGGTGTATGCTGGTAGCTCCATTTAAAGCAGAAGCAGGTATGACTGGTTAGTTGACAAGACCAGAGAATTCTGGGAGATTGGGACATGAGAGAGAAAAGAGCTGTTGAATACAAGTGGTCTATAAGGATACTCAGTAGATATCTGGAAAACCTTAACAAGTAATTCATTTCTTTTGGATTTTCTGAGGAAGAGTATTTACAGTGGGATATCATTGATCTTTAAGACAAGCAAAAGCCTGAAGTTTCTCACCACAGTGAGAAAGGAGTGTCTTTTTAATACTTGACTTCTTAAAGATTTCAGAGATTTTTTTCGTTCCTCTCCCACCATTGTTAGAAATTTTCTGAGAAGACCAGAGCTTCTAGTGACAGCTTTCCTGGTGACATTTAGCAAGCATTGCACAACAGACTTCTAAACTAAACTAGCCTGTGTTTTTGTCTCAGAGAGAGCACCAATATTGCATACAGGTCTTTGCATGTTTCTGCTGAATTGGGAAATAAGCTGGTGAAGTCCATTTACTGCATCCAGCATTCCTTTCAGTGAATAGTGACAGTATTCATACTGGCCTGTGGTCACAGTTGTAAGAGAAAAAGCTAAATGTGTCTTGTGTTGGCAAGCTGCTACAATGGAAAAGTAGCTCAAAGCTGTGTAAAAAATGTAAAAGTTGAGTTCTGCAAACTTCCAGTAAAATCAAAGTGTTGCTTTTAAGTTACTCATGAAAATAATGACTCCTCCATCAGCTTGAATGATCCTGTCTGGATAAGCAGTCTGGTAAGTGTTTTTTATGTAATTTAAGAACACTGTGATAGATAAAAATAAGAATATTTTTCCCCAATCTGTGACTAATTAGCCATGGGCATTTTCTGAAAGCTATTGTCTTTTAACTGTCAATGGATCTCTTCAGTGAACTCAAAGGCAGTCCTGCTGAACAAAGTAAGTCTTCTTGCACACAAGGACAACTTCAGAAGGGAGTGATAAAGCGCTTGAAGGAAAAAGGCAGATTAAACCTGTATTTTGGCTTCTGTTATGTCAGGCATATGCTATGGAAGAGCAGGCAGAACAGAGGAAATAACCTACTTATTTTTGACCAAAATAAAACTTTGTTTTGAAAGAGTTTGATTGACTTAGGCTGAACTGTCTTGGTGCTCATATGCCCTTTAAGTCCCACTGATTCATTTTTTGGAAAGTAGAGACTGTTGTTGTCTTGCATAACAGCTTTGAAGCTTTTGTTTACTCCCTGGCTTCGCTAGATTTCTTGTTTGTTTCCCTCTGTCTGTCTACAGGCAGTTGTCCTTCCTCCTTCCGTCTTTTGAGCACACTGCAGTAGCTGTGCCTCCCTACAGTGGCCATCATTGGGGGAGTTTTATTAACTAATCTGGGCAAGCTGATTCTTCCATGTTCAGCACTTCTTTACCTGTCTTCCTTCTCCAAGCACTCATCAACAGCTTCTTTATATAAGCCAGTGCTGCAGTTTCATGACTATGAGTCCTGGCAGAACCAAGGTGGAAGCTATCTCTGACATCTCTGTGAATGACGGCAAACAAATTGGGAATTTTAGAAGCCCTGCCAGGGTCTGAACTAAAACAGTTTGGTTTGTGATCCACCAGAAGGCAGAGGGCTCTACTACGTTTCAGGGCAACCCTGGGGATATTAGCTGGAATCTTCTTCCTGAATAAGAAGGACAATAAAAGAACATTGTGTTTTCTCATATTCTAGCAGTGATTGACAGTGCTCTTAAAAAAAAAGGAAATTAAAAGCTGTTTTTTCAGTTGCTGAGCACTATTTTGTTTTGCTTGAAGTTTTGTTTTTTTCAGTGAGGGGAGGGGTGAGAATAATTACTTGAAAGATTGTTGTGTAGGCAAATTCAAATACTTCCTCTTATTCTGGATTGTTGACCACCTTATATAAGTTGGTGACATATGGAACAAAGATTCATAATAATTGCATCTGTTTAAGAGAAATGTTTATATTGCTGGAAGTACTGATGGCTGACTGTTCAAAGCACTAAGATTTACAGAAAGCCTGGTAATGTTTTGAGGGTTTAGTTTTACCCTTAATATTTCATTTTGATAAAAACAAGATGTATGCTACATGATCAAATTTATAATCTGATGTATTTACTTGAAGTTAGAAATCTTTGGCTTTGATAAATTGTTGTGCTTTAGCAAACTGGAAGTAGTTTTGCTGATTTACAGCATGTGAGAAGCTGACCCTAGCTCTTCAGACTGTGTAGTCAGATGTAGCTGTAGTGCACTCTTAACAGTAATGCTCTCTTTACTGGAGCTACTGAAAATGAAAATTACTGGAAGTATTGAAAAGAAATTCAGTAGTCTCTACTGGAATGAATCACCCCTCTGGAGTAAATGGTAGAGCCATTATTCTCTCTGTAATACCTGTTGCATTTAAAACGTAGCCATGCTTGCTAAGAAGCACAAGGCTTGAAACTGCACTGCACATCCTTCTGCCCCAAGGAAACTGCTGCCAAACGTCATTTGTTGCAGAGGTTGCTTCTCTGTTGCACCGGGTGAGTAGTAAGGTAAAAAAATGCCTATGCTGTCATCTTCCAAAGGGGTCTACTGAATTCCAACAGTTTCCTGTTGAAACAAAACAAAAACTAAATCCATCTTTGGGTGCTTGTCACCCTGGAGTTTGCAGCCATGACACAGTTGGCTCTCTGAATCATCTGCTAGCAGTGCAGGCTTTGACCAAAGTCACCACAAGGTACATGGCCTTTTGCTGCCTGTAGAAAGCTGGACTTCTGGTGTACACCTTCTGGACTTCTTGTGCATCCTTTTGTGGCACTCAGAGTCTGGGGTAGTTGTGGCTTGCTGCAGTTCCCTTACAGCTAAGTCTGGAAATGTGTGGTGGGAAGTGTTTAGGGGCATGGTCCTGTCTTTTCATAGACCTGCCAGTCATTGATTGGCAGAAAACGTTGCTTCTTGTAGCTGCTGGGACTTGTTCAGATGACAAAAGAAGGATGTGACTACAGATGAGTTTCACTTGATGTGCAAAATACAGTAAAGGGTTGAAAGCTGTCATATGAAAAAGGAGAATAGAGATTCTTGGGGTGTGGAAGTTTACTTGTGAGAGCAGAGACACACTTCAGCATAGGAGTTAAGTTAGCTTAGATACCTGAGGAGGACTTTGTCCATGTTTCTCCATTCTTTGCTTCATCTTTATCTATTATTTTAATAACCTTTTAAAGATTATATATTTAGATAGAGATAACCTATAGCACTTGCAGACACCTGTTATTGAAAAAAACCAAATTGTTCAATATTTATTCTGGTAGAAACTTTATTTTATTTCATCCTGTAAAATTTTCATGTGGCTAGGAAGATATAAACAACATTCTCCTGGCCACCCAAGTCTAGTGCCACAGCCAGTTGGTAACCATAACCACAGCCTTTTTTTAGCCTTGCTTTTCTGAGCATCTTAGTAGAAGACAGATACAAACAAAGATATTGTGCATGGAAGGTTCCCACTGGAACTGAAAGTTGGCATTAATAATGTGTGAAATGCTAAAATAAAAACACACTGACTGCATGCCTGAGTCTGAGTGTCAGATAAAAGCGATAGAGGGAAGCAATGAACTCAGTCAAGATTGCACATGGATTTGTGGCAGTGTGGGGGATTGAGCTACACACCTCTTCCATTAACAGTCCACAACATCCTCTGCTGTTAGTGAGATGAGAGCTCATGCTGACACCAGCTGCTGAGGATTACAGAAGTGTATTACAGTCTATCATTTTATTGCTTGGGGTGGTTGAATGTAAAGTGATGGTTATGAAGGGGAGGAAAATTTCTTTTACAAGCTGCTGAGTCTTTAGTCAGCCTTTACAGATGGGCTGGAAAGGATGTTAGAGTTGTAATAGTGCATCCAGGGAAATATGTGCCCATTGTGTAATTGTCAAAAAAAGGCAACTTGAATGCTAGACATTATTAGGGAAAGACTGGGGAGGAGTGGCACAGTATAAAATCAGCCTGTTGGTTCTCTCTGTGCAATGGCTGAGCTGCTGCTGAGTCTGTAGGTGTCTGATGCAGCATTAGATCTTGAACATGACATTTTCCTTTCTCTATTTTATTTTGGTCTCCTTGCAATTCTTTCATGTAGTCTATGTACATTTATAGGGCCTTTTGTAGAGGACTGTAGAGTTTTTCCATTTATGTAATACTCCTACATACATCAGGCCATCCGTTCTAGTAGACTCTCCAAGACAGGGACTTCTTCCAAGTCTTACATTTAACAAGATGCCGCAAAGAATTACTGCGCTTTATTTAGTTGTATTTATGTTCGCATTAATAAGCTGGGTATGTTCTTCAATGCGCTGCACTTAAATTTTTCCAGAAATGAAAAATTTATTGTGCTCTCATAGCTGGGAAAAAGAATTCTGAGTTACTAAGCCGTTTGTGACTGATTTAATGTTTTGTTTCAAAAACAAGAATAAGCCCTTTAGTCTACTAGGTCATTCAGTAACGTGTAACCTTTGTTAAAAGATTAGAAGAAACTTGGCAGGCGCTTGCTGGGAGTTGAAGTTGGTGAAAGTGAGCAGAATGCAAGCAAGTTAAAGCAGTCACAACTAATGCCAAGCAAAATGAAATTATTATTTGCCGAGTTGTCCAGGCGATACTGAGGAGCTGTGGTACTGTCACTTTGTGTCAGACTATGACATGTTCCTTGTGGTGTCTCTGTGACAGGCTGTGCCAGCTGGCCGAAGGAAGCAGTGTGTTGTTTCCTGCGAGTTACTGGGGTTTGCTGTGTGCCAGCACGCACAGAGCCCTGCTTGGAGGCAGCACTCGGCTGCAGCAACTCCCTTCTGTCCTCCAGGATAGACAGCTGCAGGAGCTGTCTCTTTTTGGGAGTCCTTGATATGACCTGTGGCAGTGGTAATGTTGGTGGCTCTGGTGTGAGTAGCACACTGCAGGCTGCAAAACCCAAGCGTGGTGGCGTTCTGCAGTGAGGAGAGCAGGAGGGAATTGTTGCAATAGGCAGATTGTTACTGCTGCTTGTAGTACTGGAGCAAGTTAATTGAGACATAAAAACCTGAGGCCGAGGGGGCAGGAGGTGACTCGCAGGAAGACAATCCAGACAACAGAGGGTTGGAACTGCAAGTCACTTTGCAGGTACTTTTGTTAAGCTCAAAACGAGTGCTCTCTCTGAGTAGATCCACAGTAAATCCTGTGTTGGACTGACCACACTTTCAGGAGAGTATCAAATCCATTTTGTTCTTGTGTTGATATTCCTTTATCCTCCCTGGAGAGCAATCTGATTGTTCGACTTATTAAAGTGTTTAACAAATGCAAAGTTAGACTTCAGTGTTAAAGATAAAAGAAAAAATGAAATAAAACCTAGCATGTTAATATACAAATAAATTTCTGTTTGAAAGCCACCAAAACTGAATTATGGTGAGTATTTTCCCAGAGAGGAAACAAAAGGAAATTCTAACTTCTAGACTTTTTCTCAGGACTAAGTCATCTTTTCAAAATGGGGAGAAGATTATGTGTTATATCTGGAATTTTATGAGCAGTTCTCACTCAGACACTATTGGCATAGGACACCAAAACATCGCTAGAGTTCCTACAGGAAACCATTTTCTTCTTCCTTCTTTTGGATTCTGCTTTGAAGTCTTTCTTGAGGACAGAGAAAAATGCTTATGTGGAAAAAGTGTGACATATTGGAGGGTATAAATAGCCATCATTTTTCAAGGAAGTGTTACACAGCTCATCAGTTACAGTGATTCCCAGCTTTTATATCCTGTCTTGCTGGGAAGGCCTGGAATAAGATGTTTTCTGTTTCTTTTTGTATGTTAGGGAGCTTCTGGCTGTACGTTCCATGAGTTGCCATATGTACACATGGCCTTTATTAAATCACCAAGTCAAACATAATGTGGTAGGAAGTGATGGCTTAGGGCAGAGCCTGCTGTAAAGCCAGATCTCATGCTCCATGAGCAGCACTGTGATGCCCAATGGCCAAATGGCTTCTTGTTGAGCATTGGCAATACCTAATTTTTCACAAGAAGAAAGTAATTTATTGTAGCAGAAGGCCTCAAGGTAAAGCTCCCTACACCTTTAAAGAAATGTTTGTACAGTGTTTGAAATCTGCAATTGAAATTGCTTTCTTTTGACTTAGACTACCTATAGGTGTGTCTGCTTGTAGCTCATCACTGAGTTTGTATGGATCAAGAGATCTTCATCCTATAAGACATCAGCCTGTCCTCCTTCCTTTAAATGCTTTTTCCTCAGAATTTTGCATTTCATCTGCAGAAACTTTGCACACAGTGTCTTCTGGCTTGTTTTTCCTAATGAAAGGTCATCCCTTAAAACCCGCAAAACCTCTCCTAGCTGTCAGATCTTAAGACTTAATTAAGTCTTTCTGGAATTATTGATATGATTGTAGGATTCTGCTGCCTGTCCCCTCCCCCCAGTATTGTTAATGCTTCAGTTTGCTGCCATTTTGGGTTTATCTCTTCCTGTGTGGAATGTGCAAAACAAAAACAAAATGGTGACTTGTAGGAGTAATTTCACCCCCTGAGGAATGTGACAAGCAGAGGAGGAGTTGTGTGAGTGACTCCTGAAAAACGTGTGGAAATCCTTCACTGAGAATGTTACCTGCTATGTTTGGGCACTGCTTATCTCCTGCTGTTTGTCTCCTGATATTCCTTAATTTGATTATTTGCAAATGCTTCAATTTTCTGGCTCACATTTTAGGAAACTGATTGTTTTCTGTGTTGTCTTCTTCTTGTATGCACTCAAACAATTAAAAACTTTATGCACCTGCCTATTTTGCTCCTTGTCTGAAACATTCATTCACTGTTTGGTTTTAGTGCTTCTCTGAAGTTGCTGACTTAGTACGTTTTTCTGTGTCATGAGATGTTTCCTTATCTGAACATATGTTACTGTCTTTATGCAAGACCATGTTTTGCTGGGTTTGTCAGTGCAAAGAGAGAATTGTGGTATCACCTAGTGGCTTGGGTTCTCTAAATAAGTAGAGAACATCTCTCAGGGTCCATGGCAGGAGTTTCTCTTCCATCAGCTGAATTCCCTCAGGTGTTTGGGTGGGGCTCAGTTAACTTGTGCACTAAGTTTGTGTGCAGTTAAATCTAATAGCCACTTGTAGAGAGTGGTCTTGCAGACTTCAGTTTCCTGCTGTATCTTGCAGATCATAAAATTCCTGTGATTAGTCTGCACCACCATGCTCTCTGCTTGGCTTTCTAGCCAGCCTGCTTCTAAACTAGAAAAATGAGGGAAAACAGTGTCATATCACTGAATTTCATTAGTCACTGCAGATTCCTCCTTGGTTAGCTCTCACCTCTTTATGAAGTTCTTGACATCTGCCTGTTTATATTTGAAGGTTCATACCCTGCTTTTCAGGGGTCACAGCCACGAGAACCTTTGTCACAATGCTTCTGCCTTCAGAGGCATTTCCCTCATCTAGCCAGGTCAAATAAACTTTGGGCACCACTCAGACAGTGACAAGGTCACCTGAAGCAGATGTCTTCAGGGTGTGAGTGGCAAATTTCAGACTGTAGGTGGTAATGGGCAGGTGGCCTTTTCTCCTGTGGCTTCTATAAACCTGTTCTCACCGCAAGCAGGTGATCCTCCTAAGAGCATCAGTAGAAATACTGCTGACACCTAAGGAAGGAGCAAGTTTAATTGTGGTGTCATTATATTACCATATGTCTGTGTTGAGACAGCACATCAGGGATGAGGATTCACTAGTTCTCTGTATGGACTCATACCTGTTTTCTGGAGCAGGAGATGCATCTTTCCTCTGCCCAGACAATGACTTTGCTTTCTTTGGTCTCCTCTATGCTGATAGGCTGTGTGCTCCTCCCACTATGTGCTCATAGAGGTCACCTCCAAATCTCTTCTGCAACTGCGTTTGCAGCTGCAAGAATCCACTTTGTCATCCTTACTTTGACTGTTTCCTTCTCTGATGTGCCCTATTTAGTTGGATATAGTCATGAACCTTAAAGAAGCATGTAACATTTCACAGCACCATGCAGAAGATTCTGTTCTGCTCCTTCCCACTTTATTTCACCAGTGCAGTAATCATTCCAGGTACAACCACAGATGATGAATAACAAGTTTGAACACAGTAGAGACTTGCACTGCTTCTTTTTCTGACTTGCAGATTAATGGAAAAAGAAATATGCCTACTACTCATATTAAGATGAGTGCTGAGAGGAAAGGTGTCATCCTTTTTGTGCTACTAAAAGGAAAATTTTGTATGGGCTGTTTAGAGAAGTGCTTTTGGTGGCACTAGAGCATATAGTCAGTGGCAGCAATGGACTGCAGATGGGGAGTTTGAAGCACTTGGGGTGTTATCAGATACTTGTGAAACTTAGGAAGTGGTGCACTGTGCTTATGAAAAACAGGGATGGGAAAATCCCCTGTGTACAGCAACAGTTGCCACTGACAAGTGATCTTCTGCCCTGACTGGGAGAGGTTTGAACTTCCACTCACGAGGTCAGGATCTGAGCATCTGCACCACACTTGAACCAGTGGAGAGTAATTCTGAAAGAGGGAGAACTCTAAATCCATAGCTGCATGGCTTATTAGTTCCTAATTAATCAGAGGTGGTGGGAATGAAATAAAGAATCCCTTGTTTTTTCACACAGCTTAATACAAATAATACAAATTCATGGTAAGAAGCTGTGGAAAATATCCCCTCCATGAGAAATAATCTTTTAAAACACTGTTATGCTTGAAAGCATGCTTTGTGGAGCTTGGATGGAATTACAAACCTGTAATAAAAGAAATAGCTAGTTACTATTGACTTTCAAAGCTGCCTATAATTGGCGACCTTGAATTTTGTCTCCTTCATCCATTGCACTTGGTTTGTAACAATACTTTTTTTTCTCACATTTATGTCACATGCACTAGCTTGTAGAATAATTCACTTACAAACATGTCCTTCTGCTTTGGCTACATCAAAGAGCTGTTTTGGACTGTTTAAAACTTTTCTTGAAATTTAATAACTCATTTTATACTTGTGAAGAGAGAGTGTGGGAGGACATGACTTGCAGTAGGCTTGTACTGTTCTGGGATAAACCCTCCTTCCTTTAACATTGCCAGCATCTTCATATCAAAACAACGTGGAGTTCATTCACTGCTCAGGGTGTGACAGCTGTGTATGTTCTCAAACCTAGGGGATAACAGATATGTTTGAAAAAATGTGTCCTAATTGTATTTGACTCCAGTTTTGGTTTTGTTTGATTGTTTGTGTTTCTTAAAGTCGCTTGCTTGTGAAGAATTGCTCACAGTTCTTATTTTATTTCCACAGTTTGCAACTTCATGTCTCACGAAAAGTGCCTCAAGAATGTCAAGATACCATGCTCATGTATTGCTCCCAGCCTTGTAAGGGTGAGTAAAGAGAGTAAGACACTGACTTGTGTCTTTCTTGGGGTAATACCACACATTTATCACTAATGAACATAATGTCATACAGCAGTGGCTTTTTCATATCATAATGCAAAAAGTTTTTAGTCATCACTGAAGCTTTTATCTCACAGGCAAAGCTACACTTCCTTTGGAAAGTCTGCTATGAGCAACTGTAGATAGTCTATCTTTGAAGACCAGTTATTTGCATTCTTTAAGTGTTACTAGATGCTTTTATTGTGTGTCATTACCTGGAAGTCTTGCAATATTGGAGGGAATGACTGGTGTAAACTGCACCACGTGTCATAAAGATGAGCTGTATAAATCACCATTTTTTTACAGCTATTACAAATTAAGCTGCTGTGCCTAGAAAAAGGAGCTGTGTTTGTCTTCCATTGATTTCTGCATGTTAAAAATCTTGGTGTTTATTCTGCCTAGAGAATAAACGTATTGCATTTCAAGTATAGGATTTTAAAAGCCAAAAAACAGAGGGCTGGACTTCAGTTCATCAACAGTAGTTTCAAATTGATTTTGGTAAGTAATAAAGTACTTGCTTTTAGATGTCTTGTGACCTTCTCCCACAGGGCTTTATGTGTAAGAGATTGATTCAAAGGTTGTAAAACATGAATCAACTTTAAAGAAGATAATAGGATGCAACTAAGGTATTAAGAAGCTAAACTGAAGAGGAAAAAAAAAAGTGTGTTACCCACTTTGAAAAGGATGGCAGAAGAGGAACAAAAGGGGAGAAGGAATGGGAAATTTACTTGAGAAGTAGTAAAACATTATAAATACCTTAAGGAGCCCCAGGCAAAAGTCGAATGAGACATGGCTGTAAAATCAGTCATGTTCATTACAGACCTTGCTGACTCAAAGCACATTTATGGGAATCCATTGTGTAGACCTTTGAAGGGGAGCTGATTCCTTTCTTTGTACAAATTCCTTTTTGTTGTGGAAGCCTGTATAGGGGGTAAGATGTGGAAGTTTGAAGACAATATGCAATTTGAGTTACAGGGATTGGATAAATTACCCATTTGTTTCTCTTCATTATGTTTTGTCTAGGTGGTAAAGCTGCTAGGCTTTGCCAGCGCAAAGTTTGCTTTTTCTCTTTTTTGCTTTTCCTCCTTCCTTACAAACCTTTTTTCTTGAGAGGTGTCTAAAAGTTGTCCAATACATGGAAATTTGGCAGTGAAACAGTAAGAAATACTGCTGTAAGTCTTAGAACCCATATAAAGGGACATGTAGGTAGTGAAAAATGCTTTTACTACAAATTAGCATCTTCTGCTGTTTCAATATGCTGGCAATCAATTGTAGCAAAAAGAATATTGAATCAGATGATATAGCTATCTACAAGGGCCTTTAGAGGGGTGGCAAAAATCCAACTGGAAAACTAATTTAATTCAGAGTGTGGGTGTTGCAAATATTTATGACTTCTTTTGTGGATTTGCTCTAAATTTAATTCACTGTTCAAAATAGTACTTGTTCCTCTGCTTTTATATGGTAAAAATTCTCTATTGAAACTTACTAATGTTCCCACTTGCATCAGTTGTAGACGTCAGTGTAATTTTTTTCTCTCTTATCAGTCTCTTTAATATATCTGCCCCAAAACATAATTTTTATCTTCTGATTTATCTGTAAACAATAAACACAAATTGTACTGCACAGCAAGGATAGTTATTTGGTGGTGTTGTCAGTCTTTGAAACTGTTTGCAGTTCAGTGTTGCTGTATTTAGCTGCAAAGAGTCTTCTATGTTTTGTGTCTTGAGCTGTAATGATTTTATTTTGAAAACTCTGGATTGTACTGTTCGTTCTGGACTGTCATGTCCTTGACGTGGTCATCCAAGTTGCATTAATCCTGATCAGCTGTACAAGTGAAGTCTGCCATATGGGAGACGTCGTTTTGCATGCAGGCTCTGTCAAAGCAAATACCAGACTTGGCATTTGCGTAAAAAATATAACAGAGCAAAAAAACAAATGACAGCCATTTATACAATTTGTGGAAAGTTTATTTTCTTAATCTCTCCTTTCAGATTATTTATTTATTAAAAGGTCTGACGCAGGAGGGAACACTGGTGGGATTTTATTCTGATAGTTCTTTCAGCTATGTCAATATTCCGTGTATTACAGAACTGAGACTTTTTTTTTACTTGCCTGGATTTCATCTAGAGGAGATGGCAATTGTTAAAGCTCATCAGAATGTGTGTCATTTGATACTAAGTCAGCCCATCAGAGAATAATTTTTCAGCAGATGTTCGGTGGAAACTTTTATTCCTGACAGTAGGGTTTCCTTCCCAGGGTCAAGTAAAGGCCCACAGTCACAAGCATGCCACAACTGCATCCAGCTTCAGATCGTTCTTGATTAATTCATTCTTAAGGCTGATCTATGAATTTTTTTCTCTATTTTAAATCACTATCACCTTTAGTATTTATACATTTAGTATTCTAGAGTGGGTCCAGGTCATGATGTTTCTAAACAAGCCTTCATGAATCAGTCTTCTGAAAAGTTTGCAGGGCATATTATTTGTTCCAACGGTAAGGCCTCAGCAATTTTCAAATTCACTCTCTTTTGTACACTCCAATAAGTATTTACCTACTTTACAGCACACATTAAAAAAAAAAAAAAAAAGGAAAGGAGGACAAAAAGAAATCCATACCCAAACACCAATACAAACCAAAATAACAGTAAAAGCAAAACCTTTTTGGGGGTGCAATGTGAAGTTTTGTTTTCCCTTGTTAGGTTGGAATTGAAGCTGTATTAAAGCTTCTTAGAAGTGTGTGTGTATTTTCTATATAACTGTTCTTGTAAAACTAATTTTAAATAGGATCACATGAAGAATGGTTTAATGATGTTCAGCATTTGCTATGCTTATTTTTCCTTGTTGGTGTGTTGGTGCATTGCTCTAATGATTTCTAAACATTTCTATTTTAAGAAGCATTTAAAGTCTCACAAGATTTTATTGTGTGCTGTTGTTCTTAAACCCAGGTTGTCTAGAATGGAAAAATGCTAGTTTAGGTTATCAACTTCTGAATCTTTTTGTGCTAAAAATAGAACTTTCCTTTGTAAGGAAAGCTGCTGCATTCGTGGGCTGGGTTAAGGAATGGGAAAGCTGTGGTGCTTGCAGGGGTCTCTGCTCTTGTCCTTGTCTGCTGACTTGAGTCTCTCCCTCTGGTTGCTGGGTTCAGCTGTGTGCAGGTCATTAACAACAATCTGAAAGTAGAACATCTTTCTGGAGTGGCCCATAGCAGTGGGATGAGGGGCAATGGCTCTAAAGTAAACGGGGGTGCATTCTGACTAGATTTAAGGAATGAATTTTTGCAATTTTTACAAGGGTGGTAAAATACTGTCACATGTTGCTCAGAGAGGTGGTAGCCACCCCATCCCTGGCAGTCTTCAAGACCAGGTTGGACAGGGCTCTGAGCACCCTGATCCAGTGGAAGGTATCCCTGCTCCCTGCATGGGAGTTTGGATTACATGACCTTTAAAAGTTCCCTTCCAACCCAGGCCATTCTGTGACTCTGTGATTTTACCTGGGCCATTGCTGGGCAGCACTGACCACCTTCTGTCACGAAGGTATCTCTCTCTCTCTCCAGCACCTGACCCATGCTTGTGTTGCTTCAACAAGGCAGTTGTTTGGAGACAGTCACATGGCATAATTTAGAATCCAAATGAGGGTTAAAACTGCTTGTTTCTACACTTTGCACCAAAGTTTTCTCCGTTTTCTCCCTGAAGTAGAACCTCAGAGTTTAAGGGAAGGAAGGGCTAGCTCCTCCTAGTTTGCTTGTTTGAAACTTGATCAGAACTCCTAGATGAACTCTGCAGCTATATCAGTGACTCTTCAGTTTCAGAAGCATTATGGGATGTCACTGTGTTTGTTTTAATTCCTAATATTTGTCTTGATAAAAGGGCATGGACATTGATTTCCTCCGTAACAATAAAAGCAAGGAGTGAGTGATTTTTGCATGTAATTTTTTCTTTACAGTACAAAAAACTACTAGGCCAAGCAACTCTTAATTGCAATGGAAAGCTTTTACACAAGTCTTACTTTTGAGTAGAAGTATCATATAATTCTTGTTTGAAATAGTGTGTCCATTGCAAAGGGTCCTTGAGACCTTGGAGCATGTAAGGCAAATTGTCCTGTCACAGAGATCAATCAGTAGGATGAAGAAAACTAATCCTGGATATAGTGAGATGGCACATAGATGTGTGCATCAGTCCCTTGCATTAGCCCAAATTAAAATTTTAATAATTAAACGTTTGAGTTTCTCTCTCCTTTCCTATTATGTGTTGGGACACCATTTAACTTTGTATTCTTATTTCATTTCAGAGCTACTATATGGGATGGATACTTACATTGCCTTTAAACACCAGCTCATAAATCAAGTGCTCAGAGCAAGAATGTCAATTTGGACACAAGTTAAGAGTAGCTGATAGGCATTGTCCCTAAAAAGAGAAAGAAATAGAGGACATTCCAGAACACACAGTGCTCTGTAGAAATGTTCAAGCTGCAGAAAAATTTTGCTACTAAATAAGAGGTTTCAAACAATTCGAAGTGCTATTTGTGATTGCTGAGTAACAAGGAAGTAATTGAAAAGAAGTCAGTAAGGGCAAAATCACAAAGTTGAATCACAAAGTTTGAATCTCAAAGTTGTTGGCTTCTCTCAGGGAGGGTTATAGTCTAGGTCTGGACAGAGCAGTCATGGGGTGTAGTAAGGTGTATTCACCATATCTACCTCCCTAGAGCAAAGGTTTATGGTGTTGGAGTGAACATTAGATACTTTAGATAGGAAAGTGCTTCTACACTTAAACATGTTTTTGTTTCAGAAACACCATTTTAATTTTTATCAGCAAATTTTTTTGGCCTTATGTTGAGAACTGTCTTTGAGAATGACCCTGTGTGACTGCCCTTGTGGGCATCTGATGGTGGCTTCCAAGCTGCTTGTGCTTATCTTTAAAATGCAACAGTGTTTTTGAATTGCAAGCTACTGATCTTAAGTTAAATTCCTTTTAATCAACCTTTGGAGGCTGTTTTTGAGAGTGTTAGTATCTTTCTTTCTGTGTACTCTTTCCTACTTAGAAGCTGCTCAGCCCCACCCTACTTCATGTCCTGACACCCTGGTTTCCTAATCTATTCAGTATTTTACAAAGTCATGCTAAGTGGAAGTCATCCTGATGTGGAGGAGGAGATGCATGGGCAAAATAATATGTAGACATAGGCCTAGAAAAAGTTTTTATTTGGTAGTTGCTTTTTAAGAGTGCCCAAGACAGTAGCTGTCACACTGTCATTTGGTGTATTTGTATTTCTATCATTGCTCTTTGAGCCTGGAAGTCTTTGCCTCATGATTCAAGATGAAGCTTTCTTCTGCCTGAGCTGGCAGAAAACAACCTGCTGCTGGGTGAAAAACAAGCCTTCCCGGAGCTGTATTTTTCCCCCTGCTGAGACATCCTGAAGGCTGCAGATCAGTCAGACAGCCTGGCCTGACTCTACACACACTCTGCACACAAAGGGTCTGGAGGGTAGCTGTGCCTCTCTGTACAAAGTGACTTCCACCTTAGTGGAAGAGTACTAGAATTCATTCTATACTTTTAGTCACATGCTTGATATCCTGTGACATTTCAGGATGAAGAACAATTTTTAAAGACACTAGCAAAAGAAGCAATTCCAGCCTTTGTTTTTCTTCCAAAGTGTGGATTTTAAAAGCAGTTTGTTGCTGTTCTTTTTGGTTCTGTTCTTTTTTGCTGAACACTTGCACAGATTGCACTGAGGGAGTTAGAATCTAAGTCTTAGGTTTCTATAGGATCAAATTTTATTGCAGACTGATAGGAACATTTAAAGATATGTATTGCATTCTCTAATACCTTGCATTCCTTAACAGATGGCAGGAAATAGAACAAGAACTAGCAGTATCCTGTCTCTGAGTGCAGAGTCATTCTGGAGATCATGCTGCTGGAGTGTTACCATTATACTTGGTGTTGATATGCTTCTGATCAATATTGTAAGGGCACTTAGATGTCATTTAATGTTATTACTAGAAGAAATTTTCTGTGTTTTTCTGTGGAAATCGATTTTCGTGGTTTTCATAAGGTAATTTAAGTAGATGGATTGGAAAAGCAGTTTTAAACTCTCATGAATTATTAACATTTTCTCTTTAGGCCACCTTAGGCTTCTGTACTTTGCTGTACTTAGGGAGGTGGATATAAACTAGGCAATAACATGTAGCATTCTATACTCTTTCATGACCTCTCACTGGCTTTTCTAGTCCAAGTTTTAAATATTTTATATTTATATATACACACACACACACACACACACACATATATATATATATATGTATATATATGTATATATATGAGAAAAATAGGTGCTTGGAACTTGTTCAGCAACCAAAATGTGTTGGGAGAAACAGTATGTAATTGATGTGTTTGTTATGTTGTACTTACTCTTTTACCTTTTCTGTTTTTCCATCTTACTGCCATCCCATTTTCTGTCAGGCTCTCTTGCTTTTATACCTGTCATCTTCCAATGCATGTTAGAAAAAACACTCACCATAAACAGTTTCTTTGGCTTGGTTTGTAAGAAGGAAATTAAAGAATTTTTTTTCTGCTTTTCTACTCCCCCCTTAACATTTCAATGAGCAAGTTGTTCCCTTCCTTTTTGACAGTGGCTTGAGACTTCAGACAATTGCCATCATGGTCTGAACAGCTGAAGAATTTAGACTTGGGCTCCTTCCCTTGGGTTTTCTAGATAAGTGCAGTCAGACCCTGAGTAAGTTTGCCTTCTGTCAAAGTCCTTTCTCACAATTTCCCCCAAAATATACACTGTTTATCGCATACTCTTTTTTTCAGCAGAACCTGTCTGTGACAAGAATGAGCAGCCTGCATTTCTAAACTAGGCTTAAGATAAAATAGCCAGACTCATGGCCAGAGGAAGAGTCCTCTGTGTTTCAAACCTGGGATGTTGAGGGTTGAATGCTCATGCTGGGTGTCCAAAGCAGTTTGTTCACTACCTTGGAGCTAAAGGAGGTCTCTCCTGTGTCTGATTTCAGGGGGTATTCTTCTCCCTTGAGTGGCTGCATGGTGCTTGAGGCTGTGGCAAGAGTAGGACACTTAAAGATGACCCCTGAAGCCTGAAGACAGGTTGGGATGTGCAGAAAAACTTGCCTGAAGAAATTCCACCAGGGCTTTTCAGTACTCCTTGCAGTTGCAGTGTCTGGCTGAGGTCATGCTCACATAGCCATTTCTTACCTTCTGCACATGAATTCATTGTGCAGGGAGAATTTTGTGTGAGTGGCCTTCTCCCAGCAAACTTTTTTTTTTGGAGCAGCTGGAGAAGATGGCTCTGGCACTTTTCCTCTGCAATAACTGAGCTGAGGTAACTTGTATGTCACTGTTCAGAGAGGTTTGTTTCTTCCTTCTCTTGAAGAAGTAACAGAGTGGACAGAAATTATGAGTCTTAAACTTAATCTGGGATAGTTTAATAAAAGCTTCTTAGGCTCTCCAGATAATTTCCCCCACACCCCAAGGATATATATTAGTTTTGTAAACACATATTTTATGACTAGGGTATTCTGATTAAAAAAAAAAAAAAAAAAGTAAGCCAGCTATGAACTTTGTCAGAGATGGAGGGCTGCAGAGAATGAAATTTTAGTTTGGGCTTGTGGGAGTAGGATATGGACCCAAATAAATGATTTTTAAGTCCTCAACATGTACATAAAGTTAAAACTTGATGCTTTCAGAGGCCATGCAATTATATATCATGTTGGAGATAGTGATATACAGTCTCTTTTGGAGTCTCTTTTGTAGGCTGTCTGTCAGCCCAGCTTTCTGGGGAGCCTGGGATTTGAATGGGCAGTTTCCTGGTCAGGTGGGGACCAAGGATTCCTCCAGACAATGTAATGTGGTCTGCTGGGACAGTGAGCTGGTGACTCTGTTTCAGTGGTCAGCTACTGTGCACTATCCTGTTCATGTTTGGTAATATAATTTGGTAAATAATGCAAGCATATTTCATACCTCTCTTTGTGTTCTTTTATCTCCCAAATTCTGAGGGGCACTGGAGGAACCACATGCTCTGCAATTTGGGGGTTACTGATTTTTCTTGATTAAACCTCCAGCATTGTTCTTTTCTCCTTGTATTGCATCTGGCATAACTTTATCTCAATTCTTTCATTGTTCATGCTTGAATTGCGGGCTTGTTTGGTGTAGCTGTCCTCATACTTTCTGAGACAGAAAATTCATGTGGAAATTGGATATTTATAACTGGAAGCAATTCCTTGGGTCATCAAATTCTGTATTCACAGTATGTGTCAGATTTGCTGCTGATAGTTCTCAGGAAAAACCTTAATATAAAAGGAGAAAAATTAAAATCCTGGTGACCTTGAAGGATTTTTTACCAAGAAAAGAAGAAAAGCTGCTGAGAAGAAAAGTTGCTATCTGTGACTACGTGTACCTGAAGTCATTATTTCCAAAGTTTTACTGGGAATCATTAATTTCATTTGAAACCTAAATAATGATTTAGGTCAGCTTTTACCAGAAATATAATCACAAGATAAACAAGATGCGTTCATCCTTGCAAGAAGGGCATGTGAAATGCCTAATACTAAATACCTAAATCACAGCAAACTTTTGTGGAAATAATTTGGATTCTAGGACTTTAATCATGCAGTTACATTCCTTCCTTTTGATGTGAATGCCACTTTAGCAAAGATGTGCATCTTGTAGGAAGAGTAGACTCTAGAACAGATATGAAGCTTAAGTATGTTTCTTATTCTTTACTTCTTTTCATCTGTTGTTCTTTTGGTATTATCACTTCCTATCTTCATTATTAATCACTCAACAAGAAAAAAAAATTAAGGTAAGTGAATAATAAGAAACACATTTGCCAAAACTGTTGGTACAGACTGCTCTTGCAAGAGAAAATAGCAGTGTATAATTTTCAGCCTACAGTCAAGAGGAACCTCAGTCTGGATGTACTTCAGGAGCTGGATCTTTGTACCATTCAAGCTTTTAAGCTTTGTATAAGGCAGGGAGAGACCCACCAATCCCTTTGTCCTGATCAGCCAGTGGCCGGGCTGTATTTGGAGAGGTAGTGGAAGGCATGTAGAGAGCACTGAACTGTGGCAGCACTGAGATGTTAAAAGTTGTCTTGTGTGTGTCTTTAGGGTATTTTGTTTGCCTGTGCAGTAATTACTCTTTAATTGTCCTTGATTCAATTAAGAATGCTTAGAAGAATAACTGTGATTACAAGTGGGTCCCAAAGGAAGCCTTTGGATTCATGTTGTTGTGAATCACCAAGAAGCTAATCAACACTTAAAAGTATATCCAATACATATTAATTCCCAAGTATAAAAGTGTTTACAATTAAAGTACTTAAAAGTATTTTTAAAGTATTAAAGTATTGAAAATATATATTTTAATGTAGAAATTGAAGTATTTAAAATATATATCTAAGTATGATTTTTTTTTTAACAGATGATTCTTCTGTCTAATTATTCTTGTGCTTATTTAAATTTACATTGTATATACTGCACTGTTGTTGCAAGATAAAGAAGCTTTATGAATTTTGACTGACACTTTGGAAGTTGAAATTGATGATGTCTTATGCATTCTTTGCTGGCAGGTTCCAGTTGCACACTGTTTTGGGCCTCCAGGACATTACAAAAAAAAGTTTTGCACTGTGTGCAGGAAGTCCCTCGAGTCCCCTGCGTTTCGATGTGAAGGTAACCTAAACCCTGCTTGTACAGCCTACTTGACTGTGTGTCATCCAGTATCCAATTTCTTTACACTGCATACCTCGAGAAATTTTTAGTTTATTTATTATCCATTCACTGGTTGTGGCAGGTGAACTTCAAACTAAGGAAAAATAAATCAACCACCTTCGATAAACAGCAAGCCGTGTCAAACCTGTACAACTTTTTAATCTTTCCTCCAATTTACTTTGAGCAAGTCTGTGGTGGTGTGCAATGAATCCCTGCCTGACACGGGCAAAGAATGAGGAGATATTATGGTGAAAGAAAGACTTGTCCTGTTGTGGTAATTAATTTCTGTTTCCAGTGGAAATTTTTGGTACAGAGAATCGTCAGGTATTCGTATTTCTAGAAAAGAATGTAGAATTTCCTGTGTTACTAGTCTCAGATATCTGTTACTTGTAATGAGGATGAGATACCTTCAATGGAAAGATATTTGAAAATATTATTTGTCAAAATAGTACTGCTTTGAGTGTTCTGACATGGATTCTCTGAAAAAACAGTAATTAAAGAAATCACCCAGATACCAGATTTTTTTATTTGAAATACATGTTGGCATGAGTACGTGACTGATTTTTATGTAGGACAGCTCTTCAATTATCCCTTGTCCTAAATGTCTCTTAGTTATTCAGTTGAGTTGTAAGGTTAAATAGAATTTACTGTTTTATAGGAGTATTATCCCTGAGTTGTTTAAAGAAAACATCAAATGAATGAAGAACCAATCCTTCAGGAAATTGAGTTGCTTCGTAAATTGCTGTTTTGCTAAAGATAATGTCTTATTTAGTATGATTTTTCTATGAGTATGTGTAGGGGAAGCAATCTTCTTTGATCAGGGTATTTAGACTTAGACTGGCACAGTATTTCTGTTTCTGCTTTTGTCTGTCAAGTTGCATAATGGAGCCAAACTGTTCTCCTGACTAGTGGGAATATGTCACTTAGTGCAGTCACCATGTGACTTGGATGGTTTGGTAGGATGTTCAGTGAGCTATATATACCACAGGGAATTTATTCTAATGATCTGTCTTAATAAGACTCAGAACTTGTGTGCCATGAGATAAACATAGAAATTTGAGAAGAGAGTAGTTATCACTATTAATACCCTCCTAACTGTTGTAAATAGCTTTTGTTTAGTAATCCAATTTGGTTAAAGCTTTCTAAATTTTGCTTTCATATTCTTACTCTTTTAATTCTACTGCATTTGCATTGTATCCATTTGTTGTGGCTTAACCCCAGCCAGCAGCTGAGCACCGCACGCAGCCACTGCTTCCACCAGTGGGATCAGGGAGAAAATTGCAAGTATAAATGCTGGAAAACTTGTGGGTTGAGATAAAGACAGTATTATATGGAAAGCAAAAGCCACACACAAGCAAGAAACCTAAAGAACTCCTTCACCATTTTTCCATGGGCAGGCAGGTGTTTTGCATCTCCAGGACAGCAGGGCCCCTCAAGCCTCACAGAGACTTGGGAAGACAAATGCCTTCACTCCAAATGTGCCCTCCTTCCTCCTTCTTGTGCCAGCTTGAAATACTGAGCAGGATGTCCAAGGGTCTGGAGCAGCTCCTTGGCCAGTTCACCCTCCTATATAACACCAACTTCCTCCCCATGTGGCAGTACAAAAAGCAGAAAAGGCCTTGGCTCTGTGTAAGCCCTGCTCAAGAATAACCAAAGCATCTCTGTATTATCAACCCTGTGTGCAGCACAGACCCAAACCACAACCCCATTCCAGCCATCGGGAGGAAAATTCTCTCTACCCAAGCCAAAACCAGTGCATGAGTGCAAAGAAACTTTTTTTTCCGCTGTTTCTCTTTAAGTGTTTGTAAACATGAAACACATGAAACCACATGTTCTTGTTAGGTATTACAGATGCACAGGTAGTGTATGGTTCATTGAAGGTTCTGAATTGTTTTCCTCACATGGATTTGACAGTTTTACTATTTTCTGCAGTGTGACTTGTTCAGTAGCTCTTTTCCTGAGCACCAGTAAGTCTACAATTTGTTTCTCTGCAAATTTTTTAAAATGTATCTTAAAAAGAGCAGCTGAAGTTCATAAAATGCACAAGATTCTTCATTCATTCTTCAAAAAATGCTTGTGGAAATTGTTTTAGAAGTGTCTACTGTTTTAGGCTGTAAAACTTTTAAATTGATGGTGATACTGAGCTTCCTTTTTTTTTCATCTAATGACTTAGCTTAATACAACGTATGTGTATTAATCCATAGTGAAATAAATACATACATTTAATTGGTAAAAATTACTATAGATCGACTCCAAATTCTGCTGAAAGTTGCTGTTTGCTTTGGATAGCTATTTTTGCTACCAGATTTAACTGGTATCAGATGAATCTGGACTCATGATGGAGAAAGTTGCTCTTCCTTTTATTTCCAAGAAGAAGGGATGGAAAGTAAAAATAAAAAAAAAAAAAATTGAATAATCCAAATATGGTTTTGGTGCTGAATTCTTTACAAAAGTTTCTTATTAAGCATTGACCAGAAGCAGCAAATTTACTGGAGAAGGGGGCAGTTAACATTTTAGAGGCTCTTCTCTCAAGTTTATGTATATGAAATTAATCGGTTTTGGTTTTTTGGCAATCTTAAAGAACTTTCATAAATAGCTTGAACAGAAGACTGTCATTCTGTTATGAGTTAAAGAATTATGCAGATTATGGAATGGCTGATAAAGATGAAATTTCTTTTTCATTAGGACCTCTAATTTGTTATTTATGTTCAAAAACATCCTCTTTCCTATACCAGGATAGTCAGTTTAAGATATTGACTCCTATGATACTCCTGCCATATATGTGAACATGTTTCTTTAAATAGGGTTGGAGCTAGAAGCAGATGTGAATTAGACTAAGGGTAAACCTGCTCTGTGTTCTTACAAAGTGTAGCATGGACAGTGCATGCTTGTGTTGGCAGAATTAATAATAAAACCCCCAATGCTTTTGTAAATCCTTTGAAGCTGTAACCTCATTTACACTGGTTAGTTGAACTGGCAAAATTGCAGAATATTCCTGTTACATCTGTGAACAGGTGGAAATGGAATGGAGGAGGGATTGTGCCACAGCTCAGAGAAGTTCTTGAGTGCAGTGAAGACACTGAGCATGGGGAGCTCTGTGGTTGGACTTAGTCATGAGTCTCTGCTTCAGTGTGATGTAGAGTATGTCTTCTGTGGGGTTAGAATAACACAAGGTTAATTCTGCTCTGGAAGAGTCCAAAGAGATTTCAAATGGGGTCTATTATTCTCTAAGTAAATTAATAATGTTGCTTTCAAGACACTTTCAGATAATGTAGGTATTGTGTGCAGTTCTACCTTCCAATCTTCAGGTTACAGTTCTCATATTTTTGTGATAAGCTTGGAGAAATAACCTGTTTGACCAGAAGTGAAAAAGCATTTGAAAAATTTGATGCTTGTCTCTTGCTTTCATTTACTTGATGAAAAGTCAGATGTCTTCCCAAAGCAATACAAGTATTTACAAAGCAGCTACAGGAGGATTTATTCATTCATCTATCTCTATCTCTGATGCCCACAGAGAACCCTACTAACTGTTGAAATGATGAAGCTAGGTATTGACATCTATTAGTAATTGTCTTGGGGTTTTTCTTTGTAATTCATCCTTTGTAGCATAACTGTAGATTCTTTTCTTTCACATCTGGTATTTCAAGTCAGTTTTTAAAGAATGAAGGTATTTTAAAACCAAAATTTGCCTAGACTTCTACAGGGTTCATTAAAACTTCTTATGCCCACAGTACTGACAATATTTTGGAACATTAACCTTACTTAGGAAAGTGCACTGAAAAGCTAATTTCCTTTCTTTTGGACCATGAATTAGTGATTTACGTTAAATATAGTGATTGATTCAGTGTCCTTCAGGCACAGGTATGTTGGAGTAGGCAGCAGTTCTTGTGAAACTGCTAGACAAAGCTGAGCTGTTGTGTGCATTTAACTTGGTTTAATTGGAGGAAATATGACAAGTGCTGCTTATGAGAAAAATTAGCTCAGCCTTTCCTTTATATTTGCTTCATCTTTTTAACACAGAGGAAGTGGCTGAACACACAGAACAATGCTGGTAAACTCCTTTATTATCTAGCTTTGCTGAATGTAAAGTGCATGAAGGAGAGAAAGTATGGTGTGAAAAGGGTAGTGGAGGAATATTGAAGGGAGGGAGGAAGGAGATGCAGAAAAACCGTGGGGGTTTCCAGCCTAAAGGAGTTTTCTTGTTTTTGTGCTTTTAGTTTGTGAGCTACATGTGCACACAGACTGTATCCTGTTTGCTTGCAGTGACTGCCGGCAGTGTCACCAGGATGGGCACCTGGACCATGTAAGTGCAGATGCCTCTGCAGGGGAAAGTGATCATACATTTTGTGGTCTAGAGAAGAGCAGTCTTGGTCTTTAGTTTCACAGGCTGCCGGTTATCAAAGCACTTCTGTTGCTCATTGGCAGTCAAAGAATATATGTGACTTCAGAATATACTACAATGACTGAGATGAACTTAAATGCTGATATATTCACATAATGCTTTTGAACTCTTGCTGAAAAGTCTATGGAATGTGTACAACCTCCAGATTAAGAAAAAGAAATCAAGCTTCTCATATAAAAGTTTCCTTTGCGAAAGCTGGTGTGGAACTCTTTTCCTGTATGGTGAGCTGTTGGCTATATTGCATCCCTGGCAAATGTTTTCTTATCCTATGCTTCCTGCAGTCTAAGGCAAGACTATCTATTTTCCTACCTTCTCACAGTACAATAGATACAGAATACTGATAATATAGGATAGTTTTTTTAAATAATTATTTTTAGTGGACTGTGAAGAAAAAACACTGTGATAAATTTTCTGATAATTTGATAGAACTTCTTTTAGTGAAATGTGAGATTGTTAAAGATTCATATTTATCTTGAGAAAAGCTTAATGCCCTAGTCTCTGTTGCTATTTCCTCAGAGCTATTTGAATTACTGATTTTAAAGTTGTGTTGAAGATGCATCTGTATCTGATTCATGAAATGCTAAGTTGTGATGTGTTCTCTCAGGATACTTACCACCACCACTGGAGGGAGGGAAACCTTTCTTCAAGTGCTCGTTGCGAATTTTGCAAAAAAACCTGTGGATCTTCTGAGGTGCTCTCTGGCATGAGATGTGAATGGTGTGGCATCCTGGTATGTTGTGCTCCTGCTGCATGTATTTGTGGGAATCACATAGATATGGGCATGTGCTTGTTTGAACACTTGATATAAACATAATTTATTTGCTTGCTGTATAAATATATATTTTGTATACACTTTGTAAAAACACTTAATCTATACACTTATTTATTTAAATACATATATTTATGTGTTAGATGGGAAAGCTGATTTTTTAAAATCCTCCTCATAGTCATTTTAATGATCAACTCTCAAAGTCACAGCGAAGCTTTGTGTAAATCCAATGGAATTTAACAGAGCCTAATCACTATAGATCTGTGGTTAGAAGCCTGCAGTCACTTTCTGTGTTAAATCATAATTTCTTTCAAATCATGAATTCTGCAAGTTTAAGGACTTGCTATTCTCATATATTTACTCTGATTTCAGTATAGAATAGATCTTAACCTGTGTGGTTGGGGTTTTTTAAAGCTGCCAATACCAGTTTCTGTGTTTTTCCATTCACATGACGCATGTTTATTTCCTGTACAAGCTGATGGTACCCTTCAATAATTCTTCTGGAAACCACAGCGTTCTACACACTGTTAAACAGTGTGCGGTGCAGATAACAATTAGTCTATTCACTTACTGCCACCTCATAATAAAATATGATGGAAGTGAAAGTAGCACCAGATGAGGTGGGAACTGAAAGATATATGTAAGAAATCATTAATTTTTCTCCTTAAGGCTAGATGAGGTACTCCATGATTTAAATGTACGTCATGTATTAATTTAGATTTCAATTAAAACTGTAAGGGTTATTCAGTATTTCAGGTGTGATCTAAATTATTTTAGTTGTGTCTTTTTAGTATTGTGGGGTTTTAATTTTAATCTGAGACATAATTTCTGAGTTGGGAGAGTCTGTCTTTGAGAACAGTCTAAGAAATGTAACATGCTATGTGGCCATGCATACCAAGGTATGTGTACTCAACAATGGCAGACATTTGCAACAGTGTAAAGGCAGAAACTATCCAGATACCCTTTGGAATAAAACTGAGAATGGTTTTACCTCGGAATCTGCAAGTGGGTACAGCTATGTAAGAGGATACTGCTGTTTTCAAGCTATTCAACGTAACTTGTGCACCTTTTCCATTTCCCCCAGTAAATGTCCACATAGAGTAGAAGATCAACGTTTGAGACCAAAACTTTAAACTTCTCCATGTAGCTGTATAAAAACCTTTCATTTTAAATACAACAGATTTGTGATCCTTGGAAGTTTCTTGACATATTAAGACTCCCCATTATTGGTAAAACCTGAATTAAACAAATAAAAATCTAGGGTGAAAGATGGGCCACTCATTTAATGAAGGCAATTTGAAGAAGGCTTGTATAATCCCTAAACTGTGTTACAGAATTTCAATCATAGTTTGTTATAAATAAACTTACTTTCTATGTGTGTCACAAGTTCTTAACTGATGTTGTTGTTTATAGGCTCATGCTGCTTGCTATGTAATTGTCACACCAGAATGTACCTTTGGAAGATTAAGGAATATGATTCTTCCTCCAAATTGTGTTCAACTGTTTTCTCGCAACTTCAGCAAATTGCATTGTTTTCGAATATCGGAAAATTTGCAAACAGAATCAGGTAAAAATTTCAAAATAATTTAAAATTTTCCAAATTTGCAAGTTCTTGATGAGTGTATTTAATCTAGTATCATAATTCAATAAGTGTATTATTGTTAATTTTTACTGGCGTTTTTGGCAATACTATAACTTCTTGCTATTTCTGGGACAGGTTAGAGATTTTTTCAATGGACACTGCAAAATGCAGAAACTTCTGTT
Organism: Erithacus rubecula; assembly: GCF_903797595.1. Taxonomy (NCBI): domain Eukaryota; kingdom Metazoa; phylum Chordata; class Aves; order Passeriformes; family Muscicapidae; genus Erithacus; species Erithacus rubecula. The sequence continues at coordinate 2,184,029 of NW_027635590.1, forward strand.
TACTGGTGCAGGGCAATTTGTGAAATATTCTTGCAACAAAAAAATGGAAATCAGAGTATTTGTGGTGTTAGTGTTATCATTGCTGGAAACACTTCTTATATCATGTGTTCAGATACTTTTATTTGTTTCTTGGATTAAGCATCTGTCCTGTTTTCAGATTTCTGTGCTGAAGCAGTACCATATGTCTAGGCAGGGTAATGTTCTGCTGCCATCTAGAGTGAATGTTTGTTTAGCAGCTCTTTAGGAACAAGAATTTTTTTAAGCTTGATGTACACCAAAGTATCTTTTAATTTATATTTTGATTATTATGCACGTGTAAAACCTTTCTTTTGGTGCTTGAATGGCATAGGAAAGGAAATACAAGGTAAGCAAAGTACAGCTCATGAAAGTTAAATATTTGCAACTGCACTTTTCTTAATCTGGCAGATTGCTCTTGAACTTTCTGCTCTGAGTTCAGGTTTGGTTTTGGTGAGGAGAGCTGATCCTGAGCAAGACTCCTCTGTTCTGTGTGCAGCAGCTGTAGCAAAACTCCTGCTACTTCATGAACTCCATGACCCAAGGTCTACTTAACCCAGACACACTCCAGTGACCTGTCAAAGGCAGAGAGGAGGTCTTGGGTTGCTTTTGTGGATTGGGGTTTTTTTCAGTGGGTGTTTTTGTTCTTTTTAGTGAATTTTCTTGCTTGTGGTCATTGATATAGTATAGCACCCACTTGAAAATCATGGAGTTCCTAATGCTTCCAACATAAGAAGTAACCAAAATAAAGAGAGTTCTGGATGAGCTTGATTTTGCTGAAGACTCACTGTGTACTTTGATTCAAGTCTATTGTTAGGTATTTCACAAGTGTCCCAAAGGTTTAAGTGAAGATAAGATTGTGTTTTTATAACTAAGAGAAGTTAATCACAAACCTTTAAAGTAGTGTCTTTGGTTTGACTCTTCTGATGTTAACTGAGTTTCTTTATTCAATTGTTTCAATATGTCAGACTTAACTTTCTCTTTTTTTTTTTTTAATTTTTTAAATCACTTCTTAACAAAAATTGAACATGGAGTGCCTTAAATGAAAGAATCCAAGGTTTAAGATGCACGTTATAATCTCTTCCTTCAATATTTTAAGAGATGAAAGTAAAGGTTTTCTATTTCAGGACTTACGCTACATGATAAGTGTGTTAGCTGATTGCATTTCTTTAATGGAAAAGTTTGTCTGATGCTTTTGCAGCTATTAGCTTGTGATCAGAAGTAGATATGTATGGATGGAGAAATACTCACTGACTTAATTTGGACCATTTCTAGTGTTTTATTGTGATATGAAACGGGGTGAGGAATCAAAAGCAATAAAACTCACCTTGTCTGAAAAGCCAGAATGCATTTTTATGGTCCTTAGCCTGCATGTCCCAGAGGTATAGCATAGCAACACCCTGAAAAATCTCATTTCTAACAGGTTCTCTTTTCTGTGGCCTATGAGAATTTCTGCCCCTTGGGCTCAGCCCCCCATCATCCAGTGGGCAGCAGCCTCCCAGGATGGAGGGGCTGCTGATACCCAGGGGAGCAGGGGCCCAGCCATGGGGATGCTCCCCTTTCCTCCTGCTGCAGAACTGTTGCATACCTGTGAATTTGACAGCTGCGTAGCAATTGATATCTTCCCTTTTTTTTCATGGTCAGTGAGCCACAGCTGTGGCTCAGCACAAGGCATGGTGAGTAATATTTATGGCACTGCACCTGCCTTGAACTCCTTTGTGCATAAAGTGTTTTGGTCTGTTTTTGTTTCTGTCTTTCTGACAGTGTTTTTTAGCACCTTGGTTTAGCACCTACATGCTGAATGTTCAGGTACTAGTCTGTGTCTACACATGTGACTCCTTTTACACCATCCACATCCTGTTGAGTCTTGCTTCAAGATCTGCTGCTGGATGTTTACCATTCTCAGTCATCTGCTGAAGATCTGTGTGTCTGCAGGCCAAAAGCACCAGATACCATTGCTATATGCTCTTATTCTTTGCCCAAATTCTTCCTCAAGGGCAGAGCCAAGAATTGTCTTGAACTAATTCTCACATCATCCTGTGTCGAGGAAACTCATGCTGTAGCCTTTTACTTCTTGTTACCTGTGTTCACAGAACAGATCTTCCTTTTCTTACAAAATCCTTTGTCCCACTAGCTCCCGGAATGTGCTGAAAGTTACCAGATATGTCATGAATCCAGCAGCTCCCTGATACTCTCTTAGGATGTATTTGTTACTCCTCTGACATCTTAGGACAGCCCCAGGAGTTGTTGCTACTTTTCTGGGAAAAGGCATAGACTCTGGATGGCAGATCTTGTTTAAGATTGTGTACATATTAGGGATGATTTAGGGGAGCAAGGAACTGATTTGTTGGAGGATAATTAGCACTTCTGTGTGTTGGCAGGCTCATTAAGAAGTTCTCCTGATGTGGCGTGTGCAGAGGGTGCTCCTCTGTTGCCACAGCTGACAAAGGACATCACTCAAAAGATTGTGGAAAGACAGTCTGAAGTACCAAAGAAGTGTTGGCAGCTGATGAGTTGATTGCTGCAGGCATAGCTTTTCCCAAGATGTGGTTGGGAGGTGTCAGATGGCTTTTCCCATGCAGTGAATGAGCACAGCCATCATCACTGACCTACTGGGGACCATTTGTCCTAAGGAGTTTTTGCCGTGGTGTAAATGCTAAGCTTCATCTCCAACATTCAGCAAACATCTCTGTGCTGTAAGAGGCTTCTTTTAAACTCTTGATCTAGCGGAAGATGCAATGATAGAGCAGTGTGGAGCCTGTTCCTGCTAATTACTCCTGTCATAATAAATTTCAAAGAAGTCATTTAACTTCATTGGAATAGTTTCAAGATGCTGTTGGTATAGATTTCCCGACTATTCAGACTAAAGGAGAAAGTGAAATAAAAAGTGAGCTTCTTCCCATCTAAACTGAGAAGGAAGAGGGTTGGGAGCAATCAGGAGCAATCCTCTCCTATTGTTATATTTACTACCTTTTTTTTTTTTTTTTTTTAACTTTTCTGGTGAAATTCAAGAAGGCATTTAACTCTCTCTTATTTCAGGGTGTTTCAAGACCATACTGTCGAAATTCTCTCCAGTTTGAAACTTGATCTGTTTGTCTGTCAGCTGTAAGAGGGAGAATATCTCAACACTTTTTATATTTTAAAAGCCACACCTCAAAATTGTTATTGTTGGTCTTTCTTGTAGACACTTGAAGCATTACCCAAATATTCAGTGAGTTACCTGGTGTCAAGTTTATGACAACTGCCTAGTACCCTTCTTGACATGTCCTGATTCTGCTTCTTGGAAGGTCCTCCTGCTTTAGGATTTTGACTTCCCCAATTTTTTTTTTTTTTGCTCTTTTGCACTGAAAATCTGCCTTTACTTGTCTAATTTTATAATTTCTTTCTTGTTTTGTGCTTTGATTTCTTGCTTTCTCCCTCAGCTGCAAAGCATAGTTTTTACAAAGGTGTTGTCTGGCTTATACCTCTTGGGAGCTTTGTCTGCATCCCAGTCAAGACTGACTGGAATTTTCAGTGGGTGTGAGGGTGAATATCATTATTTGATGAGCACTTGCATTGCATTCTACTGCTACCCTCAGAGAAAGAAAATTGATCATGTTTGGCTTTGCACTGGTCTTGTATGGCCCTGAGTGTCAGGAATGAGAACACTGTGAGGATGTTCTTCACAGAAGCAAATAGCAAATGTTCAAAGCTTTTTTTTTAATTTTTTTTTTTAATTTTGTATATGGTTTTACAAGGGTGCATTATTTTCTGACATGTTAACTCCTAGCTTTAGAGGACAGCAGCAACTTCTTTCTCTTTGGGTGTCAATACCTTTGTTTTTCAGTCATGGAAATTACTTGTACAACACCATTATTTCTGCACAGGAGGCTGGATTGATTTGATAATTTAAATTTAATGGAAACCATCCATACTTCAGTGACAGTCAAGCAGCATGACTTCAGAAAAGAATGAAATGCAGAAGTTGCAATATTAGAGCTAATAGTATAAGGACCTCATGTATGCTTTCTCTGTAGCTACATGACAATACAGATTTCATTTTTTAATGCTGTTTAAATGCTATGAATTATTATTATAAAATGGGTAGAAAAAGGAAGTTTTCTTTTCCTTTTGTGTTTGCTTGTTTGATGGAAACTGTTCTTAAATGACAAGCACCTTCTTCCCTCCATTCAAATTAACAAAAATCCTTTATTAAAATGTCTCTGCTTTTACAGATGAAGATGATGATGTTGATGGCTCAACACAAGGATCAACAAAAGATATCCAAATTTCAACTGATTCAAGTAAGCAAAAGTTTAGTAAGGGATTATTAGTTTCTTTATTCATATAATAATCTTTATTTGCATAATCTTAACTTGTATTGATTTATGACAAAATATTAAATGGTTGTTTTTCCAATGTTAGGTTTCAATTTCAGGTCCAAACTTTTGGTCCAACTCATTTATCCAGGGCGTTAAAAAAATATCTCCTTGGTATTTTTCATTGGTAGGTTGACAAAAGTGGCAATCTGTTCATTACCTTGACAAATATGTCATTTCTCTCAACTTGGTAATTGAAGAAAGAAAACTTGGTGTTAATAATCCATGGATAAGCAGCAAATTTAAAGGGCAGACAGCAATGTCTTTTCAGAGCCTTTTGCTTCTAAGTTTGCTTGATCCAAATTTTGCTGGGGACATCAAGTGAACTTTTTTTTTTTTTTTTTTTGGCTTGGGCATGTTGCCATAAACAGGACTGAGCAGAACTGGCTGCTTTTTACGCAGTTAAATTTTTAAGTATGTGGAGTTTTCTGGTGTTGGTAACAAACAAATTCTTGCTTTTTAGAAGATGAGGTAAAACTGCAATTTAAAAGCTTCCCACCCCAATATCCACATTGGTAAATAGAACAACATGGTATATGCTACTGAAAGTAGCTTAATGGATTGTTGTAAAAAAGGATGTTTCAAATGAATATTTTTTTTTTTTAATTATGAAGGTCTTGCAAAATTAAGAGGCTAATTGTGCAAATGCAATTTGGAATTTTTTATAGTTTAGTTCAATAAGTAGTTAAATCAGTTATAGAAGAGATCTCAAGCATCCTCTTGTTTTACTTTCTTAGTTTCTTAATGTTCCTTAAGTTGTGATGCACTGCCATGCTTCCCTACTATCAGAAAACACTCTAACTGCAGTTGTCTACACAACTTTCACTTTTTCCAATGTTTTAGGTGATTTAAGTGGTTGAGTGTGAGGACTTCTACATTTTAACAATAAAGGCTTTTACTGTTATGACTGTCAAAAAGAGCAAGTAATGTGTTCAGGTATTTCAACTGAATTCATTGAAAGCATTAGAAGATGCCAGTTCAGCTTTAGTCTAACCTTCCCAAAAGAAGAAAAAAAATATGAAAATTCAGGGCAGGATGCAAAAATATGTCATTTGTTCAGGCCATCTCTGAACTGGAAAAAGTAGCAGTGAATGGTATATATTCAATGGTCATGCAAAGTATCATTAGTTGTGTTTTAAAAAGATTAGTGGCAAAAACTGTTTTCCAGAAGAAGCAAGGACAGCATATGGAGAGGGATTTTTCCCCTAAAGATACTTTAAAAAACATTAAGCTTTCATAAAAAGGGCCATTGATTAGTTGAACTGGCAAAACTGCAGAATATTCCTGTTACATCTGTGAACAGGGGGAAATGTGAATGGAGGAGGGATTGTGCCACAGCTCAGAGAAGTTCTTGAGTGCAGTGAAGACACTGAGCATGGGGAGCTCTGTGGTTGGACTTAGTCATGAGTCTCTGCTTCAGTGTGATGTAGAGTATGTCTTCTGTGGGGTTAGAATAACACAAGGTTAATTCTGCTCTGGAAGAGTCCAAAGAGATTTCAAATGGGGTCTATTATTCTCTAAGTAAATTAATAATGTTGCTTTCAAGACACTTTCAGATAATGTAGGTATTGTGTGCAGTTCTACCTTCCAATCTTCAGGTTACAGTTCTCGTATTTTTGTGATAAGCTTGGAGAAATAACCTGTTTGACCAGAAGTGAAAAAGCATTTGAAAAATTTGATGCTTGTCTCTTGCTTTCATTTACTTGATGAAAAGTCAGATGTCTTCCCAAAGCAATACAAGTATTTACAAAGCAGCTACAGGAAGATCTTTTTCTGTAACTGCTTACAGATAAATAAACACATGACACGTTCCTCAGCAGATGCTTGGAAAGGCTCTAGAAAGTAAGAGAAGGGTTAATAAGTGGCTAGCAGAATGAGAGGACAGCTGTTAACACAGATTTGTGCTACAAAATTGAAACTAGGGAAGTTTGAGCTGCTGAAGAAAACAAGTTCAGAGAAAGCACACACCTGCAAATGGCTCTCCTGGAAGAGAAAGAGCTAAAGAAAGAAAGAAGGGAGGAAAGGAAGGGTGGGAGGAAGGAATCTGGGATTCTAAAAGGCTCTTTTCAAGGGGCAGTAAAAGAAAAAATGCATAGTTCTCACATACATAAATGCCATCTTGTAGGTTATGAATCCTAATATTGAAATATACCAAAATTCTGTAGTCCCCACTCTTTTAATATGATGTAGCATAGAGCATAGTAGAAATAGAGAAGAAGAGGATGAAGCATGTAAGTAACACAGGTTGTTTGGGGAAGAGTGGTTCTTGGTAAGCTATGGTGCTAGAGTTTAGTCTTTTAATAATAATTTTCACAATGTCACACTCAGCATAGGCCTCTAGTTTCTTAAATGACAAAATGTTTTAGCACCACATCATTTTCCTATCTGAGTCACAAGCCACATGTAAGTCTTTTCAGAAGCTATGTCCTGCCTGTGGGGATTTGGAAGTCAAAGTTATGAACTTTGGACTCATCCAATGCTGTTTTATCCTTTTCCCAGGAAAACTTGGTATCTTAAATTCCACACTTAGGTAAATTATGCCTGGAGTTAACCTTTTGTAGTTACTTTCCCCTTGGAAAGGGTAAGCATAAATAACAGGTTATTTTCAGTTCAGTATCCCACAGTAAGGAAAACAAAATTGTTTTTCGGGAGAAAGTCCTGATACTATGTACTCTGACGCAACAGGAAAAGAAAAATTGCGTAGCAGTGAGGTGCCATTATTACAAAACAGGCAGTGACTCCTTTAAATACCACAATTTGATAAGTGTGTCTGTGGCATATTAGCAAAGGGTTTTATATATCTACATATATACATCTACTAAGTAGGGGTATGTAGACTTCACTTCTGCAACAGGATTATTTTCTAATATTTAAAAATGGGAACAGATGTGAGAAAGAGCTTTACCTAACTTCAGAAGTGATTATAGTGTATCTTCTTGCCAAATCTAGTTAGACAAATCAGACTGGTGTAAGAAGCCCTTAACTTACACATGTTGGATGTGCTCTTGACTCAGATTTCTGGATTACCAATTGCAGTATGTAGCCATTTGTTCGTTTGTTAATGTGTAAGCTCATGTGCAAGCAAGCTATTTTTCACTGGGTTGCAGTAAAAGTGTCCCGTCAGGAGGACAGTGACCAAGTTAGATATGATTTTTCACTGATAAAGTTGAGGAGTATTTTGTGTGATGGATATAAGATTAGCTGCATTATGTTTATTTGTCTAAGAAATATGCTTGAGCTTAAGACATTACTACTGGTCTGTAGATCTAAACTTGTTCTTGTAAACCAATTTATTTTGATAATCAATCCAACTGTTCTTTGACTGTTCTTGAGACATGGAGAGCTCATAAGAAATTCTCCAGTTACAATTGCTAGGGATTCACTTAGGCCAACTAGTATCTCATTAGAGCAACCTGCAAAGGCAATTCAAGTGGAAACATGTACTACAACTTGGATGAGTGTTTTTATTCTCACATGGTTGTCTACTTTCTGGATTACTAGAGAAAACAACAGAGATTTTGATAGTGTTATGAAAGTTCATGCTTAGAACATCAGCTGCTGTCAGAAACCAGAGTTCACTTGTTTTCTCAAGTTGTGTAAGCTCTAAAGAAGGTCACTCAGGACACAGTGTGTCTTTTGGTTAACATTTGTCTATTCTGTAGTTACTATGGAGATCACTCTGACAGAAATCTCTGTCTAAAAGAATTCCAATCCTTCTGGCATCAATCCAGCAGAATTTAAAGGAGTAGGTTGCCTTCTGATGTGTGCTATGGCCTCAATGGAATTATTTTTGAGTTTCAAGGGTACTTTAATATAAGAGTTGATGATATTTATATCTTCCTTATATTGTGGCTAGAAAGAAATTGGCAACAGACACAACCGCTATGATAAAAATGTGATTTTTTTATCTTCTTATCTTTTTTCCACTGTGATTGGAAAAATTAAAATCTGTGATGATACTACTTTTCTTATCAACAAAAAGAATTGAAAAGTCAGAACCTGTCATACCAGCTTGGGTGTGGCTCTGAACAACCTGATCTAGTGAAAGATGTCCCTGTCAGGATTCTTGTATTCCATGATCCTTGAAGATCACTTCCAACCCAGACACTTTTATAATTCTGTGATTTTATTTGTTCTGTCTGTTTTCTTTTGTACATGCATCTGTCATACAGGCTTTCCTCCAAAGAATCACAGCGTGGCTGAGGTTGGGGGCAGTATGGAGGTTATCTAAAACAGCTTCCTGCTCAGGCCAGGTTACTCGGAGCAGTCTGTCATGTTCAGTAAGGTTTTGAATATCATAACAGAATCATAGAATGGTTTGAGTTGGAAGGCACCTCAAAGATCATCTAGTCCCTAACCCCATGACATGGGCAGGGACACCTTCCACTAGACCAGTCAACATTGCCAGCTTTATCCCTGGAGAGACTAGGATGACTTTGGAGTAGGATGGAGGCTGTACTGGGGACTGCTTTGCTGTGCAAAGAGGCCTTCATGAACGTAATGAGAATGCCCTTGTGCACACTTTGTGCCATAATCAAGAAACATCCTTAAGAAGTGGACAAGTCAACACTGAAAAAGAAGTCCAAGTCACATCTAAGAATGAGGAGAAATAAAAGTCATGAGAATTAAGGTATCAGGATTTTTCTTTGAGGGTTAGAATCTAATTTTTAAAAGACTGCTTTCACCTGTTATTTGATAATCCTTTAGTTCTATGCTGTCTGCTTTTGATTGAAGTTGGAGAACATACAGTAAAGTAGAAATAGTGGATTAGGTACAACATATTTAGTTTCAGGTGGTTCAGGAAAGCTAGCACTGAAGTGTCCTTTCTAAGTAGTTATACACAGCATTCTTTCCTCATAGTCTGCTGCTGCAGCATTGAGATACCCGTGATGCACATTTCTGCCTGGATTCTTGCTTGTTTTTTATCAGTCACCAGTTAGAAGTGGTTCACTGATTTTCTTCCTCCAGTGGCAAACGGCTATTTGCTAGTGTGTTTCATTGAACTTAAATACTGATGTATTTGAAAGCAAAAGGGTCTTAGTGTTTTATATTTTATTCTGTACTGTAAAGTATTTCCAAGCTGTAAGGGAAGCATGGAAGTAGGTTCCAGCATGTGACACAACTCCTTTACAATGTGTCAACAGACTGTATGATTAACCAGTTGTGTGGGCATTACAGCTGGTATATGTGGCTTTCACTTAATATTTCTAACATTTCAAGAATTGCAAGTGATAGCTTCTGGTGATTGTGCTACTTGATGATGAATGCAAGTGTACAGATTTATTGTGAGATCAGACTGTAACACCGTACTAAAACAATGGGTGACTTTTGTTAATCATTCAGTCCAACACTGCAATAAAAAGGGCATATTCTGTCAGTGAGAAATAGTTATGTCTGCTGTAAAGCATGAGCTCTCTGGGGAGTACGTGCAAGAACCTGCAAAACTGAGCAGCTCATCAGATGTCTTCACAAAGATGTGATCAGGAGAGGACACAAGGTCTGTCTTCATGGAATCTCCTTCTTGGTCTGGATTGATTAACTTGGTTTCCTTTCCAGAGGCAGTAAGGAAACATGTAGTGCATTGGTAATATTAACTTGTTCCTAAAACATTTTGCTATTAAAAACTCTTTAAAATGTTGCTTAAGAGGGAGACTTAGTCATAGAGCAGTCTGTACCTGTATCATAGCCCATTTTTGTGAAAGGTGAACCTGAAATCCTTCACTCTTCACTCTTTCACAGACATCTGTGCAACAATCTGTGTTCAACAGTTTGAGCATGGACTCAATAAGGCTTTAGTGAAGTGGAACACAGCTAAATGCTGAAGGTCTTCATTTGCTGTACCTTCTTTCTTCTGCTTTTTCTGTTGTCCCTGTCCTTTCCTCCCATTGCCTGTATACTTGACCATCTGTCTTAGGGTCTCTCTTTGGAAGCACATTCTCAGAACTGGCAGTACTTTGGGAGCTGTTCTGAGAGGGGTGGCACTTTGTCTTGGTCTTCAAGTTATTCAACTTGTCAATAATAAATGCAGTCTTGAATGCTGAGGCTGAAGAAGCAATAATATAATTTAATTCTAACAGTTGTATCAAAAGCCAGGATAAAACTGTGATACTTCTTCCTCTTTCCTTTCTGAATGTACCCTTGTTTTAAACAAACAGTAACAAAACAACATTTAAAATATTCAGCATCAAAGCTTGTCCTGTGACAAGGAATGTTCCCATGAAAAAACATTTCAGTGGGTTAAAAGCAGGTTTTTAGTAGTTATATTATGCTCTTCCTATTCAGGTAACTTTCTGATTGAAGTTGTCAGTTAATGAAATACAATTGTTTCAATTCAGGTAAACAAACACTGAAGATATTTGATGGGAATGATGCAGTGAAACGCAACCAATTTCGACTAATTTCAGTTCCAAGGATTGCAAAAAATGAAGAAGTTGTGGTAAGATAACCAGTGAGGGTCAATTTTCCAATATCATTTCATATTACAATAGTAAAAAGCTAAATTTTATAAATGTAACTCAACAACAACAGTCAGTGAATATTACAATGTAATTTGACTTCATGTAGTGCTTTCATTTTAGAACATCTGAGAAAATAGTAACTTACATATCTGTAGCACAGTGATGACCACAGTATCATATGTTGAGCAGATATTCTGCTTCTTGGTGTTACCCTGAAGCCTGATTTTACTGATACAAGCAATACAGGATAACCAGCTCCTCAGATCTTGCTCCATTTCTGTAGTAGTGGTTTGGTATTTATCCTGGACAGCCACCAACATTGCACTTGAGTTAATCAGCTTGAATACTAAAGCTTGTTATAGTTATCTCCACCCCTTGGTTGTGAAAGCAGTCAATCATTTATCACATGCTGACCACTCCCTAGCTTTTCCAGTGCTCCATCTGGGATGGAAGGATTACTTGGTACTAAATCAAGTGTGCTGTACAGGTCTTTATTTACTGGGCTAGACAGGGGCCCCACACTGAGAGAGGGAGAATAGGGTGGTTTGCAATAGAATTCTGCGTGGTGAAGTCTGAGAGTCAAAACAGACTTGGTAAAGTCTGAATATATTACATCAGAACTTTGACAAGGATTTTTATCTTGATACTGTGCTCAAAATCAGCAGGAGTTTTACAAAGGGTTTGTAATTTTCTGTCTGTCAAATATATTAAAGAAAAACTATGTACAGGACTGAAAACACTTTTAATTAGGAGTGCTACTTGCCTTTCAATCACATTTCACCAGGTTGGTGCTTTTAATAGCAGAGAAGAGGAATACAAGTTCTTATATGTGAGCTGTATTGACTGCAGCATCTGTGTTATGGATGTAAAATTTCTGTGTGCATCTTGCAAGGACAGCCCTTCCCTTTCCTCTTTATAGGTCTGTGGGTTCAGGGCAGCTTTGTGGCTGAGAAGCTCACTAATTTTTAGCATCCTTAAGTGCAAGAAAACTGAGTAGCAGAGTTGGGTTCAATCAGGTGTAATTTGCAATTTTCCTTGTGGAGTAAATTTTACATGCATGTGTGTAGATTTATTGGACTTGAATTTTTATGTTTGGTCTTAAAATGGCTATCACTTGACAAAAATACTGTGGATTGTCTTCAAATGCCTGAATATATCAAGTTCTCTTTCATGTTCACTTGAATTTGTTGTCAAAACTTCACTCTTGTTTTGATTTCTTTTTTTGCCATTGCTATGTATCTGCTGCTCTGAGGTTAGAACATGCATTAAAGGTTCATTTCATAAATCAGGTATTTATAATGTCTGTGGCTGCATATGTATTAATGGTATCTCCAAGTAAATGTTAATTTGTCTTGCTGTGTTTAGGAGGCTGCTTTGAGGGCGTACTACATAAATGATGACCAGCAGGAGTATGAGCTTCAGACCTTTACACAGCAGGTGCTGCTCTCTGATGATGTTATCAACAGGAATGATGCTGCAGAGGACAGCAACTTGGGCTCAGTATTCCGAGAATCTGTTCCTGAAGCTTGGATCATCAGAGCCAAACCAAAGGACGAGGAAGTGATCAGAATTTATCCTGCCTGGCTAAAGTGAGTATTTTCCTTCTCGATCACAAGGTTATCCTTCTGGGCTACATTTGTCCTCTGTACTCTAGCCCTGTTTGCTTTAGTTATTGAAGCTGCAGAGCTCTAACAGAGAGTGTAGTTTCTTTTTCTGTATTTCAGGATTCTTCTGTTCATTTTTCCATATGGGTAGTGTGCATAGCATTCATTTCCATGCCTGGAAACTCTTGTGTTTCCTTACATGCATGGAACATACAGTGCAACTTGTGCAGTTCTATTATCATGTGTCTGGTTAGAAAGATGTAACTTTATATTAACTACATCTCTAAACGAATGATGACATACACATACTTGAAAAATTGATGAATTTTTTCAAAGAAATGTGAAGTAGGAAGAACTACAGTGCAACTTCCCATGTGAGGTGACGAGGGAAAAATAATTAAGAATTAAAAAAAACTTATACAATTTCCCACTGAGACAGTATGACTTTAAGCATCTTAAGTAGTGGAAACAAAATGGTCTGGACCTGCTAATTTCTGAAGGCCTTTGAGATAAAATTTAACCATGAGTTAATTTTGCTGTTGCAACTGCCTTGACAAGTTTTACAAAAGACTTGCAGATTGGGAAGAAGCTGATCTATAGTGTTACAATTGTAACTAGCAGTTCCTCCAGAAGAAAATGTTTTCTTGTCTGCGGCGTTGATACCACATCTGTCATGAGACTCAGTTCTTCAACTAATGCAAATATGTCTGAGAAAATTCTGTACTTAGTTTGAAAAGGTACATGTAGGATAGATCCTAAAATAAGTATTTTTCTCCTTAGGGTGGGAATGGCATATGTTTCTATACGAGTAAATAAAGATAGCACTGTGCAGACTGTGATCAAAGAAGTGCTCCCGTTACTTGGAAGGCAGGTAAGTGAAAGATCCTAACTGAGTGACTCTGGAAGAATGTATTTTTCTCTTCAGAAAAATTGCAGTCCCTGAATTCACAGTTATTGTAAATGTTGTTAGCATTTGGCAGATGATCTTTTGTGACTGACATGTTACTCAAAGCTTAACACAATCTTCAGGGTAGGTAGGCATGGTTGCTCTGTACCATGAGTGGTCTGGGCCAAGCATATTTAAATGCGTGAACACCATGATTCTTGGGGTGCAGCATTTTTTTGTTTGTTGTTTATGTCTTGTAATATTTAAAAAAGCACTTATGTATGTAGCTACTCAGGTAATTTTACCTTGTTGGGAAATTGACAATCACTGTTAGGGTGATCTTGCTTGTCTCCTAATTATTTATGCTGCTTTGAAGGGAATTATAAAATCATAGCATATCTCGGTTGGAAAGGACCCACTGAGGATCACTGAGTCCAACTTCCTGCTCCTTGCAGGATTACCTAAAAGTGAAGTGTGTGACTAACAACATTTTCCGGACACTTCTTGAACTCTCACAAACTTGCTGCCATGGACACTTTCCTAGGGATCCTGTTCCAGGTACCAGCCATGCTTTCAGTGAGGAACCTTTTCCTAGCATCTAACTTAAGTCTGCTTAATGCAGCTTTGCTCTCTTTTCCTTGGGTCTTGTCACTGGTCACCAGAGAGAGGAGATTGGCACCTCTCCCTTCACTGCCCACCTTAAGGAAGCTGCTGACCACAATGAAGTCACCCCTCAGCCTCCTCTTCTTCAGGTGAACAAACCAAGTGACCTCAGAGAGGTCCTTTCCAATCTTGGCCTTGAGACTTTTCATCATCTTGGTCACTGTGCTCTGGACACATTCAGTTGGGTTGATATCCATTTTATTCTGTGTCACCCATTTCTGCCCCCAGCACTGGAGGTGAGGCTGCCCCAGCTCAGAGCAGAGCAGGACAATCCGCTCCCTTGCCCAGCTGTGATGCTGTGCCTGATACACCCCAGGACAGAGTTGGCCCTCTTGGCTGCCAGGACACTGCTGGCTCATGTTGCCATTCAAGTTGCCATTTATACAATCTACAAGATCTTTTTCCACAGAAACGCTCTCCAGCTCTTATCCCCCAGTTTGTATTTTTAAGCAGGGTTACCCCATCCCAGGTTGAGAATCTGGTGGTAGCTCTTGTTAAAAATTTCATATGGTTGGTGATTGCACAGGTCTCCAGCACATCCACATCTCCCCATAAAAGTTCCCTCTCTCTGAGGATATCCACTCTTCCTCTGAGCTTAGTATTATCAGGAAACTCACAGTGCATTTAATTTCCTAATCCAAAAAATTTATAAAAACATAAATGGGCACTGCAGAAATTTTCTTCCTGTGGTGGCAAGCAGCATCTCTATAGCCCCCAAGGGCTGCAAGGAAGGGCTCAAGGTTAAAACAGCACCCATGTTCTTAACTGTCTATGTTGCTCCCCACATCTCTGGAAAATTCTAGACACCTCTTGTAATCTTGTAGATGCACATGCTTTCCTTGGACAATGATCTCTCTTCTATCTGCCTGTCCTTCTTGGGGTTAGTGCCAAAACAGCATGACTTTCAGGAAGCACATGAGAGTAGACTTTGCTAGCATGCCAAGCCATTGGCAGGCCCAGCCTCTCCAGTGTTGAGGCACAAAGCTGTCGTGTGCCCACTTCAGTCAGCACCTGGGGCTTGTGAGCACACCAGAAAATCAGCAAAGTTCCACTGTGCTCCAGGGTACAGCCATGCTCACAGAGGGGACGGTGTGGTTATTTACAGGGTCCACAGGCACATCCATGTGACTAGCTCTCTGCAGTAAATGATAATCGTACACCTGTCTAGGTGTATCCAGCTGTGTAAACCATGCAGCTTGTTTTGGCTACAGGATACTTCCAGGATTTTTTTTCAGTCAGTTTCCTCAAGTGCTGTGGACCTTTTAACAAAAATAGGAACAGCCATGTCCGAAGTTTTGTCTCATCTGAAAAAAACAACTGTCAAACAGTAGAGTTGAAAACTCCATTGGGGGAAGATCTTCGTATCTCTGCATTTGGGCAGCCAGTTATATACTGTAAAATACTTGTAATAATTGTAATATACTGTAAAATTCTTTGGCTTAATTGCAATTTCTCCAGTAGGGATAATTTTTTAATGTTCAACCTTGTTTCTCTGTATAAACATGTACATACAGGAAATCTCTTTTTATTATCCAGAATTTGCTTGTACTCCATGTAGTTACTCTCATCAAGTATCAGGCAAAGCACAGGTAGGCAGTTATGGCTCTTAACACCCCTGTTCATGACACATAAAACAAGATCATTTGTTTCTTGGGTCTCAAGGCCAAAATTTAAGACTCTTCCTCATTCCTGAGTGCCATATGTTTGCAGGGTTTCAGTCATTGTTGTAAATGGTTCAGGTCCTGGCTCTTCTGATCCAGCTGCAAGGCACTTGAGTGGTCCCTGGCAGTAGTTTGGAGAAGAGATTGTGACCCACATGTGAAGTGGGTTTTGTGCCATCAATGCCTGGAGTGTCCCAGGAGATGGGGAATGGTCAGTCTGCTTTTGCCAAGCTCGTTCCTGGGCCATCTTCTCCAAGAGCAGTCCTGCATGCTGTCTCTGGAAGAAAATACCCCAGATGAGCTGCTCATTGCTGAAGCAGGAATGGGATTAACTGTGATGTATATAGGGGTCCCTTCACAAAGTGGCTGTGAGAGTGCCAGTGTTTTTAGGAGCATGGGAATGTGATGCCATGAGTGTGTAAAATGAAGATTATTCCTGTCTTGGAAATAGTAGGTTAGAGGAAGAACATCATGATTGATTTAAAAATATTTAATTTTTAAAGGATGCTTAATTTTCCATGCTCTGTTATACACTGTGTACAGGATATAATTCACAATAATGTAAACATCTGTCAAAATTTAGTTGGTCAGAAGCTGCATTTACATGTTGTATCTTTTGGCAGACGGAGTGCCTCCAGAATTTCAAATTGGTGGAAGTGCTTATGGGCAGTAAGCAAGGTAAGTGAAGGACCAAAATTGGCCAAAGACATGGGAATGGAATGGAAATGGGAATTTTCCTCATTTTAATAGTCACAGTTCATTTTCTACTATAAAAACTAGGAAACTTCATGAAAATGTTGAAATACTTAATCAGAAGTGATGCTGATTCTTTTCAGTCCTGTGTGTCCTGTGGGAATAAGGTTCCCCTTCATTATTACATAAAAACTCATTTGTGGTTTCTGGTGGGTATTGACACTTTTGTCGTGTTTTGGGGAGCTATGTTTAATTGACACAATTTTCTTAATTGCAGTTATTTATTAATAACGTTAATATTTATTAAAGATTCATTCTAAAGTTTAAATGTCTTCCACTGTCTTCTTTCCTGCTGACACAGCCCCTGAAAAAGAGTAAGTTTATCCTAGGGCAGTCCCAAGTAATATGTTTGTGTGTCAGGAAGAACAGAAATCTGCAGTCCTAGCATTGCTCAAGTGTTTTCTGATCCTATTGGAGTTGGGCTGTGTTCTCCAAGTTGACATCCTTCTGTGCTTCAGTATTTGTAAGGTTTCATGGGCAAATAAATGAAGACATTGAAGTAGTCTAATGCTCTGACCACAGCTGAATAAATACCTTTATCATTCAAATACTGTCTCAATGCTTTGCTTCATTTGCAAGCTTTATTGGGAAGCTGTTTTATATGGTTATTGTGGCTTTGTGGATGTCATAACATTGGTTGGTTTCTGGTGCTCTGTTTTAAAGCATTGTTTGCAACCTGAATTCACTGGAAGTTGTTGGAATTGTTTTAATATTTTGATAAACCACAGAAGTTGGTTATTATTGTACTTGTTAGGAAATATAAAGTCTGCTGTCAAACTGTTAGATTATTATCAAAGTAGTGCTTGTCTTTTGAGTGGGTTCAGGCTGTTTCTGCCTTTTTTTTAGAGGAGGATGGCATTTAAGAACTGTGGAAAAGGCTGGCCTGTTCTAAGCACCTGTGTGTTTTTGCTGTTGGAGAAGTAGTGCAGGTCTACATGGTCCTTTATGAGAAAATTAGTTGTAAGCAGAGCTGTACTTTCCCCCTAATTTTTCTTCTTATTGTTTTTGTGTAATTGAGTCTGATAATAATTTCCATGCTCTCTAACATGATTGATGTTCTTGCCCCCTCCAGTTCAGCGCATGGTCTTGGATAATCAGGAACTGATCCTTAACAGACTCAAGGACATAAGAAAGGTAAATCTGAATAAGAAACAATTTTTTTTTTAACAAGTACAGAGTCCTGTTTCTTACAGAAAAAGTAAGTTGCCCCCTAAGAGGCTCAAGGGTAGAGGAGCTAAGTGCTTGAACTGAAGTTTCTTTCTGTTTCTGATATTCTCTAGGCCTAGAGGACATGATTGCTAAGGGCAGAACTATTTTGAATTTTGCTTCACAATAACATTTTGCCAAATGTCATTTATTTTCCTTTTTTTTGGTAGACTTCAATACGTCAGATGAATCAAACAAGATTTTACATTGTGGAAAACAGTAAATCCGTTGTACAAGTAAATTTATTTGTTAGTGGCCTTCCACTTCAACTATCCCCTGAAGAATACACAAATATTCTCAAGGAAGAATTAGCTATCAAAAGTAAGTAAACAGGTATATTTTCAGGCATATTTTACAGAACAAAATAGTAGCATCAACAAAGAACAAAGTAGTAGCATCAATTGCTCATTTTTCTTACAACTTTAACTTTTTTCTGACTTGATTTTAAAAAATCATTCTGTCTTTACTCTCACGTGAGCTTTTTAAATCTCTTTAACATGCTCACAGTTGCAGGAGAGATGTGACAGCTCATTATTTACAGAATAATTATTATGTTACTCTAGTTATATGTGACTACACTTTTTTTTTTAATGTGTGTGTTTGTGTGAAAAACCATCACTTTTTAGAAGAATTACGCATAACTTAAATCATGTGCAAAATATCCCTTGCTTTTTTTAACCTCTAACACTTTTTATCTGGGCTGTTGTCCATGTTAGTCATGAGCTCTGTGCCCCATCATGGGGAAGTATGAGCAGTGTGTGCACACACATATGGACAAACACTCAGGGAAAAAAATTTAGTTGTCTTTTTCAAAGAAGTGTAATTGAATTTTCATAGTACTCCTTCAACCAATACTTTGTATAAACAGTGTCAGGAATGTGTCATGCTTTTTGTTGCAGGAAACAAAGCGTTTTTCCCAATCTTTTATGTCACTTCAAGAGGAATTAAACTTGAAATGCCAGAAAGAATTCTTAGTCACCTTTTATGAAAATCAATTTAGCTTTTCTTACTTGCAAAGTAAACATGAGAAGGAAAGTGTTAGCTGGAGGATCTCCCTGTATTTGTATAACTTTTAATATTTATTTATATTATATTTATGTAACTTTTTAAAATACTTTAAATATTTACTCTAAATGTACCCAAGGTTTTATGTGTTTATGTTTTTACCCTTTGCAGCAAATGTAGTATCTGTGAGTCATGTTTATCAAGCACAAGGTAAGCATTAAAATTCTTAGTCTTGCAAACAATGTCTATGTTCAAAACTGAAGCCTAATACTAGAGGCTGAAAGCTCAGAGTATGTTAGTCTTACTGCATAAGAAAAAGCCCTTCAGGTAAAATGTACCACATTGTATTTATGAAAAGCAGTGGATTAGTGTTACCTTACTAAAATTGTTAAAAGGTTGGCTTCATGCCTTGTGTACCAGAAGGCAGTAATATTTCATCATAGAAATGAGTTTTAAAGCTGCAGTTCAATTGAATAATCTAACACCACAGGACTGTTAAAAATCCTTCAATTGTACTATCTTTGGCTTTGAGACTACTAAAATTTGGTACTGCTTTCAGACTTACTGGGACTGTTTCATAGTCACTGTTTCCTAGCAGGGTTAAGAGCTAGCGTTCAATGCTGAAAGTTGAAGAAAATATATGTATTCATCCTTTGAGTTGTTTCTTTGCTTTTGCTGTATGAATTTTGTTTCAGCAAGGTTGGAGAAGCCATGAGGCTTCTGACAGCTGGAGCAGCAGTGGCTCTGGGCAGCTTTAGTGCAGTGGTCAGGTGGAGATCTGCTTTGGTAAAAATGTGAAGTGTGGAATTTTCTCTTCTGTATGTTTAGGTGTCTATAGTTGAGATGTTTCACGTCCTTTGGCAGACTTAACTTCCATGTCTGCTCAATGGCTCTTTCCACAGCATGGTTTTGAAGTCTGATGGGTGTGCTTCCTTTGTGCTATTTGCAGTCTTCACATGACTAATTGATACTGATTGATTTTCATCTTTTCAGGAAAAGCTGTAAAGCTTTCAGATATACCTTCTCCTTTCCATACTTGGTTTTGTGTAAAGTTGGTGTTGTGGTATTTGTCCCGTGTCACAGCACCATTAAACCAAATTTGCATGCATATGTTTTTCAGATGTTTCTGCTTTTATGTGATTTTTATTGTCACTTCCTTCTTGTGCTTGTATTTTTGTGTTTCTCATAATTTCCTAACTCTCCCTTTTTGTTGCAGCCAGGTTATATTACCAGCCTATATCTCATATACTTTCCATTATGCATTTTTGTCTTATCCTATTTTCCTCCTCACCAAATATTTTACTTTACACTAACTTGTCAGTGTTGATTTTGTCTCTTTTGTCTTGCCTTCTTCCCTAACTTCTCCATTCTAGTACCTAAGCCAACATAAAGTTCTAAACTTTGTTATTAGCCCAAATATTTACTTGCAGTAATTCTTACTGAGATATTGTTAATGAACAGAACTAATGGATTTTTAATAATTGGATACAAAATGAAATTTGATACCTTGTCACTTGTAGATGATAACAGAATGTTAGTCATGATGAAGAGTATGCAAATCGACCCTAACCCTGAAGCTCAAAGGAAATCTTTAAATATGCATTAGTTCTGTGCTGCAGTTGTTGCCTTCAAGTTGCTTTCCTTTAACAAAAATCTGATGTGTCTTTGAGGGTAGGAAGGAAGGTTTAAAAACAGAGTAACAATTCAACTGATAACAAACAACTGCAGAAAAAGTTTTGCTGAATAATGTCCTCAGTAAACTGAGTACTTTTGCTATAATATGACATCTATTTTATAATAATAGAAAATATAAAGAGTAGTTCTGATGCCTCTTTACAGGTGCTGTTGTACTCCAAATTTCATGTTTTTCTGAAGCTGAAAGAATATATATGCTAGTTAAAGATACTGTTGTCAATGACAAACCTCTGAATGCTGTGGTGCTTCCTGCAGTTATGGTAAGAGACAGGTTTGAATTTTAAAAATGTCTTTAAAAGAAAAAAATAACTGCCTTAAAACTCTTTCTGCTAGAACTAAAGGAAAATATGTTTTACTTAAGGAGGCCATACTGTAAGTAATGTGACCAAAAAAAATACTTCAGAGTCTATGTTTCATGTATATGATATATTCAGCGAGTTAAATAATTTGTCCTGTTATTGTTCAATTGTCAATCTACGGCTGCCTAACTGCAATTATAAAGGGGGGAAAACAATTATTTTCTCTTTGTTTCTTTCAATGATAAAAGTGTTAAGTGGGGTTTCAGCTGCAGCTGGTATGTCTTAAAATGCTTACAAGACTTTGTTATGGGAGGTAAATGTTTCCTCACTAACTGTGAGGTAAAATGTTTCTGCTTGTTTTCACAGTGACATTATCTTCATTTTCCTCATTCTGTAGCTGAGGGCAGTTCGACCGTGTTTGCCCCTTGAGGATTTCAGAAGAGCATAGTCTTCTGAAAGTCTTAGTGCAAGAGTCCTTTCACAAATTCAGTCTTGATTCTGATTTATTCTTGCTATTACTAATCACTTTCATGTGGATGTTTGTTTATAATAGGTTTCATGTTAATAAAGTAGAGTCAACGTTAGAAGAGGAAAATTATTAACTAAGTGGTATTTTTAACCAGGATTTTGTAGGTTATGTCCAAAAAGGAGTGTTGCTGTAGTTACTTACACAACACCTCAGGAGAATCTTGCAATTACTATCTTTCTGGAACTGCATTATGGCAAGTGAAATGAGAGTCTTGGTTTGGCTTCTTGGAATGTCACAGAAGGTCAAGAAAATTGTGTTATTAGTGGGAATTACGAAACAACTTTATATAGGAGGGTATCAAGTTCAATGGCCATAGCTGCTTACTCGTGTAGCTGCTTTCACTGTTTAAAAATGAATCCTACACTTGTCAAGGCTTTCTGAAGACAAAATGATGGTTTTTATATGAATAGATACTAGAGGTAGAGCTCACATGCAACTGGCAAAATCTAAAGTTACACCCTCTCCTGAAAAACTGAGTGCATTGTTCTTATGTGTGCATAGGAATTACATTTTTTGAAGTCCTTAGAAATCAAGACCTATTTGTCCAAACTAGGTTTCAGAGCGCCCATTATAAGAAACAGAAAGCAGTATGAACTTTTGGATTGTTTTTGGTGTTTTTCAGGCAAATGCTTATGAGCCTATATTTGGTGTCTGCAGGGTGAAGTTGAATATACTCCATTCTGTTGATTACACTTGTCTGTTTTTCTGACACTGGATATACTTGAAAAGAACTTCCTGATGCCAGGAAAATGTGGATATTGCTGCCCCTTATCTGATGAAAGATATTTTCTAGAAATTCCAGTTTAGGGGACTGCTAGGGATTTATTTCTAATATGTAAGCAGGAGAGAGGGGCTGTACAGGGGGACAAACACTGTGTTACCATTTCAGCATGTGTGGCTTATATTTGGTCAGCTCACTGGAAGATGCCAACAGTTAATTTAAATGGTACTTCAACTGTTGTTTTTTGTATGGTTGTCCACCCAGCTTATGGCATTCACTGATTATCCAGGGTAGACTAATGTTTAATTATTGTCTTTTCTTTGGGTAGCAGTTGGACTAGATGACCTCCTGCAGTGCTTTCCAACCCGGGATATCTTTTTAGCCCATGATAATATTAGTCTTTGTTTATGTGTGTGATGATTTAAATACAGTACCAGGAAATACACAGGAACTGACACAATACTAAATTTACACTGTTTGACATTTCTTTTGTGAGTGAAATAGAAAGAAATTGGGAATGAAGGCCTAGTGATTTTTCCAAATTTCCAATTAAATTAAAGAAAAACCCAATCAACAAAAAAACAACAAACCAAAATAGCCCTTCTTAAAAATCGGTAAAAGCACAGAAGGATTGGTAGTTAGCAGGTTGCTAGTCGTATTTATGAGGTGAAATTTGCTTACTCTGTGTCTGATATGTCTTCTGAGGAGTTTATAGTCTGGCATGCTCAGATCTACCTAAAGCAATTCACTCTGTTACCATTACTGAGAAGTGTGAGTGCAGAATCAGTTTGCATAAGCTGCTTATTAGAAAGTCAAGAAGTTAGTGTTGTCAGATATGTTGGTCTGTTCTGCTGTTTGAGGCCTTTAGAAATTAAATCAAACACTTTTTCATTTCACAATATTCGAATAAATGAAAGTACTCTCTTCAATAGAGTGTGAAAAAAAAAAGGTGCAGTATTTTATAAAGCTGTTTAGCTGCTGTGTATAAGGAATTGCAGGGACAGTTTGGTTTCACTTTTTCATATCAATTCAAGGTGAAAGACATAGCAGGACTAAATCTTTCCATTCAGAATTAATTTAACAGAACTTGTTTTGCAGCACTGGCAAGCAAGGAAATCAGCAGAAAGTTGTATGAGGGCAATGCCAGTGCAGGTTTTTGTGGCTTTATCACTAATGCCTTTTACTAGTGGAGTGCCCTCTAATATATTAATATATATGATGATTGTGTTTAGATTCATTAAGAGTAGCAGAAAAATATATAGAAGGTTCCCAAATAGATGAAACTTTCCATTTCATTAATTTTCCTAAATCCTCACACAAATATTTTACATCTTGGAAGCATTGTAGTTAAATGTTTTAGCCAAAACATGAGTGATTACTTTTCACCCTTTGAAAGGGTTGTCACCTGTTTCATCCTTTGCTGGAGAGGTTTGCAAGCATTGGAATGGACTGCCTCAGGAAGGGGTGGGGTCACCAATCCCTGGAGGTGTTCAAGAAGTGACTGGACATGGCACTTAGTGCTGTGGTCTAGTCCTCAATGTGGTATTCAGTCAAAGGTTGGAATCAATGATGCTACCAGTATTTTTCCAATTTTTGTGATTCTGCGATTCTTCCACTTCTGCAATTAGTCAAAAAATAAAGAAAAGGCTTGGAGGTTGACCCAGCTGCTGCTCCAGTGGTGTTGTGACACCTTGCACGTAATTTCTCATCAGGTAATGAGTTGTTTCCAGCCAGAGCAGAGAAAATTTTGTGCTTG
This sequence comes from Erithacus rubecula, assembly GCF_903797595.1. NCBI lineage: Eukaryota > Metazoa > Chordata > Aves > Passeriformes > Muscicapidae > Erithacus > Erithacus rubecula. Next base: position 2,207,638 of record NW_027635590.1, read on the forward strand.
GGCATTCTGAGTCCTTGCACATGGAAGATTCTGCTGGCAGATATTTGCAAATGTTGAATTCTACTTCTCAGAGATATCTGCAGTTTCTGAAGACAGCCCACCACCCAGGAAGATGTGCTGTGGTTGTCACACTGGTGGGCAGGTGGCACAGAACGCCTTGTTCTGGTTTGTTGTGAGATGTGATTACACAGTACAGTCAATGGAAAGGGGATTAGCGTGGATAATAAACGTCTTGCCCCAGTTTAAAGCCGTGCTGTGCTGCTCCTGACAAATTAAGCAATTCACAGTGACTGTCAGAGTGTCTAAATCACACAGCCTGCTTCAGCTGTCTCTAAGGAAGGAGCAATAAATTCCTTCCTGAATGCCAGCCAACACAAAACCCTTCTGAGATTTCACTCCTCAAGCACAGCACTGAAGCCAGGGCTAAAGGGGGAAGGGAGTCCTCGGGCTGTGAGTCACATACTCTCTTCTGCCCAGTAACAAACTCACTTGCCTATTCCCAGTGGGGCTTTATTAAGGAACTTTTAAAAACTGTGCAGCGTGAGGGTGCTACCTTTGTGGCTGTCTGTAATTGTAACAGAATGTGTCCTTGAGAAAACACAGCAGCAGCTCTGGTCTACTGTACAAAATGTCAAGAGTTTTTAATCATTACAAAAAAATAATTGTTTTCTTAAAAGCTGGCCTTTATCTGGAGGTTTAGCACTGTTTCTTACTCCTTTAAGCTTAATGAAGAGTTGTGATGGGAAGCAAGTTCACTGTAAGGACAAGTGCTTTCTGGAAGATTTGTTTTTATTCTGAATAGCTGTATCTAAATGCATATAGTTAGGAATTTACATTGGAAGATACCTTAACAAAGGTGGGTTTGGCTAGTAGGACTGTTCAGTTTACACAACATACAGATTTTTTTATTAGCTCCAGGCATTAGCTGTAGCTGTTTGTGAATCATTCACAAATGAAGTGGCATTCAGGGCATTTAGGTAAATTCATATATTTAACTGGTTTGGGGTTTTTAGGTACAGTAGTGACACTTGACAAGAAATATAGATGGCAATTTACAGCAGAAACTGTAAATATGTATTTGCAAGAATTTATGTTACTTGAGTAAGATCTCATACAATTCTACAAAACACAGCTGTGCTTTTGAATGCCTTAGAGTGTACCATGTTTCAGAAATAGTTGTGATTTTCTTAAGTTGTTTTTGAATTATTTCAGTTGCTTGGTTTTAAACCCAGTACATTAGAACGTGCCTGTAAAAGCAAGTAATATAAAACATGTGTTCAGCATGTCACTTCTAAATGTCCCAAACCAGTATTTTTAGAAACTGATTTCCTGAAGAAGAGAAGATAATCAAATGTTACATTCAAATAAGGTACTTGTTCAACTTCAGGGTTGGGCTGGTTTCTTTGCTCTTATTCTTTTCTGAAAAGGTTTTTGTTTACTTTGAGCTGTAGAACTTCATATTTTTTTTCTTTTTATTTTCCTGTTAACCCCCTTTTTTTTTAATCCCCACAAGTTTTCAGACATTATACCAAGCCTGAGGTTTCAAGTTGCCAGTATTGTTCAGAAAATGGAAGTGGCTGGAAATTAAATTCAGGTATTTAAAAGCTCTGAAGAGGAAGAAATGGGAAGTGAACAGGGGAGAGGGTAGGGCAGAGTAAAAGCTGGACAAAGAGTGCTGGAAGGGAACAGTGTGCTCTGTTACCCCATGGGACATGATGTTTCCTTTCAGAGCTGCTCTGCCTTCTGTTGCTTGTGGAATTTAACCCCATAAGCACCACAGACTGGGCAGAGTGGCTGGAAAGCATCCCAGCACAAAAGGACCTGGGGTTGCTGGTCAACACTGGCTGAACATGAACTGGGAGTGTGCCCATTTGGCCACAAAGGCCAATGGTGTCCTGGCCTGCATCAGCAGGACCAGGGCAGGGATTGTCCCCCTGTGCTTGGCACTGGGAAGGCCACACCGTGAGTACTGTGTCCAGTTCTGTGCCCCTCACTACAGCAAGGACACTGGGGTGCTGGGGCATGTCCAGAGAAGGGAACAAGGATCATGAAAGGACTGGAAAACATCTTATTACAGACTGGGGTAGCTGGGGTTGTTTAGTCTCCAGAAGAGGAGGTTTGGGGGCCCCATCACTGTAGTGATGTGGGTGGTGAGTCAGTCTTTCTTGCCATGAAAAAGGAAATGGCCTTAATTTGAGATATGGGAGATTCAGATTAAATATTAGGAAAAAAATATCACTGTCAGAGTGGTCAGGCATTGGAAAAGATTGCCCAGGGAGGTTACTATTCCTGCAGGTGTTTTAGGGGCATCTGGTGCTGGTGATGAGGCTGAGGGGTTTAGGCATTACAGTGGCAGTGCTGGGTGGATGGCTGGACCTGATCCTAAAGTTGTCTTCCAACTTTGATGATAATCAAAGAGCTATTCTAAATGGGATATGACAGATGATGATGCAGGAACTAATGGAGTAACAAGATTGCCTTCACTTCTGAAAACACCAGAGCTCTGTTTACTGTTCTATTAATGCTTGCAATGGCTCAAAGGGTTGAAATCCACTTGTATCTTTGGGATGTATGGATCCTTGAGCTGTTCACTTATTACTCAAGGAATCCTTTTGTGACAGTGGCTTGTATTAGTTCCATGGACTTCCTTTGCTGCCTACAAATACCTTTTCCATGTGTTTAACAGAAATGAAAATATTACTTTTGTTATGTATGGGGCATGCTTTGAGTAATTACTTCCTGCTTTCCAATGAGGCCCAAATGTAAGGCAACAGGTGTTTGGACTTCAGCTGTCAGTTTAGTATGAAGGTGGTTCCTTTGGAGAGAGCTGTGTGCACACATTTTAGTCTCATTATTATCAACCTACTTGTTTTGTATGCAGTGGACCCTTTCCAGTGAAATTAAACATTGAAGTTCTTTTGGCTGTTTGTCCCTCAAAACAGCCCTTGTTTGGTTTATTTATTTTTCAAGAAAACAGATATAATTTTAAACTGAATGTCTCATAGAATCTGAAGGATGAGTAAAGAAGGGGCAGTGTGTGCCTGCTTCAGCAGTCTTTATACCTGCTTAGTGTTCTTCTTCTCAATGTGTTTTCTCTTTATCAAGAGACAAGTCACATTGGATGGCAGAAAGCATTTCTCATGCAGGCAGTGTTAGAGGAGAAGAATTTTTATGTGTTTGTCAGCATCTTGACACATCTGGCAGGGTGTGACTTGCAGAGGATTAGCGCCCAGCTCTTCTAAGAACAGAAAATTAGAGGAAATCTCTCAAGTACTGTGAAGATCCAAACAATCATCTGTGTGTAGAGTGCCTAAATCAGCTCACAGGTCTGGGGTATCTCAATGTCAGACTCCATTTTGCATCCCCACAAATACAACTCCTTAATCTGAGCCAATTTCTCTGTTGTTCTCCTCAGATCATAGTCTCTGGTGGTCACTCACAGGCAGCAGCTGAAAGGCTGTCTGGGTGCCGCCTCCTCCCATCTGTAGCTGTTGGTATCTCTCCACATGCTTGCACACTGTGGTCATGCTGCTGCCTCACCGACCCCTGAATCATTCTTGTCTAAATTGACTTATATTTAGCACTGTTGTTCTGTTCCCTGAATCCATCCGGTCAGCTGCGTGACAAATAGCTGTTCCCTGAATGCTGTCCAATTTGTAAATAAGAATTAGGACTATGGCAAACCTTTCTCTTTGGAAGTGCAGTCATTGAAATGTCCAATGGACTTTTTCTGGCATGTACCTGCATCCTAGCCTTGTGACAGGACGGATGAAAGGTGTGCTGGGGTTTTCTAATCTTTCTAGAACTGATTACAAATCATTTTACAGAACTATTTATAGGCAGACAGGCTGGGTGAAAACTAGTCCCAAGGTGCATCTGTTGACTGGAAGTTTTGATCTCCAGTGAGGATGCAGATATTGCTCCTATGCAATCCATGGAGTGCCCCAGAAAATCTCACCTCTGCCGTGTCCATGCCTCCTTTGTAGTTTCTGGAGGGTTTGACAGTCCTTTCAGGAGCAGCTTCTGTAGGTCCTAAGATACTGGCACCTCTGAATTTATCCCCTGATGAAAAAGCTTGGTTTATGTATTTTTGAAAGAAGCTTTCAGCTCCTGATTTAATGGGAAGAGGTATACCACTGTCTGCCCCGAATATCTTTATTTTTAAATGCTTTGTCTTTGTAAATTGGCATTCATGCTAAGACAACCACAAAACTAAAGAAATTTTTTTTTGCTTTTCAAGGAAAATGAAGTCTTATCCCTCACATTGTTCTTTGGCCTAGACTGTTAACTGAAAATATGTAGGAAGGGCTACTTACAATGTTTTCATTTCTAATGTTAGGCTTAAATGTGCACTTGGAGTTGACTAAGGAGCCTTCAATTCCTGGGGAAGCAAGATCAGCCGCTAACCTGTCCATTGGCTGGACGTTGAATCTTTTTATTTATAGAATTGGGTTTCTTTAGTAGACATCAAGGAAGCATCAGGTAGTATTTTTGAGATGCAGTAGTAATTTTCCTGCCTTTTCATAACACTGACTAGTCCTTTTTCTTTTTTTCTTTTTTTTCCAGGCTTCCAAGATACCACAGAATTGTTGCCCACTTCTTGTGTTTGTGAATCCAAAAAGTGGTGGTCTAAAAGGCCGGGATCTGCTGTACAGTTTTAGAAAGCTGTTAAACCCACATCAAGTCTTTGAACTTACCAATGGGGGCCCACTACCTGGGTAAGTCACCATATTTTAATTTTTTTAAAATTTACTTTGTTTTGTGGCTTTTTAAAAGAGTGTACTAGATTCACTTATTTTGAATCTGTTTTGTGCCTGAAGACCAGGGCAGTGGATCGTTTCCTTCTGACTGTGAGAATGTAGTTAAACTTTAGGGTTCTCTAAAGAAGAGAGAATAGAGTAATTCCTAATGTATATACTTCTGTCAAATCTAGCAGAGTCTGGCCCTGCTTTTCACAGTAGCACATATTTAATAATTTTTGAAAATGAATGGATTTTATATTTGAATGGAGATAGAGAAATGTCGCATTTCCTGATGAGGGTGGATTTTTGCTTTTATTTCTTCTGATGTTTCATGGGAGCTACCAGGAAAGTATAATAAAATTTTCTATTTTGACTCTTGAAACTTGGCCACAGTTGCAGAATTAACAGGGTCTGCCTGATCACAGCTGCAACATTTCTACAAGGAACAGAACATAATGTGCTTGTAGGAAGACAGGAACTGATGACTTGATTTAATGAACCCCATTTTGTTACAGCTTCATAAAACTGAAAGCGATGGTTGTAGCCTATTCCACGTTCCTTCACTACTTCTTTAATAAAAAACTTGTCATGACAAGATCTTCTGAACAAAAGCTTTGTGAGAAAAATGTTGCTTATGTAGGAGACAAAATAAACAAGCTACACCAAATAATTTTTCTGTCAGAACTGTATAATTCTGGGTTTTTCTAATGCACTTCAAGCTGCAACTTCAGTAACCAGTTCATTTTGTTTTGGCTTTGGAATCTTTGTATAGCTTTATGGCAAAATGCTCCCATTTGTTCATTGCTTCTTGTGCAATGGGAAATAACAATTATTTTGCTCAATATGTTGATATGTAGGATGAAAAGCCACAAAAGGTAAGCATCACCAGGAAAACAGTACAATGAAGAAGAAAATGTACTGTGATTCCTATGACTAAGTACAAAAACACCACCAATAATCAACATCTCCTCTAAGATTTAGAGTTACAGATGTTCACACTGAAATTATGGCTAGTTAGGTCTCTGTGCCCTTGAAAAAGGAAGTGATTAACCATTTAGTTCTGTCTGTGACGATTCATAGAGGAATGTGGATTTCACTCTTTTTAAAATCATTTTATCTGCAACTTCATGTTTTTCCATTCACTTTGTTGAATTTGATCCAGAAACTGACGACAAAGGGGCATGGGCAGAAATCCAGCAGTGCGTTATTTTAAATAGCACTTTGGGACTTTGCATTTCCTACATTCCATTGTAACTTTTCTTCTCCCCTGTGCTTTGCTTCACAATGGAGGTTCCACACGTTCTCCAAAGTCCCTTCTTTCCGAGTGCTGGTGTGCGGAGGGGACGGCACCGTTGGCTGGGTCCTTGGCGCACTCGAGGAGATCAGGCACAAGCTGGTGTGCTCAGAGCCCTCCGTTGCCATCTTACCTTTAGGAACAGGTGAGAATCACAGCAGGAACCATTCTGCTGAGCGCAGATACCCTCTGGAAGGTTTTATCTTCATCTGTCTGACACAGGACTCAGTTTTACAGCCAAGGTACCCTGAGATTCAGTTTTGGCTGGTGCTGGAAAGTAATCCCCAGTATCAGCTTTTCAAGGAAATGTCAGTCATGCTTTCAGAAAAATGGTATCAGGAAAAAACAAGCCACAGGAGTGTTGGTATGTGGGTGGGTGAGTGGGCAGGAATTGGGAGAGCAAAATATCCTCCTCTAACAAACACAGGTGCATCATTGCTGAGCAAACTCAGTTGCTCCCTGTTGTCTCAACTCCATAACAGGTTTTTCTACTTTTTGTGGAAACGCTGCAGTGTGTCTGTATGCAGTGGTAAGCACATGTGCGGACACATCTCATCAGATTTTTCTTTTTTTCTTCTTTCTAGTTAACTCTTCCTTCCAAACAAACTAATTCTGTGGGTTGAGTAGAGCACCTTAGTGCAGTGGGGTTCGTAAGACAGGGCTGATGCACTGATTTAGAAGCACGGTCACGTTTTGGTGTTCTTCACTGTTGCCCAGGTAATGACCTGGGGAGGGTCTTGCGCTGGGGAGCTGGCTACAGTGGGGAGGACCCGTACTCCATTTTGGTTTCTGTGGATGAGGCAGATGATGTTCTTATGGATCGCTGGACTATCCTTTTGGATGCAGAAGAGCCAGCTGAAGGTGCAGAAAATGGCATTGCAGAGCCTGAGCCTCCCAAGGTGAGCTGAGCACCATTTGAGTGTTATTCTTAGGAACTGTTGTTCTAGTGAAAATCACAAAGAAGATGGGTATTAACATAGTTTAATTTTTATTGCTTGCTTGTCTTTGTGCTTGGGCCATGTTGAGCTGTTTCCTGGTGAATACAACACACGTCTGGACCTAGTATTTTGGTTTTGGCAGGGCTAGTTGACTGCAGAGCATGTTTTGTAGCTGTTCAGCAAAAAGCACTTGATAGAGGATTAATGAAAATACTCACATGGCAATGGCATTCCTATTTGCTTCAGCTGGAAAGAAAATTATTTCTCAAATACGAAAAGACTTGGGAAGGAATGCCAAAACACTTGTAAAACTGGAGTGTCAACCAAAAAACACTCCCTTCCCCAAAAGGTACTCTCATCTTTCCTTTCACAGTTTAAGAATTACTAGGAGCTGCTAGCATATACAGGAACTAAATAATTCTGTCATCTTACTGTTATTATATGTCTGTATACGTGCCATCTGTTATTTACATTTTTTTTTTTTGAGTGAAAGTCACTGTCATTTGGTTCATATGAGCTTGTTTCTGTTTAGGAAAATAAAATGTTGATTTAGATGGTGATTTTGGAGCTGTATGTGAATCCTGGTTCTCTCTTTTCAGATTAAGAGAAGAAATTTGACAAGGGGTTTGCAAAAAAAAAAAAAAAAGTAGGAATTTGTAACAATGGTAGCAATTGTCAAAGATTTTAGTCTGGTCACTGGAAAATCCTAGGCATTATTAGTCAATTGCAGGATTTAAGATGCTCAGGTTCCACTTGGTGAAGACAGGGGTTTATTTTACCATAGTGCCTAATTTGCTTTCTGAAGGTGATGGTTGGGAGAGTAAGGCCTAGGAATAAAACAGCTCTGGAACGAACCAGCATGCAAAGGAAGATTTAATGAAAGAAATGGTTGAAATCTGTATAAACTTGAGGCTGGCATATAGAGAGCTAGTTAAAATGCAGCTGAGTAGGTGAAGTCAAGTTCTTCATTCATCTGGTTTAAGCTGGTCACCTTCCAAAGTAAGTAAGAGTGTCTTCCCAATGATGTAATATAAATCCATGGCAGATGCCAAAAATAATAGTGGCACTAATGTTCAGCAATTTTTGCAGTTATTGCATAGAATTGTTTTGAGGGGTTGAGTTGCTTTTATTTCTGCTTTTTTATTTTATTTCTGCCTTATTATGCTTATTACTTCTTTTGAATTTTCTCATACTTGGAAATAATGACTACACATGTCAATAGTTTTTCATGCGGCTTTATTTTTAGTGCAGTGTTTCTGGAAAATGTATTCCAGAATCTGTCAAGATGCCAGTGACTTGGAAGAATCATCTGAAAGCTTGCTTTTGTTGAAAAACTTGGGAATTTCTTCATTTTTCATTTATAAATGTAAGCAGAAATTTATACTTTTTTTCCCCTTTTGGTCAGATTGTACAGATGAACAATTACTGTGGTCTGGGCATTGATGCTGAGTTGAGCTTGGACTTTCATCATGCTAGAGAAGAAGAACCAGGGAAATTTAATAGCAGGTAATCCTGGGGAAACCAGGTGTGAAGATCAATTCTATGGTATTACATTACTTCAAATTTACACTGCAACTGATAATATTGAATGCTACAGGTATCTACTAATGCTGCCTGTGACAGAGCTGGGACAAGGAGAAACAAGCTAGCCAAGAAGTCACAGACACAAAATTCCTGTGTTTTGTTGGTTTGGGTTTGGTTTAGGGTTTTTTTTTTCCTCTATCAAGACAGAGCACCAGAGCTATTTTTGGAAGCCATGCCACTGTTATTCCATAATCTTAGGGTGCCAATAACTGCACTGTTGAGTTCAGTGAATTTTGAGATAGTGGAAATATCTCTTGCACAAAGCCCTTAGCAAGAGTGAGAGCAGTGCTGCTACAGGAGCAATAAGCTGTTCAGATGTGTTCAAAAGTGTTCAGAATTTCTTCTGTACCTTTTCCAGTTTGCCTGGCACTGTTGCAGCACCTGCACCCTGGTATTAAGGACAGAAAACTCTCTGTATCTCAAGTGAAAAGGTTACTAAAAATGTGTTGACAGAGACCTTCCTCCTCTTTGGCATGTGCATCAACCAACAATTACTGAAATTGATGAGCAAAAGAAATCATATCTGTGTAATTATTCAGTAGTTCCTTATAGAAACTGGTTTTCTCTGTTTTCCCCTATGTTGGTGATTAAATACCCTCTAAATTGTCTCTTGGTTGCCAGAGTTACAACTATGTAGTGTTCAAAGTGTAACTATTAAAAATATTCTCTGACCAGTTATGAATGCGATGATGTGTAGTCCAACCTATTTTGTAGTCTATCATTACAGGCATTACTCATGGTGCTTTTCTTAAAAACTGACTAATACATTTGTTGATGTAAATAGAGGTGGTTCAGCTGCAGCATTTCAAAAGATGCATCCTCTTCTTATTGCCATTGCATTTGAGGGATGTGCTTTGATTGCTATTGCCCTGTGTTCTTTTCATCCCTGCCATCTTCATCTCAGTCACTTCCCAGTGTGCAGCTTCCACAGTGCATTGGACAATGTCTTGGTATAATTCTTTCAGGATAACTTGAAGTACTTGTGGGAAAGAAAAGAATTTTTTTTTCCCAGATCTGAAGGGCTATATATTTACGAAAAGGAAGCATGAAATAATGAATTGATAGAGAGGTACATTTTTGTGGAAACCAAAAGTTTGTGCATGCTAACAGTGCTGACACATGATATTCATGTTTGACTGTCTGTGAAAATTACTTCTAAAATAGTTGAATTTATGCTTCCCCATGATAAGCAGGTGCATGCTCTTGTTAGTAATAATAGATTAGTATTAGTATTAGTATTTCTAGTAAATTAACTAAAATGGTATCTACTTAATGCAAGATGCAGCAGCTGCTGGCAGGTGAACTGGCTGCTCTTGAATGCAGAACAGGAAGTTTTGGGTTGTGGCAACAGAAATTGCAGATAGTCCTTGGAAGAAATATGGCCTTGAGTGCTCTTCTGAAGCAAGACCTTAAACTGATAAATGTCTCAAAAGCTGTGTGCTCTCTGGCCTCACTCAGTAGAGTCTCTTTACATACTCTAGACGGCTTGCATTTAGCTACCAGCTCAAAGTGAGTGGTAATATCCCTGAAGGAATTCAGCTCATCTTGCATTGCGGGGCAGATAAAAATATGTATATTGTAACAGTGACGGTCTTTTGTATTGGTAGGTGCCAAACTATATGATTTTTTTTCACAGTGTAAAATTAAATGAAAGGGCATCTGCTTTCACAGAATCACAGAGTGGCTAGGCTGGAAGAGATTACAGTGGGTCATCCTCCCTGCTCAAACAGAGTCACCCCAGAGCACTTGGCACAGGATTGCATTCAAGATGGTTCTTGAATATCTCCAATGAGGGACACTCCACACCCTCACTGGACAATCTGTTCCAGTGCTCGGTACCCACTCAGCAAAGAAATTCTTCCTCATGTTCAGATTGAACTTCTGTGCGTCATTTTCTGCCCATTGCCTCTTGTCCTTGCTTGCTGCCTGGCTCTGTCTTCTTGACACTGTCCCTTCAATACTCATAGACATTGATAAGGTTCCCTCTCTTCTTGAGGCTGGACAGGCCCAGCTCCCTCAGCCTTTCCTGGTTAAAGAGATACTCCAGTCCCTTAATCATCTTTGTTGCCCTCCAGTGGACCTGCTCCAGGAGCTCCCTGTCTCTCTTGTCCTGAGGAGCCCAGAACTGGACACAGCACTCCAGATGTGCCTCTCCAGGACACAGCAGAGGAGCAGGATCACCTCTCTCGACCTGCAGGCAATGCTCTTCCTAATGCACCCCAGGATCCCGTTGGTCTCTTGGTCCCCAGGACACTCTGCTGCCTCAGGGACAGCTTGTTGTCCACCAGGACCCCCAGGTCCTTCTCCTCAGAGCTGCTTTCCAGCAGGTCACCCCAGCCTGTGCTGGTGCCTGGGGTTGTTGCTCCCTTTGCTCTTTGTTGAATTTCAGAAGGTTTCTCTCTGCCCATCTCTCCAGCCTGTCAAGGTCTCTCTAAACAGCTGCAGAGCTGTCTGGGGTATCAACCACTCCTCCCAGCTTTGTGTTGTCAGTGAACTTGCTGAGAAGGCATTTGGCTCTTAATCCAAACCATTCCCACGGGATTCTGGAGCGTCTTTAGGATTGCATACTACAAAAGAGATCACATCTTGTTTGTACAATCCAAAATGGCAGGAAATTACTGTGGCAGTTTTCTAAATGCAAGGTTTGGGAGAATATTTTGCTCAATTTAATGCAAGTTTAGACTTATTTTACAGAGATTTACAGCTGTTTTGCAGTTAGGGCACTGTGAAGTATTCTTTCAGTCTCTGAAGGCCTCCTTGTTCATTCAACAAAAATTAATACTTCTTGGGGATATTGCAAATGTTGTGTTTCCTACAGATAATCCAGTATTTTTCAGTTGTATCCAAATTAGATAAAACCTGTTTTAGCATAGACATATCTTACATGGAGCAGAAGTGTATGTTAAGCAGTGTTACATAAGGTACCTTTAATTTAGTGCTATTTTAAACTGTTAGGACATAGGACTAATCAGTCCCAATGTAATAATTTAAGATGACTGAAAAGTCTGTGTCTGAAGACTTGGCTGTACCCTGCACTGGCTGTCTTCCCCACTTCAATGTCTATGGTATTTAGACATAATGCTAGAGAGATTTTGCAGAGTTGAATTCCAATGACACCCATGTACTAGTAGGGTGAAATAATGGAAATTTATGCTTTTTATTTTAAGGTTGCCCTGAAGGCCATGTATCCAAAGGTTTCCATTATAGAAGAAAATAGTCTGTGTGTTTAACTATCTTTTGTTTATGTTATTCTTAAAATATTTTGCCATTTCTAGGGATGCCATAAAAATCTTCCTCATCTTTTTTATTCTAAAATTAGAGATGTTAGGGCTCTGTCACAAATTGAGATTATTAAGCCTGTTTTAAATTTCTGCAGCTAAGTACATTTCAAATTAATTAGGAATGTGTAAAGCAAAGATTTTCAAATGTTGTTTTGCCATAAGTATTGTATCATTGCATGAAAAAACAATTTAAAATGGGTCATGACGACCTCAAAGTCTTAATCAAAAATGTAATCTTCCAGCCCAGGAGTTTACATTTCAAAGAGACATTGTATTCAGGCAGTGCTTCAGGAAGGGACGATTTTTCTGCAATAAAATTTCACAATCTGCACATGCAGCAGAATCATCCCTTAAGTAAAGGTATGTAAAGTAACAGTTCATGGTTTATGCTTTGTTTTTGCAATAAAGCTAGAAGAATTTGAAATTGGTTTTAATTGAAAAACTCTTTAAACATAGCTGCTAGAGGACAATAGTGGTATACATACAGGGAAGAGTGCTATGTCTGGCCTTGCATTTTAGTTAAAAGATGCTTATCTGCTCCTAGGTTTCACAACAAGGGAGTTTATGTGAAAGTTGGGCTGCAGAAGATAAGTCACACTAGGAACCTTCACAAGGACATAAAGCTGCAAGTGGACCAGCACGAGGTGGAGTTACCAAGTATAGAAGGACTCATTTTTATTAATATACCCAGGTAAAAAGAACAGGAATGATCTCTTGTGGATGCATGCTGGACTGTGTGTGTAGAACTACTGCTTGGTATTTGAGCATCAAATGTCAAATTGTTAGGTAACAGGTAAAACCTGTTAACAAAACCAGCAAGTAAACCAGTTCTGCTGTACTATTATTTTTTCAATATCGATATTTAATTTCACCATCTCATCTTCAACAACGTGTATCTCTTTGCATTTTAATCTGTAAATTTTTTATTCAAATACTTATTTTTACATATACACAAATGTACACAAATATACATTGCATGTGAGAGCTGTGGAGGACAAAAAATCCCTATTAAGTGGTGAGTAGTTCATGCACAAAACAATAAGCAAGTGAGTTGAGTGGGAAGGGTTAGTACTGCACAAAAAACAGTTTAAATTAAATTTGGTTTAAATTGCCAGGAGCATTTCGGAGGACTGAAGTGCATGAATATCTGCTTAACTACAAGTGCTTTTGGCCAGGTACAAGAATGGAATCTTGTTAACTATTTTACCTTTAGTTCATCTTCAGTAACTTCTGTTCAGTAATGCTGTCAAGACCACTAAGAGTTATGTTAAGTTCTTTAGTCTTGAAAATTAAGAGTTAGTTTAGCTGTAACCTGTAATTCCAGCAAACTAAAACTCTACAGCGTTACCTCATTCCTATTTACACATTTCTTTACAATGGAAACAATTTACTTCTTTTACTATTAAAAGATTTGATAAAAATTCTTTCATATTTTAGAAAAACAATTCCTGCCTTTACAGTGCAGGAAAACTGCTTCCTCCAGCTGGTGGGGGAGCTGAGTGTGTGGCTTTTGAAGCCTGAGGAACCAGCCACGCTTAGCAGGGCATCCACCAGGGCAGAGCACAGGCCCACAGGTGGTCACTGGTGTGCTCTCCACACAGCTGGGGCTCTGGAGCTGACCTCTGGGGGTCTGAGAGTGACAACCGCTTTGAGAAGCCACGCATCGATGACGGCCTGCTGGAAGTGGTCGGTGTGACTGGCGTTGTTCACATGGTGAGTTGGCACCCCAGTAAGCACAGAAGAAACATACCTTTTATGGGAACAGGCTTATTTCCATAACAAACAGTGCATTGCAAGTGCATGGTCCTAAAAATGACACCTCTTTGTTAAGGTGGGGTAAGAAGAAGTAGTAGGAATTGAGAATTTGTTAAAAATCCATGGAGAAATGCTTCATGACTTAACTAGACTTTGAACCAAGTAGAGAAACATACATCTGTGCATATATATATATAATGCAATATATGTATATATTAAATAAAAATGTATGTATTATGGGATGCACTAGCTTCCTCATAACAGGTGTCATGGTGTCCAAACGGAATGGTTCATGGGATGAAAACAAGATTTTATTCTAATATTAAAAAACATGCACCCTTCACCTAGTGTGCTTGCGAAAAGTCTTGTCATATCTCATCACAATGGAGATTCCATCAAGCCAGGTTGATTTATGATTATCTGCCACAGGGTTTCCAACACCTGTCACTGAGAATTTGATACTTGCTGCTCTTGATTAGAATGCTACATCAAGCAGGTGGTATGCTAATCTGCAAAGAATGACTCAAATTATGCAATTCTTTTTTAATTATTTCATGTATTACGTATTTTTACAATGGTCTCCTATTAGTAACACAGTCCTGTGGGATGGTAGGTTATTTTTGTCTTCATATCTTACCACTATTTAAAGAAATTGGCTGCTGAAAAAGTATATGTGGTCAGAAAACTAGAAATAACTAATCCATAGAACCACCAAAAATAGAAAGGTATGTGCTTAAATTCTGTGGAGCTTAATTTTTGGTGTTGGTCAACTTTATTTTGTAATTTGGACCTTCTAAAATATGCTTGAAAGTTGTTTTGGTAGAGATCTTTAAATCTTTCGTGAAAGTAGAAGCAGCATTTATACTTTTAAGTATAAATGTTAATAAACCTGTGCTCCGAGAGTGTATGTGTAATAGGAAAGTTCACTTTGCATCACTTTTACAGTTAACTCTAAAAGTTAACTCAGCTGTTAAGTTGTAGTTGAGTATGTGTATAAGAAATTCAGTGTGTGTATGTATTTCTGTAGCTGTACAGAGTTGAGTTTGGAAAAACTCTCTCTGATTAATAAACTGCTTTTAGACTTTGGAATTTCGCATGTGCTGAAGCCTGTGTGTATAATTAGGTGTTTTTAGAATTATTTACTGTGTTATGGAGGGGCAAGCCAAAGCAAACAAGACCTTTTTGAGTGTATGCTCCTTGGCCAACCTTTGTGTGTAAACAGCTTTGCTTTGGGAGTTGTTTTGCCTCCTGCAGCCTGAAGGGGTATCTGAGTTCTCTTTCCTGGACTAGCTGAAATAATTAGTGCTGGGGCAGTAAAGGCATCCTAGTTCTGCCTAAGCAGTTTTTAAAGCTGGAACTTAAAATGTCAGGCGAGAATAAAACAATATCCACCCAGTTTAGTTGCAGCTAGTATTTGTACTTCTTGTTAGTTGGAGTGATTGATATCCTGGCTTTTATTCCCTAACAGGGTCAAGTCCAAGGTGGTTTTCGATCAGGAATTCGCATAGCCCAAGGCTCATATTTCCGTGTAACACTCCTGAAGCCAATTCCAGTTCAAGTTGATGGAGAGCCCTGGATTCAGGCTCCTGGCCAGATTATAATTTCTGCTGCAGGACCAAAGGTACTGGGTGTAGATTTCTCTTAGCAATCTGATTTTGTTCCTGTACTGGATGTTACAGTATTATCTTGCTTGTCTGTGTTCTGGTACTTAACCCTATAGGAGCTGCTTAGCACTGTGTGGTAACTGACAGCAATTTCTAAAGAGGATGTTTTGAGGGCTCTCTCTAGTGGCTCAGATGAGGCTCATTTTTAGAAAAATAGTCACTGAGCTTTGGCCTAGTGACTCAATTTTTCCTCTGTATTGAGATCTGCAGGCAGTGTTGCTTTTCTTGAATCAAGGCAGTAATGAAGGCAGTAGTGCAGTGTGCAAGGTGGAAATCAGCATGCTGGATAAGGGAAAGTCTGTCAGACAGCAGTAGCAAAGGAGAAAAATGAAAAAGAGAGGAGCAGTGTCTGTAAAAAAGAGACTTGAGTAATCAGTGTCTGTTTTTTCATGATTATCTCAATCATAAAAGACCCCATCAACTCCCTAAGAATTTAACTTCGCTATTGACTTTGAAATTGCAAAATAAACACATTTGCCTGCTGCCTTAAAGGTGTCTTTTCAACTCACAGACATTTGCTGCTATAGGCAAACTCAGAGGATAGGTAGCTGTATTGGGAAGGCTACCATATAAATTGCCCTTGCTGAGGAGAAGTGTATGAAAGAGAACATCATACCTCAAAGTTTCAGAATATGTTAAAACTTTGTTCTTTACATGAGAAGAAGTGGGAAGGCAATAGAAAGAGAGAGAGAAAGCAAACCTAACTTGTCCTTCAGAGAAAAACATTTCTTCTTCAGGTTACTGACTAGTTATCTCTATATATGGGTATATGTATATGTGTGTACAGGAATATATATGCACACACAGATATATATACCTAACATGTATATGTTTATAGCTTTACGAAGATAGGTGCACCAGATAGTTGTGTATTTAAATGTTTTTCTGTTACAGTTCAGCTTTTTACTTGGTTACTAGTTAGTTGCCTTAGATCAGCTTATTGATGGCTACAGATATTTTAATATTCTCCTTCTTTTAAATTTTTCAATTCTAGGTCCATATGTTGAAAAAATCCAAGCAGAAGCAGAAAAAAACTGGAAACCTGAAAGAGATGAAAGTGGATAGCATGTCAGTCTCTGAAGGAGGACGCTAAGGGGAGACCTGTGTTCACACCTGTGGTAGATACCACCATGTCCAACCCCGTAAAACCAAGTGCAGACAAGTTGTGAAGAGTGTTGCCTATGAGCGTGCCTTTCATTACATTTTGATAGTACTGGGTTCTTCTTTGTCTTTCAAAGATAGTACCTCATTGCCACAAATAACTATTATGTACCACCTGTCTAATCTGAAATGTTTACTTGAGTTTGCTTTTCTGTAAGCTGTTTCCCAGCCACACAGAGATTCCAAGATGCTGAGATTTCTGCATTTGCCTTCACAAAAAATCCTTACCTCCTCCCAGATCATTCTTAAAGAAAATCATTCCATAGACAATTTTTTAAATTATTCTATAACTGAAAATGCGTTCCTTTAATGTTCACAATAGCATCCTAAACAAAAAAAGGCAAAAACATGAGCTGCTGACAACTCCTTAGAACAGTCCAAATAGCACAGCTGAAACAGGAAAAGTGTAAAGAGAAAAACACAAAACACAGGAGAAATTATTTCTGTAAAAAGGTCCCAGTGCACTGGAAGAGAGAAAGTGCGAGAATAGTTGAGTCAAAATATTTCAGAGCGTTTACTTCAACAGTATTTGGACAGCATGAATGAAGGGGAAACAGCCTGTACAGCAATTTTTCAACTGTAGCTTAGTTTCTCATTATTCTGCCAAAGCCTGTTTTAAAAGGCATTTGAATTTAAGCAGCTACAACTCTCAAAATAAAAAAGGAACAAGAATTCCTAAGGCAGCATATGTTATCCCAATTACTTTCTATCACTGAAACCATTATCTTTGACACCAGACATTTTTGTCTTGACTTTACTTGTATTGTTTCATTTTCATGAATTTGCACTGTTATATAACAGCAAGTTCAAGAATCGTCATTAATTAAGTTAAAAGAAGTACCTCTCAGTGTTCAATTAAGTAAATTAGCACAGTCATATGTTAGAGCTGAACTGATGTACAGCATAGCTTTGCTGAGGAGCCTTAACAGGTGTTGAAGCCTGTAGTGTGCATGTAACATGCTCTAGGCTTCAAACAACTGGGAATGCGAGAGGCATTATGAAAATTCACTTACCTCGTCAGGCTTCTCAAGACTTTGTGGGCCCAGGGATACATTGACTGCCTTTTCTCACTTGGATGAGTGTGTGCTCTTCAAAGACTGTTTCTCTGTCAATTCCTGTGAGGCCAGGACCACCTCTCTGTGTTTACCCATCTGCTGAAGGTGTGGGGATCCAGTTCTTGTACAGCTTTGTGCTGAAGCAGCCGTGCTGGTCCTGCCATACACTGTCTGTATCTGCTATCCTTAGCTGTAGCCATGTTGTTCTTCACTGCCATCTCTGCAGTCCCATCTCACCGTGGCTACCCAGGAGCTGAACCTTTCACTTTTGGTCAGCATCATACACAAAGGGTCTGTGAGCCACTTGTGGGCAGGGGGTGGGTCCTGCATGGTTTTGCCACTTGTATGCATCTGCTGCTTGGGGCTGCTTAAACCATGTTGGCTAGAGCCCACTTGGCCATGTGGTGGGCTTATTTGTCCTCTGCTGTACAGTAATAACTTTCATCTGTGGGTGGCATGAATTCATCACTTGAGTGTCAGCTTTAGGAGCATTCCTCTTGCCAGTGTGTCTAGAAAAACATCTCTAGCTGCTTCAGGGGACTTAAGTGTAACTTTGAAATACACAAAAGCTGTTCTGTGATGGAGCCAGTTACATGCTGAGGCAGTTCTTGCTGGGTCTTGTTGATGAGTCTCTATTCTCAGCGCTATGCCAGCTTCAGCAACAGCTGATTATTACTTGTGCTTTCTACTTTCCAGTCTTGGTGCAACAAGGGTGTGAATGTCATCTATAGCAACAGAATGATGCAGCTAAAGCTATAGAGACAAAACAGCTATGGAAAAATAGATGCCAGAAGCTTCTCCTTTCAATCTAGTGATTCCTTCTCAGTTTTCTGATAGAGATGCAGTGGGAGGAATGACTTACATTTTCAGTGAAACTTCTCCTTAGTTGTTTAAATTCTTAATTTAAATTTGGGGATGTTCTTGAGGTCCCACAGTGTGGACTACGACTTAACTTTTATTCAACATGAAAACTGGATTCATGCTATGAAGGAAATCATTTGGATAGTACATAGCTAAAAGCTCTGTTCTCTTATCATTAAACACAGAGTTGTCTTTTCTTTAGAACCTGGGCATGAGGGATCAGCTGGACCTCTTCTGGTATCATGGTACCAGCATTACAAATAGGGAGGATCAAGTGTTGCATTTCAGGGTGTGCATTGCACTCTCCAAATGAAGCTCACAAACTAGAGAGGAAATCTGGAATAGGCTGCTGCTTCATAATTGTCCAAAGCAGAGAAACTGCTTTGTATCCTTGGGACAGCAGAAAGAATGCATGGTCTAGTTTCTAGCTGCTGACTCAGTAAGGGAAGCTGGGCTTTTTGTTAGAGAAAACATGCATAAAGTTTAATATTGCTGGTACTGACTGTCTTCTGCAGCCCAAATAAATAACCCTGTCTTACTATTTTTCCAGGCATATATAATCCTGCAGCACATAGCTGACAGTGTTTCAAGTTCTTGGCTTGTTAAGGACCTGGCTGTTTCTCCTTTTGCTTTGTGTCTGTTACCTAAAATAACATGAAACTTGCAGGTCGCAATATTTTAACCAGAGGGTCCCTTACTGTGGCATATTATTCCTGGAGATTTCCCATCCCTGGAACTCTGTACAAGCCTGTTTTGGGAGAGTATCATGGCAGCAAGATGACACTGAAGTATGAGTGTAATCTCTTCCAGAGGAGGTCCTGATGGAGGACAAGAAGGCTTTGAGTTTTTGTTTTTCTTTTCCTTTTCTTTTTTTTTTCTTTTTCCAGAAACCAACTGCCATATATTTGAACAGATGAGTGCCACACTGGAATGCATACATAGCTTAAGAAAAACACACTTTGTATCAAAAACACCCTATGCATCAAAAGATGATGCTTAATGTGTTTTGATGACAATACAGATTTCAGCTGAGATAGGAAACCTCCTGTAAAGATTTTAAAAGGAAAAACTGATTAACCCCTCTATTAAGATGTTCTAGTTTCAGGTTCTGTAAAGGCCATTATATCAAGAATATATGTATGTGTGTGTGGTTTTTTTTCTCACATTTTCATTGCATGTGATGTCTGAGAAGACCTAGTATTTTCTTCCAAGGCATGCAAAGCCTGCACGAAGGGAGAGGATAACTCTTTGCAGTTACTAATGAAACATTTAGACTTAGCCTTTCCACTGAACATAATAATGCAGTATAATTTGTGTGACAGTGGGCAGATAGATGTTTCTCCATACTGACTGAATGGTATTGTGTGAGAACCTAGTGGTCACATGGCCAAGTCCTTCAAATAATGCAGCAGCAAAAGTACTGGGGAAGAGGCTCAGTTCTGTCAAGAGATGCGTTAAGTAACATCAGGAACATGGGACCAGGAGCTGTAATTGTGGACAGGGAAGGGATGCAGGTTCTTTGCTATCCTGAGCACACTCTTCCATCCTCTCTCCACTGCCTTTTTACCTTGCCTATAAACCATGGCAGGCACAAATAGCACAGCTAGCATCTCTCCTGCTGAGGTACACTCTTCTGACCTCTTACTAGTGTCCTACTTTAGGCATTGCCAGCACTGGGGGTAGAGAAAGGTCCTGAAAGTCCTGGCTCCTTTCAAATACCCCAATGTTGCAGATTAGTGCAGGTGGTCAGTTGGTTAAAATCTGTTTTGATGGATAAACACATTACCTCTGCCTTGCATTAGTAGAACCAAAATTCAAAAGCTCATCCCTGAGATATGGGTGCTACTTCAGAAAATTTGCTGCTTTTTTTCCCCCCATGGCTTTTACCCTTGATTTGTACAGTTTAAATTGCTAGTGTTTTCACTGCATTGATTTTTAGGTAAAATGGTTATTTTGCCAAAAACCTTTTGTTTATATATGTGTACATATGTGTGTGTACATACATGTGCACACACCTTTTAAGAATAAGCCTTATTGTATTTCCTTCCACAGTGCCTAATTATACAGCTTTTGCCCTGTCACAGCATTCTGATAGCACTCAGTTCTGGATCTTTCTCTCACCGGTTTTGGATATGAGGCAGGATTTGCACTTTCCAGCAAGACATGATGGCAATATAGTGAAAGCATAACTGTATTTAGAGTACAATTTCTGCATGTATGCAGTTTGAGCTGTGCTTGCTGTTTCTAAATTTTAGTATCTGTGTGTCTAGAACTAATGGCAATGACTATTGTAGCATTTTAAAAACTAGGAAGAAGCTGTCACTGCAACAATTTACTAAAAAACTAAACTAAATGAACTGTTATAGACAATTGTTGTTAATCTTCACAATTACCCTCTTAAAAATATTGTATTGATTTCATTTCTTTAGAGCAAATAATGTACTTGATCCGAATATCAACTCTTTCAAATTGCTCAGCATTTATGTGTGCATGTGATTCTGTAGCACTCTGTTGACATATAAATTTCATTATCAAATGAAACCTCTTTTTGTGGGAGGAAAAGGTAAGAGAAGCTGTTGTGACACTTGAAAAGGGCTTACATTGAAGACACAACAGATTTGGTTGCATATGTATTTAATAATGTACCGGCTGTAGTTATGCCCTGTCTTGCATAGTCTCTGGTCCATATTCCAGCACGAGTATTGATGGCTCATTGGAGTTGTGCTCTGGCAATAGATAGTCTTTCAGTCTGCACCCCATAAGTCTTCCTTACCACCTTCATAGTGACTGTACATCTTCCTCTTTCTGCCAGGCTGCCCTCCTGCCCTTTGGGCTGAGCTCTGCACCCAAACTGGTAATGAAGGTATGAGCGTGTGCTGGTGAATGTGTATGGAGAGTGGGGGAATGGAGTTCCTGCTCTGAATGCTGCTCTGTCAGTTTGTCTTAGACTATTCTTTAATTTCTACTTCAATTTCTACTTTAGCCATCTAACAGCTGTGCAGTGAAGATCTGGCAACTACTGAATTGCCTTGGATTCACCGGTGACAGTGTTGCCTCATTTTCAGCCTTTGATCTTATATGTGTCAGAATATATATAAATTCATTATACTTTTTGCACTTAACAGAAAATACAGGTTAGATAGGCTTAGGGTGTGGCAAAATTGCAATGTTTGTACTTTTTTGTAAATATGGGGATGATTCTACAGATACAAAGATGCACTTTCAGATAACAACGAGAAAAAGTTTGTAGAATACAATTGTTTAGGAGTTTCTCTGGCTGCAGTGTTCCTGATCCCCATCCATGTCTAACACTGTGTTCTTCTTGAAAGCCTGCTTGGGGATAGAGATGGCTTCTCACATTGCAGAATGTATTTTATAGCTGACTGACTGAAAGTTCGTGTATGTTTTTGAGCAAATTTGCTGCTATTCTAAGTTTTAGGTTTTACTAGACTGCTTCTATAATGCATAAAATAATGTTCAAGTTTTATTTATAATGTCAACATTTACTGATTTGACACTTAGTTGCAGGAGACATCCAGCCCAAAGCCTTCATTCCTTTTGCTATTTAATGATTTTGTTTTTGTTTTTTATTTAGCGGTGTAGACATTGTATGTGCAGAGTGCAGTGAAATGAATGCAAGTTACTCACCTTAACCTGTAGGTAGAGCAGCAGTTTCGATGTTTACAGGACAGTGACTTATTGATTGTAAACCCATATATGTCCACTGAAACAGTGCACTCTCTGTATTTTGGAAGCATTGTTTCTGCTTACCATGGTAATTAATGGAATGGTTGCCTTCTGGTTTTAGAGTCCTGGTTATGTTGCATTGGAGGGATTTCAGTGTGGGTTATGGCTTCCCAGCCATGGACTCAAAGGATAGAATTTGTACTGATACAAGTGTTGTATTGAACATCTTTTCTGAAAATGTGTCTTTATTTTTTGTGAAGATAATTTACAAGACCATTTTTTAGCAGATCAGAGCTGAAAAAGTTGAATTCTTGAAATAAACATTTGTAGATATTAATGATCTATCCCAAAGTAAAGTATTTTTTAATAGCGCAGTGTTACTGATGTAGTTATCCCTCTGAGCTCTTTTGGCAGCATAGCCATTTAACATGTCACTCTGCACTGGTCAAGTGTGTTATTTAGGGGACAACCTGATTTCACAAGATATGGCTTAATTTAAATTGTGCATATCCCCTATCAACCTCTGTCAGCAACTCCCAATATAAACATCAGCCATACAAGGCAGAGCTTCTCCCCTTTGCAGATCACTGCAGGTTGAAGAGCAGAGAGCCTGCCCTTGTACTTGACTGCAGAAAGGTTGTAAGTCTGGTGACTGTCTGGCACTTACAGTCCTCTCTCACCATGACAGAGTGGGCCACACAAGCTCTTTTGCTTTCTGAAGGCAGGCAGGCACACACCAACAGTGCCCGAGTCAAACTGCTAACACCTTGTCTCACCATGGCATCCATTTCTTAGTGCTGCTTATCATG
Source organism: Erithacus rubecula (assembly GCF_903797595.1). Lineage (NCBI taxonomy): Eukaryota > Metazoa > Chordata > Aves > Passeriformes > Muscicapidae > Erithacus > Erithacus rubecula. The sequence continues at coordinate 2,230,469 of NW_027635590.1, forward strand.
CCAAATTGGGTAGCAAGAGGTGCTTGAAGTATTACTGACTATTTATTTGTGTAATTTTGGGTGCTTATAAAGCCTTCACTGCTATTTTAAAGCAAAAAATTGGGGATCTGTAGCATAGCAATAGCTGTATAACTCTAGCATTCCAAACATGCCCAAAGCAAGTTATCTTTGTGATAGTTTAGTTAGCAATGGTATAGCTAGCAGCAATCAGTATCTTGGAGCTACAAGTTCTGAATATTGGAAGACAACATCTCTGCTTTGAATGCAAAGCATTAGAGTTTGTAATTCATTATAGATTTCAGTGTCTCTCCTGCTTACCAATTACTGATGACATCTTAATTCTTCTCAAACTATAACTTAACTATTGCTTAAATAACTGTTTCTCACCTCTGGTTATTTAAATCATCCAATTAACACAGTTGTATGAATGCTGTTTTATTATCAAGATACTCTTAAGGTGTCTCATAGCATTTCTTGTGAATGTTCTAATACATCAGTAATAAATAATCCTGACCCAATAAACTAATGTAAACTGACAAGTTATTGTCTAGTGCTTATTCTTTGTGCATCTGCCTAACTCTCAGAAAAAAAAAAGGCCTAAGTATAAGCATTAAAGTGGTTAAAAATGGTTTCCACACTCTGTGCCTCAAACCAGTAATGTGTTATCACACATCTACTTGTGGATTGGTCTCAAAAACCAGATTTTAATTATGTAACTTGTTTCTTAATGTCTGCCTTGCAAATGAGACATGTCACTACATTGTGGTAACTTGTCTACAAACAACATATCTAGTGTACTAATAGATTTTTTAAAAGTAATTTATAAAAGATGGACTTTTGTCTTATATTTAAACATCTGTTCATCCTTGGGTTCTGTTCTTAGAACAATTCTGTGTATATTTTGCAATACATGTTTTGTGTTTGACTGTACATTTTGCACCAATATGAAATATTGTATTCTAAGTATTATTTACAAGTTCCAGAGATCTGTAACTAGAATTTGCTGTGAAAAATACAACCTCTCTTCTACCCTGGATGCTTGTGGAGTAGTTATGCTTTAAAAATAGTGGAAAACACTTCTGCAGAAACAAACATACTTCATCTCAGCTGGGCACTGCTTTTATCGGAGTTCTGTAGCCTTGCTGTTTGAGATTGAGTCATGCCCTGTGAAAGGGTGGCTGTGTTCTAACAATGTGATTTCATATGTTTTCATTTGTGAGATGACATCCAAGTTTGATCCCTGCAACATTCAAGCACCTCTAGAACCCTTATTTCTGAGGATAGCACTGTAATTGGTAAAATTTTTCTCTGACAGCACCACTGTGCATTTCTGGTGTTTTGGGTTACTTTAATGATGATCCAGATTTTCCAAGGATTTTATTTTTACAATTCCTTGCCCTGTTTGCACTTCTCCTGAAACACATGACCTGGTGTTTTCAGGCCGTGGGTAACAGGCACACAGGTAGCCTTGTGCTTGCTCAGGTGAAGGGTGGTGGAGCTGGCCTGCACAGCTCGAGGGCAGGACCTCATGGACCTTGGCTCGGAGGGACTCAGCTGTGACGAGTGGAAGGGCTTTCCAGTGAGCCAGGCCCAGGTGGAAACTCTGCCCCACTGTGGGTGAGCAGCTCACCCCTCCTTGGAGGTTAAGGTCTGCCTTTCATGGCTGGGGCAGGGGGGAGTGTCCATCAGCTGGACACCTCCACTTGGGATGTCCCTGCTATAATAACCTTCCCTCTGGCAAAGAGCAGTTGGTTCTCCCTGCTCTGTTCAACAATTGACTGCAGAACTGAGAGCCCTTGGTTATGTCCCAACACCTCTGGACAAACCTTAGTGTTCCTCACTGGACTGCAAATCAACAAGTTCTGAAGCAGATACAATTACAATAAAAAACCATACATGGAAAATGTTATTTGGGGCTACAGCTCTGGGAAAAGAGAGGAAGCAAAAAAAAACACTGACCTTCAGAAAGGAAAAACCCCAAAACAGATTTACCCCTGCCCTGCTCTGGGCTGACAGAACAGCAAGAGGAGTAGACAACAGCCAGCATTCCCTCCCTGCCCATACAGGGCCGTGTCTTGCAGTCTGACTACACTGCTTTCTCATCAAGGGGAACTGGTGTCTGAGAATGGGAAAGATGGGTTGGACCGTGATAAATCCCACCTTAACTTCAGTGTGGATTTAACCACGAGTTAGACGATACTCTTTGAAGCACAGCTAAACAAAAAAGGTGTTAAGTAAATAATTAAGTCACAAGAAAATTAAATTTAAAAGTTAATGGAGTCATTTTGGACATCAAATTGATCATCAGATGACAGCTTTGGCCCTAAAACAGATGCTTTATTGTTGTGAACAAGTGTAGCACCTGCGATCCCTCCTGCCAGGGCTGAATAACCAAATGCTGGAACACGCAGCGGTGGTGGCATCAGCATCTTGAAAACAAATCCATGCAGACAGAGGAGTACCTATTCAGGTGCTCACATACGGGCAAGCAGCCTTGACATGGCTAATACAAATGTGTCAAACCTGTGCCTACTCATCAACTAATGAGGCTCAACATTCACTCCTGAATGAATCTCTGTCTCTCACAATTTCCCCAGACTTCTCTTGTAGATGGCAACATACTCTCTTGCTCTATCCAGAATCTGGCTTTCAGGTTCTGGAAACCAAGAAATCCAGACTAAAAGTCTACTATGGAATCACAGGAAGAGAGAGAGGGAGAGGAAAAACAAGAGCAACAAAATGGTTATGGACAGGTTAGAGAGGTAGAACAGCGTGCACAGATGAGGCACTGAATCTGCCCAGACAAGTGCTCTGATCAGAAACCTGCTGACTTAATGCAGGGCCCTTGTAATTGGGGGCAGGGGCAGGGTTGGTGTCAGAAAACCACACAGTGAAATTGCACACAGACAACACCTTGTTCCACACCAGAAAATGAGGCAGGGACAAGCTGTGTCACCTTCATGATGACACCTTCACCCTCAGCCAACCTGTGTTATTAATCAGTGATTGTTTACCACCATTAGCCACTCACAGGCAAGCACTGGCACCTCTGCTGGAAAAGTGCCCTTGAGTCTGTGCCAGATAACTATGAGGCTGCTGTCAATCTAGGATTTCTGCTAGGGGAGGCTGCTCACAACTCCACTCATTTGCACACCGTTTTGAGGTCAGTACCTCCTGGCTCAAAGAAGCTTCCCCTCCTGGAGTTGCCAAAGCACAGGCAGCTCACAAGGCACAAATCATTCCCAGCAGCAAGGACATGTGGATCTTTCCAGTCCTGCTTCAAACTGGCTAAGCTGAAACACATTAATCCAATCACATGGTCACTAAATAGCCTTGCATCAAAGGTCCTGCTCACATATCTTTCTGTCACACAGAAATGACTTGATGTCCTCTGATCCAGCAGCCTCCCCTGTAAAATATGGAGCAGAGCTTAGAGCAAGCCTACTATAATTGAATCTCAATCTTATAAGTCACAGTCCCCACAGGCAAACCCCAACATCTCCACTAGAGAAAAATTCTTATGGAGGCTGAGGTCACCATCTGTCAGAGTCTCATCATGTCTGCAACAAAGGTGTGGAAATGGTACTCATCTAGGACATGCCAGAATTGAAGAGACTATCAGAACTGCTACAGGAAAGGAGATTGGTTCAGTTGACTGGGGGGCACATTTTTCTTCTGCACTCTCCTACTTCAGCTTCCTAGTCTTTGGCCCCTGCCAGCACCTCCCTCTGTCTAACTTCTCATCAGCCATTCCCATAACATGTTGCTCCTGTATTACTGCTGTCTACAATGACTTGTCATATTTGCTCTCCTCCAGAAACACTTAACACCTTTTCCAGGCTTCTTTGGGTTACAAGTGAACATTTTGAGGATTTTTTTCAGGCTTTTATGGTTTGTAACTTCAGTGTGTTAGCAGTTCTGGTCATAGACTTTACCTGTTCAAGATCTCAGTTGTATCTGCGTGTTAGAGGGAGCTGCTTGAGTTTCTGTTAATTATAAATATCCTTCCAAGTGTCTGACAAGTTTTATAAGTATTGGCACAGAAATGAAGCAGTGTCAGTAAAGTACCATGCTACTAAAACAGGGACTTTCGTTCTGGCAATTCCTTTTTAATAGAAACACAGACATTTGCAGCTGGGCATGGACTGCTTCATGATTTTCCTGGCTAGATAATTCACTGTTAAACTGGAGCTTGCTGCCCTCTTGCTTTCTAACTGAGGACAGCAAAACCCTCCCCTAACACTGGAAAGGCTTTTCAGGAGCTGCCCAGACGCTGGATGTGCTGCTGTGGTTTAAAATTTATTTTATTTTAAGAGAAACAGTGTGCTGCAGTTATGCAAAGTATGCTTTAACTACACGGTTCATGAATTTTAAAAGTTAGTTCCATCTTTCTTTTAAGTAATCCTCCTCTGAAATGGTAATCAGCTTGGGGAAGAACACAAATGGCGGTATGGTGTGGCACTGAGGGCACGGGTTTCTGAGACTGCAGTCCCAATGCTGCTGGGGAGTGTGTCGCCAGCAGGTCTTGCGGGGTCCCGGTGGGCACTGAGGTGATGCAGCGCATGGGGCAGCAGGCAGCATTGCTGGGAGGAGCAGCAGGTGGGGGGTGCTGCTCTGCAGGTGCCATTCCCATCTGGAAGGGGGCACATGCTGGGGCTAGCTCACCACAGGAAGGGGCCCTGTGGGGGAGTTTGGCTCTCTGAAATTTCCCTAAAAGGGACAGGGCAGCCCAAGACATGGCCTGCCAGCCAGCCTCAGTGGTGCTTGGCTGGAGCTGAGCTTGGGCGTGCTAGTTTCTACTGGGATAGAGTGAATTTTCGTCACAGTGGCTGGAATGGGGCTGTGGTTTGGATTTGTTCTGCACACAGGGTTGATAATACAGAGATGCTTTGGTTATTCTTGAGCAGGGCTTACACAGAACCAAGGCCTTTTCTGCTTTTTGTACTGCCACATGGGAAGGAAGTTGGAGGTACATGGGAAGTTGAACTGGCCAGAGGGATATTCCAGACCCTGACATGGTGTTCAGTATTTAAAGCTGAGCACAAGGAAGAGGAAAGAAGAGACTTTTGGAGTGGCAGTGTTTGTATTCCCAAGTCACCATGAGGCATGAGGGGCCCCTGGAGATGGCTGAAGAGCTGCTGGCCCACAGGAAGTGGTGAATTAATTCTTTGGGGGTTTTTTGCTTATGTGCTTTTTTTTATTTGCTTTTGCTTTCCATATTATGCTGTCTTTATTTCAAACCAAGAGTTTTCTAGGTTTTACCCTTGCAGTTCTCTCCCCAGTCCCACTGGTGGGGCAGTGAGTGGCTGTGTGGGGTGCTTGTTGGCCAGATGGGGTTAGGCCGAGTCATGGAGGAACAACAGGAACACAAGCAGTAGGGGGGAGACCATGACATTTGACAGCATTGGGGCCAAGCCACAGCATTCAGCATGGAGAACAGAGCCCAGCGCTGCCCCAGAGCCAGCTCCAGTGGTGCTGAGATTCGGGCAGCCTTCATGGCAAAGTTCTGCCTGCCCCCGGGAAACAGTGTGACAATTTTCCTATCAATTAAGAGCCTGAAATTCAGGGCTCAGCATGGCTGAAGGCCAGGCCCCACAGTACTCTGCAGGGGAGCATGGTGGTGCACTGTGATGGCACAACCCCAGACAGACACCAGGTGCCTTGCCTTGGATGAGGGTGGGGAGCAAAGTCCCGTAGAGCCCGAGGGTCAGGCCTGGGTGCATGAAAATAGATAATTTGGTGGGGCTGCGTCTGCATGGGCTGAGGACTAGGTTCCAGAGTGCACGGCTTAAGGGGGACCTGAGTTGGAAACACCTGCAGAACAGACTCTCTTGCACAGCCAGATGGCTTAGTCCTTCTGTCCCCTGTGCAATAGTACCCTTAACAAAACAGAGCTCAGGGCTGGTGACAGGTTTCTCCACTGCAGCTCCACCCAGCTTGCACAGGACCACAACAGGGGTTAGCTCAGTCCACTCTCATGACATTCAGAGCTGTGGTGCACACAAAGAGGTGAATCCCTAGTCTCCCTGCTCCTGCTGGAGCACTAGCAACCTCACTCCCTCACCTGCTGCACTCAGCACATCTTTCTTCCCCTCCCCTACCTCCAGGTTCCACTCCTCACACAGTTGCTGCCAGTTCCTCTAACTTCCTTCCTATTCCTGACACCTACCTCCTCATGCCCACCTCAGCTTCACAACTTCTGGATCTGAAGCCATCACCACCTATGTCCAAACTGCTCCAAGTTTCTGCCTAGGCAATTCCAAACACCTGCTGCTACAGCTACAGTCCACACACAAGGAGTATTTCTAGGTCCTGGGAAGAGCCCTGGCCCAGAGCAAAGTCCCAGCAGATCCACACTGCAGCCCCAAGAATGCCTCCTCCTCCAAGGGCACCTGCCCGTACCATCAGCACCATCTGGGGAAAAAGCACACCCAGAAAGCACAGCCATAGCTAAGGGCCCTCTGGGGTGAGGCAGCAGGAAGGTTATTAGCTGTCAACAAAGCACTGTGCTCTCAGGCACAAAATCCTGAGGCAACTGCTGCTCTCATGAGTGCTCTGAAAACATCTTTCTCTCCCCCTCTGGCACCCAGACCCCAAGGCACATAGAACTCATGCAGGTGAGTGGGGCAGGACATGCCTGCTTTCTGTGGATCTTCCAGAAAAAGCAGGCACTGCAGCAAGGATTAAGCTGTTGTGCTGCTCTGGGACACTTCACAGCTATGCCACTGTGGAAGTGGCACGCCACTGCCGTTTCCATTCAACACCAGGCTGACTTCCAACCCAGCCCACGTTGGAGTCCTCCCCCTGCAGAGGATTACTGCCACAATCACAGCTCCAGCAGACTTAGCACGGCCACAATGAGCAACAGCAAACACTTTCTCACCACTGTCAGCTGACGGCCCAGGGCAGCTGAAAACAACACAGAAAGAAATGATGGGGCAGCAGCTGACTAAGCCACTTGGATTAGAGAGGCTCAACCGGGGCTGAAAAGCAGCACGGACCGCTAACCCAGCAGAACTGCAGCTCCAGCCTCAGCTCAGCTCACCCAAACATGGTCAGGTGGCTCCTGGCTCCGAGCACGCTGACAGGGGCACAAACTGATGCTGCAACACACAAGTGAGACAAGAGGGAAAGAGCAGCTTTTCTCACAACCAAGACAGGGCAATCAAAGCAGAAAAACAACAAAAGCAAGCCATTGCTAAGCAGCAACAGCTAGTTCCAGGGATCTTCTCAAATCTTCCAGGGTGATCCACACAGTCCAGGAAAATAGATGATGACGCTAGAAACCAGGCAACTCCTCCACAGTGCTCTCCAGCTTGTACTTCCCCCTCCTCTTCCTCCTCCTCTGCTGCACACCCAGCACCTTTGCTGGGCTGGCTCAACAGAGCCAGTGCAGGGAGGGCCTCTCCTTCTGAGGGACAGCTCTCCTTCCTCAGGAGCTCCTGCTTAAAAATCAGACAGTGTCCCTGCTGCACAGTCAGCACTGATAAAAACAGCAATCCAGCAGTGTCAGAGCTCAAACAGACAGTTTTGTTTGTGCTTGAACTCAAACAGGTGCACAGTCCATATGCAGTACGACTGCACAGAGGCAAAGAATCCCTTCTTTTTCCTTCATGTTCCAAAGGGATACACAAAGCATTCAGAAGCAGTCTGAGCTGTGACCAGTCAATGCCAATGGTCAACTACACTCACCAGCTCTATTCATTTTGTGCACTTAGGACACAGTCCTTTAGCATGTGTTTCCACATATGGATTGGAATAGACCTTGAGAAATCTGAGACTACCATTTCCCTGAAAATCACCTCAGAGTAGGGACAGGAAGAGGATGAGCATGTGAACATGAAGCTTAATCTCGAACAAAAATAGGTGGCTTGCTGTGACCTTGCCCTGTGTGGACCACAACAGTCTGCCATGCAGCCATTCTGCCTTGCTCAGCATTTCTGCATCTATCCAATCTGACACAGTCACAAGCACTACAAAATTCCCAGAAAAATGTAAAGAATCATCCCTGTTATTCAAAAGTAATGTCCCCACCAGCCTATAACACCACCATTTTATCACCACCATTCTATCACCACCATTCTGCCCCTGAGCCCCAACATAGTGATGGCCTAAGCTGAAAAGCTCTGCAACATCCCAGTGCTCAAAATGATCCACTTGCCTTTTCCTCAGTAGTTCTGGTCCTTATGGGCCTTTCAGTAACTGTTTTCAACAGGACAGACTTAATTGCATGCTGAGTCTCCTATGTTTTATCTACAAAGTGACCTAAGTATAAAGAATGGTGTGCAGATTTCTGGAGGAGGCTTTTCAAGTCTTTTCCTCATTGTGCGCAGGCATGGGATCCTCTGACACAGGGATTTTGTTCTGGCCTTCTGTTTTCTCAGTCTGAGTTGCTCATGTCTGCTAGGGCCATGCCATGCCCAGAGCCTGCCCCAGGAATATGCACCGCATGCCCATCCCACCAGGCTCTGCCCGGGCAAGGAGCATTCTCTGTCCCTCAGGAGTCAGGGACAGAACTCTTCTGGGATGTGACACGGTGCTTGCTGGGGCCACCTCACACAGCTCCACAGCCCTCGGGCACGTCCCAGTGCCTGTGACATCTCTTAGCTGCTCCCCAAAGAGCTCAGTGCTTTTTCTGCAGCCACGCAAAGCAGAAGGCCTGAACCTGCCTTTTACCTTTGTGCAATGCATTTCATTCACATAAACAAATCCATTCCATCAGCTCAGAAGAACGACTGCTTTATCTACCTCAGGCTTCTGATTTTACCATTCCTAATGTCTCTTTTATATACCTCTAGCAATTTACAGCATTAGCATGTCTCAGTGTAAATCTCCTGATTCACTCCTTCATACAGACATCTCTAACTATCAACACACCCTATATGCATGTGCTGCATATAAATATTTTAGTACATGATACTTCCTGGTACAAGGAACACTGAACAAAATGGCATCTCCCTCCCACAAGATGGTGGCAGAAACCTTCCAGCCAGGCCTCCAGCCCAGCAAGCCTGGCCAGCACAGGAGGTGCTTTCAAAGCAGGAGCCAGCGCTACCTCCAGCCCTCCTGGCGCCCCGGTTCCCAGGCCTGCCACACTCGGGGCTTCTCCAGAACACCCAGCTGCGCCCACCAACGCTGGGGCGCGGGCACAGCGCCGCAGGGCAGCTCCACATCCCAGCTGGGCGTCCTGCTGCCAGCGCTGGCTCAGCACAGGGACACTCCCGCCAGGGAACCTCCCTGCCACGGCCACGGACCGAAGGCACACGGAGCTCTCGCACAGCCCAGCCACAGCCCTACTCCCAAAGCCTGTGCTGCAGCCTCCAGCCCAACACCGAGCACGGTGCACCGCTGCACCTCACGCACCTTGTCTTCTCCCCAGCAGCTCAGGTGCAACGTGAGCAGAGCCAGTGCTGCGGCAGAAAGCACCTCGCCCTCCTCAAGGTGCTCCAGCTCCAGGCACAGCACCACAGTGCCCCTCCTCCAGCACACCAAGGCTGCCCACGCACCCGTGCCAGGCTCTCTCAAATCTGCACTGCTGCCACCAGGGACCCCAGGAAAGGCTGCTCTGCACTGCCCTCCCCAGAAGAGACCCTCTCCCATCACCGCCTCTCTTCCTGGGGAAGTCACTCTGGGCAACAACACACCAAGCCCAGAAGCAAGAGAAATCACAACCCTCAGCACGTTTCACACGCCACCACACGCACTTCACTCTCTCCCTTCCTAACCCAACTTCATGATGGTCCAGCTCTGGGGCCAGGCAAGGAGGCACAGCACCAAGCCCTTTTCTGCACCCTTCCTACAGCAGTTTCACTTCGTGCACACGCTGCACTAAAGTGTAAACTCACACAACCGTACCTCTTGCTCTGTATACTTATATTCCCACATGGGTACGCCCACGTCCCTGCACCCATACAGACAGCACACACAATACATGTCTTCACACACACTTGCTTCCTTAACCCTCAAAGTTTCACCCTGGCTGTTTCACTGACTGATCCTGCAACAATCCTTCAGCAACAGCTGCTCTCAGAGCTGCCCTCCGTGCAAAACAGGCACTGCCCAGGAGGAGGAGCACACGCTGGACCTGAACATCTCCACACAGCAATGGGCAAATCTACACTGGGCACTTGCATCCTTCTCTTATCCTTTCACAGACTTTGCAGCTGGTGCATTGAGCTTCAAAGAGTCAGAAGATTGCCTCCTGCCAGAAGAAAACACATAGGAATTCTGTCTCTCTTGGGCCCTCTCATTTTGGAGATATCCTGTGCTAGAGAAATGCAGAAATCTCATCTTGGATTTAAAACTTTGATGTTAAAAATGATTCAAGGTCCTCTTCTCCTATGTCTACTGGTCCATCACTTTCTCCTGAGGTTGTCAGAGGTTCTCATGGTTTCTGCAGCATCAGAGGAAATGAGGGGACTAGCACTGCACTGTCACTCAAAGCAGTTTTGGATATTTGCCTGGCAGGTGCAGGTTTTAGTCCTGTGCAGTCCAATGAACCACAGCCACAGTGTATTTGGGGCACTGTGAGAAGAACTTGGTCTCACAGGTGTGTCATGTGTCTTTCTCACAGCACCAAATTCCTATCAGACCTGTTACTGGTGATATCACATTACCAAGATACATGAGGTCTTTGTTGTGAAACTCGTTTGGTCTGGAATTTTGTCTCAGTCCCGGAAATGCAAGTCTGCAGGAGACTTTGCCCTGACTGAACACGTCCATTCACCTGCTGAGATTGGCAGAGGGCCAACAGCAACCTTTGCAAACCAAAGCCTGCCTTAAACCTTTGTGCAATTGCTGGAAATTATACAACTTTTAACTTTTTTAATGTAACTTCCTTCAGAGATTTGTTGGCCTTTGTCCAGGGGGAAGGAAACTGAAGTTTCTCTTCAAAAAGTTCTTGTTCACCAGACACTGCTCTATGATCTTAACATGTATAAATTCTGATTAGCCAGAAGATACACAAGGGATAAACCAGTAACAAGCCATTAACAACCATTAATGAACATCAATTAACCTTACCACTTCTATTGCAGTTGGAGACACCTGGGCTGGGAAAAGATTGTTAGGAGAATGGAGGAATGAAGATGTAATTAACATCGAAGGTGATCAATAACCAACAGGAAATTGAATACTTAGAATTGTGAAATTTAATACTATTGAACGTGAATTTCTTTGGAGTTCAATGTATAAATATGTGAAAAGTCTGATAAAAACCATGTGTAATGGAATGATTTTCACTACACAATCTGGGTATGTGTGGATGAAATAATTTATGTTGCACATTCTGGTCAGAAAAAACATCTGGGGCAGCATAAAGTAATGCCTTGATTCTCTAACACTGAAAACATGTTGTTGGACAGTTTCTGTTTTTCCCAGTTTCTGTGAAACCATTTCTTCACACTTCATGCCTGTACTTCTCTATGCTTCTTGCATCTCAAGGCTTTCACACCTGGCCCCTATTTCTCTGACTACATTGTTGTGTTAGTGCTGCAAATATCCCATTTGACACAGAACAAGTGTGTCCAAAAATTCTCTTTACAAAATTATGACCACATTAGACCAAGAGAAGTGAAAAGTGAAAAAAAAGAGTAAGACCTACTTTTCAAGGTCCAGGCTAGAGTTCTGGGCAGTGATGTAGCTACTATTTCCAAGTCCTCAGGCTGTGGGCTGTGAAGCTTGCTCTGTAGAAACTTCTCTTGGCCTACAACTTTGTTTTACATATATAGACTGTGACAGCTAGATTTAGAACAATTAAGTATAAAAATGTCAAAAAACTATGAACAAAGAAACTTTAAAAAGAGTGCTCCAGCCCTAAGCTGGCTACAATTCATGTATCCCCTCTTAGCAAAGAGAGTGTTGTAACAGTATGTCTATTCTAGAGGCCACTTAACAAGATTCACAAATGTATTGTGATTCTGCAATATATTGAAAATTCTAGAGTCTGCAAAATTTAATGTGCATTTTTACTGTAACTGCTATATTGCCCTACTAAATGGGGCAATATAATGTAAATGAAAACAGCCTCAAATGAGTAATCTTTGTATTAAACATTAGATCCTCCATGTGTGGGTTTTCTAAAAGTGCTTTATCAGAGAACACTGGACTCTTGTGGTGAGCAGTCTCTGGAGGCCGGAACAGTTGTAGCAGAAGTTGTTACTCACCATTGGGAGCCCCTTGCAGCCATACCCTGGTGGGGCTCAGTAGCTCCATCTCTGCCATGGCATGTGCCCCTCTGTGGGCCAACCTCTGGCTTGGTTTTGGCAGACCTGCACTATTCGGTGACCATGCAGCTTGGCCTGATGCTGCTTCCAGTCTGGCTCTCAGAAGGGACCATCTACAGAGAGAGGAATGCTGTGTGATAGGGTCCCTTGACACAGGATGCTGAGGGGCTCTCCATCACTAATAACCACTTACAGGGGGAACAAATCAGCCATGTGCTTGGAACGCTGGAGAACACAGTGAAAGCTGAACCTGTGGGTCTACAGCTTCCAGGAACGCAGCAATGCCCAAGGTGTCTATGCAGATGCACACCACCTGGAGATTGGCAGCCACCTGGATATGGGCTGGGCAAGCTCAGCCCTCCTGAGAAGGGCTGCAGCCCCAAGGCAGGGCAGGCAGGCAGGCAGGCACCCACCAGCACCTCCTTGATGGAACATGAACCCGCAGAGTGGTTTTCTCACAAGGTGACAAGAGAGAGCTCCAGCTGCAGAACAAAATTCAGTGGGTTTTGGTACTCTGAAGTTGAGGCATTTGAGTGAATTAATTAAAGATGTGCAGGAGTACTGCTTACAGCTCTGTGTCTCCAACCTAAGAAGGACATGAACTACTGGAATAAGCTCAGAGGAGGGCCACAAAGTTGCTGAAAGGACTAAAGCACCTTCCCTATGAAGACAGGATGAGAGAGTTGGGGGCTGTTCAACCTTGAGAAGACAAAGTTTTGTGGAGGCCCTATTGCAACCAGCATCTGAAGGGCTGTATAGGGAAGCCAAAGGGCACCATCAGGAACTGTAGTGGCAGGACAAGGATAATCAGGTAAAAACTGAAACAGGGAAAATTTCGGTTAACTATTATGAGGAAACTTTTTGCTGTGAAGGTGGTGAGACACTGGGCCAGATTGCCAGGGAGGCTGTGAATATCCTAACCCTGGCAGTGTTAAAGGCCAGGCTGGATAAGGCCTTGAGCAACTGTTTCTGGTGGGAAGTGTCCCTGCCCATTGCAGGGGAGCTTGGAAGTAGATGATCATTAACCCCTTAATGATCGTCTGCAGAAGAGAAGCATGAAGCTGTTATTCCTCAGCCGCTCCCTCTGGAAGGCGACTCTGGCTGCGGCCCCGTGACAGGACTGAGCCTCCAGCGGCTCCGGGGGAAGAAGGCACGGCCTGAGGCGGCACAGGTGCGGCCGGAGGGCGGCCCGTGCCGAGCGCGGCGCCGGTCCCGCCCGGCTGTCGCGGCCGAGGGCACACGTGGCCCTTCCCGGCAGCGGCAGGACACGGTGCCGCGCAGGCGCCCGGGGCCGGGGCGGGCGGGGCGAAGGCCGGGCCGGGCCGCGCAGAGGCGGGCGGGGGGGCCCGGGCCGCTGGGCGGTGGCGCCGGGAGCGGCCGCGCAGCCCCTCAGTGCCCGGGCCCGCGCAGGGAGGCGGCGGCTCCGCCCGGCTCCGGGCCGGCCCGCCGCGGCTGCAGCAGCAGCACGGGAGCAGGCTTTGGCCGGTGCCTGAAAGCCCCGGGTGGAGGAAGTGGAAAGGAAGGAGCGGAGCCCCGTCCGGCGTAAGTCCTCACGGTCTGAGGGGAGCGGCAGCGCGGGGGCACGGGCGCTGCCAGCCAGCGGGAGGCTGCTCCTCCTCGGTGTCCTCAGCGGGGTGACAGTGTCCCGTCTCCGGCGGGTTAGCGGATGCTTTCTGCCTTCGGAGACCTGTGCTCCCCACGGGAGTGTTTGTAGTCTGCGAAAAGCGGGGCTGCCGGGGTGTGCATCCCTCCCTGCCGGAGAGCTGTCCGGGTTTCCTCTTTTCCTTAGTGTGGCTAATGATCGGCAGCGCAGATCGCCGTTTGCGCATTCTGCAGAAAGTTTCGGTTCCGATGCTGGCAGGGGTGGTTTGAGCGATGTGCGTTTAGCGATGGTGAGGCGGCTCGGGCTCTGTTTCCCTTGGAGTGTCCTGCTGTCTGGAGGCGGTGAACCGCCGGGAAAATGCCGTAACTGCCGAATGACCTAATGTTAAAGCAGCTTAACTCAAAAACGGTTTTTAAAAAGCTTCGGAAGCTACTCTGAGCTGTCTGTAGCTTTCTGTTAATGTATCGGTTTTGTCACCGTTACTGCCTTGCAAGTCTTCTGCGTAATTGCTGACTGTAGGAATGGCAAGATTGTAAGGTGTGCGCTGAGGCTGGATTCAGTTTAACCTTTGTGCCCTGGTATCTGTCACCTCGTTTAACATGTCCTCTTGATTACTCCTTACAATATAGTTTAGGGAGATAGACTTTAAAATATGCCGTTTGTTATTGATGCCTGGAAAGGCTGACCTGGAACAGAGACTAGACATAGCGAAAGGAATAAAACAAGTATTTATTGAAAGGATATACCTTGGGCAGTGCAAGAGCCTGGCCGGGGCTACACCCAAGTCGAATCCAAGATGCATTCCCGTCTCAAGTTTTACACTTTTGTAAGTTTTGGTTCACCTACATATTGGGGTCAATTATCCAACCACAGCTTCAGGCTATGTAGTCTCAGCCCCCTGGCTTACCCCCTTTCCCTTGGCCATTGTTTATGCTTTTTGGGTAATTGATGTCCTTGATTGTGTGGCTGGGAAAGGAGTTGTTTTGTCTAATCACCCTGGGAAGAGAACTTACTGAGACCTAACATGTTTCAGAGCTACGTGCCAAGCAGCAGAGAGTCTGAAAAATATAAAAGCTAAAAGCCAATGCGTCACTATTTCTGATATAATTCGCCTGTTGTATTGGTATACAACTAAGATATTCTATAGTATTGACATGCTGTCATTCCCCTATGATCCTCCATTTTTTTAGTGAAGCTTTTTCTTTTGGATCAACTTTTGAACTGCCATTCCAGGTTATTTTAAATTTTCTTCATCACTCCTTGGATGCAGTGCAGGTACTGTTAATTTTACCTGAGGAGGAAGACAAACTCAGGAAGTTTAGGCAAGAGAACTTTCAAGAGCCCTGTTAACCAAATAAGAAATTATGTCTATTATTTCAAAGAGACAGTAGGCAAAAAGGCCCCAAAAAGTATCTCATCATCTTTTCCATGTCTCTTGAATTAATGTGACTTGAGAAAGAGTTGTAGAGTGGACTGCATATTTTGCTGAAGTTCTCAATGCTTGAGTGTTAGGGATTTTATTAATATGATCGGGACTTTACACCACATACACATTTCTGTAGTTCATGACATCACTTAAAACTGAATGGGTCCAAAAGACGTGAACCTCGTGTGTCTTTTTCTTCTGGCAGGTGGCAAGCATGACTTCTGACTCTTTGAAGCTCAATGCACCAGCTGCAAAGTCTGTGAAAGGATGAGAGAAGGATGCAAGTGCCCAGTGTAGATTTGCCCATTGCTGTGTGGAGATGTTCAGGTCCAGCGTGTGCTCCTCCTCCTGGGCAGTGCCTGTTTTGCACGGAGGGCAGCTCTGAGAGCAGCTGTTGCTGAAGGATTGTTGCAGGATCAGTCAGTGAAACAGCCAGGGTGAAACTTTGAGGGTTAAGGAAGCAAGTGTGTGCGAAGACATGTATTGTGTGTGCTGTCTGTATGGGTGCAGGGACGTGGGCGTACCTATGTGAGAATATAAGTATACAGAGCAAGAGGTACGGTTGTGTGAGTTTACACTTTAGTGCAGCGTGTGCACGAAGTGAAACTGCTGTAGGAAGGGTGCAGAAAAGGGCTTGGTGCTGTGCCTCCTTGCCTGGCCCCAGAGCTGGACCATCATGAAGTTGGGTTAGGAAGGGAGAGACTGAAGTGCGTGTGGTGGCGTGTGAAATGTGCTGAGGGTTGTGATTTCTCTTGCTTCTGGGCTTGGTGTGTTGTTGCCCAGAGTGACTTCCCCAGGAAGAGAGGCGGTGATGGGAGAGGGTCTCTTCTGGGGAGGGCAGTGCAGAGCAGCCTTTCCTGGGGTCCCTGGTGGCAGCAGTGCAGATTTGAGAGAGCCTGGCACGGGTGCGTGGGCAGCCTTGGTGTGCTGGAGGAGGGGCACTGTGGTGCTGTGCCTGGAGCTGGAGCACCTTGAGGAGGGCGAGGTGCTTTCTGCCGCAGCACTGGCTCTGCTCACGTTGCACCTGAGCTGCTGGGGAGAAGACAAGGTGCGTGAGGTGCAGCGGTGCACCGTGCTCGGTGTTGGGCTGGAGGCTGCAGCACAGGCTTTGGGAGTAGGGCTGTGGCTGGGCTGTGCGAGAGCTCCGTGTGCCTTCGGTCCGTGGCCGTGGCAGGGAGGTTCCCTGGCGGGAGTGTCCCTGTGCTGAGCCAGCGCTGGCAGCAGGACGCCCAGCTGGGATGTGGAGCTGCCCTGCGGCGCTGTGCCCGCGCCCCAGCGTTGGTGGGCGCAGCTGGGTGTTCTGGAGAAGCCCCGAGTGTGGCAGGCCTGGGAACCGGGGCGCCAGGAGGGCTGGAGGTAGCGCTGGCTCCTGCTTTGAAAGCACCTCCTGTGCTGGCCAGGCTTGCTGGGCTGGAGGCCTGGCTGGAAGGTTTCTGCCACCATCTTGTGGGAGGGAGATGCCATTTTGTTCAGTGTTCCTTGTACCAGGAAGTATCATGTACTAAAATATTTATATGCAGCACATGCATATAGGGTGTGTTGATAGTTAGAGATGTCTGTATGAAGGAGTGAATCAGGAGCTTTACACTGAGACATGCTAATGCTGTAAATTGCTAGAGGTATATAAAAGAGACATTAGGAGTTGTAAAATCAGAAGCCTGAGGTAGATAAAGCAGTCGTTCTTCTGAGCTGATGGAATGGATTTGTTTATGTGAATGAAATGCATTGCACAAAGGTAAAAGGCAGGTTCAGGCCTTCTGCTTTGCGTGGCTGCAGAAAAAGCACTGAGCTCTTTGGGGAGCAGCTAAGAGATGTCACAGGCACTGGGACGTGCCCGAGGGCTGTGGAGCTGTGTGAGGTGGTCCCAGCAAGCACCGTGTCACATCCCAGAAGAGTTCTGTCCCTGACTCCTGAGGAACAGAGAATGCTCCTTGCCCGGGCAGAGCCTGGTGGGATGGGCATGCGGTGCATATTCCTGGGGCAGGCTCTGGGCATGGCATGGCCCTAGCAGACATGGGCAACTCAGGCTGAGAAAACAGAAGGCCAGAACAAAATCCCTGTGTCAGAGGATCCCATGCCTGGGGGCTCAAGTTGTGTTTCTCTCTGAAGAGTCTGTGGAGTCAAGGTGCTGTGCACTTGTGGGTAAGACGTTGCATGCCCCTGATGCATGCTGTTTGCGTGTGGAGTTGAGGCATGGGCATGGGTGCAGGTGCTGGCTCAGGGGCATGTGGGGCAGCTCCAGTCTCTTTAGAGGCTGCTGTGTCAGGGTTTGTGTTTGTGTTCTGTCTCACTTTCAATGGAAGTTCTAGCCCTGCAGGTGTCATCAAATCACAGAGTATCCTGAATTGGAAGGGACCCACAGGATCATCGAAATCCAACCCCTGTCCCTGCGCCAGAGACTCAGCGAATCACACCATGTGCCTTAGACCATTCTCCAAGTGCTTCTTGAATTCCATCAGACCTGGTGCTGTGACCACTTCTGTGGGAAGCCTGTTCTAGTGCTCATTCACCCTCTGGGTGAAGAACCTTCTCCTGATATCCAGCCTAAAACTTCTCTGACACCACTTTGGGCCATTCTGTTGGATCCTGTCACTGGTCGCAGGAGTGTAGATGTCTGTGTCTGTCCCTCCTCTTCCCTCCCCACAAGGAAGTTGTGGGCTGTGATGTGATCTCTCTTCAGTCTTCAGGCTAAACAGACTGGGTGACCTCAGCCACTCCCCATATGGCTTCCCTTCACAGCCCATCAGCATCTTTGTTGCCACCCTTTGGACACACTCACAGCTTAATTTTTTTTTATACTGTGTCACCCAGACCTGCCCCCAGCATCTTTGCTGCCACCTTTTGGACACTCTCACAGCTTAATTTATTTTTATACTGTGTCACGCAGATCTGCCCCCTGCATGAGAGGTGAGGCTGCCCCAGCTCAGAGCAGAGCAAGACAATCCCCTCCCTTGCCCGGCTGTGATGCTGTGCCTGATGCACCTCAGGACACAGGTGGTCCTCCTGGCTGCCAGGGCTCTGCTGACTCATGTTCATGGGGTTTACCAGTGGCAGAGCTCCCAGGCTACTTTCCAGGGTGCCTCTCATTCCCCAGTTTTACACACTTCCAGAATTGCACTGTCCCAGCTACAGTATCCAGTACTTGTTTGTGCCTGCCCCTCTTCAGGCCCTGTGACCTCTGGTAATGCTCTGGTAGAGCCAACCTGTGCATGATGGCTGCTGTGCTCCTTTGTCAACACTTTTTGACAATATCATGCCCTATATATTCCATACCACATTATGCTTGGCTTGCATAACCATGGATCTACAAGTCTACCCGGAAGTATCAAAGTCTCCAGAGATGGGCTGCTGAGTTGCTGCATTCTGGCTTGTTGGGGGAGGGAGCTTGAATAGTAAAAGCCAGTGATTTTAGCCTGCATATGTAAAAATGTGGTTTTTTCCCCTTCTTTTTTTCTTTTGGAGGGCAGGAGTATAGGTGAAGATGCAGGAGCCAGAACTCGTTGCAAAAGCCCTGCGAGCTGTTCTTCATGCTTTTAAAAATGGTATACGTTTGTCAGAACTTCAGAGTGAGTACAGATCCCTGACCAGTGAGTTGATTCCCTTCAAGCACCTAGGATATGACACACTGGAAAGCTACTTGGAGAGTGTCCCAGGAGTGGTCAGAATGGAAGAGAACAAAATGGGAGAGGTAAGAATCAGTTACAGTTCTAAAATGGCTTTTCTGTTTGCAGAATGTTCCTGGTTCATAGCTTTACGTCCTTTTGTGCTGTGGATTCTGCAGCATGCATGTAGTGCACTAATTCTGGAAGAGGTGGAAGCTGTGACATAATATACTTAAGTGCTCCTTATTTTCCTGCCTCTGCATTCTGGACCCAAGGTTATGTATGCAGAATGTGTAAAGTTGCAGGGCTTTTTCCTGAAATGTGAATTCTGCATGGAAAGATCATTTGTGTGACTGTGGAGATCTGGCCCCTTTCTCAGCATTTCTGATTTTGGAGGAGATACTAGTGGCTCGTCCTGGAACTTTAAAGAAGGTTAACTTGTGTGTGTTAATCATCCCTTCTCAGTGGGGTTTAGCATCATTTTTTTCCTGTAGTGAAACTCCTGGTGCTGTTGCTTATAAGCCTGGCAGTGTTTGCTTTGCATTTAGGATTCTTGTCTGTTATTAGTTGCAGTGCAACAGAACTACAAATATGTGCTGAGGTGAAGCACCTCGTAAGTGAGGTGCCTTGCTGCAACAGTTGCAAGTACCTCAGCTTGGCAAGCTGCAAGGGATAAAGGGTCATCACGCAGATCAAGGAGAAGCAGATCTTAGCAGAGGATTGGTAGGGTAGAAGAGTTATCCCTTATTCCTTGTTCTTGCTGCACAGCCTGCTTCTCCTGGTGGCTGCCACCTTGGAACCAGCCTGCTGGGACCACAAACATCCTTGCCCAATAGTCTGGACTTCCTTGTTTGAAGTCAGAATGCGTTCTCTTGATAGCTGCTTTAGTTGTGTGACTTGCAGATGATCTGCATGGCAAGCTTGAAGCCTCTCCCTCATTAGAGCTGTGTCTTGGTTCCTAAAGTCTTTGTAGCCTGAGGCAGACCAAAAAGCTGGTGAATGTTTGGCACAGTGTATGGCTGTCATAGCAGGTCTGAAGAGACAAGATTTAAGGCTGAGCTTCCTTGTTTGCTCAGATAGATCAAGATGGCATCTAGGAACTCAGAACTAGTTCTCCCTCTTTAGCTGGGTGGTGAGAGTATGGTGAGAGGTATCCTGAGTTTTGTCTCTATACCTGGAAATGTGGCTGATTTTAACCAACCGGTTCCCGTTCTGCAGATTTACACCAGGATTTGCCCTTTTACAGCAGATGCACAAGTTTGGAATTCTTTTTCTCCAAACCCTGCCTCAGCTGCAGCTACATCAGTAACAGGATTGCAGGTATCTCAGGTCTGGGAACATTTGTGATCCTGCAATTAAATGCTTCCTCGTGGTAGTTCTGGCAGACAGCCATCTGTTTCTAAGTAGGGCCTTACAGGGTGTAATCTGGTATCCTCCCATTCCCTTGAGAGCCTTGTTTATCCACTAATATGATGTGTGCTGAGAGCCTTGTGAACTCTTGCACAGCACTAAGGGCAGTGACTTCTTTGTGGCAGCTGTTACAAGAGAGTGAAATGTGGCTTTAGGAGGTGGAAAAGGAGAAAGTGGATCTTGAGGTAGTTGAGGATGACTCAGTTTCAGAAGTGCCAGCTATGCTCTGCATGACTGAAACAGCTGAGAGGAAGCACCTTGTTGAGCACTTGGGAGGCAGGAGAGATGCAAAGGAGAGGTGCCCATGTTTCTGTTGTCCTGTTGTCACTATCCATAATTGTCCCCATGGCAGACATTAAGCAGAGGATGGCAAGCCTGATTATGCACTGATGTGGGCTGCTAAGATACTGGGACTGCTCCCATGTGCTTTCTTGTTACAGGACCTTATATGTCATTATAAGCCTGTTCTCTTTGTTCACCTCTGTCCAGAATACTTGGGTTCCATTTTAGGCTGATACCATAGCTCAGAGTCCACACAAGGCATTGCAAGAGCATGCAGTCAGCCCGTGTGTCCTCATGGCTCTGGAGTATCCTGAACTCCAAAATGTCTGTCATGACCGTTGCTTCTTCCTTTAATCCTCTTGTGACAGTGGTGCAGGACAGCAAAGACATGCCCATTCAGGGGTCTGGTAGAAGTTAATGATCCTGACTTCAGTCTAGATCGCCTTAAAATAACTTTCCTTACTGCTAGGTTGGCTCTCCAAGACATACCACAGAAATGCACTCACTGAGAAATAGTATAAAGTGGGCAGTAAATAATACAAATTGATCCTGAAGTGCCACATGTTACGTGCTGCTTAAAGTATTTGTGGGAGGTGAATATTAGTTGGGTAACTGAGGCTGAGCAGACTGATTATCTTGAGAAGGCAATGATATAAATTGTCCTTTGTTTCTCTTGCTACTGAACACTAATCTAGCTGTCTTGAACGTGGGAGAGATTAAAGCTGGTGACTTTTTCTTTATGCAGTAGGTATGGCCTCCAGTTTCCACAGAAGATGAGAAATAAGTTCAGTATACATTAAGCACTGCAAGGAGACTCATTGACATATAGGCCACTTGCAACAGGTGGTGGCATAATTTCAAGGAACCCTATCTTGCTTTGCTTCTTGTTCATTTATAAGAAGTGTGTTGCTGCACCTTCCTCTAAAAAAAAACTATGGCTTCTGCTTGAATCATTAAGCCCCTTCTGAAGGAAAAAGTTGAAGACTACTCTGCTCTGCTCATCTACCCCATTCATTTTTACATATGAATTCATTTTAATTCAAGCAATTTTGTTTAACTTTATCACTATGAAACAAGGGAATTAGATGCTGAAAATTACGCAGAACATTAGTGACAGGGAAAACCTGAAGTGTACCAAAGATATGAAAATGTGCATTTATAAAAATATGATAAACTGTAGAGGGACAAAAACCCCGTTTTTATTGAGACTTTGAGAACAAAGGTCAAGTGATCCATCCCATGCACCCACTCCTGTTAGCTAGGAATTTGAGGAGAGCTCTCATATGCTTTTCTGGAAGTGAGCTCAACTGAGCACCTCTCTGAAGTGCCAGTACACGACTGTCCACAGCTTGGGCTACAGCCAGAAGAAACTGGAGATCTATGTGTTGTTCAGGGCTGTAATCTCATTTGAAGTCATGGGGAGTTGTTGCAACAGGTCACACAACCAGCACGCTGCTGTGGGTTGACACTGGCTGCTGAGGAGTTACAGGCTGCAGCGGTGAATAGGAGGGGTTCCTGTGAAACCTCCCGAGTTTGAGAGAAATGAGGATGCTGGAAACTCTGTCTTCAGACAGATGTCAGGGCAGCAAGAGCTTATGAGTAGTGGACAGACCAATGTAAGGGCAAGGTGGTGGCTATCTATTACAATGTCTTAGCTGTTGCAAATGTCTTTGGTGGTAAGAAGTGGTAGATGAAGCAGATTATGCCTTCTTTTGACAATCTCAAGAAGCCTTACATTTGCAGGCTTTAAACCTCATGAGGGACTTGGGCTACTGCCATACCTGCTATAGGCACAAGACATCCAAGTATGAGCAATTCAGGATGTTTCTGTAGTCTCCTGCTCTCAACATCTTGACATATGCAATGAATCAATGAAGAGAGGTGCTCTGCTGGACACAGTCGTTGAAAACAAGGAATAACGATTGCAGATATAAAGGCTAGGGGAAAAAAGAAAGCTGTCTGTGGCTAGATGGTGTCTGTGAGCTGAAAGGAGGGAAACAAAGCAGAAGGTAGGATCAACAATGCAGGACTTTGAGAAAGCAGACTTTGGCCTGTTCAGGAGTCTGCTTGGAAGACTCATGGAATACAGTCCTGAAGAGAATGATCTAGGAGATATAGTGAGCTTTCAAGAATTGCCTCCTCCAATGATATATTCCAACAGTTAGGGAAAAAAGCAAAGGGGATAGGAGCACTGACAAAACTGAGCCATAAATAGAAGCATGCCTGAGGTGAGAGCAGGGAGTAGCAGCCTGGGAGGATTATACAGATGCTGCCCAAACAAACATGCATGGACCTAAGAAAGACTGTGTTAACTGTTAATTATTTGAGCAGCCTGAAGACCAAGACAAAGTCCCATCCCCTTGAGAATGGCTCCCAGAGCACTGCCAGTTCTAGAAAGTGCTTCCAAAGAAAGTCCTTAAAATAGCTGGTTAAGTATACAGGCAGTGGGAGGAAGCTGGGACAGGGATACAAGCAACAAAAGAAAAACTGGAAGAAAGAAGGTACAGCAAATGACCTTCAGCCTTCCGCTGTGTTTCATTTACTAAAGCGTTTTTGAGTCCATGCTCAAACTGTTGAGCACAGATTGTTGCACAAATGTCTGTGAAAGGGTGAAGAGTGAAGGATTTCAGGTTCACCTTTCACAAAAATGGGCTATGATACAGGTACAGACTGCTCTATGACAAAGTCTCCCTCTTAAGCAAGGTTGGAGAAGGAGCTCCTGACTTAAATCTGCCATTACAAGCATGCCAACAGGAGGTAGAAGCAGAATTGGTTGAGCTGGAAGGGGTATAGAGATACTATGGAAATAGGCAGAGGAAAGTGCAGGGCAAGAAAGTCTTATCCTTGTTGGGAGAGGATTAAGATAGGGAACATTTGGAAAAACGGAACGCGCACAAGTCCATGAGTTTACTGTAGTGCACCCACAGGTCAACTACCTTAGGAAGGTCGTGGTAGTTTGTGAGAGGTTCTTGAGGACTGAAAGAAAGCACTACCCTTCACCAGGGAGGGTGGGAAGACCAGCCTGAGGTTGAAATGTGGGAAAGCTGTTCCAGACACTGGAAAGGCAAGAAGGCAAGTCAGTATGGATTTACAAAGTACAAATAATCTGTGTCTAAATAAATACCCTTCCAAATTAAGATGATTGGTTGAATGGAGAGCGCTGGATGTAGTTTAACTGAATTTTGGTAGGGCTTGTAATATCCTCTAACAGTGGCACAAGACCCATTGTGAGACCACTTGAAAGTGATGTGCCATGGGAGGAGATGCTGAGGAACTGCCATCTGTGGTGTTCATGAATCACGTAGGTAATGGGACAGAGATATCCTCAACAAATCTGTCAGTGGCAGGAGAGACTGATAGAGGAGACAAATGTGCTTGTTGTTCAGAGGGCTCTCAAGAAGCTGGAGAAATCGAGCATCAGGAACACTGTGAAGTTCTGTATAGGGAAATGCCAAGTCATGCACTTGGGGAAGAAAAACCCAATGTTCCTGCATAGTTTTGGGGTTCACCAGCTGAAAAGTAGCTTGGCAGAGAAATGCCCTGGGATCATGGTGGGTGCGTAGTTCACAGGGAGACCAAGCAGCAAGAGAGACCAAGAGCATACTGGGATTCATTAGGAAGAGTTGCCATCATTCTGATGGGGGTGATTATTCCTCTCTGCTCAGCATCTATGAAACCACATCCAGTTTTAAGCTTCCCAGAACAAGACAGATGTGGCCACAGTGAAGCAAGTTCATGGAATGATTGTGAAAATTATGAAGGAGCTAGAAGATAACATCTCTTGTGCAGGGCTCAGAGTGTGGAGATTGTGATGAAAAAGAGAAAGCTCAGGGACATCTTATCTGTATGTCTGTTGAAAGAAGTAAAAAAACCCTGGAGCTTGACTCCACCTCCAGTTCCCACTGGTATTCAGTGAACAGGCAAGAGGTGGCAAGCAGTGTGAAATAAAAGCAGTCCCATGTAAACATTAAACCACCCACTTTTTTACAGTCAGGCTGGCTAAACAATGGAAGAAGTTGTCCAGAGTGGTTGAGAGTTCTTTGTCCTTGGAGGTATTCCACCACCTGGCTAAATAGGTCTAGTTGATGCTACTTTGAGCAAAGATGCTGTATGACATGGACTGCAGCAATGTTCTTGAGCCTCAGTTTTTCTGTGATCACTGGCATTTAATCACCACAGTGCTGAGACTACTGGATTGCTGTTTTTATCAGTGCTGACTGTGCAGCAGGGACACTGTCTGATTTTTAAGCAGGAGCTCCTGAGGAAGGAGAGCTGTCCCTCAGAAGGAGAGGCCCTCCCTGCTCTGTTGAGCCA
This sequence comes from Erithacus rubecula, assembly GCF_903797595.1. NCBI lineage: Eukaryota > Metazoa > Chordata > Aves > Passeriformes > Muscicapidae > Erithacus > Erithacus rubecula. The sequence continues at coordinate 2,255,330 of NW_027635590.1, forward strand.
GCCCAGCAAAGGTGCTGGGTGTGCAGCAGAGGAGGAGGAAGAGGAGGGGGAAGTACAAGCTGGAGAGCACTGTGGAGGAGTTGCCTGGTTTCTAGCATCATCATCTATTTTCCTGGACTGTGTGGATCACCCTGGAAGATTTGAGAAGATCCCTGGAGCTAGCTGTTGCTGCTTAGCAATGACTTGCTTTTGTTGTTTTTCTGCTTTGATTGCCCTGTCTTGGTTGTGAGAAAAGATGGTTTTTGGAGCTGCTGTGTACTGAATTTCAGAGGTGCTGGTGAAGTTGCTGAGTTTCTCTTGCCCTATTCCTGTGCAAAGTGGTCATCTCTGATGTTTGTTGGGAGCCATGGCTAGCAAGACAGCAGTGCTGGACCCACGGCGCTGCTGAGAAAGTGGCCTTCTACCGCCACCACAGAACATGCCCAAGACCACTGACATACATTTTTAACTTAGTGCTTTTGGGATGTCTGCCTGTGTCCTTATGGAGTCCTGGAGGAGTACTCATTCAGCTACCTTTGCAGCAGTTGAATGGCCCAAAAGTTTGGGCTTTCATCTTCTTTGTGAGGCAAAGTGACTGCTAGGCACATGGTTTGGTGTCTTGACAAGGCCAAGTTCCTGTATCCATCCACGGGATGGCCTGTGGTGAGTGGATGTGGAGGCGAGAGGCCATGGAGTTGGGCAGGGAGATAGCTGTGGGCTTATCCCAGACTGAACTATTGTTGGGGGCCAGCTGAGTGCCTGTGGGGCAGTTGGTGCAGCCAGGATAGTTGTGCAGTTTCTTTGATAAGTGGGGCAAAGGCAACCCTGCTCCACAGGGTCAGTGTGGTGCCAGAACATCTAGTGAGCCTTGGCAGGAAGAACAAGGACAGGCTGCAGCTCCATGGCTTCCTGTAGCTATAAAGTGAGCCTGTGGGCCTGTGGGATGGGAGTTAGAGACCAGGCTGTTTCTCAGAGAGGTCCAATCTAATGTGGAAAGAAGATGGAGAGGTTCTGGTTGTTTGGCTTGGTGATCTCTGATGTTCACTGAGGTTTTGTCTAGGATTTGACAAAAGAAGAGTGAGATCCATGTCTGCCATTGAAGCCTTTCCTGAACTGCCTGCTGGCCTCCATGATCCAGCAGTTATGTCTTTGAAAGGGATACAAGTGATTCTAAGGGCTGTGGATAAGCATGGGTCTAACTGACTGCTTTTTCTCCTGTCCTCTTCCTGTTCCAACAAGGTCATTTGCCATGCTGTTAGTTGCAGTGAAACTGTGCGAGTTGCTCAACTGGTGGCCCGACAGAGGAGTTCCAAGAAGAAAACAGTCCGGCAGGTGAATTGTCAGATGAGGCTGAAGAACACATCTCCAGTCAGTTTATCAGGTAAGCCATAGGCAGCTCTAGAGGGCCTGCCTTTATGAAAGAACTGTGCAGCTGCTGCAGCAAAAGTCTTGGCTGTGAGGGTGTGTCACTACAGCCACGAGTTACATGGTCCAAGTGGAGAGTTCTTGGAAGGGTGTGTGTTCTTGACAAGAGTACTTGTATCTGAAATCCATCATCAGAGAGAAAGTTGTTTTCAGGTGTGTATGTGAGATGCAAATGATCTTGAAAAACAAAGTCCTTGTAGGATACTTGACATCACTTTCATGTGCTCCTGCTTCTGTGAGAAGCACAGTTAAGATGCAGGCAAGAAGTGTGGCAATGAGCCTGCTTGTTCTTTAAGGCTGGCCTTGATCTGTTGTGGAGTGGGAGGATTGAGCCATTCCCTCGCAATGAAGAGTCTGCAGCCTCATCTATGGCTGTTTCAGCGGCTTCTGTTGCTGATGCCAGTGCCATAGTGCCACTAAAGTTCTTGTGGGAGTCCAGGGTATCTCCCTGGCTCCTCTGGGGATGCAAAAACCCCCCTGGCAGACCCCTCTGAGACCCCTGAGTGATGTCCAAGAGTTGCAGGGTTGGATTTAGCTCCTTGGGAGAGTTTGCCAACACTGAGGGAAGAAGCAATGAATATGAAAGTGAGTAGAGTATAAATTAGAATATTAGATTGTAGAATAAGTAGGTTTTTAGATTGTTTATATTAAAGGCCATGTGGTCAAAATGGAGCATCCTGGGTGTGGTGGGCTTCTTCATGCACTCCATGTTGAAGTTGCACCCTGGGAACCACAGATTGGATGGGTAAAGAACTGGACATTGTAAAGAGATTGCATGGCATTGGAAAAAATTTGTAAATATAGAATATGTAGTTTTAGGTATATAAGGTTTGGCACAGCCCATGGGAGGATCCTTCTGTTATGGTCGCTCTGCCGAGTGGACCTGTGTCGGGCTGGCTGAAACATTTTTAAGATAAGATAAATAAACAGCCCTGAAACAACACAAGGTCATCTCCAGCTACTTTCTTGCCAGTGACTCCGAGAGAACCAGACTCCTGACCACCTGCATGTCCTCTCTGGGGAGGTCTCATGTCTAGAGAGACCCTCCCGGGCGGGGACAGTTCTGATACCCATTTTCAGCTCTTTTTACCTCTTACCTTTTGCATAAGCTGCTGTAGCAGTGTTTTCCTAAAGTGTGGGTCAGGTTTTCCTCACTGCTGTGCTGTTGTGTGACTGTCTGTGGAATTGAGCCCAGGATTAAGCCCAGGCAAGACCCATTTGCTTGCGGGCTGGCAGCTTGGAACAACAGTGGCTTCATAAGTATAAGTGTATTCCCCTGTTGTCTATAATGAAGTGATTTCTGCTTCTTGTTTTTCTACAAGGATGCCAGTTGGGAAGCTGAACTAGTGGGTCATATCCCAGTTAAATGACAGGGATTATAAAGATTCACTGTCTTGCACATCAATCACCTTGAAAGTGTTTGAAACCACCAAAATTGATGCTGCACATCCAGCACATAAACAGCGAGGTGACCAAGAGCTTGTTTATCCTGGTGTGGCCTGCTAAAGTGGTGTAACTTGTGTGGGTGTAACTTGGTCACCTCTGTTGTGTGGTGGAGTTCAGGTGCCCACAAGCCAGAGTACAGAAGAAACCCTTTGGATGGCAATACAGGAGGGGCTGGGGAGGTGGAGACAGTGTGGGTAGAGGAGAATGCTACTCATGGCTGCAAGTGCAAACTCTTTAGGAAAGCCCAAAGGAACTTTGCGGCAGCCACGGTCTTTGAACATGCCAGAAGAAGGCAGTAAGAGGCCTGTTCCTCGCCTGCCCCGAGGCAGAGAAGTGGCATGTGGAGGTGTGAAACCTGTTGTGGAGAGTGCCCGATCTGCCTTACCTTCAGCTGCTGGGAGTGGACCACCTAAAGAAATCCCCATGCAGAGACATGTCACCGTGGTAAACAGGTCAGTGTGTGTGTGTGTGTGCACAAGTGAGGGGAAATTAAATATGATGGAACCATGGATGTTGCAAGGCAAGCAATGCCTTTTGGGATCCAGTGGGAATCCAGGCCCCTGCCCTTGCAGCCAGTGAAGTCCAAATGTGGGATAATATCCCAGGTAGGAGACAGATAATGTTTTGCCTTTTTGGATGCTGATATAGCTAGCCTGTGCTCTTGGCCTGTTCTGTGTTTTGTGGGGAGAAAGGTGTCACAGCGAGGGAGTGTGGGGCTGTTGCCTGATCCCAGAAGGAGCTGTTGTGGCCATTGTGACAGAAAGCAGGAGGGACAGATTTGTATGCAGGGACAGGTGATGTGTGTGCTGAGAGTGATGGTTGTCTGCAGGTGGCTGCTCTTTCCCTCTTGTCTCACTTGTGTGTTGCAGCATCAGTTTGTGCCCCTGTCAGCGTGCTCGGAGCCAGGAGCCACCTGACCGTGTTTGGGTGAGCTGAGCTGAGGCTGGAGCTGCAGTTCTGCTGGGTTAGCGGTCCGTGCTGCTTTTCAGCCCCGGTTGAGCCTCTCTAATCCAAGTGGCTTAGTCAGCTGCTGCCCCATCATTTCTTTCTGTGTTGTTTTCAGCTGCCCTGGGCCGTCAGCTGACAGTGGTGAGAAAGTGTTTGCTGTTGCTCATTGTGGCCGTGCTAAGTCTGCTGGAGCTGTGATTGTGGCAGTAATCCTCTGCAGGGGGAGGACTCCAACGTGGGCTGGGTTGGAAGTCAGCCTGGTGTTGAATGGAAACGGCAGTGGCGTGCCACTTCCACAGTGGCATAGCTGTGAAGTGTCCCAGAGTAGCACAACAGCTTAATCCTTGCTGCAGTGCCTGCTTTTTCTGGAAGATCCACAGAAAGCAGGCATGTCCTGCCCCACTCACCTGCATGAGTTCCATGTGCCATCAGGGGTCTGTTGTGCAAAGGACAGAAGGACCAAGCCGTCCTGCTGTCACTCAGAAAGTAGGAGCAGCTGTGCTTGGGCCTTCCCTTTTCTCTGTGTGCAGATGAACTGCATCTTTTTAAGTGGCACTTCCCTAAAAGTCAGTGGCACTTTGCCTCAAGCAAAGCAAAAAGACCACTTAGAGTTTTCTCCAAGTTCATTACTGTGAGGAAAATACAGGAAGTAGTTTGTAGCATTTAAAGACTTGTAGTGTGTGAAATAAAGTTAGGTAGATGTCACCCCTCTTCTGGCTGTTCCTAATGTAGTCTGCTACATCTTGTGTTATCTTTGTTCATCTCTAGCAGTCTCTCCTGATCTCCTTTTAGGTAAGTGTTCTGCTTTTCTTTCTGTGGTCTGTTTCTGCCCTGCACTGTGTGAGAAAATATAAGAAAAGTCTACTTTGGCCCATGTATTTTTCAGGAGGAGACATCTTGTGCTTTTACAAAAAGTCTGAATACTATCCTGTTAGCTTGAGTACATAGTGAAGGGAGAGTTTGGGGAAGAGAGATTCATATTCTGTGTGAATACAAAGTTGTATGTGACTGGATTAATTTATTAACTTGTTTCAACTTGGCCAGTTTAAAGCAGAACTGGCAAGATCCAAGTATTCTTGCTGCTGGGGACATTTTGTGCCTCCTGAACTTTGTAGTTGGCTTGTACTTTGGGAATTGCAGGAGGGAAAGCTTCTTTGAGGCAAGAGGTCCTGACTTGAAAAAAACAGTGTGCAATGAATGGAGTTAGGAACAGCATCCCTGAAAATCCTGGGCTGACAGCAGCCTCATAGTTACCTGGTGCAGACTTGAGGGCACTGTTTCCTGCAAGGGTGTCAGCACTTGCCTGTGAGAGGGGCTGAGCCTTCACAGTGAAGGCTGACTGAGACAAGTCTTGAAGGTGACAGACTGTCTCTGCCCCGCTTCCCAGTTTGGAGTGAGCTGTTGTCTGTGTGCAGTTTTTGACTTGGTTTCCCACCTTGCCCCTCCATGTACCCACATCATAGGAAGGGATGTCTGTGTTCTCATGATTGCACATAGGGATCTCTGTTTTCTCTTTTTCTGTTGAACATCTGTCCTGCTATGGCAGATGTGTGTTCCTTGCCTTGAAACAATGTCCTACCAGTGACAGAGTTTGTTTGGATGGTGACAGGTATTGGTGCTCCACCCAGTATCATGTAGTGAAACTCCTCAGTGAGGCTGCAAATTATGGTTTCCTTGAGACTGCCAAAATCTATGTCCCATCTCTGTAGTGCTCTGTGATATTTTTTTCAGTGATTTTCATGATGACAGCTTCAGGGGCTTGCCCCTATGTAGCATTAGCTGGAAGGGGAACAGGTTGTCTGTCTTGCCAGTTCTGTCACCCTCACATGACTACAGAGAAATGGAGGTGGTTGTCTGAGGCCTTCCTGAAGATGGTGTTGCAGGATCTGAGGCTTGTCTTTATAGCAGCAATCTCACAGGTTATCCTGACTTTATTGCTGTGGACTCTCAGAGATTGGGAGAGACCTTACTGATAAGGCTGATTGCAGAGATCCTTGAAGCATGGATGAGAACAGGTTCAGGTGCTTGGTGACACCCTTGCTTGAAGCAGCAGGAACCATTCACTGCTGGCCATCACCTGGCCTTGCTGTTCTTTCATTGTGAGGCGGTGATGTGTGACAGTGAGACGTGACTAGCTGCTCAGCTGAAGCTGTGGGTGTGGACTTGGCAGGGCTGCATGGCTGGTCAGGCATTTTTGAAGGGCCAGGCTGCTGCTGTGGCTGGGAGGCCTCTTGCTGGCAGCAGGCTTCTAGCAGCTGAGGAACATGAGGCCTCGCAAGGAGCTGGGCTGTCTGTGCCTGCAAACTGAAGGGAAGTGTGTTGGCCCTGGCACTGTCTGGCTGTATTCCATGTAATTGTTGGAGATGTGTGGTCATTGTGATCTGTGTAAGCACATCACACAGTACTTGTCAGATTGCAGGGCTTGAAACTGGTGATGACTGGGCTCAAAGACTTTGTCAGCACCACACTGTGGGAAACTGTTGAACCACAACAGAAAGCACAGGAAGATCCTACATGAAGTCTCTTAATACTGAGAGGATCCCAAATCCAATTAGCTTTTACATGCAGCAGAAAGGATTCATTAGTCCTCTGTTCCAGGTTCCTTTCTAGGGTGTTCACGTGGCATAGCTTACATGGAACATCTGCCCTCTTCCTCACTGGAACTTTACTGCAGTTTTGGCTGGCCTACCCTGCAGTCATGTAATTTGTGTCACCTGATGTGGGGCTTAAAGTGATACAAGTGTGTATGGCACAGAGGACTAGAACACAGCTGTGGATTCCCAGGCAGGGGTAGCAGGACAGTATCCACTACCCATGGGGCTATTTCAAAGGACTGTTTTGCCTTCTGCCTAGCAAAGCTGGTAGTATCTTTTGAGTTTGCTTCTCTTCAGAGGACTTTTTTAGCTTGAGTAACTGTTCAGCTTAGAGTTGTCCATACTGGTAGATATATGTTCAAAGAAGTGGGATCCTGAATTTCTTGTAACACCTGCATGGGCAGCCATAGCCACCTTCTAAGAAGAGACTGCTGCCGCTTTGTGTGGGCATCTGAGCTGTACCTAGAAAGTAGAGGGTTTTCCTGTAATGCAGGTGAAGTATTTTAAGAGGCTTTTCAGATACCCAGCATGTGCCAGGGGTGAGTGTAAGTTTTGGTTTTGTGTGGGTGGCTTTGCTTTTGTACTTTCTGAGTTTCACAAGTGTGCTTGTAGTTGATCTGCTGCTGCCTAGCACTTCCAGTCATGGCTCTGTTTTGTACATTGCTGAGCTGGGCAGTGCCTGTCCTGACAGCTAGTGCTGTGGGACGTGACTCAGAATAGAAGTATGGTCTTTGGTACAAGTGATATCCCATAGCTGATGGAGATGGTTTCATCTAACAGAGACAGCATAAAAGCAAGGGAAACAACTTAATGTTAAATCTTTTACGATGCTCCTTAGGGGAGATGTGAATGTCAGAGGATATGCTCTGATTAAAAGTCAGTGTGATGACACATAGGGCTACTTGGTCTTGTCTTCCTATTCCAGCTAGCCTCAGCATTGTACTTGAACTGCTGTCCTACCTTCTCAGAGACCAGGTGAAACTGTGAAAATCACCCTTGGTGTTTTCTGCAGCTGGTGAGGTTTATGGCTTGCTCCACTGTTGTTCTTGAATTCTAGAACTGACCCCTGGGCAGAGATTTTCTGCAAAGCCTGCCCAGTGCATGTGCAGAGTCTACTCTGGTCAGGAGATGCCTGGTTCAGAGCTACTTGTGCTATGGTGGAGATGGTGCCTAGTCTTTGAATTCCCTTCTCCAGCTCTTGTTCTGTTTTGCTTGCAGTGTATGTAATGATTTTTTTCCAGTCTGTATGAGCTACACAATGCTGTGCCCTCTTCAGTGTCAGAAGCTCATTTTGGTGTCTGTATTCCCAAGTAAAAGCGGCTGCTCTGTTGGGGACCCCAGAAGAACACCTGCAAGCATGACATATGTGTGCTTTCAGTGGGAGGGATCTTCAGAGAAGAGTCTGTTAAACAGAGTAACCAACAGCATCCACAAAAAGACCTTGAATGCTTTCCCTTTACTAATGTCTTTTTACTGTGCTTTGTTTCTCATAATAATGAGAAAAATGAATAAAAACTAGAAACCATCTGTTGATCTGCCCTGTTACTGCTAATCAGATTGTCTTCCTGACAAGGACATTGTGACTACTCATTTTGTGCAGGAGGCCTTCTAGAAGTGTGTGGAATGTGTTTTATGTAAAAGTCTTAGAAGCCAATGGAATGTTATTTAGAGATAGAAGAGTGATTCTAAACAATTTTCTTTACAATTTTAGGTCTGAGAAGAGATTGACTGTCCCACCACGATTTCAAAAGGAATTGCAAGTTCACCTCTCCAGAAGCTCTTCCACAGAGTCAAGTGGTATGCCCATTAGGAACTTCTTTGTTGACCACTCAGAGTGGGTGTCATATTAAAAAAAAATCTTAGTAATTGTTTTGAATGAAGATGGGTTTGAATGAGGAATCAAGTTCTGTGAGGGAACCTTTTCACTGCTGAGGAAATGTGTGTTTGCTTGTCTGCCTCTCAGTCTTGTAGGAAAAACATTGGGTAATAAGTGTCAAAGCCAATCACAAAGCCAGTGTGAGGAGTTTGGAAATGGGAGGAGTAAGCTTAACTTCACCGATAGGGTAGGAAATCTGGTATGAGGATGAAATCCTAGCTTGAGTAAGCAGCAATACTGATGTATCTGTCCAGCAAATACTCTTCTCCCTGCGTGACTTAACAGCTGTGCAGCTGATGGGTTTGCAAAATGATGGTTGGTTTCTTTGCAACTTGTCAACCTGATTTCTGAGGCTTCAGGTCTGGTAGCAAATACACCCCACCAATGGGAGAAGAGAAGTAGAAATGAGGCAGGAGGTAAGCCAGTGATGTGAACCTTCCCCTGGAGCAATGACTGCCTAATTCCTACGCACAATGTATGAAACTGCCCAGAGCAGCTGAACAGCTGTCACTTTTCCTGCTCATCTTGGAGGGCTTCCTTGCATCAAGTAGCACAGAAAGCTGTTTGCTGGGTGGAGACTTTTCCTCAGGGCATATCTTGGAGTGAAAGGCAAATCGTTGGTCTACCTGTCTGAATAGAGAAGAACATTCTGGGTTGTCATGCAATAACTTTGGTGTGTTTGTACTCAGAAAGAAATCTGTCTCACCATTGGAATACTGCCTTAGTGAAGTGTCTCAGCTGCAGTGGGGCTGAGGGTTCTGTATCCTCTTCCAGAATCCCTTCAGAAGGAACATGTAGAAGCATCTTATGAAAATAACCACAGTTATTGAAAGTTGATCTTTAGTTAGTTATTAAATGTCTGAGATTTCCATAATTCTTTGCCATAGAAAGTGACTGAACTTCCCATGCTGGGCAGGAGAGCCACATTTTAGAGTTGGTGCTATGCTGGCAACACATATATTTAGTTTTTAAGGTTGAAGGTAATAATCTGTCTTTCTATATGTAGGTCTGTGTTTAATTCAAAGCTGTATTTTTTTTTAACAGATAGCTTGAATACATCCACTGCAGAGACACATACTGTTGCCCCTGGCTCTTCTTCTGCTGATGTCCATGAACTTCAAAGTCGCATAAAGGAGCTGCTGAGCAAGTACAGCAGTGGTGTCAGGCTGTCCAAGATGCCACAGGTCTATCGGGAAATGTACTGGGAGGATCTTAGCACAGAAGTGCTCTATCAGCTTGAGAACTGGCCTCATGTGTGCACAGTAAGTATTGAGCCATTTTTATGGAAGATGCCAGTACCCTATAAATTTCGAAGTGTTCATTTGCCAAATGTTATGTGTACCTGCATTTCCCTTCATGCTCTGTAACAGTGACAAAAAACCTCCACACCCCTACCACCCCACTCCCTGATTGTAACAATGCCTTTTGAAACTCCAGAAAATCACTGTTGACTGGGCTAGTGTTTTGAAGAAGGAAGGTCTATCTCTGTGGTTTTCTGGAGCAAGTGCTTGAGATTGTTGACTTGCCACCTTTAACTGACCCCAGTACTGACTACTCAAATAGCTGATGACAGGTGATCTCCATGCCATGTTTGCTGTTCTTGGTTTGAGTTTTTCCTCAATTGCTTTTTGTGTTTTATGTCTTCTTAACACTATAAGCTACCAACATCCTTTGTGAACACCCTGAGGTATAACTGTATTTATCTTTCTATAGACTTTTCCAGAGGTCTTTCTCACGTCTTAAGCTAAGGAATTTTGCTGTGTGAGTTAGGTTTATGATACAATTGCAGATGAAATTGAAGGGTGGTAATGCTGGGGGGAGAGATTACAGCTAGGTCCCTTTCTGCCCTCCTGATGCCTGTTACCACCTGATTACCAAGAGTGTCATTGTCTCTTACTAGGAACTGGTATCTGGCTGAGTGCCCACTTAGAGATCTGACACATGACTTGCCATCATCACTGGGTGGAGGGTCTTTAACTGCTCTACTTTTGTCTGTTCTGCTTTCATGGATCATTTATGGTGTCATGCAGTTTTGCATCAAGGCTTTGATTTAGCTTTACTTTAACAGGCTAGTGATATCAATGAAGACTTTCAACTTTTTTGCTATCAAACTGTGGCACAGAAGAGTGTTGTGTTCATGAAGTGCATTTTTCATATGTCCTACTAAGTCTTTTCTCATATAAAAGCATTAAATGCCAAACAAACAAACAAAAAATAAATTAACTGAGTTGAATAACTGCTCTTCAGGGATAACACTATTTGTCTCCATGCATGGCATGCTCACAGATACATAAAATGTGTTTGTAACACCTTACTACAGAGTCTAGAAATGTATGCAGTCAGCAGCAATTTGTTTTGATGGTTGGTGATTGGTTCCTGTGTTATCTACAGAGCAAGCTGTTATGTCTTGAATTGCTTAATTCATGCAGCAAATTTTAGGCTTTTTTTGTAGCTAATGTTCCAGTCAGTCCTATTCATCCGGGATCTTTGTTCTGTATTCATTATCTATTTGCTTGTTATCTGTTGAGTCTATCTCTTTCTTTCTAGCACGCAAATAAAGTCATTTAAGCATAAATAAGCACTGATTAAATCCATGGAAACATTGTAATACAATGGGCACAGTACAACAGCAGTCAGAACTATCAAGTTATTTTGGCACAATCGGTCTTATTGTAGAGAACTGTTAATGAGCTTCTAAAACCTGTTTCAGTTTACTGACTTACAAAATTTTAATTATGGCTCAGGCATGGAGAAGTTTGAATTTGAAAGCTACTATACATCTCTTAAATATAATCAGTTCCTGATTTAGACATATTGCCTGCAGATGTATAGTGTTGCAGAACCTTTGAAATGCAGAAGACAGACTGTAGTCTCCAGTGAAACTAAAGATATCTGATATCTGATTTCTTGTCGGTTTCTTACACTGGGAGTGACTGCCAGGCTCAAAAACATTCCTGGTGTTTCTTTTATCTTCTTAAAGAGGAGGGTATTCTTATTGTGCTCATTCTGATCAGTGTAACATAGTTACAAACTAGCAGACAACAAACTTAATACACTTTCAGTGTCTCCAAGCTTTTAGTTTGAGGACTGTGCTTTGGAGAGTATCAGTTCTGAGTAACTTTGCATCTCTAAAATTTGTTTGAAAGGAAAGAATTTTATCTAGGAAATTTTAATTTCTGTGTTTTTACAACCATGGGTAATGGACATGTTTCCTATTTAGTGAGGTCAAGTCTTCAAATGTCACTGTAAGTTGCAGGTTAATGATCTTGTTTTCAGTCTTTGCCATTCAGGCAGGAGCTACTGAGGCTGACTTTGTCTCCATTTGTCTGTTACCCCCCTTCTTCAGGTCAGTTTGCTTGACATCTTGTTTTGCACAACTAAATGCAGAAGTACAAAATGGCTAGCAGTCACTTATTGTAGCCAGCCTTCATGAGCAGTGGGGCTGACAATAAATAAGCTTACAGTCTTACCTTTGTGGTCTAGCCAGACCTCAGCTAGGACAATAATCTGCTTCAACAGCTCTTGACAGATCCATAGTGTTGCTGAATTGTTTGCTTTCACCTTCAGCACTAGTGCTTTGTAAAAATATGATGACTGGCAGAGACCCTCTCACCTTCACTTTTTTTATCAGAATTTTTTACCTTTCTGTTTGACTAATTACTTTGCCATGTGTACTTGAATAGCTAATGATATGTATTTAAGACTTCCAACTCCTGTCTCATTTCTTATTTTTCTACATACTTCTGTCACAAATCTTTCTCACAACTTAGCTGTTTTCTTTGAATTCTGAATTGAAATTACTGCATTTGGGCTCAGCCTTGAATCCCTGGAATGCAGGCAGCTGAACCTATGAGGGACAAAGAACATTGCAGCAGAAGTGTGAGAGGCACATAGGCATGTAAATTAAAAATTTCTTCCTTTTTTTTCTAAGTCACAACCCAAAATGTAATACATGGCAAAATGGTTCTCTTTGCAGTCTAAATACAAACCTTACTGAGTTGTATGTATAAAGGACTTTTTCCTTGTACATGCTCAGCTCTCTTCACTTATTTGAACTCTGCGGGTGATTCAGGTGTGATGTGATGGTGATTCAGATATGGCAGTGCAAGAGAAGCCTAAACTCTTAGATCTTCTCTCAAAACTTTTGCTTGAATTTTCATGGTTTGCTTCCAAAAGCTTTGAGAGAATTAGGCAGTCCTAGGAAATTAGGCAATGTCATTGTGTGGATGTTTAGTTGGTTTTAAAGTTGGAAAGGGAGCAAGTCTTGGATAGTTTACCTTCAGAAAGGCAGGAAATCGTGGTGGGATTACAAGGGCTAACACTTGGTCACAAGATGGTCAGAATTGTAACAAGTGAGTTTGTAAAGAATGCAAATACAGATTCAGCTAGCTAATATTACAGGGTTTTTCAAAATTATAAAGACAAGGGCTCTGAAGAGGTATGTAACCTTCTCATACCATGTTTCTGGCCCATAAAATTTAATTGTAGTCTTAATTACAGCCATGGACAGAAGAGACTCTCACTACATTAAAAAAAAGTGGGGGTTTTTTCTATGTGGACCTTGAAGCCTGGGAAAAAGGGATCTTGGCATTTATAATAGCTTCATGCAAAGCTATTACATATTATTATTCCTGTACCATTGACTTGTTACGGGAAAATACAAATGATAAGTTTGCAAAATAAATAGAAAAGCAGTATTTTAGTTGGAAGGACTCTATCAGTGATCATCTAGTCCAATTGTCTGACCACTTTAGGAATGACCAAAAGTTAAAACATGTTATTAGGGGCATTATCCAAATATCTTTTGTAAATTGTCAGGCTTGGGGCATCAACCGAGAAGTCTGTTCCAGTGTTTGACCACCCTCCTGGTAAAGAAATGCTTGCTAACATCAAGTGTGAACCTCCCCTGACACACTCCTCTGCCCAGGAGGCCGTATTTCTTAGCTGACTCACTCTGAGGATGACCAGAAATTATTTCCTACAGACTTCACACATTTCCCAGATATACTTGTCACAGCAGTGCAGTGTTTGCAGTAGATGTCTGGGATGTTGCAATCTCCAGTAAGAGCAAGATACCAACCCAGAGGTTTCTCTTGAGTGCTTCTTGGTAGCAGACACTACAACACTCCTTTGAAACCAGGGTGTCTCACCCACATCATCGTTAACAGTAAGGACTATGCAGTCCAACCTCCCCTTTTCATACAGTGCAACTGATCCACACTGCCTGCCCTGCCTGTCTCTCCTGAGGACCCTGCAGCCCTCTATCCCAGCATGTCAGGTGTGGTGCTTGTTCCACCAAGTGTTGCTGACACCAAAGAAATTGTAGCTCTGGGAGCAAGCCAGTGCTTGACATTTATCCTGTTGAATTCTCATCCTCTGTGTGTTGGTGTACAAGTATTTCAGATGTGATCCAAGATCAAGTCCAACATTCAACCAAGCACCACATTGTCAACCATGGCATTGTTTGTCAGTCCAGTCATTTATTGAATACCTCGAGGGATGGTGACATGGCCACCTTGCTTGGCAGACTGTGCAATGCCTGACCCCCTTTACAGTGAAGAAAGTCCTCTTAATATCCAACCTGAACCCCCCCTAGTGCAGCTTTAATCTGTGACCTCTTGTCCTGTCACTGGTTGCCTGGGAGAAGACACAGACCCCCCCCCCCACACCTGGCTATAGGCTCCTCAAAGGGAGTTGCAGAGAGTGGTAGAGTCAGCCCTGAGCCTTCTCTTCCTCAGGCTAAACAGCCACAGCTCTTTCAGCCACTCCTCTTAGGAATTACCCTCTCCAGCTCTAACCCTTCACCTTGCCCTTCTTTGGTCTTGGTCCAGCACCTAAATGTTTTTCTTGTCACACGGGGCCCAGAACTGGACATAGAACTAGCGGTGTGGTCTCACCAGTGTCGAATATACAGGGACAGTCAGCCTGGTCCTGCTGGTCACACTATTGCTGATACAGACCAGGATGCCATTGGCCTTCTTGGCCACTGCTGGTGCACGTTCAGGTGCTGTTAACCAGCATCTCCCTTTTATGATGGGCCTCTTTCCAGCCACCCTGCCCCAGCCTGTAGCACTGCACAGGGTTGTTGTGACCCAAGGGCAGGACCTGACACTTGGCCTTATTGAACCTCACACCTTTGGCCTTGGCCTGTCAGTCCAGCCTGTCCAGATCCCTCTGCAGAGCCTTCCTGCCCTCCAGCACAGCAGCACTCCCCCACAGCTTGCTGCCATCAGTGAATTATGCTGAAAGTACAGTCGCTCTCATACAGATCCTCAAGAAAGATTTGAACAGGATTGGGCCAAATACTAATTCCTGAGGAGCACCACTTGTGACCAGTCCCCATGTGGATGCAGAACCATTCCCCTGCACTCTCTGGGCCTGGCCCTGCAGCCAGTGTCTAACTCAGCAAAGAGTGCTCCTGTCCAAGCCGTGGGCTGCCAGCTTTTCCAGGAGAACACTGAGAGAGGGTGTCAAAGGCTTTGCTTGAGTCTCGGTAGACAACATCCACAGCCTTTCCCTCATCCTCTGGGAGGTCACCTGGTCATGAAAAGAGATGAGGTTGGTGAGGCAGGACCTGCCTTTCCCCAAACCCGTGCTGGCTGGGCCCTGTCCCTTGTTTGCCTGGCATGTGCTATGTGATCACACTCAAGATGATCTATTCCATAGCCTTTGCCAATACCAAGGTCAGGCTGACCGGCCTGTAGTTCTCCAGATCTTCTTCTAACCCTTCTCGTGGGTAGGCCTCACATTAGCCAGCTGCCAGTCATCTGACCTCCTTGATTCTCCAGGACTGGTGATAAATGATGTAGAGAGCTTGGCAAGTGCTTCTTCCAGGTCCCATAGTATTCTCAGGTGAATCCCATCCTGTTCCATAGACTTGTGTCTAAGTGGCAGCGAGTCACAGCCAAAAATGCATTTCATCCATCAGGACAGATGGTTCCTGTCAGACCCTATCATACCTAGTGCCTCAGAAGTTATTCCATGTTTGTAAAACCCAAAGTTTTGGTGAAAACACCAATCCTAGAGCCAATGTTTTTGTAGAATGAATAACAAACAGACACTTTTTAATTGACAGAATGCATATTGAATTGATTCTAGAGTTATCTTGTGGAAATGACTGCCTTAGTCTTCGTCTGTTTTCTGAAGGAATTGGTAGAAAAGTAACACTACCATTCTGAATTTTGAAGTTCCACTTGTGCTAGAAGAGATACATTTGCTTTTCAGCAGTTCTAGAGCAAAGATGTTCCTTTCTGTAAAATACTCTATTGGCTCTGGCTACATACCAGATTAACTATTAATCTGTTGATGTCAGATGACAGTTTTATCTTTGTAATCTATCATTCCTCAGTCAGGTTTCTTAATGCTATTTAATAAACATAAAAACATGTAAGCATATTCTTTAGTGACTTTAAACTATATTGGCTGATGCTATGAGAATAGGTTTCTCAGACGGGAGAACACTTTTTCTGGATGTTTACTGTGAAGAGGAGGTTTTACAAGGTAAAGGAAAGCTTAGTTTTCTTCACTTAAACTCTTGGATGTCTGGTAAGGTATTGGATAGGTCCCACAGTCTGTCAGTCTTGAAAATACATAACTGGAAAAATTGGAGAAATTAAGGGGGAAATTAGCACATATTTGTTGACTGTTTTGGGGTGTTTGATTGGTTTTGGTTTGGGCTTTTTTTTTTTGTAATACTTTTGTAAACACTACAAGTTGAAGTTTATTACTATAGAAAGGTAGATAATTTTTTAGATGAGAATGAGACCTGCCTGAGACAAAAATGAGATGTTGCCTAATTGGCTGGTAGGGTATTTTGTTTATTTTATCATTTTTTAGCTGCATTTAATCCTCACATTATTATTCATATTTTACATTTATACATGTTGGAGCTTTTTTCAGAAAGTGAAACTAAAGGCTTGGGAGGATGCCAGGATTATTTGGTAAACATTGACAGAAATAGGACTGAGACTGTTGTTTTCTGAATCTGGTCCTGGGCAGTACCTCATGTCTTAACAAAATAGGTACTACATACTAATGAATCAGGCAGCTGAATTTTTACTGTAACATTCAGAGTGAATTAAACAGGTATGCACAGAAAAGAGAAGTTTACAATCCCAGCCCTGAGCAGGAGCTGAACCTGAACAGAGGATATCTTGACAATAGGAATTCTATTTGTAACAACAAAAGAAAATAAAAAATATACAAAGTATCGCTTGTATTCTAACATTTCAGTTAAGTACAGAAGAAATTACTGCCAGAGACAGAATCACTGAGTTTGGAACGGACCTCTTTTGATTACCTCATTCAATCCCCATGCAGGGTCATCTGCAGTCTGTCCAGTTCTGTATCTACTCATGTTTCTAACACTGAATATGCTACAGCTTTTCTGGCCAACATATTCCAGTCCTGTTTCAACTTCCCAGTTGACATGAGGCTTGGCTAAAAACAAGTGTTTTGATGTGTTCTTTTATTGTTTAGGGTAAGAAGATAGGTATCATAGCTTCCCATGCAAAATAATTAATTGCATATCAGACTAGAAGCTGTAGAAGCTGGAGTGGATTCCAAGGATTAGCTGTAACTGGATGATGTAAGAAGCTTCCACATCCTTGTAAGGAAAAAGCGCCTTATTGACTGATGCCTCCATGTGCACTGGGGATCTTCAGCCTTTCAAGAGCACTGGCCAAGTCTGTTTTTTTCCCCAGATTTGGTTGCTCTGGATACATATCCAACAGTTTGATAGTTTAAGCTCAATTGCTTTCAGAAGCAGCTACTTGAAAGTACAGGGAGGAGTTGAGTGTTAGTGCTGAAGCAGCATCTCACCATTGCCTGGGCAGACCTGAACTGTAGAGGGATGGGCAAACCAGTGGACCTGAAGTTGTGGTGGCTGCCAGTGACAGAGGAGAGGTGCTGTCAGCCAGTGTGTGGATGCAAGGTAGTGCTGATCAAGGCCAGAAATACCTTTCCTCACTGCTTTGAGCTCCAGCTTGCTAGGAGTTGCACTTCATGTACTGTTGAGGAAAGTCAGGTAGGTGAGAGCTACCTTCCCACTGGAGCATTTTTCTAAGGTGCCTATCACCAAAATGTTTCTGTGTACCATCTGTGGTATGTATGCTGTGGTAGTTGGCTTCCATGTTGCATATTTTAATCAGATCAGAAAGAACTCCTGCACTACATTTGTGATGAATTCTCACTGAATTAGAGTGATAGTTCTGATTCGTATTTTAGAGCCTTCTTTGAGAACCTCTTGGATACCAGGAGCCAGACTTCTTGTTTGCCACATAAAATGAGGCTCTGTCACTGAAATTAAATGCTAACTTCCTTTGTGGGTTTTCTTTTCATACTTGCAGAAGAAGGGCAGAAAATAACTGCATGTGATAATTTGAATGTGACCCTGGAACTGAAGGACATTTACTCTCAATAGAAACTCTCTTTTCAAGGATGTGTTTTGTCCAGTTCCTTCTTGGAAGCTGTTGATGCTCCAGAAGGTTACCAGTATATGATTATCACAGTACATACGATTAAGCAAGGCTGGCATTGGAAACTGATTACTTTCTTTAGTTTATATAGTTAGTGCAGCTTTTTTTTTTTTAATGTTGTCAAGCATATATGTGCAAAGCTTTTTTCCTACCAACGAATTCAGGAGTATGTCTACCTTTGTCCTCACTATATGCGTATGTCGAAACAAGGGGACTTGCTCTTCTGCATTGCAGTCAGTTACAGTGTCAGTATTTATCTTGGGAGTACTTTTTTATTTGAAGTTTTATTATTTGAGTCTCCAGATTTCAGTTTCTAAGAGCTGCTTCTGTTATTCAAGCCTAGGACAAAAATATTATTCTCCTGTGTTATACCTCTTCACTCTCTGATGCCCTGATAATTCATTCTGCCAGCTGTTGCCTCTGCTTTGTGCTTCCTAATGGAGAAGTGACAAGAGGCAAGGTCACAGAATCACAGAATATTCTCAGCTATAAGGGACCCACAGGGATCATTTAATTCAAGTTAATGTATTCAATGTCCTGTGCAAGACATCTCCAAGAATCACACCATGTGTCTAAGAGTGTTGTCCAAGTGCTTTGTGAGCTCTGTCAGGGTTGGTGCTGTGAGAGCTTTCCTGGGCAGCCTGTTCCAGTGCTCAAACCACCCTCTGGGTGAAGAAAATTTCTCCTGATACCCAACCTAAACCTCCTCTGACACAACTTCAAGCCGTTCCCTCTCATGCTGTCACTGGTCACCAGAGAAAACAGATCAGTGCCTGCCACTCCTCTTCATCTCACAAGGATGTTGTACGCTTCTGCAACTCAGTCTCCTCCAGGCTGAACAGACCAAAGACCTCAGACCCTGCTCATACAGCCTTCACCTAAGGCCCATTTCTACCTTCATTGTCCTCCTGTGGATGCTCTCAAACTGCTCCATGTCTTTTTTCCATTGTACCACCCAAAACTGCCCCAGCATTTGAGGCGAGGCCGCCCCAGTGCAGAGCAGGACAATCCCCTGCCTTGCCTGGCTGCACCCCAGGACACAGGTGGCCCTCCTGGCTGCCAGGGCACTGCTGACTCATTGACATCAATGACCCCCAGGGCCCATTCCATGGAGCTGCTCTCCAGTCTGTCATTCCCCAGTCTGTACATACATCCAGGGTTGTCCCATCCCAGGTGCGGAATCCAGCACTTCTCCTTGTTAAACTTCATACTTGTCGGTGATTGCCCAGCCCTCTAATTGATCAAGGTCAGTCTGCAAGGCCCCACTAGTTGTGCAGGAGTCAACAGCTCCTCCTAGTTTTGTATCTTCTGTGATTTTGCTTAGTGCTCCTTCCAAGGTTTACTAAGTGTCCAGGTCATTTATGAAGATGTTGAAGAGCACAGGTTGAGGTTGGAACCCTCTGGAACCCCACCAGTGACAGGGCACCAGTCTGATGTCACCCATTCACTGTGACCTTTGTGCCTGATCTGTGAGCCAGTTGCCCACCCATCCCATGATGTGTTTACCCAGGTGTGTGCTGGATGTTTTGTCCAGAAGGACACTGTAAGAGCCAGTGTGGTAAGCTTTACTGAAACCCAAAAAGATTCTATAAAGTGGATCAGCTAGTGGGTTATCTTGTCATAAAATGAAATTAAGTTTGACAAGCAGGACTTTACTCTCATGAACCTGTGCTGGCTGTGACAAATGACTGTGTTGTCTTTTTCCCAGAGTAATATAATGTGTTTGCAGAGCTGGGCTGTCAACCATACTAATGGGAAGTACCTTGAAGGCAAATCTATAAGCTCAACAGGAAATCTGGTTGAGTCATTTGTGCTTAAGAAAGGGTGGCTGTTTTGAAGTGCTGCTCAGAAGTTTTTTTAATAGCAAGTTGTTTGTTATTACAAGTTTCTGTGGTCTTGAAGGTGGTGTGGTTCCTGGAGATGTCCTGTGTAGGGCCAGGATTTAGACTCAGTGATGCTTGTGGATTCTTTCTAAGTCAGGATATTCTATGATTCTATGATTCTAGTGATGTCAGCCTTGCTTATTTATACTGAAGCAATCTGAAACAATTTTCTGAAATAGTATTTTGCTATCTCTAAGTGGTTTGTGCAGTCAGCATATACAGTCTCTTCAATACTGAACTTCAGTGCCTAGAAAATCCTGGAGTTATTACTGTAGTTAAGAGGCTTAAAGATCTCTAAGGATCTTCTCTCCTCAGTCTACTGCTGGTCTTTAGTGTGTAAGGGTTTATAGTCCTATCAGCAAAAATTTATTCAGCTCTGTTGCAGCTCTTTTTAAAGAGCACTAGCCAAGGTACATAAAAGTAGACCTCTGGATCCAGCTTGTTCCCAGGTGAACTACCATACATTCCAATACAGCCTTCTCAAACAAATAGTTGTCTTGATAATGTTAAGTGTTTTCTGGAGCTAAAAGTTTCCTTGGCTGGTCATGTAAATGAATTCCTCACTCCTGTGCATGGACACATGGGACATTCTTATCAATTCCTCTATGTCTAGGATGGCATTGTCTGCCAGGATGGCATGCTCTGATTTTTTTTTGTCTGTGTGGCTTGATATACTTTGGTCTCCTGGCCACGTATCAAAGCTTTTGCAAAGCTTTGAAAAGTCTCACAGCCCGAGGTGTCTCCTTAGACTTGAGATCACCTCAAGAGGACATAAATGTGGTCTGGACCCCAGCTCTTTCCAGTACCCACCGATGAGAGACTGCAGGAGGCTGTTCTTGGAGGTTTTCATGGTTGTTTATTGTTTCTTATCTCAGGAATGCTTTGTCCAGCAAACAGTGAACAGCTCACCAGACGTCCATGGCAGAATCTGCCTGGCAGAGGCAGGACTTATCTTATATAGTCTAAATTACACACTAGGTATTTACAATTATTTTCCAATACAATACAACTTTATTAAACTCCAGCTTTGTCCCCATCCAATCTGAAAGTGCCAGCATGTCACCTAACGTGGATGACATGGAGAAGAAGGAGGAAGAGATATCCATGCCCCAAATCCTCCATCTTGGCCACAAGTCCCTTAATATAAACATTCTAGAAATCTGCTAATTCTACATTCTAACAGCCTGATTTATACTCTATTTATTTTTGCAGCTTGCATTTCTTCTCTCAATGTTGGTAAAGTGTTCCAAGGAGCTTAATCCAGCCCCTGAGACACATGGGGTCTCATTTGAGGGTCTTTGGGGACCCCACCAGGGGAGTCTTAAACCTCCCAGAGAAGGCAAAGGAATACTCTGGGCTCCCACAATAAGTTTGTTGTTTGGTTCTATTTTTAACTGAACTCCTTTCTTCTGTGGTACAAAGGGCACAGTAAAATTCCTCATATCAGAGGGTACAAGTATAGGTGTTCTCTGTCAGGAATCATTGAAGGCATCTTCGATTCTTCTAGATTTCACTGCCAGTCATGTTTATTGTCTCTTATATCAAACAGACTAGCAGAGATGCCCAAGAACTTTGCTTTCTTTTTTGCAGAAAGTATTTCTATTTTGGTTTTTCACTGATAGAGAATAGTTTAGGCATGCTACCAGGAATGTGTGAGGGTTCTCTAACATGATTAATATTTTTTTATATCTATGAAAACTATTTCCTTTGTGTCGTGCTAGTGTTTATGGAAGTTGACCAAGACCTATTTCCAAGAACGTTTTCACAGATTGTTTTGACAGCAGCCTAGACAATGTAATGCTGAACAAATGTATGGAAATGCTCTTATATAGTTTATTTCCTGACTCTTAACTCAGATCATCATGTGGCAATTTGAGCAAGTGTAATGAGGTATACATAGGACAAAATACATGATTCTAGACACAGTAAAGGCCACTTGATTTTTTTTCCAATGTATTGTAACTCAGTATTTGTTTCTTGCTAATGTTATCTTGATAGTGAGTGATATGTGTTACTCTTTTTCTATGAGACAATACCTGAAGTCTTGTTCATTGTGTTTTGGTTTTATATTGCTAAGGCAGAGCTGCAAAGAATTACTTGGGCAAGGTTTATAAAGTTCTGATGAGTATGGGCATTAGTAGGGTGGAGTAGTAGCAAGTAATTCAGCTGCTCCATGGTTTTTCAATGATCTGCTTTTGAAAATTACTTTGATCAGAATTGCTTCCTCTGATGAAAGAACTTCAAGGTGGAACTACATAAATCTTAGTATTTTTCTTGCTTTGGGACCAATCTCAGTTTTACATAGATTCATACTAAGCAATGGTTAGATCAATCTAGGTTAAAACTGCAAAGCTTTAGGAAGCAGAATTTTATTGTCAGTTCATGGCTACAGTTCTCAAATGGTACTTTCAATGTTTTGGCTTCAGACCATGTGATGTACTTATTCTTGAACTTAGCAAAGGGGGGATATGTAGAAACTGGCAAAATATCTGGTTCTGAGGGAGGCTAGGGGCATGATTTTAAAGGGTCTAATCAATTCTATAGTGAAATTTATTACAAGACAGAAATTTATTCATTGACTTCAGAACTTTTGTAAAGAAAAATAATTCCCTGAGCATGACTGCAGATAGCCTGCTTGACAGCACTGCCTGGCAAGTGTCCTCTTGTTTCTGAAGTATAGAATCAAATCTCCTTTCTCTCAGTAGACTGAAACTTCTGTTTATGATCTGCTTGCCTGTGGGAGGTTAATGTGCAAAAGATGCACATTTGTGCAGGGTGTCATCATCTTCTGATCCTGCTGGGAGGAGAGACTCTACTTCTTTGGCAGCCAGTCCCAGTTGTATTGCCTAGATTAGATATTTGCTTATTACTGATGTACTCATACGTGTTTGGAACCCTTCAAAACAGAGGAGGAAGCATACAGGAAATGCTAACCTGTAGTAACTGTGTCAAGATTAGCTCCCTGTGGATGTTCTCTTCAAAGTCTGTATAAAATGCATGTTATAAAAGTGAAGTTGGCAAACAGTTTAGTATTAGAGATGCAACCGATTATTAACTTTTTTGTTTTCCAAGGTGGAGAAAATACACAGAGGTGATCCAATGGATGGATTTCTTTATCCTGCCAAGAAAATACCACCAGTACCAAAAAGCGATACGGAGCAAGAAAAGACATCTCAGAATGTTACTTCATCAAAAGCAGATCCTTTGTTAAAGCCAAATATGGAGACCACACCTGCATCACTCAGTAGCGACTTCAAGGCAAAAGTTGTTAGCATCTTGCTGAAGTATTCCAATGGTCTTTGGGCTCATGCACTTCCCAAAGTGTACCAAGAAACTTACCAAGTAAAATTTCCAGAAGACATTCTAAATAATCTCGAGCTGCTGTCAGATATATGTGTTGTGGACTACGTATCTGAAGTCCCTAGAAGGGCGATCCTTTATGCTAAACCCCAAAGATGCATTGATGAAAATCTGAATGTCACTGAGAAGGCCAAGAGGCATGATGGAATGAAGGCCACAGCTGAACAGCAGTATGAAGAATCCAAGGACCAGTATCTGGAAAACATAACTGTTCCTGCACTAGTCATTCCGTCAGAAGGATCTGTGTCCATCATGGTGTTAGAATTGAAAAACACTAATGAGGTCCTAATTAGGCAAGTTTGTATTTTGGAATCTACCTTTTGTGCTTCATTATAAATCCAGATGTTCATATTACGTAGGTCTGCCAGAAAAGAATAGATGAACAGGAGGTATCAGGACTTTATAATTTACTTATTTTGCTAATGAAAATTAAGAATCTTTTGTTTGTGTGTTTAAATGGAAATTTTCTGAAACTTTTTCTGCCCTGAACCAATCACTTATATCATTAACTTTAGCTTGTCTGAGAATCTAGGCAGATTTAACTGGCCGTTGGAAGACTTTATAAAATAATCCCACTACAACACAAATAGCAGCATTCAGATACTACTGTTGTGCTTATTAAAATACTTTTTACTCCTATAACTTACATTAACTAGGCATGAACTTGAGTGCTCTCAGATTCCATTTATGGAAAGATGAGCTTTCATCCAGCAAAAAGCTATTAGTGTTTCTTGATTTGGCTCCTTATCAGCATAGTCTAAGGGGACAGTATAAGAAGTGGATTGTTGCATTACATCTCTTACTTCCAGCCTGCTATGCACATGTGACTTAACTCTATGAAACTTTCCTCTGCACCTTCTAGTTCTGGCATCGTTTAAAACTTACTGTACGTGTGGAGTAATGGTTCTTAGCTTTCTGTTATTTTAAGGATGTTCCTACTAGTATTGGGATGAATGCTTTGAGTACCATGGATTAAAACACCATATGATGCTGTTGAGCTGAGGGTGGTTATGTAAAAATTTCTCTATAAAGCTGCAGTTCCCAAATTTTGAGCCGTGTTTCTTGGACAGTACTGAAGTTTGTCAGCTGTATGTTGGTACATGATGATAATTAGTGGTTTCTTGGTCCCAGTTACAAAAGTCATTGCTCAGGGTTATCCATGTGCTTCATGGGCAAAGTCACTTAGGGTTTTTTTACCATGACAAGAAAATGTTAATGTGGATATACAGGGAGGAAACAGTGTGTGGGCTCTTCTTTTCTTACATGTCCTACCAGTGTTTTTCTGGTGATCCACACAAGAACTATGTAGCAGCTGTTAGTTGATGTTGATTTTTACAGGAACAATAACATCGAGGTTCCTAGTTCAGTCTCAGGGATGGAGTAATATCTCTTTGGCTAAGTTTTTTGTTTGAAACCTTTCACCTGCAATACAAATGAAGGCAAAGCTGAAAGGTGCTGATTTTCATGCTGTTTCTGTTTTGAGACATGGATCGATTCCCAAAGAATTCTAATGTAGTTAGAATAAAAATGAAGTGATAGAAACACTCCTAGATATTTGCTAGACATTTATAGCAGAGTGTTTGAAGGCAGAGATGATATACTACTACATTATTACTACAGTTTAATTACTATATACTACATTATTACTACAGTTTAATTCTCACAAGAAATAATGAATAAAATAGTGAGTGAGATAGGAAATTCCAAAAGATTCTTCTGTTTTCTTCTGCAGTTGAGTTACTCCAACTGTCTATTAGGTATCTTTATGAAACAAATGTCCAAAAAATTTTTAAGTAGCATATATGTGACTCTCACTCCACTTTATCACCTTACAGAGTAGATGAATACTTGGACAAAACCAAAAAGACTGTTTCTAGGAAAATCACAGTTCCCTGGAATAATCTTTGTAACAGAGTTATGATATCATGCAATATTACAAAATCTGCACTGTCTCTGGGCATATGATCTAAACTATGTAGTAGAACTGAGTATCACACACTCTATGAACAAGCTGAAACAGCAGTTACTATACTGAAGCATTCAGAACTTCCCGTTTCAATTTTCCAGGAAGTTTATATACCTGATTTAAGACCTGTGTAACACAAGCAGCATTAATATGAACCATTAAGTCAGCAACCATATATCAGAATAAATGTGGAATATGAGAATAAACAGCACTTAGTTTAACAGCTGATTTTAAAAGATATTTTTGATGCTTTGGTTTGGATCAACCTGAGTGAAAACCAGATTAAGATGATGTTCGTTAGTGATAGAGTAACTTTTTTTCCTACAATAAGAAGAGTTTGGACATCAATATCTTAGAAAATATATATATCATGTATTCATATGTGCATGTAAATATTCTTAGGGTTTTATTCAATTTTTTGAAGTTGCATCCCAACTCGTGTTGTATTTTTTTGTGAAATACTGTAGGTATGTGGGCAAAGATTATTCTTCTGCCCAGGAACAAATGGAAGATGAAATGAAAGCATACTACAATCAAAACAGTACAGTGTCACCAGCTCAGTCTTTGAGTGTTGGGCAACTTGTTGCAGTCCATGCTGAGGAGGAAGCCTGGTTGCGTGCACGGATAATTTCTCTAGAAGACCACAGAGTAAAGGCAAGCAATTACCCCTTCTGGCACTTGGAGAAAGAATTAAGACAAGCTTGTTTTTAGATGCACAGTCAATTCTTAAATATGCTACTCTAATATTCTTTCTTTCCTTGCCCTGAAGTGCTTTTGGGTATATGAGAAATTAGGACCTTGTAGAATTTATATGATTGACAAAATTAAATGGTCTTTCAGGTTTTTCTCATGAGTAGTTTGAGTCTGGGAGGTTTGGTTCTGGTTTTAAAAGGGCCTAGGCCCTATAGCACTTTTGTGCAGAAAATGTACCTTTGATAGGAGGAACAGTGTGAGGAGGACATGGGAAGGGAAAGGGAAGAACAACATTCAGATCTTGTCTGAAGGCTTGTACTGATGTATCTCTAACTAAATACAAAAAAAAAAAAAAAAAGGAAAGTATACTTTCCCCTTTCAGACAGATCTGTTTTGTAAGTTATGTCGTATACATTTTAGTTAAACCCCATTGATATTATTTAACTCCTCTGTTAAACTTTTCCTGTGCCAAGTAGACTCTTTGAGCCATCTGCAGTGAAATTAACAGTTTCCATACTAGTTTCCTGCATTGACTGTAGTA
The DNA here is from genome assembly GCF_903797595.1 of Erithacus rubecula. Lineage (NCBI taxonomy): Eukaryota > Metazoa > Chordata > Aves > Passeriformes > Muscicapidae > Erithacus > Erithacus rubecula. Next base: position 2,281,517 of record NW_027635590.1, read on the forward strand.
TTTATATCAAAGTCAAGACAAGCTTAAATGAAAATTATTCTCTAAATGTTGTAGAAAAAATAGGCAAAACTTAAAATGGCACCTAAGTGGTATTTGACTTTTCAACATTTCAAAACTTTGTAAATAAAAATTACAACTTTATTACCTTTCTTCATGTAGTTTGACATAATATATGCTGAATTCTTCCAGAACAGTTGGAGAGGATAGTTTTATAGAGATCTTGAGAAGAAGGCTTTCCATGAAAATATGAGATTAATGGTACTAAACTGGCAAAAAGTAATTTGTTTGTGGCTGTATAGAGAATGTGGTAACAGAATACATTCTCCCTAGACTCAAGAAAACATATTTACAGTTATATTCATGATCTTGTGCTTTTAATTTCCTTTTCTGTTGTCAGGTATACTATGTTGATCATGGCTTCACTGAGTTTGTTGAAAGCAGCAGTGTGTGCAGACTACAGAAACAGTTCAGATCGCTTCCTTTTCAAGCTGCAAAATGTAAACTGGCAGGTAAGGGAAAGCCAATGCTGACTGCACACATGCTTGCTGCTATGCTTGTGTTGGCACAGCTTAGGGATTGAAGCCTCTGTGAGTCTTACTTGTTTGTAACAGTTCTGTATGTGTTTGAAGATTTTGTTCAGCTCAGCTGATCTAAGCAGACATGGGTATGCATGGAAAGAAGGAAAAGGAAGGAAGAAAGGATATGAAGAAAAATTTTAGAGAATCCTTGATATTAGAAGACAGTTTTGTCCTACCACTGTAATGGAGCTTAATTGTTTCTGCACTTAACATGAATGTCTTTGTCCCTTTAATATATGTGAGCCTAAAGAAATAAAAGGAAATGTTTAAAGTACAGGAAACATGTTGTGTGAAGCACATGTGTTGTGTGTACACTAGCACAACATATTTTTCTATAGATGAGGTATGTCTGTTGTAGCCACATTAGGCAATATTTCTAAATGTGAGCCTATTTAATTATTTTGAAGTGATCCTTCCCCTTTCAGTACTTGCATACTTGCAGACTTCCTGGACTCTGCTGGAATTTATTGACTTTTCTAAAACTTGTAGGCCTTTTTAACCTTTTAAAAATATTAAATTTTAAATATGTGAAATTGCTGTGAATGAGCTTGACATTTTTTTGGTTGTTTGGTTGGTTTTATGAAATTTGGATGCATTCCCTTCTTTTCTATGCATATCCCTCAACCCTTTCTGAAGAAGGTCTTTTTCTATTCTGTCCTGCCCCCAAAGATGGCTTTCTTTGTTAAAAAGGTGGAAATTAAGTAGATTGCAAGTAGCAAGGGTGCAGTACAACTTCTGTACACAAAAAAGTGTGGTGTGTCTTACAGGACTGGAAGCCTTTTGTGATGATCCTGTCCTAGTAAAGGCTGTGGAATCACAGACATGCTTCAAGATATTTGCTGTGGAAATACTGGAAAAGAGTGATACTCCTCTTCTTGTTCTGTATGACACTTCTGGAGAAGATGATATCAACATCAATGCTACTTGTCTGAAGGCATTGTATGACAAGTCCCTTGAACTGCACCTCCAGGTACCATTGTCTGTTTCCTCCTTAATCATTAAAAATAATTGACTGTTGATAGACAAAAACAGTAGTCGGAAATTTGCTAAATTTTGTGTGTGGTTTCTTTTTCCCTTTCTTTTCAAACTGCAACTGTTGCAGGTAGATGCACTATATACTAATGTCAGAGTAACCAGTGTTTCCTCTGATGGGAGCCTGTATTGTCAAGTGCCATCCAAAGGCTTGTCTAGACTTTCTGAAATATTGCAGAAACTAGAAGACTACTTTCTTTACAAGGTAAGTACTGTGGTGAGAGAAGTGGTGAAGTCATGCAGCATTTCTCCAGAGAGTACCAACTAATTTTCCTTGCACATAAGTTCAAGTTTCTATAATAGCTATAGACTGTTCAAAAATGCTAAAAATACTCTGTCTAGTTTGGGGTTTTTTCTTTTGATGCTTTCTTTTTCACAGGCACTCTCTAAGGCTTCAGTAACTACTTGAAACTTTCCTTGAATAGTTAGAATAGTAATAACAGTATGGCTCTTAATGGCAAACTTCCAATGGAAACTGCATGAGATTGGTTTAAAGCCTGGAGATACTGCCTTTATTTTTCCTGGAAATTTTACATTATGAAGTTGAGGTGCATAAACAGCTAGGTCTGTACAACGTGGCAGTAAAAGTAGCATAATCAAGGTCTGTTTTTCTTAACATGGCTTCTTTGGAGATTCAGATCTGATATATCTGATTCTGCATATCTTGTCCTTACATCCTTAGCTTTTGAATGTTGTGGCTGGTATCAACATCAAAGGGATATATAGGAAACATCCAGAAAAGTCTTAAGTTGCTATAAAATAGGCATGTGGCTGAGAAGTCTGACATTCCACCAACCATTTACAGACACATGCAATAATCCTTATTAGACTCAAGAGAGTTTAGGTCAAAGAGAAGAAATGTAGAGAATCTGATTTGTAAGAATTAAGAGAATAAATTTTGTAATTCAGCTGAACCTGACAAAATCAAATCATGCAATGCTGATCCTTGGAGGGTCTGTTAAAACTACTGCTTGTGAAACTACTCTGTGAAAGTGTTTTAGGTGTAGAAGTTGAGCTTTAGACCTATTGTGCAACCATCTGGATGCGTTATACTGAACACATTTATCAGATTACGTTTTCCAGCAAGCTGAACACTGAAAGAAAGTGTATAAACCTAAAATATTTAGTAACATCAAGACACAAAGGAAGGGCAGCCATGTAGGTGTTTCAAGAGTATCGGAAGGGAGTATTCCAAGAGTATTTGAAGGGAGTAATTCAAGAGTATTTGGTACTCTTTGGAGAGAGTACTTGTTATTTCCTGCTGCTGTCAAAGAAAGAGATTGTTTTCAGATTCTTTTAGTATCAGGCTTTGCAGCTTATCTGGAGGGTTTTAACTCATTTTGCCCAAGAATTTAAACCTAGTAAGATGTTGATTGTTCTTCAAATGGATTTTCTCCATGCATTTTATAGTGTAGCCATTGTCTTGCTATGTTATTTAGGATTGTCATGGTGACTGTCACCCCTAGGAGCCTTTCATTTGAGTTGGCAATAAATTTGATTTGTTATATATCTCAGAAATTGTATGTTAGAGAATATAAGCTAGGAGGTTCTTCACTTGTCTGTCATAGCTCTTAACTGCCTTTGATTTTCAAGTCAAATAACTGTCGGTGACTTCCTAGTCTGTTTCCAAATGTGGCTTTTTACCCTTTGTGGTCTCTCAATTTCCCTGTAAAATACAGAGCTTGGCATTAAAAGATTTACCAATTGAGGAAGCTTAAAGCAAAGTGATAAGAAGTACTTCTAAAGCTGGAAAGATACTTTTTATTTGAAACAGAGCTTTTGCTTCTCAGTACTGTTTAGCCATGTGTTGCTTTTGAAATGGTTAGTTGAGTGCCAGGTAGTAATAGCTCCATGCTTTCTGACTTCTGTTTTTGTATTTGCAGCAGACATCTGAGTTCAATGTATTGCTACCTTTCTGTGGCAAAATCTGCTTGTTTCCTTCCAAAGGAAAGTGGGCACGTGTAGAGGTAAGAAGTATTCAAAAAGTAGCAAGAGTTTGCTGGCATAGAAATGTCTCTTCTTTTTGTTCAACACAATCTGAATGTTTAGTTTCCATGAAATATTTCATAAAGTGTGTGTCACTGTTGGGTTTTTAACCTTGAAATTTGCCCTTGCTTTCTTCTTTCAGATAAAAATCATTCACACTAGACGGGCACTTGATGTGCAGTTTATGGATAGTGGAACAGTTGCAACTGTAAAAGTATCAGAACTCAAAGAAATCCCACCACAGTTCCTGAGAGAAGTAATTGCGATACCTCCTCAGGTGAAAAGACATGTTAAAGTTAACCTGTATTCAGTCTCTTGGCTGTGTTTGTAGTGCTACTGCTTCAAGGTTTATATACTGAAATTCTGTTTCATTTCACAGCATTCAACATTGCAGTGTGTTTTATTGTGCTTCTTTGCCTGAAATAAATCACAATATAGTCCTGTGAGTCGGTGGACATCATGCTACTGGATTTGCATTTTGCTTTGTCTCATCCTGTTTGTCATTCATGATTGGCTCTGTCAGTGTTATTCTCTGAATTGGAACTTATGGACCATCTTTTGTATTACTAAATTATACCTTGTATACTTAATTATGTTCTTAGGCTTTAAAATGCTGTCTGGCAGATCTGCCTCCTAACACTGGCATGTGGACTCCAGATGCTGTACTATGGCTGAGAGATGCTGTAATAAATTGTCCTGAATTTAGCATGAAGGTAAGTGGTCAAAATGCCAATGAGACCTGAAATCACATAGGCATGTGAAAAGAGCCTTGGAAGAACAACTTTAAAAGCTTAACAACTCAGCAAATTGGTTTTTGTAGCAGAAATGTAGAAGTTTGTAACCAGCTAAAGGACATAACTCTATACAAAGTTATTTTCTTAGGAAATGTGTCATAAAAAACTTGTTACTTGCTTTGGCTTGTTAGAATTTCCTCTTTCCCCCTCTGCTGTGAATTTAGCAACTTTCACAGCAGCTTTTCACATTTTGCTGTCCAAGTCCAAGTATGCAGTTAGGTTTTTTGCCACTGATAAGAAAGAAACACAATTGTCATGTTTCAGCACATAGAAGTATTCAACTTCTCAGTTAATCTTGAATGCCTGTTTTGCCTCTTGGGAGCAAAACTTTTTCTCCTTCTAATCTTTGAAAGCAGTTTTATTTTTGTTTGCTTTTCCTAATCAACTTTGTTTTAGTATATGCATTATATACTTAGCATTTTTCTTATCTTGGAGATAAAATTATTTCCATATATTATGCATATATTCCATCCCATATATTATGCAATGTATCCTAACCACATAAAGTAATTGAAAATACCCTCCTAAACGAAATCTATTACTAACTACAGATTAAACAACAATAATTTCTTCTTAACTTTTTGATTCCAGCTACTGTCAGACACGTTGAAAAAGTGCTTTGTAGCTTTCCATAACCTTTCTGCTTGCTTTAGTCTAGACCTCTACTCTGACATTTACACCTGTTGCCCCTGGCTTTTCGAGACATCCTCTTACAAGAGAGTTTGAGTTTGGTGCTAATTTTTGCTGTATTAAATAACATACAGTGGATGCATACTTTATTTGCAGAAATTTTTTATTCTTGGCTAGGAACATCAGCAGAAGAATCACTAAAGAGAGGTTGCATACTTTGTCAAACTAAAATTTAAGTGCTTTACTATTAATAATGTTAGCATATCTGAGGATAAATAGATAATATTTTTATGTCAGTGCTTGAAAATGACACATGGGAGAAACCTAGAACCTTTTTTTATCTTTTTTTTCATCTAATTTAGCAGGCCTCATTTCCCTTAATGACAAGAAGATAGTTTAAAGGATTAGTTGTTACTATTTAATAAATTTTTTAGATCTGTGTGGACACTACTGGTCTTCTGAAAACTAGAATTAGGCACACAGTTTGGATTGGAACAAAAGTCAGTTCAAGATTTTTGTTTGCTTTAAATTAGTGGAATAGCTGCCGGTGCTTTTTATCTTTTTATCTACTGTGAACAGTAGATACCCACAACTTCTTTAATACCTTTGGGAGAACACAGAAAATTCTGTGCATAAATGCAATGAACTGTTTCTTCTTTAGTCTTCTGTACAAAATCAGATGTGCCTTTAATAGTTACTAACTGATTGTTAAATGGTGTTTTATGTTCCAAGGTGATTAAACAGGATGCTTCAAAAGGAATTGCACACGTTTACTTGTTTGCTCCAGAGAATTTCCCAGACATGGATCGTAGCATCAACAGACAGATCAAAAACGCAGACTTGTGGAAGCATCAGAAAGATGTTTTCTTGAGTGTGGCACCCAGTGGGACTAGCTCCACAAAAGCTATAGGTGATGCTGTTTCAGCTCTACAGTTATCTAGTGGGAAGCTGGAGAAGAGTTTCCCTGATTCAGGCAGAGATCCTGGCAGTGCAGTGTCCACTATCGATATGCCTCCTCCTCTACCCTTGCCAAAGCCTGGTGACCTCATGGATATCTATGTCTCAGTGGCCTGCCATCCTGGTCATTTCATTGTCCAGCCCTGGAATGAGCTAAATAATCTGTATGCCCTAATGGAAGAAATGATCCTGTACTATAGCAGGGCAGAAGAGAAGCCTGTCAACATTGAAAAAAACAAGCTGTATGCAGCTAAAATTGGAGATGAGTAAGTAGATGTTAAATTACTTAAAATCTGAAAGCAAGCTTAACTCTGCTAAGCTAGGCAAGCCTGGCTTTGCTTAGTCCGCATTGTTAACAAGGTAGCAGATGTCCAATGATATCTGAGAGATTAAGGGAGTAAATGAGGTTGCACTCTCTTCATGCTTACAGATTGTAGCTGGGATAGTTGACTTTTATTCAGCTAAGTCCAGATTTGGGAAGCCTGAGACATGTTGGTTAAGATCTTTTGGTTGTGCATTATTTTTCTAGTGCTTTGGCAGTGTGTGAGTATGAATTCAAATGGTCAATTCTTGTTCTCCCCCCTTTTAGGTGGTATAGGGTCATAATAAAAGGAATTCTTAGGAATGGATTTTTGTCAGTGTATGAGCTGGACTATGGCAAACATGAGTTTGTCAGCATACAGAAAGTACAGCCCCTCCTGGATACATTCAGAAGACTACCTTTCCAAGCTATCACGGCTCAGCTTGCAGGTAGGTATCAAGCATTTGCAATTGTTCTTGTTAAAATCTTACGTCAGTGGGCATGTGAGATGAGCAGAAATGTAAACTGGACAAAGTCAGAAGTTATGTAATTGTGTTTTTTCTATATGTTTATGTCCTGCTTTTATTCTTGGCATAGGCAGTGGTGATTCTGTTTAATTATTTTTGTTTGTTTAATTAAATGTAGCACTTCAGGTACCATCTTTGAGAATGAAGACTGCTTAAACTTTCCCAGCAGCTGCTTTTCATTGTCTAAAAATTTACTATTTAATGTGTGTGATATCTACTATGCTAAAGACACAGGGAAATAAAAACTGATTTTTTTTATCCTTTAACATAACCAATTGCCAAGTGTGAAAGTTATGATGTATCTGTTGATAAGAACCTAATGCTCTGATTGTCTTAGTTTACATAAAATTAGGAACCTAGATGCTGAATTTCTAGAGAATTTTTTATATATGTCTTATCCCTGTTGTAATTTACAGTTCTCCAGTACATATTTGGAATCCAGAGTTGCCTGAAATATATTAGTTTTCTCAAACAAACAAAATACTCCACAAGGGGATGGGCTTTTAATAAGCTTACATAAGATAATTTCCTTAAGAATATGGTGCATCAAGAGTGTGCATACATCTGAGAGAATTTTAAAAATAAAATTTGATATCTCCTTGCTGTCTTTTCGATCCTTTCAAAACCTTTCCTTCATTTCTGTGTTCGGATGTATACGTCTCGTCTTAGTCAGCTACTGCTTTCTGGCACTGTTTGGTCAGCACTGCTCTAGATTTCAGTCACAGAATATGCTTGTTGGAAGTGACAGGTGACAGAGTTAGTGCTCTGTGCCTTCTGTGGATTTGCTTTCCTGCATAGCCTCAGTGTGACCTTAGGGGTTGCTTTAAACTAGTGAGGGGTGATGGATGTGCTACTGACAGGCCGGGATCCTCAGTGTGCAGTGCTGTAATGGGGCTGATCTCTAGCTGTGTCTGTCTTCTGGAGGATCCAGTTCAGCAAGCCTGCAGTCACCCAATTTTTACTGCTTCACGAGTCCCCCAGGTAGCTAGTTAAATTGCCTCTGAGATGCTTCATATTGTCAAAGCAGGCCAGCTGAGCCTGGAAGATTGTCCTGCTATTCTTCCACTTCTTTCTCTCTGTGTTTGTGTCTCATGCCTCTTAGTTTCTCATCTGTTTCCTTCTAAAAACCCCATTTGCTTCCATGATAGTCTTTCCTAGCATTAATTTTCCTTTCTTACGTGTTGATTAACTATTTGGCTTTTAATTTTTTTTTTAATCTGCAGGCAGCTGTGTTCCTATATTGTCATTTCAGTGACAAGTTGTTGCTAATAGTAAAAGCAAAGTATTGTCATTTTGCTGTTCTGCCCATCTGTAAAGTGACTTTCGGGTGTTCCTGCATGATGTTTGAGCTCCATGTGTTTACATACTGTACACCAGCAGTGGTCTGGGGAATTGAATCCCAAGTCTGCAGGAGCTGTTTCCTTCTCAGTGCATTTTAGCCATGTTCAAAAACTTGCTTAGGTTCCAGCAGACTTGACTTTGTGGGATGCTGCTCTGAAAAAAGTAAGAGCAGTTGTGAGGCATTCAGGCATATTTTCTCTTTCTTTCTGCCCTCTGTATGTCTAGTTTGGGACTTGAAGATTTTAGTAACTGATGCTGCTTTGAGAAGAAGAAAATCTAAAGCAGGGCCAATGGGACAAGTAATGTCAGTACCCTCAGGCTGAATATAAAGAAAGTTTGTTTTGAAAGGATGTTTAGTTTCCTTCTTGTCATTGTTCCTGACAAGCCCTGGTCATGCAAGGCAGCCAGTATTCTCTACATTGCTCAGTGAATCAGTGCATATGCCTTTCACATCGGCAAACATATTATTATCTTTAGACTCAAGAAAAAATAAATATCATAGTCTGTGTAAGAATTAAGCTTGTTTGTGTGGGAGATGAATGAGCTTGTGTTTCTTTTCTAGATTTAAGTTGCTTTCATTAGCACTTTAAAATCTGTTTTCTCAAGTATTTAAACTCACACCACTTCTTTATAAACTTAGATTGTTCTAGTCTGTAAATGACCTTCTGTTTTGCTTTACATTTGCCCTAGGAGTGAAAAACCAGCAGTGGTCAGAAGAGGCATCAATAGTGTTTCGGAATCTTGTGGAGAAGAAACCTTTTGTGGCACAGATACAGGCTGTTAATGACAGCGCTAACTCTTGGGATCGAAAAATAGTGACTTTTCTTGTGGACACATCTCTTCCACATATTGATAGATGGATTCATGATTTTGTGTCTCAGAGTCTTGTGGAATTTTCAAAGGGTGATTAATCATCACTTCTGAAATGTAGCTGCTTAGCAATAAAATAAGTAACAGGCTTTGAAGAGAAATATAACTACTATATGGCCTTGAAGACATAATGGGGATATAATTGCAAAATCTGTGTTTGTTTAACAAGTTTGGATTCTGTTGACTTCAGCTGACTTTCTTAAAAATTTCAAGTTGTTTACCATTGTAATGCTAGAATATTTGAGTTAAATTATTTTAAAAGTTATTTATCAATAAAACAATGTTCAGTTTTGTTCTTGTGACCATTCCCTAATTTTGGAGAGCTTTTTGTCTCATAGCTATTACTCAGAGCCATTACAGGGTAGTCCTTCCTTTAACAAGTGTTTTTTATTTCTGAATTTACTGTCAGAGATGTGCATTATTGTTGCCCTTTTCCCTTTTCCTTAACTTGATAAGCTCTGAACAGTGCCTCATTTGGACTACTGCATTTGTGGGGTGGAGCATTCACAGAGGGGTATGCACTTTGTGTACTTTCTGCTCTGTTTGCTGTTCTTTAGCAGTGATACCACTTTCCTGAATTCTCTGCTCCCCTCCTCACCCTACCCCCTGACCAGCTGCTAAATTCAAAGCATTCCTTTCCCTCCTTTTTGATAGCTTGTTTTCATGTATGCTTCTGAGAAACTTCAGAGGACTTCTACTCCCTGGAGACAGGAGAAAGCATTGTCCTATAAACACACAGATGGGGCTTAAAGTCCTCTGAACACAATATTTTCAGCCTACTTTAGAACCTACCTTATTTATGGTCTTAGAAATATTTAGAGGCAGTGTAGACATGATTATATTTCATAGTCTGCTGTCTCAATTTAAATTGCTGTAGTCCCTCTAGATTGTTAAACAGTATTAAAGCTTTACACAAATGCCAGCAACGTATTTTTTTCTGCTGTACACAGCTCTGTAGTATTTCTGGTAGTACTTAAGCCAAGCTAAGAAATTCTGCTGTAATGCTGTTTGCAGGAGTACAGGAGACTGGACAGAAAGGGAAACAAGACTGAAAGTGCCATGAATGTGTAACAGTAGCATGGGGGAGAGACAATGCATACAAATACTCTGAGCAAACAAGCTGTAGGACTTACATTTGCAGTCTCTTAGTCTAATTCTGGTGGTGGTCTGGAGAAGTTCTGGGCTAAGCTGCTCTTGGAAGTCTGGTGCTTGTGTCTCTGCCTGGATGTTCACTGGGTATAGCAGGGTAGAGTGGGCAGTCATAAACCAACAAATTGCTACTCTAATGCAAATTACTACTTAACATGGTCTTCTCCATATTTCAGTGTGCTGAGGCTGAGATTCCTAAGTGTACTTGAGAGGGAGGTGGTATTAACAATGAAGATAGTAATTAGTTTTTCATATTAATCAACTTCTTCAGTTGCCATGGAAGAGAGTTGACAAATGTAAGTGAAGGGAGCCATGTAGTGATGAACTACTGTAAGATAAACTTCAATGCAAAGTTTCCCTCTGTGTAGGATGGGTTCTGAGTCTGAACATTTGAATGATGTAGGACAGTAGAATGACCAGCACTTCCCTGAGCTCCTGAAGAGAGATTTCCTATGTGTCTAAGACCATATCTCACCTTCATAATTGCACAGGCTGATGGTTACAAGCCATATTCATGGCAAAATATTTTGCTTGAACTATTTTAAAGTTTCATGAGAAATACCTGGGCAATATTTGCATCCTTTAAGGCTTGAGGATCTACTCTTTACCAGAAGTTTATTTGCACCTCTGTACTGATGAGGCAGAGTTTGTGACTCTTCACTTGTAGTACTAGAGGAAAGACTCTGGCAGATGTTCAAGAGACTCAAGATGGTTTCCAAGCATGTCTGCCCCTTCTGAAATATGCCTCACCCTCTCCTTGGTTGTTGGTTGCTAAAAAGCCCATGTCAGAAGCAAGCACACACTCCTACCGTCCCACACATTTGCACAGCTCAGTTTGGGAGTTCACAGAGGCTGCTTTATATGTTGGTGAAACAGACTGTAGTCTAACTGCTCGGCAAACCCATGGGCACCGGTGTTCATATGGGTTTTTGAGTTGTTTTGTGTGTTACAGGGTGATTGTGAATGGTGTGAATGGTTTTCTTGCTTTCATGAATGCATGGCTCTTCACTAGGGCTGTGTCCACAGCCCTTGTCTCAGTCAGGCAGGTGGTGGAGGTATTTTCCATTCCCACAGCTATTAGAAAGACCTGCATTAGAACCCTGCATGCACTTCTGTCCTTCAGGAAAGACATTGATTAATCACAGAAGTTTCCACTGGTAACGATTTTTATATGTATATCAAATAAAGCATATAAAAGCTTTAGTTGCAGGAAGAAACACACAGGAAGGGCACGGCCAGGGAATTCACTAGAACTCCAGTTTCACTATAAATGCCAAAACCATGTAGGATGTATCTGCAGAATCCCAGCTGATTGTCCCTTGGAATGTGCATTTGGAATTTGTAATTCTTGGGACCCCACCCAGGATAACTTTGCAACCAGAAAAAGGGAATGCAGCTTTGTTAAACATGTTTTGCCAATCATTAATTTTATAAAATGGAAAATGGTCATTGATTACCTAAAGAAAACAGATGATGCTGTAGTAACTAAAATAAACAAAGCAGGTCTCTTACTTATCCCAAGTCCATGACCAATAAGCACTTGCAAAACTCCTCTTTTCTGTTTATTTCAGCTTATTTTGTTTAAGTTTACCTGTTTTCATCTCCCAGTGTGTTCACTCCAGGTCATTTTGACAAACTTCTGTTTTATCAGAGAAATGTGAAAATTCTTTTTGCCATCTCAAAATTAATTTCTTTCTCTAGGGTTCCCAATCTTGGACTCCTCTTTCCCCATTTGGGAAGACATTTGTTGCAAATATCTTTCATCTCTGTGTTTTTACCACTCATCCTTTGCCTTCACAGTTGTGCATCAGGCAAACCTGTGAGAGCCTGGATTCTCATGTGCTGACGGTGTTAGACAAAAAAAAAGTGAGGAAAAACCATGCAATGCAAAAGACATTAGTTTAAATCTTCATAAAGCGTGAAAGCTCCCTTTTGTGTTCTTTTGTTCTTTGCTGATATTTTCAGGTGGGACTGGAATCCTTAAACAGGGGAATTGCACTGTTCTGTGAAGTTAGAGCTTGGCTAGGGCAAGAGGAACTCATGACCTGAGTGGATGTGCTTCAAGCATGCCAAGGCACTTCCCTGACAGCCATTATGTAGTCAGGGTTGGTGAAACTTGGTGTCTTGTGAAAAGTGCAGCACTGAAAATTACCCACAGCATTCCTTACTGCAGTGTGTCACGACAAATCACCAGGAAAGAACTACCACTGATGCACTGAAAACAAATGTGCTGAGAAGCTGGGTCCATGTCTTGCCTCATGGAGACAGGCTGAGTGCATTCCAGGGGAGCCAACACACCTTGGATGAGGTTCTGGTGGCCACAAAGCAGCAGCCAGATGGGATTTTACAAAATTGATCAAACATAGTTCTTGAGTGCAAAACCAATGTGGGCTTATAGAGAAGCTCAGTGGTGCCAGTGGATCGCTTCCTGAGCTTCTCCTGGCTTGCACACCCTGGAGAAAGGCATTTGGTAAACATGTGGCATGGAAACTGACATCCAGGTTTGTCTGATACCTGTCAGGCTTCTTCAGCCTGAGCAAACAGACGCGTGGGTGAACTGGGTTCTAAGCGCCCTTTTCTTTCCTGCCAGTAGCTGGGATGATGCCAGTGACCTGGGCCATAATCCTGCTCACCTCAACGAGACATGCACTGAGTCCAGTGCTTGGCACAGCCTTATTTGTATCCTTCATTTGTCCTAGCTGGGAGCAGTATTTTTGGAGGTAACTGCAGACCTTCCTTCAAATGCCATGGGACATGGAATTTCAGTGCCAGGCAGGCCACACACACCAAAAGAAAAAGACCAAAGTACTATCTTGTTGGCAACTGGGGGCATTTTCAGATGAAGGTCATCACTGGGTCTGGGAAGTATGAGGCTGGAGAAGAATTCACATGAACTGGCCACGTCTGGTAAACCCGGACTCTCTCCACTCTTGGCTTGTGGCTGCTGGTGGAGACCAGACAGCAGAGCTGAGGAGGAGCTTGGGGCTGACTCTGTGGGAGATTTGGTAAAAAATCATTAAAGGACAAGTCCATGGGGCTTTAAAGTGACTCAAAGGTGAGACGGGGAAAGGAGATGTGGCAGCAATATTAAAACTTGATACCACAAGACTGGAAGGCAGCTCCCCTGGGCTGAATGCAGACTTGGAGCAGCTCTAGTGGCTGTCACTGGATGTATGAAGCAAACTAAGAGGGAGTAAAGTAAGGCACGGGACTAGGAGGTGCATGGATACAGATGGCAGCTGTGGGGAAGGAGCTTTTACAAAGAGCCCGTGACTGCAGCTACAGGTCGCCAGCAGTGCTGGGAGTGGGGCCATCCAGCCACAGGCCTGGGTGGCCATGACTTGGCTGAGCCTCGAGGGCTCCCTGTTCCCCCGTCCCAGAGCTACACCGCTCCACCCGCTCCTTTCCCAGCCGCAGTCTCAGGGTGCTTTACTGTGTCCTGAATCCCCAAGAAGATTCGAGTACATCTTGTGAGGTTTCCCAAAAAGGCAGTTCGCCGAGCATCTGGCTCGGTACTCTGAAGGACATTGCCACGGGATAAAAGGCAAGTTCCAGCGGGTCTGAATCGCTAAAAAGCAGGACAGACCCTTTGGAAACGAGTGCTGCCGTTGCTGCCGCCCTCCGCAGCGCCCCGCAGCTGCCCTGGGGGTGGACGGAGCGCGCTTGCCATCCCGAATGCGGGCGGAGGGCAAGGACGGACCAAAGCGCGGCCGGGGCGGGGGCCGAGCCGGGCGCAGCTGTTCTGGGCCGGGAGGGGCGGCGGGGCCGGGCCCCGCTGAGTGACGGCCGGGCCGGGGCCGCGGCCGCCCGGACCCCCGCCCCCGGCAGCAGCGGAGCCGGCGCGGCCAGGACGAGCCGCCCGGGCTCGGCTCGGCTCGGCGCGGCGCGGCTCGGCGCGGCTCGGCTCGGCGCGGCTCGGCGCGGCTCGGCTCGGCTCGGCTCGGCTCGGCTCGGCTCGGCTCGGCTCGGCTCGGCTCGGCTCGGCTCGGCTCGGCTCGGCTCGGCTCGGCTCGGCTCGGCGCGGCTCGGCTCGGCACACGGTGCGGTAAGTGGGCGAGGGGCGGCGGGCCGACCGGGGCAGAATATTGGGCCGGCACCGGGCGGCCCGGCTCGGCAGAAACAGCGGCCGGCGCTGGGGTCCGGGCAGCGCGCAGGAAAGGGGAGCGGCTGCTGGGGTGCTGGGTCAGCCTCTCTGCCTGCCTGCATCCCTGCCTGCCTGCCGGGAGCCGTGCCCGGAGCTGCGAGCCCTGCGCCGGGATGCGCGGAGCCGGCGGCGGGCGCTGCGGCAGCCGGGGATCCCCGGCCCGCCGTGCCGAGGTGTCCCCGAGGGCGGGCGGGGGCCCGCGGCGGAGGTGCAGGCATGGGCGGACGGACGGACGGACGGATGGATGGCAGCCAGCGGCTCACACGCGTGTCCGAGGCGCATCCCGGCCGGGATCGGGGGTGCCGGCGCGGTGAGAGGAGAGAGCTCTGCACGGCACTGAGTAGGTTGCACAGGGCACCCACCGAGAGTTCTTTTTCACTGCCTTTTCTTGCGTTTGTAATCCACGGAGCTCTTCTAGGGCATGGTTTTCCAGATCGCTGTAAGGGACAAGGAAATTAGCAGGGGGAAAGGTTCATTGAGGTTCATTGAGTGTGTTGTATCTGTTTTGGCTCTACTTTCTCCAGCTTGAAATATTCACTGCCTTGAAAGGCACTGCCTATCCCAAGGGCAACCTTTCTTCACTCAGATGGACACAGCTTCTGCCCTCACTCCTATGCTCATGTACTGCCCTCTGCTTTTTAAATGGATGGTTTCTTGGGCAGAATCCATTGCCCTCCGCCTCCCTTCAGAGCCAGCTGCTCTACCCTTACGTGGAGGTCCTTTCTACTTGCTTTACATCTTTTCTTGGGTGTTGGGGCTTTGAGCCACAAGGGTGCTCAGTCCTGTGATAGAAGTTTTAAGTGTTTCTAATTTTTTTAAAATGTCTTTCTTATGTGTGACCTGCCAGATCATGCAGGAGTGAAAAGTGACTTCCTCATTTCTCATCAAAGAGACAAGATTTCTGCTGAGAGGTGGCACCTTTTCACAGTCTATCTGATACAGCAAATAGTGGATTAGGCTTTTGGGCAGGCAACTCCTACTTCAGGTTATAGTAGTGAGCTCTTCTGCCCTCTTGAGAGGAGGAGCTGGGCAACAACATTAAAGCCAAACACCATCTTGCTTGCACTGCAGTCCCCAGAGCCAAAAGCCTTTTGCAGTGCAGTAGAAGTGTCTGCACTGCTGTCTCTTGGCAGCGCCTGTACCTGATGCCCTGATGTACACACAACTGGGTATTCCAACAAGAACACTGCATCAGAGGCTCACTGCTCCTCATTTCAAAGTCTGTCTTCCCCCACCCCTCCTTCAGCATTGCATTGTTTTTCAGCCTGACTCATCTTGTTCTTCTCCACACTTCTCAGCTGTGAAGGTCTGCTGCCTTTTCTCCAGATACTGTGGTTTTGCATAATACTGGAAATATATTGCTTGTCCCCCACCCCTTTTAGTGTATTTGGGAAAGCCAGACAGATATGGAAACAGTCTGGTCTATCTCATTACTGATTTTCTTTGTGCAAGTTTTACTTTCATTCACCCAAAAGAACATTTGATTTATCTTTACAAAAGATCCTGAATTACCCTTTTGTAAGAAGCACCAGTCCCTGTATTGCCAGATGTGTAGCTCCTATTCCCCAGAGCAATGTGCTACTAAATGCAGTGCTTGTTGATGAATTTTTATGGTTTTCTGTGTGCTGCTTTACTGTTTTTCAGGTGTGTGGAGTGTTTGTGAAAGCACAGCAAGGGGGAAGGAAACTGTGATCTGCCTTCTGATTTTTTTTTCTACAGCTGACAGTCATTTGCACATTATGAGCTAGGAAGACTGTATTCACTTCTCTGTTCAGGCAAAGACCTGTTTTCACTTGGTAAAATTACCTGCTCTTGGAAGAAACAGGACATAAAGTTGTGTTCCATGACTCCATGGTGCTAAATGCCCTCATATTCTTGGGCAGAGGGATGCAACACAACGGGAGGCTCAGTGGTTCTTTAGCCCATCTTAGCTCACATCAGACCTCTCCTCACATAGGGAGGCTCTGGCTTCATATGGCCTGTGTCTACAAATCCCAAAAGAGGGAGATTCCCCCTCCCTGAAGCCTTGCCTTAGAGCTGCATCACCCTCCTGGTTCATGGTGAATGAGATAAACATGTAACAGAGGCTGTCCTGGGTCAGAACTAAGTCTCTACATCCCAGGATACTCTGGCTGGCAGCAGCCTGGGGAGAAGCTTGGAAGCAAGATTGCAGTGATGCTTCCCCAGAGCTCATCCCCGTTGAGGCACTGTGCAGTTTGGAAGCTCTCCCAGCTGGAGCTGGTTTCTTTGTGTCTGCAGACTTGTGTGACTGTGTGAGGGTCTCGCCTCTGTTAAGTGCCTTGCTCAGATTTGGTGCACACTGTGCACTGCATACTCACTGCTGCTGGAACAGTGCTCCTTTTGCTTCAGTGTTAATTAAGCATCAGCCAGTCTGGGGCTTATTAGCTGCACATTGGTGGGGCATTTCACTGCCATTCCCTGTGCTTCAGCCACACAGGCAGTAGGGTAGGATTGGGATGTGCAGACATTTGTGTGTTACTAACAGCTTGCTTGGCTTCTGGCATTCTGGCAGGGCTCTTTTATGGGGCATGGGCACTGCCTGTCTCAGTATCTGAGGCAGTGGAGGACAGGAGCCTTTCTGCTCCTGTGTTCACAATGCACCCATTGGGCCCCCTGCAAAACCAGAGTGTGCCACCGAAACAGGAGTGTCCATCTGAGGAATAAGAGATACTCAGACAAGAAACCCGGGAGCACTTTCCAGAGGAGATTGTGCTGGCTGTGAAGCTTCCAAGTGGAAGAGCTCAAGTTACAGAGCAGGAACTGAGTGCAGAGTGTCACTAATGACTCAAGTATGCCCACATGCTTTTCACAGGGATTAGTAATTAAGCAACTGAGTTCATGCCAGGAGCATGAGAGAACCTCACCCAAATAGGAGAACACATAACTCTGTTTACAAGTGTGTGTTTAAAAATATGTAAAGTGGGGGAGATACAGCTGGGATGCTTTGTGTTTGGGCAGATCTTGGCCTGGTCACCAAACATCCAGGCTAATTGCTGATGAGAAAGACCAGTATACTGGTGAGAGGCAGTATTGAGTTGTGTGACTTGCAGGCTGCACGAGTATTGATAAGAGGAGAGCCAGGAGACAGAGGCAGATCCTGGGTTAGGGTTAGGAGTTGGGTGAGCTGAGAAGACTGAGGAGAATGCAAGCAGTGTGAGACTTTCCTCAGCACTAGTGGATAAAGGGAGAGGTCACTTAGCTTGAGCACAGGGAGCCTTCCCTAGTGCATGACCTCAGATGACAAGCTGTTTGCTGTGGAGCTGTCAAGTGCCAGGATGGGAATGTCAGCTCTGATACGAGGATATCCACGGGAATGAAGCTGCATCATCAGTAAGTCTTGCCGATGGGCTGTTGAACTTCCCTGCTGCAGGGGTTTGGGTGGTGACGGTAGCTCCTGATACTGTTACGTGTTCTGCACGGCTGGTATGCCACTTTGAGAGTCAGAACTCTTGTGCTTTGATAGACCCAAAATGCCTTCTTCCAGATGTTTCCTTTCAAATATGAATTTCAGGATGTCTTAGATTAAGAGCTGCTAGTCAGGACAAAACCTAGATCTTCCTTAGAAATCTAGAGTTTTCTGAAGGGACGGCAGATTGGATTTCCTTAAGCATGAGCCTCTTGCGGGGAGGCTGAGTCTTTCTTGTTGATGGCTGACTTGCCGGGAGCAATGAGAGTGTGTGGTGTGCTCTGCTTTCTAGATCTGACATAGCAGAGTGTCTCACCATTGAAACCATCCCCTGTTGCTTCTCTGTCCACTCTGCTCATCCAGGACATGAATTGCATTTTTCCTTCTTAAACCATCATTTCCCTTTAGGCAGCACGTGACTGACTGCAGATTGGGTCCCTCTGCATCCTTCCCCTCTCCAGGCTGAGTAAGTCAATTTGTTTACTTGTTCAGCTTGGAGAGACCTGTCTTCTACTAGAGGACATGAAATTGCATGCAGCATTCACCTGCATGCTCAGTGTGCTAAGCAGAGGGTCCCCTTCTGGTCTGCTGTGTGGATCTCCTGGCTGGACACTTTCTAATGCAGCTTGGACTTCAAAGCCAGAGCAAAGTCTACTGAAAGTCTTTTGTAGCTTTAACAAGTTTTCAATATCTTGTGCATTCAAGGTGGTGATGCAGAGCCCAGGCAGGCCAACAGTGCTCAATTGATGCTGCAGCCTGGATGTGTGTTTATGGTTTGTTAAAATGATGCTTTCCTCTCTGAGAAAATGAGATCTGCTTGAAAATGGGCCAACAGAAATGTGCAGGAGGCCATTGCCTCAAGGGACAGGCCTCAGGCATGTACCTTCCTTTCATTTTTAGGAGAACAATGTACATTTGAAGTGGAGTGAACTTTTGAATGTCTGTACCTCGGGTGCAGGGCATATAGTCACTTGCAAAGACACTGCTGGATTTGGGTTGTCTGTGAGAGAGGGAACTGTGGGGCTGAGGGGTGATGTTTGAACCTGTGTGCTGGGAGGAGACACACTTGTACCAGCACACCCACACTGACTTCCCTTCTGGGCAGAGTAAATCATGATTGCAAGCACCCAG